>NC_059102.1:91230741-92456158 GCF_020740685.1 Jaculus jaculus
CACCATGCACAACACTCAAATCCAAATGGATCAAAGACCTCAACATAAGACCAGAAACTTGAAAACTACTGGAAGAAAATTTAGGAAGTACTTTCCATGATATAGGAATGGAAAAAGACTTCCTGAATAAAACCCCAGTGGCTCAAGTTCTTAAACAGTCACTCAACCATTGGGATCATATGAAGCTGAAGAGTTTCTTTACAGATAAGCATATAATAAACAAAGCCAATAGAATACCCACAGAGTGGGAGAAAATATTTGCAGGTTATCCAACTGATAGAGGCCTTATCTCTAGAATTTCAAAGAACTCAAAAGTCTAAACAATAAGAATACAAATACCCCACTCACAAAATGGGGCACAGAGTTAAACAGGCAATTCACAGAGGAAGAGATACAAATGGCAAACACACACCTAAGAAAATTTTCATCATCCCTAATCATCAGAGAAATGCAAATTAAAACAACTATGAGATTCCACCTTACCCCAATAAGGATAGCCAACATCAAAAGGTCAAATGAAAATAAATGCTGGCGAGGATGTGGAGAAGCAGGGACACTCATTCACTGTTGGTGGGAATGCAGGATGGTACAACCACTTTGGAAAGCAATATGGAGACTCCTGAAAAAGCTGACTATAGAAATACCAACAGACCCAGTTATACCATTACTGGGCATGTACCCTAAATCCTTCAAACCAAAAGCCAGAGAGATTTGCTCAACCATGTTTGTAGCAGCTCAATTCGTAATAGCTAAAAGCTGGAATCAAGCCAGATGTCCATCATCAGAAGAATGGATAACAAAGATGTGGTATATCTACACAATGGAATTCTATGCAGCAGTAAGAAAAAACGACATAAAGACATTTGAGGAAAAATGGTTGAATCTGGAACAGATCATTCTCAGCGAACTTACCCAATCACAGAAAAAAAATCGACACATAGTCTCACTCATCTGCAACACCTAACCTGAATTTGCCCAAGATGCCTTACATACCCAGCAAGTACCTCATGGACTAGACAATAAGATGGATGGGAGTGCGGGGAGGGAATCAAAGGGTGGAAAACAGTAATCCGGACCCAAACGGCAATGGTACCATAAAATTCTACTTCCTAAAAGACAGACCCAATGACTGAACCTTCACTAGTCCCTTACAGGAAACACCTGAACCACAAGACACTGGAGAGGGTAGGATCAAGACTGACCTAAATCTCCTACATCTTCCTTCCCTCCCTTTCCCCCTCTCCCCTCTATCTCTCTCCTCTCAAACTCTTGTATATTAGTTATCTTTTTCCTCAATTTCTTAGTGGACCCTGACCTGTAACCCCCACTTCCAGCTTGGGCCTACAATCCACAATGAGCTTTTGATCAGAGAAACCTACAAGGTTTCCCAAAACAATGACAGACTTCTGTCAGAGTAATTGATGACCCACCAAAGGCCAGTGGTAAGACCCTATTGCTGAAGACTCCATACGCAGCTGACACATAAAATGGAATGACATGGCTGGAAGCCAGGAGAGAGTCAGTCCCCAGACAGTCAGCGTGTCTAGAGCCAGAAGGCGCTACATAGGCGACTGGGGGAAGTGACCAAGATCTGTCCAAGCAACACATTGTTTAACCTAAGTAGCAACAATTAACCGGATGTGTTACCCACACAAGTGCAATAGTGGTACACAGCCATGGTGAGGAGTCAATTGCTCTTGATTTGGCTAACTGATCCACTCAGTGGTACTAGACCCTTAGCTGGAGGTGGGAAACAAGTCAGAACCATACCCAAACACAAGCCCACTCTACAATATCAAGCTACCATCAATCATGGGGTATAAGAGGGCCTACACCTATCAAACTGTCTATCAAAAAAGTAAGTGTTATCTCAATTTTCTGGGTGCTAACTTACTCTCCGTTGGAGAATCTGCTTCTCTTTTCCAGATAGATGCAGATCCTAAGAAGAGAGCTGCCCCAACGTACCTCGGAAGGGGCCCAACTGAAACTAAGGACAACTGGCGAAATAAGCAAGGGTGATGTTTTCCTGTGAACTGGATACCAGCACAAAGGGGAAGGAGATCAATGCAGAGAAAAATCAACTCCTACCAAATCAGAGAGCCAGAGCCTCAGAGGCCCCCAACACCTCAGCACTGAAGCAGACCAAAAATGAACCCAACATGGCTCAGGGAAATCTTGCGGAAGAGGGGGCGGAAAGAATGTCAGAGTTACATGTTAGGTCATGATTTTCAGAGACATTTATCATACTAATAACTGGAGGCTAACTCCACAATGCATGACCCATTTTCAATAACAAGGAGGGTCTAATGGGAGGGGGTAGATCACAGATGAACCTAAATAATGGTACCAAACTGCCTGTATTTACTGAAAAGAAAACTAATAAATTAAATTAAAAATAAATAAATAAATAAATAGTAACTAAGTAATTAAATAAATAAATGCAGGTTACATTATTCTAATATACAATGGCACAGAATAAATATTTCCCTTCCAAAAGAGAGGAATTTGAGGACAGCAAGGGAAATTCAATCCAAGTAAGACCATGTCAACCTATCAGGGCAAACATCCAACACTGTTGCTCCATTTTTAGCATTCTTGGTTCAGGAGACTATCGTGAGCTCAAGAAACTTGGTAGACCTCACTCCTACAGCCCTGCTAGCAGAGGCATAAATGATGTCTTTTGGAGTTCTCTTCAAATCCTCTCAGTACCGTTCCCTTGGCATGCATTCCAAGTTCCTGACCTCTCCAATATATTTAGGTCTGTATTAGAAGTCACACTTTACTTTCACTCCTTTAGGGAATCCAATACTACATGGCTTTTCTCTGGAATCTTGGTGCAAGACCCAATGACCCATAACTTTCATTATACATGTAAAATCAACAACATGTGGACAATTCCTAGCTATGCTTCCTTCTTGTTATATAACTAGGTCCACTTGGGCCATGACTGCAATGGATCTGGAGTGCATGAATGTCTGAGGCACAGGTTAAATACATCCCCAGGTAGCTGTGTTTAAGCAGAATGATCTAGACAATTTTTTGTTTGTAACTTTTTTTCCGAGGTCTCACTCTAGCTAAGGCTGAACTGGAATTCACTATGTAGTCTCAGGGTGGCCTCCAACCCATGGCAATCCTCCTACCTCTGCCTCCCAAGTGCTGGGATTAAAGGTGTGTACCTGGCATATTTTTTACTTTGTTAAAAAAAGCTTCATTGGGGACTTTACTATATGAACATACTATAAATTGGCCATATTCCCATTGGCTTATCCTCTTTTGCCCCATTTCCTCACTCCCATTCAACTGAGTCATCCTCCATGAGGGCATCCACAGTCACTGTCTGATTATGAATACACTAGTCAGTTTCTATAGGGAGGGAAATACCTCATGATATTCCTTCCCACTCTGTACATTATTTCCATTCTCTCTTCTGCAGTGTTCCCTGAGCTTTGGAGAGTGAGTTAGAAGTCTTCTTTAAGTGTGGAGTGCTTTCCAACCATCTGTAAAGAGCAGATTCTCTAACCAAAAGTGGGAGCACATTGATAAAAGGCAATAAAAAATATATATTTGGAAGGCTTTTCTTTAAAAAAGCAAACATTTTCTCCAAATGTTTCTTTTTAAATATTCTATTTATTTATTTGAGAGAGAGAGAATGAGGTCAAGAGAGAGAGAGAGAGAGAGAGAGAGAGAGAGAGAGAGAGAGAGAGAGAGAAAGAAAATAGGCATGCCAGGGCAAACAAACTCCAGATGTATGCACCACCTTGTGCATCTGGTTTACATGGGGAATCAAACCTGGGTCTTTTGGCTTTGCAAGCAAGTGACTTAATCACTAAGCCATCTCTTTAGACCCACTTAAAAGGCTTTTTGATGGCTATAGCATCTCCACTTAGCCAAAAACAAACAAACAAACAAACAAAAAAAAACAGTGATAACTTCCTTCTAGGGTCTATGGCCTTCAAAGCCATAGGTTTCTGAGTAAGTTCTCAGTGCCAGGCATGAGTTCTATCCCATTGAGTATGCCTTGTAGTCAATAAGAGAGCAGGTGATTGGCATTATAAACTAAGTGTCATTTATTTCACCATGGGTACATCTTTCCTGGCCAATTTATTTGGTATGTTGTAGGATCAATAATTCATTCACATTGTTCATAACTTTCATTTTCCAGTAGCTCACATAGTACTTTCTAGCACTATGAGACCTAGCCAGAAGTGAACTGGCTTCTACCTTAGTTCCAGCTTGATGTCTCAATGTCAAGTGACTGCAACCTGTATATGTTCAGGAATAGGATCTTACCATCCAGTTCTAGTGGGTAATCAGTTATCTTGGAAATGGCCTGAATTTTTTTTTGGGGGGGGTATCTCATGGACCTGAATTACCAACAGTTCACACTATGGGGTGACAATCTAAATCTGGTACTGTAATTTACCAGCAAACTACTATGGTTTTACAGTAAAGATTTCGACACCCAGAAGTGTACTTCTGTCCAAAAATCTTTCTCTTTCTCTTTCTCTTTTCCAGAGTTAATCTTTTTCAGCTTTTTAAAAATTATTTACTTATTTATTTATTAGAGGGAGAGAGAGAGAGAATCAGTGTGCCAGGGAACTCTAGCCACTGCAAACAAACTCCAGACTGGTGCACCACCGTGCGTATCTGGCTTTCATGGGTTCTGTGGAATAGAACCTGGGTCTTTAGGCTTCATAGGCAAGCACCTTCACTACTAAACAATCTCTCCAGTCTCAAGAGATATATCTTCTAATTAACTAATAAAAGTAAATTTCTATAGGACTATTTCATGCTGTATTTAGTTTTGTATATCCTTCTCTCTTCCTTGCCTCCCTTTTCCCTGTCCCCCACTAGTCCCTTCCACTCACTTCCTATAGGCTTTCTCTACTCAAAACAATGTTGGATAGGGTCTTAAAACCAAGTTACCCTACCTTTTGTCCCATTGTAAAATCTGACTTGTTTCATAATTTTTTTGTTTACGTTTATTTATTTATTTCAGAGCAATACACACAGAGAGAAAGAGGCAGAGAGAGAGAGAGAGAGAGAATGGGCACATCAGGGCCTCTAGCCACTGCAAATGAACTCTAGGTGCATGCGCCACCTTTTGCATTTGGCTTACGTGTGTACTGGGGAATCAAGCCTTGAACCAGGGTCCTTAGGCTTCACAGACAAGTGCCTAAGTGCTCACCCTTCTCTCCATCCTTAAGATTTCTTTTCAATGGCAGTAAATTATATTTTGTTGTTGTTGTTTTGTTGTGTTTTTTAAGGTAGTGTCTCATTCTAGCCCAGGATGACCTGAAATCCACCATGTAGTCTTAGGGTGGCCTTGAACACATGGTAATCCTCCTACCTCTGCCTCCCAAGTGCTGGTAGGATTAAAGGCATGCACCACCACACCCCACCTGGCAGTGAAATCTTTAGCAGTTATAGCCTATATGCCCACAACTGACTTGTCTGCAACATGTACATGCTTATACTCCTTTTTTCATCACTGAACATTTTTCACATCTGTTCTGCCTTTGTCTTCCAAATCTTACAATAAATCTGACTAAAATAGGCCAGCAAGAACCATACCACAGTCTGATTATGCTATCTTGAAATTTTCTCTGCAAAGTTAATTAGCCCACTACTTTTATATTTAGTCTACCTCCATTTTTAAGTACACTGGCAGAATAAAGGCAGATACATGTTATCATTAACATGAATGGCCTCTTACCTAGTTCCCTATAGATTCCTTGCTCTCTTTTGAATCCTTGTGAGCTGAGCCTTCACTGTCCACATTTATGTTTCTATTGGAATTCTGGTCTTGTGTATTTCCATTAGAAAGTTCTGTTAACTGATATCATCCAATTTTTGCCAGCTGAAGTTTCCAAATCTTTCATGTTCTTTCCACAACCCAATTACAAAATCCTTTGAATGACAGATTTATCCTGAAAAAAGAAAACAGTCTCAGTAGTAATGTTCTGTTACTTTAATTACAGCAGTTTAAGGTGGGGAGGACTAATTAGTCTCACCATTTCAGTCCATGCTGGCAGGGAGAGCATGGAAGATTTCATGACAGCAGAAGCATGAGCGACAGCAACTTCTCACGTGGTGCCAGGCAGAATGCAGAGAGCCCAGGACGAAAGTGAGGCTTGGCTATACCCCTATGGCTACCCCTAGTGGCAAATGTCTGTCAGATAGGTCCATGTCCAAAAGGTTCCAGAACGTTCTAAACCCACACTTCCAGCTAGAGTCTAAGCATTCACACACATGAACCTGGTAAAGGACATTTCACATTCAAAAAAAAAGTAGACTCTGAGAAAAATTTCTGACATTTATCCATTACTTTATGATTTTCATAAAAATTATAAGAATTAGTCTCTCATTTCTATAATAGTGACTTTTCATACTTTACCATCTATTTTCTATAATAGGTATTTCAGAAACTGTTATGATTCAGTTTTCTAGGTCTTATCTCCAGAGATTTTCACTGATAAATCTGAGCTTTGGCTCACAAATCAGTAATTATCAAAGGAATCCCAAGTATGAATGCAGCTCTCAGAGATCTGTGTATTCTTTACTGTTGAGCGAAGGAGAAAAATACTTTAAAAGAAAAAAATATTCAGTCAATACTATAAGTGGCAAGCTGAATAATAATCCCATGTGTCTGAATCCTTGTGAGGGAAACACAGTTCTTCATTAGCTGGTTGACCTGAACATAATCACAAAAATCTTTGTCAAATGGAAACAACTGTGTCCTAACAGAAACAGTGAGCAAAGAAGCAGAAGGTCTGGGTCAAAGAGCCATGCACAGGTGCTGCAACGCTGGCTTTGCAGGGGTATGATGGATTCAGAAGTAGAAAATACATGTGAACTCTAAAAGATAAGAAAATATATTCTGAACCTACCATAACCCCTAGCAAAACACAGCTCAGGTCACTTGTTGATTTTGGCACAGTAGAACCCATTTCAGACTGCTGCCTCCAGAACTATAGTAATAAATGTGAGTTATTGTAAAGCCATTGAATTTGAGGTCATTTGTTTGAGCAGCAATAAAAAAGAAACACATTATTGCAATGAAAATATATGAAGCCATGTGCAGCCTTTGGAAAGGGAATATTCATTTATTTCAAACTCAGCTTATATTTTGCAGATGTGGGCTAAACAAAATTAAGAGAGTTCAAACTCAAAAAATTGAATATATTTCATGGATACAAAATACTGTAGTTCTTTTCACAGAAAGCAAATACTTACAAAGAAGGGAAGTGAGCAAGAAGCTGGCACACTTTTGGATAACTCTAGTGAAAATGGTCAGAGCATGTATGGAAATTAGACAGGGGAAATAAATGGGACAAATTCAGAATGAAAGAAGCAATGTATCAGTTACTTTTTCATTGATGGGACAAAACAGCTGACCAGAAACAGGTTTAATAAGAAGAGTTCATTTTGGCTTACAGTTCCAGAGGGCAGAGTCCTTTATGGTAGGGAGGGCATGGAAATCCTAAACAGGAAGCCTGGGTCACATTAGTAATATTAGCACTGGAGGAAATCAAATGAGAAAGCATGGCTTGGCCATTACACTTTAAGGGCTGAACCACCAATAACATACTTCCTCCAGCAAACCTCCACTTCCTATATATTCCACAACATTACCTTATTAGTTCTATAGGGGAACAGAACTGATTAAATGAATTGCATTAACAAGGGAATTTACTGGATTAGCTCACAACACTCCAACAATAGCAGTCTATGCCTCAGCAATTCCAATCCAGCACTGAAAGTCTGAAGGCCTCCTGGAGAGCTGAAGGTCTTCAGTGCACACTGGAAGGCTGAGGAAACCTTGTTCCAATGCCATGACAGGATAATAGAACAGAATAGATACACTAGCAACTGTAGGCACTGAACAGCAAGCAGCACCAGCAGCCAGGTGGGAGAAAGGAGGCCCTTTTTCCTCAAGGCTTCCTTACATAAAGCCCACCACTAGGAGTGCCACCCACATTGGGAGATAGGCTCACTCTGGAGGAAAGACCACTTCCTTCAATCAGTCTTTCCTGGAAGCAACCTCAGAGTCCCACCCAAGAGGAATGCCTGTGGCTTTCTGATCAGATCAAGTTAACAACAGAACTTAACCATCATACTTACCAGATAGCTCCACTAACTGGGGGTTATGTATTCCAGAACATAGTCTCTATGGGGAACATTTTACATTCATACCATCACAAATGTCTTAAATAATTTACATTAAATTTACCTTTAAATGGATACATTGAAAGATTGTAAAGATTAGCACAACATGATCAGAGCTCTGTTGTAATTTTGAGCTCTGGAAACTATGTGGACCATGAAGGAAATAGATTAAATTCTCCTTGAGCTTTCTAGCTGAAAAAATGTAGAGCAATAAAAACTTGAAAGAAGATTTAATTTACACCTTCAGAGATTCTTAGAACTACAAAGATCAGAATGTGCCGCCCCTACATGTGAGAAACAAAGTAACCTATTCTCAAGTGTGAAATACAAAACTTATTATTCTCCTGAATTTTAAAGTTTTTTCCTAGACACATCAGTCAATCATGAACATTACTCAGTGTTAATCTATGTATACACACACACACACACACACACACACACACACACACACTAAGTACTGTGAGGTCAAGCTGCTCTCTATTATTTGAATACATATGCATGTTTGCTTTTAGTTTTTGCTTTGAAGATACTCTATCTGTTAGATGAGAGAAAGTATCAGGAAATTAGATTCTGAAGTGACAGAGTTGAAAAATTGGTTTGGAATATGAGGAAATGAAATGTAGGTCGGAGATACTTTGTTCTGTTTTGTTTTCCTATAGAATGGTACACTAGGGCATAAAAGAGCCAGAGTAAAAACTACATACTTGATTTATAATATAAATCTATAATTTGATAAAAACACTTTTTGTAGAAGAGTAAAAAAAAAAAGCAGGTTTTATCAGACTGAGAAAAATGTAGGTGTGTTGATAATGTAATGACTGTGTCCTTGTGAGTGTTAATTTTTCTTGTCAATTTAATTGGACTAGGGATATCTGTTTGTGTCACAAAACCATTTGTGAGCATATATGAGAATGTTCCTCTAGGAAAGTAACAATTAATCAATTAATTGATTTGGCAGCCTGAGCAAAAGGTCCATGCTCAACAGTGTATATGGGCATCATCTTGTCACTTGTGCACATGAATGTTACACAAAGTGGGGAAAGGTAGTCTCAGGGCTCGTGCTTGTCTGCTTCAGGCAGAACATAAATTGCCTCCTGCCATCAGCATTCCTGGTTCTCCATTTTCTGATCTAGACCCAAATCTATGGCACCAACATTCCAGCTCTTAGGTCTTCAAACTACACAACTGGCACACTTGCATTACCATTTTTTAAATGGCAGGTCACGGGGCTTCTTATCCTCCATAATCATGTGAACCAATAGCTTGCACTCAAGTATCTGGGGAGAATCCTAGCACAGAATCCAAAGGCAGGGCTCAAATTCAGTACATGCCTTACTGTATCATGGTCACAGGTCAGCTCATTTATTATGATAATGAACTCTTTGAATAGGTACATACTGTATTTTGAGAGAACCTTAGCTTTAGTGATTTCTTTTTTTTCAGTTTTGATATTTTTATTAATTTATTTTTTATTTTTATTTCAAATTTTTGTTAACAACTTCCATGATTATAAAAAATGTCCCATGGTAATATCTTCTCTCTCCCCACTTTCCCCTTGAAAATTCCATTCTCCATCATATCGTCTCCCCATCTCAATCAGTCTCTCTTTTATTTTGATGTCATGATCTTTTCCTCCTCTTATGATGGTCTTGCGTATGTAGTGTCAGGCACTGTGAGGTCATGGATATCCAGGCCATTTTGTGTCTGGGAGGAGCACATTGTAAGGAGTTCTACCCTTTCTTTGGCTCTTACATTCTTTCTGCCACCTCTTCCACATTAGACTCTGAGCCTTGGAAGGTGTGATGGAGTTGTGACAGTACTGAGCACTCCTGTCACTTCTTCCAGCATCATGATGCCTTCTGAGTCATCCCAAGGTCACTGCCATCTGAAAAGAGAAGATTCTCTACCAAAAGAGAGTAGCATTAATATAAGGGTCGGAACATTAAGAGAAGCACTTACTGGGAAGTTTGATAAGCAAGTATATACATTTATCCAGACAGCAGCAGATGTTATAGCCCTAGGGCTCATGACTACCCCTGTTTTAAGTTTTCAGTATCAGGGATATATGCCCGCAGGCCTCAAGTCCAATTAGAGGGCAGTTGGTTTCCACCATGACAGACATGCCACTATTGCACCCGTTGACTCATTCAACTTTTACCTAAATAAACTGCACTATTCTCTGCACCTTTACAAAATAAATAAACTCTCCATATGTATATGCAACTTTATGTAAGAACCTGGACCATGTAAAAGGGAGGTCTGTTGTTCACATACAAATGAATGGAGACACCTATCTTAATGATTCAATAATAGCTACCTGTCTCTATCACTGAATTTTACACAAACTTGATAGTGATCCCTTAATGATTGCCAATTGTGTTTTATTCATTCAGAATTTCTAACCTCAAAGCACACATTCCTATGTATGTATTGGATGCTTAATAAATATTTGAAGAATATTTAGCAAACACCACCTTGCTTGAATTTTTACTTAGGTGCTAGGAATCTTAACTACATTGAGTAGGTGTGCAAAACAAGTAAGTTAAGCCACTGATCCATTTTTCTCTAGCCCATAATATGTATACTTTTTTTTTTTTTCAAGGCAGGGTCTCTTTGTAGCTCAGGCTGACCTGGAATTCACTATGTAATCTCAGGTGGCCTCAAACTCATGGTGATCCTTCTTTCTCTGCCTCCCAAGTGCTGGGAGCATTCTATTTTTAATAAGGTATTTTCCTGAGAAAAAATACACACTTTAATTTTAAAAGTTATTGCTTTCATATTTCTTTGTGAATCTGTTACCTCACTATATTCAAAATTGATCCACTGAAAAAGTAACACTATAAATTTACAATTATTTTATAATACACATATATTAAGTATATACATACTTTGTAAATATAATGTATATATGATATCACCTTAAGAAATTTTGTCTTAATTAAAATCTTAAAAAACAAAATGAAACTACTATTAGCAAACTTTTTATAATGAATTAACATGATATTAGAATTTTTCAACATTGTTATTCAATATAAAAAATTGTATAGCCTCCCCATCTAAAGATCTACAGATATCTATATATCTAGATAAACAAAGCAAGAGAAAATGGAGAGGTCCTATTTCTAGATGCTCAATCCTGTTATACCCCAATAAAATTGGCATAGCATTTCATCATCAGGAAAAGTACAACTATATTTTATGTATTATTCTATAGCAGACTCCTTTATTTACAAATATGAGCAGGAAACACATATCTTAATACATATCAAATTATTCCTATCTGTGGGATATGCTATCACCATTTCAGACAGGCTTTAGTATGATCTTACTGTTAAGGAAGCTCTATTTACCAGAGTCATTTCTAAACCAAAGAAGAAAGACACTCATAGAAAAAGTACTTTTATTAAGTGATAGAATATTTGACTTAGCTAGAAATTTCTGAGCCTGTATTTGGGTTGTAAACTATTGAAAGAGTGATTAAAAAATTATCTATCTCTGGGCTGAAGAGATGGTTTGGCAATTAAGGTGTTTGCCTGTGAAGCCTAACGACCCAGATTTGATTCCCCAGAACCCTTGCAAACTATATGCATATGGTGGCATATGCATCTGGAGTTTGTTTGCAATGGCTAGAGGTCTTGGTCAGCTTGGTCTCTGTCTTTTTCTCCCCTCTATTTCTTTCTCAAATAAATAAGAATAAAATATTAAAAAATTATCTATCTTCACGTGTTTACTAAGAAGAAAAATGTATCTTTGGTTTATCTCTTATTGACTTATAGTGCTAAAGTTTTCATTTTCAAGGTTGCTAATAACTAAAATTATAAATTATAAAAATTATTATAAAACAACAGCATCCATTAAAATCAAATATAGGTTACATACACATATGTATTTCCTTTCGTTAAATGAATATGACCATATTGTATCATGAAAAATATACATATTTAGACATATATTGGCAAATTCTTAAATAACATATACCAAATGTTAATATAAGTTACTTCAGAATAATAGGAATTTACATGTTGGCTAAATTTCAGCTTAAATGATCTTGAATTAATTTTGGAATTAGAAAAATCATATAAGAATATCTATAAAAATAAACAGCAATATGTAACAGTTATATTACAGCCATAAAGTGCCATTGAAGTAGCCAAAAATTCCAGATATATTTTAGCACTAGTCACTTTTTGAGCTGAAGAGTTATCTTTACTTAAATTTCAGTAAGTTATCCCTTGTTCTAAAGTTCTCATCACCATGACAGCTATGCCAAAGACACAGCCAATGTAGGTTTGGTTCACTGACATACAGTGTAGACTGTTTGTTAACTTGACATGTTTTTTGCTTAGAGAACAAAGGGGATTCACCATTTGCAAAACAAATAAAATGAAATGGGGCAAAATAGATAAATTAAAGAAAAAGCAAGACATGATAAATCATGCTGTAATCCAAGCACTAGGAATGGTGAGGCAGAATAATAGCCCTGAATGCAAGCCCAGTATACACAGTGAGTTCCAGTGAACGATACAATAAATACTCTAGAAACAATAATAATAATATTAATAGCAGCAATAATAACAAAAGGAAAACAGAGAAACATGCCTATTCTCTTATGCCTCAGGTTTAAATTGCAACAATTACTTTGTTGTTTCTAAGATAAAAATTCTGATACAAAATAGCTTATGGAAGGAAATGGTTTGTTTCATCTTAACAGGTTTTTGTTGTTGTTTTTTTTTTAATTTTTTTATTAATTAGTTTTGTATTCAGCAAATACAGTCAGTTTGGTACCATTATTAGGCTCAGCCGTGATCTACCCCCTTCCCTTAGCCCCTCCTTGTTGAGGTGTATGGGTCATGCATTGTGGAGTTAGCCCACAGTTATGGGTAGGATAAATGTCTCTGCATATCAGGACCAACATTTGGCTCTGACATTCTTTCCGCCCCCTCTTCCACAAAATTTCCTTGAGCCATGTTGTGTTCATTTGTGGTCTGCTTCAGTGATGAGGGGATGGGGGCCTCTGGGTCTCTGGCTCTCTGATTTGGTAGGAGTTGATTTTTCTCTGTGTTGATCTCCTTCCCCTTGTGCTGGTACCTGATTATCCAGGAAAACTGCACCCTTGCTTGTTTCGCCAATTTTTTTTAGTTTCAGCTGGGGCCCTTTTGAGGTCTGATGGGGTAGCTCTCTCCTTAGGATCTACATCTATCTGAAAAAGAGAAGCAGATTCTCCAAGGGAGAGTAAGTTAGCACCAGGACAAATGAGATAACCCTAACTTTTTTTTTTTAAAAAAAATATTTATTTATTTATTTGAGAGCGACAGACACAGAGAGAAAGACAGATAGAGGGAGAGAGAGAGAATGGGCACGCCAGGGCTTCCAGCCTCTGCAAACGAACTCCAGACGCGTGCGCCCCCTTGTGCATCTGGCTAACGTGGGACCTGGGGAACCGAGCCTCGAACCGGGGTCCTTAGGCTTCACAGGCAAGCGCTTAACCGCTAAGCCATCTCTCCAGCCCTAACCCTAACTTTTTTTATAGAGAATTTAGTAGGTGTAGGCCCCCTTGCAGCCCACGATTGGTGGTAGCTTGATAATGGACAGTGGGCTTATGCTTGGATATAGTTCTGACTTGTTTCCCAGCTCCAGCTATGAGTCCTGTACCACTGAGAGGATCAGTTAGCTGAATTAAGAGCACTTGGTTCCCCACCAAGGCTGTGTGCCACTATTGCAGTTGTGTGGGCATCACAACAGATTATTTGCAGCTAAGTAGGTTAGACCATGAGTTGCTTGGACAGATATTGGTCATTTTCCCCCAGTCACCCATGTAGCACCTTCTGGCACTAGATGCACTGACTGGGGACTGACTCTTTTCTAGCTTCCAGCCATGCCATTCCATTTTATGTGTGGGTCACATAAGGTGTCTTCAGCAGTAGGGTCCTACCACTAACCTTTGGTGGGTCATCAAGTACTCTGACATAAATCTGTCTTTCTTTTAGGAAACCTTGTAGGTCTCTCTGATCAAAAGCTCAGTGTGGATGATAGCCACATGCTGGTACTGGAAGTTACAGGTCAGTGCCCACTAAGAAAAGGAGGAGAAAGATAACTAATATAAAAGAGTTATAGAGGAGAGAGAGAGGGGGGGGGAAGGGAGGGAGGGAGGGAGAGAGAAAGAGGGAGGGAAAGGGAGAGGGAGGGAGGGAAGCCTAGAAGATTTAAGTCAGTCTTCATCATACCCTCTCCAGTGTCTTGTGGTTCAGGTGTTCCCCCTAAGGGCCTTGTGAAGGTTCAGCCATTTGGTCTGCCTTTTAGGAAGTAGAATTTTATGGTACCATTGCCATATGGGTCTAGATTTGTGCCCCCCTCCTTCGTTGACCTCTCCTCCCTCCACACCTATTGTCTAGTCCACCAGATGCTTGCTGGGTATGTAAGGCATCTTAGGTAGATTCAGCTTAGGTGCTGTAGATGAATGAGACTATGTGGTGACTTTTTTCCGTGATTGGGTAAGTTCACTGAGAATGATCTGTTTCAGGTTCAACCATTTTTCCTCTGTTTTGATGGGAAGTTTCATCATGGAGGGAAAGGTATGGTATAGACAGATATCTGGGTATGATAACTTGGAACATTATCAGCAAGAGTGAGGTAGCTAGCACTGGCAAAGGGGATGGATAATAAAACCCTAAGGCCCATCCCAATGCCATAGCTCTTCCAGCAAGCCTCAATCTCCCAAAAGCTGCTCCATATGGGAATTAAGTATGAGTCCTTGTCACAAATACATGACACTGTGTGATACATTTCACATTCAAATCACAATATAAAGCTTTTTATTGCAATTTTATGGTCATTTGTAGAGAATTTTTAATTTTTTTTAAATTTATTTATTTGAGAATGACAGAGAGAGAGAGAGAGAAAGAGGCAGAGAGAGACAGAGAATGGGTGCTCCAGGGCCTCCAGCCACTGCAAAGGAACTCCAGATGCATGCGCCCCCTTGTGCATCTGGCTAACCTGGGTTCTGGGGAATTGAGCCTCAAACCAGAGTCCTTAGGCTTCACAGGAAAACACTTAACTGCTAAGCCATCTCTCCAGCCCATTGTAGAGAATTTTATACAGATGTTCCTAGGCTTTTGGTTGGATATTGTCCAGGTAAATCCATCCTAAAATGAATATTAAATCAAACCTACATAAATACACACAATAGCAGCACAATGTCTCACCCTCGGACACCTGAAAGACTGGGAGTTGTGCTTCTCTGGTGCTGCTCATTATAGATCCCACAGGAGTCAAGATTAAAATTAAAGTATATTTTCTACTGAAAAATGGATTGCTTTGCATTATTAGGAGTTTAACATTTTTAAGTTAAACAACCACAAGTTAGGGACTGCCTACATATAACAGAGCACTTTTATATATCTTTAAAAAACACTAATTGAAAAAAATTAAATTAAAGAAAATAATTTTTGTTTCCCATCACCCATGCATATGTCAAGGTCTTGACAATCATTGGGAAGGATTCTGGCAGTGATACTTTTGCATCATACAAGAAAACAACTCAACTAGATCTTAAAGCTATGACAACATAAAAACTTCAATGGGAGGGAATAGGGAATACATCCCTGATACTGAAAATCTGCAACAGGTATAGTCATCAGCCCTAGGGGTGTAACATCTGCTGGTGTCTGGCTAAATGTATATTCTATGCTTACCAAACAGCCCAGTAAACACTTCTTATAATGTTCATACACATATCTTAATTCTACTCTCACTTTTGGTTAGAGAAGCTTCTCTTTTCAGATGGCAGTGAATGCTCAGCACTGAAATATCTCTATTACATTTTCCAAGGATCAGGGTCCATTGCGGAACAGATGGCGGAAAGAATGTAAGAGACAAAAGAAGGGTAAGATTCCTCACAATGTGCTCCTCCAGACACAAAATAGCCTGAATAGCCATGGCCTTTTAGTGCCTGACACTACCTACACAATACCATTATGGTAGAAAGAAAAGATTATGACATCAAAATAAAAGACAGACTGATTGAGAGAGGGTGGGGATATGAGAGAGAGTGGAGTTTCAAAGGGGAAATTGGGGGAAGGGAAGGAATTACCATGGATTATTGTGTACAATTATGGAAATTGTAATAAAAGTAAATTAATAATAATAAAAAAGAAATCAGCCAAAACACTTCACAAAAATAAATTAGGGAAGGATTTGTTAGTTATATAAAATAGTAGTATATAAGCCAGGCGTGGTGGCACATGCCTTTAATCCTAGCACCTGGGAAGCAGAGGTAGGAGGATCACCGTGAGATCAAGGCCACCCTGAGACTCCATAGTGAATTCCAGGTCAGCCTGGGCTAGAGTGAGACCTACCTTGAAAAACCACAAAAAAAGTAGGAAATATAGAAGAAACACACATTGGACATCATTAAAATTACAATTTCAGGTCTGTGAGAAATAGTATTAAGTATAGAAAGAGATGGTGAAGTATTTGTGACATAAGTAACTGATGAATACTGGTGTACAGAATATTTAAATTTAATATTTAGAAATTAAATTTAATATTCTTGCTTAAAGTTAAGAATACACATAAAAGAAATGAATAAGTGACTATACTTCAAATACAAATATTATATATATATATATATATATATATATATATATATATAGCTATATTTAAGAGATACTTGTGAAGTTTGCTAGAAAATGGATGGAACTGGAAAATATCAAGCTTAGAACAACACAAATCACATGTTCTCTCATATGCACATCTTAGTTTCTCATTTTTATCTACATGTATTCATATGGAGGCTTATGTATAGACATCAGGAAAGTAGAAAGGGGCCTGTGAAAGGGGAGGAAAAAGGCTTCAAGTGAGAGTGGTGAGGAGGATAATAGAACATAGAGGGAAAGGGGAAAATGTTAGAGATGGAAAGATTTAAATGAGAATGGTGGGCAAGGAGATGGATGAATGGAAGAGATGGGGAAAGACTCCACTAAATCTAAGTATAATGAAAATACCATTAAAAATGATAGCACCAGGTGCAGTGGGTCCACACCTCTAATCCCAACCCTCAGGAGGCTGAGGTAAGAGGATCACTTTGATTTTAAGGCTAACCTGGACTACATAGTGAATTCCAGATAAGCCTAGGCTAGAGTGAGACCCTACCTCAAAAAATAATGGCAGGCAGAATGGGGAGGTGGCTCAGTTGGTCAAGTGCTTGCTGTACAAACATATGGACCTGAATCTAGACCTCTTATACTGACATAAAATCCTGAGGATGGTGGTACGTGTGTACAATCCCAGTGCAGAGACAAAAGAATCCCTAGTGCTTCTGTCCTATGGATATGTCCAAGTGGAATAAAGTACACACGTTTTCCGGACATCTTCAACTTTCAGGGTCACTCTCATCTGCAAGAGTATGCCCCGGTAGTCTTCTTAGTTCCCACCAGTAACTTAGCTGCCAAAAGCTTTCTGTCATCAAAACTTCTGAAAAGCACTAGAGAATTACTGCTAAAATAATCTGCACTTTCTCATTACAGCTTACATTATTGCATGCAAAAAGGTATACTGGAAAATCCACATTATGCAATGTGTGGACTATGGGTGGAATTAAATTCTGTCCAGTGCAATATTTTATCCTGTAAGCAAAAATGGATTTAATCAAACAATATTTATTCTGCACAGGAAACCCATTCTATCAAGCAAATTTGAGACACTTAACATTATAGTCTCTCCAACATAGAAATTAATATTATATATACACTATTTTGAAAAATACCTTTATTACATTAAAGTAAAAATTAATTGCTGGTCTGGAGAGATGGCTTAGCGGTTAAGCGCTTGCCTGTGAAGCCTAAGGACCCCGGTTCGAGGCTCGGTTCCCATGTTAGCCAGATGCACCAGGGGGCGCATGCATCTGGAGTTCCTTTGCAATGGCTGGAAGCCCTGGCTCGCCCATTCTCTCTGTCTCCCTCTATCTGTCTTTCTCTCTGTGTCTGTCACTCTCAAATAAATAAATAAAAAATGAACAAAAAATTTTTTTTAAAAAAATTAATTGCTTCTTGTCATGTAGCTAAAAGGAAAATCAAATATGCAAAACTCTCAACTAAAAATAGGATTTTCTCCAATCAGAAAATCATACCTAAAAGCTTACATTCCAAGCTGACCATTGTTTTATTGCCTTGAAATTTCATATTGTACTATTTATTAATAAATTAGACTTACTTACATATAATAGAGTATATATAATGTATAAGATCTATACATAGTATCTATTCTCCTTTTTCTATTATGCTATTCTTTAGTTTAAAATCAAGAAATACCAATTATAGATTTCCACCTCTGAATTTGCTTTATAAACCTTTCACATTCCATTTATTTATGTTTTCTTTTGCATGTATTTATATGGTGTGCATATATATGTATTTGTTCCCATTTGTGTGTGTGCATGTGTATATGCATGTGTGTGCAAACCTATATGGAGACCAGAAATAAATTTGAGTTTCTTCCCCTCAGCCCTAGCACCTTATTCTTTGAGGTAGGATCTTACAGTGACCCTAAAGCTCATAGAGTTGGGTATATTAGCTATTCAGAGATTCTCAGTTTCTACCTCCCGACTGTAGAGATTACAGGGACATATCACCACAACTGGCACTTTACGTGGATTTTGGTATTCAACTCTGCCCAGCACGTACTTTACCAACTGAGCTATACACCCATCTCTCATATTAGCTTCATACAGAACTTTTCAATTCAAATTCTTTTCCCATGCCACCAGTAGGGAGTAACTTTTCAGAAGATTACAGTTAAACTCTGTTGAAAACATCTCATTTTTAACCTGAGAATGATATAAAATATTTTTATCATTTGCTTCTATTTTCCATTTGTAAAATACTTTGAACAGTTATAAAATCAAGCAGGCTTGCTTAGTAAGTGTGGTGAAATGACACACAAATAAGTACTTTTATTTATTCTAATTTAATTTACTTAAGGATTTTTAGTTCTGTTGATAAGAGATCCAAGTTGGGGCCGAGGAGATGGCTCCACAGCTAAAGATGGCTGCTTATAATCTTCAAAACCCGAGCTTGATCTTCCTACACCCTTGTACAACCCCTGATGGAAAGTGGAGCATATATCTATAATGCCAAAGCATCTATGGCCTAGGAGTCTAAGTCAGGACAATCTCAAAGCTTGTAAGGAGCAGCCACACAGCACACTTCAGGAACTCCAGCTAGGCACACTTTGCATATCTTTAGATTGAAATCTGAAACCCACCACCACACCTTAAGATCCACACAGTAATACTGCCTTCAGCCAGGTGGCTGCAGATACAAACTACAAACAAACAACTGAATATATTGGGGGCCATCTATTCTATTCAAACCACCACACCCTTCCTCCATAACTGTGCCTGGTCTGGAAATTTATCTCAGCAAACCTGAATCTGTGTGCTACAGCCTCTATGCTTATTTATGTTGGAATATCTGAAATAGGTTAAGCTGGGAAGACTCATCCTAAGTGTGGTTGGCTCCATTCTATTATATTAAAAGGAAAGAGCTGATTGAGAAGCAGTGTTCCTCTTTTTTTTTTTTTTTTTTTGTTTTTTGTTTTTTGCTTCTTCAAAACAAGAAAAAAAAAAAAAAGGTAACACGTATCTAAGCTTGTGTTGCCATGTCTTCCATACCATGATGTACTGTAACCTGAAATGTACTCTTCATCCCTTAAAATGACTTCTTAGGGTATTTTGTCCCAGCAACTAAAATCTGACTAACAAACAAAATTGCCACTGAGAGTGTGGGTATTGCTGCAATAAACATGGCCACATGATAATTATCTTTTAAAACTGGTGTGTGGGAGGAATTCAGAAGGAACTGGAAATGTAGGTTTGAGAAGTCTTAGAATGCTATTGTAAGTAGAACTTCAATGGTCATTCTGGTAGGAGTTTTAATGATCATAAAGCAAAGACAAAAATAAACCGTGGAGGCTTAACTCATGGGGTAAAAGGATGTTATTGGGAACTAAGCTAGAGAAAATTAATGCAACATTCTGGCAAAATATCAGGATATGTTCTGCCTCTATTCAGAGAACTTGAAAAAGTGATGAATTTAAAACTAATAGGCTAATTAATGTTTGGCAAATTTCAAGATAAAATATCACTGAGTCTGTGATATGGCTTCTCTTAGCTGCACTGGTTCAAATAAACAGTAAAAAAGAACAAATTCTGAGCAGAAAAATATGAAAAATGGAAAGTTGGACTCAGGAACAAATATAAGAAATTTAAAATCCCAGGCCAGAAGACTACAACTGCTTTGACTCTAGTTGTTTAGTACATTACCACTGCCATTAAATATAAGCTAACTGTCCTACACTGAGATAATAGGAAGAATACCCTGAGGGTAAGACCCTACTCATTAAAGGTTCAAGTTAGTAAAAATGCAAATTTTTTTGAAAGGAAAAAAAAATAAAGGAAGAATGCTGGAGGATGTCTCTACTTCCTATGACCAGCTTAGAGAGGCTGCTACAGCTATTTTCCATATGGACCAGGTTTCATTCTGATGGGCACCCCAGGACACATGGCATGAGCCTAGATGTCACCATACACCCCAGATACTGGATAGGGAGCTACAGGATTTAGTGTTTGCCCTGCTGGATTTCTGTCATGTTTGGTTTCACTTTTTCCTTGCTATGCCCTCATTCTTCCATTTTGGAATGAAAGTGCTTATTACGTATCATTATGCATTGGAAGTATATGTAACTTGTGGTTTGATTTTTGCAAGGCTCACAGTTAGAAGACTGCTTTGAATTTCACATGACACTTTAGACATTTGAACAGTGTTGGGACTTAAATACTAGTAATGTGGGTTCCTGTGTCCTCCAGGCCCAGCCATGGTCCTCCACAAAGGCACCCAGGCAACTGGGGTGGGTGAGCATGTGATGAGAGAAACACTCCTAGGAGAGAGTTGAACAGCTCTCTCAGTTTGTTGTCAGGGAAAATGGGATTATAAGCATCTAAGGGTGGGGGGAGGGACCCTAAGGATATTGGATATACCAAATTCCTTTCTCATGTCTAATTAGCATATTAGGACATTCATTCCGGCACATAGGCAATGGCGTGGGGTGGGGGGGGGGCTTGTCAGGTGATCTAGGGTCTCAGGACTGTGTACAGGCTACAGGCTGCTGGCTGATAAGGACTTTCCTAGGCAACTGGCCAAAGGTTACAGGGCTGTGGGCAGGACCTGTGTTCAGGTGTGCTGGGCTTGGAAAGGGAGTGGCCTCCAGTAGACTGGGGGTCCTTAGCCATGCCTGGAAGCTCAGGCCCCTCTCCTGAAGGCTCCAGCCTGTGCCTGGCAGTGACTGACATAGGAGGACTTTTGAAGATAGACTGAATATATTTTGTACAAATGTATTACATATTATATTTTTATGCTCAGGCCACAAATCTTTGGAGGCAAGTGATGAAAGATTATGAATTGAATGTGATATGTTTGCCAATGGGTACATTTGTGATGAGGGATGGTTTATATTGAAAGTCAAATTGACAGAACCTAAAATCACCTCTGAGGAATTATGTAGATTAGAATAGCCTCTATACAGATCTGTTGGAATTTTTTGTTTATATTAATTAAGGTGAGAAGACCCACCTTAACCATGGGTAGCAAAGGTAGCACCATCATACATATAGGTAGGAATCATGGAATATATATATATATATATATATATATATATATATATATATATATATATATATATATGTATGTATATATGTGTGTGTGTGTGTGTGTGTGTGTGTATGTGTGTGTGTGTGGAGAGAGAGAGAAAGAGAGAGAGAGAGAGCTGAGTGAATATCTACATTTATCACAGGACACTTCCTTGATGTGAAGAACACAACCACCAGCCTTAAGCTCAGCCATCACACCTTCCATGTCATGATGGTCAGTAATGTGGAATTGTAAACTAAAATATACTCTGCCTCTTTTAAAGTAAATTTTGCCAAGTATTTTGTCCCAGCAATAAGAAGTTGACTAATACAAGTAGTTACAATGGCAATAGCTCTCTCTTAATTTGAGGATATACTCTAAGATGTCCAGTGGATACCTGAAACTGTATATAGTAACAAATACTATATGTACTATGTTATTTTCTACATATACATTCCTATAATAAAGATTAACTTATAAATTATATATGGTAAGAGCCTACTAATAATGACTTATAATAAAATACAACAATTATAAAATTATATGAATGTAATCACTCAGCATTTTTTATTGTAATTTATTCACTTGTTCTCAGGATAATGTAAGATGGTACAATGCTCACATGAGGAGATGACATGAGGTGAAGGACAGGCTTACTCATGTAGCATCACACTACTATGGACTGTGAGGATAGACCAGTAATGAATCTTTTGCTCTGAATGATCTTTATTAAGTAAGAACTTTCATATTTTCACCTAAAGGAAATATTCCATGGCATATCTGAATTGTCAGCATCATCAATTACTTTTGAGGTTGGGGTCACTATACAGTATAATAGGTCTTATTTAAATGTGAGGACTGTAACAACATAACACTCAAATCTAAGCCAAGATGATAACTCTGCAATTAATGGGATGGTAGCATATATAGAGGTGATGCCCAGGACGAAAGTATGACTTATATGCAATATGGAACAATACAAGGCATCTTACATCATAGTTCATCACACTATTTAAAGTGGCATGCAATTCAAAACTTAATGCATTGTTTATTTCTGAATTTTTCACATTTTCTTCATGAATTATTATACAACTAATACAGTAATATGGTACACATTAATTATATAGTATGTCATAGAATGGTTCTCATTGTGAGATTTTCATCCCTGCATAAAATGTACTTTGGTAATATTCTCCATTACCTCTATTGTCTTCCCCTTTTGTTGAAACCCTTCTACTTTTATATAATTTTTTATGTATTTTTTTGTTAACCAATAAGTTTAACTAGGGTTACTTACGAGAGCATGAGTGGCATGTTTTTATAGAAACATAGGTAACTTGCTATTGATTTTCATGACTGAGAATATTTCTTCCCTACAACAGCCATTAACTGTTCCTCAGAGAGGGATGAGCCTACTGAGAATCCACACACCCCCCACCACCAGCAATGGTTGACTGGCTATAAGTCATTAGAAAGGGGAGACTCACTGACCTTCTCTTCATTCCATGACAAATTGTTGATCATCCAAAACTTTTGCAGATCTTATGAAGGTAGTGATAGTGCTGAGTGTTCAAGAGTGCCATGGTCATGCCATGCCAGTAATATAGTGTTCCAAAATATTCTTCCTCAGCCTTGGGATTTTATCATCTTTCCTACTATGCTTTCATGATGTTTCCTATACTTTGGAGAGGATGATATCAATGTCTCACTTAGGACTGAGCTCTCAACATTCATGTATCCTCAGCACTTTAATTGGTTATGCATCTCTGCATTTATTACCATCTGCTTCAAAAGATGAATCTCCAAGCAAAGCTAATAATCCCTCAGAATTTCTCTGCAATAGTCAGTTTTGTCTTCCTTGATGCTTCTGAAATTAGACAGAGTTGATCTTAGAAAACTGTAATTAATAAAAGTAAAACCATGATGAAAAATTGGTACAACTATACCATAATCCATTTAACACACAAAACTGAAAAGAAGGGGAAGAAATTGGCTAAAGGTTACAAAGCTAATAATTAATAGAATTACAACTTAAACCAAGAAAAAATTTTTTCCTGAATTTGATTATAAATTTTAAAATGCAATTCTTACATTCTACTAACCTAAATAATTAGCAGCATTGATTTGTTAATTTATATACATTAAGGTAGCAATAAGTCCGCAATCACAATGTTTACTATTGTGAGAAGATGATGGATTGCATGACAAATCATAATAGCCATAGAACAGCTTAAAGGCCAAAGCATTTGCCTTCATCTCTCAATAAAAGATAGACACTGTCTTTGGGTAAAAGTACATAAAATGGTATTTCAAAAAAATGTGCCTAGGAAACAAGCAGGGGTAGCTATCCTAATATCTGGTAGGATAGACTTCAAACCAACATTAGTGAAGTAAGATAAAGAAAGTCATTTTATACTGATTAAAGGAACACTTCAACAGGAAGACATTACAATCCTAAACATATGCACCTAACATGGGGGCTCCCAATTTCATCAAACAAAGACTATTAGACTTAAGGCCACAGATAACACCAAATATAATTGTAGTAGACATCTTCAATACCCCACTCTCATCAATTGAAAGGTCATCTAGGCAAAAAATAAACAGAGAGATATCTGGATTAAAGGATGTCATGGAACAAATGGACCTAATAGATATCTAGAGATCATTCCATCCAAATGCTCCAGAATATACATCTTTCTCAGCAGCACATGGAATATTATCTAAAATAGACCATATATTAGGAAACAAAGCAAATCTCAACAAATACAAGAAAATTGAAATAATCCCTTGTACTCTATCTGATCATGAGATTAGACTTCAAATCAGCAACAAGAAAACCTACAGAGCATACAGAAATTCATGGAGACTAAACAGTACACTATTGAATGATGAATGGGTCATTGAAGAAATATAAAAGGAAAGCAATAAATAGATAGAATTGAGTAATATTGAAAATACAACATACCAAAACCTTTGGGACACAATGAAGGCAGTCCTAACAGGGAAATTTATAGCCCTGAGTGCTTATATTAAGAAATTAGAAAGGTTGCAAGTAAATGACCTAATGCTTCACCTTAAAGCCTTGGAAAAGAAAGAACAAGGCAAACCAAAAATCAGTAGATGGGAAGAAATAATAAAGATTAGGGCAGAAATTAATGAAATAGAAACAAACAAACAAAAAAAAAAAAACCAAAGAGTTGGTTCTTTGAAAGGATAAACAAGATTGATAAACCCTTAGCAAATCTGACCAAAATAAAGAGAAAAGACAAAAATTAATAAAATTATAGATAAAATAGGCACCATTACCACAGATACCAAAGAAATTCAGAAAATCATAAGGACACACTTTAAGAATATATATGCCTCTACGTTTGAAAACCTGAAAGAAATGGATGATTTCTTTCATTCATGTGACCTACCAAAATTAAACCAAGAGGAGATCAACCACTTAAATAGACTTATACCAAGTATGGAGATCAAAGAAGTTATATAAAGTCTTCCAACTAAAAAGAGAGTCTAGGCCCAGATGTATTCACTGGTTACTTTTACCAGAATTTATTGGAAGAACTAACACCACTGCTTCTCAAACTTGTCCATAAAATAGAAAAGAAAAGAATTCTACCAAACTCCTTCTAGGAAGCCAGCATCAACCTGATATCAAAACCAGACAAAGACAGAACAAAAATAAAGATAATTATAGACTAATATCCCTCATGAACATAGATGCAAAAATTCTGAACAAAATATTGGCAAAATAATACAGGATTATATCAGAAAGATTATTCACCACAACCAAGTTGGCCATATCCCAGGGATGCAGGGATGGTTCAACATATGCAAATCGATAAACGTAATACATCCTATAAATGGACTGAAAGACAAAAAAATATGATCATCTCAATAGATGCAGGAAAGGCATTCAGCAAAATCCAACATCTGTCATGGTAAAAATATTACAGAAACTGGGAATAGAAGGAACATATCTCAACATAATAAAAGCTATTTATGGGCTGGAGAGATGGCTTGGCAGTTAAGTGCTTTCCTGTGAAGCCTAAGAACCCTGGTTCGAGGCTCAATTCCCCAGGACCCACATTAGCCAGATTCACAAGGGGGCGCATGCATCTGGGGTTCGTTTGCAGTTGCTAGAAGCCCTGGTGTGCCCATTCTCTCTCTCTTCTTCTCTCTCTCTCTCCCTCTCTCTTGCTCTCCCTCTCAAATAAATAAATAAAGATAAAACAAAACAAAAATTAAAAAAGAAAGGCTATTTATGACCAACTTACAACCAACATAATACTAAATGGGGAAAAACTTGAACTTTTCCACTAAATTCAGAAACAAGCAAGGGTATCCACTGTCCTCACTTTTATTTAATACAGTACTGGAAGTCTTAGCTATAGCAATAGGCAAGAGACACTCATAACAGAGATACAAATTGGAAAGCAAGAGATCAAATTATCATTATTTGCAGATGATATGATTTTATACATAAAGGACCCTAAAGACTCTACCAGCAAAATGTCAGTGCTGATAAACACTTTTAGCAATGTAGCAAGATACAAAATAAACACATAGAAATCAGTAGCTTTCCTATATACTAACAACAAACATATGGAGGATGAAATCAAGAAATCTCTGTCATTCACAATTGCTTCAAAATAAATAAATAAATTAAGTGCCTTGGAATAAAATTAACTAAGGAAGTGAAGGATCTCCACAATGAGAATTTTAAGACAAGTGATAAATTGCAGAAGACACAAGGAACTAGAAATACATTGCATGTTCTTGGATTGGAAGAATCAATACTGTGAAAATGTCAATCTTACCAAAAGCAATCTACACATTTAATGCAATCCCCATTAAAATTCCAATGGCATTCTTCACAGAAATAGAAAACAAAGTCTTAAAATTTATTTGGAAGCACAAAAATCCTTGAAAAGCCAAAACAATTTTGAGCAATGAAAATGTCTTATTTTAAGCTATATTAGAAAACCATAGTAAGAAAATCAGCATGGTATTAGCACAAAGACAGACATATTGATCAATGGAAAAGAAAAGAGGACCCGGATGTTAATCCAAGCAGCTACAGCCATATGAATTTTGATAAAAATGCCAATCAAATTCATTTGAGAGAGAGAGAGCCTCTTCAACAAGTGATGCAGGGAAAACTGGATATCCATATGCAAAAGGATAAAAATAGATCCTTGTCTTTCTCCATGCAAAAGAATAAAATCCAAGTACATCAGGGACCTTAATATCAGATCTGAAACTCTGAAATTACTAGAGGAAAGTTTAGGAGAAAGCATTCAACCTATTGGCATAGGCAATGACTTTCTGACTATAACCCCAATTGCTCAGGAAATAAAACCACTAATCAACCAATGGGACCTCATGAAATTACAAAGCTTTTGTACAGCAAAGGACACTGTTAATAGAGCAAAGAGGCAACCTACAGAATGGGAAAAAATCTTTGCCAGCTACACATTTGATGGAGGATTAATATCCAGAATATACAAAGTTCTAAAAACAGAACAATAAGAATCAAACAACACAATCAAAAAAATGGACTTTAGAACTAAATATAGAGCTATCATTGGAAGACAAACATCTAAAACATCTAAAAAAGTGTTCTACATCCTTAGCAATTAGGTAACTACAAATTAGAACTGCTTTGAGATTCCATTTCACTCTGGTCAGAATGGCTACCATCAAGAAAAAAATGACAATAATTGTTGGAGAGGGTGCAGAAAAAGAACCCTTCCACACTGTTGGTGGGAATGTAATCTGGTAGAGCCATTGTGGAAATCAATGTGGAGGCTCTTGAGATAGCGAAAAATTAATTTGCCATATGATCCAGCTATAGCACTCCTAGGCATATATCCTAACTGTTCTCACTACCTTAGAGATACTTGCACAACCATGTTTATTGTAGCTTTATTCACATTAGCTAGGAAATGAAACCAGCCTACATGTCCCTCCACAGATGAATGGATAATAAAGATGTGGTACATTTACACACTGGAGTTCTATTCAGTGGTAAAGAAAAATGAAATTATGAAATTTGTAGGGAAATGGAAAAATCTGGAAAGAATTATACTAAGAAAGGTAACCCAGGCCCAGAAAGCCAAATGTCACATGTCCTCTCTCATATGTGGATCCTAGCTATAAATATATAGACTGTGTGTGAGGTGGAACCAAAAATTGGATGCAGAGGCCAGTAAGCTAGAAAAAGGCTATAAAGGAGGAGAAGGAAGGACATAAGGTGATAGTATTGTATATTTGTAAGTAGAAGTACAGATTATGCAGAGGGGAAAGGCCTAAGCAAGGTCAGAGCAAGAGATTGTGTAAAAGAAGGGCATGGGGAGGTTCAATCAAAATTCAAGATATTCTGAATAAGACATAGGAAAATCTACGTGTTTGGATAATGGCACATTCAGAAGCCATAGATTGTTACTAGAAACTTTTCAGTGCCAGGGATTGGATACCTTCCAGTGAGTTGTTGGCCATGGAGGTTGCCTCCAAAACATTATAGGCTATTTCCAAGGCCCTTGGTTTTCCTTGAGAAACAGATGATAGGATCTATTGCTAAAGAATTCACATGTCTGAGTGGTAGAATCACTGAGAAATCAAGCTGATGCTGAGCATTAAACCTTCTTCTTGTAGACCAGCCAACAAAACCTGGAAAAAGCTTCAAAGTATGCACCTTATGGGTGACAGAAGTCATCAGTGGTGAAAACAATGGACACTGGAAACCTCACGTTTGATCAGACAGGCCAAACAACTAAACAAGTATAACAGTGGCTTGTCTGATCTGGGGGAAACCAAATGCTCTCTAATTGTACTGAAGGCCCACTCTATGGGAGTGAATACATTCCTGGTGCTAAAAAACTAATAAAAAGGCTATGGCAGGGGAGGTCATGACCTTTTGGAGTATAAAGCCTACTCTTGTCTGGGTAAATACATATGCTATTCTCACCAAATTGCCCTGTTCTTCAAATTATGATTTATCCCTCCCCCCAATTTAACCTTCTTTCCAGCATTTCTTATACTCCACAATACCATGTAGGGTGACAATTTGTTAATCCAGGGGGAATAAAGCAGACGTGGAAGAACAGGATACTCTGAGCATTCAGCCCCCTTCAAAAGAGCCTACATTCTTTTGTTGCCCCAGTACAGTTCAGCTGGCCCAATCTCAAAGGTTGCAATCTCTCAATTGCAGCTGAACGGGAAGCAGTTCACCCAAAGATTTTTCTTTCTGTGCCATATTCCTCTGGTCACACCAGTTCTTTTATACACAGAGCAACCCTGCACAACTTCTCAGGACACAGGAATAACAGCAAGCTTTTCACATAAACTACTATACACTCCCTCCAGGAAGTGTTAAATCCTAAATCTCCATCGGCTGGGAACCTAGCATTCAGAACACTTAAGTTTATGGGGGACACCTGAATCAAAACACCACACCCTCCAAGGCTCAGGGTCCATTCTGGTAGAAGTGGCAGAAAGAATGCAAGAGCCAAAGGAAGGGTACCACTCCTTAGATGCAACTGTCCAGATACTGGCCTCAATATCCATGACCTCAAAGTGCCTAGCAATAGCTACACAACACCCTCAAAAATAGGATAAAAAAGTGATGACATCAAATTAAAAGAGAGACTAATGGAGAGAGGGAGGGGATATGATGGAAAGCAGAGTTGTGAAGGGGAAAGTGGGGGAGGGAAATGTCATGGTTTATTATCTGTAAGTATAGAAGTTGTCAATAAAAATATTTTTTTCTTCAGTTATGTTTAGTCATCTTCTGCTTTCTGTCATAATTTAGCTTTTATAGGAATGATTACACAAGGTAACTGCTGTTTGTAGTTCTTTGATATTTTCATAGTAACATATCTAACACTTGACAGGAAGGAGAGTGGCTTACTGTTAAAGTGTCTGGATAACTTTAAGCTGGCACAATTCATTCCTTATAATCATTAGATGCTATCACTTTGCTGCTCTCTACAAGTTACTATCTGTTCTAAAGGTGATGAAATCTGAAAAATTCTGAGGGGAACATATTATGTACACATTAGAGGACCAGCATTTGCCAGCTCAATCTAGTTATGAATGATTTTCCTTGCAAAGTACTGAATGACACAAGAGATTAAGATAAGAACATGACCCAAAGGCCAAAGATAGCTAGACCTGTCAAGTATATGTCAAGATATTCCAGATCAGAACAAACATGAATCACAAAGCGGTCATTTCTTCCTCTTCCTACCTGAGAGCACACTGAGAATATCACTATTACTACAAACTGTGGAAGATTTTTGAAATGCAGTGTTTGCTCAGGTTTTATCAGATGTACTTTTTGAATAAGAATGAAAAAGCTTCCCTCCCACGTGTGTGTGTGTGTGTGTGTGTGTGTGTGTGTGTGTGTAAGCGCTGCACACGTGCCTAGCTCCAGTTCTGTGGATGGGCTGTCAGGCTTTATGAAGTTATGTAGAAGTTAAATCCCAGTTGTTTTTACCGCTGGCACATCAGATGTAGAGTTGTGTAGTTAAGGGAATATGGCCCTCTGGTGAGACAAGTTCCACTGCAGACATCTAGCATACTGCATAGCCAAGGTTAAGAACAAGACACAAATCAGTTTTATGATTAAAAGCAGCTTTATCTCACAAAGGGGACCAATCCTCCCACACAAACAGGGAGGAAGTTCTCCTTTCCACCCCTTGTGCATGGAGTGAGGTGCTCTCTATGGCACCAGGTGCCACTCAGGCTGCAGGAAAAGTCTGTGTCATAGCCATGTGTGTCCTTGTCTTTACTGTTAGTGCTCAAAGACAAAGCACTAAAACTCAGTCTTTTCATGGATATCTGCACGTGTTTTCTCATCATCTTCTTTAGCCCCAGAGCCACATGGGGCAGCTGGTAGCAAAAGGCTCCCGCAGCTTTGGTGAAGGCAACCTTCTGTTGTTCTCGGCCCTCAATGTCTTCCTAATTAGGTTGATGCCCAAAGTGATCTGAGGACAATGTTTCATCAAATGCCTTACTTTCCAGGATGCTTAGACAGGTCTAATACTCCCTCATTTTATTAAATTTCTTACTATTTTCTCTCAATGGGCACAACCCCAGGTTTCTGCCTAATAAATAAAAGCCTGCCAGTACCGGCAATTACTGCAGCATGTGATGGGAGAGCAAAGACAGGATGTGTTTGGCAAGGGCATGTGGCGTTAAACACATGGGAATGCAAAGAGATGTAACCATGACAGTTTAGAAGGGGAATCTGGAGCCTCTAAATGGAAAACTAGTATCATTGATTCCTCTCCAGTTGATATACATATACATACATACATACATGTAGAAGCCTATATTGCACACACATGCATACTTGCTTACACACAAATCCCTATCCAAACTACCCCCAATAATCTCTGGGCCTCATTTATGAATAATTAGAGGAGATAAATAGCAAATAAATAATTTATTTTCTATACTTGATTCCACTTTAAAGATAAAGTTCAATAGCCGGGTGTGGTGGTGCATACCTTTAATCCCAGCACTCAGGAGGCAAAGGTAGAAGGATCACCACGAGTTCAAGGTCACCCTGAGACTACATAGTGAATTCCAGGTCAGCCTGGGCTAGAGTGAGACCCTACCTTGAAAAAACAAAAAACAAAAGAAAATCAAACACTGCATTATAATCTTTTATATTTTAAGGTCTTCTTACTTTGAATTGTAAAAGAATTTTTTAAATGATGTGATAACTTAGAGATTAAAAATAGTTTTTTGTTGGTAGTTTTGATTTGTTTATAAATTGGTAGATTCCTCAGCATTTATGCCTTTCAGAAGGAAATATGAGCCCTGAAATAGTCTTGAAGGTAAGTGTTTGCATCAGAGGGTTGCTTCTAGATAATGTTAGTGTCCTGAGACTACATTCACCAGAGTCCTTGCTCTGCCAAGCTCCCAGCTTGCCATTCTTTTAATATTACAAGCCAGGGCATTAGGTATTGACTCAGTGTTCACTATTTATAGCTGTCAAGCACTTGCTTCTTAACCTTGACCTAAAATGAATAGTGCTCTTTTCTAAACCAAAGCACTTAAATCTTCCAAGTTGTCTCAATTCTTGGCACCTATGCTAAAAATGTCAGTGATGATGACAGCCTCTGCTTTTTTGTGGTGACAGCCTCCACAAATATATTTCAATTGACCACTGACATCATACATATATTACTAATTTTCTGAAGCCCTGGGTGATGTTCACTTCTGCACATGGTTTTTGTCTTCATTGAGTATTTTACCCTTACTTCTTTCCCAGTATGTAAAGGGTAGCAGCAAAGATATCAGTGGAACAAGAATAGCAATAATTCCTACTGTTTTCTATATACCTACTATGCATCAATTATTATTTGGGTATTTTTAAAATCAATTTACTTGATCATTACAACAATACCATGTTCAGTATTAATGCTATTTTCATAACTTCTATATTTTTTAAAATATATTTTTATTTATTTACTTAGTTGACACAGAGAGAGAATGAGCATGCCAGGACCTCCAGCCACTGTAAACGAACTCCAGATGCATGTGTCCCCTTATGCATCTGGCTTACGTGGGGTCCTGGAGAGTTGAACCGGGATCCACTGGCTTTGTAAGCAAATGCTTTAACCACTATGCCATCTCTCCAGACAAACTTCTATATTTTATAAGGTACAAGTAGTAACTGAACTTTCGTTATGAAGCATAAAAATAACTTACTATTGTGCAAGTTAAAGTTATCTTTCCTTCATCTTTTGTCTCTCCTCTTATTTTTTTGGAAGGGTAGACAAACTTCTATATTCTCTTACATATTTCTACTTATTTGAAGGCTGTTGATTCAATTATATTCATTTTATTACTATAATTTTGGAATTACAATCTGTAGCTATCCTTATTTATAACCTCCTCATGACTATTTCATAAAGTTTTCATAATTCTTTCCATAAATATTTTATGGAACCTCATGATCTTGACATAACAGTTTCATTTTATTTTCACGGGTTTTAACATATAATTTGTATTATTTGTTTTGTAGTAAATATGTATTACCTTTACATATACAACAAAATATGTGAGATAGAAAAGAGCTTCAAGCTCACAGGTTCAGAAGTTTCAAGTGCATTTAAATGGTGTAGATTATTTTGGGATGTGTGATGAAGAGGTGCAGTGTGGAAGAAAGTATATATTTCAGCAACTTTGCTCACTGCAAGCTTCTAGAAAAAAGTACAGTGTGCCCTAGTAGTCTATCTTATTCTAGTATGCTTCACCTCCTCGCATCTCCATAGCCTTCATCAAATGGGAATCAAGTCCTTTTCCATTTTACCAACAAAGTCTCAAAAAGACTAATCTGACTTACTATGTAGTACAGGTTGGTTTTGAACTCTTGGCAATTCTGCATCAACCTGCTGAGTGCCAAGATTATAGGCAAGATCCACCATTTATGGATTTGATGAGCAGGTCTTTAGTATATGCACCTTTGGGGAATATTTGAAATCTAGATGGTACTAGAATATTTCATCCATTTTTCTAGTTATGAATACAATGTTTTCCATAACTTCTTGTGTTATCATTTCTTCTGAAATGTATTAATTTTCTTGTAAGTTTCAGGCAATACTAAGATTTATTTGGTATTTTATGTCTAAAAGTGACTTTATTTGGCCTCTACATTTCAGAGTTTATTGGACTATTCATAAATTTTGAGCACATATTTACTTTTACTTCACATTTAGGAAATACTATTCATTGTCCTGTTTCCTCAATAGTAGGAGGTTAAGAGGTGAACTCTCAACACAAGTATATTTTCTGCCATCCACCTTTTTGGCTCTGGTACCTTTAAGGATGTATTTTTATAATCTTAAAATCTTTGTAGTATAATGAATCTATATATGGAATTATTTTTATTTATCTAGCTTGGCACTCACAATGTACTTTTTTTAAAATTTTTTTATTTATTTATTTGAGAGTGACAGACACAGAGAGAAAGACAGAGGGAGAGAGAGAGAATGGGCGCGCCAGGGCTTCCAGCCTGTGCAAACGAACTCCAGACGCGTGCACTCCCTTGTGCATCTGGCTAACGTGGGACCTGGGGAACTGAGCCTCGAACCGGGGTCCTTAGGCTTCACAGGCAAGCGGTTAACCGCTAAGCCATCTCTCCAGCCCTCACAATGTACTTTTAACCCAGTGACTTGTCATTTACTTAATTTATAGAAACATTTTAACCATATTGGATTCAAATACTGTGTCTCTACTATTAACGCTAGTCTTATTTCAACTAATACCTACTAGATTAACAGTCTTCAAACCTTTTCTGAAAAGAACTAAAAAAAATAAGATCTCAGATGACATAGTCTATATTATATCTGCCACACTACACAGCTTTAGTTAACTGTTTCATGAAAGTAGCAATATATAATATATATGGCATATTTTTGAATACAGATATACAGACATATATAGTCTATGTTATATAGATATAATGTACATATATATCAAATATATATATGTATCTGTATTCAAAAAAATTTTATTTATATATATATAGAAAGTAGCCTCGATATGACTTACAAATATTTAGAAAATTCCACCATGTGATGAATGCTAAGGCATTTTCATTCAACATTCCATGTCTCCTAAATACTCCTTCATTTTATTTTAACCCTCTATGTCTTTTCTCTACATTCTTAGTGAGTACATCCTTAACTTCTTTATAAAAATTAATTTGCTGCTAATCGCTACTCTCAAACACTTATTCTAATCTTATCTTTTACTTAATAACAGCAATATTTATTTCAAAGTTCTCTCCTAAATCCTTTTGAACATTATTCTTATTTAATGCCTACATCTTGGTTTTTCAGTTCTTAGATATTTGTCCTTTAGCTATCCACAAGTCATGTTCCAGCAATTAATTTTGTTTGATATGTTTCTGGAATTAGTTTTTTCACCACAAAAATTATCTATTGGTTTGTTTGCTTGCTTTTTGTTTGTGGGTCCATTTATTTCCTTTTCTCCCTGTGAATATTATGTTATAAACTAATGCCTTAAAAATTGTTATGGTTTGAATCTGAAATGACTCCCACAGGCTCCTATTTTGTACTGGTGCTCTCATTTAGGAACAGAGGACTGTGGAAATACTAAGAGATGAGGCCTGGCCAGCAGATGTACGTCATGAAGGGAGAGCATATGAAGACTAGTAGCTCAGGCACTATTTCCAGCTTTTCACTCTTTCCTGGTCTGCCCCCATGAGGACAGTCACACCTGTGTCACATGATTCCACCACCAGGAACTGAGTAGCTTCTGCTATGCCTTCCCTGATATGGTAGAATGTGTCCCTCTGAAACCATGAGCCAGAATAGATATCTCTTCCCTTATGTTGTTGAGTTCAGGTATTTTGATCATAGCAATGCAGAAGTAACTCTTGCACTAATTCCACCTGAATACTGAAGTTATCAAAGAACTAACCATAGAAATGACACAACTTAGATTACTGTCTGGTAGTTCCAGAATGTAGAAGCTGGTAGCATGCCCCAGATCTTCATTTTTTCACTGTGCTTATAATTCCTTTTACCCATCAATAATTGTTTGTATTGGGCTGGAAAAATAGTTCTGTGTAGTGCAGTGATTGCCATGAAAGCATGTGAACCCAAGTTCAAAGCCCAGAACACATGTAAAAAAGCTGAGCACATTCTTGTAATCCTAGTGATGAGGAGGTGAACACAGGTAAATACCTGTATCTGACTGGCTAACCTGTCAGTACAAATTGCTGAGCTCCATAATAATGGAAGGACTTGTCTCAACAAAATGGTAGATGGCACCTGAGAGGATAAACCTTCAAGGCAGTCCTCCAGCCTCCTCATGCACATGGATCCATAGGAACCTTCACACACACACACACACACACACACACACACACACACACACACACTAAAAATAATAATTCCTCTGGGACAATAAGTGAAATTCAGAACACATTTGTGCCCCCACTTTTTCACTTTCTGCAGGAATACATATGCTACTGCCCACGTTGTGCTCTTTCAACTTTCTGCAAGGGGTAGAGAGATAATCGAGATAATCAAATCTTCATTCTCTTTTATTTGTCTGCAATGAACTTGACTTTCATTGGAAAGTATGCACTCTAGTCAAATTTCAAATAAAGATATACAACACATTTCTTCATTGAGCAAATAATATCTTTTCCATTTGGGAATCTCTCTAAGACACATTTCTTCCAAGCAATGATTAGAAATGTGAAGATCTCATAGATTTGAACACAGGAGCCAAGTACACCTAAAAAGAGTGATAAGGTTGTTATAGGAATAATGTACTCATCTGGTATTTTTCATAGACTCTAGTCTCATAAAATATCTGATTAAGAAAAATGTTAACCTGACTGTATCTTTAACATGAATCTATATTAGAGTAAAAATAAATTATCCAAAGTCCAAATCTGACTTTAATATGGGTCAAACTGAACTAATCTAAGCAATTCTCCAAGGGTCATTTAACTAATCAGTTTATTTAAAATAAAATAAAAGATGCAGACAGGTAAGACTAGCTATATGCTATAAAGTTAACTAAACCATGACCTGAAACACAAGTATGAATGCAAAACCATAATAATTTAAAAATTATCCATGCATGGTGGTGCATGCCTTTAATCCCAGCACTTGGGAAGCAGAGGTAGGAGGAGGATCACCATGAGTTCGAGGCCACCCTGAGACTACATGGTGCATTCTAGGACAGCGTGGGCTAGAATGAGACCTTACCTCAAACAACCAAAAAAAAAAGTCAAAATATTAATTATAATTCTTCTCATTAAAGGGTACATAAATTTATGTGTAGTTACTCCAATCAACTCTGTTTGGTTCTATTTAGCATCTCTGCTGTGCTGCTTTACTTACAGTATTTGCAATTAGCCTTAGTGTCCAGTTATGGGCTGCCTGCAACTTCATTGTGAATAGCATAGTCCATTAAGTTGTATATTTATCCAGGCATTCATCCTACAATCTTTGTTGAACACATTTTTTGTCACTGTATATATAGCTAAAGGTAGAGTAAATATCTCTCTTCATGCAACTTCCATTATAGAGGAAAAGGATACTTTAGTAGATATTAACTAAATATTCCATGCATCATAAACATTGTGCTAGGTTCTGAAGACACTACTATGTGTAGCAACAAGATATACATACTCCATAAGATATTTCTAAAAATAAAAAGTAAATTGATAAGTAACTAGACACAACATTGACACAAAGAGAAAAGTCATAGCTATATCCCTGGCAATGGTTTGGAGAGAATAGAAAGGGTCTACAAGGAACAGAATAATAATGAAAATGTCCAATGAGTCCCAGTCACTCCCACTCATCCCCAAACCCCAACCGTAGTTACTTACCATTTAATTTCAATTTCCTGTCCAGGACTTGAATGTCGTTCATGGTTTGCCTGGTCATGGCTCAAGCTTCTTCCATTCATGGATGCTTTACCCTAAGTGCCCAATTTAGAAGTTTGTTACAGATTGATTTCTTCAATTGCCTTCAGTTTCTATGCCAACCCAAACATTAATTTTGTAGGTATGGAAGTCAAACATTTTACATTTTCTTCATTTTTTTCTTCAAAGGTAAATAATAAAAGTTTATTTGATGGCATTAATGTATATACAATCCTATCTTCTGTGACATATAAATGACAGTGACACAGATAGAACATAGAAACCTGAGGAGAAGGGGGTTAGAAATATTTCCCAGGAGAGTTAATACCTGAGAGTGTTAGAAGAGAGCTAAGTTGTTAGTCTGAAAAACTTCATTCAATTTCTATCCATACTTTCAGTAAAATATTAATGCTGAGATGAAATTTTGGTAAATTAAGAAAATCTGTTTAGAGTTGTACATAAGATATAACCCTAAGATACTGAGTTAAAGATTTTAGAATATGAGCAAACTGGTCATTCATTTGCTCAGGTACTACCTAATATGAAAGCAATGCACCCTGGACAAAGAGACTGTTGAAGGCCACTGTAACTGCTGAATTGTAGGTGGTACACATTTGATCATTTATGTTCTGACATTTCATTTAATTATTTACAAAAGGTTGCAGTTTATACAGTGCCAAGACCGACAACTCTAATTTCCACAAGAGAATGTTAGAAAATTCTTCAAAAATTGCTCTTGCTTTTTGATTTTGTACTCGCAATTATTCAAAACTACTGTAGTGATAACTGGGAAAGCAATCTGCCTAAACTTTATTCAAAACTAATATAGTGACATAAACTGGTCTGCCTAAAAGTTAGTTTTGAAACTACTACTACTGTTCTTCTTTTTCAGAAGGTAGAGAGACAGGAGGAGATCAACTATGCCTCACACTTCAGCCAAGCCACAGCTGAAACCACAGAGGAATTGAGGAGATGAGCATGAGTGCTGCTTCCACGCTGAAACTGATCGTCAGCATTAGGATGTAGGAGGCAGACCCTGAGGATACTCAACAGCTACCACAGCAGTGATCCAGAGGCTCCTAAGAGCTCATCACTGAAGATCTCACTTTTAAGCAGTGCTCATTACACTGGGTATCCATGATTGTAACATTGTGGAACTAACTGACAGGCATATGTAACTGAGTTGTTCATCATTTGTATCAGTGTTAAAAATAAGTAGCTTTTTTGTCAATTGTGTATTTGGCTTTACATTGGTAATGAGGAATTGAACCTAAGCCATCAGGCTTTGTATACAAGAGTCTTTAACCACTAATGCATCTCTGCAGCCCTTTCTTGAGTTACTTTAAACTGTTCTTTGTTTATTACTATATCATCTTAAATAACTTCTGTATGATCAGGTTCACATTGCTGGTAGAAATCACCCAACCAAGAGTAGCTTGTGGGAAAAAGAGATTTATTTTGGCTTACAGGTTCAAGGGGGAAGTTCCATGATGGCAGGGAAAATGACATCATGAGCAGAGGGTGGACATCATCCCCTGGCCAACATAAGGCAGACCATAGCAACAGGAGAGTGTGCCAAACACTGGCAAGGGGAAACATGCTATAACATCCATAAGCCCACCCCCAACATGGCCTTCAGGAGGTGTTAATTCTGAAATCTCCACCAGCTGGGAACCTAGCAGTACGAACACCTGTTTATGTGGGACACCTGAATCAAACAATCACACCCCACCCCAACCCCCATAAACTGTAACCATCTATGATTTAAAATGCAATGCATTCATTCAACTATAAAAGTCCCCATATTTTTTTATCAATTCTAATGATGATCATACATTCCCATAGTCCAAGATCTTTTAATGGAGCCATAATACCAAAAAATAACCTCAAAAACCCCATAATGGCATGGAATAAACATTCACACAGCAAAAGATGGCATTGGGCATAGCAAAGAAACATTCAACCAATACAAGATTTAAGACGATCAGGGCTAACATCAAACTGTAGCTCCAAGTGCAACAACTCTAGTGAGTGACATATATTCAAGTCCAATAATTCTAACCAGCAACAAGTCTTTGGATTTCCAATTTCGCCCCTCTAGCTAGTCTACTCACAGTCCTGAAAAACTTCATCCAGGATGGCAGCTCCCTGTGGCAGCCATTTTGTGGTCCCAGTATCTCCACTGGGTCTCTACTGCAAGCCATGGTTCATTCTTACCACCAGTTCTCCATGCAGACATCCAGAAAACCTGCTTCACACTGTGCATGACCACTTCCAAAACAAAAGACAACATTGCCAACTCAATGACCCTTTCTTTCCTGCATTTCTTATACTCCACAATACGAGATAGGGTGCCAACTTGTTAATCCAGGGGGTAATAAAGCAGACTTTGAAGAACAGGACACTCTGTGAGCACTCAGGCCCCTTCAAAAGAGTATATACATTCTTCCTGTTGCCCCAGTGCAGGCAGCTGGCCCAGTCTCAATGGTTGTAATCTTTCAAGAGCAACTGAGCGGGAAGCAGTTTACCCAATGATTTTTTTTTTTTTTCTGTGCCCTATCCCTCTGCTCACACCAGTTTATTTCTATGCAAAAAAAACCCTGCACGTCTTCTCAGGACATGGGCATGACAGCAAGTTTCTCACTCAAACTGTTAGTCTAGGCTAAGCAAAGCTCTTTCTCACCCTCATAATCCAACCTTACAGCCCATATTTCTCATTGCATTCAGGTCTTTCAACGCTGACCAAAATAGTCCATCAAGCTGTACTTGTAGCAATGCAATGCATCTCTTCAGCCAAGGTTTCAAATCCTTCCACATTCCTCTTAAAAATCAGCTCTAGAAGGCCAAAGCCACATAGTCATGGGGCTAGCAGCAGTAATCCCACCCCTCGGAACCACTTTACTATTGCAGTCAGGTTCACATTGGTGATAGAAATCACCCATCCAAGAGCTGTTTGTGGGGGGAAAAAGTGGTTTATTTTGGCTTACAGGCTTGAGGGGGAAACTCCATGATGGCCGAGAAAATGACAACATGAGCAGAGGGTGGCCATCACCCCCTGGCCAACATAAGGTAGACCATAGCAAGAGGAGAGTGTGCCAAACACTGGCATGGGGAAACTGGCTATAACCCCCATAAGCCCGCCCCCAACAATACACTGCCTCCAGGAGATATTAATTCCCAAATCTCCATCAGCTGGGAATCTAGCAGCAAGAACACCTAAGTTTATGGGGATACCGGAATTAAACTACCACAACCTATACCTTGAAAACTCAAAGATTACTTTTTATATCTCCAAAATATGATTCATACCATGAAAGAGATCACCTTCTTCCCTCTTGGCAACAGGTTTAGAATTGGCTCCTTGGGCTTTTGTACTTGAATTGCACTAATTATAATGTTAATATTAAGCCCATGAATCATTATACCTTGTATATGTAACTGCTGCCTTAATTTTATCTGGTCTCATTTCCATCCATTTACCTTCAGATAGTTCTGATGCAGGCTGATTCCACATATCTAGGTCCTCTTCACTGTCCTTCAAGTCTTAAAAGTCAGCAGGAGTGGAGAAGTAAACCCCATTTTAGCCAGAAGTATCCATATTGTTTGGTAGCTAGTTAGACATTAGCAGATTTGCGAGTCAGTGGGGATGGACTCCTCTTTCATAGTCAGCATCTTGTAAAACCAAAAATAATTAAAACTGTAGGATTATAATTACTGGTTTAAAGAATGGGATCTGACCTTGAGTAGAGACATAACATTCTGAACTGCCTGGAGGCTTATTAATAGAAAGCTATTGAAGCTTTATAAGAGTCTTATCTGACTTTATTTTGATAAAGAATAAAGACATACCATTATTCCTACCTTTGAGAATCAATTAAATGGGCTTATCAATCACCTAGACAGGAAAACTTCTTTGTATATTCAGCAACTTTTGAAAAATTATAGACCCTATCTATAATGTAGATCAACACAATGGTCTCCTTGGTCATTGCCCACACCAATCCCCCGAGAAGGTGCTTGACTCTACTATGCAATAGAGTGTGCCTATCTTCCCATACTACTCTGTATGCCTCCTATAAACTCTTTTGTTTTTCCTGTATATATTATGTATGTTGTGATATAGTGTGCATCTGTGTGGTGTATGCATGTGTATGTGCTGATGTGGCACATCATGAGCTGTCTGGTGGTGCCATGTGGGCTTGCCTAAGGAGGCCAGAGGAGAAGGAGAATGTGGGCTGTCCCCTTACATTACTCACCTACATGTTTTTCATTATAAGGGAGTCTTTTACTAATTTCAGAACTTGTTCATGAGCCCCAGGGATTCTCTGGTTTCTGATCCTCTACAGGGCTGGGGTTACAGGCACGTGGAGAAATGCCCAGCTCTTGATGTGGGTTCTTGGAGATTAAAACCAGGGCAGTGTCAAATCCCCTCAGGCCCTCATGCTAGCACAGGAAGTGCACTTAAGTACTGAGCCATTTCTTGAGCCCCTAATTTGAATTCTTTGGATAGAAATCATAAGGAATAGAAAGCTTAGAAGAGTTCACAACAAAATCCTGGTGACATTTCAATTAATTGAAAATGGGACATTTAAAAATAAAAGTTTTCTCAAACTACTAATGCCAGATGCAGAAATAGCATGATTTCCAGATGTATGCTTTGATATATAACTCATTGTTATATGTCTAATTAGTCACTGACAGCCTGTTCTACATTGATTTTTCAAAGTCAGAATATATTGAGGCTGAGGCAGTCTTTCTCAGATGTGACTATCAGGCCTGCATCATCAGCACCACGGAAGAATACAAGTGAAAAGGCAAATTCTCAGGCCCAGAGCAGGGACTAATTCAAAATCAGAACAAACTCAGCAATCCAGATGTAACAAGCACTTAGGCAAATTAATTTATGCTGAAGGTTGAGAATTGCAGAAGGGGAGGAAAAGAAACAGCTTCAGTAAATAGCAAACTTCTAATGTAAAATACAAACCGTTATCCATTAAATGCAACTGCTATTAAAACATGATTCAAGGGCTGGAAAGATGGCTTAGCAGTTGCCTGTGAAGCCTAAGGACCCCAGTTTGAGGCTCAATTCCCCAGGACCCACATTAGCCAGATGCACAAGGGGGTGCATGCTTCTGGAGTTCGTTTGCAGTGGCTGAAGACCCTGGCATGCCCACTCCCTCTCTCTCTCCCTCTTTATCAGCATCTTTCTCTCTGTGTCTGTCTTTCTCAAATAAATAAATAAAAATAAACAAAATAATTCCTTTAAATGTCAGTGTCAGGGAAATACAGGCTTCATAGAATGAGTTCAATAGTGTTCTTCCAATTCTATTTCATGAAACAGTTTGAGAGGTATTGGAATTAGTCCTTCCTTAAAAAGTTGGAAGGATTTAGCAGTGAATTTTCCCTGTTCTAGATTTTGAGTTGTAATGGAACTTAATTGTTGCTTCAATGTACTTGCTTGTTATGGGTCTGTTGTATCGGTCAGTTTACATTGTTTATAAATTCTTGATTTACTCTTGGTTGGCTGTATATGCTTAGAAATTTATCACTTTCTTGTACTTTTTCTAGATTTTAGCAGCATAAGTTTTCCCAGGATTGTCTAGAGATATTGTGGATTTCACTGGCGTATGTTGTAACATCTCTCTTTTCTTTAATTTTATTACTTTGGTCTTCTCTCTATTTTTGTTAGGTTGCCTAGGGTTTGTCCTTCCAGTATTCTTTTTCAAAGAAGCAAATCATTAATTCTAAGTAATTATCTTTCGGTCTATTTCACTAATTTCTTTCACAGTCTTTGTTATTCATTATTGCTTACTAGCTTTAGATATGGCTTTTTGTTATCAAGGTATATCATTGGGTTATTTATGTGAAATCTCTCTTATTTTATTTTGAATGTAAGCAGTTATAAACTTTCCTCTTAGAACTGTCTTGGCTAAATACCAGAGGTTAGGATGACAGATTACATATTTCATGAAAATAGAGAAGAACTGTGAGGTAGAATGACACAAGGGGAGAGAAGGCTAAGGGAGAAGAATATCAACAAAAATAAATTACATAAGAAAATGAGAAAGAACATGTGGCACTTGGCTTTCTGGGCCTGGGTTACCTCACTTAGTATAATCCTTTCCAGGTCCATCCATTTTTCTGCAAATTTCATAACCACATGTCCTCTCTCATATTTGGATCCTAGCTACAGATGATTGGGCTTCTGCATGAGAATGAAAATACTTAGTAGCAGAGGCCAGTAAGTTAAAAAGGAGACATACAGGGAAGAGAAAGGAAGGGAGGAAGATACTTAATAGGTTGATATTGTATATATGTAATTCTAATGATTGTAATAGGGAGGTAATATGATGGAGAATGGAATTTCAAATGGGAAAGTGTGGGGGTGGGGAGGGAGGGAATTACCATGGGATATATTTTATAATCATGGAAAATGTTAATAAAAATTAAAAAATAAAAAAAATAAATAAAAAGAAAATGCCATAATGAAATATATTGTTTTGCATGATGATAAGAGATAAAACATTCATACATGCATACAATGACTCAATAAATTTTACTCTTTCTTTCTTCTTATAGAAAAACAAAAGCAGTTTTCTTTTTTTTGTTCACAATTTTCAGGCATTGAAAAAAAACAGGTTCTAAGTTTATGCTAAATGTTCCCACCTTAAGTTATGAATTTGCTAAATTTGAATGACCTTTCTGATGACCAAATTAAGTTTTAAGAGGACATTTTAAAATGTCCTTACAATGACATTGAACATTGTATTTACCCAGAAAGAGACTCAAGGAACTCTATGGGAGAATGAACTATGAGAGTAAAGAGAAACCTTATATTGACTCCCACATATTTAACTTAAAATCTAGTTAGTGTTTCTATTAGTAATTTGAAGTTAGTCTTCAGGCTGATATGTAATGTACGTGGGTAAATTCCATTTAATTGATAGTATTTTCATAACTGATAAAAAACAAACTGTCCTTCTTCCTCACAGAACCATACTGTCTTCCTATATAACTGATCCATTTTCATCTTTAGGACCAAAAACAAACAAAAAAATTAACAGATCAGTATTTCCTGAAGTTTCCTTAGCAGTTGAGTTATTCTCTTTACTAACTCTCCCCTTCCCTTTCTTATATATGAATATTTAGTTCATATTGAATTATGAATATTTAGTACATATTGACTTACTGATTTATTTCTTTTTTGCTTGTTTTTGATTGGTCAAGGTATGGTCTCACTGTAGCCCCAGGCTGTCCTCAAACTCCTGGCAATTGTCATGCCTCATCCTACTACAAAAATTTAGAGGGTTGCCTTTTACTTCCCTGATGATTACATTAAAAAAGGGGGGGGGGGCTGGAGAGATGGCTTAGTGGTTAAGCACTTGCCTGTGAAGCCTAAGGACCCTGGTTTGAGGTTTGATTCCCCAGGACCCACGTTAGCCAGAGGCACAAGGGGGCGCATGTGTCTGGAGTTCGTTTGCAGTGGCGGGAGGCCATCATGTCCATTCTTTCTCTCTCTCTCTCTCTCTATCTGCCTCTTTCTCTCTCTGTCTTTCGCTCTCAAATAAACAAATAAACAAATAATTTTTTAAAAAAGTTTTTTTTTTTTACCTTGAGAAAATCACTCCTATGTTTTAGAATTGTTATTAAGTATGTTTTAAAGAAAACTTATACCTCAACAGGACAGAGAAGAGATTTACAATTACATGTTTTCTAAAGTAAATTGCTCTGAGCAATGTAAAGTCAGAGATGTGGAATAAGAAATATGTCTACCTACAATTAAATCTAACTGAGTGAAAATTTGGGCTATGCCAACATTTATTCATTTGAGATATAAAGGTAAGGGGGTATGTCATCCCCTGATTTCTTTTGTTAGCTTTGTAGAGAAAGGAATCTTCAGAATCTCTTTGCACATGTACACACACACACACACACACACACACACACACACACATACATACATGTTTGTGTCATGATTTAGGTAAATTTTAGCTGATAGTATAAACCAGATATTTTCCTTGTGGGAAAAATGATTGATTTTTTAACCTGGTTTAGTAGTTTAAAATCCTTTAAATAATCAATGGATAGTTTATGAAATGGCTCCAAGACTAGTGCCCCCATCTCTGACAATTTCCCTTGCAGCAAGCCAAGTAAGAAGTCACTCAATAACCCAGTACCTTTCCTGTAGCTGTGAGGGTCCACCCAAAAACTCTTAGCCCTTTCTTCCTGCCAAATTTAGGTCTTATGCCCTTCCTTGATGAAAAGTATGAGTAGCCCAGAATTGTTCTAATTTTCCAGAAGAAATCCATGTTCTTTAGTGCTCCCTCAACTCTCACCCTTAGATGCTGGTGATCTGATTCTGTCATGCAGAGAATGATTTTTAGGTGCTTTGTGCACTAGGTAACCTTTATGTATTGTTTCTATATTTTTTAAATTTCATTCAACATAACACTTTGAGATCAAGCCATGGAGAATGCCTTATCCATCAATTCTCAACTTCACAGAAGCTTTGAAAATTTCCCCTACTTACTTTTTGAAATAATTTTTAAACTTACAAACTTAGAGTAAAGTTGCAATTACAGTCAAAGCTATTATTCTCTAAATCACTTGAAAGTTACTCATATTTTGCCTAATAGCCAAGCACTTTAGCCTGTATGTTCAACAAAACTCTTCTTTCCTATAACTTCAATGTAACCATAAAAATCAGAAAACTGTTACTATTATTTAAATTGGAGACCCTTCACAAAATTTGTCAATTTCCCAAAAATGACCTTTTTAAAAAATATATTTATTTTATGAGAGAGAGACAGAGAGAGAGAGGCAGAGGCAGATAGAGAATATGGACATACCATGGCCTTCAGCCACTGTGAAGGAACTCCAGATGCATGCACCACCTTGTGCATCTGGCTTACATGGGTCCTGGGGAATCAAACCTGGGTCCTTTGGCTTTGCAGGCAAGTACCTTAACCAGTGAACCAAGTCTTCAGCCCCCAAATATCCTATTTTTAAGACAAAATTTCAATCTGTTCAGGACACATTATCATAGTTGAAGCATAGTTCACAATGAATATTGCCATTTCCTAAAACCATAAAGGACTGGGAAAACAGTGGGACAATAAAAGAAGTGTGGGTCTCTTCCACATACAGACCTCTGCCCAGCTGCATGGTCCACATGCCCACAAAGTCAGTGTTGGATCAGAGTTGGGGATGAACTAACTAGAGCAACCTAGAAATAGAATATACAACCGCAAAAACAGGCTGTTCTTTATAGAAGAGCAAGAGAGTGAACAATGAAAGACTATGAGTCCCATTCCACGGGTTTGAGGCTATCGTGTGCTCAGATGCAGCTGAGTTGGATGTTTAAACTGGAGGGACAAGAAGGGCAGAGAATGGGTGAAGAGAGAGGAAAAAGAATGCAACTGGAACAGGGATATTTCCTTTGTTTATTTGTTTTCCCAGATATGACTGGAGTTTGGCTTACTAGTTCTTAATGATAGCCTGTTGGCACAGTTTGTGGCTACAGCTTCTATGTAACTTTGGGCAAGGGTTCCTCTGCAACAGGTGACCTCATCAGGCTGTGGATTGGGTAGTTATTTACAACACAAAAGAATTTCCTCTGTGTCAAAGCCTGTTCCAAGCCAACATGTCCCAATAATTTCTGTGACTGATTTATGATTGTGGGGACACAACCCTCCCCCAGACTTATTAACCCTAACTGTCAGCTCTAAATTAGGATAACAGAGTGGAATTAGATGTCCTGCCTCTTGCCTTTCATGTTTTTCACATACCTTGATTTGAAGTCAGTTATTTAGAAATGCCTTTCAGTTTAGGCTTATCTGACATTTGTTTCAATCAAACAACTTAAGCAGGAATAATGTAGAAGCTACATAAATAATTAGATTTATTAAAATTTCATTACATTAACTTTTTAATATTTAATTAAGGTGCTTAGTTTTCATCACAATGAAGTCACTTTTTCCCAACTCATGATCAGTAACTGTAGTATGAATGGACAGCTTGAGACAATGTCACTGTCTTGATTTTTACATTTTTTCCCACTATCTACTGATGCTTTCTTGATACATTAATCATTATGATACATGCAAATATAGATTATTTTCTTCAAATTATGTCCTATTATCTCATTTTTTTGTATTTTATAGATCTGATCTTTTCTGACATATATCTACATGAATTTGAGGTCAACTATGACAAAAGCTCTGAAATTTCCCATGCTTGTCTACAGCATAGGGAATAGCTTGTTTTTAAAATGCTGAGGAAAAACTACTTAAGAACCTAACAGTATTTAAGCACTTCAACATAATAGGACTTTTCCCAACTTTTTTTTTTTATTAATTAGTTTTGTACTCAGTGAATACAGTCAAGTTGGTACCATTGTTAGCCTCGTCCCATCCTCCCCTCCCCCGGACCCTCCTTGTTGAGGTATATGGGGTCATGCATTGTGGAGTTAACTCTCAGCTATGGGTAGGCGGAAATGTCACTACATATCATGATCCAACATGTAGCTTTGACATTATTTCTGCTCCCTCTTCTGCAAAATTTCCTTGAGCCATGTTGGGTTCATTTTAGGTCTGCTTCCGTGATGAAGTGTTGGAAGCCCCTGTGTCTCTGGATATCTGATTTGGTAGGAGGTGATTGTTCTCTGTGTCTATCTCCTTTACCCTTTTGCAGGTTCACCAAGAAAACAGCACCCTTGCTTGTTTCGCCAATCAATCTTAGTTTCAGCTGAAGCCCTTTTGAGGTATGATGGTGTGGTTCTATCCTTAGGATCTGCATCTATCTGAAAAAGAGAAGCAGATTCTCCAACAGAGAATAAAGTTAGAACCAGATAAATGGGATAACCCTTATTTTTTAGAGAGAATTTGGTAGGTGTAAGCCCTCTTGTAGCCCATGATTGGTGGTAGCTTGATAATGGAGAGCAGGCCCATTTTTGGACATGGTTCTGACATGTTTTCCAGCTTCAGCTATGGGTGCCATTCCACTGAGTGGATCAGTTAGCCAAATCAAGAGCAGTTGATTTCCCACCTTGGCTGTGCACCACTATTGCACTTGGTGGGCATCACAACAGGTTATTTGCTGCTATGCTAAGTAGGTTAGATGCTTGAACAGATATTGGTCATTTTCCCCTAGTCGCCCATGTAGCACCTTCTGGCACTAGATGCACTGACTGTCTGGGGACTGATTCTCTTCCAACTTGCAGCCATGTCACGTGTCAACCAAATATGGTGTCTTCAGCAGTAGGGTCTTACCACTAACCTTTGGTGGGTCATCAAGTACTCAGACAGAAATCTGTTATTCTTTTGGGAAACATTGTAGGTTTCTCTGATGAAAAGCTCATTGTGGATGATAGCCACCAGCTGGTACTGGGAGTTACATGTTGGTGCCCACAAAGAGAATGAAGAAAAAGATAAGTAATATAAAAGAGATAGAGAGGAGAGAGAGAGAGAAAAAGAAAGAGAGAGAGAAGCTGTAGAATATTAAGGTCAATCTTCATTGTACCCTCTCCAGTGCCTTGTGATTCAGGTATACCCTCTAAGGGCCTGGTGAAGGTTCAACCATTTGGTCTGCCTTTTAGAATGTAGCATTTTATGGTTTAAACACTTTTCACACCTAAGCTAACTTACTTTTGTCCTGATATACATATAATCCACATACTTTCTGCTAACCATAGATAAGCTACACATGTCCTTTCTGGAGGTCATTGCAATTTTGTACAAAAGTGGCTAAAATGGGAGTGAACAAACTGAGATGAAAACAAGAAAGAGTGGAAAAACTAATTCTACCATTGGTTTATTTTATCCTCTTGCCACACTCTATCCAATATTTGGATATAGGCATGCACTACCACACCCAGATTTTCCTGACTTACCAACATACAAGTGTGTGTTCTGTCTGATGGCTTCTATAGATGCACTCCTGTGATTGTTCAGATCCCTGGGCAAAGCGAGGTAAGGTGAGCAGCAGGTACTATGTGGGGGTTGAAAAAGACCCTATTCTAGACTTCCGGTTAAGATGGTGGCGTAGGTACCACACCAAAGCAGCCTAGTGGGGAAAAAGACCAAAAAAATTCAGCAAAATACACACTTTTACTAAAAAGTGAGGTGTATAGGAAATTGAGGCTGCAGCGGAGAAGTAGAAGAGTTCCAGAGCATCCAGAGCCTGCACAGGCGGGAACAGCGGCTCCGGGGCGGCTCAGCCACCCGCCGCAGCCGCGGAGCGGCAGAAAGCCTCCGGACTCTCGGCTCGAGCCGCAGGACAAGCCAGGTGCGGGATTTTCCCCTCACACCGCGCTCTCCGCAACTTGGGAAACGTGAGGGGAGAGCGGCAGCGAGCAGGGGAGGAGAAGACCGCGAGGTAGAAGCACACGTGGAAAAGCGATACAACCAGAGCAGCTGCGGCTCCCTCCCCTCTCCCACCACCTGAACCAAGCTCCAGCGAACACAGCAGCGGCCCGGGACCGGCCACGCCAACTTGGGCTGACAGCAGGACCCAAGCAGGAGCAGAGTTCGGCAGCAACTTCAGCGGCTCCAGCACTGGTACCAGCGGCCCCAGCAGCAGCGGACCCAGGAGCGGCAGCGGCGGCAGATCCCGCAGCAGCGGCTTTGGGGTGAACAGCGGCGGTGCACACGGCAGCGGCAGCTTCAGCAGTGGTGGTGGCTCCGGTGGTGGCAGCTACGACAGCAGCAGAGGCAGCAGCAGCGGCTCAGTTTGCCCCGTAGGAAAAGCAAGTGCCCAGCTCCAGAAATCAGAACAGCAGCCCGACGACCCAGGCAGCAACTTGACTGAGACCACAATCACCCAAGGTAACTGGGATTGCACCAGGGAAGGGTCTCACTTGGTCACAAGCTGACTTGGATACCTCAACAGACCAGAAATCTAAACCTCTTTGTTGATAGAGGATCTGGTCATTATAATAACTACTCTTGCATACATACTCGGGGCTGTTTTTGATGGAATGTGTACAGTGTTTAGTTAAATTTTAGAATCTACCAGTATTTTATTCCACTCAGCCTGCTTGAATACTCCTATAGCAGGGAAACTCAACCCCTAAGAACATCTTTGTAGATACTCTGAGAGTCTTAAGAGCCACACCTAATACCTTAAGGTCCTACCCTGAAAATATATTACATCAAATCAATTGATACAGCTAAGAATACACAGCTAGCTAGAAAATCCAAGCATTTACTTAATCCAAGATGCAAAAATATATACATTATAACACAAGAAACACTAAAAAGCAAGACGATATAAATCCACCTAAAAGTATTAATGCATCAGAAATGTCCTCCAGTGAGAAAGAGTTAGAGGAAATGCCTGAGAAAGAGTTCAAAATAATAATTATAAATATGTTCAAAGAGGTCAAAGAACACATGAAAACAATCAAAGAAGAAATCAAAGAGGAAATCAAAGAGGAAATCAAAGGAATCAAAGAAGAGGCAGGACACCAATTTAATGAAATAAAGAAGACAATACAAGACATAAATAGAGAAATAGAAATAATAAAGAAAAACCAGTCAGAATTACTAGCAATGAAGAACACAGTTAATGAAATAAAAAACTCTGTAGAAAATCTCACCAGTAGGATGGATGAGGGAGAGGACAGAATATCTAAGCTAGAAGATCAGGTGGCAGACCTAATGCAGTCCAACAAAGAGAAAGACAAACTTATAGAAAAGTATGAGTGGGAATTTCAAGATATTCGGGACACTATGAAAAGATCCAATATAAGAATTCAGGGCATAGTAGAAGGAGAAGAACTCCACTCCAGAGGCATAGTAGGCATCTTCAACAAAATCATAGAGGAAAATTTTCCCCAAATTGGGAAAGAGGTGCCAATACAGATACAGGAAGCCTTTAGAACCCCAGCCAGACAAAACCCAGAAAGAAACTCTCCTCGCCACATTATACTCAAACTTCCAAACACACAAACCAAAGAAAAAATATTGAAAGCAGTTAGAGAGAAAAATCAAGTTACCTACAAAAGCAAGCCCATCAGGATTACAGCAGATTATTCAACACAAACTTTTAAAGCCAGAAGGGCTTGGAGTGATATATTCCAAGTTCTGAAAGATAACAACTGTCAACCAAGGTTACTTTATCCTGCAAAGTTATCCATCCAAATAGATGGAGAAATAAAGACATTCCATGACAAAAGCAGGTTAAAGGAGTATCTGAAGACAAAACCAGCTCTACAGAAAATACTTGATAGAATCCTCCATGCTGAACAAAAGGAAAAGCACACATATAAGGAACCTAGAAAAAACCAGCCATACTCAAATACCAGTTAACAGAAGAGAGCACAGGTAGAACAAGTAACACACACACACACACACAAATGGCAAACATAAATACACACCTTTCAATAATATCTCTTAATATCAACGGTCTCAATGCCCCAACGAAAAGACATAGATTTGCAGACTGGGTTAAAAAGCAGGATCCTACAATTTGTTGTCTCCAAGAAACTCACCTTTCTACAAAGGATAGACATTATCTTAGGGTGAAAGGTTGGAAGACGGTGTTTCAAGCAAATGGGCCTAGAAAACAAGCAGGGGTTGCTATCCTAATATCAGACAGGGTGGACTTTAGTCCGAAGTTAGTCAAAAAAGATAAGGAAGGTCACTTTATATTGATTAAGGGCACACTACAACAGGAGGACATTACAATCCTAAACATATATGCACCTAACATGGGGGCTCCCAAATTCGTCAAACAAACACTATTAGAACTAAGGTCACAGATAACACCAAACACAGTGGTGGTGGGTGACTTTAACACCCCACTCTCATCAATTGACAGGTCATCCAGGGAAAGAATAAACAGAGAGGCATCTGGACTAAATGAGGTCATAGAAGGAATGGACCTAACAGATATATACAGGACATTTCATCCAAAGGCTGCAGAATATACACTCTTTTCAGCAGCACATGGAACATTCTCTAAAATAGACCATATATTAGGACACAAAGCAAATCTTAACAAATTCAGGAAAATTGAAATAATTCCTTGCATTCTTTCTGACCACAATGGAATTAAACTACAAATCAGTAGCAAGAAAGGCTATAGAGCATACACAAAATCATGGAAACTAAACAATACACTACTAAATGAGGAGTGGGTCAATGAAGAAATCAAAAAGGAAATCAAAAAATTTATAGAGTCAAATGATAATGAGAACACATCATACCAAAATCTCTGGGACACAATGAAGGCAGTTCTAAGAGGTAAATTTATAGCCTTAAGTGCCTATATTAAGAAATTAGAAAGGTCGCAAGTAAACGACCTAATGCTTCGCCTTAAAGCCTTGGAAAAAGAAGAACAAGGCAAACCAAAAAGTAGTAGACGGGAAGAAATAATAAAGATTAGGGCAGAAATTAATGAAATAGAAACAAAAAGAACAATCCAAAGAATTAATGAAACAAAGAGTTGGTTCTTTGAAAGGATAAACAAGATTGATAAACCCTTAGCAAATCTGACCAAAAGAAAGAGAGAAGAGACACAAATTAATAAAATCAGAGATGAACAAGGTAACATCACGACAGATTCCAGAGAAATTCAAAAAATTATAGGGACATACTATAAAAGCATATACTCCACAAAGTATGAAAATCTGAAAGAAATGGATGATTTCCTTGATCTATATGACCTACCTAAATTAAATCAAAATGAGATTAGTCATTTAAATAGACCTATAACAAACATGGAGATCCGAGCAGTTATCAATAATCTCCCAACTAAAAAAAGCCCAGGCCCGGATGGATTCACTGCTGAATTTTACCAGACTTTTAAGGAAGAGCTAACACCATTGCTTCTTAAGCTTTTCCAGGAAATAGAAAAAGAAGGAATCCTACCAAACTCCTTCTATGAGGCCAGCATCACCCTGATACCAAAACCAGGCAAAGATAGAACAAAAAAAGAAAATTACAGACCAATCTCCCTCATGAACATAGATGCAAAAATTCTCAACAAAATATTGGCAAACAGAATACAAGAGTATATCAAAAAGATCATTCACCCTGACCAAGTAGGCTTTATCCCAGAGATGCAGGGATGGATGAACATACGCAAATCTATAAATGTAATACATTACATAAATGGGTTGAAGGACAAAAATCACATGATCATCTCATTACATGCAGAGAAAGCATTTGACAAAATCCAACATCCCTTCATGATAAAAGACCTACAGAGACTGGGAATAGAAGGAACATATGTCAATATAATAAAGGCTATTTATGACAAGCCTACAGCCAACATATTACTAAATGGGGAAAAACTGGAAGCTTTTCCACTAAAATCAGGAACAAGACAAGGGTGTCCACTGTCCCCACTTCTATTTAATATAGTTTTGGAAGTCTTAGCCATAGCAATAAGGCAAGAGACACACATAAAAGGGATACAAATTGGAAAGGAAGAAATCAAGTTATCATTATTTGCAGATGACATGATTCTATACATAAAGGACCCTAAAGACTCTACTAGCAAGCTGTTAGAGCTGATCAAAACCTACAGCAATGTAGCAGGATACAAAATAAATACACAGAAATCAGTAGCCTTCACATATGCTAACAACAAACACACAGAGGATGAAATCAGAGAATCACTCCCATTCACAATTGCATCACAAAAAATAAAATACCTTGGAATAAACCTAACCAAGGAAGTAAAGAATCTATACAATGAGAACTTTAAAACACTCAAGCGAGAAATTGCAGAAGACACTAGAAAGTGGAGAAACATCCCTTGTTCCTGGCTTGGAAGAATCAATATCGTGAAAATGGCAATCTTACCTAAAGCAATCTACACATTTAATGCAATCCCTATCAAAATTCCAAAGGCTTTCTTCATGGAAATAGAAAAAACAATCCAAAAATTCATTTGGAATCACAAAAAACCTCAAATATCTAAAATAATACTGAGCAACAAAAAAGAGGCTGGTGGTATCACCATACCTGATTTTAACCTATACTACAGAGCCATAGTAACAAAAACAGCATGGTACTGGCACAAAAACAGACATGTAGATCAGTGGAACAGAATAGAGGACCCAGATGTAAGCCCAAGTAGCTATAGCCACCTTATATTCGATAAAAATGCCAAAAATACTCATTGGAGAAGAGACAGCCTCTTCAGCAAATGGTGTTTTGAAAACTGGATAAATATCTGCAGAAGGATGAAAATAGATTCTTCTCTCTCGCCATGCACAAGAATTAAGTCCAAATGGATTAAAGACCTTAACATCAGACCGGAAACTTTGAAACTGCTAGAGGAAAAAGTAGGGGAAACCCTTCAACATATTGGTCTTGGCAAAGACTTTCTGAATACAACCCCAATTGCTCAGGCAATAAAACCACAGATTAACCACTGGGACCTAATGAAATTACAAAGATTTTGCACCGCAAAGGACACAGTGAAAAAAGCAAAGAGGCAACCTACAGAATGGGAAAAAATCTTCGCCAGCTATATATCTGATAGAGGATTAGTATCTAGGATATACAAAGAACTCAAAAAGTTAACTAATAAGGAATCAAACAAGCCAATCAAAAAATGGGCTAAGGAGCTAAATAGAGAGTTCTCAAAGGAAGAAATACGAATGGCATATAAGCACCTAAAAAAATGTTCTACGTCACTAGTCATCAGGGAAATGCAGATTAAAACTACATTGAGATTCCATCTCACTCCTGTCAGATTGGCCACCATCATGAAAACAAATGATCATAAATGTTGGCGGGGATGTGGAAAAAAAGGAACCCTTCTGCACTGCTGGTGGGAATGCAATCTGGTCCAGCCATTGTGGAAAACAGTGTGGAGGTTCCTAAAGCAGCTAGAGATTGATCTACCATATGACCCAGCTATAGCACTCCTAGGCATATATCCAAAGGACTCATCTCATTTCCTTAGAAGTACATGCTCAACCATGTTTATTGCTGCTCAATTTATAATAGCTGGGAAATGGAACCAGCCTAGATGTCCCTCAACAGATGAGTGGATAATGAAGATGTGGTACATTTATACAATGGAGTTCTACTCAGCGGTAAAGAAAAATGAAGTTATGAAATTTGCAGAAAAATGGATGGACCTGGAAAGTATTATACTAAGTGAGGTAACCCAGGCCCAGAAAGCCAAGCGCCACATGTTCTCTCTCATATGGGGATCCTAGCTACAGATGACTGGGCTTCAGTGTGAGAATGAAAATACTTAGTAGCAGAGGCCAGTAAGTTAAAAAGGAGACATAAAGGGTGGAGAAAGGAAGGGAGGAGGATACTTAATAGGTTGATATTGTATATATGTAATTACAATGATTGTAATGGGGAGGTAATATGATTGAGAATGGAATTTCAAACGGGAAAGTGTGGGGGTGGGGAGGGAGGGAATTACCATGGGATATATTTTATAATCATGGAAAATGTTAATAAAAATTAAAAAAAAAAAAAAAAAAAGAAAAAGACCCTATTCCAGGAATGCCAGAATGCCTGTGTCTTTCTATTCTGTTGTGTTGGGTTACATATTTTTTCAAGTATTTTGTAGTTAGGGCAAAATGAGAGAGGGGTTCAACTAGTATAATTATGTTGTACCACAAACTGTATAAACTAGTCTAAGTTTTTAATAAATACAACCAAGTCAGCTGAGAAGACAGGTAGAGACTGGGGTTAAAAAATGCCACCATCTTTGGGCATAGGACTGGCGGGCAAGTTGCTAGATGCTGAGGGTGCAGGTTTAGCTTGGGGCCCTTCTCTGAGATGATATACCAGCTCAATGAGTCATTGCCATTGTCATTAGGATCTTCAATAATGACCTGTTTCTGTATATCATAGATCCTAAATTGCTCAACTCTAGCTTTGTGGTTTTTTAACTTGATTACCCTTTCAATTCATATCTCTCAGATTGTTCATATTATATACTTCATCCATATGCAGCATATAATCAGATGTGGCAACCTATTTTGGTTACTTCCTGGGCAATTTCATTGATGAGATGCCATGCTTCCTCATACAGATCTTCCTTCAATAGACAGTGGGCTCCTCCACTTCATATATGGCTGTAACTGCACTATCTTCTAATGATCTATAACATTTTCATCAGTTGACTTATTTCTGAATATTCTTTCTGAAGTAGGTGATCAGAAATGTTACCCAGAGACAAAAACAGCAACAACTTGAGTCCACATTTGGCCATCTTCTGGGCCAATTTACTGTATTATTTGACAATATTTTATTTAGCAGTTATCTATATTATGTGGTCATATTATTTCTTCTAAATTTTCTGTATATGCAACATCTTTATAATTATCATTTTAATGATTATGAACATCTCATTTAACAAAATTTGACAACATTTGTACAATAATTTATCAATGTATCCTTTTGTTGAGGTTTAGCATGTTTGTAAATTTCATTATTAAAGATAGCTTTTAAATGTATCTTTGAAAATATAAATTTTCTTATTTTTATTTATTTCTGAAGAACAGTTCGTCAACATAAGAATGTGAAATGTTTTTTTAAGAGCTCTAAAAATTTTCAAGTAATTTCTACCAGTCTGTTTCTTCAAGTTATTTCAGTACACTGATTACCTTTTGCACAAAGACAGTGGGATTTACAGCATTAAGTACACTACATAGATGTTCCTGTTTTGCAAAGCCCATTTTACCTAACACAAACATAATATCTAAAATGCTCAAATTATACTTGTTTATTGGAATAAATTGTGATATCTATTAAGGGAAAAGAAAGAAAATTGAGTAAAAATAAAGCTAGCATTCTAACCTAAAGAAATTCACTGATGCTTGGGAGATAAATATACAGAGCAGTGATGAGAGAGGGAAAGCTTGTAGAGCAGGGTAACAACACAGTGTAGAAATAGGAAGCCCTCTAAAAAGGTCCTTCAGAGCTGGAGCTCAGCACTTAAAGATGCTTGCTTACAAAGTCTGTATGCCTGGATTTCATTCCTTAGCACCCACATAAACCTGGACACACAGTCATTCACATGTCTTGTGTTCCTTTATAATGACAAGATACTCTAGCATAAATGCAACATGTGCTCACATGTATACACACTTTATATGTGTTGCAGTCTAGTTCACATTGCTGGTAGAAAATGTCCAACCAAGAGCAGATTCTGGGAAAAAGAGATTTATTTCAGCTTATAGGCTGAAGGGGAAGCTCCACAATGGCAGGGAAAAACAATGGCATGAACAGAGGGTGGACCCTCTCAAGGTAGACAATAGCAACAGGAGGGTGTACCAAACACTGGCATGGGGAAACTGGCTATAACACCCATAAGCCCGACCCCAACAATACACTCCCTCCAGGAGGCATTAATTCCCAAATATTCATCAGCTGGGTACCTAGCATTCAGAACACCTATGTTTATGGGGGACACCTGAATCAAACCACCAAAATATGTATATACATATTAATGTTCCTTGAGTCCCTCCCCTCCCACAAATACTGACTGAGGCCTCTTCATCCCTACAATGTATACCAAAACTACACCCCACCACCAAAGGATCCTGGGCATAAATGGGGAGGGGAAATAGGTGTCTAAGGGTACAACCAATTTTTAAAATGTCCCAGAAGAATAGTGCCTATTTTGTTAGTAATCTCCAAGCAAAAATGAAAGACTGAGAAAGGTTGTAATAATGTTACGTTTTGATCTTTGAAAATCACTATGCTCTCTCTGTGTTTTTTTTAAATATTTATTAGCCATTTGTATTTTTTTTGATAACTGTTCAATTACATCACCACTCCCCCTGCCCCACACTGCCTTTTTTTATTAATTAGTTTTGTATTCAGCAAATACAGTCAGTTTGGTACCATTATTACACTCATCCGTGACTTACCCCCTCCCCTTGGTCCCTCCTTGTTGAGGTATATGGGTCATGCATTGTGGAGTTAGCCCTCACTTATGGGTAGGATAAATGTCTCTGCATATCATGACCCAACATGTGACTCTGACATTCTTTCTGCCCCCACTTCGGCAAAATTCCCCTGAGCCATGTTGGGTTCATTTTTGGTCTGTTTCAATGATGAGGTGTTGGGGACTCTGGCTTTCTGGTTTGGTAGGAGTTGATTTTTCTCTGTGTTGGTCTCCTTCACCCTTGTGCTGGTATCCAGTTCACCTGGAAAACAGCAACCTTGCTTGTTTCTCCATTTTTTCTTAGTTTCAGCCAGGGCCTTTTTGAGGTATGATGGGGTGGCTCACTCCTTAGGATCTACATCTATCTGAAAAAGAGAAGCAGATTCTTCAATGGAGAGTAAGTTAGCACCAGGACAAATGAGATAACCCTTACCCTTTTTATAGAGAATTTAATAGTTATAGGCCCTCTTGTAGCCCACAATTGATGGTAGCTTGATAATGGGGAGTGGGCTTATGTTTGGATATGGTTCTGACTTGTTTCCCAGCTCTAGCTATGGGTCTGTACCACTGAGGGGATCAGTTATCCAAATCAATAGCAGTTGGTTCCCCACCATGGCTGTGTGCCACTATTGCATTTGTGTGGGCATCACAACAGGTTATTTGCTGCTATGCTAAGTAGGTCAGATGCTTGAACAGATATTGGTCATTTTCCCCTAGTCACCCATGTAGCACCTTCTGGAACTAGACATACTAACTGTCTGGGGACTGACTCTCTTCTAGCTTCCAGCCATGCCATTCTATTTTATGTGTCGACTACCTACAGTGTCTTCAGCAGTAGGGTCTTACCGCTAACCTTTGGTGGGTCATCAAGTACTCAGACAGAAATCTGTCTTTCTTTTAGGAAACCTTGTAGGTCTCTCTGATCAAAAGCTCATTGTGGGGATAGCCACATGCTGGTACTGGGGGTTACAGGTCAGTGCCCACTAAGAAAAGGAAGAAAAAAGATAGCTAATATACAAGAATTAGAAAGAAGAGAGAGAGAAAGAGAGGGGGGAGAGGGAGGGAGGGAAGCTGTAGAAGATTACATTATGCAAAACTTTAACTACAAAAACCCATTATTCCCTTTACTTGCTGTCCTGATTTTCTGCTATGCAGCATGAAGCATCTGCAATTGAAAGTTTTGGTTCTATTTTTTTTTCTCCTTATCATCTTTCATTAGCTTCCTGAAACATACTCTCTACCAGCAATCATTTACTCCATTGTCCTGTCAAAGTGTGTTAAATGACCAGTATACTTGTCATCTTGCCAATTGATGCAATGCACAAAGCACTATGTTAAACTCAAGAACAACAAAAGAAGATAATGGGTCCTGAGAGCTATTTTGTTGTCAATTGCAATAATTTAAATCATGTGAAACATTACTTTGGCACACATGTACTTCTTACCTGATGTCCATCGGACCAATAACACAAAATGAACATGGAAAAAGCCCTTGCTGTTGTGAAAAAAATGACCATTTGACTAGAAGAACATTTAAACCAGTGTCTTTTAATAATAGCATAAAGTAGAAACAGATCAATTCTAAATAGGCTGAGGGAAGTCACAAGGGATTACTATTATAACTGATTTTTAAGTTTGGACCTGACTTCCCTATATGAATAAATCAGAACTAAACAATTTAAGTAGACATATAAACTATAAATCCATGGACATATCAAATTGCATCATCATTTTTCAATGATGTTTAAAAAACATGATCTTTAATTCCACTTTCATAAGAAGAGTCAAAATCTTCTATATGTTGTACTATTCTCAGGTGCAGTTTTCCAAAACAACTATTGTTAGTACATCTGGTCACCTTAATTTTGTTTGAGTTATATTGTGAAATTGATATCAACTTAACTAAATATTTTGATGTTTCTAGTTCAATCTATAGTGCTATCATAGTACACACTACACATTCATCTTAAATGAACTGATTCTTCTCCAAGCTTCGCATACACCACACACTCCTAAAGTCCCATCTGTGGAAACAACAGGACATTCATGACAACTCTTTTTTGTTGTTGTTGTATTTATACTGATGCTGGGGCTTTGGAATGCCCATGATTCTCAGGTCCTTCCTTCCTTCCTTCCTTCCTTCCTTCCTTCCTTCCTTCCTTCCTTCCTTCCTTCCTTCCTTCCTTCCTTATTTCTTTCCTACTTTCCTTCCTTCCTTTCATTTTTCTTTGTTTTTTTTTTTTTTTCTGTACTGAGATTACAGCAACACGTGGACATGCACAATTATTTACATGGGATCTTGAGATTTCAATTCTGGCAGACTCAAGCATCTCACACCTCCTCAGGCCCTCATACTTGCATAAGAAGTGCACTTTTACCACTGAGCCATCTCTCCAGCTCCATAGATATATTTTACAACAGTTCTTATTACAAACAGAAATAATAATAATAAGCTGTAGGGAGATGATATTAATGATATGAGTTTTCTGTGAACATCTTAGTATAGGACATTTTAATTTTATTAAAACTCAAAATTAAACTAATAATAACATTCTTTAGTGTTGAATAACACTTACAGTTATTATTCATCACAACTTCTATAGCAAGGAAAGAGTAAACAGGATGGCTTACATTTATAATCTCAGCACTATGGGGTTTGAAGCAGGAGGACTGCCATGGTTTTGATGCTGGTTTAGGCTACATAGTGAGATTCAGGGCAGCCTGATTTTCAGAATGAGCCTATGCTTCAAAATAAAACAAAACAAATACAAAACCAAACAATAAACAAAAGTAGGCAAATGATAAATGAAACTGTTGGTGTTGTTTCACAGGTGATTAACATTATCAATGTAATTAACAAACCTATAACGATATTGATATAACAATGATGTCATGCCCCCTCCATATAAGGGTTAACAAAATCAGCTTTTACTTCAATAAATGGAATTATTCCGTTCAAATTCTGAATGATATGGAAAAAAGGAGATACAAATAAATTAAATGCAAGCTGCTTTCTTGTGCTGCCTTGAACTGATTATATGATGTAGCTCTTCTCAGAGGAGAGGTGAACACATCAAAAGTGAGGAAGGTAGAGCTAAGTTACTGCATAAAAATGAGAAGCAAAAGAAATTTAAATTTAATTAGAGCAGAAGGAAGCTTAAAAATAAACATATTTGAGCTGAAGACTCTGGAGACATGGATTAGCAGATAAGGTGCTTGCCTGCAAAGCCAAAGGATCCAGGTTCTATTCCTCAGGACCCACATAAGCCACATGCACAAGGTGCCATATGTGTTTGGAGTTCACTTGCCATGAATGGAGGCCCTGGCACAACCATTCTCTCTGTGTCTCTGGCTCTTTTCACTGTCAAATAAATAAATAAATAAAATATTAAAGCATCAATAAGCATGATTAACTTAATGAAAAAGTAAGCAATATGACATTTATGCAATTTTTGATTTTTTACTTTAGAATTGTGTTTCTCTGATGAGTAAAATGCTAAGACTACAAAATATTTTGCATTGAAATAAAACATTTAGAAATATTGCAAAAACAAAAGGCAGGTAGGTGTTAACTAATGTTTTATGGTGATTTTTCATTATGCTTTTCTGTGCCTGTGGGTTGGAAGCAAAAAGTTAGTTAAATAGGACCAATTCTCCCTCCAATAGCTGTTTTCATAAAAGATGCTATGGAAAAAGGTGTATCTATCACTAAGGGTGATGTCTGAGATGAATCAACACATGTGTACTTATACAATAGTGACCAATCTGTTGTTACTTATCTCCAAAGTGCATTAGTAACTGGGCAGGGGCCCTGTGTGTATTCAGGATCCTAACCAAGCAAGAAATTCATTCTCCCTTCCTAAAAGTTTTCATTCATCTGAAAATGAAATAAATAGAGTTGCATGCCACCAAAACAACTTCAGAAGAAGGCCACATGCTTTCCAATGCAGGTGATGAGTGGGCTGCGGCCATCTGAGACCTCAGACCATGTTAAGGATGATACAAACATAAAATATTTTATTTATTTTCTAATAACATATTAATGAAGCTAAAATATGTAATACATAAAGCTATATATAATGAAGTACTAAGCTCTCAATATTCCCATTATACCCATGAATTTTTTTATTCAAGCAATAAAAAATGTTTTCATTTTTTTTAAATAGAAAGATAATCCCTATTTAAGAATTACTAATTACCTTATGTCTTCATTATTTTTCGCTTGACACTGTTGATATAATACACACGCAATCCAACATTACACATTTTTTCTTTTAATCTATTCCCCCCATGGATTTTTTCTTGGAATTGTTCCTTTGAGTTTTGCCACATTTTCAGTATATAAATATAAATATTTTTATGACCCAAGAGATTTTACTCTTAAAATCAAAAGGTAAATTTATAGGGAAAACTATCTTCCAAGATCTGTTAGTCCTAGACATGTTAACAGAAGATCAAAGTGAATCTGCCCCATGCTCAAAGATAGACAATTCTTTGTTTTCTGGGAGACAGAAGTTCTAGACTATATTCCTCATAATGCAAGATTCCATCCAATTCCTAGTTCAATTCCTATAGCCTGCTTTCTAACCGAAGGGTAAAAAAAGAAGTATTTCTTTGTATCCCTTAGGTAGGGACTATGGAACAAAATGGAAGTAGTTATAGAAGATGTATCATCCTCTTTCAGTTCTAAAAGATTTCTTGGACCACAACTGTCAGAGGAGAGTTGAAGAAGAAATATAGAACTCTGGGTGACTGTCAGGAGACTCTTGCACAAATGCTAAAAACTTCATACGAGAAAAAACAGCTGGAAATTCTCCAATTGAGTGCCACTAATTCAAATCACTGTTGTAAGCAATATGGCACTCAAGAATGTCTAGAGGTGGTGTTGCATGCCATGGCTATATGCCATTCTAGGATTACTGCCTGGGAGGTGAACAGGGCTTAATTGTGGTTGTGAGACAGGGCTGAGCACCAGGGTTGCTTGTGGGTTCCTGTGTCCTCTGGGGCCTGGCTGCAGCAAGCATGGAGACCAAGATGTGATGAGAGAAAGAATCACTCCCAGGAGTCAGTTTCAGTGAACAGCTCCCTGTTTATTGTCAGGGAAATGGATTTATAAGTAGTTGAAGGCAGGGAGTGGACCCTAAGGGGATTGGTAGGTTTAAAGGTTGCTAGCCTGTGCCTAATATGGGGACATTCATTCTAGCATGCAGGCAATGGTAAATGGAAGGTATGCAATGGTTCTGGCTGATACCATATAAAGAGTTTCCCAGGCAACTGGCCAAAGGCCACAGGGTTATGGGCAAAGCCTAAGTCTTATCTGAATGTTCAGGTGTTCCATGCTTGGAAAGGGGGTGGCCTTACTTCCTGCCAATCTCAGGGTCCAAGATTTTGTCCAGGGGTTCAGGATTACTGCAACCCCCAAGAATGAGTGGAACATCCTGGCTCACTACAACCCCTGAGAATGGGGAGAGGGCCCCTACCGGTCCAGTCCCGAGATATGATCAGCAGCAGTTCAGGCTGCTGCAACCCCTCCATAACCTGGGGCCTTCATGTCAGACAGCTTAGATTTGCTTTAACCCAGAGCCCTGCCTGTGTCTGGGTGTGATAGTTTTGTTTAGGAGATTAATCTGGTATTAATTTTTATAGGTGGTATGTGTCCAGGAATTCATCCATTTGTCTCCATATTATCCAGTTTTGTAGAGTAGAGGTTTTTTAAATAAGTCCGGATTATTCTCTCAAATACACTTATGTCAGTTTTCATTTCTCCTTATTTTCATTTCTAATTTTGTTAATTTGAAGCATGTCTTTTTTTATTGCTTGATCAGATTCGCCAGGGGATTTATCAATCTTGTTTATTTTTTCAAAGAACAAGCTCTTTCTTTCATCAATTTAAATTGTTTTCTTCATTTCCAATTCAGTAATTTTTGCTCTGATCTTAATTATTTCTTTCCATCTGGAGCTTTTTGGGTTGGATTCTTCTTTTTTTCCAATGCCTTTAGGTAGATGATTGGGTTATTGATTTATGATCTCTCTGTCTTTGTTATGAAGGCATTTAGTGCCATGAATTTTCCCCTAAGGACTGCCTTCATTGTGTCCATAAGTTTTGGTACAATATGTACTTATAGTCATTCAACTCTAGAAATTTTGCAATTTCATTTTTTTACTTCATCCATTACCCATTTATTGTTTAAAAGTGTGGGATTAAAGGTGTGCACCACCATGCCCAGCTTAATAAAAACATCTTAACTTATGACTGAAAGAAACCAAAGATAATCAAGAAACAGTACTCCTTAAACAGCTTAGCAATTGAAGACTATGAAAAACAGAAACCTAAAATAATTTAAGGCAAATCAACAAATAAATGAACTCATAGGCCAATGGAATAATGTCAACAGGACATACTCAAATTAATGAATGAATTCCAAAAGACAACAAAAAGGTACATCAAGAAGTGAAAATTAAATTCAAGAAAGAGATAGAATTCCTGGGGAAAAAAAAAAGAAATAATAAAGCTCTTAAAAGTCTCCCAGGAAACCTTTGAAACAGAATACATCATATGGAGGGCAAAATTTCAAAACTCAAGCAAAAGACAGAAGAATTAAATCAGGGCTCCAAAGCTGTTGTCAATTTCAAAAAAAAAAAAAAAAAGTGTGAACAGAACATGAGGTGATTATAGAACACCTTAAAAAGACCAACTTTTTAGATCATAGGTGTACAAGAAGTGGAAGAAAACAAGGTCAAGGGCATACAGTATATATATATTTCACTTTCTTTTATATTTTTCAAATTTTTATTAACAACTTCCATGATTATAAAAATATAATATACCCTCCCTCCCAGCAATTTCCTCTTTGAAACTCTATTCTACATCATATCCCTGCCCCATCTCAATCAGTCTCTATTTTATATTGATGTCATGATCTTTTCCTCTTCTTATAATGGTCTTGTGTATGTAGTGTCAGGCACTGTGAGGTCATGGATATCCAAGCCATTTTGTGTCTGGGCAGAGCATGCTGTAAGGAGTCCTACCCTTCCTTTCGCTCTTGCATTCTTTCTGCCACCTCTTTTGCATTAGACCCTGAGCCTTGGAAGGTGTGATAGAGATAATACATTACTGGGCACTCTGGTTACATCTTTCCAGCACCATGATACATTCTGAGCCGTCCCAAGGTCACTGCCATCTGAAAAGAGAAGATTCTCTACCAAAAGTGAGAGTAGCATTAATATAAGGGAATGAACATTAAGATAAGTGCTTACTGGGCAGTTTGATAACATAGTATATACATTTAGCCAGACAGAAGCTGATGTTACACCCCTAGGGCTCATGACTACCACTGTTAAGTTTTCAATATCAGGGATGTATTCCCTCCCATGGAGTGGGCCTCCAGTCCAATTAGAGGGCAGTTGGTTTCCACCCTGATAGATGTGCCACTATTGCACCCTTTGGCTCATTTGGCCTGGCTGACCAAATATAAGGCTTGCAGTGTACACTGTTGAGTTTCTTCACTGGTGGTTCTCTTTCTCCCATTGAAATGCATGCAGAATGGCTTCTTCCAGCTTTCTGTCAGCTGGTCTATATAGAGGAGGTCTATGAGTTCAGTTCCAGCAGGATTTCTCAGTGGCCTTGCAGCCCAAATATGTGGAGCTTTCAGAAATAGGGTCTTACCATCTATTCCTGGAGGGAAACCAAGGGAATCAGCAATGACCTATAATGTTTTGGATGCATCAGGGACCTCCCTGGCCAACAACTCACTGGAGTACCCCATTCCTGGCACTGAAAATTTTTCTAGCAACAATCTATGGCTCCTGAGTGTTCCATTGTCCAAAAAAGTAGGATTCCATATGATTTATTTATATCCTCTTAGATTTTGATTAGCTCTCCCTCCACCTTTTCTTTACTCATTCTCTTTCCCTGACATCACTTTGGGCCTTTTCACCCCCATTAATCTATACTTATAGTTATATACACACAATACCATCCTATTAAGTACCCCGTCCTTTCCTTTCTCTTTTCTAGTTTACTGGCCTTTGCTACTGAGTTCTCTTCCTACTCACATGGAAGTACAATCATCTGTAGCTAGGATACACATCTGAGAGAGAACATGTGATGCTTGGCTTTCTGTGCCTGGGTTACCTCACTTAGGTATCTATGGTGGTTTGAATAGATGGACCCCAATATATTCAGTTTTTATTGTTTGTAGTTTGCATCTGCAGCCACCTGGCTGGAGGCAGTATCATTAGGTGGATCTTAAGGTGTGGTGGTGGGCTTCATATTTCAATCTAAAGATATACAAAGTGTGCCTAGCTGGAGCTCCTGAAGTGTGCTTTATGGTTTTTGGCTGTTTGCCTTGTGCTACTCTCTCTCCTCTTGGTCCTGCAAAAGCAGGCCAGCTTCTTCTTCCATTATGTAACTTCCCCTGGATCTGTAAGCTTCAATAAATATCCCTTTCTCCATAACTGTGCCTGGTATGGAAGTTCATATCAGTGAACCTAAAGCTGCCTGCTACAGAAGTTGGGACCAAGGAGTGGACTGAGATGAACCTGACCATGTGGATGCTAATCTTTTGGAACCTTTGTTTTCGAGAAATATGTATGGATTTGGTGCTTGCAACTGAAGATGCCTACTGGAGTGGTAAGTCACGTTTCATGGACTATTCCGATGAGAGTTTGAGAATGCTAAGTGCAGACAGTATTGAATTTTGAGGCTTGCCTTATGAGCTTTCTAAGGAGAAGAAAAGACTACAGAGGACTTTGTTGGAACTGGCTACTGGCATAAGGGCTGGCTCTGTTCTGCCACTGAGGCCCAGAGAGTTTGATCAAGGTTACATTTGTTATGGACTGATGTGCTTGGCTAGAGATATTGCACTGGGACATTTAATATTTTTAAGCTGGAAAACTTTTAGCAAGTTAAATTTTCTGGCACAGAGACTGGTTTTAGGTTATTGAAGCTGCTATTGTCAACATATTCTCAATCTTAAGGAAGATGGTCCAATTGCTTTACATTAAAACAATGACAACTATGCCTGAGGAAAGACTATCATAGAAATGCAAACTCTTTTGGAAAGAGTTGACTGGAGAAGGAACCTGCTTTTCAAGGTTAGGATTTATTTTGTCCCGTAATTAAGAATATGGCTGTGTCCTGCACCCCCCAGTATTGGATTCAGAAGCATGGAAGATGTGAGGAGTGGGCATGACTTGCACACTGTTCCAGGATCTGCTGCTGAGATGTGGCATGAGGCAGGGCATGATGCCCTGATAGGCTAAAAGTGCTTTTGGAAGATGGACTGTGGTTTGCATGAAGATCTCAAGATGTTTCGCATAAACCAGGACTATGCAAGCACTACCATAGAGCGCACTGTTGGCCTGAGAAGGAAGTGTTCCCTGGTTACTCTGCCCAGCTGGAGGGATGGAATTGGAAAATCTGGAGACTGTCAGTCTTTGGTTGTATTGGACTTGAACGGCAGAAGTTTGATGTTTGTTTGATGGTGGTTGTGTTTGCATTGTTTTAGTCTTTCCTTGATACGCATTTTACGAGTTGAAAATATTTTCTCTGTACCTTTATATGTTAGAATAATTTAACTTGTTTGATCTTATAGGACTTATTATCTTAAATTGGTCAAGACTGTGAGGTCATTTGAAACTGGACTGAGTACAATTTACACTGTGTAATGGTTATAAATATATTGGGGGCCAGGGACAGAATGTGGTGGCTTTAGTCGATGGCCCCCAATATATTCAGTTTTTTATTGTTTGCAGTTTGCATGTGCAGCCATCTGGATGGAGGCAGTATAATTGGGTGGATCTTAAGGTGTGGTGGTGGGTTTCAGATTTCAATCTAAATATATGCAAAGTATGCCTAGCTGGAGCTCCTGAAGTGTGCTGTGTGGTTTTTGGCTTTTTGCTTTGTGCTACTCTCTCTCTGCTTAAACCTGTGAAAGCAGGTCAGCATCTTCTGCCATTATGGAACTTCCTCTTCATCTGTAAGTTTCAATAAATCCCTTCCTCCATAACTGAGCTTAGCCTGGAAGTTCATCTCAAAACCTAAAGCTGTCTACTACATTATCCTTTCCAGATCCATCCATTTTCCTGCAAATTTAATAACTTCATTTTTCTTTACTGCTGAGTACAACTCCATTGTATAAATGTGCCATATCTTCATACCCACTCATTAGTTGAGGGACATCTAGGCTGGTTCCATGTCCCAGCTATTGTGAATTGAGCAGCAATAAACATGGATGAGCAAGTATTTCTTTTTTTTTTTTAAAGTGGTTTATTTTTTTTATTTATTTATTATAGAGAGAGAAAAGAAAGGGTTAATCTGCACACAAGGGCCTCTAGCCACTGCAAAGACCTGAAAATGCATGTGCAACCATGTGCATTTGGTTTTCATGGGTACTGGGGGATTGAATCTTGGCACTTCAGCTTTGCAAGCAAGTGCTTTAACTGCTAAGCCATCTTTCCAACCCCCCCCATTTCCTTTTTTTTTAAAATTTAATTTATTAGTTTTCTTTTCAGTAAATACAGGCAGTTTGGTACCATTATTTAGGCTCATCTGTGATCTACCCCTTCCCATTAGACCCTCCTTGTTAATGAAAATGGGTCGTGCATTGTGGAGTTAGCCCCCAGTTATTGGTATGATAAATGTCTCTGCAAATCATGACCCAACATGTGACTCTGACATTCTTTCCGCCCCCTCTTCCGCAAAATTTCCCTGAGCCATGTTGGGTTCATTTTTGGTCTGCTTCAGTGCTGAGGTGTTGGGGGCCTCTGAGGCTCTGGCTCTCTGATTTGGTAGGAGTTGATTTTTCTCTGTGTTGATCTCCTTCCCCTTTGTGCTGGTATCCAGTTCACAGGAAAACATCACCCTTGCTTATTTCGCCAGTTGTCCTTAGTTTCAGTTGGGCCCCTTTTGAGGTATGTTGGGGCAGCTCTCTTCTTAGGATCTGCATCTATCTGGAAAAGAGAAGCAGATTCTCCAATGGAGAGGAAGTTAGCACCCGGAAAATTGAGATAAGACTTACTTTTTTGATAGACAGTATGGTAGGTTTAGGCCCTCTTATACCCCATGATTGATGGTAGCTTGATATTGTAGAGTGGGCTTGTGTTTGGGTATGGTTCTGACTTGTTTCCCAGCTCCAGCTATGGGTCTAGTACCACTGAGTGGATCAGTTAGCCAAATCAAGAGCAATTGATTCCTCACCATGGCTGTGTACCACTATTGCACTTGTGTGGGCATCACATCCGGTTACTTGTTGCTAATTAGGTTAAACAATGTGTTGCTTGGACAGATCTTGGTCATTTCCCCCAGTCGCCTATGTAGTGCCTTTTGGCACTAGACACGCTGACTGTCTGGGGACTGACTCTCTCCTGGCTTCCAGCCATGTCATTCCATTTTACGCATCAGCTGTGTATGGAGTCTTCAGCAATAGGGTCTTATCACTGGCCTTCACTCATCTGCAACACCTAACCTGAATCTGCCCAAGATGCCTTACATACCCAACAAGCACCTCATGGACTAGACAATAAGTTGGATGGGAGGGCGGGGAGGGAATCAAAGGGTGGAAAACAGTAATGTGGACACAAATGGCAATGGTACCATAAAATTCTACTTCCTGAAAGACAGACCAAATCACTGAACCTTCACTAGACCCTTACAGGAAACACCTGAACTACAAGACACTGGAGAGGGTAGGATCAAGACTGACCTAAATCTCCTACATCTTCCCTCCCTCCCTCTCCCCCTCTCCCCTCTATCTCTATCCTCTCTAACTCTTGTATATTAGTTATCTTTTTCCTCAATTTCTTAGTGGACACTGACCTGTAACCCCCACTTCCAGCTTGGGCCTACCATCCACAATGAGCTTTTGATCAGAGAAACCTACAAGGTTTCCCGAAACTTGATGAGCAAGTATTTCTAAGGTAATGAGATGAGTCCTTAGGATATATGCCTAGGAGTGCTATTCCTGGGTTATATGGTAAATCTATTTTTAGCTGTATTAGGAACCTCCACACTGAATTCCACAATGGCTGGACCAGATTGCATTCCCACCAACAGTGTAGTAGGGTTCCTCTTTTTCCACATCCTCACCAGAATTTATGCTCATTTGTTTTCATGATGGTAGCAAATCTGACAGGAGTGAGATGGAATCTCCCTGTAATTTTAATCTGCATTTCCCTGATGATTGTATAACATTTTTGTAGGTGCTTATATGCCATCCATATTTCTTCTTTTGAGAACTCTCTATTTAGTTCCATAGCCCATTTTTTAATTGGCGTTTTTGATTTCTTATTATTTAAGTTTTTGAGTTCTATGTATATCCTAGATAGTAATCCTCTATCGCATGTATAGCTGGCAAAGATATTTTCCCATTCTGTAGGTTGCTTCTTTGCTTTATTAACAGTGTCCTTTGCCTTACAAAATCTTTGTAATTTCATGAGGTCCCAGTGGTTAATGTGTTTATGTGGCCTGGAATTTACTATGGAGTCTCAGGGTGGTCTCAAACTCCCAGCAATCCTCCTATCTCTGCCTCCTGAGTGCTGGGATTAAAGGCATGTGCTACCATGCCCGGCTAATCTGTGGTTTTATTGCCTGAGCAATTGGGGTTATATTCAGAAAGTCTTTGCCAAGACCAATATGTTGAAGGGTTTCCCCTACTTTTTCCTCCAGCAGTTTCAGAGTTTCATGTCTGATGTTAAGGTTTTTAATCGATTTGGACTTAATTCTTGTGCATGGAGAGAGAAAAGTATCTATTTTTATCCTTCTACAGATATCCGCTTTTCCAAGCACCATTTGGTGAAGCTGCTGTCTTTTCTCCAATGAGTATTTTTTGCATTTTTATCAAATATCAGGTGGCTATCACTACCTGGACTTATACCTGAGTCCTCTATTCTGTTCCATTGATGTACATGTCTGCTTTTGTTCCAGCACCATGCAGTTTTTGTTACTATGGCTCTGTAGTATGGGTTAAAATGAGATATGGTGATACCACCAGCATTATTTTTGTTGCTCAGTATTATTCAGATATTCAAGGATTTTTATGATTCCAAATGAATTTTTGTATTGTTTTTTTCTATTTCCATGAAGAATGCCGTTAGAATTTTGATGGGGATTGCATTAAATGTATAGATTGCTTTTTGTAAGATTGCCGTTTTCACAATGTTGATTCTTCCGATCCAGGAACTAGGGATATTTTTCCATTTCCTACTGTCTTCTGCAGTTTCTCGCTTAAGTGTTTTAAAGTTTTCACTGTAGAGATCCTTTACTTCCTTGGTTAGGTTTATTCCAAGGTACTTTATTTTCTTTGATGCAATTGTGAATGGGATTGATTCTCTGATTTCATCTTCTGTGTGTTTGTTGTTAACATGTAGGAAGGCTACTGATTTCTGTGTGTTTATCTTATTATCTGCTACATGGCTGTAGATGTTTATCAGCTCCCAACACTTTGCTGGTAGAGTCTTTAGGGTTCTTTATATGTAGCATCATGTCATCTATAAAAAAATGATAACTTGATCTCTTCCTTTCCAATTTGTATCCCTTTTATGTGTGCCTTTTGCCTCATTGGTATGACTAAGATTTCCAGTACTATATTAAATAAAATTGGGGACAGTGGACACCCTTGTCTCGTTCCTGATTTTAATGGAAAAGCTTCCAATTTTCCCCATTTAGTAATATGTTGGCTGTAGGCTTGTAATAAATAGTCTTTATTATACTGAGATATGTTTCTTCTATTCCCAGTCTCTGTAGGGCTTTTATCATGAAGAGATGTTGGATTTTGTCAAATGCTTTTTCTGCATCTAATGAGATGATCATGTGATTTTTGTTCTTCAGTCCATTTATAAAATGTTAATACATTTATCAATTTGTATATGTTGAACCATCCCTGCATCTCTGGGATAAAGCCTACTTGGTCACGGTGAATGATCTTTCTGATATATTCTTGTATTCTGTTTGCCAATATTTTGTTGAGCATTTTTGCATCTATGTTCATGAGAGAAATTGGCCTGTAATTTTCTTTTATTATTCTATCTTTCCCTGGTTTTGGTATCAGGGTGATGCTGGCTTCATGGAAGGATTTTGGTAGGATTCTTTCTTTTTCTATTTTATGGTAAAGATCAAGAAGCAATGGTGTTAGTTCTTCCTTGAAGGTCTTGTAAAATTCAGCATTGAACCCATCTGGGCCTGGTCTTTTTTTAGTTGGGAGATTTTTGAAAACTGCTTGGATCTCTCTATTTGTTATAAGTCTATTTAAGTGATTAGTCTCATCTTGATTTAATTTAGGTAGGCCAAATATATCAAGGAAATCATCCATTTCTTTCAGATTTTCATGCTTAGCGGAGCACATGTTTTTATATTATGTCCCTACAATTTTTTGAATTTCTGTGTTGTGATGTTGCTTTTTTTCTTCTTGAATTTTATTAATTGTGTCTCTTCTCTCTTTCTTTTGGTCAGATTTGCTAAGGTTTTATCAATCTTGTTTATCCTTTGAAAGAACCAACTCTTTGTTTCATTGATTGTTTGGATTTTTTTTTTTTTTTGGTTTGTATTTCATTAATTTCTGCCCTAATCTTTATTATTTTTTCCCATCTACACATTTTTGGTTTGCCTTGTTCCTCTTTTTCCAAGGTTCTATAGTCAGCTTTTTTAGGAGTCTCCAAATTTCTTTCCCAAGTGGTTGTACCATCTTACATTCCCACCAACAGTGGATAAGGGTTCCTAATTCTCCACATCCGCGACAGCTTTTTTTTTTTTCCATTTGATTTTTTGATGTTTGCTATCATTACTGGGGTACAATGGAATCTCATAATTGTTTTAATTTTCATTTCCCTGATGATTAGGGATGATGAACATTTTCTTAAGTGTGTGTTGCCCTTTGTATTTCTTCCTCTGTGAACTGCGTGTACAGCTCTTTGCCCTATTTTGTGAGTGGGTTGTTTGACGTTTTATTGTTTAAGGCTTTTGAGTTCTTTGTAGAGTCTAGAGATGAGGCCTCTTTCAGTTAGATAATCAGCAAATACTTTATCCCATTCTATAGGTAATCTATTTGCTTTGCTTATTGAATGCTTGTCTGTAAAGACACTCTTCTACTTCATGTGACCTATTGGTTTAGTGACTGTTTAAGATTGTAAGCTCCTGGAGTTTTGTTCAAGAAGTCTTTTTCCATTCTTATATCATGGAAAGTTCATCCATTATTTTCTTCCAGTAGTAGCATGATTATGATCTTATATTAAGGTCTTTAATCCATTTGGAATTGAGGGATTTTCATGGCGAGATGTATGGATTAAGTTTAAATTTCCTGCATAGGGTTATCCAGTTTGTCCAACACCATTTGTTGAAGATGTTGTCTTTTTTCCAGCCTATATTGTTAGTGCCTTTGTCACATATCACATAGCTGTATTTGCTTGACCCAAAGTCTGTGTACTCAATTCTATTTCATTGGTCTATACTCCTGTTTTTATGACAGGACCATGCTGTTTTTATTATGCTTTTATTATTTTTTTTTATTTTTTATTATGTTTTTATATGATTTTTATTATGGCTTTGTAATAGAGCTTTAGATCAGGTATGGTGATGCCTCCAGAGGTATATCTTTGGCCTTGTATATGCTTGGATTCCAAGGCCTTCTTCCTTTCCATTCGAATTTTGAAATCATTTTTTCTATCTGTGTTAGAACAATGTTGGGATTTTAATTGGAATTGCAATTAAAACTGTATATTTTCTTTGGTAGGATTGCCATCTTCACAATGTTAATTCTGCCTATCCAGGATCATGAGAGGTCTTTCCATTTTCTCAAGTCCTCCACAATTTCTTTTTTGAGTGTTTATATGTTTTCATTGTATAGATCTTTCACTTCCTTGGTTAACATTATTCTAAGGTATTTTTTTGTTGTTGTTGTTGTTGCTATTGAAAATGGGATCATGTCACTTATTTCTTTCTCTGTATCTTTGTCTTTTTCATATAGAAAGGCTACTGATATTTGTGCATTGATTTTATATCATGCTACTTTACTACAGGAGTTAATCACCTTCAAGAGTTTTGTGATGGAATCTTTTGGGTCTCTCATGTACACAATCATCAGTGAATAGTGCTAACTTAACTTCTTCCTTTCCAAATTCTATCCCTTTTATTTCTTTCTCCTGTCTTATTGCTTGATCTAGGACTTCCAGTTCTATATTGAAGAGTAGAGGTGAGAGTGGACAACCCTGACTTGTTCCTGATCTCAATGGGAATTCCTCCAGTGTCTCTACATTAACTATTACTTGGGCCTTGGGAGCTTTCTATACTGTATTATGTTAAGATATGAACTGACCATGCCAATTCTCTCCAATGTTTTCATCAGGAAGTGATGTTGTATTTTGTCAAATGCCTTATCTGCATCTATTGAAATGATCTTGTGGTTTTTGTGTTTAACCTTGCTTATGTGGTGTATTACATTGATAGATTAGCATATGTTGAACCACCCCTGCCTTCCTGGGATGAATCCCATTTGATCAAGTTGGATAATGCTTTTGATGTGTTGTTGGATAAGGCTTGAGAGGTTTGGACTTGTTCAATTAGGTTTGCATTTTCTACCACTTTTCTTTGTATAGTTTCCATCCCTCTGTCAATTTCCCTTTTCACATCATTTTCTGATTTTCTTGGTGCTTACCAGAATTCATCCTTGCATTTCTTTATGTCTTCATTTAGCATTGCCAGCTGATTTTTGAGGTCCATTTTTTTTTCACTCTCCTTCATATCTCTTAACTGTCTTTGAACTCTTCCATTTTCTTATCTATTAGGTCTAATATAGTGATGGCATCATCCACATGATTATTGGTCCATTATTACTTTTCTGCAAGTTCTACCAGTAGCTTGGTCAGGGTTGCATTGCTCATAGCTTCATTTTGGTGTTCTGATCCTATTGTCTCTTCTATGTTTTGATTAGAGTTGATCATTGTAGGACTGAGTGATCTAACTTAATTTTCTTGCATTTGATCTTTCATGTTATTTATTTTGCCCTGTGGTCTGCCCATCACAGTGTATGGGCAGGGAGAGTAGGACTGTGGTCCTGATGAGGGGGGAAGTAGGGCCTTTTGGGGGAGCTGGCCTGAGGTATGCAGCAGGCAATCCGAGTGGGCTGAGTGGTTCTGAGCTAACAAATGGGTGGGTGGATCAGCCAGAACTCAAGCATAGTGGGAGCTGAAGCCGCCTGAGGCTGGATGCCAAAGCAGTCTGAGCTCTCACTTGGTGGAATGCCAAAGTAGCCTGAGCTACTGCATGGCAGGGGTGCCAAAGTTACCTGAGTTCTCATGCTGTGATGCACCAAAGCTGCTTGCACTTGCACTTGGAGGGACTCTGAAGCACCAAGCACTGAAGCAGCCTAAACTCATGTGGTGGGACACTGGGACAAGAAGCACTCTGAGCTCATGTGCAACAGGACACTGATGGGCAGCTGGGATGGCAGACAGGCAGGGTATTGCACCTGAGCTGGCACAGGTGGACAGGACAGATCAATGGAATAGAATAGAAGACCTAGCTCTAAATTCAAAATACTATTGGTACCTGCTTTTTGACAAAGGGACCAAAAATACACTGGAGAAAAGATAGCATCTTCCATAAATAGGGATAGAAAAACTGAATAACCACATGTTGGAGTGAAATTAGACCCACTTATCTTACTCTACACAAAAGTCAACTCTGAATGGACTAATGATCTCCATATAAGAGCTGAAACTGTAAAACTACTATAAGAAAAAACATGAAGAACACTCCACAATATAGGTGTAAGAAAAGACTCCTGAATAAGTCCCCAGTAGCACTGAAAGTTATATCAACACTAAGTCACTAAATCACAGAAATTAAAAAGTTACTGTACAAGGCTTGAGGGATGGCTTAGCAGTTAAGGCACTTGTCTGCAAAGCCAAAGGGCCCAGGTTCAATTCCCCAGGACCAAGGTTACCCAGATGCACAAGGGGGCACACAAATCTGGAGTTCATTTGCAGGCTAGAAGCCCTGGCATGCCCATTCTCTCCCTCTTTCTCTGTCAAATAAATAAATCAATAATAATAAAATATTTTTAAAAAACTACTGTACAGACAAAAAAAAAAAATCAACAGTCAATAGGCATCCCCCCAAATTGTAGAAATCTTCACAAGGTATACTTTCAACAAATTTATAATACTTGGAATCTATTAATTACTCAAAAAACTTAACAATAAAATATCTAACAAAGCAATCCAAAAATGCAGTAGAGAATTGAACAGAGACTTTCCAATATAAGAAATGCAATTGGCCATTACACACTTAGAAAGATTTTCAACATGTTTAGTCACAAGTCAAAACAACTATGAGATTTCAGTTCACTCCAGTCAGGATGGCATTCATCAAAAGACTTAATGACAACAAATACTAACAATGATGTGGGGAATAAAATAATTTTACCCACTGCTGATGGAAGTACCAACTGGTACAACCACTATGGAAATCAGTATGGAGACTTCTAAAAAAGATTTAAAAATAGGTCTACTATTTGAACCAGCCATACCACTTCTGGGCATATACACTAAAGAGTCTACTCAGAGGTACTCTTTCAGCCATGTTTATTGCTGCTCTGGTCACAATAACTAGGAACTGAAATCAGCCCAGTTACCCATAAATTGATTATTTAAAAATTATAAATTGATAATTAAAGTGTGGTATATATACCCAGTGAAACTTTGTATAGGTGGGGCTATTTGAACTGCTATACTTTCTTTGTTCAGGCCCACTCTCTCACTTGAAAGTATGTCTTTTCCAATGCATGGTCTATGTTTCTGCTAACAGTATGTGCTTAATTCTCCATTTTGAACCATAAGAACTTTGAACCCCTCTAGGGGTACCCATCAAGCCCTAAGTTTGAGGAAGAGGATGAGGAAGTGATTAAAATGATCTTTTTTCCTTCAAGGTACATAAACTATAGATGCAATGGGAATTCCAGGAAAGGGAAGACTCAAATAGTTTCCCAGTAGAGTTCAGGATTAATATATACATTATCACATTCCTACATACTCTCAAAGTTAGTGGATTTTGAATCCAAGATAAAAGCAAAATGAAAGTGTATCTGCCTCTGTCGTGCTCTTGGAGTGAATAGTTTAATTCCAAGAAAAATAGCTATATGGCAGTTACTATCATTTTCTGACACTTGATGAGTATCTGATTAGTGTCATATTCTACTACTGATGATATAACATGATGGCAGGTATCATATAGGCATGTCCAAACTTTATTTACAGAACAAGTGATATTTATTGAAGCTTTTTTTTTTTAACCAATCCAGGGAATATTCCATAATGACACAAAAATTTGTCCCCTCTTAAAGAACCCAGCAGAGAGAAAGAAGCCCCAAGCCAAAAATCCCAGAAGCCATAGTACATCACACATTTCAGAAACTCCAGGTAGAACTCAAGCACTTTTTGTATCTTTAGACTGGAATCCCAAATCCAACACCACACCTTAGGGCTGGACCCTAAGGACACTTCCTCTTGCAAAGTGGCTGTAAATTAAAGAATATTTAATAAACTCCTGAATCTATCGAGGGACCATCTATTCAAACTGCCACATTTCCACCTCCTGACCTCCAATAGAATCGAAACTATCTCACATTGTAAATGGTACTAATCCCAAAGGTCTTCACAGTCTTTACCCACATAAGATAGTTCCCAAGTCTCATCTGAGATTTAAGATTGCCTCTTATCTATAAAATCAAATAAGTTATTTGCTTTTATCACATAACAGCACAGAATAAACATTTTCAACTGCTGCAAGAAATAACAGGGAGAGACAGGAACAATAAAAAATCAACAACCATCAATCAAACATACTTCTGCAGCTCAAGTCCAGTATCATAACCAGTGACTGACAGTCTCCAGATCATCCAGTTCCACCCCTGCAGTTGAACTGAGTAGCCAGGGAAAGCTACCATCCATAGCCAAAAGCCTCCATGGTAGCCCTTCTACAATCCTGATGTATCCAAAAGACCTTTGGATCTCTATACAAACCATGATCCATCTTCCAAATGCTCTTCCAGACTATTCATGAGAATCATCGTGTTCTGCCTACATCTCAGCAGTGGCCCCTGAAATCATGTACATTTCATGACCACTCCATGCATTTTTCATGCTTCTGAAACCAATACCAGTCTTAATTCAATGAGGAAATAAATCATGACTTTGAAGAGCAGGTTACTTCTTCAGTCAACTCTTTCCAATAGTTTGTGTTTCTATCAAAGTCTTTCCACAGGCATTCTTTCCATTGTTTTAATATAAAGAAGTTGGGCCATCTTCCTTAAGATTGCTAATGTGTTTGACAGTGGCAGCTTCAATAACCTACAACCAGTCTCAGTACCTGTAATGTTAACTCCTTGAGGTTTTCCAACATGAAATCTAAAATCTTTTAGTCCAATATATTTAGCCAAGCACATCAGTCCAAATTTAACCATGGTAAAACTTTCTGGGCCTGGGTAGCAGAACACAGCCAGCCCTTATGCCAGTAGTCCAGTTACAACAAAGTCCTTTGAAGTCTTTTATTTTCCTTAGACAGTTCATAAGTAAAGCCTCCAAGTTCTATTCTCTATGCACTTAACATTTTCAAACTCTCACAAGGATAGTCCATAATACTTGGCTTACTGCTCCAGAAGGCATCTTCAGTTGCAAGCACCAAGTCCATGTCCATTTCTCCAAAACAAAACTTCCAAAAGACCAAATCCACACGGTCAGATAAATCTCACCACATATTCTGGTACAAATTTCTTTAGCAGACATGCTGAGATGAACTTTCAAACCAGGCACAGTTATGGGAAGAAGGGATATTTATTGAAGCTTACAGATCCAGAGGAAGTTCAATAATGGCAGAAGAAGGTGGCCCTCTCTTAAGGGACCAGCAGAGGGAGAAAAAAATCTCAAGCCATAAATCCCCATTCCTAACCTTTTGATATTGTGACATTATATTGTTATCTATAAAGTTCACACTTGAGAAACATGTGACTAATCTTCAAAAAAAAAATCTCGTGATGATTTAATGTTACAGTTTTGTGTTCAGCTGTATTTCAAACCATCTTAAGCCACATGCAGCTACATGTTACTGGTGGGATACAGGGCAGAAAATCTGGGAAGGGTTTGTGAAAAAAGAGAAAGCCACTTTTCCATTTATAGCTTATGTACAGTTAGCAATTTATTCTTTACCATATATGCCAAGAAGACATTTCTGAAGTTAGTTTCTTAGTGTAATGTTTCTATTTTCAAAAATATAAGGTTCATGAATGATCAAAAACCACACATGACAATATCAAGGCAGGAAAAGAGCTATTTATAGGTACCCAAGCTGATGTGTTGTCTCATGAGAGGAGAGAGGGAAAACAGCTGGTGTAAATATAGATTTTTTTTGTTTTTGTTTTTTTGAGGTAGGGTCTCACTCTAGCCCAGGCTGACCTGGAATTCACCATGGAGTCTCAGGGTGGCCTCAAACTCATGGAAATCCTCCTACCTCTGCCTCCTGAGTGCTGGAATTATAGGCAAGCGCCACCACACGTGACTTAGATACTTTGGTTTTTATAGTATTTCTTTTTAGGAGAGGATTAAAGAGAAGAAAGGAATGAGGAATTCAAGGGAGAGCAAACAGAGAAGATAATCAGGGGAACAGAGACTAAATGGAGAAGGTAATCAATCAGAAGATGAAATGCCATCAGAAAAGGAACCAGCCAGGTTGTCTCTAAGATAGGATCAGCAGGAATCTACGGCTGAGGGCATTGTTATAACAGGGGAGTAAGGGTTAGGCAATATAAACACTGAAAGCTACATCAATAATGTTGCTCTGCTGTCATTCACTTCCTTCATCTTGACTCCATCTTGGGACTCTTGTCCTACCTAACATTCCAGCATTTAGTTAAGGATAAAAGGTTGTGGTCATCTCTCATCATTGCTTCTGGTTGTGAGGGGACATGGCCAGGTGTTTCAGGGGATGCTGGTGTCAGTGGCTTGCAAGTGACCTCAGAGTAGGCAATGGGTAGTTGAGTCTGAGGAGTTTAAAAGTTGGTATTGAGTGGAAGAGGGATAGGTTAATAAGAGTTGGCTGAATGCTTGATGTGTGAAGTTATGTACCTGGTTTTGAATTCATTTCCAAAGATAGGAGGTTATCAAGAATAAAAGAAATATTCCCAATAATAGGCCAAGTAATGGTAGTAGCCAAGGATAAACATTTCCAAAGATGCCTTATGGTCCCAAGTACAGTGAGACACCAGGATAGAGCCCATCTGCTAGAGTTTGGAGCTTCTTTTAAAAAAAACATCTCTAATTTTGTTTACCTGATTCATTTAAATAATAGCAACATTCTTCATTTAGGAAGAGAAAGGTTCTTCTCTTTTTGGCTATAATGAGGTTGTGGGCTCAGCAATTCTGAAGGACTACTGACACCAGTGAGGTAAGCTGTTACTGCAATAGGTGAAGGGCCATAGAAGAGTCCCTAATGGCTGTACTCAGTATTGCAGAAAGCTGTTGATAAGAGATTAGGCTGTGTTCCATCCCCCTTGCAGCCATCCCTGTTGCTGCTATAGGAGAGGCAAGGCTTATTCCTATTAGTACAGGTAAACGAACTACTCTTCTGATGTGATACTTGGGGTGTTGAGTGTTTTGGTAGATAAAGTAGGCTAGTTCACCCTCCATATAAATGGTGAGGCTAGGTAGCAAGGTGACAGGGACATAAAGACCTGTATGCTTTATGGGTGAGATTCACATGTACAGGGCAGAATCACACAAGAAAATCCCTGCTGGTAAGGTATGACTGTTAGAGTTAGAGATATTTTTGAATGTCCCAGGCTAACTGTCCTTATGTGTCCTGATGCCAACAGTCAAGAAGGCCTGAAGGGGAGAGAGGAACAGCAAAAGAAGAGAAGGTGACAAGTGGAGCCTAAAGTTGAAGTGACATTAAATAGGAATTTGTCATAATAAGAGGCTGTTCAAGAGAGGCACAAAGAAAGTAGGCAGTATGGTTTGTTGAGTTGAGCTGATTGAGCAGAGAGAGTGAGGAATTTTGGATAGGCATCAAAGGTGAGTTGGAAAGGGAAAGGTCATAGAGGTCCTGTCAAAGATCATCATGAGGCTGTTGTATAACTCAGGTTGCATGTATGATGGAATTTTAGGACATTATTGGCATTGTTTAAAGTGACCTGGGAATCTTTGTTTTCCCCCACAGTAGGGTCTGTCCAATGTTTCTATTGAGTAGGCCACTCCCTCCATTTCATTTGCACATTTCTGGTTCCCGAGATCACTGATTGTAAAAGCAACATTTCTCCCTCATTGTTTCAGTTGTTGTGGAGTGATGCCATAGCCTTGCTTTTAATTATATCTACAACTACATCAGGGACCCCCTCTCCTTTGGGTACTTTTCTTGCACTCACTGTTAGTCTACTCCTGAATCAGGCAAAAAAAAAAATTAGGTCATGATGGGTTGAGATTATGGGAGTTAAAAACACAACTAGGGGCTGGAGAGACAGCTTAGTGGTTAAGCGCTTGCCTGTGAAGCCTAAGGACCCTGGTTCGAGGCTCGATTCCCCAGGACCCAGTTAGGCAGATGCACAAGGGGGCGCACACATATAGAATTTGTTTGCAGTGGCTGGAAGCCCTGGCACACCCATTCTCTCTCTCTCTCTCTCTCTCTCTCTCTCTCTCTCTCTCTTTCTCTCTCTCTCTCTCCCTCTTTCTCTGTCTGTCACTCTCAAATAAATAAATAATAAACAAAAATTTTAAAAAATACACAACTGGGAGGTCCAGTGGAAGCATCTGGAACAAAGAAAGATTTTTTTTTTTTTTGCGTCCTGAGTTTAGGCCAAAGGTAGGTGTAAGGAATTTGTTGTTTTTGTCTTCAGCTAAGACATCAAAACATCAAGTTCAAGGTGGGGATGAACACTAGGAAGTTGGGGATAACGAGGTATTAGTGCCCTATGGGAAGCTGATAAGGTGGGAAGTACAGGAATACAAGAAATTTTGAGTTTAAGGGTACCAGTCAAGGTAGAGGAGTCTTATGCCTTGTTGGTCAGAGTCAGGCAGTGGAATCTTGATGCATTTGAGTTGGGGTGGATGGACACATTTGGCAATGCCTTAAGAGTTTTGCTGCAGCAGGGCTGGTGAGGATAACCAGTTGAGGTTCAGTCCAGTCAGGTGTGAGGCTATGGGGTGAGCTTGCTTAAGATATACCTGATCACCAGAGTTGAGAGAGAAAGAGTAATGGGTTTTTTTGATGGCTAAGGTAGAAGGTGGTCAGCATGTTCTCAGAGATTTCTAATGACAGTGAATGCTGGTAAGTATTCATCTGGAGGAGGGTCTTCCCAGGAGAAAGTGAAGAGATAACACTTGGGGTGGAGAGGTAGAGAGAAGAAAGCATACTGAGGTCAATTACTGAGAAGTGAGTGATAGAGGAAGGGATGTGGGAAAGAAGGGTAGATGGTTTAGGCACCACCAGGTGAATGGGTAGGACAGCAGCATTGACTAAGTGAAGATCTTGGACTAATCAGTAGGTTCTACCATGCTTAATGACAGGCAGGATGGGAGCATTTTAGGCGGAATGAGTCAGGTAGAGGAGGCCAGTGTGGAGGCAAGAAATGATGGATTTAAGTCCCTGGTGGTGTTTAAGTGAGATCAGGTATTGGGGTCAGCAGAGTAACACTATAGGGTCTTTGACCTTGGTATGAACAGGTTGATAAAATAAGGCCAGAGCAGGCAAAAATAAAAAAATAAATTTAAAAAAGTGTACCACATCCGGGGATAGACCTCAGAAGTGTGAAGGGTAGTTAGGAGTTTTGATAAGAGAGGGAGCTGAGGTAAGGATGAAAATGATGGATGAGTTGGGGATTAAGAAAAGGGAGACTTAAGAAGTCAGGCAGAGCATTATAAGAAAAGAGTGGGAGAGCACAGTGCTCTAAGCATTACATAATAGAGGAACAGTAATCAGAGGGGAATGGGGTCAGCTGTCTACACCCAACACAGAGATCTGTGAGGGAAAAGCCTGGCCAGAGTAGGATGGTGGGACTGACCAAGTGGCCACTATATCTAATAAAAATGAGACAGTCTGACCTTCTAATTGGACTGTTACCCTGGGCTCCTCCATTGTGATGTGGAGAGTCTTGTCATGGGCCAAGGTCCCAGGGCACCATCCGACTTTGGCTGCCAGGCAAAGAAGACTGCTGAGTGGATCCTGAGGGGGCCAAAGGGAAGGGGCTGGCCTACCTCAGTGAGGCAGGGAGGGACAGCTGACCTTCCAGTGTACCCAGAGTCCTCAGTGAGGACAGGGTTCTGGTTGCTGGCTTGGATTAGGGCAAGCTCTGGCCTAGTGTCTGGAAGTGCCACACATAAAGCAGGGCCCTGGTGGGGATTATTGAGTCCTGATGTCTTTTTTGAGGAGTTTGAAGAGCCATGGGCAGGAACTATTATTGTTGTTCATCTCTGGCCAGCCTATCAGTCTATTCCTGGTCCTCTCAACCATCAAAACTTTAAAGGCCGTTTCAAGCAGATCTCCCTGTTGAGGGCCCTTTTAAAGATGTTTCATTTTTTTTTTCTTCTGAATGTCAGGGGCAAATTTAAATAGGAAGTGGGTGTTAAGAATCAAGAAGCCTTCCTGGGAATTGGGATTGAGGCAGGTGTGTTGAGTAAGTGCCTCCGTTAAACACCCCATGAATTCTGACAGATTTTCATCAGGATTTTAAGTTATTGAGAGGAGTTTATTAAAGCTAAAAGCCTTTTGGGAAACCTTCTGGAGACCTGTCATGGGGCAGACAACCATCTGGTTAACATGTCAACCTCCCTGGGGAAGAGGGTGCATGTCCCGAGTGGTAGAGTAAGGGATCTGGTAGTCCCACTTTGGGTCTTCATTGGGAACTACCACAGTACCAGCTGGATAGGTTGGATCAGTTAGGTGGATATCATCAGCATGAGTCTAGGCAGCCACACAAGTGCACTCACATTTTTCTGGGGTTAGAGTGGTCAACAGGACATTATAGTGGTCATATCTGGTATAGTCATAGGCCTGAGTAAAGTAGTGGAATTTCATAGTTTAATGTGCAGGGCCAGGAGAAAAGAATCCTAGGCATGCTTCAATTTGAGAAAGATCAGACATAGACAAAGGGACATGTATGCCTACCATTCCCTCAGTCCCTGCCACCTCTCATAGAGGAAAGACTCCATCTGTATGTGAGTGGGTATGTCGAGCAGGAGGAGAAAAGGGAGGAGATGAAGTGGGTGAAAGTGGTGAAGACAGATCAGATGGAGGTGGGTTAGGAGGTTGAGGAAGAGGAGCAGGGGAAGCAGTAGGGGGCGCTTCATAGATGGTGTCCCGGTTGAGAGATGGAGGTAAGGAAGAGTCAGGAGGAAGTGTTGAATTTGACTTGCCCCTGAGGTTCTAAAAGAATCTGGTGAGTAGGGCAAGCAGAGAAGAGACAAGGATGAGCACATAGAGTGAAAAATGATTTAATATAAGGAATTGCATACCATTTGCTCGTGTGTTGGCAGAAATAATCTAAATCAGTAAGAATTTGGAAATTAAATGTACTGTTTTCAGGCTATATGGGCCCATTGTCTAATTTATATTGAGGCCAGACCACATTGCAATAAAAGATTAAATGACAAGGTTTGATATCATCTTGGAGCCTTAACTTCTTTCAGTTTCGAGGGCAACAAGCAGTGTGTGTGGGGGATGGGGGTAATATGAACAGTGTTGGATGTTTTATTTCCCATCTCATACGAGAGGGAGAAGAAAGGAGTGTAGGAATGGGCTCTTATAAGAGGAGGATAAGAGGAGGATAAGAGGAAGGCATGCTCCCAGAGAGGTAATTATCAGTGAAGAATAAGATCTCAGGAGGAGGAAAGAGAGAGAGAGAGATGGGAAGAGAGAGAGCATGCAGCAAAGTTTTTTTTTTTTTTCTTTTCTACTAAGTCTTCTGAGGCAGCAGCCCAGAGCAGATTGGGACACCAAGCCCCATGTTAGGAGCTTGTAAATGACAGTAGATCAGTGTCACTCATGCCTAAGGCAGTCAGGTGCTCAAAGGTGATGCAGGTGGCAGTGGATAGATAAACTGTAGCAGGCAGCCAGCTGGTGCTGAGAACAGCTGAGGGAGCTGAGCTGAGAGGTGGGGAGGGGTCATTCAGCCCTCTCCAGAGCAGGCGAGGAAGTCTGGTGGGGAGGAGTAGGAGTAGCGGGAGCAAAGAGGGTGTGCTGTCAGTTCCTCTCCAAGAGCAGCAGAGGAAGTTTGACAGGGAAAAGAAGGATAGAGAAGGAAGATACTGTCTCACAGCAGGTAAGCTGAGCTGAAAGGCACCCCTCAGGACTCAGTGGGCTGGAGAGAGAGAGAGAGAGTGAGAGAGAGAGAGTCAGTCCTGAGATGTTGAGAGTATACCTTTCACAAGACCTGGGGAGCTCAGAAATGGGCATGATGCATGGCTTGACATACTGGTATGGTTTTGAATGAGGGATTATACCACTGAAAGCAAAAGCAGGACAAAGTTTGAGAGACACTCTCCAAGAGGGGAAAGGACAAGGGAATGTTTACAGGAGAGAGAGACAGGAAAGAGAGAGCAAAAGAGAGAGAGAGAGAGAGAGCAAATGCCTTCAATAGTAAGCCAATCTGTGAGGGACACTTCCTGAAGAGTAGAAGAAGAGGGAAGGAGAAGTGAAACTGAATCATGGTGAGTGAGGAAGCCTGCACCTGGAAGATGGTCTCAGACCATCAGAGGGTAAGTGGTAGCTCAGTGGGTGGTTAGGGTTAAGGAGGTTTGGCTCCCCAAGAGAGCAACCAGGAACCTCCTATATGAATCACAGAACCAGATGTAAGGTTCATAAATGAGCAAAGACCATGCATGAACACTCTGAGGCAGGAAAAAATCCTTTTAGTGGTCCCTCAACTGCTGGACTGTCTCATGGAAAGAAAGAGAGAGAGAGAGAGAGAGAGAGAGAGAGAGAGAGAGAGAGAGAGAGAGAGAGAGAGAAAGAGAGAGAGAGAGGGAGATGGAGAGAGAACAGCTGGTGTAAGTCTAGATAGTTTGTGTTTTTATAAAGTTTTCCTTTTTGGGTGGGGGTACAGAGAACATAGGAGTGAGGAATTCAAGGCAGAGCAGGGATCAAATGGAGAAGCTCATTAATCAGGGGTATAGAAACCAAAGGAAGTAAGTAATCAATCAGAGGATGAGTTGCCATCAGAGGAAGAGCCAGGTTAGATCAGCAATGACCTAGGGCATTGTTAGATCAGGGGAATAAGGGTGAAGCAATATAAACAAATAAATTTGTATGAATCAGGTTTCTGTCATTCTGTTCCTTCCTCTCAACTCCATTTTTGGACTGTTGCCCTACCCAACAAAACATACTAGTGAAGCTGGGTGTGGTGGCACATACCTTTAATCCTAGCACCCTGGGAGGCAGAGGTAGGAGGATCACCATGAATTTGAGACCACTCTGAGACTCCATAGTGAATTTCAGGCCAGCCTGAGCTAGAGTGAGACCCTACCTTGAAAAACCAAAACCAAACCAAAACAAAAAATACTAACGAATGATCAAATCACTGAAATAATTAGTAAAATAAAGATCTTAAGATAAACATCAAAAGTATTATAAAAAGAATAAAATTTATAAGGTAGGAAAAATTAAAGCTGATGAAAGAAACAAACATATATTATTTTTTTCTACTGCAAATCTAACATGCTTAGTTCTTGATGAAAATGTCCACATATCTATGTTAAGGAAAATTATTTTTTAATAAAATAAACTAGATGACACATCGTAGTATCTGAACATTGGAGGAAAGAGTTCTGAAAATGTCACTAAAATTTCTTATTCATATTGTAGTTACAGGATATTTACAGATAATGTTTTCTCTAACAGGACCATAAAAAAGACTGTTTCTCATTCCATATTATCATCTGCCGGCTCACCGGCAGGTAGGGCTACAGGAGAGCCGGTCCTGCCGGTCTTTTCCTGGGTCGGAGTGGGATGGTGAGTGTCCTCAACTCAGAACCTCTTCTAGTCCCAGTGAAAAACCACACTGAGTCAAGAGTCTTGTCAAAGCAGGAACTCGCTTAATTGTTACAGGTGGTTGCCTATATAATGTTGAGAAGGAAGGCAGGGATTTTAGGACGTTGGGGGGGGGGAGGTTGGGGGAGCAGGGGAGGTAAGGGTCAATAATAAACCACGACCTTTGAGCTGATTGGCCCCAAGTGCCTGTGCACACGGGAATGCCAACTCCTATGCGGAAGTAGCAGGCCAGAAGCCATTAGGCATCTTGCTGAGTCATAGCTGGCCAGACACAGATCATCAAACTTTAGCTAGGCTCAGGAAGTTCCATTAGGCCTCACGCCCAGGGCCTCTCAAGGCCCAACAATCATACACATCAAGATTACCTTGTATGTTACCAATTGTAGTGAACCAGTCACAGAAGAACAAAATCTGAACAATGTAATTTACATGAGATGTCTTAAATAGTCAAAACTACAGTTGTAAACAATAGAGTAAGGTTTCCCAAGGTTTGGAAAAGGAGGATTGTGTAGTTCAATGGACATAACATTTCAGTTTTATAAGATAAGTGAATTGTAGAGACTCTTATACAACATTTTTAGTAGTTTATAATACTGTGCTATTTCTTGAAAAATTTAAAAGGGCTGATATCAAGTTGTCTTACAATAATGGAAACTGGGATTAAGGAGGAAACATTTGTTCTAGACACATTTATTACTGTGATCCTGATGAGTGCACATTAAGCATGTTTATGGCATTAATATTTTATCAGGGATAGTTGTAAAAAGTCATAGTAAGGGAGTAGTTAAAATCAAGTCTGAAGAAGTGCTATTAGAAGTACCAATGCTCAAGTCATGATGATGGAATATTGCAACCTTATGGTAAAAAATTCAGCAAATTAAATGAAACAATTTCAAAGTCCCAACCAGACAAAACTCATTTAAGGAATACACAGAAGAATAACTAAGAAGAAGAATGCATGGATTAATGAAATATGATGGATCCTAGGACTAGATATGCACTGCTTATGAACAATTGACTTTTAAAACTATAATACATGTGTATGGAGAATCTCTCTGTGTATCATGGAGAATATCTTTGAAACAGCCTACTTTGTCTTTGTATTAGTCAGGGTTCTTTAGAGGGTCAGAGCCAGTAGCCTGAATAGGTATTATGAGGAGATTTATTGGATTAGTTTATGGCAGTCCAACAACAGGCTTCATATTCAGGAAACTCCATAGCTGCTCAGTGCATGTGGCTGAATACCTCAGCAGTCTCATTCCCATACAGAAGGTATAGAGGATACCTAGAGAACTGTTACCATTAGGTCCACATTGGAAGGCTGAGGATGCTTGATTCCAAACCAACAGCAAAACATCAGAGAACCTAGGAAGAGCACTCTCTGCATACCATAGACTGGAATAAAGCTCTGCCCCCAATGACACCCACTATCCCCTGCTGGGGGCAGAACCTGCAAACTTAATTTTACTAATTCCCGAGTCTATGGAAGGAGCACAGATTCACACCACTACAGGTGGGTTTCTTTTAGAGGAGAGATTGATTAAGGCTTAGTCAACCATAGAATATCTAGTGGGGAGAGCTGTGAAGCCAAAGAATAGCCTCTTCACTCTGGGGAGCAAAATGAGATGTCCCTTTCTTTTTAATAAACTTTTGAGAAAAAAGTTCCATGCCATGTTTGGTAGTTTGCATGGATGGCCCCCAATGGATTAGTTTTATTAAAGCATATTGGGTTTCTAGCAGTTTGGCAGGAAGAGGTGTCACTATTGGTGAATCCTAAAGTGTATGCCTAAGGTATGTTTGTGGTAGATTTGGTATTCCAGCTTAAAGGTATGCAGAGTGCTCAAACTCTGCCTAGGTTCCTGGAGTATGCTTGTTTTTTGATGCCTGTCATGGTATTTCTCTCTGTGTGTGTACCTGTGCAAGAGATCTAGCTTCTTCTGGCATTATGAATGTTCCCTGGATCTAGAAGCTTTAATAAAGCCCCTCTTCTCATAAACTGTGTCTGGTTTGGGAGTTCATCCCAGCAACCTGAAGCTGACTTCAATACCATGTGACCCAGTTTAACTAGTGGGAGCCATAGAGACTCTGGATTAGTGGTATGAGAAAGTCAGGAAGGCACTGGATAGGATCCTAAGGCTGTAGCTCAAGTGGTATGGGTTTCTCTAGCAACAAAGTCCTGGTCCAGCTTTTCTTCTGGGCCTTAGGCCCCAGGTAGCAGTGAGGTAGTGCTTGCTTGCCTTTATGCTCAAAACATGGCAGGGAAAAGGGTTTTGGGGTGGGAGCTGTGTGACATTTGATCTCTTACAGAGTAGCTATCTGTCTTAACACCTTTCCTTCTTTACCTTCTCAACTCATTTTACTTCCTCTTTATAACTTACTTTTTATCCCAAAGTACTGTTTATTCATATCATCCAGTTTTCAGTCAGCATACATTGCTTTATCTGCCCTTCTTCTTCCCCTTCCGGATCTTAGTGTCAGCACATGTCATTACAAGAGTACAAAGGAAAAGAAGAAAAGCTTTTTAGTTTTCTTTCCTTTTATTTATTTATTTTTTTGTTTTGTTTTTCAAGGTAGGGTCTCACTCTAGTCCAGACTGACCTGGAATTCATTATGTATAGTTTTCTTTTATGTTTACATGTTCTTATATGTATATAGTTTATTTTGGTATTTTATTCACCTATTACCCTTTCTTATTCCTATCCCACTTCCACTGAATCCTTTCTTATACCCAATTACCCCCTTTCCCACTTTCATATCTTTATTTTTTTCATATCCCACTGACTAAAATTGGGGTTGCTTGCATGAGCATTTATTGGGGGTTATTTACTGGAGTGTGAGTAACTTAACAGTGGCTACAGAGCTAAAGAACCTAGCTACCCCGCTCTAGGCAATCTTGAACTGCCAATAGCTCTTCTGTGATGTTTCCTGACTCTTGGAGTGGGCGGAATAGATGACTCAATTAGTTATGAACACACAATAGTCATCATTCTTAGCACTTTTGCCCACTGTGGGTCTCTGAACTGATCTATGCCCACTGCAAAAAGCACTTTTGTGAGTGAGATGGAGAGCATCAGCACAGATCTATTTGTATAAAGGCAAATATTTAGGCTTGTTCTTAGTAAAAACAAAATTTAATTTTCTCTTGTCTGCTTCTTCCTCTAACAATGGCTTTAATGTTTTCCTAAAGTTTTATCACTGTCCTAAATAGTTATAACCATTTTGTGGAAAATTTGAGCATTTTTACATTAGTTTTTTAGAGAAAATATGCAATATAGAGGCTGTTGAAATGGCTATAACACTTAAATGGTTAAAAACACTTAAAATTGAGGGCATGAGAAAGCTTGAGTTCAACCCCTAGCATTTCCATAAAATTCTGGGCCTACCCACACCCACACATGCTATATAATCCCAGTCCAACAGGGGTAGATGTAAGAGAATCACTGGGGACAACCACTCTGAACAAAAATGGCAGCTCCAAGTTCAGAGAAAGACCTATCTTAAGGAAGCTAGTAGAAGAAAAATGGAGGAAGGTATTTGATATTCTCCTCAGGCCTCCATGTGCATGCTCAAGGGACATGTGCATACACTATACAGTCCCAACCACACAAATGCCACATACCACACACTCTAAATACACAAATGCACATGCCAAAAAGAAAATACAAAAAGGGATTGAAGTCAACTAACTAGATATGTTTTCTCTGGAGAACGATTCTGATCTTCAGTCTGAAAATATTTGACTGATATAATATGGTAGAAAGAATTCATCAGCTTAATAACAATTCATTTTCTTGTTGCTAAAGTTGAGATGTGGAAAGGTAATGTGTGAAATGATTTCCTTTTACTCCTATTGTCCCTCAATGAAATCCTTTTCTTCTTCCAATTACTTTCAATATCCCATCAGCCAATTTTATATGTTCCGTCCTGTTGTGTCATTCTGTGCAGCTCCTGTTCCTTTCTTGGATTTCCCTATTCACAAATCATTTTTGATTTGGCTTTTGTGTGAATTTGTGGGCATATTTTCTCAGTTAGTTTAGTTATTTTTCCATTAGATTTTTTTCATCTATATATGAGAATGTGTTCTCACAATGTGCCCTCTTGTATTTTTGCCATGTGAATGTGTAATAGGTAAAAGAACTCTCAGGCTCCTGAATTAAACCAATTGTTTATCTACAAAACCACCTGCAAGCAGAAACTGAGATAGCAAAATCACAGAAGAAATAAAACATGAGCTTGGCTCACAAAAATTCCATTTTATTTGGATGATTTTCTATTATAGGTATCACCTAGGCAAATCAGTGAATGACAATTTTGTATAGTAACACAAAGAGCTCATTATAAGCATATAAAAACTAATAACATTAAAAGCAGTGTTAATGTTCAACAGACTAAAACAAAATAATCTATTAAAAATGAAATGCTTAGTTGGGGCTGAATAGATTATAATTGGTAGGTGTGTAAATCATAGCTGAAATATTGCCTTACTCAAGAGGTAAATGTTGAAAAAAAATTAAATATATTGACTTCAACACAAAAGATAGAAAATATCTCCTGTCTTATTGGATGGTTAAATAGAACCAAATGAAAGAAATATTACCAAACTACCCCTCTTTTCTCTATTGTATGCTTGCCCATAACAAGAAAAAGAAAAAAATATGATTCATATTATTTTGTTGAAAGAGCCAGAGACTAAAGTCATTTAGTAAACATGTTCATTGTTTGCTACTGAGAATAGACATAGATAAGATGGTTCAAGTAACAAAAATAAATTATTTGATCATTAGTAAGTGTTAAGTAGACAATCACAAACAAATGAATATGGGTAGCTCATACAGATGAACAACACACAGGACAGTTTATTGACAAGGACACGAACTGGGATTGTTGGGCACTGTCAGGCATAGGCTAGCTCCTTCAGGAGACAGGCTTGAGCTTCCAGATACCACTAAGGACCCCATGGATGCAGGAGGCCACTCCCTCTCCAAGCCCAGCACACCTGAACTTAGGCTCTGCCCATATCCCTATGACCTTTAGCCAGTTGCCTAAGAAACTACCAGCTAGCAGCCTTCACACAGCCCATCCCCCAGTGACCCTCTTCCCACCACTATGTAGATCATCTGACTTCTTACATGCTGGAATGAACGTCTCTAGGCATAGGCTAGCAACCTTTGAACACACCAATCCCCTTAGGACCCTCTTCCCACTCTCAACTGCTTATAAACCCATTTCCCTGAAAAATAAAATGAGCTGTTCACTGAAATTGCCTCTCAGAAGTGAGATAGCCCTGAGGATTCAGGGACCCACATGGGATTAGGGCAAAGATTTCAGTCACAAATAATGGCTGCTAAAAGATCTGGCTATTATCTCAAAAATACATATCTAGTATATTTATTTAGAAAAGCAGTAGAATCAGTATATATCAGCAAGACAGGTAGCTACTGATTTTTCTGTTTCTGTGAATGTAGTTAGGTTTGCACGGCATTAGGAACATCCAACAGTAATAGAAGTAGGTACAACAGTAACAGAAGTAGTCAAAAGCATACTCTGCTTTCAGTACACCTGGCTACATATTCCAACATTTGTCATATACAAGGTCACCTTGGGAGTGTCAGTGGCTTTTTCTGTCCTATAATCAATAAGATGATGATAACAATAATTCTTAGCTTTTAGATTTAAATGTTGAAATAATATAAGGTGCATATACCTTGTACATAGCAACTGATATTTATATAAATATCAGCTATTACTTCATTATTATAAATACATAGGGAAAAATGAAAAATAAATCTTGATATACTATCCAAAGAAACTATTTGTTTCTAAAATGTTTTTCTATTGGCCTTCTAAAATGTCTGGGTTAGGGTTAGGAATAAACATTCAAGACATTAATGGGATTGTTAAATAGATGAGCAGAAAAATCACACTGAATGCTTATTCCTCCCACTGCTGCTGATTTGGGATGACCAATTTGTATGGATATCTACTCTGTTCTGGCCATGTCTCCACTTTCATCCTTGGATTTGTCACTGTGGTATTTTTAATGGGCAGAGGAAAGCCAAGATTAGTATTGTTGTCTGAATTTTGTATAAGCCTATTTCTAATTCAGTTCCTCCAGATGTTGGCTTGCTTTCAAATTAATGGATCTATTTCTAGTCCTTAGGTCTTGCAAACTGGAATCATTGTTTTCTAATTAACTGTATGTAGGGAAATCTGGTTATATTACAATAGTCTTGAAGCTTTTCAGTGACAAAGGATTTTAGACTCTCTCCTTTGAACAGTAGGAGGCATTTAAGGTGTTTTAGCATAGGGATGAAAGAGCTAAATGGACTAGAAGCAGGACCACTGCTAGAAAGCTGTTGTAATAATCTAGAGTGTAACTTCCACAGGATAAAGGGAAAGGCAACGAACCTCAAAGAAATTTAAAAATATTTTTGATGGAGCAATAATTTTGGGGAAAATACCTTCCAGTATTACTTTTATGTAAATCTAAATGTATGGCATAAAATATAGTAATAGAATGAAATTACTTCAAATGAGAAATATGTAAAGAAAAATAGTGGTTTTCTTTAAAGCTCTACCTACTACTTTCTTAATTATATTAAAGGAAACAATTAGTTTTTCCAATGCAAAAAAAATATATAATTGCTTATATAATGAGATGTTTTATTGATTTTTAAGCTTTATAATCTACTGAGCATACAAAATTTCATTTTTTTATATTTATAATGTTTTCAGACTACAGAGGGGAAATGGAAGCCTGTAAATTAGCTCTAGAAATCCCCATTACAACCCACTTTAGGCAGAATTTCTAGTGTATAACACTAAACACAGAAATTTATATTGTATAAATGTTCACCTCTTAACTGCTTGGAGAAGGAAGTCTATAAACACAAGTCCCCAATGTGAGAGAAGGTTTCTATTAAACATTTTCAGTATTAAGGATATTTTTTCCAATATTTTTTATTGATAGCTTCCATACTTATAGAGAATAAACCATGATAATTCCCTCCCCTCTCCTAGTTTCCCCTATACAAATCCACACTCTGTCATATCCCCTCCCTCTCTCCATTAGTCTCTTTAATTTTGATGTCATCATCTTCTCCTATTCTGAGGGCTTTGTGAAGGTAGTGTTAGGCACTGCGAGGTCATAGATTTCAAGGACAGTGTCTGTCTGGACAGTTGCATTATAAGGAGTCATACCCTTCTTTGGCTCTTTCATTCTTACATCACCACTTCTGCAATGGACATTGAGCCTTGGAAGGTGTGACAGAGATGTCTCAGTGCTGAAATTCCTCCATCATGTCTTATCAGCACTATGGGGCCTTCTGATTCATCCCAGTGGTCACTGCCATCTGAAAAGAGAAGCTTCTCAGACAAGTATTCCCTCCCATAAGGTGGGTCTCCAGTCCATTTAGAAAGCAGTTGGTTTCCACCAGGGCAGACATGCCATGGTTCACATTTCACCAGTGCTTCAGACACGTGGGTCCACAATCTTCTAACCGGCATCCTCATGAGCTATGAGGCAGTCTTCATAGTTAGTGCACTAAACTTTGCTTCTATAATCTGTACTTGTTGACATCTCTTCATTTCCTTTCTCTTTCCCTTCACCTTCGGTTCGACGGCGGCTTTTGTATTTCTAAAGGCTTGTGTTTCTCTCTCTCTCTGCTTGGACCTGTGAAGGCAGGCCAGCTTTTTCTATTGAGACACAAATCTTGTGTTTTGGACATTTACACTTAGAGTATTTTACATACTACAAATCTTGTTTCCAATATAAGCATAACTGTATAAATGTTGAAAAATAATTCAGTCACAAAACTTCTCAAATTATATTATTAATTACTTTAGACAATCATGGTTAGATTGAGGAGTGCCAAACAAGAATAGTTTCAAACTAAACTGATTTCCTCAGCAATTGGCTGAGGGATTTGTCACAAATTCCACCTTATCAATGAATTTCCATTGCTCTCTGCAGATAGACTTCATGTAGGTCTCTGCAGGTGTTTGTAGACTTTCTTCCCTTTTCTCAGTCTGATCACTCTCCAAATGGGTACTCAAATCCTGATTACGACTGTGTGATACAGTTTCAGTGGCAGAGAAAAAGGTTAAATAAAGTTAAATAGCATGAAGTCATTGAAATTGGACCACACTCCTCAATTCTACTCAGTATCTGGAAGTCCCCATCACAGCCCACTTTAAGCAAAATTGCTAGTGTATAACATGAGACCATCCTTCTCACATGATGTTCTGTTCCTTATGGTGTAGTAACTACTAAGTCCATGGTTTTATTTGTGCTTTGCATAAATTGAGCCAGATTGTAACTATGGGATTTTCATTGTCTTATTACATCTTGTCACTTTTCATAACACAAATATGAATCTGTTTTAGTCTTCATAAATAGTGCTTAACATGCTACCTTTTGATCATCAGTTATTTGTGCAAGTGTTCAAGGTTGCACATGCACACACGGGGGCACATGCACATGGGGCTTGATTGCATTGGCTGGAGGCCCTGATACACCAATTTTCTCTCTTTCTCTTTCTCAGTCACTCACTCACTCACTCTTGCATAAAACACAGAGGTGGGATAGAGAGATGGCTTAGTGGTTAAGATGCTTACCTGTGAAGCCTAAGAACTCATGTTTGAATCTCCAGGTCCTATGTGGACAGACAATTACACAAGTGTACAATGTCTCACATGCTCCACAAAGGGGCACACACATCTGGAATTTGTTCACAGTGGCTGAAGGCCATGGTGCATCCATTGTCTCTCTCTCTCCATCACAAAAAACATTAAAATAAAATGTTAAAAAGGCAGTACATTGTGCTTGCCTCAAAAAAAGAAATAATATTTTCCTTGCTTTAACAATTGCATACTATCAAAATTTTATTTCATATTACTATGATAAATAAAAGCAAGATGTTCCTTTTGACAAGACCTTTGAGATCTCTTAGGAAGACTGACAATCAACCATGGCAGTGGTAATGCTATAGAAGTTAGAAGACTAGTTACAAGGGTACTCATGTGGCAGTACTGACCAGCAGTGGACCTCCTGAGGGACAGGCAAGCAGTGACTAAGAGGCAGGAGAGTATGCACTTGTGTGTCTAGGAAAGAAGCCTGCTACAGAGGGAAACAATGTCTCAAATGCTGGAAAATGTGATGGAAGCACACAAGTGTTAGAAATGGATGTTATGTGGTCTTAGGAGTCTCTGTGTCTATGACCTCGTCATCGCTGAAGTAGACCTAAAATGAACCCAACATGGCTCAGGGAAATTTGTGGAAGAGGGGTTGGAGAGATTCTTAGAGCCACACATGGATCATTGTGCACAGAGACAATTATTTCTGCCCCATAACTTATGGCTAACCCCACAATGCATGACCCATATTCCCCAACAAGGAGGGTCCTTGTGGAGGAGGAAGGAAAGGGAGGAGGCTAACAATGCTAACAACATGGCTGCATACAGACTGTGTACATAACTAATAAAAAGAAAATGGACACTATAAGGAAGCTCTAAATTATGTCATAAACTTTTTTAAAATTTTCTTCAGAATATGAGTCATTTGTGAACTTAATTTAAAATAATCTTCCTACACTTTCTTTTGCTTTTACTTTTGAACATTTGCTATATATATAATATTAATTTTTTCTAGATCAATTCTTGCTTTATTGTGTTTTATTACTTCAAATATTTATTTTAAGATTACTAAACTTCCTTTTTATGTTATTACTTTTCTGGTTTATGTTTTATATTTAAATTTATTCAACATATGAGATATATTTTGGCTCACAGAGACATATAAGGATGAAATTTATATATATATATATATATATATATATATATATATATATATTCATATTCTTGGAGAAATTTATTTGTATTCTTTATATTTGTATACTAATACATATTTTGTAAAGAAAAAAAACCAGTTTTTTATTACTGATTGCAAAGCCAGTATTGGATAATCACTTAAAAAAATACACCATTGTCTTCTCTAGTCAGTTTAACTGAAAAGCTTTTAATCCAATAAGAGCTAGATTTTTTTTTTAACTGTTGTAATGGCTTATTAAGTATTGCTTATGCTGAGAAAGTGAATTCTAATATTTAAAGCTTTTCTGCTATGCTCAGAATGCATTTCTAAATGTTTATAGTCACCATGTCTAGTTTTAAATCTATTTGTATTTTCTAATATTTTAGCTGTTTAACTGTGAATTTAATTTAAGGACAAATTCTTGGTTTATATAATTAATTATATTTTATTCTTGCATTCAAAATTATGAACTAATTTGTATTTCCTTTATAAATTCATTAATCTTATCTTTTAGATAGATATTATCATATTTTGTCTATCTCTTTGAAATTAATGGTTAACTTTTTAATTATTTCATAACTTCACTATTGAGGCTATGAAATCAAGTTCAAGGTATAGTAAGAAAAGTTTCCTAGACATGTTCATCTGAGCCATTCTATATAAACAAGTGCTTACTCCTGCATTGGGTGGAACTCTATCCCACACTAGACTCTGGTATTTTTATAAAATTGTTTAAAAATACACACACATACACACACACACACACACACACACACACACACAAACACACACACACACATATATATATGGAAGAGAGAAAGGGACAGATAAAGGGAGAATAGGTACACTAAGGCCCCTAGCCACTGCAAATGAATTCCAGATATATGGGACATCTTGTACATCTTATGTGGGTACTAGGTGTACTTATGTTGAACCAGGATCCTTAGGCTTTGCCGAAATTGCCTTGACCACTAAGCCATAATTCCAGCCCAATGCTGAGATTTCCAAAAACTTTTTCCCATTGATGCTTTGTAATAGCCATGCTTCAATTTTTGCATTATTTTTAAAGATTGTCCAAGTCCTTTATGTTCACATGCATATTCAAAACAGACTATTATTTTTAGGGTCTCTTTCTGAACTAATGAGGAGAGTATTATTTTTTAAATCATCTTGACCAATTTATATCAAATATCTTCTGATTCTTAATTAAAAATTTGGTTTCACTCTATGGAAAATTTTAAACTAAGACACATCTGAGAATACAAAATGTTTAATTTTCATTGAACAAATCCTGCTATATGTAGTGTAATGTTTTCTTTTTAATATCCGTAAATGTGATTCTTAATTGAAAAGAAAAGCTGTAGATCCATTTGCAGCTGCCAAAGTAGTATGAAAAAATTTGAAACTTTACTCACCCAGCTTGCTCCACTGTTACACTTTGGTTTTATTTTGCCTTTTGTCACAATAAAAAATATGACCATGATAGAAACTTTACTAGGAAAAGATATTTATTTAGCTCATAGTTTTGGAGGCTGAAAATTTAAGATCACGTTGTGACTATCCTAACCTACTCTAGCAACAGGAAGATATTATTAAGAGGCCCCTGTGCCCTCCCTTTAACTATCAAACTATTGAAACAATGGACCCCAAGGATTAAGAATTTTCCAGACAGCTCATGCAGGAAAAAAAAAAATTAAAAAATGATGGAGCCTTGTGCCTAAAGGGCAATTTGCTTCAAGGAAGGTGTGAGGACTTTGCAGGGAATGCTGCAGTTAATGGGATAGATGAGCACACCTTGACTTGGACTGTTCAGTTATGCATTCTTCCTTCTTTTTACATAAATTCAAATTTCATATCAGGACCCAGAACATAGGTATGGGAGGGTCACTAGATCTCTTTGTCCATTTTATAAAATTCCATTTTCTGCTTTTCACTGTAAAATTTGTCCTTTTTTCTTTTTGAGGAAGAGTCTTGCTCCAGCCCGGCTGACCTGGAAATCACTATGTAGTCTTAGAGTGGCCTCGAACTCCTGGCAATCTTCTTACCTCTGCCTCCCAAGTGGTGGGATTAAAGGGATAGTTGGCTTTTCTAAGATGGGTGGTTGGCCCTGTTTTGTTAGGGATGTCAGGGCATAGGTTATTGACACTAACTTCAGTAAGACAGTGGTCTTACATATTTGGCTTTGAGCAAAAGTCCCATTGGATATATCAGAATATGGTGGAAGATGAAAACAGAAATGGCTGTTTCCAGAAGGGGGAAGATTCCAAAGTGAAACAGGCAGCCAGAGAATTAGGGGGTCATGCTTGTGTTTTGTAACACAGTGATTTCACAAGAACAATTCATTCTGAAAAAGTAGAATTCATGTCTTCAGAAGGCAGTGTCACCCAAGACCTAGATATTTTATATCAGACATTGTAAACTAGAGTTCTCAAGAAGCAGCTACACATACTTCAAGCATTCTCCAAGACTGACTGACTGATAGGATTCCTATGATTGTGGAGAGATTCAGTGTTTCAGATTCAGAGTCAAATTATTTTAGAATACCTGCAGCACCTTTAGTAGTCATTTATTGCCCACCTCTGTGTTTGACCTAACATTTGTGTAACTATCAGGTGAAAAGGAGACACTATAGGAGCTAGATAGTTTCCTTGGCTAGGAAGACAGGTAAAAGGGATCCTTGGTATGTGGCTGCTTTCTAGAAATGGCTGCCAAAAACGGCAAAGAGGGTGATTCGCTTCCTACTTCTTCCCTGCCTAAGTTTGTAGTTCTACCAATGGGCTCTCTTGGCAGGCTTTCTAGAATCTGTGCAGTACTGGATATATCATGGACCAAAATGTTCCTTTAGCTTTGGTTAAAGCCAGATGGGCAGGGTTCTGTCATGCAATCAAAGTTCAGGTCCCACATGGGAAATCTATCTTCCAGTTCTGGAATACCCTCCTCCATGAGGAGTCTGTGTTTTCTCTGATTTCTGTGTTTTATTTATTTATTTATTTATTTATACTTTAAGATTATCTTTACTCTTTCAAACACTTTTCTGTCCTTTAATTTAATAACAAGCAGAGAAAATGAACATAACCTCTAGACAGTATCAAAACCTTTGGGAAACTACCAGTGGGTCACCAGTTTCCACCAATCGAGAGATAAAGAATGCCATTGGATAACAGATGAAGATTTTACCAGAGATTCCACTGCTTTGTTGTACTTTTCCTACCTGATGTTTCTCACCAGTGTATTTGAAAAGTGACTTGGTTTATAACTCTTTGTTCTGTAGCTATAGAACCTTCATGAAACTGTTAACATGTTGAAAGTTAGTATTTTGAGCTAACTTAATCTGTGTTCCTGCATCATGATCACTCAAATTTGGCTCCAGAGCAAACTATATCATATTCCATTGAGGAGAGAGCTACAGGTTTTGTATCAACAGTCTCACCTTTTAAAGTTGGACCATCTCCAAATATTGTCACTCTAAAACTTCAACTGACTGAAACTTCAACACATGAACCAGGGAGGGGCAAACCACATCTTAATCATAGCAACTTTTTGAATAAAAACACGTAATTGTCAAGCCAGGGAAACTTAATTGTAATAGCAACAGCAATGGTAACAAATTCATTCTCATTATACCATTGCCTCCTTGTATATGTCTCAAATAACTTCATGCCATTTATTTTAAAGTTTCTGTAAAAATGGGGAAACTGTTTGTTTCTCCAAAGTTAGGTTATTCATAGTTATTCTTTTTTATTATTAGGTCATTTCTTTCATTTTAAATATACTCCATACATATAAAAGATTTTCCCCTAAGGTGTGGAGTTTTTACACTCATGATTTGATTTAATATTAATTTTGTAACATGACACTTCAGGGGATTAAGTATGTCCTACCTGTTCTCCCTTCCCAAGTTGTATAACTGAAAGGCTTTAAAAAATAACAATGGGAAACAATTATCCACCTAGCCTTGAATGGTTGAGATGGATAATATGGGAATGTGATTTAAAAATTGATCTCAGCTCTAGTCTGCTGAGCATAAAAGAAAATATATGACCTGCTCAAAAGACATTGGAAGCCTGCAGCATATAGTACATCACTGCCAAAACAAGAATGTGCATTAAAAGACCTTTCTGCAAAGGATGTAGTTTGCTATCTGATGTATAATCCTAGCTAGAATTTTCTCTGACCTTGAAAACACTAAAAGCATAATCAATGATCATCTAATAACAATTGCTCAGGTACTGTATCTGGATGTGGTTCCTGTGAACCACAAATTATGTTTACTTCATCTGAAGAAACTATACTGTCAAATAGTCAGTAAGAAAAGATTTGTCTCCATAGATATGGCACATATAAATAGCAAACTGTGGTTATTTGAGTCCATCCTCATTAAAAACACCATCACTTAATGATAAATTCAATCAGTTAGTGATTCTGCAAATACTGGAAGAATTGTGATTTTTGAAAAAAAATTACATATGATTGATATAATTAACCAAAGAGGAATATAATCTAACTATATACACAAAACTATACATTTTCAAAAACATCATTTTGAAGTAAAAAATTATAATCTCAATGACTGAACAAAATCTTTTGAATCTGTATGCAATAGCATTAATTCAATATTAAACAGAGTATTTGTATGCATGTTGGTGACTCAATATGCATGTTATAGTGTAACCAGATCCCTAGAAATTGCATAAGCTTATCTGACACAACTACTTGTCTTCAAGTTGGGTGGTGTGTTAATTTGAATGATGCCCCCCAATAGACTCGGGAGTTTATTAATACTTATAACTTAGATCTCTAGCCATGTGGCTGGAGGAAGTGTCACGTGGGTCAATCCTGGGGTCAAGCCCCAAAATGTTGCAGAGGTGGATCTGAATTCCAGCCTAAGATACATAGAGTGAGTTCTGTCTGGGTTCCCTGCTCTTTGGCTTCTGGTTTTTACTCTGGCTTTTGGTGGTGTGTTTTAACTCTCTCTCTCTCTCTCTCTCTCTCTCTCTCTTTTTTTTTTTGCCATTATGAAATGTCCACTGCATCTGTAAGTCTGAAATAAATCCCCTCCCCTAATAAACTGTTTGGTTTGGAGGTTCATCCCAGCAGTATGAAATGGACTATAACAGGTGGTAATGAAGGCCACAGACAAGAGAAGATATTTAGTGATGGAATTTATTCATTGATTCAAGATACTTTTATTGAAAATACCTTTCACTAGTTGCCCTGGATATAAAAGAAGATGTATATCTGCTCCCAGAGTTTATAATATAGAGAACTGTCAAAACTCACTGGATTAGACAATAGTCAATTATTCTGTACTCTGGAATGAATTTTTAAATAATTTCATCTAAGCAGTTGTATCTTTTTATCAAAAGAAAATTAGAAATATTACAAAAATTTCACCACTATTGTAAAAGTAAAAGACTAGAGGTGCAGAAGGAAAGTAACTTTGAATTACAGACAAATAGCACAAAACAACACAGAAAGCATTGTAAAGATGTGTCCAACTGGAAAATTCATAGAAATAGCTGAAATTCAAGAGATGCATTTAGCAAAAAAAAAAAAAAAAAAAAAAAAACTACCTAAGTAATCTCTAGGAATTGCTGCAAAATTACAGCAAGAAACTGAACATTCACAAAAGTAAATGTAAATGCTAGACCTAGATCTGGTTGTTCTGGTGTAAAATAGGGTGTATAGTGGTTCATTGTGAGTAGTAGAAACTAAAGGACAACACAGAAATGGGAAAATGGAACAAAATAACAAAGGAGTCAATGAGGAACAACTATTTTTTATATACTTAAATGTATATTTGATTAAGGCCTCATCATATTTCCTTAAAGGTATTAAAATGAGATTTACATAATTATTTAGTTCTATTCACAAAGTTTGCAGAAAATAATTTAAATAATCCATATTCTCTTCATCTGCAAGGGGATATTTTCCTATCCTGTTCATATATGCCTAAAATAGTGAATTGAATGAAACTCTATATACACTATGATTTTTCCATTCAGAATTACTTGTAATAATTTAATATATTTTAATTAGGTATAGTAAATGAATAAGAATAGTAACTAATAGAGTAATTACAATAAACAATAATAAAAGTTACTTAACATTTATGAACTCTTTATTTCTGAAACTTTCTATGTAATTATTTCAGAATGAGATTGACAGTGGGTAACTGAAACCAAAGAAAGTGAAAACACCAATAAGGGAGAGTACTGTGATCACGAAAGCATTTTGTCCTCGCTCAAACTTGGGAATCAGGAGAATGGAGGGATTCATAGAATTCATGCTCCCTCAGACTAGCAGTCCCTCTGGAGGCAGGTTTCCAGTAACTTGGTCTCCCAAGAATCATATGTACAGCTATACAGTCATTTCTTTAATGTTTCTCCACAGGCCACTGGAAGGTAAAGACACAGCAATATCAACGTGGTCCAGATAAAACTTGATGCTAACTTTCCGGTACCCAGTTCAGGAATACTCCAGGAGCAGGAAATCTTTAGCATTGATTTGCTATTTATTTGTTGTTTTGTTTTTTAAATTTATGTTTGCAACATGTAACAAATGCACACACTATGCTTGTGTAACTTATTCAATTACTTTTGTTTTAAGAGCAGAAGGTGCATTGCCTGGTACACATGAGGGCAGGAAATGAAATGGTAAGCAGAGTTCAAAAAGGAAAGAACCTTTAGGGAATTACTTAAAAGCAGGCTACAAAAGAGAGAAACACTGGAAATAATTTCCTACATAGAGCAAGTCTAACCACCAGGAAACAGTTTTTCTTCATAGCAAACTGTAAGAAAAAGATTATGATATATGAGCAAAAACTAGACCTGTTTATAGTCTGTAACATGTCTGCATATGTCAGTAATAACATATTGAAATATTTAGTTTTATTGAAAAGCTCTAAATGGAAAATAGAGATGACTGATATCTCTAATAAATAAAACACAGGATAAATAAGTAAATCACGGCAAAATATAGAACTTAAAATATTAAGTATTAAATCATTGAAAACAATTTATAATGCTTTAGCAAACATATTTTAGTAAAATATAATATATAATAGATATATTTGATTATACCAATAGCATTTGTCCCCCTTTACTACACTTAGTCAAATTTTCTTGCTCTTATTTTTACAAGTTTCTCACGGTTACTAGAATACTCATAATTCTAAGTAAATTCAGCATTATTTTGAATATATATCACTCTGTTCTGAGCCTTTTTGTTCTTTATGAACTCTACCATCTCCAGATGAGGGCTATTAAATTCATTTTTATATATATTTGATATGTATATGCATACTTTCATTTGCTCATTTTTTCATATTTTAATTTATTATGAGAACATTCACAAAACTTATCCAAGTTACCTTTCCAGTTTGGTTCCTACTGTTTTTCTGTGCACATTCACATCTAGTTGTTTCACTCATCACTATCAAAATGTTTCTGGTCTTGCCAACTTACACACTTATCTCTTTTTACCTGCTTTCTAGACATACTTGAAATAAACTTAGGTCCACAAACTTCTTCTAGTACTTGAACCATTCAGTCAATAATAAGATTTCTTAAATATGATTTATCAATACATTTTAAAATTCTTGAAATTTTCTTGGAGATGCACATTCTAAAACCAAAGTGTTTCCAGTTTTGTTATTTTTGCTTCTGTTGTTTGTGTGACAGTAGCAATAACATGTGAGTATGAACATTAAGTGTAGTGCATACTGGGCAGTTTTGTGAGCATAATATATGCATTTAATCAGAAAAAAGGAGGCTTTATAGCCCCAAGGCTGATGACCTCACCTACCTTAAGATTTTGACTAGGTTTTCAGTACCAGGCATGTGTTCCCTCTCATTGAGTGGGCCTCCAGTCCAATTAGAGAGCAGTTGGTTTCCCCTAGAGCAGGCATGCCACTATTGTGCCCATTCAGTCATTAGGCCTGGCTGGACAAACCTGAGGCTTCCAGTGTCCATTGTTTTCACCACTGATGACTTCTGTTTCCCATAGGGCTACATGCAGTACAGCTTTTGTCAGCTTTCAGTGGTCTGGTCTACTGGGAGGAGGTTTACAGCTCAGCTCCAGCTTGATTTATCAGTGCTGCCCAGGCATGTGAAGTCTTCAGCAATAGGGTCTTACCATCTGTTTCTTGTGGAAAACCAAGGGCCTTGTCAATAGCCTATAATGTTTTGGAGACTACATGGACCTCCTTAGCCAACAACTCACTGAAAGATATCCTATCCCTGGCAAAGAAAAATTTCTAGTAACAATCTATGGCTTCTGGATATGCTATTATCCAAAAAAGTGGGCCTGCATGAGTATTATTCAGAATATCTTGATTATTTTTTTTAGGTGTGGATGGTATACATCTCAACATAATAAAAGCTACATGTAAAACACCTAAAGCCCAAATAATACTTAATGGGGAGAGAGTGGAGTAATTCCATTGAGATCAGGAACAAGACAGGGTTGTACACTTTCATCTCTAGTCTTAAACATAGTACAAGAAGTCCTAGTTTAAGCAATAAGACAGGAGAAAGAAATCAAAGGGATGCAAATTGGAAAGGAAGAAATTAAGTTAGCCCTATTCACAGATGAGACCCATGAACCTCCATCTCAAAACTCTTAAAGGTGATTAATTCCTTCTGCAAAGTAGCAGGATACAAAATCAATGCACAAACTGCAACATCCTTTTTATATGCAAAGGACAAAGATACAGAGAAAGAAACTTGTGACGTTGTCCCAATTTCAATAGCAATAACAACAACAAAAATACCTTGGAATAACATTAGCCAACTATGTGAAAGACATATATAATGAAAACATAAAAAGACTCAAGAAGGAAATTGAAGAGGACTTGAGAAAATGGAAAGACTTTCCATGATCTTGGATAGGCAAAATTAACATTGTGAAAATGGCAATCCTACCAAAGGCAATATACAGATTTAATGCAATACCAATAACAATCCCAGCATTTTTCTTCACAGAGATAGAAAAAGTGATTTCAAAATTCATATGGAATGGTATCAGGCCTAGGGTATTCAAGCATATCCTCAGCAAAAGAAACACCTCTTGAGGCATTACCATAATTGATCTAAAGCTGTATTACAATGCCATAGTAACAAAAACAACATGTTACTAGCATAAAAACAGGATTATATACCAATGGAACAGAATAGGGGATCTGGACTTTGGGTCAAGTAACTACAACTACTTGATATTCAATAAAAGTCCTAACAAAGTAGACTGGAAAGAAAGCATCTGGATAACCACATGCAGGAAAATGAAACTAGACCCACATATTTCATCATCCCCTCACAGACTTAATATGATTATTTATATATGTTTTAAGTATTGAGCTAATCTTGTTTCCCTGGTGAAATCTCCAATTTAATTGTGATATAGGAAATAAACATATATAAAAATATTTAATATTTTGCAGGAGATATTTAGAATTGCATCTTTTAAAGTGATTCATTTATCAGTTTTCTTTCATATAATGCCCCACTAGTTGTTTTTATTTGTGTCTATGTGTGTGTGTGTGTATGTGTGCACATGCATCTGTATGTATATGTGTCATGAATGTGCAATGGGAACTTAGTCTTTCTTTCTTTCTTTTTAAATTAATGATAATAATTTTATTTCTTCCATTTCTTTTAATTTTTTAAATTTATTTTTATTACATTTAAACATATTTAGTATGTAAATAACACATCTTTGAACCATCCTTTCCTTCCTCCCTGCTACATTTCTGAAGAAAGCTTCTTTGTTGGAGATGCAGGTCAAGCCCATGGGGATTTAGGGTCATACATTATGGTGGCAGCAGTCAGTTATGTGGCAGCAGCAATATCTCTGTGCAAAATGTCACAACTTGTAGCTTTAACAATCTTTCTGCCCCTGCTTCTGCAAAATTCCCTGAGCTTTGTTGCATGCATTTTGAGTCTACTTCAGTGATGGGCACTTAGGATCGTTTGGATTTCTTGTTTGGAAGGTGTTGAGTATCCTCAGTGTCTCTGTCACCCTTGTGCTGATATCAGATTAACTAAGAAATCAGCACTCTTGATCATTTCCCCAATTCCTCAGTGGTTTCAGCTGGAGCCAGGGTGAAGTATACTGGGTCATTTATTTCCTCAGGTCCAGCTCCTATCAGAAAAGAAGAAGCAGATTATCCAATGAAGAGTAAAGACAACACTGGTTAAATAGGATAACCATCATTAACCTGAGAGATTTTAAAGGGTGTAGACCATTTTATAATCCAAGATTAGTAGGAGTTTGACACTGAAAAGCAGAATTGTTATCTGGATATGATTCTGACTTGTTTCCCAGTTTCAGATATGGTTTACTTTCCACCAAGCAGATATGCTAGCCAATTTAAGAGCAATTAGTTATCCACTAGGCCTGTGTGCCACCATTGCACTTGTGTGAGCATCATGTCAGGTTGTTTGCTTCTGAATCAATTAGACGTTGAGTTGCTTGGTCAGATATTGGCCACTTTCCCCCAGTAGCTCATGTAGATGGGATAATTGCCTAGGGACAGGCTCTCTTCCAGATTCCAACAAGGTCTTTCCATAGTCCATGCTGACGGTGTAGGATATCTTCAGCAGTAGGGTCTTACCATTAACATCTGGTGGGTAACTAAGTGCTCTGACAAAAGTCTGTCTTGTTTGTCTTGGGAGATCTAATAGGTCTCTCTGATCAACAGCTCATTGTGGATGTAAACTACATCCTGGTAGAGGGAACCCAGTGCCAATAGAAAAGAAAGAAGAAAATGACAGAGAAGAAAGATAAACAGGAGAAATTTAAGGTTAGGCTTTGTCTCACCCTCTCTAGGGCCTTTTAATTCAGGTGCTTTCCCTAACACTCTCTTGAGAGTTCCACCATTTAGTCTAACTTTCAGGATATTGGATGCTATGGTACCACTCAATTTAGGCTCAGTTTTGTGGCCCCCTCCCCAACACACTCTTCCCCTTCTCCCAAGCCCTATCCTCCCTTTTGTCCAAATCTGAAGGTGCCATTCAGCTATGTCAGCAGCTCAGGCTGATCCAAGTTAGGAACCACAAGTGAGACCATGCGTCTTTCTGTAATTGTGTGAATTCCAAGTTCACCCATTTCTCTACAAATTTCAGTGTGTCATTTTTTACTACTCCTGAGAAAATTTCCATCATGTAGACATACCACTTCTTGGTTATCCATTCATGCAATGATGGACACCTGTGTTTATTCCAGTTCCTAGCTATTATGAATTGATCAGCTATTAATATGGTTGGGCAAAAATCCCTGAAGTGAGGTGTGGAGCTTTTAGGGTAAATGCCCAGTAAGGGAATAACAGGTTCTAATGGTAAATCTATCTTCATCCTTTTCAAGAGTCTCCATATTGATTTCCTTAGTGGTTGTACCATTTTACATTTCTAGCAACAGTGTAAAAGTATGCATTTTTCTCTACATCCCCACCAATATTTGTTTGTCTTTGAATTTAAAAAAATATTTTAATTAAATATTTTTAATTGATTTTTTTATTGATTAGTTTTGTACTCAGCAAATACAGTCAATTTGGTAACATTGTTAGGCTCATCCATGTCCTAACTCTCTCCCTGGCCCCTCCTTGTTGAGGTATATGGGTCATGCATTCTGAAGTTAGCCCACAGTTATGGGCAGGATAAATGTCTCTGCATATCATGACCAAACATGTGGTCCTGACATTCTTTCTGCCCCCTCTTCCACAAAATTTCCCTGAGCCATGTTGGGTTCATTTTTGGTCTGCTTCAGTGGTGAGGTGTTGGGGGCCTCTGGGCCTTTGGATCTCTGATTTGGTAGGAGTTGATTTTTCTCTGTGTTGATCTCCTTCTCCCTTGTGCTGGTACCCAGTTCACCAGGAAAACAGCACCCTTGCTTGTTTTGCAAACTTTTCTTAGTTTCAGCTGGGGCCCTTTTGAGGTCTTATGGGGTAGCTCTCTCCTTAGGATCTACATCTATCTGAAAAAGAGAAGCAGATTCTCCAATGGAGAGTAAGTTAGCACCAGGACAAATGAGATAACCCTTACTTTTTTATAGAGAGTTTAATAGGTGTAGGCCCTCTTGTAGCCCATGATTGATGGTAGCTTGATAATGGAGAGTGAGATTATGTTGGATATGGTTCTGACTTGTTTCCCATCTCCAGCTATGGGTCTCATCCCACTGAGGGGATCAGTTAGCCAAATCAGGAGTAGTTGATTTCCCACCATGGCTATGAGCCACTATTGTACTTGTGTGAGCATCACAACAGGTTATTTGCTACTAAGTAGGTTAGATCATGAGTTGCTTGGACAGATATTAGTCATTTTCCCCCAGTCACCCATGTAGCACCTTCTGGCACTGGACACGCTGACTGTCTTAATTAAATATATATTTTAAAAAATTTTTATTTATTTATTTGAGAGTAAAAGACGGAGGGCTGGAGAGATGGCTTAGCGGTTAACCGCTTGCCTGTAAAGCCTAAGGACCCCGGTTCGAGGCTCGGTTCCCCAGGTCCCACGTTAGCCAGATGCACAAGGGGGCGCACGCATCTGGAGTTCGTTTGCAGAGGCTGGAAGCCCTGGCGCGCCCATTCTCTGTTTCTCCCTCTATCTGTCTTTCTCTCTGTGTCTGTCGCTCTCAAATAAATAAATAATTTTTAAAAAATTATTAAAAAAAAAAAAAGACGGAGCAAGAAAGAGGCAGATAGAGAGAATGGGCACGCGAGGGCTTCCAGCCACTGCAAACGAACTCTAGACCCATGGGTCCCCTTGTGCATCTGGCTAACATGAGTCTTGGGGAATTGAGCCTCAAACCGGGGTCCTTAGGCATCACAGGCAAGTGCTTAACCACTAAGCCATCTCTCCAGCCTTTAATTAAATATTTTTAAAACATATTTTAATTAACTAATTTATTTGAGGGAGGGAGGGAGGGAGGATGGGCATACCAGGGCCTCTAGCCACTGCAAACCAATTTCAGATGCATGTGGCCCCTTGTGCATCTGGCTGATGTGGGTCCTGGGGAATTAAACCTGGGTCCTTTGGCTTTGCAGGCCATTGCCTTAACCATTAAACCATCCATCCAGCTCTGTCTTTTCACTTTTTAATGTTTGAAATCCTTAATGGGATAAGGTGGAATCTCATAGCTGTTTTAATTTGCTTTTACTAATGGTTATGGATGTTGAACATTTTAACTGTGTGTTAGCCATTTGTAATTCTTCCTCTGAGAATTCCCTCTTTAGTTGTCTGCCCCACTTTTGGAATGAGTTGTTTGATTTTTTTTTTATTGATTAGTTGGTTGAGTTTGTAGATTCTACATATTAGGCTTCTCTCAGTGGTATAGCTGGTAAAGATTTTCTCCCATTCAGTGGGTAATCTATTGGTTCTGCTTATAGTATGTTTATCTGTGCAAAAGCTTTTCAGCTTCATGAAATCCCATTGGTTAAGTGCTTGTTTAATTTCCTGGGCTACTGAGTTTTTGTTCAGGAAGTATTTTCCTAGACCTATATAGTGGAGAGTGCTTCCTGTTTTTTCTTCCAATACTTGAAGAGTTTCAGGTGTTATATTGAAGTCATTAATCCATTTGGACTTGATTTTTGTGTATGGCAAAATGAGTTGGTGTAATTTCATTTTTCTACATATGGTCATCTAACTTGTCCAACACCATTTGCTGAAGATGCTGCCTTTTCTGTAGTCTACATTATTGGTATCTTTGTCAAAATCAAGTAGCTGTAGTTATTTGAAGTAAAGTCTGGGTTTTCAATTCTGTTCCATTGGTCTGTTCCATTGATGGTTCTGTTTTTATTCTAGTACTATGCAGTTTTCGCCACTATGACCTTGTTATATAACTTTAGATCAGGTATGGTGTTACCATCAGAGGTGTTTCTTTTTTGCTAAAGATATGTTTGGATATCCAAGGCCTTCTGTCTTCCCATGTGAATTTCACAATCATTTATCTAACTTCTGTGAAGCATGCTGCTGGTATTTTTATTGGTATTACATTAAATCTGTGTATTGCTTTTGGTAGAATTCCTATTTTTCACAATATTACTTCTACCTATCTAGGATCCATGTAAGGTCTTTCCATCTTCTCAAGTCCTCCTCTATTGTTTATTGAGTTTTTTTTTTAATGTTCTCATTATGTTGGTCTTTCACATAATTGGTTAGTGTTATTCCAAGGTATTAAACTTTTTTGGTGTTATTGCTATTGAAAATGGGACAGCCTTACTGATTTCTTTCTCTGTATATTTGTCTTTTGCATATAGAAAATCAACTAAATTTTGTGCAATGATTTTGTATCTTGCCACTTTTCTGAAGAAATTTATCACCTTTAGCAACTTGCAGATGAAGACACCCAGGTCACTTATATATAGGGTCATGGCATCTGCATATAGGGCTAACTTTATTTCTTCCTTGCCAACTTGAATCCCTTTTATTTCTTTCTCCTATCTTAATGCTTGGGCTAGTAGTTCTAGTATTATGTGGAAGAGCAGTGGTGAGAATGGGTACTCCTGTCTTTTGCCCAATCTCAGTGGCAATTTCTTGACTGTTTCCCCATTCAGTATTATTTGGGATTTTTGGAGCTTTCTATATACCCTTTATTGTGTTGCTATATAAACCCTCCATGCCTATTCTTTCCAGTGTTTTTATCAAGACATGGTGTTGTATTTTGTCAAAGGCCTTCTCTGCATCAGTTTAGATGATCCTGTGGTTCTTATAGTTAAGTTTATTTATATGGTATATTACATTGACTAGCTTCCATATTTTAAACTATCCCTGCATCCCTTGGATGAAGACTTTATGATCAAGGTAGATAATGCTTTTGATTTGTTGTTGAATTTGGTTTGCAAGGATTTTGATCAGGTTCTTTGCATCTAAGTTCACTAGGGATATAGGCCTGTACTTTTATTTACTTGTTGCATCTCTGTCTAGTTTTGTTATTAGGGTGATGCTAGCTTCATAAAAACAGTCAGGGAGGATTCCTTGGTCTCTGATCATTTGAAACAGTTTGAGAAAACTTGGTTTCAGTTCTTCAATGAAAGTTTGACAGAATTCAGCTGAGAAGCCATCCAGTTCTTGACTCTTTTTCCTGGGGAGGTTTTGATTAATTTTTCAATATCAATGTATGATAGGGTTTTTTTCTAGCATGTTAATCTGCTCAGTGTCTAGTTTTGGTAGTGTTGTGTGTGGGAATTCATCTATTTCTTCAAATATTTTTTTTTTTTTAAATTTTGGTGAGTACAAGTTTTTGAATTATTCCCTGATTATTTTCTAAATTTCATTGATATTTGTTTTGATCTCTCCTTTTTTCATTTATGATCTTGATAATTTGAAATTTATCTTTTTGTTTTGCTTGATCAAGTTGGCCAAGTGTTTCTCAATCTTGTTTATTTTTGTTTAGTTTTTGTTTATTTTTGCAAAGAACCAGCTCCTTGTTTCATCAAAATTTAAATTGTTTTCTTAGTTTTTAATTCAATAATTTCTTCTCTAATCTTGACTATTTCTTTCTATCTGGAGCTCTTTGGGTTAGAGTCTTCTTGTTTTCCCAATGCCTTTAGGTGGAAAGTCAGGTCATTAATTTGGGATCTCTCTGTCATTGTAACGAAGACATTTATTTTAATTTGCTATAATGTTATTGAGCTCTATTATTTCCATGTTGATTTTCTGCTTGGACCATCTGTCTAGTGATGATAGTGGGAATTAGAAGTCTCCACCTATGATTATGTTAGTGTTTATTTTTGTTTTGTTGTCAAGTAGATTTTGTTTTATAAAATGTGGCACAACTTTGTTTCATGCATATATATTTATGATTGTGATGTGCTCATATTGGATCATTCTGTTGAGTAAGAAGTGACCTTCTTTGTCCTTTTTTGGTTTGAAGTCTATTTTACCAGATATTAATATAGCAACATCTGCTTGTTTTTTTCATTTCCATTTTCTTGGAATATCATTTTCCAACCTTTTATCTTCAGGAGGAATCTATCTTTAGTGGTGAGATGGGTTTCTTGAAGACAGAAGATATAAGGGTCCAGTTTTGTGATGCTCCCTAATAATCTGTGTCTTTTGATGGGTGAGTTAAGACTATTAATATTTAAGGTTATTACTGTGAGGTTTGAAATAATACCTGCAATGATGAGGTGTTTTGTGATGTTTGGTTCTTTCTTGTGTTTTGTACTATTTTGAGCTTGGTCTATTTTGGTTCTTGTGTTCTTCTTTTTGTTGGCTCTTGAAATTGGTTGTTTGAGTGTTCTATGTGGAGTATTCCCTCAAGTATTTTATGTAGGTTTGTGTTTGTGTTCATATAATCATAGAGTTGACATTTTTCAAGGAAGTTTTTCTTTCACCCTCTATTATAAGGGATATTTTGCTGGGTAGGGTAAGTAGCTTGGGTTGGAAGCCATAGTTTTTCTGACTTTGAAGTGTTCCATTATAAGCCCTTCTGGCTTTCAGGGCTTCCATTTAGAAATCTAATGTAAATCTGATGGGAATACCTTTGTATATTGTGAGTTGTTTCTATCTTTCTGTTTTTAATACTTTCTCTTTGTTTTTGTTGTTAAGAGTTTTAACTATTATGTGTCTTGTAGTGTTTTTTCTTTGGTCCTGTCTGTTTGGTGCTCTGTGGGCTTCTTGTATCTTGAGGGGCCTTTCTTTTGAGAGATTTGGAAAATTTTCTTCAATAATTTTGTTGATTCAGGTGTTTCCTGTAAGGGTCTAGTGAAGGTGCAGCCATTTGGTCTGTCTTTTAGGAAGTAGAATTTTATGGTACCATTGCCGTTTGGGTCCAGATTACTGTTTTCCACCCTTTGATTCTCTCCCTGCCCTCCCATCCATCTTATTGTCTAGTCCATGAGGTGCTTGCTAGGTACGTAAGGCATCTTGGGCAGATTCAGGTTATTCTATGTGAATAATATCTTTTCTGAGGAACAAATTAGTTCTTCAGACGCACAGAAAGCTCTCCATAGTCCCCGTCCTTAAAATCTTATATCTTGCTTGAATTTATCTTGTCCCTGCCTCTTCATTGAGGCCATTGTTGAAGTGAGCATTCTTATAAGGCCAAGGATTTGTATTTTCCTCAGTGGATTATAAGTAGGACTGAAAATGAGGTCATTTAGTAAGGTATAAAATCACTGACTCCTTGTGAATTTAATTACCAGCTATATTTTTACCTCTACCTGATCGACCTTGAAATTCTTTTAAATTATATTTCCTTGAATATATAAAAGGAGACATTATCTCTGGTCAGACCATTGCCTTTAAGAGAGGGAAATGCCAAAAAATGTCAAACTGCTGAGAGAATATATCCTAGTACTTTTTCCCCCCATAGGAAGACTGGATTAAAAGCTGAGGTTAAAAAAAATGAAGTTAAAACAACTTGCTGTAAGAAAAGTTGTCTTGATAATATGCTATTTAAAGCATATTAAGATAATTTATTACAGGGGAAATAAGTAATTGATTTTGGAAATCAAGCTTCTGTCTTATCTTTAAAAGTTAAAATAATATTTTTTAAGATGAGATTAAATTTTGTTAGGAAAGCAATTAGTAGGATTTGTTCTAACATTGTGAATTAAACCTTTGCTTATGGGTAATCACAGTGCTCTATAAAGTTATTGAATCCCCTGGGTTCATGATGGGAAAAATATTTAAGGAAATGGGGTGTATCACATATGTCCTTTAACTGTGGCACTTATGTTTCACACATAGTAGGGACACAAATTAAGAAAGCTAAATTTAATCAAATGACATTGAAGTAAAGTTGATTTACTAACATTCATTCCATACCCAACTTATGTCATGAATTCTATCAAATATTTTATATAAATATAAATAAAATTCGAAAGATTATAAGGACTGTTACTAATCATCTTGTCCATGTGAAAAGCAATGCTTAAGATGATGTAACTCATGCTGCCACAAACACACAGGGACACATGAGCTATCGGTGTGTGTCTCTAGTGTTTAAAAGCTATTTGTTTCCCACTGAACTATGCCTCCTATCAAATATACAAATGAGGAACCCCCTCACTTTCCATGGGTTGGGCTCCCTATGTGGCCAGCAATCTCTATTATCAACTTTATTGGCTCAGAAATTAAAGACATATGGCACCAGAACAGATTTCTGAGAACACCTACAGGAAGGATAAACTAAGGGGTAAAGACGCTCCCATTGAGTGGATAGCATTTATGGCAACAGTCTCTATATAAGAATTTATGGAAAAAAACACTGCATTTTCCAGGCTTCCCTTGCTACTTTCTGGTCAATACATCTGTCTACCCAATTTCCTGCATCCTTTTGTGATACTGGAACCCAGCTTCTTTGGACTTACAATGTAGACTGAAGATTGGCATCTCTCCAAGAATCTTCCAGGCCTTCTATTCCATATTGGTACTATTTTTTAAATTTTTATTTATTTATGTGAGAGAGACAGACAGAGAAACAGATAGAGAGAGAGAGAGAGTGAGAAAGGGAGAGAGAATGGGCGCGCCAGGGCTTCCAGCCACTGCAAACAAACTCCAGACAGGTGTGCCCCCTTGTGCATCTGGCTAACGTGGGTCTTGGGGAATAGAGCCTCGAACTAGGGTCCTTAGGCTTCACAGGCAAGCACTTAACTGCTAAGCCATCTCTCCAGCCCAACCATATTGGTACTATTGAGGGATCCAGCCACATATCTAGCTGGAGTTGGTACCTGCTGGGTTCTCAAACTCTCAATCATGTAGACAACCATTGTCAGAGCAGTCCAGGCTATCTCAGGCAAGCCAGTCTAATAAATCCTGTTTCTCATATATGTTAATTCTGTCCAATCTGTTCCTCTAGAACACCCTGACAAGTACATCCTAGTTTAATCCCTGCTTCCAGCCTAAGTTCATAAAACTAAAATCTTTACCCACTCAATAATTCAGCTTTAATTTTCATGCCATTACATATTGTTATCAATTCCCACTGTATCATTGTATTCTTTAATTAGCTATTCAACTTGATTCACACTCAAGTCTTTCCTGGCTTTGATTATCATTATCCTCCCAGCTTTTTTTCCTTGTGGCCTGTCACAATCCCCCATAATACTTGTAGGTCTCAAGTGGTCTTGGGTCCCTATTTTTCCATATGTTGGCCTTATCATCAATTCCCATGCTCATTCAGCCAAACAACATTGAGTAACAAACTGATTTTTCCTGTTCATTTATAGCATTTCTTGTTATGTTACCTCTGCATCGACCCTACATACTAGCTATTCTGTGTCCTACTCCAAATGACAAGTGCTTTAGAACTAATCATGGCCCTTTCAGGAGATAAAATGGAATATCCAAGTCACTGACTGTGGAACATATAAAGACTGTGTGAAATGCAAAGTATATGTTATGAAAAGCTAGACAGTGGAGATAGAAATAAAATGACATATAAAGAGACTGCTGCTGCTATGAAAAAGTGATTCTTTCATTTGATGCACCTTATGCTTCAGGGATTCTACAGTGATGATGCTCTGACGTGGCTTCTTTTTCAGTACTGAAATTATTTAGGTTACTGTTTATGCTCTCAGTGCTAACTCAGCTGACATAATTTTCAATACACCAAAGAGTAATTTTAGGATTTTTCTTTGGCACTTATGTGTTATTTTTATATATTTTATTTGGTTAGAATAATCATCATCATGCTAAGAAAAATGTACAAAACCATATCTCATTAATGCCATTAAAATTTAAAAAGAAAACACCCAAAGTGTCCTGGGTATTCCCAAAACTGAATCTGACAGGCTAAGATGGTGACGCTCACAGTGGCTAAGCTTTGTCCAACACTGTGACTTCTCTTGATGATCTAACACCCAGCTTATGTACTCTGCAGCAGTTTAGATGCGACCATGGGTCATCTTCTGTTTTAAATTTTGTTAAAGATTCTACCCAAGGGTAACTGATTCCAATTTAGCTTCTTTTATAAACAGGATCTTTACACAGAAATGAAACTCAAAACACTTTGAAGTGTTGTTGAACATGACAACGTAGTAGGGGGTGGAAAGAAGGAGAGAAAGACAAAGGGAGGGAAGGAGGAAAGGAAGAGGAAAGAGAAAAAAGGAGGGTGAGAAAAGCTGAGTTTAAAAAGAACCACAGGATATAGGCTGCATTTTCTCAGCCTCTCAGTTGTTCTGGTAAGGAAAAAAATAATCATTAAAAATAGTGGGAGATCAACAAAACCATTTAAACAACATATGCCCTGGGATTTTCTATTGCCAGTTTGCACAGTTTAGACTCACATCAGGTTAGAGCTGAATAGAAAGGTCCAAAAAGCATCTGACCCAATGGCTTAGAAGGCATTTGATTTTTTTAAGGGTTTTATTGCCATGTGTTCAGTTTACTTGTAGTTTATATTTTGAAATAACTTCTGAACCACTAGGTCTATCTAAATTTATATGTGGTTTATGATGTTGTCCAAAATATCTAACATATTACACAGAAGCATTTTTCTACGTAAAATGTCTATTGTTGGAAAGTATTTCAGGAAATTCAGACATAGCATGTTCATGATTGCTTTTTCAATGTGTAGCTTTGAGAGGTGTGATAATCCTTTCACAGTTTTGAAAGACTTTATAGGAGATTATAAAGAAATGACTTGTTAAAAGGTTTAGAAAGACCAGGATAGGTAGTGGCAAATTATGATTTGTGATGTGAGGGACAGAAGATGAACCAAGAGGATGAAATGTTCCTATTGCAGTTTCCCAGGAGGTGCAGAAGTCTGGAGAATCCTAGCTAAGCCTTCATATACAATTCCTGTGAAGCTTGTGTGGAAACAGACTAGAAAAGGGTCGAATGGTAAAAGGGCCACAGAGGGAGATCAAGATGTTAGAAGGGCCTAGTAGAGCAGAGACACTAAACTTTTTAAAAAATTTTTTAAATTTATTTGAGAGTGACAGAGAGAGAGAGAGAGAGTGCGAGCCAGAGAGCCAGAGAAAGAATGGATATACCAGAGCTTCCAGCCACTGCAAACAAACTCCAGACAGGTGTGCCCCCTTGTGCATCTGGCTAACGTGGGTCCTGGGGAATAGAGCCTTGAACCAGGGTCCTTAGGCTTCACAGGCAAGCACTTAACTGCTAAGCCATCTCTCCAGCCCAAGACACTAAACTTATGATGGCTATAATGGGAAAAGAGAGAGAACAAGACATAAATCTCTCCAAAGGCAAACCTGGATCTAAATCCATCCCACCTCCTAACATCCTAATGTTTCAAATATCTGTCCATAATGGTTTATCATGATTTATAAATTTTAACAAATATATGTAATACCAGTATATATCTGGGTGTATTATGTCTTTGTGTGTGAGTGGATAGCTTGTGTGTGTCAGACATAGCACTTTGTGTCTTAGTACATCAAATACAATAACTCTTTCAACCAAGTACTGCTATACTAATTTTAAAGACAAGGAAACCCATGCTTAAGTGCATTGTATAACTTTTCAAGACCATGCCATACCAAGCCATGCATAGAATCTGAATTCAAGTTCAAAAGTATCTGTTTCGGGGCTAGCTTAGTGGTGAAGCATTTGCCTGTGAAGCCTAAGGACCCCGGTTCAAGGCTAGATTCCCCAGGACTCATGTTAGCCAGATGCACAAGGGGGGCACATGCATCTGGAGTTCATTTGCAGTGGTTGAAGGCGATAGCACACCCATTCTCTCTCTTTCTCCCTACCTCTTTCTCTGTCTGTCACTCTCAAATAAATAAATAAAAATGAAAAGTATCTGTTTTTTTATTTATTTATACTATTTTATCACAATCAATTTTATAAGATATATAATATTTCTTCTACTTCATTAAAAAGGAAATGAACCTGTTTATCTAAGTTGAATGTAGTTTTCACATATGCTAAAAATATGTCAAACATGACTCAGTCTTGGTCACCTTTATATCCTTGGCATAGCACCGAGACAACTAGACCTAGTTTAGACTGAAGCTGCCCTAGGTTTAAACTTCAGCACACCCTCTGTTCAAAACCTTTCTATGTCCCTGTTCACCAGTGTCTTTCCAGATATAAACTTTAATGCAATAAAATGTCACCTATTAGCTCCTAGATCAGTATTCAAATCTTTTTAATATACTTGCTGTGCAAGCATGTTAAAAGAATTAATGAGTTTTGGGGAGATATTTTTCTGGGTGGATAAACTATTTCGTGAGCACTTTGGTAAGCACATTAACCCCTTGAGATGGCATGAATAGTACTTCAGAGGGCAAATAGTACCCTAGTGGCCTGCAATTTAATGAATTTTCCAAAGATGATTGACTCACCTCATCTGGCAAAATCATCTGGTGAAATGATTTGAGCCACTTGGAGGGAGAATTGATAAAAATGCAAAGTGATAGAAATGTAAGAAAAACATTCTGAAGTAAAAGAAGTGACCTTCCATGAAGTTCAAGTTCTTTTCTGAGATTACATAGCTATTAATCTAAGACTGTCCTATGCATGACTAAGGAGAGCAAGATATTGACCTACTGCTTGGGTCATGAAAGATAAGAATGACCATTTTAGTTACTAACTTTTAGGCTTTTTGCTTTGTTTTAGTATTTCCTCTGCAGGTAGGATTGATATTCATTGTCAAGCAGAAAATTACAGGACTTAATTCACTAGCACAATAGTATCCTAACTGTGAATGTTTTTACCCATGTAAAAAAAAAACAACATTATGCTTTCAAATGCCATTCTGAGTAGCATGATGAAGTTTTGAATCTAAGATATGAATTATCTTAGCCCCACCTACCCACATTGTATGTGCTATCTGCCTGTTAGTCATTCTGTGCCTGTGTGGATTCTCAGGTCAAGTCCGGTTGTATCTCAGTGCTTGTGATAATCTCAGTTCATTTAGATCAACCCATTTGATTTTTCACTGTTATTCATCTCTTAATGTGCCTCATTTATAAATTAAACAATTTCCTACCTACACATTTCATAGATACAAAAAATGGCGGGTATAGGACTCAATAGAATCTATCATTTCATGCATCTGCTAGAAGTATTGGATCATATTTTTTCCAACAAAGGAGGACCAATGTATTCAAAAGCAATATGTGAACTTTAGATTTAAAATGAAAGATATTTTCCTTCATGTACCATTAGGCAGAACTTTCAAGGCTCCCAGCTCCACCCATCAACACATTTCCATGCTCTGTAGGCAGTGCATGCCATCTTGTTAGAAGGATAGAACACATATCTATGTCCACTTACACTTCCTACCCAAACTCTCTTCAATTAACATTAAAATTAAAAACTCGGGCTGGAGAGATGGCTTAGCGGTTAAGCACTTGCCTGTGAAGCCTAAGGACCCTGGTTCAAGGCTCGGTTCCCCAGGTCCCACGTTAGCCAGATGCACAAGGGGGCGCACGCGTCTGGAGTTCGTTAGAAGAGGCTGGAAGCCCTGGCGCGCCCATTCTCTCTCTCTCTCCCTCTATCTGTCTTTCTCTCTGTGTCTGTCGCTCTCAAATTAAATAAATAAATAAATAAAATTAAAAACTCATTTAATCAACTTTGTGCATCTTTATTGAAAATTATTTTCATTTTATTTTATTGTGAAATCTTACCTAAATTAGACACTTTAAAAATAATATACATAAAGCCCTAAGGCAAATAAGCTCCTCTCAAATTATTATTTATCTTCAAATGTGAATATTTTCCCTGTTTCTTAGAATGCTTTTGGTTGGCTGCTTGTATAGTGTAGTACACTGTAGTTTTAGGGAATAAACATCGAGAATGGCATGAGTCAGCATAATCATGTGCTAATCTGTTGATGAGTCATCTAGGCAAAGAAGGGCAGTGACTTTCCCAATGTCAGACAAGTCAGCAGAAGGACAATTTGGAGATTCTAAGTCCATGAATCTCCATTCAGTTGCTTATTGTGTTGAGTCAAATTGCTTCTCTTGAATGTCTGAAATGAGTTTTTCAGAGAACTCTGGATGCAGTGGTAGTGTACTTAGAACCTGCAGTGTTATTCTGGGACAGATTTCACTTGGTGACGATGCCAGATGCATTGATTAAATCTTCCCCATGAAGGATCGCCTCACAGATACTATCAAAACTTGCCTGGTAAAGTTTTTTAACTCTTGGAGGCCATTATTTTCCAAACAGACACATCAAGAACTAGAATGGTATGATGAAAGGATGAGGGGAAAAATCACAGGAAATTAGAATAAAACTGGAAAGGCCATTGTCTTTCTTCACTTTTAAGAAGCTCTTAAAAGCTGAGAAATGAGATTTCTGTGGATGTTTATTAGATAAGGTACAAGGATGCTCAGAAAATGTTTGAAAACTATGAATGCTTCCAGGTGCATTATTGTTTACATCAGATGCCAGCATTTCCAAAATTCTACATCATTTGTATAGAACTAGAAACCATGAGTTTCCAAGAACAATTCAATTGGCAGATTATAATAAAAAAAGGAGATTTTGTAGAAAGGGGCTTCTCATGAAAATACACAAAGCCCTTGTAAAATTTGGAGTAACACATATATTTGATAAGTGTTATGAGTTTTAAATTTTAGAAGCCACTAGAAAATAACCCCTAGGCCCTAAGCACATAAATATTAAAATTACTGTGGTTATTATTGTGGCTAAGGAACTCAGTATACTTAAAGGAAATAGCAGTTGTTAATATAAACTAAAGGCATCTTGTTAGAGAATGAGCCTAAGAAGACTAAAGTTATCTGTTCAATTAATTCATAGATATCTGAAGCAAAATTTATTGAGCCCTTATTGTGGAAAAAGATCTCATTCTGTATTGCAGAGGTAAGGCATTACTGAACGTGCAATTCTTAACTGCACAGAATTTAGAAGCAGGGTGAGATGTGGGTAAGACAGACATGTAACTGATACTTGCTATAAGCCGATATATCATCAATATTAGTTTCATAATCCAAGGTAAGTCAATCAGCCTTCAAAGGCCTGACAACACAAATCTTATCAAGCTGTACCTATTAGTAATAAAAGCCTTCACCTCACAGACCAGGTTGATGAGGCTTCTTGTCCTGGATTTTTCTCCTTCATCCACAGCAACCTTATTTTTTTCACTTTTTTTTACAAGTAGAAAAGTTGTATGGACACATCATGTGTTGGTATATCATTTCCTTCTTGCATGACCCTATTCCACTGAGGTCCTTTCTCAGTGGGATTGCTGGCAATGTTATTTTAATTTATAACTACATTTCCTAGACTTATATTCTCACCTTACCTAACCCACAAGAATAAACCATTATATTTTGTGTATAATCAATGAAATTTAGTTAACTACATGAGAGGATTATTTAATGTGAAAAAGTTCAAAGTTAGTGTTCTGTCCTTTGTGGTAAGTGAATGTTTTCCCAATGGCTCATTAATTAGAATAATGTGAATTGTTTCCACAGAAGCTATCAGAAACTTCCACTGGCATTTTGGTTAACAGCTGCAAATTGCCTAATAAGATTTTCTTTGAGGCTTTTATTTTTCTCATTCTACTTACCTCTCAACTTTTTTTTCTCCTTTTGTTTTGTGTGTTTGATTTGACCTTACTTATTTTTTAAAGTAAGTTGAATTACATAATTTTAACAGCAGGAAAGTTCCCATAAATATTTCATTTAGAAAATACAGAATAAAATAAACACTGGTACATAGGTTTTAATACCTAAATATGTTTTCTGGTTCTCATAAATTATGAGTTTTAGTTTTGCCATGAGGAGAGGGAATAAAATATGTAAGTTATTTATTATAAAAAGCATTCTTCAACTGATTGTTAATATAAAAAAAGAGAAAATATTTTTATAGAAATTACAGCAAAAGGAAGACTATTGGTACTATAACAAGTAGTGTTTCATTCTAGTTCTCTATAGAAAAGGATGCATATGTATATTTACACTGTAAATAGTTCATAACCTTTCCTAGAATCATGAACCATCTCAAATTCTATAAAACCTTGAAAAATTATTGCTACTAGCTATACCTCATTGTATCTTATTGAATACTACAATCATGTTAATAATTTAAAATTATTAATCTTATGTAGAGTCATCTAATTGTATTTTGTCTGATTCTTGTTTTTTTAATTTTTATTAGTTATGTACACAGTGTGTATACAGCCATATTGGTACCATCATTAGCCTTCTCCCTCTCCTACCCCGCTGAAGGGACCCTCCTCGTTGGGGAATGCGGTTCATGCATTGTGGGGTTAGTCATCTGTTATGGGGAAGAGGCAATATTTTAATGTCCCAACATGTGGCTCTAACAATCTTTCTGCCCCTTCTTCTGCAAATTTCCCTGAGACATGTACAAATCTTGTTTTTTTATTTTTGTCTTCTTTGAATTATTAGATATAATGTATTCTATTGCCCTACCTCTTTAGGTTTTATAAGTATTTATCATTTATCAAGATGTAAAGAAGAGAAGTATCATGCCATCTTTTATTATTATTATTATTATTATTATTATTATTATTATTATATTGTTATTATCATTTGAAATTCTATTCTTTTATTAGAAAATCTCAAGATTTTATCAAAATTAATTCTATAACAACATACTTATAAGTCATATGGAACATAATCTCATATCTTTAAAAATATTCAGAGGACTTTTTTCCATGTGTCAAACTGTATTAGTTGTGTAACTAAGTGCCTTCTTTGGCATGCTAGAGGATTTTTTTTTGGGGGGGGATGATTTTACATGATCAATTTTGTAATGTAGCTTAATTTCTGTGCTTATTTTACAACTTACATAAGAAGTCCAAAGGCATTACTAATTCACATCCATTTGCTTCTACTCCTTTTTGTGATTTCATAAATTTTATTTACCTCCTAAAATATACTAGTAACTTTTCTATTAACTGGTCCTATAGTTGTGGGGGAAATAATAAATTATGTTAAAGAGTTTTGAGGTTTTATATAAAGCTTAGTCAAACAAATAATTTTAAAGATTAAGTATGAAAACTAGAAAATAGTGTTCTCTGGAGGCTATTAAATAGAGTAGAATAACAATAATAGAAACTATAAAGTTCATATATTATGTCTACTTGTACTTCATAAAATCAGATTCTGTTCAGAAACACTCAATAGCAAAACTAGATTGTTCAGAAGCTATAAGTTCTAGAAGAAACCAAGACCAAAATTATGACAATAATGATAGTAACATGATAGATTAGGTTCATAAACTGTTAATAAATAAAAGTTCAGGGCTGGAGAGATGGCTTAGCAGTTAAGTGCTTGCTTGTGAAGCCAAAGGACCACGGTTCAAGGCTCAATTCCACAGGACCCACGTTAGCCAGATGCACAAGGGGGTGCATGCATCTGGAGTTCGTTTGCAGGGCTAAAGCCCTGGTGTACCCATTCTCTCTCTCTTTCTCTCTCTACCTGCCTCTTTCTCACTCTGTCGCTCTCAAATAAATAAAAGTTACAAAAAAAAGTTCAATAACTTTGCAACAAGAAAGATAATATACAATCTTGTTCATAGTGGTTTATGAAAATCATATTCAAACTTTCATCATGAGGAGGTGTGTTTTTGGTAATCTGAATTCACCCACACCCTAGTAAGTTACCTAGGAAGCATCATCATAAACACTTTCTATGATAGATGTAGAAATGAGCCATGCAAATATCATCTCATAAAGAGCTTGTTGTCCAAAAACAAGAAGGGAGTTGAGAGGCAGTCTGTACCTTTCTCCTCCTTTGGTTGGCCTCAGTTACAGAAGATGACTTTTCTCATGTGAAGCCCTTCCTAAGGCACCCTGCAGTTGGAAAATGAGAAGAAGAAATGCTCAATTTTAACTTACTTGGTGATATATTCATCAAAGCTTGCTTGTGATGCAGATGGACTTTCCCCCCAATACTATTCTTGTTTCATGTCCTTTAGATGTGTTGATATTAAAGAATTAGCTTGTATCCAAGGTCCATCTCAGCTATGATTCCAAGAGAATCCATTCTGGGACAGGGTCTGACTGTGGTGATTTGAGTGTAAAGTGCTACCTCCATACCCTTAAATGGTGGTGATTAATTAAACTTCATACTTAGTCCCCAGTTGGTGGAGCATTTAGGAGGTAGATGCTTGCTGGAAGAGGTATGTCATGAGAGGCAGAACTTGGGGTTTTTAGTCCAGATAGTCAGCTCACTTGAACTACTTTACTTCCTTCCTGATGCTCTGGAGATGTAACCCAGGCTTCTTTATTAGGCTTCCCATGCTTTTCCTACTACCATGGTATGTCCCCTTGAAATTTTAAGCATAAATACATCCAGCAACAATATGATAACTGCTGCACTGACCTAGCACGCTGGGATGGAAATCCTAAAGTGCCTGAAAGACATTAATACCTTAAAATTTCAACTCTAAGAAAATGCCCATTGGCAAAACCTCAAAGAGAATATATCAAGAAACATTCAATACAGCCTTCTCAATTTTATATACTGTAGAGTATGTTGAAATATAAAATATCTAATTCCATAAAACAGTATATATAAAGCACTCATTTGAGTACCTGAACATGGAAGGTTATTTTGATCTTTCAGTAAATAATTTCTAGGTTACAGTCTCTGCCTGTGGTCAGTAGTGAGGATGTAAAGATAAATGGCAGGTCCTGTGAGGAAGGGATGAATACACAGACAGGTAACAAGACTGAAAGTCGCATGTGTCCCAGTATGTGTTAGTTAAATCTGAATGGCAGAGAAATGGATAGGGGGATTTCATATCCCCTAAGGTTTCAATTTTCTGTTCTCAAGATTATAGATACGCAGCAGTACCCAGCAGAAGTCAGAAAAGGATAGCAAGAACAATGCACAGTACCATCTCTGCAGATTACTAAAAGCAGACTTCACAATTTCTTCAATTTGCACAATTCTTTCTCTCACAGAACTTGTTCTCCTCCAACAGAAGCACATTATAAGCTAATCAGTTAAATAAGTCACTCTGGAGTCTTGCTGACACAGGAGAGGATTTGTGTACATTTTCAAACAGTTCCTTTTTATTTCTGAGAGGGACAAGATAATGGACCACATTGTGTTTTAACAAAGGCATCTAAAACCATTCACAGTCTCAAAAAATTTGAATGCCAGATCCAGATGAGGCATGAGAGTGCTTGGGGAAATCTGTAGATAGACAAAGACTCTAAATAGACAGCCAACTACCCAGGACCAACCACAATAAATTGTAGGGCAAAGTGCAAAATGGAAACAGTGGAGTACCTTTGTTTAAAAATGGTTAGGAATCTCAAGATGGTCACAGCAAACAAGTAAATTCAAAGCACAGATGTTTTACAGGAGGTGCCTGTACAAATACACAAATCACAAGGCTAGGAATGGCGCTGCTATTATCCTTCCCACTCACTAGTCCGAACCAAGTTTGTTTTGTTTATACAGTGACCCAAACAGAATAGTCAATGATTACTTGCTAAATTAATAAACATAGTATCATACTGGCTATAATTAAATATTGTCTGCTAAACCCAAGTTAATAGTGAAAGGCAGTCTGTACATAGCATCATGAGCATAAAAAATGCCTACATTTACTGTAATTATTTCACCAGTGGGTGGCTCTCATGGTGTGATGGTTAATCTCTTATTTGTCCATATGGCACAATTAAGATTCACCATAGAAATAAATTTCTGGTCACATCTGTAGGGGATTTTCTATATTAGATTTGTTGAAGTGGTCAACATCCCATAGGCTGGGGTGTTGGGCTTTATAAAAAGGGAAAAACTAGCTGATCATTTTGTATCCATTACTTTTTCTACTTCTTCCCTGCTGATATGAAGATGTGATGCCAGGTTCATGTTCCTGCCATGCTTTCCCTACCATGATGGATTTACCCATGAAATTAACAAACCATTCCCTTTGATATGCAGAGACACTTATCCTACCCATAGCTGAGGGCTAACTCCATAATGCATGACCTGTATACCTCAACAAGGCGGGACCAAGGGGAGGGGTAAGTCATGGATGAGCCTAATAACAGCACCAAACTGACTGTATTTGCTGAACACAAAACTAATTAATAAAAAAATGCAATAAATAAAAGTATTAAACCACACAAAAAAAGATGCTTCTGTTTGTGTATTTTGTTCTGGAAGTGAGAAAATAACTGATATAATCTACTTCTAGTTCTTAGTCTCTTCAGGTCTTACTTTCCTCCCCATTCGTATCAGCATATTATAGCCATCTTAGAACACACCACACAACTTCACATACATATGCTTCATGCAGGACTATCATGCATTGCTATAAAGTATTAACATTAACAACCTAGAATTAGGATGGTACAAATGAAGATAATAAGATAATATTTGTGCAAAAAATAATATGTAAAAGTATAATCTGTAAGATCCTATACACTAAATAAACTCATATATACATTTACTTAACTTGCCTTCCAAAACAGAAAAGGGTATTGAGCTAAAACAATTTCATTATTTCATTATGTGTAGGAACAAAATTGTAATAAATGTATTGAACAACCAGAAGTTATAGATTTGCTAGTAAGCAACGTGTTACTTCTTTAGTTAGCTTTCTTTCTGGGTAGGATTTGTTCATTCTCTTCCCATGAATATAATTTGAGATGAGCTTTATTAGCTTTCCAACACAAAAACAATTGAGATGAATTATGCAGGCTACTAGAGAAAAATGTCAATTATTTTGCTCAGAGATGGTTCTCAAAAGTCAGGAAACCCATGAAAATGCTTAGTAAATTTTGCATGTAATTGTGAATGCATATTTTTCTAAGGAAAATATCCTTTAGGCATTCTCATAAAAATAGTTATACCTAATTGCTAAAGATATTGATGACCTTTGAAAGCGACAAGATCAGTTTTGCTTATACAAATTGTGTGGCTTCACTGTAATTCACAGTAGGAGAAACAGTCATCAATAAAAGTGGACAAGAGATCAATGAGTGTCAAAATTTGTTGGAGATTTTTCTACAACAGGTCTATACTTATGATTTTGATTTTGTGAAAGTTATGATAACTTTTCATGCTCCATCACTAAGCCAAACTCCTAGTACAGGAATTTGTGCTGGCCCTCTCTATTTCCTTCCTACCCTCCCTCTCTAGTCATCTTTCTCTTCCTTTCTCCTTCCCTCCTTCTCTACCTCTCCTTCTTAATTTTCTCCTTCTTTGTCCCTCATCTCTCCTCCATCCTGTTATGTGGGTTCCATAAAAATACAAGCAATACACTTCTTGAAGCACATTTCCATCAAACAACTGTGTATATCAGTCCCCTTCAACTTCTTATAAGACGAAAATGCCAGTCCAATGAAATTAGTTAGGGATGATAAGAATCGAAGTCAGAGAATGTATGGCCATGAATCTAGGAGATTACAAAGGGGAATGAAGTATGTACTTTCTATATTTTATCCATGGTGTTACTAACCAAAGCTATTAGAATCTCATGATCAATAACATACAGCCCAGCTATCACTGTAAAATTAGAGATAACAAATTCTAATAGCATTCAATATTTACTATAAAGCCTCTAATATTTGTGAATTTAAAATGTTATGAAAAGCATTAAAACTTGTGAAATCCTTAACTTTTCAATTCTGAAAATATCTACTTAAATGTATATTTTGCATGTTAATTCACAGCCTTACACAACAACCACACAAGTTCTTTTTCTTTTTCTTTTTTTCATTAGTTTAGATTTGGTGAATACAGTCAAGTTGGTACTGTTGTTAGCCTCCTCCCTGTCCTACCCCCTCCCACTGGCTTCTCCTTGTTGGGGTATATGGGTCATTCATTGTGGGGTTAGCCCTCAGTTGTGGGTAGAAGGAAATGTCTCTGTGTATCATGACTCAAAGTGTGGCTCTGAGATTCTTTCCATCCTCTCTTCTGCAAATTTTCCTGAGCTATGTTGGGTTCATTTTAGGTTTGCTTCAGTGATGAGGTCTTGGGAGCCTCTGTGTCTCTCGATACATGATTTTGTAGGAGTTGATTTTTCTCTGTGTCAATCTCCTTCACCCTTGCACTGGTACCAAGTTCATCAAGAAAACAGCACATTTCCTTGTTTTTCCAATTATTCTTAGTTTCAGCTGGGGCCCTTTTGAGGTATGATGGGGTGGTTCTCTCCTTAGGATCTGCATCTATCTGCAAAAGAGAAGCAGATTCTCCAACAGAGAATAAAGTTAGCACCAGATAAATGGGATAACTGTTATTTTTATAGAGAGAATTTAATAGGTGTAAGCCCTCTTGTAGCCCATGGTTCGTGGTAGCTTGATAATGAAGAGTGGGCTTATTTTTGGATCTGGTTCTGATTTGTTTCCCAGTTCCAGCTATGGATTACATTCCACTGAGGGGATCAGTTAGCCAAATCAAGAGAAATTGGTTTCCCACTATGGCTGTATACCACTATTGCACTTGAACCACACAACTTTTTGTTATTTTATAAATGTATGGCATTATATTTAACTATTTCTACATATACTACTTATTTTTAATTTGCTTCATTCATTTTTCTTCTCATCTTAGAAAGGGAGAATTCCATTCTTTTCATTTGCCTGATACAATTTCATAGAGGGTACTTCTATCTGCTCTTGACAAAAACACCAGGATCCAGGATGATGCCCTATTGGAGCCATAATTCCTCCCCTTACACCTTTTTAAGCACAGCATTATACACAGACAATACTTATTAGATACATAATAGAAGCTCTATTTTATTCTGTAATCAAGTCAGTATGAGTATATGGTAGGGAGAAGGCATTTTAACTTATTTTACGTATGTTTTTATAAGTAGAAAATTTGTATGGACACATCATGTATTGTTACCATCATTCCCATCCTCCTTACCCCCATTCCAATGAAAGCCCTCTCAGAGGGATTGCTTGTATTTATTATGAGTTGTTGGTTATGAGTTGTGAGAGTAGCAGTCAGTAATTGTGGGGGAGGGGCAAGGCCTGTGGATATTCCCTTCACCCTCTTTCTCTTACAATCTTTTTGCCCCTCTTCCACAAAATTTCCTAAGCTGTGTGGGGTGTTTTATGTCTTCTTTAGTGTTGTGTTCTCAGCAGCTTCTAGATTCCTCCTTTGATACATTTTGAGTATCCTTGGTGTCTGTCTCCATCTCCCTGACACAATTTGTCATGCTCGCCATGGAAGCAGGACTCTTGCTCATGTCACCAAATCTCTCTGTGGTTGCATCTGGGCCCTGGTTGATGTGTTAGGTGTGGTTCATCTCCTGCCAGGGAGTCAGCTAGTTTTGATTTCCTTGCTGATATATTTTGGTGTCCTTGGTTCTTGCTACCTCCTGATAAATTAAAACAGATTTTCCAGTAGAAAGTGCGATCAGTTCAGGTTTAACAGGATAAGCATTGTTAATTTAGAGAGCTTTTGATGGGAGTAGATTCTCTTTAGGCCAAAAAATAATGGCAGCTTCTTTCTGGAGTCCATGATCCTGGTCTCCATAGTATTCTTTCTTTGCTCCAAATTCCAACTATGGGTTTCTTTTCATTGAGCAGATCTTTTGGCCAATCAAAGAGCCGTGGCTTGCCCAGCTAGGTTGGGTTCCACTTAAAGATCTTATTCCATAAGTCATGGACATCAATGTGACATTTTAAAACCATGCAGATTTTATTTACTTATAGTAACTATATTCAGAAAGACATACTATTATAAATAATATTAAATAAATAAATAAATCTATAGAAACATGATGTTCATTTTTATCTTATTTCATCATATTGAAGTTAGGAGATTAGAACCATTGAATAAATTCTTGCTAGGGGAGCCAAAATAAATTGACAACAGAAATAAAGAGGTAGTGAGATGAAAATGCAGGTTGATAGAGGAAAGTTCTAGCAGCTCATTAGAAGGTCATTAAGCATGTCATGCTGATATAAACTCTAGAGATCTACCAGAATATGAGGGTCTTTGTCAGCCATGCTCATTTCTAAAGATCAGATTGTGCCTTCTACAAGCTGGATGTGGGGGTAAAAGGCATCATTTGTATGATTTAAGATGCTTGTCATACCTCCAATTCCTAGATTGCTAAAATCTATGAATTAGTGGCAGCTGCAGAGATGTACAGCTGTGGATCTTGGGTTGTTCTATTTGCCCTATACATGTGTTTGGCACATGGAGAACAGGTTTTCTTTTTATCACTTTCCAAGTGATTAAACTGAAATTATAGAATGAGGGCAGACTGAACCAAGAAAACTTGATTCTCTCTAGTTAAGTATTTTATGTCTGATCTATTGTAGCACATTCTATGGAAAGAGAAAAAAAAAAAATATATATATATATATATTTATTTATTTCTATGTTGATCCTCCCTTATTTTCCTGAGAAGCAATTCAGGTATTTGCTCCTTGGCTTGTGATATTTGAAATATGAATTTTGAATTTAGGCTTATCAATAAAAACACATTGACTTTCACAGAGGTTGTCTGGTGAATTCAAGTACAGGAGTAGAAACCTTTACTTGCATTGTGTTCACAGCTGATAAACTGCAGTTGCTAACAGTTTGTTAATTAAATCTTAGTTAAGCTTTGTCCTTCCTGCCTGGAAATAGGAACTCTTAACATTTGAGGCTGCAATTTGCATGCATCAGTCAACACACATGCAGAACAAAGTGCTTGTTTAGGTAATAAGATAAGGAGGTGCCCTCTCCACATTTCAGCGCTAACTGCCTCAGAGGCAACATTTCCCAAGATTCCCAGCTGCTTCTTGTTCAGGCAGCTCTGTGGTTTGCGCTGCATATTAATTTCTGTCCGACACGGGAATTCAATTTGTACTGTACATTTCATTTCTTCACAGATTTAGATTTATTTCATGTTCTCTGCTTTTAATTAACTCTCTGGCACAGCTGCTGGACAGGATAGAAAAACTCATTGCTCTCCCTGTGTTATGAGTACACCACCAATCATTTGCCACTTAGATGGTGGTGCAGGAGCTATCAGTTTCTATGGCAACCATAGCCGTGGTGATTGATTCCTTGCCAGTATGGCATCACCACAGGGAGTGCAGCTTGTGATTTTTGTATGCTCGCAACATCCATCTAATTAAAACAGGATTATGGAATCATCCCAGTATATGTTCAACAACTACACTGCAATCCATTTATGTAAATGTCAACACTATTAAACATAATGGTCAGAGTGCTCATGAAGAAATACTAGTTTTAGTTATTGGAAAGTGTGTGCTCAGACCACCTGGCTTGAATTGCTATATTCTCTTAAAAGGTAGTCTTCCCCACCACACATGAATATATATTGAAAATCATATGAAGCAAAGACAGATGATCATATTTTGATTGATGCAATGCTGGTTAAGTCTAGAATGTTATACTAAGCCTCACTTGGAAAACAGTTAATTAATTTAGTATCTATGAATCATTTATCCATCAAAAGCTCTTAACTCATGAGATTAATTTCTTTTTCAGTAGTTTCTCTAGAGAACAGAGCATCCTTTTACTCTCCCAGAACATTCTTCAAGTCCAGTAACAGTTGAAGAGGATTTGAGGAATCCTTACCTACCAGGTGAGATGAAAGATGCAGTTTTCTCAGTAGTGTGCAGAGGCTCCCTATGAATACAACATTTCGGGGAATATATGAAGGGCTAAATGGGTAGGCAAACACTTCAGAGTCTTATGCGATGTATATGCAAAGTAAAAAGGAAGGACAGAGGGTGACAGATTGTTAGCAATGTTGTTTTATACATCAGAGGTTTCGCTGGATAAGAGTGACAAAATATTCTGTTAACATGAAAAATGCCAGTCTGCAATACCTAATGGCTTCATGTCCCTGTGCATTTCATTTTCCCATGTATTTCTAAGTTATAGAAGTGCCACTATGACATATATAAGTATGGGCTGTGTAGTATGTGTACTTGCTGTCAAAATTCTTTTCGTTTTCCAGTTTTCACATATTGTATAAAGGAGTTGTACATTCAGATGGTACTGTCAGAGGTACTTCTGGTTAAATTTTAATTATTACTACTATACTTCCCAAAAGTTTCATGACATTTCAAAATTTTGTGATATGACAGTAAAATTATTCCCAAAGTAGGAAATTCATAAAATGACAAAAATATATAAAACATTTTGACTAGAGAGAGAAAAGGGATCTGATCCTAGCTAGGATGTGCTGATCGGCTGAGATAAAATTGACAGATGTTCAAGTGAGTCACTGAAGGAAACTTTTAAAATACATACTGTTCTCTGGTTATATCATAATGGCACTGTAAATAACTCTATATGGAATGTGATCATAGTGTTTTCTTTGTCTTGAGCACATGGTTTATATACTTTATGTGACTGTTCTATATGATAGCATCTTAGTAGAGATATAATACACACCATTTGGTATTAATTCAGTAGGGAATAGTGCTGATGAGCTTGCATTTTAATTACCATGAAACCAGCAGCATTTACATCTTTAGATATATACTGGACTTTGAGGTATTCCTTTAATGTCCCTATATTTTCCCTAACATATAAATCAAAAAAGACAACCTGAAAGATTTCCTTTTGTAAATGAAGAGTTATATGTTATAAAATATAAGACATTTTAGTATAATTTGGAGGAGTTCCAAAATATTACTAACAAGGTAACCTTATTTTTTATTTTTTTTACTTGCCTAATCTCAAAACCTCTCCCATATCTCCCATAAATTTTCCTCTTTTTAGATGATGTAGTATGACTTGAACTACAAAAATAGCAAAAGTATTTCAGGAATTTTCATTGCTTAGTTTACTTAATTTGTATATAAATGCTGGGTATCCTAACTTAATATTTTACTTTAAATATCTAATTAGAGAGACTAACATGTTGTTAGAGGTATAGTATCTAAGCCTGTCCCTTTAAACAATCTAATTTTTCAAAAACTCTTGCAACATTGGCCAACATCCACACCATTCACAGTCAAAGCTGCTGTTTTCTTGAATGGTTACAACAACTGAAATGTGGTTAGATATGTCGCACTGTATTTAAATTATAGAACGAATGTATCTGAGTTTAGAATGTTCTTAAGATTACAGAATATGGGTCTGAGTTCCTTGCGTGGTCAGTGAGTGGGCAGGCAAGGTGGTCTGGAGTAAGTAGGCCTCATCCTACCTCCTCCCTGGTCTCTGAGTTCCTTGTGTGGTCAGGGTCAGTGTGTGGGTGGGCTTAGGGGTCTGGAGTGAGTAGGCTGGGCCCATTTCTGGTCCCCTCCCACTACCTGGGTCTGAGTTCCTTGTGCAGTCACTGTGTGGGCATGTGCTGCAGTCTGTAGTGAGTATACAAGATGCCTGTATTAGGGCTTCTCCCCCCCCCCCCCAATCTATGTTGTCTGCACTTGTCTATGTCCTGGAGGGCTCAACACAAAGTAAACCAGATCCTTGTTCCCTTACTCTTCCTAGTCCCCTGGTCTTGGTAGGTCCTATTGTGCCCTAAACAAGGGAGACTTAGCCCCTATGTGAGCTGTGGAACCAGACCTTTTGCTCTGGCCACTAATTACCAATATCCCTGTTCACCTGAGTCAGAGGGTGAATAGGCCAAAGGACAAAAACTTGCTTCCTCCTCAATAAAATAGTCTTCCTAAAATTGGTAGACAACAATGAAAAAAAAAAAAAATGAAAGTCAGGAAACTGAGAGATTTCCACCAGGGATGCCTAGTCCTCCTACAGAAGCCTCCAATGAAATCAAGAGAAAGCAACAGAAATTCATTCCCAAAATAAAAACACAACAACCAGTGAGAACCTGATTTAAAAAAATATATCACTGAACTTAGCCAGGCATGGTGGCACACACCTTTAATCCCAGCACTCAGGAGGCAGAGGTAGGAGGATTGCTGTGAGTTCAAGGCCACCCTGAGACTGAATAGTGAGTTCCAGGTCAGCCTGGACTACAGTGAGACCCTACCTCAAAAAATCAAAAACAAACAAACCATATATATATGTCACTGAACTTGACGCAGTCAAGGAAATAATAATCATATCAATGAAATTGAACAGAATTGTCTCCAGCATCATTCAGCTTTTGACAGTAGGCTTAACTTGATGGAAGAAAACATTAGATGGGCTGGAGAAGTGGCTTAGGGGTTAAGGCATTTGCCTTCAAAGCCAAAGGATCATGTTTTGACTCTCCAGGACCCACATAAGCCATATTCACATGGGGGTGCATGCATCATCTGCAGTTCATTTGTAGTGCCTGGTGTGCCCATTCTCTCTCTCTCTGCTTTTTCCTCTCTTTCTCTCTTGCTTTCTCTCAAATAAATAAAATTAAAATAAAGTTTAAAAAGAAAGAAAATATTAGAACCCTCCAAAGAGATATGAATAAATTGCAGGTAATTCAAGAAATGGAAGACCTCAAAAACCAGTTGATTGAGTTTAATAACAACTTCATCAAATGCAAGAATGCACTACAAGAAGCATCAAGAAAATCAGAATTTGAATTGAAATCATACCTCAAAAAAGAGATGGACATTATACAAAACAACACAACAGAAAACAAAAATAAAGTAGAATTTATGAAAACCACTCTAGAACTACTCCTAACAGAGTTACCCATGTGGAAGACAGAATTTCTGACCTGCAAGATAAGCCAGAAATAATTGATTGGTAGGCCAAAAACTATGCTAAGTTCAAAAAATCAAGTGAACAGAATATGAGGGAACTGTGGGACACTTTAAAATGACCAAAGATCCAGATCATGGGTATACTAGAAGAGAGGAAATCCAGACTAGAGTCATTGAAAACATACTCAACAAAATAATTGAAGAAAATTTTCTGAATCTTGCAAAAGAGTCTTATCCAGATAAAAGAACCCACAGAACACCAAACAGGTAGGACCAAAGAGGAAACTATCCAAGATACATAATAATTAAAACCCTTATCAATGAAAACAAAGAAAGAGTGTTTAAAGAAGCAAGAGAGAAGCAATTCGCAACATACAAAAAGCAATCTCATTAGAATAATATCAGATTTCTCAATGGAAACTCCGAAAGCCAGAAGGGCCTGGAAGGGAACACTTCAAAGTCTCAGAAACTATGACTTCCATCCCAAGCTACTCTACCCTACCCAGCAAAAGTATATCTTATAATAGATGGTGAAAGAAAACTTTCCATGAAAAACAATCACTCTATAATTATATGAACATAAAGCCAAACCTACTGAGAATACTTGCAGGCATACTCCACACAGAACAGTCAAACAACCAATCTCAGGAGCCAATAAGAATAAGATCACATAACCAAAATAAACCAGGCTCAAAGCAGTGCATAATACAAGTAAGCACTGAAACCCACAAACCACCTCATCATGGCAGGTATTAATTCAAACCTCACAATAACAACCTTAAATATTAATGGTATTAACTGACCTATCAAAAAACACAGGTTATCAGGATGGATCAAAAAACTGGACCCTTCTATATGCTGTCTTCAAGAAACCCACCTCACCACTAAAGATAGACACCTTCTCAGTGTGAAAGGTTGGAAAAAGATATTCCAAGCAAATGGGAATAAAAAACAAGTGGATGTTGCTATATTAATATCTGACAAAATAGACATCAAACTAAAAGTAATCATAAAGGACAAAGAAGGCCACTTCTTATTCATCAAGGGAATGATCCAAAATGAGCACATCACAATCATAAATATATATGCACCAAACAAAGGGGTACCACAGTTTATAAAACAAAATCTACTCTACAATAAAACAGAAATAAACACCAACACCATCATAGTAGGAGATTTCAATACTCCACTATCAATAGACAGACATCCAAGCAGCAAATGAACAGGGAAATATTAGAACTCAGCAACATCATAGATCAACTGTACCTAATGGATATCTACGGAAATTTATACTCCAACTCTACAGAATACAAATTCTTCTCAGCAGCTCATGGAAAGTTTTTCAAAATTGACCACATATTAACCCATAAAGCATGCCTTCACAGAGTCAGGAAAATTGAAGTAACTTCCTGCATCATGTCCAATCACAATGCATTAAAGCTAGAAATTAACATAAAGAGACACATCAAGAATAATACCAACTCCTGGAGACTAAGACTAAACAACACTTTTAAACAAATAATAGGTTGTGAAAGAAATAAAAAAAAATATATAAAATTCCTAGAATTTAATGATAATAAAAACACAAACCTCCAATATGTATGGGACTCAATGAAAGCTAGAATTCTTAAGGGGAAAATTCATAGCTCTAAATGCCTTCAGTACAAAGACAGAGAGATCACAAATCAATAATCTGACTATACAATTAAAGGAGCTGGAAAAACAAGAAGTATCTAACCCAAAGAGCTCAAGATGGAAAGAAATAATCAATATTAGAGCAGAAATTAATGAATTGGAGACTATGAAAACACTTTTTTTAAATCAATGAAATGAACAGCTGGTTCTTCAAAAAATAAATAAGTAAATAAACCACACCGACAAACCCTTGGCCAAAGTGATAAAGTGCAAAATGGAGAAGTCTCAAATTCACAAAATAGCAAATATAAAAGGAGATATCACTACAGACATCACTGAAATTAGAAGAATCACCAGTGCATAGTTCTAAAACCTCTACTCCACAAAATTAAATAATCTGGAAGAAATAGATGATTTCTAGACACATACCACCTACCCAAACTAAACTCAGAGCAAATTAATCTTCTAAACAAACCTATCACATCCATGGAGATTGAACAGGTAACCAAAAAATTCCCCCAAAAGAAAAGTCCAGGACCATATGGCTTTTCAGATGAATTCTATCAAACCTGTATAGAAGAAATGAAGCCAATTTTTCTCAAACTATTCTCCCTAATCTGAGACTAGAGACTCCTCCCCAACTCCTTTTTTGAAGTTAGCATCACCCTAATACCAAAACCAGACAGAGATGCAACAAGGAAAGGTAATTATAGGCCTATATCCTTAATGAACTTAGATGCAAAGATTCTGAACAATATCTTTGCAAACCAAATACAACAACACATCAAAAGCATTATCCACCTTGATCTAGTAGGCTTCATCCCTAGGATACAGGGATTGTTTAGCATTCAGAAAATGGTCAATGTAATAGATCACATAAATAAACTGAACCATAAGAACCACAGGATCATCTCACTTGATGTAGAGAAGGTCTTTGACAAAATACAAAACCACTTCATGATTGGAAAAAATAGGCATGGAGGGTTTATATCTCAACACAATAAAAGGCTATATATATAAAGCTCCTAAAGCCCAAATATTTTTAATGGAGAAAATCTCAAGGAGTTCCTACTGAGATCAGGGAGAATACAGGGACACCCTCTCTCATCACTGCTCTTCAACATAGTACTATCCCAAGCAATAACACAGAAGAAATAAAAGGATTTCAAATTGAAGAAGTCAAGTTGGCCCTATTTGCAGATGACAGGATACTATATATATACATGACCCAAAAGTGTCCATCCTAAAACTTCTAAGGGTGATAAATTCCTTCAGCAAAATGGCAGGATGCAAAATCAATGTACAAAAATCAGTAGTTTTTCTATATGCAAAGGACAAATATACAGAGGGAGAAATCAGTAAGATTGTCCCGTTTTCAATAGCAACAAAAAATATATCTTGGAAAAATACTAACAAAGGATGTGAAGGAAGTATATAATGCAAACATAAAAATATTAAAGGAAGAAATAGATGAGGACTGAAGAAGATGGAAGGACCTCTCATGCTCCTGTCTAGATAGAAATAATATTGTGAAAATGGCAATTCTACCTAAAGCAATATGCAGATTGACCTCAATACCAATAAAAATACCAGCATCATTCTTTACTGAGATGGAAAAAAATGAATTCAAAATTCATATGGAATGGCAGAGGTCTCGAATGTGCAAAGATATCCTAAGCAAAAGAAGCACCTCTGGTAGTATCACCATACCTAATCTAAAGCTTTATTACAAAGCCATAGTGACAAAACCAGCATGGTACTAGAATAAAAACAGAAAATAGGTCAATGGAACAGAATTGAAGACCCAGACTTTAGGGCAAGAAGCTACAGCTGCTTGATCTTTGACCAAGGTGACAATAATGTGGACTGAAGAAAAGACAGCATCTTCAACTAATGGTGTTGGACAAATTGGATGACTATATGTAGAAAAATGGAATTAAACCCACTCATTTCACCATCCAGAAAAATCATGTCCAAATGCATTAAAGACCTTAATATAAGACCTGAAACTTTTTAAGCACTGGGAGAAAAAAACAGGAAGTACTCACCATAATATCAGACTGGGAAAAGACTTCCTAAACAAAACCCTAGTAGCCAAGGAAATTAAACAAGCACTCAACCAGTGGGATCTCATGAAGCTAAAAGCTTTTGACAGACAAACATACCATAAGCAGAGCCAATAGATTACCCACTGAATGACAGAAAATCTTTGCCAGCTATACCACTGGCAGAAGCCTAATATCTAGAATCTACAAGCAACTGAAAAAACTAAACAATAAAAAATCAAACAACCCACTTCAAGAGTGGGGAAGAGAACAAAAGAGGGAATTCTCAATGGAAGAATTGCAAATGGCTAGTACACACTTAAGAAAAAGTTCAACATCTCTAACCATTAAGGAAATACAAATTAAAACAACTATGAGATTTCACCTTAATCCAGTAAGGATAGCAAACATCAAAAAATCAGATGAAAAAGAATGTTGATGAGGCTGTGGAGAAATAAGAACCCTCATTCACTGTTGGTGGAAATGTAGGCTGGTAATACCACTATGGAATTAATTTGGAGATTACTGAAAATGATGAATATAGAGTTACCAGCAGACCCTGATATTCCTTTACTGGGCATTTACCCTAAGAGCTCCACATCTCAGCTCAAAAATTGCTCAACCATGTTTACAGCTGCTCAATTCATAATAGCTAAAAACTGGAATCAACCCAGATGCCCATCATTACATGAATAGGTAAACAAGATGTGGTATATCTACACAATGGAATTCTACTCAGTGGTAAGAAAAAATGACACATTGAAAATGGTCAAAATTGGAACAGATCATTTTAAGTGAACTCACTATCACAGAAACAATCGTTTCATGATCTCAAACATCTGCAGTTCCTAACCTGGATCATCCCAAGTTGCTGACATAAATGAATAGCATCTTGAGGCTTGGACAATAGGGATGGTAGGGCTTGGGAGAAGTGTGCAGGGGGGACACAAAATCTTAACCCAAATTTAACTGGTACCATAGAATCCTATCTATATCCTGGAATTCAGAATAAAAGGTAGAACACTCAAGCAGACCTTAGAGGGAGTACATGAATCAAAGGGCCCTGAGAGAGTAAGACTAAACCTAACCTCAAATTTCTCCTGTTTCTCTTACTTTTCTGGCTTTATCTTTTTTATTTTCCCTTGACACTGACCTATAATTTCCTGTACCAGGATGTGGTCTACATCCATAATGAGCTGTTGATCAGAGAGACCTAGTAGATCTCCCAAAACAAACAAGACAAATTTCTATCAGAGCACTTGATTACCCACCAGAGGTTAATGGTAAGACCCTACTGCCGAAGACACCAAATGCTGTTGGCATGGACCATGGAGAGACCTGGTTGGAATCTGGAGGAGATCCAGTCCTCAGATAATTTGCCCATCTAGTGCTGGAAGGTGCTACATGAGCTACCAGGGGAAAGTGGCCAACATCTGTCCAAGCAACTCAAAGTCTAAGCAACTCAGAAGCAAACAACCTGATGTGATGCTCACACAAGTGCAAGAGTGGCACACAGCCATGGTGGGTAATCAAATGCTCTTGGATTGTCTAACATATCTGCTCAGTAGAAAGTAAACCATATCTAGAGCTGGGAAGCAAGTCAGAATCATATCGAGATAATGACTCTGCTTTCCATTGTCAAGCTCCCACTATCCTAAGACTTTAAAAGCATCTAAACTCTTTTAATTCTTTCTAAATTAATAATGGTTATCCCATTTTACTGGCACTGACTTTACTCTCTCTTGAAGAATCTGCTTCCCTTTTTTTTCACATGGGAACTGGACTTGATATAAACAACCCAGTGAACTCCTCCCAGGCCCCAGCTGAAACCATAGAGGAATTGGGGAAATGAACAAGAATGCTACTCTCTTAGTTAAGCTGATATCAGCACAAGGGTGATGGAGAAAGATATTGAGGACACTGAACACCTACCTAACCAGACATCTAGATGCTCCTAACTGCCCATCACTGAAGTAGACTTAAAATGCTCCCATCATGGCTCAAGGAATTTTGGAGAAGAGCAGATTAAAGATTTTTATGGCCATAAGTTGGGACATTTTGGAGAGACATTTCCTCTCCCCCATAACTGACTGCTGCCCCCATAATGCATGAGCCATAATCCCCATGGGGTTGACCTGCATCCCTAATGAGAAAGGCCTCTTTAGAAAAGGAGTAAGGAGGAAAAAAATTGATGGTACCAACATGTGATGTTTACATAGAAAATATGCCCATATAAAAAATAATACAGAATATGTACTGCTTTCCTAAAAACATCAGAAGTATCTTTATATGCCTATTAGTTTTTACATAGACCATGACATATATAATAGTGTCACTGTTATTTTTTTAAAAAAAGCAAGAATTGATACTAAAACATGTCATTTTGAGACTTGATTTTTTTGAGCTTATTACAGGAAAAAAAGTGAAAAAAATGAAATATTGAGTTAAGGACTAGGTGAGGGTGCATTCCAGATGGCTGGAGACACATTTAATAGTGCAGGTGTCATGTTTATCTGTCAGCATTTTGGGTGTTTTTAGGATGAAGGAAACCAGGGAGTCATTACCCAACTCTCCACAGGCAGAGAATAGATACACAGTCAAAGAGCTACAACTTATGAATATGCTGGCTTTATTTAAGATTTGATATCCTGGAAAAAATTCTCTCCGCTTTACTTCCAGATGGAACAACTGAGTAGAAAGGAATGAATATTGGAACTCAATTAAATTTAAATGCAATTTAATTGACTCAGACTAAAGAAAATATTTCTGAACTGAATCTTTTTTGAATGTGCTCTGGTGTTCTTTTCACTTGTTACTTTAATACTTGGCAGACTGTGGAGATACAACTACTGGGACAACTGGTTTTGCCTTTCCATAAACCAAGGCCTCTTATATCTGGATAGGCTTCTATACTTAGTTTAAGAAATTTTCCTCTAGGCTTCTAGCATGAACTTCTTCTACTTCTTTCATGCTTTATAATGTGAAGATTTGACCTGTTCTTGCCATCCTAAGATGTCATATGTTCTGTTTATATATATTTGACTGCATGACCCAATTCCTCTACCTTATCTTCAAGTCCTGATATTCTGCCCTCCACTTAATCCATTCTATTAGTAGTTTTCTACTGAGATTTCTACTTGACATAGTATTTTCATATAACTTTTTGTCATAGAAGTTTTCATTTCCACCATGATTTCCAAGCCCTTGAGGGAACAGCTGAGCCACAAGACACTGGAGAGTGTATTATGAAGACAGACCTTAATCTTCTACAGCTCCTCTCTCTCTTTCTATCTCTCTCCTCTCTAACTCTTTTATATTAGTTATCTTTTTCTTCCTTCTCTTAGTTGGCACTGACCTGTAACTCCCAGTACCAGCATGTGGCTATCATCCACAATGAGCTTCTGATCAGAGAGACCTACAAGGTTTCCCAAAAGAAAGACAGATTTCTGTCAGAGTACTTGATGACCCACCAAAGGTTAGTGGTAAGACCCGACTGCTGAAGACACAATATGCAGTTGACACATAAAATAGAATGACGTAGCTGGAAGCTTGAAGAAAGTCAGTCGCCAGACAGTCAGTGCCAGAAGGTGCTACATGGGCGACTAGGGGAAATGACCAATATCTGTACAAGTAACTCATGGTCTAACCTACTTAGCAACAAATATTCTGTTGTGATGCACACACAAGTGCAGTAGTGCTGCACAGCTATGGTGGGAAACCAGCTGCTCTGTATTTGGCTAACTGATTTCCTCAGTGGAACAGGACCCATAGCTGGAGCTGGAAAACAAGTCAGAACCATATCCAAATATGAGCCCACTCTCCATTATCAAGCTACCACCAAACATGGGCTACAAGAGGGCCTACACTTATTAAATTCTGTCTTAAAAAAAGTATCCCATTTATCTGGAGCTAACTTTACTTTCCATTGGAGACTCTGCTTCTCTTTTTCAGATAGATGCAGTTCCTAAGGAGAGAACCATATCTCAAAAGAGCCCCAGCTGAAACTAAGAATAATTGGTGAAACAAGCAAGGGTGCCGTTTTCTTGGTGAACTGGGTACCAGCACAAGGGTGAGGGACATCAACACAGAGAAAAATCAACTCTTACCAAATAAGAGAGCCAGAGACCCAGAGGCCCCCAACACCTCATCACTGAAATGAACACACAAAAATGAACCCAACATGGCTCAGGGAAATTTTGTGGAAGAGGGGGCAGAAAAAATGTCAGAGCCACACGTTGGGTCATGATACACAGAGACATTTCTCCTACCCATAATTGTGGGCTAATGCCACAATGCATAACCCATATGCCTCAACAAGGAGGGGGGCCAGGGGAAGGGGGTAGGACATAAATAAGCCTAACAATGTTACCAACTTAACTGTATTCACTGAGTACAAAAATAATTAATAAAAAAGAATACAACTGTCTTGTGTTTCCCGTGTATGATGTATATTGAGAACTTGAGTTAACTTTATGAAATATATAAAATTTTTCTATCTTCGTTTCTGCAAACCTGCTATAATTGCTTATTAGTTTCTGCAGGTTTTTGTTAGTTTTTTGAGATTTTCAACATAGAAATTAAATTATGACTTCTTTTTTATTTCCTGCCAAATTTATATTACACTCATTTCTTTTTTTTTCCATAATGTATAAGTTGACCTTCTACTATGATATTTAAAAGGATTGTTGAGGGAAAATTGTTTCTTGTTTCTAATTTTAGTTCTAAACCATCTAGGTTCTTACTATAAATATGATAATATTTACAATCTTTTGTATATTTTATTTTTCAGTTGAAGAAGTTCTCTATTCTTTTTTATGTTTTTGGTTTTTCAAGATGGGGTTTCACTGTAGATCAGGCTAACCGGGAATTCACTATGTATTCTCAGGGTGGCCTCGAACTCTTGGCAATCTGCCTACCTCTGCCTCCTGAGTTCTGGGATCAAAGGCATGCACCACCACACCTGGCTAGTTCTCTATTCTTAATATTTAATTTTTTAAAGATTAATTAGTAAGTATTAGATTTTGAAGAACACTTTCTGTTGATACTTTCATGTGAGTTTTCTTTCTTATCCTTTTGATATGATGTGTTAATTAATTCTTTATATGACTGGATCAAATCTCACTTGGTGATGGTATGAAATTTTCTATGCACTGTTGTAGATTGAATTTGCTAGTGTTTCCTGGAGGATTATTTGTGGCCAGGAGTAACCTATACTTTTCCATCTTGTTATTGTTGTTGTTATTGTTATGAATCTTACCAAGTTTCTCAGCTTCTATTCATAGAAAAGACTGCAGAGTCAGCATAATTCATCAATGAATTCAGCTCGTTCTAGACTTTTGGACAACTTATAATAAAGTATCAATTCAATTTTTGCTATTTGTGAGTTTTGGCAGATTGTGTCTTTTGAGAAATTTGTCTGTTTTCTGAAAACTATTTTATTGTGGAATATAATTGATTATAATTGACTATGCATCAACTCCATAATGACTGCTCATTCACCTCTGATATCAGTTATTTGTGTTCTCTCTCTCAATATATTTATTTAAAATGTATTTAATCTGCTTATGCCTTGTTGATTTTCTTTGCTTCTTATACCTAATGATATAGTTTTCTTGCTTTCTGTCCTTTTATTTGTTTCTTTTTTTATTTACTTTAGATTTAATTCTATCAATGCTTTCTTACTTAACATGGTATTGGTATTGAATTTTTCTCTTCTAGCATTTCCTTCCCACACTACAAATACCTCTTTAAGTACCACTTTTAATTCATTATGCAACTTTGGTCAGTTTTTATAATTTATTTCAAAATATTTAAAACTTCTCTTCATCCCATGTGTTATTATAACATGTGTTGTTTAGGAATGGAGTGATGGTTCAGTGGGTAATATACTTGTTGCACAAGCACAAGAACTTGTGTTTAGATCTCAATCACCCATGTTAAATGCCAAACGTGGCAGTGCATGCCTGTAATTAGAGCACTGGACAGGACAGGTGAGGCAAGAGGGTTGCTAGGGCTTCAGTGACTAATCTAACTGAATCAGTGAGGTCTAAACCTAGCAAGATACCTTATCTCAAAAAGCAAGATGGAGAGCAATAGAGGAAGATACTAGCTATCAAACTTTGGCCTTGATGCACAGGTGCAGATACACTCATACACACACACACACAGACACACACACACACACACACACACACACACACACACACATGAACATAAACAAGCACACTCAAACACAGAAACATGTAAACATGCACAAACACACTCACACATACCACATGTACACAGAAGCACCTATAAATAAACAAAATAAGTATTATTTAAATTCAATTATTTTTGTTTTCCAGCTCTCTTTCTGATAATAACTTCTAGTTTAACTTCACTGTGATCTGAGAGATTTATATGATTTCCATTATTTTATTTATTTTTATACTTGATGTGTTTGATGGCCCTTTATTGGCAATTATTACATATGAGCTGAAAAACTGTGTATGATGTTGTTTGTAGTTCAAGTATTAGGTAAGTATCAATTAGTTCAATTTGGCTAATGGTGCTGATTGATTCAAATGTATTCTTATAAATTTTATAAGGGTTAGGGATAAGGGGGAGACAAAACAGAACCCAAAGTTAATTGGTACCATAGAATCCTATATCCTAAAAGTTAGACTAAAAGCTGGAACCCTCAAGATGACCTTCTGGGGAGCACCTGAATCAAAGGGCCCTGGTGAGATGAAGCCAAACTAGAAATTTCCTATTTATCTTTCTACTCTCTTTTTCTTTCTTTCTTTTGGCTTGGTCCTGGCCTATAATTCCCTATAGCAGGATGTGGTTTACATCCACAATTAGCTTTTTATCAGAGAGACATACTAGATTTCCCAAAAAAAACGCCACAGACTTTGGTCAGTTAATGGTAAGACCGTACTGCTGAAGATACCATATGCTGTCAGCATGGGCCATGAATAGACCTGGTTGGAATCCAGAAGAGAGCCAGTCCCCAGACAATTAGCCCATCTAGTGCTGGAAGGGGAAAGTGCCCAACATTTGTCCCAGCAACCCAAAGTCTAAGTGACTCAGAAGCAAGCAACCACAGAGGAATTGTGGAAATAAGCAAGAGTGCTGCTTTCTTAGTGAATGTGATATAAGCACAAGGGTGAAGGAGACACTGAGGTTACTCAACACCTGCCAAACCAAAGATCCAGAGGCTCCTAAGTGCCCATCAGTGCAGTATACTTAAAATGCTCCCAGCATAGCTCAGGGAATTTTCTAGAAGAAGTAGAAAGATTGTTAGAGCCACAAGTTGGGACATTCTGCACAGAGATATTTCCTCTTCCCATAACTGAATGCTGCCACCATAATGTATGACCCCAAATCCCCATGAAGCTGATTTGCATCCCCAACAAGAAAAACCTCTTCAGAGAAGGGCCAGGGAAGAGGGAAAGGATGGTATCAACATGTGTTGTTTACATAGTACATATGAGCATATCTCATAAAACTAAATATAAAAAAAACCTCCAAAAAATTATGCTTTCTCTATCTTTTAGTTACTGATTAAAGTCTCCAAATGCAACAGTGAATTGTTTTATTATCCCCTTGAAATTCTTCAAATTTTGTCTCATATATTTTTACATTTGATGTTAGTGTCAGTTAAGGATTTTTATGCTTTCTCAAAGATAATTAGACCCTTTTATCATTGAATAATACTTCCCAACATAGCTGAATATTTTACTTTCGTTGAGGACTATATTTTCTGAAGGTAACATAGCTAATCCAATTTGTATTGGTGTTAGCATAACATAACATCTTTGTCTAGCCTTTTACTATCTGTAAATTAAATTGAATTTATTATAGCCATATATAGTTGGACACAAAACACTTTTTTATGTACAACTTAATAGACAACTTAGTATAGTTGGACTAATATCTTCCATAGTTTTTTATTATTTCCTTTTTCCTTCAAATTCGTTTCCTTTATTACTTCTTTTGTGCCTCATATGCTTTTTTGAGAACATTTTTTGAATAATCTGATTTTATTTGGCATGCCAATGCAATTTTTCACCATAATAAATTAATACATAGTTTTAAAACTATCTTAGTTGTCATCCAAGAAAAATGTGCCTAAACACATATGTACATATATGCAGAACATATAAGCAGAATCCATTAATTTCAGAAGCATGATGCTTTTATTGAATAAAAATCTAGCTTCCCTTTACTATGGTTCATGATTTCATTCTAAGTTTAAAAATATTTCAGCCACCAGGCCCAAAATGAGAAACAACTTGTCCCAGTCACCTAACTTTACAGATGAGGAATCCACTAGCCTTGCTAAAATGTTAACCAGAGACAGAGCCTTGGTTACTAGTTGGTTATCAAATGCATTCCAGAAATGTCTGAACTATTCGAGACATATATACACACAACTCCAGTCACATGTGAAGCACTTGGATTTTCTTCCACTTTTCACAGGATAAACTCTTGGCCAGTTCTTTTGTACTCACAAACTTAGTGACTAAACTGTTTTAAAAATAAAATCACTCTTAACTCCTCAGCTTCCCACCAGCCATTGATGACCAGCCCGTTTTCAGCTCTTGGAGTGTTGGAACTTGAGTGACTTTTCCTCCTCTGTGCTCAGTGGAGACCTACATCAACATCTGCTTGTTTCAAATTTATTAGAAGGGCAGGAGAGATTGCTTAGAGGTTAAGATGCTTATGTGCAGAGCCTGATGACCTAAGTTCAACTCCCAAGATCCCAGGTAAGCCAGATGCACAAGATGATTCCTGTCACAAAGGGCACATATGTCTGGAATTCAATTGCAGTAGCTGAAGGCCCTGGTGCAACAATTCTCTCTCTCTCACTCATAAATTTAAAAAAAATGATAATCATCAGGAGGAAAAAATTGTGTTAGCACTACCTATAAAACCATAGGCATGGAAGCACTCATTCCCACAGGAGTACCCTAGTCTGTTCACCAGTGCAATCACTTTGATTTGCAAAAAGTATGGATTACTTCTGGAACAACAATGAGACTTTCATGGTTATCAAAATTGTGCTTGGCTTGGGACATAGCTGAATAGCCGAGCACTGCCTGGCATGTGAGGTTCTAGGTTCAATTCCCAGTATCACAGGAAAAGAAAAGCAAAGGCTATGTAATGTACTTATAGCAATCCTTATTACATCTCAGCCTGAAAGCTGAATATCACTGTATGCTGCTCCCCAGTTAAAAACAAACCAGCTGACATGTTCCAGTTTACTCAAAGGGTACAGCACATTTATCAACTACTTTTTAATTGCAGGAGTCATGCCCAAAACAACATGTCAGCTACAGTGCATTTCCAAAACAGCAACTTAGTGTTTATAAAGCGACTGCTGCATTTCCACTGAAGTGACTCTAGCTTCTCATTACTCCCAGCATTACAGCAAAGGAAGAGTGATAGCCCAGCTAGATGTTCTTCTTCTTCTCCAGGATGGCATCTCTGCACAGGGGCACATGTCTGATGTGGCCACCTGTTATGGAGGCTAGTTAGAGATGACCTATGGTATACTTTGCATTTTCAAGCTTTTTTTGTTTTGTTTTGTATTTGAAATACTTATTCTTATCTGACAAAATCACTCAAGCACTTTTACCAAATCCGAAGTGTTCACACCTCTCAGTATTGCCAATTGCACTCATTTTCTTTGGCTGTTTTTCTTGTTATCCTGTTCTGACTTTAAGGAGCCTGTAGAGTACCAGCTACTATTTCTGTAGCCACTTCATTGTAGACTTCTCCTCTTTGTTCTGTAAGCTACGGAGAATTTTGGATTCACAATTCAACAATGCTATTCCAGGACAGACTGTGTATGTGATATGTAACAAGGGATTGATGGAGTGAGCACATGAGCTAGCCACAGATGGCAACACTGAGGAGGCCATGGGGAGGAATTCAGAAGCACAGTACTGAAAAGCAATGGATTTTCTTCAAGTTTAGAACAAAGCTGAAGTAAAACGTCAAAAAAACTCAAAGGCAAACTGGGACCACCAGCCACTTCAATCAAACTCCAGACACCTGTGCCATCTTGTGCATCTGGCTTACGTAGGATATGCAGAGTTGAATATAGGTCGTTAGGCTTCACAGGCGAGTGATTTAACTCCTAAGTCATCTGTCCATCCCCCACATATGATTTTAGTTGAGCATCTTATATGATCCCATTCATTCATTTCAGAAAATTAGGCTATGTCAAATATTTTCTCTGTTCCTTTCTTGTCTCCTTTTGGTGTTACTATTATATAATATAACACATTTTATTTTGTTCTATAGTCATATTTACCACTTGTCTTTCCATTTCACCTATACACATAAACAATTCAGGTTTCTGTAGACTTCAAGTGTGAGGCACCATTTGAATTGTGTTTATGATTTACTATCTCTGTGGTGTCTGAAGTGAACAAGTCTATCCTTCATAAGCATGTTTTCCTAAAAACATATAACAGCCTGACATTCTTATACTTTTTTTGCTCTTTTAATTCTTGTGTTGTCATCATATATTTTGAGGTTATCCTTCAGTTCTTTGGTATTTTATATCTCTTTACTTTTTGATTCTCTTTGCATTTCAATGATAGGTGTTTCAATGGAGACTCATTGACCACACTGATATATTTTTTTAAAATTTCATTTATTAGTTTTCTTTTCAGTAAATACAGGCAGTTTGGTACCATTATTTAGGCTCATCTGTGATCTACCCCCTCCCATTAGACCCTCCTTGTTAATGAAAATGGGTCGTGCATTGTGGAGTTAGCCCTCAGTTATTGGTATGATAAATGTCTCTGCAAATCATGATCCAACATGTAACTCTGACATTCTTTCTGCCCCCTCTTCCGCAAGATTTCCCTGAGCCATGTTGGGTTCATTTTTGGTCTGCTTCAGTGCTGAGGTGTTGGGGGCCTCTGAGGCTTTGGATCTCTGATTTGGTAGGAGTTGATTTTTCTCTGCGTTGATCTCCTTCCCCTTTGTGCTGGTATACGGTTCACAGGAAAACATCACCCTTGCTTATTTCACCAGTTGTCCTTATTTCAGTTGGGCCCCTTTTGAGGTATGTTGGGGCAGCTGTCTTCTTAGGATCTGCATCTATCTGGAAAAGAGAAGCAGATTCTCCAATGAAGAGTAAGTTAGCACCTGGAAAATTGAGATAACACTTACTTTTTTGATAGACAGTTTGATAGGTGTAGGCCCTCTTATACCCCGTGATTGATGGTAGCTTGATATTGTAGAGTGGGCTTGTGTTTGGGTATGGTTCTGACTTGTTTCCCAGCTCCAGCTATGGGTCTAGTACCACTGAGTGGATCAGTTAGCCAAATCAAGAGTAATTGATTCCCCACCATGGCTGTGTATCACTATTGCACTTGTGTGGGCATCACATCCAGTTATTTGTTGCTAATTAGGTTAAACAATGTGTTGCTTGGACAGATCTTGGTCATTTCCCCCAGTCACCTATGTAGCGCCTTATGGCACTAGACACGCTGACTGCCTGGGGACTGACTCTCTCCTGGCTTCCAGCCATGTCATTCCATTTTGTGCGTCAGCTGCGTATGGAGTCTTCAGCAATAGGGTCTTACCACTGGCCTTTGGTGGGTCATCAAGTACTCTGACAGAAGTCTGTCATTGTTTTGGGAAACCTTGTAGGTTTCTCTGATCAAAAGCTCATTGTGGATGGTAGGCCCAAGCTGGAAGTGGGGGTTACAGGTCAGTGTCCACTAAGAAACTGAGGAAAAAGATAACTAATGTACAAGAGTTAGAGAGGAGAGAGATAGAGGGAAGAGGGGGAGAGGGAGGGAGGGAAGATGTAGGAGATTTAGGTCAGTCTTGATCCTACCCTCTCCAGTGTCTTGTGGTTCAGGTGTTTCCTGTAAGGGTCTAGTGAAGGTTCAGTGATTTGGTCTGTCTTTTAGGAAGTAGAATTTTATGGTACCATTGCCGTTTGGGTCCAGATTACTGTTTTCCACCCTTTGATTCCCTCCCCGCCCTCCCATCCATCTTATTGTCTAGTCCATGAGGTGCTTGCTGGGTATGTAAGGCATCTTGGGCAGATACAGGTTAGGTGATGGAGATGAGTGAGACTATGTGTCAATTTTTTTTCTGTGATTGGGTAAGTTCGCTGAGAATGATCTGTTCCAGGTTCAACCATTTTTCCTCAAATTTCTTTATGTCGTTTTTTCTTACTGCTGTGTAGAATTCCATTGTGTAGATATACCACATCTTTGTTATCCATTCTTCTAATGATGGACATCTGGCTTGATTCCGGCTTTTAGCTATTACAAATTGAGCTGCTACAAACATGGTTGAGCAAATCTCTCTGGCTTTTGGTTTGAAGGTTTTAGGGTACATGCCAAGTAATGGTATAACTGGGTCTGTTGGTATTTCTATAGTCAGCTTTTTCAGGAGTCTCCATATTGCTTTCCAAAGTGGTTGTACCATCCTGCATTCCCACCAACAGTGAATGAGTGTCCCTGCTTCTCCACATCCTCGCCAGCATTTATTTTCATTTGACCTTTTGATGTTGGCTATCCTTATTGGGGTAAGGTGGAATCTCATAGTTGTTTTAATTTGCATTTCTCTGATGATTAGGGATGATGAACATTTTATTAGGTGTGTGTTTGCCATTTGTATCTCTTCCTCTGTGAATTGCCTGTTTAACTCTGTGCCCCATTTTGTGAGTGGGGTATTTGTATTCTTATTGTTTAGACTTTTGAGTTCTTTGAAATTCTAGAGATAAGGCCTCTATCAGTTGGATAACCTGCAAATATTTTTTCACATTCTGTGGGTATTCTATTGGCTTTGCTTATTATATGCTTGTCTGTAAAGAAACTCTTCAGCTTCATATGATCCCAATGATTGAGTGACTGTTTAAGAACTTGAGCCACTGGGGTTTTATTCAGGAAGTTTTTTCCATTCCTATATCATGGAAAGTACTTCCTAAATTTTCTTCCAGTAGTTTTTGAGTTTCTGGTCTTATGTTGAGGTCTTTGATCCATTTGGATTTGAGTGTTCTGCATGGTGAAATGTGTGGATCAAGTTTTAGTTTCCTGCATGTGGTTATCCAGTTTGTCCAGCACCATTTGTTGAAGATGCTATCTTTTTTCCAGTCCATATTGTTTGGGCCTTTGTCGAATATAGAGTAGCTATAGTTGCTTGGCCCAAAATCTGGGTCCTCAAGTCTATTCCATTGGTCTATACTCCTGTTTTTATGCCAGTACCATGCTGTTTTTATTACTATGGCTTTGTAGTATAACTTTATATCGGGTATGGTGATGCCACCAGAGGTATTTCTTTTGCTGAGGATATGTTTGGATATACGAGGCCTTCTGCCTTTCCATATGAAATTTGAGATCATTTTTTCTATGTCTGTGAAGAACACTGTAGGGATTTTAATTGGAATTGCCTTAAATCTCTATATTGCCTTTGGTAGGATTGTCATCTTCACAATGTTAATTCTGCCTATCCAGGAGCATGGGAGGTCTTTCCATCATTTCAAGTCCTCCTCAATTTCTTTTTTGAGAGTTTTTATATTTTCATTGTATAGATCTTTTACTTCCTTGGTTAACATTATTCCAAGGTATTTTTTTTGTTGTTGTTGTTGCTATTGAAAATGGGACTATGTCCTTTATTTCTTTTTCTGTGTCTTTGTCATTTGCATACAGAAATGCTTCCGATTTTTGTGCATTGATTTTGTATCCTGCTACTTTGCTATAGGAGTTAATCACCTTCAGGAGTTTTGGGATGGAGTCTCTCGGGTCTCTTACATATACAATCATGTCATCAGCGAATAGAGCTAACTTAACTTCTTCCTTTCCAAATTGTATCCTTTTTATGTCCTTCTCCTGCCTTATTGCTTGGGCTAGGACTTCCAGAACTATATTGAAAAGCAGAGGTGAGAGAGGACATCCCTGTCTTGTTCCTGATCTCAATGGGAATTCCTCCAGTCACTCTCCATTAAGTATTATTTGGGCCTTTGGAGCTTTGTATATTGACTTTATTATATTAAGATGTGAACCGGCCATGGCGATTCTCTCCAATGTTTTGATCATGAAGTGATGTTGTATCTTGTCAAAGGCCTTTTCTGCATCTATCGAAATGATCATGTGATTTTTATGTTTAAGCTTGTTTATGTGGTGTATTACATTGACAGATTTTCGTATGTTGAACCACCCTTGTGTTCCTGGGATAAATCCCACTTGGTCAAGGTGAATAATGCTTATGATGTGTTGTTGGATTCGGTTTGCGAGAATTTTGTTGAGGATCTTTGCGTCTATGTTCACTAGGGAAATAGGCCGGTAGTTTTCTTGTGGCATCTCTGCCTGGTTTTGGGATTAGGGTGATACTAGCTTCATAGAAGGAGTTGGGTAGTTTTCCCTGTTCTTCAATTATGTGGCACAGTTTTAAGAAGATTGGTTTGAGTTCTTCCATGAAGGCTTGATAAAATTCGGCTGGGAATCCATCTGGTCCTGGACTCTTCTTTTTTGGGAGGTTTTTTATTACTTTTCAATCTCCATGAACGTGATGGGTTCATTGAGGTGGTTGATCTGCTCTGAGTTTAGCTTTGGTAGATGATATGCATCCAGGAATTTATCCATCTCCACATTTTCCAGTTTTGTGGAGTAGAGGTTTTTGAAATAAGTCCTGATGATTCTGCCGATTTCACTGATGTCTGTTGTGATCTCTCCTTTTTCATTTTGAATTTTGTTAATTTGGAGTCTCTCCTTTTTTTTCCTTGATCAAATTGGTCAGAGGTTTGTCAATCTTGTTTATTTTTTCAAAGAACCAGCTCTTTGTTTTGTCAATTGCCTTGTTTCCTTGGTTTCCAATTCATTAATTTCTGCTCTGATTTTAATTATTTCTTTCCTTCTGGAGCTCTTTGGGTTGGATTTTTCTTGTTTTTCCAATGCCTTTAGGTGGATGGTTAGGCTATTGACTTGGGATCTTTCTGTCTTTTTTATGAAGGCATTGAGTGCTATGAATTTTCCCCTGAGGACTGCCTTCATTGTGTCCCACAAGTTTTGGTATGATGTGTTCTCATTGTCATTCAATTCCAGGAATTTTGCAATTTCATTTTTTATTTCATCCACTATCCATTTATTGTTTAAGAGTGTGCTATTCAGTTTCCAGTTGCCGTTGGGGCTCTTGTTGGTTTTTTTGTTGTTGATTTCTAGGAATATAGCGTTGTGATCTGATATCATGCAGGGAATTATGTCGATTTTCCTAAATATGTGGAGGCTATCTTTGTGACCCAGTATATGGTCTATTTTAGAGCATGTTCCATGGGCTGCTGAGAAGAATGTGTAGTCTGTGGATTTGGGATGGGAAGTTCTGTAGATATCTGTTAGGTCTAAGTGCTCTATGGTTTTGTTGAGCTCTCTTACTTCCCTGTTGAGCTTCTGTTTGGATGATCTGTCTATTACTGATAATGGTGTGTTAAAGTCCCCAGCTATGATGGTGTTGGTGGTTATTTCTGTTTTATTGTCATGTAGGCTTTGTTTTATGAACTGTGGTGCCCCTGTGTTTGGTGCATACATATTTATGATTGTAATATCCTCTTGATGGATTGTTCCCTTTATAAGTAGGAAGTAGCCTTCTTTGTCTTTTTTGATTGTTTTTGGTTTGAAGTCAACTTTATCTGATATTAATATAGCTACACCTGCTTGTTTCTTATTCCCATTTGCCTGGAATATTTTTTTCCACCCTTTCACCCTGAGGAGGTTTCTGTCTTTAGTGGTAAGGTGGGTTTCTTGAAGGCAGCAGATTGAGGGGTCTAATTTTTTGATCCACCCTGTTAGCCTGTGTCTCTTGATGGGTGAATTAAGGCCATTAATGTTTAGGGTGATGACTGTGAGATTTGATTTGATCCCTGTCATGTTGTGGTGGTAGAGGTGTGTTGGCATTTCCATGGAATTTAATTTTTTTTTTTTCTATCTACTCTTACTTTGGTTGCTGTGATCTGCTTCTTGTAGGCATTTGTGTTTGGTTATTTGTTTGTTCTCTATGGAGAATTTCCTGGATTACTTTCTGTAGGTTTGGTTTTGTGTTCATACAATTGTAAAGCTTAGTTTTGTCATGGAAAGTTTTCCTTTCACCATCTATTATAAGGGAGACTTTTGCCTGGTAGAGTAGTTTGGGTTGGAAGCCATAGTTTAATAGAGTTTGGAGAGTATCATTCCAGGCCCTTCTAGTTTTCAGGGTTTCCATGGAGAGGTCTGAAGTAATTCTGATGGGGTTTCCTTTGAAAGTGGTATGCTGTTTTTCCCTAGCTGCTTTTAGGATTTTTTCCTTGGTGTCAATGTTTAGAGTCTTAATGATAATATGTCTTGGGGAGTTTCTCCTTTGGTCTAGTCGGTTAGGAGTTCTGTTTGCTTCTTGAATCTAGATGGGCCTTTCTTTTAAGAGACGGGGGAAGTTTTCTTCAATTATTGTGTTAAATAAGTTCTCCATGCCTTTGGTCTGAAATTCTTCTCCTTCTGGTATTCCAATGATTCTGATATTAGGACGTTTAAGTGTATCCCACAATCCTCTCATGTTCTGTTCACAGGAACTTTTGAACTTACTGAAATTTTTCGATTCTCGAACTGTTTCTTCCATCCTGTCTTCTAGATCAGAATTTCTATGTTCCACTTTGCTGACTCTATTCTTGAGAGCCTCTAGTGAGTTTTGGACTTGTTTAATTAAGTTTGTATTTTCTACTACTTTCCTATGTATCACTTCCATCGCTTTGTCCAGCTCCCTTTTTGTCTCATTTTTGATTTTCTTGATGATTCTTGGAAATCATCCTTGCATTTTTTTGTTTTCATTTAGTGTGGCCAGCTGATTTTTAAGGTCCTCTTTTTTTTTCACTCTCCCTCAACTCTCTTAGCTCTCTTTGAATTCCTTCCAGTGTCTTGTCATATTGCTCTAGCTTAGTGATGGTAGCATCCATACGATTATCTATCCTTTGTAGCTTTCCTGTCAGTTCTAGCAGTAGTTTGGTCAGGGTTGCATTGTTCATTGCTTCCACTTGATGTTCTGATCCTAAATACTCTTCTATGTTTTGGTTAGTTGTGATCCTTGTTGGACTGGGTGATCTGTCTGGATTTTCTTCCATTTTATTTTTCGTGTTATTACTTTTGCACTGTGGTCTACCCATGTCAGTGTATGGGCAGGTAGGTGGGTGGAACAGCCTGGGATCTAGCTTAATGCGAATCCAAGGCAGCCTGGGGCAGTTGTAAGCAGCCTGGGTTTTTGCTCACTCTTGCCAAAGCTGCCTACCTATAGCCTGACAGGGGCACCAAAGTTGCCTGAATTCTCACCCAATAATGCACCTAAGCTGCCTGCCTTTGAGCTTGAAAGGGGACTGAGGTAGCAAGCCCTGAAGGTGCCTAGACTCTGGCTGGGTACACTGGGGTCTGTAAAGAGTCTGTGCTCTTCTGCCTCAGGGGAGTGGGGGATGGGTGGCGATGTACAGGCAGGGGATGGCACCTGCGCTGGGGCTAGTGACTCAGTGTGGACTTCTGTGGCTCTTGCTGTGGGAGTGGGCCCGCTGCACGTGCAATTGTAGTGCAGAGGCAGCTGATGTGGGTACGGAATCAGGACACAGCAGAAGCTGCACCGCAGCAAGTGATGTGAGCACAGCAGCAGGGGATTTGGCAGCCACATATTCACAGCAGGGGTGGCCCCCACAGGCCTGCGAACTGAGCACCACGTGGCTGGTCAACTCCCAGGATCAGATAACAAGGATGAGGTGGGAGGCCTCAGCTTCAGTGCAGCAGGCTGGCAGGCGTGGCTGGTGGGTGCCGGATCAGAGCACAGCTATGCCGGATGTGTGGAGGGTGTGTGGGCAGGTGGGCGGGCAGGGGGCGCGGGGTGCGACTGTGTGTATGGAGGGAGTGGGGCACGCGGCGGGGGAGGGGCTCGGGGTGTGCCGGGCCACCGGGCAATCAGGGTGGGGCATGCGGGAGGTGGCGGGGCTCAGGGGGCATGGAGTGGAGTGCCCTGGAGGGGTGGGGGCGTGGGGCGCTCTGATCAGTCAGGGGGCGAGGGGGGCGCTGTGGGTGCGGGGGGGGCGCGCATGCAGGAGGGGTTGCAGGGCGTTGGGGGCATGCGGGGCACCCGGTGGGCGCGGGGGGAAGTGCGGGGTGCACAGGGGCCACAGGGTGCGCAGGAGGGCACGGAGGAGCATGCGGGAAGCGCGGGACATGTGGGACGTTGCAGTTCGCGGGGGGATAGGGGCGCGGGGCACGTTGGGGGTGCGCGGGGTGTGTGTGGGGGGAGGGGGCGCGGGGCACCTCGGGTGCGGGACGCTGCGGGGTGCTCTGGACGTGCACGTGTGTGGCGGGGCGTGCTGGAGGGGGGGTCGGGGAGTCGTGCGGGGGGCGCGGGGTGTGGAGGGGGGGCGGGGTACACTGAGGCTCACCAGGGTGCAGGGCGTGTGGGGGTGGGGCACAGGGGGCATGGGGCACGCCTAGGGCACACAGGGGTGTGCTGGGACGTGCGGGGTGCCCGGGGCGCGTGTGGCAGGGTTACGAGGGGTGTGCGGGGTGGTGGGGCGGGAGGTGCCAGGACCGGGCGTGGGGGGGCAGGGGGTGCTGCAGAGCACACAGGGCTCGGTGTGCGGATGCTCCGGGGAGCGTGGGGGTGCGGGGCGCATGGGGAGGGGGGGCAGCTAGGAGCGCGGAGCGCTCAGGTGGGCGCCGGGGGGAGTGATCTGGACTCGCGGTGGGGGGAGGGGGTAAAGGGGGTGGCGGGTCACACAGGGGGCGTGGAGCACGCTGAGGTAAGATGGGGTGCGGGATGCTGCGCGACGCTGCGGGACCCGCGGGGCACTCTGGATGCGTGGTGGGGGTTTGGCGCATGAGGGGGGTCTCGAGGAGTGCGGAGGTGGGGTGCGGGGGTTTCGGGGCATGCGGGGATGTGGGACATGCCTGAGCCCCCAGGCGTGGGACGCCATGGGGCGCTTGGGGCGCGTTGCCACATGTGGGTAGGGAGCGTTGGGCTTGCGGGGGGAGGCGGGGCGGGGCGCACGGGGGGGGCTCGAGGCGCCTGGGGGTGGGGCGCAGGGGTCTCGGGGAGTGCGGGGGGTGCGTGTGCATGGGGCACGCCTGGGCGCCCGGGGCATGGGACGCTGCAGGGCGCCTGGGGCGCACCTGCCGCATGTGGATAGGGAGCGTGGGACGCGTGGGGGGGTGGTGCGGGTGGGGGTTGGTGCGGGCGGGGGGTGCGGGCGGGTGGGGGGCCCAAGGCGCGCGGGGTGCGGTGCGGGGGTCTCGGGGAGTGCATGTGGCACGGGGACGCGGGCCAGGCCTGGGCGCCCGGGGCGCGGGAAGCTGCAGTTGGCTCAGACCCCGCCTGCCGCGTGTGGATAGGGAGCGTGGGGCGCGCTGGGGGTGAGGGGTACTCTGAGGGGGGAGGGGCGGGGTGTGCACAAGCGTGGGGCGTGGGGGTTGTGGGGCGCGCGGGGCCGCCGGGGCGCATGGGGCTTGGTGCACGCTGGGCTGCCAGGCCGCTGGGGCGCCAGGCCGTGCCCCATGCCGCGATTCGCGGCGGGCGGGGTGGCGGGGCGTGGGTCGCGGGGGTGTGTGCTTCTCTCTTTTACCCCGATCTGTGCCCTCCCTCTTCAAAAAGTTCCTAATTTCCCTTGAATACTTGCCTTTTTTTTCCCTTGTTGTTTGTTGTGCAGCTAGGCGGTCGCCATCTTGATTGGGCCCTCCACACTGATATTTTTGCCATGTCCAGTTTTTGATGAACCCATCAATTTCTGAGAGTGACTTTTTCTATGTTTTTTCTTTACACAATTTTGATTAACATTTTCCATGATCATAAAAAATATCCCATGGTAATACCCTTTCACCCCCCCACACACTTTCCCCTTTGAAATTCCATTCTCCATCATATTACCTCCCCATCTCAATTATTATACTTACATATATATAATACCAACCTATTAAGTACCCTCCTACCTTCCTTTCTCTTCCCTTTATATCTCCTTTTTAACTTACTGGCCTCTGCTACTAAATATTTTCCTTCTCATGCAGATGCCAAATCATCTGTAGCTAGGATCCACATATGAGAGAGAACATGTGGCGCTTGGCTTTCTGGGCCTGGGTTACCTCACTTAGTATAATCCTTTCCAGATCTATCCATATTTCTGCAAATTTCATAACTTCATTTCTCTTTACCACTGAATAGAACTCCATTGTATAAATTTGCCACATCTTCATTATTCACTCATAAGTTGAGGGACATCTAGGCTGGTTCCATTTCCCAGCTATTATAAATTGAGCAGCAATAAACATGGTTGAGCATGTACTTTTAAGAAAATGAGATGAGTCCTTCAGATATATGCCTAGGAGTACTATAGCTGGATCATATGGTAGATCAATCTTTAGCTGTTTTAGGAACCTCCACACTGATTTCCACAATGACTGGACCAGATTGCATTCCCACCAGCAGTGTAGAAGGGTTCCTCTTTTTCCACATCCCTGCCAACATTTATGATCATTTGTTTTCATGATGGTAGGCCAATCTGACAGGAGTGAGATGGAATCTCAATGCAGTTATAATCTGCATTTCCCTAATGACTAGTGATGTAGAACATTTTTTAGATGATTATATGTCAGTCATATTTCTTCCTTTGAGAATGCTCTATTTAGCTCCGTAGTCCATTTTTGGATTGGCTTGTTTGATTCCTTATTATTTAACTTTTTGTGTTCTTTGTATATTCTAGATATTAATCCTCTATCAGATATATAGCTGGCGAAGATTTTTTCCCATTCTGTAGGTTGCCTCTACTTTTTTCACTGTGTCCATTGCAGTGTAAAATCTTTGTAATTTCATGAGGTCCCAGTGATTAATCTGTGGTTTTATTGCCTGAGCAATTTGGGTTATATTCACAAAGTCTTTGCCAAGACCAATATGTTGAAGGGCTTCCCCTACTTTTTCCTCTAGCAGTTTCAGCGTTTCAGGTCTGATGTTAAGGTCTTTAATCCATTTGGACTTAGTTCTTGTGCATGGCGAGAGAGAAGAATTTATTTTCATCCTTCTGCAGATATATATACAGTTTTCCCAACACCATTTGCTGAAGAGGCTGTCTTTTCTCCAATTAGTATTTTTGGCTTCTTTTTTTTTTTTTTTTATTGTGACAGACATAGAGAGAAAAACAGATAGTGGGAGAGAGAGAATGGGCGCGCCAGGGCTTCCAGCCTCTGCAAACGAACTCCAGACGCATGCGCCCCCTTGTGCATCTGGCTAATGTGGGAACTGGGGAACCGAGCCTCGAACCGGGGTCCTTAGGCTTCACAGGCAAGTGCTTAACTGCCAAGCCATCTCCCCAGCCCATTTTTGGCATTTTTATCAAATATCAGGTGGCTATAGGTACCTGGGCTTACATCTGGGTCCTCTATTCTGTTCCACTGACCTACATGTCTGTTTTTGTGCCAGTACCATGCTGTTTTTGTTACTATGGCTCTGTAGTATAGGTTAAAATCAGGTATAGTGATACCACCAGCCTTATTTTTGTTCCTTAGTATTATTTTAGATATTAGAGGTTTTTTTGGGATTCCAAATGAATTTTTGGATTGTTTTTTCTTTTTCCATGAAGAATGCCTTTGGAATTTTGACACGGATTGCATTAAATGTGTAGATTCCTTTTGGTAAGATTGCCATTTTCACAATATTGATTCTTCCAATCCAGGAACAAGGGATGTTTCTCCACTTTCTAGTGTCTTCTGCAATTTCTCGCTTGAGTGCTTTAAAGTTCTCATTATAGAGATTCTTTACTTCCTTGGTTAGGTTTATTCCAAGGTACTTTATTTTTTATTTTGGTGCAATTGTGAATGGCAGTGATTCTCTGATTTCATCCTCTGTGTGTTTGTTGTTAGCATAGATGAAGGCTACTGATTTCTGTGTATTTATTTTGTATCCTGCTACATGGCTGTAGGTTTTGATCAGCTCTAACAGTATGGTAGTAGAATCTTTAGGGTCTTTTATGTATAGAATCATGTCATCTGCAAATAATAATAACTTGATCTCTTCCTTTCCAATTTGTATCCCTTTTATGTGTGTCTCTTGCCTTATTGGTATGACTAAGACTTCCAAAACTATATTAAATAAAAGTGGGGACAGTGGATACCCTTGTCTTGTTCCTGATTTTAGTGGAAAATCTTCCAGTTTTTCCCCATTTAATAATATGTAGGTTGTAGGCTTGTCATAAATAGCTTTTATTATATTGAGATATGTTCCTTCTATTCCCAGTCTCTGTAGGACTTTTATCATGAAGGGATGTTGGATTTTGTCGAACACTTTCTCTGCATCTAATGAGATGATCATGTGATATTTGACCTTCAACCCATTAATATAATGTATTACATTTATAGATTTGCATTTATTGAACCATCCCTGCATCTATGGAATAAAGCCTACTTGGTCAGGGTGAATGATCTTTTGATATATTCTTGTATTCTGTTTGCCCATATTTTGTTGAGAATTTTTGCATCTATGTTCATGATGGAGATTGATCTGTAATTTTCTTTTTTGGCTATCTTTGCCTGGTTTTGGTATCAAGGTGATGCTGGCTTCATAGAAGGAGTTTCGTAGAATTCCTTCCTTTTCTGTTTCCTGGCAAAGCTTAAGAAGTAATGGTGTTAGCTCCTCCTTGAAGGTCTTGTAAAATTCAGCATCGAATCCATCTTTGCCAGGGCGTTTTTAGTTGGGGGATTATTGATAACTGTTCAGATATCCATGCTTGTTATAGGTCTATTTAAGTGATTAATCCCATCACGATTTAATTTAAGTAGGCCATATAAATCAAGGAAATCATCCATTTCTTTCAGATTTTCATACTTTGTGGAGTATATGCTTTTACAGTATGTCCCTATGACTTTTTGAATTTCTCTGGAATCTGTTGTGATATTCCCTTTATCATCTCTTATTTTATTAATTTGGGTCTCTTCTCTCTTTCTTTTGGTCAGATTTGCTAAGAGTTTATCAATCTTATTTATCCTTTCAAAGAACCAACTGCTTGTTTCATTGTTTCTTATGATTGTTTTTTGGTTTCTATTTCATTGATTTCTGCCCTAATCTTTATTATTTCTTTCTGTCTACAGATTTTTGGTTTGCCTTGTTCTTCTTTTTCCAAGGCTTTAAGGTGAAGCATTAGGTCGTTCACTTGCGATCTTTCTAATTTCTTAATATAGGCACTTAAAGCTATAAATTTACCTCTTAGAACTGCCTTCATTGTGTCCCAGAGGTTTTGGTATGTTGTATTCTCATTATCGTTTGACTATAAATTTTTTGATTTCCTTCCTGATTTCTTCATTTACCCATTCATCATTTAGTAGTGTATTCTTTAGTTTCCATTATTTTGTATGCTCTATAGCCTTTTTTCCTACTGATTTGTAGTTTAATTCCATTGTGGTCAGATAGAATTCAAGGAATTATTTCAATTTTCCTGAATTTGTTAAAATTTGCTTTGTGTCCTAATATATGGTCTATTTTAGAGAATGTTCCATGTGCTGCTGAGAAGAATGTATATTCTGCAGCCTTTGGATGAAATGTCCTGTATATATCTGTTAGGTCCATTCCTTTTATGACCTCATTTAGTCCAGATGCCTCTCTGTTTATTTTTTCCCAGGATGACTTGTCAGTTGATGAGAGTTGGGTGTTAAAGTCACCCACCACCACTGTGTTTGGTGTTATCTGTGACCTTAGTTCTAATAGTGTTTTTTTGATGAATTTGGGAGCCCCCATGTTAGGTGCATATATTTTTAGGATTGTAATGTCCTCCTGTTGGAATGTGCCCTTAATCAATATAAAGTGACCTTCCTTATCTTTCTTGACTAACGTTAGACTAAAGTCTACCTTGTCAGATATTAGGATAGCAACCCCTTCTTGTTTTCTAGGCCCATTTGCTTGAAACACCATTTTCCAACCTTTCACCCTAAGATGTCTATCATTTGTAGAAAGGTGAGTTTTTTGGAGACAACAAATTGTAGGTTCCTGCTTTTTAACTCAGTCTGCAATCTTATGTCTTTTGGTTGGGGCATTGAGGCCTTTGAAATTAAGAGATTATTGAAAGGTGTGTATTTATGTTTGCCATTTTTTGCTGTGTGGTTCCCATTGTACCTTTGCTCTCTTGTGTTAACTAGTATTTGATTATTGCTTGTTTTTTTTTTTTTTTTCCAGGTTCCTTATATGTGTGTTTTTCCCTTTCTTCAGCATGGAGAATTCTATAAAGTATTTTCTGTAGAGCTGGTTTGGTCTTCAAATACTCCTTTAACTTGCTTTTGTCATGGAATGTCCTTATTTCTCTGTCTATTTGAATGGATAGCTTGGCAGGATAAAGTAACCTTGGTTGACAGTTGTTATCTTTCAGAACTTAGAATACATCACTCCAAGCCCTTCTGGCTTTTAAAGTTTGTGTTGAATAATCTGCTCTAATATGGATGGTTTTGCCTTTGTAGGTAACTTGATTTTTCTCTCTAACTGCTTTAAATATTTACTTTGGTTTGTGTGTTTGTTAGGTTGATTATAATATGGTGAGGAGAGGTTCTTTCCAGGTTTTGCCTGGCTGGGGTTCTAAAGGCTTCCTGTATCTGCATTGGCATCTCTTTCCCAATTTGAGGAAAGTTTTTTTCTATGATTTTGTTGAAGACACCTAATATGCCTTTTGAGTGAAATTCTTCTCCTTCTACTAAGCCCTGAATTCTTACATATGATCTTTTCATAGTGTCCTAAATATCTTGAAATTCCAACTCATACTTTTCCATAAGTTTGTCTTTCTCTTTGTTGGACTGTATTAGATCTGCCACCTGGTCTTCTAGCTTAGATATTCTGTCCTCCCCTTCATCCATTCTACTGGTGAGATTTTCTACAGAATTTTTATTTCATTAACTGTATTCTTCATTGGTAGTAATTCTGACTGGTTTTTCTTTATGATTTCTACTTCCTTATTTTTGTCTTGTATTGCCTTCTTTATTTCATTAAATTGGTGTCCTGCATCTTTGATTTCCTCTTTGATTCCTTTGATTTCCTCTTTGGTTCCTTTGATTTGTTCTTTGACTTCTTTGAACATGTTTACAATCATTCTTTTGAAATCTTTCTCAGGCATTTCCAATAACTTGTTCTCACTGGAGGTCATTTCTCATGCATTAATACTTTTAGGTGGATTAATATTGTCTTGCTTTTTAGTGTTTCTTGTGTTATAATGTATATATTTTTGCATATTGGATTAAGTTAATGCTTGGATTTTCTAGCTAGCTGGGTATTCTTAGCTGTATCAACTGATTTGATGTTAAGTATCTTCAGGGTAGGAGCTTAAGGTGTTAGGTGTGGCTCTTAAGCCTCTCAGAGTATCTATATAGGTGTTCCTAGGGGTTGAGTTTCCCTGTTATGGGAGTATTCAAATAGGCTGAGTGGAATAAAATACAGGTAGATTCTAAAATTTAACTAAACACTGTACACATTCAATCAGAAACAGCACCAAGTATTTATGCAAGAGTGGTTATTATAACAACCAGGTCCTCTATCAACAAAGAGGTTAAGATATCTGGTCTGTTGAGGAGTCCAAGTCAGCTTGTGACCAAGTGAGACCATTCCCTGGTGCAATCCCAGTTACTTTTTGGATGATTTTTGGTCTCTATCATGTTGCTGGCTGGGTCGTTGGGCTGCTGCTCTGATTTCTGGAGGTGGATACTGTGGGGCAAACTGAGCCTGGCAACTGTGGCCCTGCAGATTGGCACCCCTGCTGCTGGAACCACTACTGATGCTGCTGGATCTGCCACTGCTGACACTGAAGCTGCCGCTATTGGATCTACTGCTGCTGGGGCCTCTCTTGCTGGTGCTGGAGCCACTGATGTTGCTCCTGGACTCTGCTCCTGCTTGGGTCCTGCTGTCAGCTCAAGTTGGCATGGCTGGGTCCCGTGACCCCTGCTATGTTCGCTGGAGCTGGGCACAGGCAGTGGAGGAAGGGAGGGAGCTGCAGCTGCTCTCATTCTTTTGCTGTTCCAAGTATTCTTCTACCTTGTGATCTATTCCTCCATTGTTCATGTTTCTAGAGTTTGCAGAGAGCTCTGGTGTGAGTAGAAGCTCCCCGCACCTGGCTTTTCCTGTGGCTCAAGCTGATCCTAGTGGCTTTCTGGTGCACCGAGGTCAGCGGACCTGCCAGGTCTGCTTTTGCTGGCCTGTGAAGGCTCTGGATGCTCTGGATCTCTCCTACTTCTCTGTTGCTATTTCAATGTCCTATACATCTCACTTTTTAGTAAAAGTGTGTATTTTGCTGAGTTATTTTGGTCTTTTTCCCCCCTAGGCTGCTTTGGTGTGGTACCTAAGCTGCCATCTTATCCAGAAGTCTCCCAGGTCAAGTGACATTTTCTTATCCCTAGCATTTTTTATTTTTATATTCTATTAGAGTTTTCAAGTTCCATTTCCAGTACCTATACATTATTGCGTATTGGTAGAGTTTGGTGGAGGTTCTAAGTATTGAAGCCATAGGAGAATAATTGCATGTATTTTTATAATGAATAGTAGTTCTTGCTTCTTAGGATTTATTTATATCTTTATTTTTTTCTCCATGATGAAACAAGAACCATCTGGAGTTGAGTGTGTCTCCTTCCCCATGTGTAAATCTAAGGTTGGCTAGACTCATGCATTTTTTTCCACACAGATAGATAGGGTTCTCATAAAATATCATCCACTTAGACTCTGATAAAATAAAATTTTAGTGGCATATTTAATTTAAGGAGAATAAAATATTCTGGAGATATTTTAAAATGTTTATTGGCCATCCACTATACTTTCCCCTATGCGCTTAAAGTATAAGGAAACTTTTCAGCAATCTTTTCTGAGATAAACTTTTAGGTAGGACTCCTGGAAGTAAATTTTAAGAAATTTTAAGGGCCTCCTGCTGAATAGACTCCTGAAGTTGTAACATTGAAGCTTAGTCTCCCAGAGCTTCCAGAAGGGTGCCACGTGCAGAGTCTGTTTGCTTATATCTCTACTAGCTCCAGTAACTGTTCTTGCTCCTGAACCTTATTAAAATAGGCTGTGGTTCCCTGTGTCTGCCTGGAGTCTCTGATTTCATGGGTGAAAATTTTCTTCTCTTTGACCTCAGTGTTTCATAAGATCTAAGAAGTATTACTGACCTTTAATTTTCTAAGCTTTTTGAATTTTCTGTGAATATGGAAATCAGGCCTTCCATGTTCCTCATATCTTGGCCCAGAAATGAAAATTCTGTTATATTTTATCATGACTTTTATGTATAGATCATAAAAGATGAGAATGCTGTTGAAATAATTTGTAAGGATAACATTTATTCCATTTTTCTATGTTCTTCAATAATAACATCTTGCAAAACTATAACATTAACAGTACCAAAATTATTCCAATTTTTAAGATTTATTTGTACTGATTTGTGTCTGTGATACATATGTTTAATTCTGTTCAATGTTATCATATGAACAGCCTGGTATAGACATCATCTTAGTCAAAACTATAGTACTTCTAACACCATAAGCATTCCTCCTCTTGTCCTTATACAACTACATATATTTTCTTCTTACTGTCCTGAAAACCATTACATAGCTACTAACTTTTATAGGTGTTATATTTTAATATTTTGAATTTATCTTTTGTGCCTAAGTCAAACAAATAATGGTAAACAAATTCTCCTTCTGTACCATTACTTTTATATAGCAACATGAAATTTAATCACACACGTTTTCTGTGTTATATGTGAAAAAAAATGGTATACCTTCTGTGAATTGGATGGTGGCTTTACTGTTCAGATATCCTGAGGTTTCTCGGAATAAAATCAGCTGTTACTATTTATTGTCATGAAATTCCTCTTCCTGTCCCTGAATATGGAATGCTAGTGGTCAGAGAATATAGTAGCAAGATCCAAATGGCTTCTACCTATGTTAAAAGCAGAACAGCCCTATTATTTGTCAGCCACCAAAGGAGGCCACTTTCTCTTTTCCACAATGAGTCAAGATGAGATTATTTTATGATAAGTAATCTTGAAGCTGAAGGATTCAGAGAGCACAAGGTTAGAAATTGTTGTGTTAGAGACTTATAAGACATTGTTTTCTTTATTAGAATTTCAGTTTATTGTATAATATAAAATATAATATAAACATATAAGATTAGTTCTTTAAATTTCACATAAAACAGGTTAATTTTGTTGATTTTCTTAAAATATTATATATTTATATTTGCTTACATTGAATGGAAAGATATTAAAATGGGTTCCCTTTATTGAAGACACTAAACTAGTTTTCTATAGTATTTTAGCAGGAGAAAACCTTAGTTATATCATGAATGTGTTTAGACTTGAATTGATTATCATATTGAAAATATATCTCATTTAAGTATGTAAAGCTCCAATTAAAACCTAACTATAAAACATGAAAACGGAAAATAATTGAACCATTTAAAAAATGCTAATCAGATAATTGCACATTAGTTAAAATATCTTTCCTTCATTTTGCATCTGTGTTTGAACATATACAGTTTCTCATGTGCACTATTCACTAAGTAACTGATTATTTCCTCTGATTGAATGCCAGAAATCTAGAAAGACATTGTAATCTAAATACCCAAAGATCATGGAAGAGATGGTTCAATCAAATACACTAACCCAAAAAATTTATCCAAAGGAAACTGATTTGAATTTTATAAAGTTATATGGAGAGTAAAAGTTGTTACAATCATACTTGTTCCAAAAATATTGCATCTATATCAAGTTATCTAATTATCTGGTCCCTTTCTATAATGTATATAGTAGAGAAAGAAATCATTTCTATTTCTTACACACATAACATCCTACAAATAGATCAAATATAATAAAAAGAATGTTCATGAGCACCTTTCTGGTCATAAAACATTTTAACCCAGAAAAATATCACTTTCAAAACAGGAAACCGCCAGCCATTATATCACAAACAAATGCACTTACTCTTCTTTCACTTAGAATAAATACCAAGAGCAAGGCATACATGTATGCTAGCTTTGCAAAAGGAGTCAAATAACCAGTGAGGATAATTTCCTTATCTGATGCTTCTCATCTGAATTTCATTCTTTTCTCAAAATTTGTCTTTTAGGGACCCAGGTGATGCTACATGAGCCAACCCACACAGGCATTTAAGATGAAAAATGAAGTCTGTGTACCAGGTAAACATGTGATGACTCTCATATCCTCTGCCCTTATGTGGGTGATAGAAATAATTACTTCCAGACACATCATTGAATTGGGCACAGTTGGCACAAGGGAGCCATCCAGGTGTTGAGTGAGATAGGAAATGTGCTGCCTGATTAGCAGGACTGGAATACTGGTCTTGCAATGCTCTCTTAAATGAGATGAAGGAAGAGCATGTAAAGATGACACTTAATTTTTCATCTGAGACCAAAGCATGCCAGTGTTTCAAGATGATTTTGCTAATCACATGGGATGATTCTGTGCATGTTGTAATGAAGGGACAGAAAGATGTTTCCCTAAAACAAGGCAAACACTATTCAAATCAGTCCTACTGCAATAAGTTCTGTTGACCTTTTTTTAATAGTCTTGGTGAAGTTTCACTTACGGCTGTAAAAACATAATTTGTATCATCTATTTGCTTCCAAAGTAAAATCTTTTCTGCAATGATACTAAGATTTTTGCACTACTATGATTTTTTCATTGTGACAACTTAGTCCTATTCTGAATATTTTATTACCCTTACTGTAAAAATCAGAGTTCTTAGCCAAGAAGTTGAAAACTTTTTAATGCAAACACATATCACTATACATAAGAACATTTACATATTTTTCAATTTTTAGTATTTGGTTAGTTTAATTCCTAAAATATATTAATAATTTCTAAGTAACAACTGGAATTTACTGTTAATTTACAATAAAAGAAGCTCTTAGTCAAGCATTTTACATATATCATGTCATCATTTTAATATCATCATAACTTTTAGAAACTCTATCAGGTCACAGAATGTGTGTGAGGAGCCAGGCCTTTTCTAAAATTACTCTATAGTCTTGATTACTATAAGGGTCACATGCATTATATCTTATCCCCCACAGTGGTTTTCAAAATCCTTTCAGTTATATCATGAGGTAAGTTTATCTTCCTAATAATATTGATATTATTTGACCATCAGACACCCAATTTCCCATACAAGTTCAAAGCCCAAAAGTTATTTGGCATTACTTCTGAGTCCATATTTCCCCCATCTTTAATGAACAACTAAGTTGCAAAACAACATTCAAGAGGAAAGTCCAAATTATCTAAAAAGGTTATTAGAATAATCATCCCTTTCCCTACTATATATCTAGTAATGCCATATTCACTTCATAGACTTCAACTAAGGTAATACATCACATCAGACTGAATGTAGAAACAGACACAATATTTAGAGAGCCATTCTAGGTCTTAAGAAAATGCAAAATGAAGCTGAGTATGGTGGTTCATGCTTATAATCCCAGTCCTTCAAAGGACGAAATAAAATTGTAATGAGTTTGAAGGCAGGCAGGGCTAGAGTGACACCTTAAGTCAAAACATCAAAAAGGAAAGAAAATGAAAAATGAGCATAGTCATGATGGCACACACTTGTAAACCAATATTTGAGGAACAGGCAAGGGACATTGCAAGTTTTAAGCCTACCCTGGTAGACAAAGGAGATTTTAAGCCAGCCAGGGTTAAAAAGGGAGCTCTTTTCAAAATGAAAAACAAAAATAAATATCTACAATTTACTATTTCATTTTGGAAAATGTAATAAATTTAATGAAAATATTATGTCTACATTCAATAGATTTATTATTGTCTTAACTGAATTAATAACAAGATATTTTAAATATGTTTTAATTTCTACTTCTTTAAATATTGATAGACGTAGCCAAAATAAACAAATGTTCTCAATAACTGTTAATCTGTTAATCTAAAGGGATTCTGATACCAAAACATTTTAGAACTACTTTGGTAGCAGATTACAAAAGAAATGTCATCTCTGCACTAATTCCCACCTATGACTCAGTGAGTAAATATACATATATGTATATATATACGAACAGCATATATATTAGCTCTCCAACAGAGACTGTGTGATAACACCGATACACAGTAACTTTCCAGTAGTGTTAATTTTCTTCAACAACCTAAAAATTTTGAACTACATCTTGCAGAAAATAAAGAAACTTGGTTCCTTCTAGGTGAGGAAATAACATGATTGTAGCAAAGCTCTGAAAGTGTTCTTCAAGTTTTGTTGTGAAGGGTGAACTGACAAGATCAGTCTGGGTGCTATTTTATAAGTATAGGTCAAAATAACAGAATAGCAAAGCGAAATTAGTGCAATATACAGTTACTGACACAAAAATGAAGCTCTGATACTAGCTACAGAAATAAATATTTCCACATTAGAATGACAACATAGAAGCAAATATCAAATTGAAACCTAGGGCAGGAAGAGAAAGATACACGGAAATATTTAAGATAATTTTTTCTGTGCTATTAAAATTTTCATTACTACAGTTATCATGAAAATTGTAATACCAAAATCAGTAGTCAAGTAAAAAGGAAATATTATTTGTAAAATAGAGCTTAACACAAATTTTTCAAGAATACCTTTACTATGAAAAATAAGTAGGCTATTTTTTCCAAACTGTTTTTTTTCCCACAATTTATGCTTCACTGGGATGAAATTACATATTATTTATGATCATATGTCCTCAAATCTAGAAACAAGTACTTGCCATATAGAAGATGCTCAATGAATGCATACGAAACTGCTGGTTTTTTATGTGAGTAAATCAGTGTTTAAACGTAGAAGTCTGGTAGTCCAAATTTTCTATGCCTTCAGAGATTAGATTCTAACCTCCCAAACAGATGGCTCAGTTTGTGAGAGATTTGGATTAGAAGTGCTCAGAATGGAGGGCAACTGGCATATAGGGCAGAGATTTATAATCTCTCATTCCTGAAGTGTTACAGATGAGGTATTAATATAAACATGCCCATCCTGGAACACTGGAATTTCAGCTAAGGCACATATATCCAATTTACATTCAGTTTATTTATGAAATGCTAAATAAAATATAAACAATATATAAATAAAATATAAAATATATGTAACATATAATATATAAATAAAATATAAACACTATATTTTATTTATCATTTTATTTGTGATGCTTCCATACATGTATAAAATAAATTTTCATTCCAATTCCCCCTACTTACCCTCTTTCTTCCCTCTCCCCACCCCCTAAAGCCCTTCCTATTCTTTGATCCTCATCCTTTCATGCCTTATTTTTTATTTCTTTTTCTTTTCTTTGTACTTTTTAAAACATTGAGTTAATTTAGGGCTGCTTTTATGACCATGAATGCCAGTTTATTTATGGAAAATGAGAAGAATGGGTAACCTTCCAGTTTATATGACACTGATGGGCATGATTCCTCCTATGCTAGCAATCACCAGCTGCCCCTGGATACTCTGGGAGGACTAGAGTCTAGTGAAACCCACCCCTCATGTATCCATAAATATTGAAAGGTTCAAGCTTGTGCAGGAAACCACAGCTACTATGACCTTGTGAGTGCAAAGGCCATGTCATATGCATAGGACATCATTGCGTGTCCCTCATTACCATCCTACTGCTCTTACATTTTTTCCATCCCTTCTTCCCATGATATTCCCTAAACTCTGGGGGACATGGTTTAGATGTCATGCTTAGGGACTGAGCATACACTGAACAAATACATTGTGCATGCATGTCTACATTAACCTCTGCCCTTTTCACTAACCAAACTCCTGTGACTGGGGCTGTGATCAGTATCAATCTATGGTAACAACAACAAAATGCTACTTAAAGGGCAGTTTGACATGTCTATTTGCCATAACTATAGTAATGAATTCCCCACTCAGGCCTATTTATTTTTATTTTTATTTTATTGATTTATTTATTTGAGAGTGACAGACAGAGGAAGAAAGAGGCAGATACAGTGATAGATAGAGAGAGAGAGACAGAAAGAGAGAGAGAGAGAGAGAGAGAGAGAGAGAGAGAGAGAGAGAAAATGGGCATGCCAGTGCCTCCAGCCACAACAAATGAACTCCAGATGTGTGCGCCTCCTTGTGCATCTGGTTAACATGGGTCTTGGGGAACCGAGCCTCTAACCAAGGTACTTAGGCTTCACAGGCAAGCACATAACCACTAAGCCATCTCACCAGACCACTAAGGCCTATTTTTGTAATGACAGAGTTTGGCTGTATTTACAAGACCAGGCATAATTTCCCTCCCATTGAGTGGGATTCAAATCCATCAAAGAGAAGTTGTTTACTTCCAGAATTTTCATTCCCTATTACACCAATATGTATATCATCTTGCCTGGCAGCTCAATTGTGAAATACACAGGGTCCACAGATGGATAGAACTGTTGTTGACTTTTCTTCACCAGTATAACCTGCATAGCACCTTCTTATATGATGAAACCTAGCCAGCAGTTAGAAAGCTTTGAACACAGTTCAAGATTGGTTTCTACAAGTCCTGTGAAAAATGTGCATCTTATTCAGGAATGATTACTTCCAATCTAGTTTTCTTGGGCAGCCAAGAGCAACGACAAGAGTGTACAATTGTTTTAGAGGTCACTGTAGCCTCCCTGACCAACAACTCAAGGGGAGGAATCTCATCCCTAGCACAGGCATTTTTAATTAATATCCTATAACATTTGGGAGAAGTTTTGTCCATTACATATCTTCATTAAAAATTATATTTTAAATTGGCTTACCAAATAGGTTTACATGTGGCTGATTCATATGTCTTTAAGTGTGGCATGTCCTCTCCCCATCCTCCTCTTCCTCAATTCAGTTAAAACTTTTCATGTCCTGTGTGTCCTATGCCACCCCAAAAAACTCCCACTGCATGGCCTCTGCTCCACAGATATATTTCTGGGTCAATACCTTGCAGTTTTTACTATTGTGGCTTTTTTTCCTCAAGATTGTTTTGACTCTCCAGGGTTCTTTTGGACTCTATGTGAATACTGAGATTTTTTTCTATACCTTTGAAAAATGGTGCTATAATTTTGAGAGGGTTTGCATTGAATTTGTAGATTGCGTTTGGGAGCGTGCCATTTAATTCTCTTAACCCATAAGCACGGGAGAGATTTCCATCTTCTCATGTCTTCATTCGTCTCTTTATACAGTGTTTTGCAGTTTTCATTGGAGAGATATTTCACTTCTTTGGTTAAGTTTATTCCAAGAAATATTGTACTTTTGAGGCTATAGGGAATTGGATTGTTTCCATAATTGCTTCCTTGATGTGTTTGTCAATATATAAGGAAGCAACTGATTTTTGTATGTTAATCTTATATCCTGCAACTTTGCTGAATGTGTTTAATCAGCTACAGGAGTTTTTGGTGCAGTCTTTAGAATATCTTATGCAGAGAATTATATCATATTCAAATAAGGACACATTGTCTTCATTCTTTCTGATTTGTATCTCTTTTACTTCCTTCTGTTATTTCCGTATCTATGACTTTTTTATATTAATTAGTTTTGTACTCAGTGAATACAGTCAATTTGGTACCATTATTAGGCAAATCCATGACCTACCTCCTCTCCTTAGGCCCTCCTTGTAGAGATATATGGGTCATGCATTCTGGAGTTAGCCCACAGTTATGGGTAGGATAAATGTCTCTGCATATTATGATCCAACATGTAGCTCTGACATTCTTTCCTACCCCTCTTCCACAAAATTTCCCTGAGCCATGTTGGGTTCATTTTTGGTCTGCTTCAGTGATGAGGTGTTGGGGGCCTCTGGGTCTCTGGCTGTCTTGTTTGGTAGGAGTTGATTTTTCTTTGTGTTGATCTCCTCCACCCTTGTGCTGATACCTGGTTCACCAAGGAAACAGTACCCTTGCTTGTTTTGCCAATTGTTCTTAGTTTCAGCTGGGGACCTTTTGAGGTATGATGGGGTGGCTCTTGCTTTAGGATCTACATCTATCTGAAAAAGAGAAGCAGATTCTCCAATGGAGAGTAAGTTAGCACCAGACAAATGAGATAATCCTTACTTTTTTATAGAGAATTTAATAGGTGTAGGCCCTCTTGTAGCCCACGATTGGTGGTACCTTGATAATGGAGAGTGGGCTCATGTTTGGATATGGTTCTGACTTCTTTCCCAGCTCCAGCTATAGGCCCCTTAACACTGAAGGGATCAGTTAGCCAAATCAAGAGCAGTTGGTTTCCCACCATGGCTGTGTGCCACTATTGCATTTGTGTGAGCATCACGACAGGTTATTTGCTGCTAAGTAAGTTAGACCATGAGTTGCTAAGACAGATATTGGTCATTTTCTCTCAGTCGCCCGTGTAGCACCTTCTGGGACTAGATGTGCTGACTGAGGACTGACTCTTCCAGCTTCCAGCCATGCCATTCTGTTTTATGTGTCAACCACATAAGGTGTCTTCAGCAGTAGGGTCTTACCATTAACCTTTGGTGGGTCATCAAGTACTCTGACAGAAGTCTGTCTTTCTTTTAGGAAACCTTGTAGGTCTATCTGATTAAAAGTTCATTGTGGATGATAGCCACTTGGTGGTACTGGGAGTTACAGGTCAGTGCCCACTAAGAGAAGGAAGAAAAAGATAACTAATATAAAAGAGTTAGAGAGGAGAGAGAGACTGGAGAAGATTAAGGTCAGTCTTCATCATACCATCTCCAGTGTCTTCATAGCTTCTCCAGGAAATTTATTATTAGATATGTCAATGTTTAGTATGTAAACAATACATGTTGGTACCATCTTTTCTCTCCTCCTTTCTCTTTTCTGAAGAGGTCTTCGTCAATGGGGATGCAGGTCAATCCTATGGGTATTATGTATCATGCATTATGTGGGGGAGAAGCAATATCTGTGTGCAAAATGTCCCAACTTGTGGCTCTAACAATCTTTCCACCCCCTCTTCCAAAAAATAAATCCATGATCCATGCTGGGAGCATTTTAAGTCTACTGCAGTGATGGGCCCTTAGGAACCTCTGGATCTCTGCTTTAATAGGTATTGAGTGTCCTCAGTGTTTATCTCCTTCATCCTTGTGATGATATTAGATTCACTAAGAAAGCAGCACTCTTACTCATTTCCCCAATTCCTCTGTGGTTTCAGCTTGGGCCAGGGTGGCATGCACTGGGTCATTTATCTCCTCATCTGAAAAACAGAAGCAGATTCTCCAATGGAAAATGAAGTCAGCACCAGTTAATTGGGAAAACCATTATTAATTTAGAGAGAATTTAAATAGTATAGACTCTCTTATAGCCCAAGGTTAGTGGGAGCTTGACAATGGAAAGCAGAATAATTATCTAGATATGATTCTGGCTTGTTTACCAGTTCCTGATATTATTTCCTTTCTGTGGAGCAGATCTGTTAGCCAATCCATAAGCAGTCGGTTATCCACCATGGCTGTGTGCCACTATTGCACTTGTGTAAGCATCATGTAAGGTTTATCTTTGTCTGGTTTTGGTATCAGGGTGATGTTGGCTTCATAGGAGTTCAGTAAGAATTACTTCCTTTTCTATTTTATGGAAAAGTTTGAGAAGCATTGGTGTTAGTTCTTCCATGAAGGTCTGGTAAAATTCATCAGTGAATCCATCTGGACCTGGACTTTTTTTTAGTTGGGAGACTTTTTATAAGTGTTTGGCTTTCCATACTTGGTATAGGTCTATTTAAATGGTTTATGTCATCTTGATTTAATTTTGGTAGGTCATATGAATCAAGGAAATCATCCATTTCTTTCAGATTTTCAAACTTAGAGGCATATAAATTAGCAAAGTATGTCTTTACAATTTTCTGAGTTTCTTTGTTATCTGTTATAATGGAGACTTTTTCATCTCCAATCCTATTAATTTTTGTCTCTTCTCTCTTTCATCTGGTCAAATTTTCTAAGGGTTTATTAATCTTGTTTATTCTTTGAAAGAACGAATTCTTCCTTTCATTGATTCTTTGGATTTTTTTGTTTTTATTTAATTAATTTCTGCTCTAATCTTTATTATTTCTTCTCATCTACTGATTTTTGGTTTGCCTTGTTTTTCTTTTTCCAAGGCCGTAAGGTGAAACATAAAGTTGTTTATTTGTGAACTCTCTAATTTTTTAATATAGGTATTTAGAGCTATAAATTTTCCTCTTTGGACTGCCTTCCTTATGTCCCAAAAGTTTTGGTATGTTGTATTGTCATCATCATTTGATTCTATGAATTTAATGATTTCTTCAAAGACCCATCAATCATTCAATAGTGTATTCTTTAGTCTCCATGAATTTGTTTATGCTCTGTAACTTTTCTTGTTGCTGATTTTCAGTTTAATCCCATTGTGGTCAGATAGGGTACATGGGATTATTTCAATTCTCCTCTATTTGTTGAGATGTTCTTTGTATCCTAATATATGGTCTATTTTAGAGAATGTTTCATGTGCTGCTGAGAAAAATGTATATTCTGCAGCATTTGGATAGAATGTTCTATAGATATCTGTTAGGTCCATTTGTTCCATGACATTATTTAATTCAGATGTCTTTTTTTTTTTTTTTTTTTGCCAGGATGACCTGTCAGTTGATGAGTGTGGGGTATTGAAGTCTCCCACTACAATTGTGTTTGATTTTATCTGTGACCTTAAGTTTAATAGTGTTTGTTTGATGCAACTGGGAACCCCCATGTTAGGTGCATATATGTTTAGGATTGTAATGTCCTTCTGTTGAAGCATTCGTTTAATCAGTATAAAATGACCTTTTTTATCTTTCCTCACTAATGTTGGTTTGAAGTCTATCCTGCCAGACATTAAGATAGCAACCCCTGCTTGTTTACTAGGCCTATTTTCTGGCAATATCATTTTCCACACTTTCACCCTAAGATAGTGTCTATCTTTTATTGAGAGATGGGTTTCTTGGAGGTAAAAAATGGCAGGATCCTGCCTTTTAATCCAGTGTGCAAGCCTGTGTCTTTTGGTTGGTGCATTGAGGCCATTGATATTAAGAGTTATTATTGAAAGATATGCATTTATCTTCGCCATTCTTCTTATTTTGTATTGTTTCCTGTTTTCCCTTTACCCTTTTGTTTTAACAATAATTTGAGAGTGTTTTTTTTTTTCCCCTATTTTCTCCTGTGTGTGTTTTGCTTTCTCTTCATCATTAAGAATTCCATCAGGTATTTTCTGTAGAGCTGGTTTAGTGTCATAAATTAATTTACCCTGTTTTTGTTGGGGAATGCCATTATTTTTCCATTAATTTGGATAGACAGCTTTGCAGTGTAAAGTAATCTTAGTTGACAGTTGTTATCATTCAGAATTTGGAATAGATCATTCCAAGCCCCTCTGGATTTAAAGTTTGTGTTGCGTAATCTGCAGCTACTCTGATGGGCTTGCCTTTGTAGGTGACATACTTTTTTTTCTCTAACTGCTTTGCATATATCATCTTTGGTTTGTGTGTTTAGCAGTTTAATTATAACATGGTGAGGAGAAGTTCTTTCCAGATTTTGTCTGTTTGGTGTTCTAGAAGCTTCTTGTACCTCCAATGGCATTTGTTTCCCAACTTAGGGAAAATTTTCTTCTGTGATTTTGTTGAACACACCTACTAAGCTTCTGGATTGAAATTCTTCTCCTTCTATTATTCCCTGAATTCTTTTTTTTTTTTTTTTTTGTCACTTTCCTACTCAGTGAATAGTCAAGTTGGTACCCTTGTTAACCTTCCTAGTGTCCTGCCCTCTCCCCCAGCCCCTCCCTGTTGAGGTATATGGGTAAGGCATTGTGGCATTAGCCCTCAGTTATGGGTAGGAGGAAATGTCTCTATGTATCATGACCCAGTGTGTGGCTCTGACATTATTTCCACACCCTCTTCTGCAAATTTCCCTGAACGATGTTGGATTTATTTTAGGTCTGCTTCAGGGATAAGGACTTGGAAGCCTCTGTGTCTCTGGATGTCTGATTTGGTAAGAGCTGATTGTTCTCTGTGTTGATCTCCTTCACTCTAATGCTGGTACCAGGTTCACCAAGGAAACAACACCCTTGCTTGTTTTGCCAGTTATTATTAGTTTCAGCTGGGTCCTTTTGAGATATGATGAGGTGGTTCTCTCCTTAGGATCTGCATCTATCTGAAAAAGAGAAGATTTTCCAACGGAGAGTAAAGTTAGCACCAAATAAGTGGGGTAACCCATATCTTTTTAGAGAGAATTTAATAGGTGTAAGTACTCTTGTAGCCCATGATTGGTGGTAGCTTGAAAATGGAGAGAAGGCTCAGTTTTGGGTATGGTTCTGACTTGTTTCCCTGCTCCAGCTATGGGTTTCATTCCACTGAGAGGATCAGTAAGCCAAATAAAGAGAAGTTTTGGGATCGAGTCTCTCCAGTCTCTTATGTATACAATCATGTTATCTGCGAATAGAGCTAACTTAACTTCTTCCTTTCCAAATTGTATCCCTTTTATTTTTCTCCTGTCTTATTGCTACAGCTAGGACTTCCCATACTATCTTGAAGAGCAGAGGTGAGAGTAGACACTCCTGTCTTGTTCCTGATTTCAATGGGAATTATTCCAGTCTCTCTCCATTACATGCTATTTGGGCCTTAGGAGCTTTGTATATAGCCTTTATTATGGTAAGATATGAACTGACCATGCCAATTCTCTCCAATGTTTTGATCATAAAGTGATGTTGTATTTTGTCAAAGGCCTTTTTCTGTATCTATCAAAATGATCATGTGGTTTATGTGTTTAACCTTGCTTATATGGTGTATTACATTGACAGGTTTTAGTACATTGATCCACTCCTGCATTCCTGGGATGAATCCCACTTGATCAAGGGGGATAATGCTTTAGATGTGTTGTTGGATTCAGTTTGTAAAGATTTTGTTCAGGATCTTGTTTAAAAGTTGCTGTTCAGTGAACTTACCCAATCACAGAAATGTAATTGCTGCATAGTCTCACTCATCTACAGGACCTAACCTGAAGCTACCTAAAATGATGACATACCCAGCAAGCATGTTGAGGACCAGAAAATAGGGTGGATGGGGATGGAAGGGAGGGTAAGGGAGGGGGTAGCTATATGCAAATGGCAATGGTGACAAAAAAAAAATTCTACACACTAAAAAGCAGACCAAATGTTTGAACCTTCATCAGGCCCTTAGAGGGAACACCTGAGTCACAAGGCACTGGAGAGGGTACAATGACAATTAACCTTAATCTTCTACAGCTTCTCTTTCTATCTCTTTCTTTCTCTCTTTGTCTCTCTCTGTCTTTTCTGTAACACTTTTATTTACTTATAGTTTTCTTCTTTCTCTTTGTGGGCACTGACCTTTAACTCTTAGTACCTGCAGGTGGCTATCATCCACAATGAGCTTTTGATCAGGGAGATCTAAAAGATTTCCTAAAAGAATGACAAATTTCTGTCAGAGTACTTGATGACCTACCAAAGGTTAGTGATAAGACCCTACTTCTTAAGACACCATGTGTAGTTGCAATGTACATGGAGTGACATGGCTGGAAGCTGGAAGAGAGTCAGTCCCCAGACAGTCAGTGAGTCTAGTGCCAGAAGGTGCTACATGGGTGACTGGGGAAAAGGACCAATATCTGTCCAAGCAACTCATGGTCTAACCTACTTAACAGCAAATAACCTCTTGTGATGCTCACACAATTGCAATAGTAGCACACAGCCATGATGGGAAACCAACTGCTCTTGTTTTGGCTAGCCGGTCCACTCAGTGGAATGTAACTTATAGCTGGAGGAGGGAAACTAGTCAGAACCATAACCAAAAATGAGACCACTTTCCATTATCAAGCTATCACTAATCATGGGCTACAAGAGGGCCTACACTTATTAAATTCTGTCTTAAAAAATAAGGGTTATCCCATTTATCTGGAGCTAACTTTACTCTCTGTTGGAGAATCTCCTCTTTTTCAGATAGATGCAGCTACTAAGGAAGGAACCACCCCATCATACCCCAAAAGGGTCTTAGCTGAAACTAAGAATAATTGGCAGAACAAGCAAGGATGCTGTTTCCTTGGTGAACATGCACAAGGGTGAAGGAGATCAACATAGATAACAATCAACTCCTACCAAATCAGATGTCCAGAGACACAGAAGCTTCCAAGTCCTCATCACTGAAAGAGACCTAAAATGAATTCAACATGGCTCAGAGAAATTTGCAGAAGTGGGGCAGAAAAGAATGTCAGAGCCACACATTGGGTCACGATACACAGAGGCATTTCCTTCTACCCATAACTGTGGGCTAATCCCACCATGCCTTACCCATATACCTCAACAAGGAAGGGCCAGGGGTAGGAGGGAGGACAAGGAAGAGGCTAACGATGGCACCACCTTGATTGTATTCACTGAGTGCAAAACTAATGAATTTTAAAAAAAGAAAAGAAAAGTGTGCTATTCAGTTTCCAGAAGCCAGTGGGATTCTTGGTGGGTCTTTTGTTGTTAATTTCTAGCAATATAACATTGTGATCTGATATCATGCAGGTAATTATGTCAATCCTCCTAAATATATGGAGGCAGGATATGTGGCCAAGTATATGATCTGTTTTAGAGAATGTTCCATTGTCTGCTGAGAAGAATGTGTTGTCTATTGATTTGGGATGGAATGTTCTGTAGATGCCCATTAGGTCTAAGTAATCCATGGCTTTCTTGAGCTCTCTTAGTTGAGTTTCTGTTTGAATGATATATCTATCACTGATAATGGTGTGTTTAAGTCCCCAACTATGATGGTGCTGGTGGTTATTTCTGTTTTATTGTCAAGTAGGTTTTGTTTTATGAACTGTGGTGCTATTGTGTTTGCTGCATAAAATATTATGATTATGATATCCTCTTGATTGATCATTCCCTTGATAAGGAGAAAGCAGCCTTCTTTGCTTTTTTGATTATTTTTGGTTCAAAGTCTATTTTATCTGATATTAGTATAGCATAGCTATGCCTGCTTGTTTCTCATTCCCATTTGCTTAGAATATAGTTTTCAACACTTTCATAATGAGGAGGCCTCTGTCTTTAGTGGTGAGGTGGTTTTCTTGAGGACAACAGATTGACGGGTCCAATATTCTTGTCCACCCTGTTAGCTTGTGTCTCTTGATGGGTGAATTAAGTCCATTAATATTTAGGGTAATGACTATGAGGTTTGATTTGATCCCTGCCATATTGTTTTGGTATATGTGGTTTGTTGTTTTCATGGACTTTGAAGTTTTTTGTGTCTTCCCTGACTAAGTTTGGTTATTGTGATCTACTTCTTATAGAAATTTGAGGTTGATTATTTGATTCTTCTGTGTGGAGAATTTCTTGAAATACTCTCTGTAGGTTTGTGTTTGTGTTCATATAATTGTAAAGCTGAGTTTTGTCATGAAAAGTTTTTCTTTCACAATCTATTATGAGGGATGATTTTGCTTTCTTTCTTATCCATTCTGTTATTCTATGCCATTTTATTGGAAAATTTAAACCATTAACATCCATAGTTATTAATAAAAGTTGTGACATAATTTCTGTCATCATCTGCACTAAGCTATCACATGTTTTTTTCTCACACGGTTTTATAGAAAGTTTTAATACATGAAAACAGAATAATTTTATTTTATTTCCACCTTACTTTATTTTGTCCCCATCCCCTCCCACTATCCTCTAGAGTACCTTCCTCTTTCCAAGTAGTCATTCTTCTGTATTGCAGTCTCATTATTTTTTGTCCTTGCCTGCTCTTGATGTAAATATCTTGATGTACTAAGAATTGTGTAGTTATTTGTGGGGGGTGGGCAATGACAAACCCTGTGAGGTTTTGAATGCACCAGTGGGTCATTGGTAACAATAGCATCCCAAAGTACTCCTACCCATTCTGTGGCTTTTATATTCTTTCCACCTCCCCTTCTGGACTGTTTTTCTGAGTTTTAGAGGACATGGAAGAGATGCTTTGTTCATATTTGAGCTTTAGGTTTTAGCTTTGATGAGTTTAGGTCACCTCATAGTCTGCTCCCATCTCCATAGAGAAGCTTCTGTGGCTGGAAGTATCAGCACTCATATCTTTCTGCTCCTCCTCTTCACTGTTATGTGAGGCCTATCAGATGTGTTAGAGAGAACTCATCTAGTAGTAAGCACTGGGATTTATCCTCTGTTCATCTTGTTGCTCACTTGTGACCTTCCCAGTATTCATCACTATCTGTAAAAGTAACTTCTTTAGCCAGGCATGATGGAGCATGCCTTTAATTCCAGCACTTGGGAGGCATGGGAGGCAAAGGTAGGAGGATCTCTATGTCTGGGCTAGAGTAAGACCCTACCTCAATAAAACAAACAAACAAACAAAAAAAGAGAAATTTCTCTAACTAAAAGCAAGAATAAGAATATTCATAAACATACATATTATAAGACAATTTTCTGGGCTCAATATATCCCTTTAAACAAAGAACAGTGGTAGCCTTCCTTTAGGTCCTATGACTTTCCAAGCTCTAGGCTTTCAGGACCAGGCATGAATTTTCTCCTACTGCATGGGTCTCAAATCCAATTGGACAGTAGTTGATTTCCCCTGTAATTTATGTTCCATTATTGAACCCACAGGCACATAGATTGCAGGATCTACTTGTTGTAAGAGAGTGGCCAAGTTTTCTTCCTCAACATTCTGAAGAACACTTTCTTGCACTCTGGCAGCAAGTCAATAGAGAGGAGCTTCTAGCTTAGTTCCAGCTTGATTCCTCAGTGCCTTAAGACCTCAGCATGTGGTGTCTTTAGTAATAGAGTCTTACCATCACATTTTCATCAGTACCTGATGGCAATTGGCTATGTTATTTTGTGGGTCTATTGGGTATCCCTGACCAACAATTCACTGGGCAGGATGGCCCATCACTGGGATTTACTATAACAACCTATGGCTTTTTCTACTTTCTCTCTACTCCAGAAGGATGCTTCTACTAACACTCTCTCACACTCTCTCTTTTACAAATTATGTTTTAAATTTAACTGACAGTAAGTAGATTCTATATGACCTGTTCATATTATATTTAATTTTGTGTACCCATATTCCCTATATCCTCCCTCCAATTAATTAATCCTCATTTAGAGCTTTCTATCTCATGCATACTGTCTTCTACTTATCTGTTTACTATATTTTTACCTAATCCCTCCCAATTTCTTATCCCTCCAGGCCCCATTATAGCTTCCTAGCCTCTACCACTGGATATTTTCCCAGTTTACAAATAAATGTAGGTATTGCATGTTAGTATCCCCATGTGAGAGAAATAATTCAATGTTATTCCATTGTGCAAAGCACATAGGGAGTGGGTGAGCTACTCTATAATGAAAGCAATAATATCCCAGAATTATTTCAATAAATAAGAATATTCTTCAAAATTGCAGCATATCAATATGTCTCTTTTAATAGGTATCTGTGGAGAGTCAAACACCCTGAACCATATTTTAAATCCAACTGCTTAACATCAGTATTTTTTAATTTGTTCCATCATATCAAGGAGATTTTAGCTTTATTTATCTTTAAACAGTAACTTTAAGATCTTGTGACTTAATGTGAGTTTGTTTGGCTATATGACAAATACCTTTAATACTTTTCATTTTAAATTGATATCACCTTGACTCCTTAATAATTTTTGAATGTGTAGTGAGATTAATAACTGTCTGTTTACCATTTTAATTCTATAAACAAGTGGAAATGAGCCAACATTTTATCCTGTAACTCCATGGATAAAGTACATGTCTTTTCATTAATCCCTTGATGAATTAGTTTTCATATTCTATTCTTCAGCTCTAGAATGCTTATTTATGTCTCCAACATAAATAATCATCAAAGTATTGAAAGTAAAGCCTCTGTTAAAAATGACACTTCAAATGCAGAACCATTTCTAAACATGGTTCATTATTAGCAGACCTCACAAATGATAGGAAGTAAAATCCTGGCTTTTATCCAGTGACTTCAACTTTTTCTTGTAAAAATGAGACTATTTTTTCTTTCTTCATGAATATAATCCCCTCTCCCTGAGTTGAAGCATTTTGGTCATTATTTACAGTTCATAATCATTGAAGAAAACTATAAGCATCCAACTTCGATGATATTAATTCCTAATATGCATATATTTCTGGTTAATTGTTCAAATATACATATGATAACCTCACTTTATCACATTTATTCAAAAGGAATAAAAAAAATGACTAAAGCCAAGAACTCCATTACCCATTTTGTTCAATGACACTCATAAGCACTTGCTTGTTTCCCCTAATGTGATAAAACTGTGATCAGGTTTTAGCACGCTGAAAATTTAAAAAGAGAAAAGAACAAAAAGAAAAAAGGGGAAGGAAATGGAAGGTAAAGGAAGGGAATAGAATTTGAATATTTGGCAATTAATTTTACCTTATCTTCCATATACTTGTAAAAGAAAGATCTAATACTACCAAATGGGTCATAAGTTTAGAGAAAGAATAAAAGAAGTACAATAGAAATTCAACTCCTAAACAAATGACCATGACAATTATTAAGTGCTTGTATTTATAGGCAAATACATTTTGGTTAGAGGTTTTAGTCATTACCTGTCAACATAGGTTTTTGGAGATCCTTTTAATATCTAAACCTTTAGATAATCAAACACCTTACATAAAATGAGATATGTTACACATAAACCTAACACATCCTATTATATGGTTCAATTACCTCTGTATGATTTATAACACCTAGTAAAATAGAAATCTTCTGTAAAGAGTTATTGTTCCCAGAAGGGTGTGATGGCACTTGCCTTTAATGCCAGCACTCAGGAGGTAGAGGAAGGAGGACACCCATCACCTTGAATTCAAGGCCACCCTGATAATACAGAGGGAATTTCAGGTCAGCCTGAGCTAGAGGGAGACATTACCTCGAAAAACAACAACAACAACAAAAATGTTACTGTCCTGTCTAGAGAAGTACGGTCACCCAAGCCTGTTCTAGTCCAGATGGTTACCATGATGAGCCTCTGCCTTCTTGATCTACTTTGGTGAATAGTGTCAGTCTCATGTGGGAAACCCTTGTTAATTAGCATGCATAATTTGTTCACTTATTCAGTACAGTGTAACATTCACAGAATAAAAGATTATCCACATAAATCTTATCACTAATATCCAGTCATATATCAGACATTTTAGTATGCTTTTATACATTTAGGTTGAAAGGTAAACTAAAGTTTCCAAAGTGTCTTTCTGTTATGAGAGATGCAGGGTTAACCTTGTAGCTTGTAGACTGTAGATTTTGGTTATTTATCTACCAAAGCCATTCAGGGTCATGTAAAAAACAAGACTGAGGAAATAAACTTAAAATATTACTTTTCATACATTATAGGCTGATTAAATAATTTCTGTATTTCAAAAAAAAGTTTTAGCAAATTTTATTACCAATTTAAGATTTTTAGGAAAATTTAAGAAAACTGTAAATGGTCATGAGTTTTCAGTAGCAGAAAAGGGGTAACTATGAATACATATATAATATAGTTATGATGAAATATTAAATATTTTCCTATTAAGTTGATACACCGGGATAATTTCTCTCAACATTTATTTAATGTTAAATGTTAAATATTTCCCACTGAGTTTGTACAAGGATAAGGTGTTTTCTTGTCACTTGTATTCAATTTTTACAGGATACATTAGCAAATAGAATGTGTTTGTAAACTAAAATGTTTGATATGTGCCATACTATTTTCATGGTTTTACTTGACTGTGAATGTTGTTTTAAAAATACTTTATTTATTTATTTGAGAGAGAAGAGAGAGAGAGAGAGAGAGAGAGAGAGAGAGAGAGAATGGATGCGCCAGGGCCTCCTGCCATAGCAAACAAACTTCAGGCACATGTTCCATCCTCTGCATCTGGCTTTACATGGGTATTGGGGAATCAAGCCTGGGTCCTTTGGATTTGTGGGTAAGTGCCTTAACCTGTAAGTCATCTTTTCACCCCTCTGGATGTTTTTGTTTATTTTTCTTTATTTATTTTAGAGAGACAGATAGACAGAGAGAGAAAGTGGCAGAGAGAGAGAGAGAGAGAGAGAGAGACAGAGAGAGAGAGAGAGGGAGAGAATGGGTGCACCAGAGCCTCCAGCCACTGAAAATGAACTCCAGATCATATGCCACCTTGTGCATCTGGCTTATGTGGGTACTGGGGAATTGAGCTTCAAATCCGGGTCCTTAGGCTTTATAGGCAAGCACTTAACTGCTAAGCCATCTTTCCAACTCATCTGGATGCTTTCTGATTTGTTTTCTTATATATTGTTTGGCCCATTGATTGCTCAGAAATACAATATTTAATTTTCACATATTTAGGAATTTCCAAAATGTTCTTCTGTCATTGATTTATAGTTCCATTGTGATTGAAATGATTGATGAAATTTCAATTTTTCAAACCTTCTAAAATCTATTTTGTAATTCAACATGATCTATCCTGAAGAATGTTCCATGTGCCCTTAGAAACAAAAAAGAAGGCATTTTGCTTGTATGCTATCCTTAATGATAAGCTGTACATTTTGGCATTTTTTCATGTTGCCACTTAGTGTCCTTTCATTACAGCTCAAATCCCTACATTTAGCATTCCTTTTGTGATAAGTCTATTGATAATGAAGTCCCTACATTATTATTTATTTTAGAAGTCTTTGTATGGAAATGTCCGTCATAACTGAAGGACACATTTTCTAGGTTTTGTATGTTTGGTTGACAATGTTCTTAAAGAGAAGATGAGAAAGGTACCTCCTGGATATTGCTTTTAGAAATGACTTACATTTAATACTGAAAACATATGCAGAAATAAGCAAGTTTATTGCAAAGCTTGTACACAGTGAAATAAGTGTTTGTGGTGATGAACTTGTAACTTGAAAAATATGAGAAAATATTTTCTAACTATACATCTCAGAAATGTTTAATACTCAAACTATAGAAGGAACTTAGCTAATAATTAATCCAGCAAATGGGCCAATGACCTGGACAGCCTTACAAATAGGTATCAGTTACTTTTAAATAAAAGTTTTCAACATCACTAATCATAAGAATCAAAATCACAATTAGATACCAACTCACACTTGTTAGGTAAGTGCTGACAAGGGCATGGAGAAAATCAAAACCTCATTGACTGTTGGAGAGAGAGTGTAACTTGGTTCAGCCATTGTGGAAAATAGTATGGTTTACCAAAAAGTTAAAAATAGAATTATTCTATAGTCAAGAAATCTCACTATTGAATATTTATCCACAGGAAATTAAAGCATGATCACAAAGAGATTTTTTTACCCCTGTGTAAATTAGAGCAACATTGACAATAGTTGAGATTTAGAAACAATCTAAATATCTGTCAGTAGATGAAGAGATCAAAATATTGTGGGATATCTATAGAGTGGATTCTTTTTTTAGTGACAAGAGAAGCAAATCAACCATTTATAATTGCATGGATCTAAAATAAGCCAGACAAACTTCAATATAGCATGATAACGTACATGTTGAATAAAGTGCAATATAACTCATAGATTAAGTCATGGGAAAATTAGGAAATATTGGTCAAATGATGAAAACTTTAGTCAGGCGATAAGTACTCAGGAGTCAATATACAGTACACAGAATATGATTTGTAACACTGTAGATTTTGTTTATGAGAAAAGCTACATTTTAAGTGCCCCTATATCCATGCCCCCACACAATAATACCTACATGCATTGATGGATTCATTAGATAGCTTAGTCATTCTATTCAATTTATAGCATATACATTGAAATAATCATATTGTACATTTTGAATATGTGTAATTTCTATTTTTGATTATACTGGAAAGGTTTTTAGAATTTTAAAGAATATGATTAAATAAACACAATTGTGTCCACTCATAAGACAGTTTTGTATATTGAAAATCTCAAGTAACATAACTACTAAACAAAATAAATGGATAAGTTTGACCAAGATAGATTTGGTGAGGAGAAAATATTAGCAAAACATAAAATCAAATCCAAAAAATATAAAATATAAAATATAAAAGAAGCAATTAAATACAAAAATTAATATAGATAACAAGATGCATCTCCCATGCTAAGATATATTAGTGGAAAACATATTTAAGCTCGTTGTTCCTGAAGGAAGAATAAATAAACACAGCAGCAAACCCACTAACTAAAGAGGCCAAAATTATAGACTGGCACTAATAAATGTAAGTAAAGATTTCAATTAGACTTAACTCTTATATGTGATCACCGGGCATGTAATATGGCTTGATTGTTCTAGGAAAAGGCTTAGAACTTTATTTTAAATTGAAGTATGCAAATTATTCTGTGACCCAGAAATTCCTCTGTGGATTCATGTTAGAAAAAAGACAGCATATGTCCACAGGAAGATTTGTAAAATAACAAGGCCATTATCACTTTACTCATAATAGTTCAACGCAAGAAACCATCAAGTTGTCCATCCAAAGAAAAATAAGTTGATAAACACATTGTTAATTCTTATAATGTGATATAATCAAATAATAGAGATGTGATATTGATACATAAAAGCAAATGGAAAAATCTCAAAACCATAAACTTCAGTGAGAGATGACTTATACAAATGTATACATCAGATGATTGAATTTACATAAAATTCTAGAACAGGAAGAACTAATCTATGGTCAGTAAATTTAGAACCACACTTGTTTCTGGACTTAGACTTGCAACAGGGACAGACTGGGGAAATTTATGATGGATGTTTCTGGGGGTAAGTCCAAAATAATTTCCTGTACCTTGGTAATGGTTGGGGCCTATATAGATGTGTATATATTTGTCAGTGTCATCTGTTATAAGTTCTAGAATTGTTAATTTCTTGTCTAAAATTATACCTTGAAAGAAAAATAAAAAATAACCATAAACATATTTGATCTCCAGTTAAAAATAAATGATTGTGTAAGTATTTAATGGTGAAATACATTGATGTCAGCATCTTATCTGACTGACAGATTTATAGGAGGCAAGAAAGTAGGACACTATACAATAAAATAAGCAATATAAAAATTAATGTAAAATGTATATAGTGGATATTTGAATATTAATCATAGAGTCATTTCACTTGTAAATGTTGCAATTTACTTTGGGAGAAAATGTCACAAAAATGTTAAAGTAGGTTTATATTATATAATTGTAAATGTTGGCAATTATGACTCAATCCAAATATAGCCAGAAAGTTTTGTTTTCCTTTACAACTTAAACTATTAGACAGTTTCAATCATATAGTAAATATAACCATCAAAATGCTTAAATGGTTGATTGTAATGGGATTCTGTCACAATCATTAATTTGAACATTTATGATACATATTTTTGTTGTTGAATAAAGTGTTATTTTTCTATTGTATGAGTCCTTGTGTCTGTCATAATTGAAAACAATATGTAGAAAGAAAGGTCCCTAATTTTAAACTAACTTCGGGCTTAGAATTTATTAAACAAAGTTTTGTGTTTGTATTAAGAATATACTTTGTATGAATATATCATGAGTTGATACCATCCTTTTCCTTCTCCCTGCCCACATTCCATGGGGGTCATTCTCAGTGGGATTTCCCCTTGAGGTTGTTTGTTATGACTTGCCGGAGCAGCACTCAGTCATTGCTGGGAGGCAATGTATGCATGACGTCCCGACCTGTGGCTCTTCCAATCTTACCCGCTCTTCCACAAAATTCCCTGAGCCATAGTTGGGTGAGCTTTAAATCTACTTCAGTGATGAGCTCTTAGGAGCCTTTGGATCTCTGTTTTGGTAGGTGTAGAGTGTCCGCAGTGTCTGCCTTCTTCTCCCTGGCACTGATTGTCAGACTCACCACGGAAGCAGCTCTCTTGCTCGTCTCCCCACTTCCTCTGTGGTTTCACCTTGACTTTGGCTGAGATGAGAAGGCTGGTTTATCTCCTTAGGTCTCACTACCTTCTGTAAAACAAAGACAGATATTCCAGTAGAGAGTGAAGTCAGCATAGGTTAAAATGGGTGTTATTAATTTAGGGGGAGTTTGATGGCTGTAGCCCCTCTTTTAGCCAAAGGCTACTGACAGCTTGACATTGGAGAGTATAATCTTTCTTTTCATAGGATTCAGACCTGATTCCCAGTTCCAGATTTGGATTTCTTTCCACTGGGTGGATCTCTTAGCCAGTGAGAAAGCCATTAGTTACCCACCAAAGTTGTGTGCCACCATTGCACTGGTGTGTACTTCTCAGGCTGGTTGCTTCTGAGTAGCTTAGACCCCTGCTTACTCACACCATTACCGGCCACTTTCCTCAGTAACTCATGAGGCACTTTCCAGTAATAGACAGGCTAACTTTATAGGGACTGACTTCCAGATTCCAGCCCTGTCTCTCCATGCTGTGCTGGCAACATATGGTGTCATCAGCAACAGGGTCTTACTTTTTACCTCAGGTAGATAATCAAGTGCTTTGTCAGAGGTCCTCATAGGCATCTCAGATTATCAGCTCAATGTGGGCAGCTAGTATTGGGAGTGACACGCTTTCCAGGATCCTTCCTTTTGGGCACTTCCCCTATACTCCTGTTGAGGGTTATATCTTTAGTGTACCTTCAAGGACTAAGGCTTCTATGGTACCAGTTAATTTTGGATTACTTAGAAAAATAAAGTGGCTTGATAAAGGGCATTAGTGTGAATGATGCAATGAATCAATGTTCCCCATTGTTTGCACATGACCTCCTAATTCAATACACTACTTTTTATTAAAAGACAAATTTAAATTTGTAAGTGTTAAAAATTATATAAAACTCTACACTAAGCCTTTAATCATTACCATTAGATCATTTTTCTCTGTGAATTCAAAGATTAGATTTGACAATATTCTTCTTACTTTCTCTTATAGAAAATGTTACATGAACATTATAAGTTATTTTCTCAACAATATTATTTAATTATATATAATAGTACATGTACTTCTATATATACATATATTCCTTAGTATCAGGCATATTTTTTTTAAATTTATTTATTTGAGAGTGACAGAGAGAGAAAGAAAGAGACAGAGAGAGAGAGAGAGAGAGAGATTGAGAATGGGAGCGCCAGGGCTTCCAGCCACTCCAAACGAACTCCAGATGCATGCGCCCCCTTGTGCATCTGGCTAACGTGGGTCCTGGGGAACTGAGCCTCGAACCGGGGTCCTTAGGCTTCACAGGCAAGTGCTTAACCACTAAGCAATCTCTCCAGTCCCAGAATTAGGCTTATTAAAACAAGTTCTATGTTTTCTAGTGATGTTATTAATTAACACGATGCAGAAATACGCACATACTTTTCAAAATGCAGAAACCATTCAATAATATATATTCCTACAACTTATCAAAGCAAAATTGTTAAAAGATGACTTTAGACACAATACAATTATTTCTCTGCATAACAAAGCACTTACTTGAAGATGCTTTTAATATTCTGATAGGTTATCCACTTTTACAATGAAGATCTTAACTACTTTCTATTGTTTAGATGATAAATGAATATGGGACAAAGGTTAACAACTCTTTTAGCACTCTGTTTTTTCTTGTCTAGCTTACTGAAAAATAATAATAGAAAAGAATCCCTGTGAGTGAGGTCAGACTTTGTTTTACTTCTAAATGATGACAACTAACAGTTGATAAGATCCATCTTTAGTCATTGGACACTACGTATTCATATTTCATATCATTTCGTTATAAATTTTTCTGTTTTTAAATAGAAGGATGATATTTTATGTAGTTTTTATTAACTTTCTAAACATTGGAGAAATATCTCTAGAAAGAATATTTTTGGGTGTATTCAGTGCTCTTGAATATATTTTTCTCAGATTTCTAATATTTTATTTATTTATTTATTTATTTATTTATTTATTTATTTGACAGAGAGAAGGAGAAAGAGAGAGTTTGGTTGTGCCAGGGACTCTAGCCACTACAAAGAACACACTCCAGATGCATGTGCATCTGTCTTTATATGGGTACTGGGGAATTGAACCAAGTTCCTTAGACATTGCAGGCAAATGCTTTAACTGCTGAGCCATCTCTTCAACCCCATTTTCAAAAATATTTCTTTTTCCTTTTTCCTTTTTTTTTTTGAGGTAGTATCTTGCTCTAGCCCAGGCTGAACTGGAATTCACTATGAAGTATCAGGGTGGCCACAGACTTATAGCAAGCAATCCTCCTATCTCTGCCTCCTGAGTACTGTGATTAAAATCATGCGCCACCACAATCGGCCTTTAATATTTTTTCTAAAGCTTATTTTTTGTCATATTTGAATGCACAATAGACTCACATAAAGCAAAGTTCAAAAGTTTTCTCAGTTTAAATCTCATAATTTCTAATTCTGTAGACACATTTGGTCAGGCAATTTTGAGATTAGGGTGTTCTGGTCTAAAATCTGAGAATCATTGTTCTAAGAAGCCTAACATGTTCAGAATTGACAGGACAGAATCAACCATTCACAGTGATACCAGTGGAGCATTCTTCTATAATCTCAAATCTTAAAAGAAAGTTCTGTTCCAAATTAACTGTGTGCAGCCACAAAGGACTAAATGTTGTGGATCTTGCCATAAGCTTCAGCAGGCAGTCCAGGCAAAATGTCGCCAGTAATTGTTGACCAGAATGGAGCTTTGAGACATTGGTTGGTGTGGTGGTTTGAATAGAAAAGATGGACCCCAATATATTTAGATTTTTGTTTGTATTTTGCATTTGCAGCCACCTGGCTAGAGGCAATGTCACTGGGTGGATCTTAAGGTGTGGTGGTGGGTTTCAAATTTCAATCTAAAGATGTGCAAAGTGTGCCTAGTTGGAGTTCCTGAAGTGTGCTGTGGCTTTTTTTTTTTTTTTTGACTTGTGCTTCTCTCTCTCTCTGCTTGGTCCTGTGAAGGCAGGCCAGCTTCTTTGGCCATTTATGGAACTTCTCCTGGATCTGTATGCTTCAATAAATATCCCTTCCTCCATAACTGTGCCTGGTCTGGAAGTTCATCTCAGTGAACCTGAAGCTCTCTGCTACAGTTGGGTTACTGTGATTCAGATTCTTCTTTTTGACTCTTCCATTATTTCAAATATCAAAATTTATTCATACTTATAAAGTATCTGTTAGCATGAAAAAACAATATCCTAATGAAGACCAGGTGAAGCAAAATCCAACAAAAAAGTTGAACAAGTTCAACCATATAAAAATGCAGAGCAGAAGTAAAATGAGTGGAAAAAGGGTGCTTCCTGCAGTGAAAAAAGAACACTGGCTCCATGGAATAAAACCAGAAGTTTTTCTTTTATGGGATAAATATTTTCCTCATAAAGCCATCTCTGAAGAAATCTAAGTCAGTGAAGCAAAAATTGGATTCTACATGTACACTGACATGCATACACACTGATTAAGGAGAGGAGATGATGATAAGGTACATATTGTGAATTATTCATTTATTTATGAGGCAGAGAGAGAGAGAGAGAGAGAGAAAGAGAAAGACAGAGAGAGAGAGAGAGGACAGTGTGAGTGCCAGAGCCTTCAGCCTCTTCTAGAGAACTCCAGATGCATGTGTCACCTCTTATGTCTGGCTTATGTGGGTTCTAGGAAATTGAACCTGGGTCTTTTGGTTTTGCAGGCAACTGCCTTAACCACTAAGCCATCTATATTTCCAGCCCAAGGTACACACCTTAAATATAGTCTATGATGTCAGCTAGACCTTGAATGGAGTTGTAACTCTGTCACTAATCACACAACCTCAGACAAATTATTTAATGTCATTACACCTCAAAATTTTATTCCATAAAATATTTTGTATCTGGCACCTGGAGATTTCAATAAATAACAGATGATGATAAGCATTGAAGTGAGCATGCTAAACTTCACCAGGCCTGCAAATTGATAAATGACAATTCCAAGATACATAATAAAAAATAATGGTAAGAAGAAACAAACTCAAATTTCCATACTAAGTGCTTTCGATTAACTCATTTAATTAGGTTACAACAAAAATAATAGGTAAGTGAGTCATAGAGATAATGAAAAGTTAGAGAAACACAGCTAATATTTTGGAATGAAATCATAACAATCTGGACAAAAAGTAAATTATTACTTTTAAGTAAAATATTTTCTAAAATCTATAATTTAATAAAATATGAGTTACATAATTTTATATGAGATAAACAATACCTCCAGTACCAAAACCAAGAGCTATTACATCTAGCACCTATGTAGATTGGAATATATGCATGACCAAAAATAACTTCATCAATTCAAGGTGTGATGTGATCACAAATTCAAATGAAAAACAACCATATAATTCCAAACACTTAAAAATATGTGTGTATTGGAGTTGGGTAATATAGCTCATTCAGTAATGTGCTTGCCTTGTAAGTATGAGGACTTGAATTTGATCCTCAGAATTCATCTAAAATTGCTAGACATGGTGGTGTGAACTTGTAATCCCACTGTTGGGGAAGTGGAAAGAAGAGGATTGTTAATAATTTTATTGAGCCAGTCTAGCAAAGCTGCTGAGCTAAAAGTCAATAAGAAACTCCATCACAAAAAAAGGAGGATGGCTTTCTTGAGGAATGACACTTGAGACTGTCATGCCTCACACACATGCACAACAAATACACAGGCACCTATACACACAAATGAATCTGCATGCACACATAAATGCATTGAAGTTGTGTGTGTGTGTGTGTGTGTGTGTGTGTGTGTGTGTGTGTGTGTGTACGCGCTATATAGGACATAAAAGTCTAAAATATGATGAAAAGGGAGGGATAGATCTTAAGGATAGGTGGGGGAGAAAGAGAGGGTTATGGAATACATGGGACATGATAGCAGAAGTGGTGCCAATTTGAGGAAGGACAGAGAACAGGGAACAGCAAAGGGAGAACAGGGGCTGAAGTTGTATAAAAGTGATGTAATAAAGCTCATTACTCTGTATACAAAATAAAGCACACACACATATGTATCATGAACATATGAATTATATATATTCATAATTTCTGCAGGGCTCACTGGAGAAATAACAGATGAGAAATTCACTATTGGTATGATTTAGAACCTCCAGTTCTTATAGAAATAAATTTAAAAGATCAACAAAAATGAGGTTATGATGAACAATAATATACAGTCACTGTATGTTGTGACTAAGGATTGGCACATAATGAGCTCCCCCTCCCCATCTTATTAGAAATCACCATTTGCTGTTTCATAAATTATGTAAGCCACATGATGGTAATTAAACAGACTTTCCTAATTTTGTAGAATGGTTTTCTTCTTGAAAATCTATATTTGCCATGCTCATCTCTTTTAACTACTCCTTTTCCTATTTCATAGACTGTGCAGTGAATGACCAGATGTCAACGGTTTGGTTCCGAACCTGTGACTTGACATCTCTGCTTCTCCACACTTGACTATGCCATGATTATGTTTCATTGATAACCTAATGGGTACTCCAGAAGACTTCATCACAGCCTTGCTTATTTTTTCAATGAAAATGCACCATCTTATGTTATTTTTGACTCCCTTTGCAAATACATAATCATCTTCTTTTCCACAAGGTTAAATTAAATTCAGGTAGATAATGATGCCACCCCAATTTGAATTTTTTAAATGAGGTAGCACAGTTTAATTTACTGTGCAGGACCCTTGATATTTAGGGGGTTCACAGCCAAAGCCATCTGCTGAAAGTCCATGAGCTGGTGCAAAGATTAATTCTGAAATAATAACTGTTTTTAGATTTGCCGGGTAACAGTTTTCATTTTATTTATAAGCTTTATATATTAAATTGACATTATGATGGGCAATGTGTGAAATTATTTGACTGTGACCAGACTTATTTATAAATCCCATGTGAAGACTGGCATGGTTCATATGCTATTTGTAGTTTAAATATATTGGAAATATACAATTAAATATCTAAGTTTACAAAGTGAAGGGAAGAGATACAGTTCCAGTTAAGAAATAATGTTTGAGTGCACACATATTCAAAAAGTTATAAAAGGAAAAGAAGCAGTATGAGCTACTTATCTCAATGCCTGAAAATATGCAGGAAGCAAAAATAAGACCTGCTAAGGCTGGCATCTAAAAAGGACTTCATGAAATGTTAACTTAACACATTTGAAATGATTATAATTAGTATCAGGTTAGCTATAAAATGTTCCTAAAAACACCTAGAACTTAATATATTATTTTCTATCACTTTCTTGCCCTCATGCTCTTGCTGCCATCTTCATAGCATGAGGTATGATAGTCCTAATTGAAGATGGCATTCCTAGAGAGAGTACATCTTGTTAAATGACAAAATGTTATAACCTCTGAGGAAGTTCTCAGCTACTGGAAAGTTAAAAGTCTGGGGTCAGGTTTTGTGCATGCCTGCCTTCCATTTGCCCTTATCTCTTCTAATTTAACTTGTCTCCATAAGTACAAGGCTACAAACAGGGAAAAGACTGTGTATCTAAGGAGTTTTGGAAGTTCATCTTATAAACTTTCTGATATGGAAACATTTAGGAAAAGGAATGATATAATTACTAGCAAGAAATTTTCAGACAAGGTACACCTAATTTATTCCCTTTTTGTGACTCACATCTAACATAATTCATTTCCTTTCAGTGAAAGTGTCAGTTTCATTCTTTTCAAAATAATCCTTCTTCATAATTTCCCTCTGCATTTAGAAGTGACATACAATTGCAATAATAGCAATAATTACAGTAATAACAATACCTTGTATTTAGAGAAGTAGGATGGAGTGATTGACGCAAACGACAGTGATCACTATCTTATAGTAAAGAAAACTGATTTGTTGGTAGAAAGAAACATAAGATACTTGGCAACTAGTGCAATAGTAAGAATATGCTTCCAAGTACATAGCTCACTGGAACTTGGAAGTTTGAGTGCCTAGTACTGGGATGGTAGCAGCCTACTGTGAAATTTCAATATATATATATATATATATATATATATATATATATATATATATGCACACATACATATATATATATACACACATATATATTTCCATATATATGTATGCATATATATATATACACATATATATATTTCCATATACATGTATGTATGTATATATATATATATATATATATATATATGTATATATATATATATATATATGTCATTCATTTTATGACTGGCCACACTAGGAACACTTAATGTAGTGCATTTTATAGTCATAGCTGTGTTGCTAGTTTCCTGAATAAGTGTTGAGACATACTTGAGGAATTAGGGAATATTTAATTCTTATCAAGACCCATGTTGAATTAATTATAAGCATGTAGAGCAGGCACTGAGGATTAGTTAAAGTAGTGGATTCAATGGTCACTAAGGCAAGCAGAATGAAGGATGCACATTTGCAAAAGGAAGCAAAAAGTGATAGGGAAAAAACCTAGTCATAAATGGAAAAAAAGTTGGTAATAATGTAAACTAAGTCATTTGCTATACCAGTACTGAAGAACCATGATAAGGATCCTAGTATTGAGATATACCCTATTTGTCTTTGTACATAATTATAATGCCAGGATAGGGTGGTGACTACTGTACTACTAATGAGTAAGAATGAAATCACTATAATACTAAGACTACTGCATTTGTAATAATAATAGTAAGTAATGATAGCGTCACAAACCAAATTATGCTAAAATTCATAGTGAGGGGGCTGGAGAAATTGCTCAGTGGTTAGGCACTTGCAGGTAAAGCCAAAAGACCAAGATTTTATTCTCTAGTACCCTTGTAAATCTGGATACACAGGTATTGCATGCGTCTGGAGTTTGCAGTAGCTAGAGGGCCTGGTTTGCTAATTCTCATTCTTTCTTTCCCAGCCTCTTTCTCCATCTAAAATATTTTTTAAAATTCACAGTGGGATTATAAAATTCACTACTATTAGATTTTAACTATTATTTACCTAAAGGACTTAGTTACATTTGTAAATACCGCATTAAATACATTTTAAAATGAACAGCTTTGTAGTTATTAATGTGATGAAGTTGATTGCATTCTTTTCTTGCTTTGTTAACTATAATACTTATACTTATCATTAATTTGATTTTTTATTTTATTTATTGACAACTTCCATGATTATAAACAATATCCCATTGTAATTCCCTCCTTCCCCCACATTCCTCTTTGAATCTCCATTGTCCATCACATCCCCTCCCCATTTCAATCAGTCTCTCTTTTATTTTCATGTCATGATATTTTCCTCCTAGTATGATGATATTCTGTAAGTAGTGTCAGGCACTGTGAGGTCATGGATATACATGCCATTTTGTGTCTGGAGGAGCATGTTGTAAGAAGTTCTACCCTTTCTTTGGCTCTTATATTCTTTTTGCTACCTCTTTAGAAATAGAAACTGAGCCGTGGAAGGTGTGATTGAGATATTTCAGCACTGAGCACTCCTCTGTCACTTCTTCTCAGCACCATAGTGCCTTCTGAGTCATCCCAAGGTCATTGCCATCTGAAAAGAGAAGGTATTCTAACCAAAAGTGAGAGTAGGATTAATATATGGGTATGAACATTAAGAGAAGTGCTTACTGGGCAGTTTAGTGAGCATAGTACATACATTTAGCCAGACAGCAACAGACATTATACCCCTAGTACTCATGACTAGCCCTGTTGTAGGTTTTCAGCATCAGGCATATATTCCCTCCCATGGAGAAGGCCTCCTGTCCAATTAGAGGGTGGTTGGTTTCCCACATAACAGATATGCCACTATTGCATCTGCTGGCTTATTTGGCCTGGCTGGCCAAATATAAGGCTTGCAGTGTCCACTGTTGGGTATGTTCACTGGAGATTTCTCTCTCTCCCATTGAACTGTGTGCAGCATGGTTTTTCCAGCTTTCTGTCAGCCTGTCTACATCGCGGAGGTTTTCAGCTCAGGTCCATCAGGATTTCTCAGTGACCTTGCAGCCCAAGTGTGGAGTCTTCAGCAGTAGGGTCTTACCATTTATTTCTAGTGGAAAACCAAGGGCCTTGGCAATGGTCTGTAATGTTTTGAGGACATCAGGGACCTCCCTGGCCAAGAATCCACTGAAAGGTATCCCATCTCTGGCACTGAAAATTTTCTAGTAGCAACGTATGGCTCCTGTGTGTTCCATTGTCCAAAAAAGTAGGTTTCAATATGACTTATTTACATCCTCTTTAGATTTTGATTATCCCTCTCTCCACCTTTCCTTTACTCAATCTCTTCCCCTGACCTCACTTAGGTCTTTTCACTCCCATTAATCTGTTCTTCTACTTACATATATATAATACCATCCTATTAATTCCCCCCACCCCCTGCATTTCTATTCCCTTTATTTCTCATTTCTACCTTTCTGGCTACAAGTTATCCTGGGCACTGGCAAATGTGGCAGAAGTGGCATGTCTCAAGGTGAGCAGTTGGTTATCTTCTTGTCTTATTGATGTATCTTGATTCCCCTCCATTTTCTCTGTCATATATAAGATAAAAAAGATTATCCAATCAAGAATGAGAGCAGCTTGGGTTAACAGGGGTGTGCAAAGTTATTTGAGATTTTTGGTGTAGAAGCCCACTCTTCTTCTCCAGTGAGCAGTGGGGGCTTCTCTTTGAAGTATGAGTTTCATCACTGTGGGAATCTTGACTTGGTTATTAGTACCAGGTATGAATTTTCTCCCACTGAGTAGGCTGGGCCTCATGTCCAATCAGAGAACAGTTGGTTACACAAAGAGGTTATGTTCCACTGTTGTACAAATGTGTGATTCTTGACCAGCTGTTTGATTTTGTAACCTTTTACTTTCAGCAGCTCCCATATATTTTCCAGCATTATGGGGACTAGCCAGGATGGAGCTAGTTTTCCCATTCAGTTCTAGCATGGTAATTTAATGTACTGTGACCGTGGTCCACAGTGTCTTCAGTAATACAGTCTTACTTTGTTTTGGACAAATCAGTGTTTGGGAAATTGCCAACGTTCTTCTGGGGACCTCATGGGTCTTTCTGGCCAACAGCTTACTGTGGGGGTTAACCCAAATCAGGATCTGGAAATTACTGCCAGAGTTCATGATTTTTAAGAAGGTTAAGTCTTTTTTTCTCCTCCTTGTATTTTTGGCCCCTTTGTCAAAGATGAGCTTGTTACATTTACTTGGATTTAGAGATAAGTCTTTTATTCTCCTCCATTGATCTTTATTTCTATTTCTGTGCAAGTACAATGCTGTTTTATTAACTATGTATTTGTAGTATATCTTGAAATCAGCTATGGTGATACCTCTAGACATATTACATTTTTTTGTTTGTTTGTTTGTTTGTTTGTTTGTTTATTTATTTATTTATTTATTTATTTATTTATTTATTTGAGAGAGACAGGGAGAGAGAGAGGCAGATAGAGAGTGAATGGGAGCCAGGGCCTCCAGCCACTGCAAAGGAACTCCAAACTCGGGCACCCCCTTGTGCATCTGGCTTACATGGGTTCTTGGTTATAGAGCCTCAAACCAAGGTCCATAGGGTTCACAGGCAAGCGCTTAACTGCTAAGCAATCTCTCCAGCCCCATATTACTTTTGTTGAGGATATTTTTGACTATCCTAGGCCTTCTGCCTTCCATATGAATTTTCAAACATTTTTTTCTATCCCTATGAAGAATATAGCTGGTATTTTCATTGGAATTTAATTGAATAAATACAATAATTTTGGTAGGATGACCATTTTCACCATATTAACTCTTCCAGTCCATTACCAAGGGTTATGTGTCCATCTTCTCATATTACTTTGGTTTAAAGTCAACTTTGTCCAAAATAAGAACAGCTACACTGGTTTGTTTGATGCTTCCATTTGCTTGGAAAATCTTTTTCCATCCTTTCACTCTAACTAAAAACAAGTCAAGGTACACTTAGTAATGGTAGAAATACTTCAAAATGTCAGTAAATATTTAATTCTAAACATAAAAGTCTACTTTCCTTTTAGCATTCTCAATTTGCCTTTTTACTGGAAGACTCTTGCCATTCACTATTCTTACTCAGACTTTACAGTTTTGAACAATGCCCAGGTTGCAGAGAAAACAGAGAATAACTTGCAACCGAACTTGAGCTAAATCATTATCTAGCCAGATACTCTAGATAGATTGTGTCCAATAGATTGTGCTATATATTTTAAAATATAGCAGACTTTTCAAAGAACATAATAACATAATTGACTGTCACTTTAATTTAGTGTTATAATCCAACATTGAGCATCATATAAACAGAAAAATGCTATAAGTCTCAATGGAAGGAAAATATGTGTAAGCCAATTCAAATTATCCAGATAGAGAAGTTATTAGACAAGAAGTTTATAGCAGCTTTGACCAGCCATGTTAGAAAACCATTTGAATTTCTTAAAATGCAAAATTTAGATTTTTGTTTGGATATAACTTGTCAATTCAACTATAGTGTATCTGCCCAAGAGAAAGAGTAAACCATGCATGCAAAAAAACTTATACACAAGTGTTCATATAAGCCTTATCCATAATGGTCAAATGAGGAAAAAATTCAGTTTCCATCAACTGATGTCTAATTAAATATAAATAATATTTTGGTACAATGCAGTTCTATTCAGGAATTAAAAATAAATTAGTATACTCCAACATGAGTAAACACAAAAAGTAAAAGCAGCCCAAAACAAAATACTGTGAAAGGTGTGATTCTAATATTTGTTTTTTTTCCTTATATTTTTATTAACAACTTCCATAATTGTAAATAATATCCCATGGTAATTCCCTTCCTCCCCAAATTTCCCATTTGAAACTCCACTCTCTATTATATCCCATCCCCCTCTCCCAGTTTCTCTTTTATTTTTATGTCATGATCATTTCTTCCTATTATTATGGTCTTGTGTAGGTAGTGTCAAGCACAGTGAGGTCATGGATATCCAGGTCATTTTGTGTCTGGAGGAGCACATTTTAAGGAGTCTTACCCTTCCTTTGGCTCTTATATTCTTTTCACCACCTCTTCTGCAATGAACCCTGAGCCACAGAAGATGTGATTGAGATATTTCAGCACTGAGCACTCCTCTGTCACTTCTTCTCAGCACCATGGTGCCTTCTGAGTCATCCCAAGGTCACTGCCATCTGAAAAGAGAAGGTTCTCTAACTAAAAGTGAGAGTAGGATTAATATATGGGTATGAACATTAAGTGAAATGCTTACTGGGCAGTTCAGTGAGCATATTACATACATTTATCCAGACAGCAGCAGACGTTATACCCCTAGGGCTTGTGACTACCCCTGTAGTATGTTTTCTGTATCAGGGGTGTGTTCCCTCCCATGGAGTGGGCCTCCAGTCAAATTAGAGGGTGGCTGGTTTCCCACATAACAGACATGCCACTATTGTACCTGTTGGCTCACTGGCCTGGCTGGCCAAATATAAGGCTTGCAGCATCCACTAGTGATTTCTTTCTTTCCCATTGAACTGCACGCAGCATAGCTTTTTCCAGTTTCTGTCAGCTGGTCTACATGGAGAAGGTTTTCAGCTCAGTTCCAGCAGGATTTCTCAGTGACCTTGCAGCCCAAGTATGTGGAGTCTTCAGCATTAGGGTCTTACCATCTATTCCTGGTGGGAAACTAAGGCCCTTGGCAATGGCCTGTAATGTTCTGGGGACATAAGGGACCTCCCTGGACAACAACTTACTAGAAGGTATCCCATTCCTGGCACCGAAAATTTTGTAGTAATAATATATGGCTGTTGTGTGTTCCATTGTCCAAAAAAAGTATGCCTTCATATGACTTATTTATATATCCTCTTAGACCTTTATTATCCCTCCCTCCTCCTTTTCTTTACTCAATCTCTTCCCCTGACCTCACTTGGGCCTTTTCACCCCCACTAATCTGTTCTTCTATTCACATATATACAATGCCATCCTATTAAGTCCTCCCTCCCTCCCTTTCTATTCCCTTTATATCTCCTTTCTAGCTTACTGGCCTGTTTTACTGAGTATTCTTCCTACTAGCACAGAAGTCCAGTCCTTTGTAGCTAGGATCTACATATGAGAGAAAACTTGTGGCATGTGGCTTTCTGGGCCTGGGTTACCTTACTTAGTATAATCCTTTTCCAGATTCTAACTTTTGGAGAAGAGATAAATTAATAATTGATGGTGAAAGTTTTCCAGAAAAATTTTATTCATATTATAGAGAAAACAATGTAAAGCATTGGATACAGTAAAAGGATAATATGTAAAAAATGGGGCTCACTTCTGTATATCTATCACTGATGATGAAGTGGCTAAGGCAGTTATACTTTAAGAATAGTTTATTACTAAACTAAATGGGTTAGCAAGGTTTTTTTTTAATATTAGCAACAAGTATATAGCAAAAGACATAAGACAATCTAAAATTAATAAAAAATAAATAAACAGAAATTGAATCCACTGCATTTCAATAGGACAAACATGATGATCATACTTCTGAATGTTAAAGTTTATAAGTTGTACTGTTATGCACTATATTTGTTTAAATTTACTTAGAAATATGCTTGAATTATATTTTAACAGCATAAAAACCACTTAGAATATTTTGCTATAAATATTATTTTTCTTATTTCAAGCTAAAAAATGATACCCTTGCCTGTTAATTTCCAAAACTAAGAAACACATGTAATTTCCTATTAAGAAAATAGTGAAAATAATCTCAACTGAGATAATAAGTAAGAGTATTATTTATCATTTCTTGTCAATCATATCTTTCTATCCTTGAGGAAAGACAGCATTATAAGTCTACCAATTTAAAGAATATTATATTTAATAAGTATTATTTAAAATTCATGAACACCATTTTATTACTATAGGATTTAAAGTTTTTAAAACTGTAGATTTAAATCTAGTGCTATCATTTTACACTCATAATTTAGATCTTTTTAGAAAATGTTTTTCTGTAGACTCACACCATTTTAGAAGAGCATGAATAATTTCCTTGTATCTATTGGAATGTATAAATATTTTGAACAAAGTTGGAAATCATCAGGAGAGAAAAAAAAAGATCCGGTTTGGGCTGCAGAGATTGCTTAGTGGTTAAGAAGCTTACGAGGAAAGTCAAAAGGCCCAGGTTTGATTCCCCATCTTTCTCTCAAATAAATAAACAAAAAAAAAAAAATCTTTGAGTTTTAGGAATTTAGAACATAAAATTAAGGTATAAAGATTTCTTTAAACCTCAAAATATTTCTAAATTAAGGAATGAAGTTTCCTTTAAACCTCAAAATATTTCAATGTCATTGTAATTATTTAGTTTATGTGTCAGTATAATGATTAGTCCACATTTATGAATGTTTAAACTGTAAGCCTTGAATTTGGCTTTTAATGGTGTCCTTCCTTTAATTATTTAAATCATAGCTGATATTTTTTCATTGTGAGTAATTTAATTTTAGAATATAACTTATAGGCATATAAATAAAATAATCATTCTTTTATTTTCAGGCAATAACACAGATTAAAGGTTAATTTTCTATTCAGTGGTAGAGATGTGCCATAGACCTCAAATATGTTAGGCAAATAGTCTAAAGGTTCTATAACCTTCCAATTAGTATCTACCAGTTGGAGACCAAAAGTTCAAACACATGGGCCTATTAGGTATATTTTACATTGAAACCACAAGACTTTATTCTGTCCCTCCTCCAAATAAATACAAGTGATGTTCTGCCTCATGTATGTCAATATTCTTACTTTCTGGATATTCCCTCCCAACCTCTCTTTCATAACATTATCTGAGCTTATGTGGGTATATTTTAAGTCTACTTTAGTATTGAGCTCTCAGCAGTTTCTATATTTCTGCTTTGATCCATTTTGAGTGTCCTTAGTGTCTATCTCCATCACCCTGGCCCAGGTTGTCAGGCTTGCCTAGGAAACAGGACTCTTGTTCATCTCACCATATCCTCTCTGTGGTTTCACTTAGGTCCTAGCTGCTGGGAGGAGGGTGGTTCATCTCCTGACAGAGAGTCGGCTGTCACTGCTCTCAGCAAAAGAAAAATAGAAACAGATAGTCCAATGGAGAGGGAGATCAGGATATGTTAAAAGGAATACACATCGTTAATTTAGGGAGATTTTGATGGGCGAAGTCTCCTATTTGGACAAAGATTGGTATATTAGTCAGGGTTCTCTAGTAGAACATAACCAAGAGGATGAATTGTATTAAAAAGGAGAATTTATAGGAGTTGGTGATAAGGTTTAGCAGTTAAGGTACTTACTAGCAAAGGCAAAGGGTCCAGGTTTGATTCCTCAGTAGCCACATAAGCCAGACTTACAAGGTGGCACATGCATCTGGAGTTTGTTTACCATGGCTGAAGTCCCTGCCTTGCCCATTCTCCCCCCACCCCTCTCTCTCTCCTTGCAAATAAATAAGTAAAAATACTTTAAAGAGAATTTATTGGATTTGCTTATGGCAGTCTAACAATAGCCATTTGCAAGTCTGAGAGTAAAGGAACCTGTTTGCTGCTCAGTCCACATGCTGAATGTGTCAGCAGTCCCAACCTGGCACTGAAGGCCTGGAGGCTTGCTGGAAAGTTGCTGGTCTTCACTCCATTTTGGTCTTCATTCCATGCTAGACTTCAGTACACACTAGTCTTTAGTCCGTGCTGAAAAACAGCAAACAGCACCAGCAGCATGGAGGGTGGAAGTGATTTTACTTGATGCTCACAGATCCAGGGGAAGTTCCATAGGCAGAAATACCTACCCCCCGCCGGCACAGGTCCACTCAGAGAGAAAAGCAACCACCATTAGCATAAGCAAGTGCACTCCAAGAACCCCAGGGAGAAATGAGGCACTTTGCATACCTTAGGTTTGGACCCTAACATCTCCTCCAGCCAGACAGCTAGATATCAAGTTACAACTTGAATAAAACTCTTGAATCTATAGAGGAATCCATTTAAACAACCACAATTGGTCAATATGTTTAACCATACATAAGAGTTTGTTTCTAGGCCCTCCAATGTATAAGATGTTTATCCTCAAGCTGTGGTGATATTTTTATTATTGTAGGTTAATAATATATTTTGAAATGAATGCTATCAATTCTTTAGATTTGCTTCTTTTTCCTTAAACTGTTCTATATATTTGGGGTCTTATGTGCTCACATAAAAATTTTCAAATGCTGGGCTGGAGAGATGGCTTAGCGGTTAAGCGCTTGCCTGTGAAGCCTAAGGACCCCGGTTCGAGGCTCGGTTCCCCAGGTCCCACGTTAGCCAGATGCACAAGGGGGCGCTCGCATCTGGAGTTCGTTTGCAGAGGCTGGAAGCCCTGGCGCGCCCATTCTCTCTCTCTCCCTCTATCTGTCTTTCTCTCTGTGTCTGTCGCTCTCAAATAAATAAATTTAAAAAATAAATAAATAAATAAATAAAAATTTTCTAATGCCTTACCTTACATCTGCAACAATAGTATTGATATTTTAATGGGGATTACACAAAATGTGTAAATTAATTAAATAGTATCAACTACTTTCTTAATAATATTCAGCTTTCTAATACATAAACATAAGACAACATTCTATGTTTTTACCCTCATCTCTTTCAATGGTACTTTTCAGGTTTCAAGCCTTTTGTTTTCTTGCATTTATTTCTGAGAATATTACTGTATTAGCCTATTATAAAATGGACTTCATAATAGCTTTGTATATTGTTATTAGAGGAAAATGTGTCTGACTTTAAAAATTTTATAGGATAAAATTGTGATGAATTTATTTAATAATAAAAGGATTGATTACTGTAAAATATTATAACTTTTTTGTCATGTTATCTTTGAACAACAATTTTACATCCTCCTTACCAGATTGAGCACAATTTCCTTTTTCTTGCCAAATTACTCTTGTTATGGCTTCCAGTACATTTTTGAAAATAGAAGTAGGAAGACAGCATTATTATGTTTGTTTGTTCTGATTTTTGAGAAAATCTTTTGAATTTTCTTCCTTGGATATATGGCAGCTGTGAGACTATTTGTATAAGGCTTTTGATATATAAATGTATTTACTTAGAATCTGCTATAAAACAAGCAATCAATGTGAAATAAAAATATTCATTTCAGTAAAAAAAAAAACATGTATTTTATGAACACTAGAATAGACACAACATCTGCATTGTTCATTTATAACCATAATTTCACCGCTCCAAAATTTTAAGTAAAAATATGTTGAGTATTTTGATATAGAAATATATTGAATTAATTTGCCAATTTGAACATCTACTTTTCCAGCACATCCATGTTGCCTTAACAAAGGAAAAGTGAGAATAATGGTTCCCTAAGTATATCAACAGATTACTCCTTTTGGGGTTGGCCCACTACATGAACATCTTGATACTGTGATTTATAGTAAGGCTTAATGTGCATATGTTATAAATATCAGACAATATCCTAAGCAACAGAGAATGATTGACAAATCTGTGACTTAGCCTTCTGTTTATGTGTTTATACAAAGAGATAAATGCTAGTTTATCAGCCTTTATGCGATCCAGGTGTTAGCATATGAAAGTGGTGAGTGATTTACTCCCTTATGTGAAATGTGACTTGTGAAATTCAAACCTACTTGTGAAACTGAAGAACTGTTTCATAGATTAATGATCACTAATGGCCTCTGCATGCACAACCTGTTAGCTAAACAAAGAATGTCTGTGATTAGGAATATAAACAGAAGATTTATGAATTTGGCTGCTTTCTTTACAGTATATTTTAGATGATTTCCATACTCAATTATGGCATACATTGAATAGGCAATATGCCAGGATTCTACCAAATAGATCAGAAGTATATACATATCAATAAAACCTAATGATTAGGTATGCAAAGCAATACATAATCTCATGAGGTATTTATTGAATTCATTTGCTGTAGTTTTCTTTGTTTTTTGTTTTGCATAAATTCATTTGATGATACTTTGCCTCTGTTTTTCAAGCCATAACCGGAGTCAGCACTTAAAGATTTCTGAAACATAATTAAGTTATGGAGTTATTCCATTTTGATCATTAATGTTCAATTGAATACTGAAATACTGAGTTTACTGCATTGCAAGATAATTGCCATAAGAGGGTTTCATAGAAAAGCAATATTTTATGGCAAGAACTTAGTCCATCTTTTGATTAATACAATATTTAGGAACAACATATTGAAGGAAAGATTCTGTGCTATGAATAACTCTATTCTGGGTAACATGGTATAATTCTAGTTAAAAGAATATTTTTATGTCTAGCTTATTTTCCCTTTTTCTATTTACTATATTATGCCCAAATGACAGTAGACTAAGAAAGGAAAATTTGATTAACATGCTTCTGGTGATATGAAGTCATCTTTCACAATGTTTTCAAGTCGTGTTTGCAATCCTAACTATACAACTCTGTAGATTCTTACTGTGCAAAGTAATTTTTATGGGGAAGCATTTACATTCCAAGAAAACTCTTTAGAAACATGGACTCTCATGTTTGTCCCCTCAATATATTGAGTCTACATCTTAATTTCACCCAAGTTTTATCCAATAATAAACACTAATTTATAAATTTATATATAATAGCTACATGCCTATCAATATCATATATTCATACATATGTATATATATATTCCCTCTCCATGTATAAATATGTATATAAATTACACAACACACATATGTTGAAACAATTTCAATTTACACTTTAAAACAGAAGTTTGGGCAAATGATCACATAAAGAGAAAGGGGAGCCTAGGAAGATAGCGCAGTTAAAAGCACTTGTTCTAAAAACCTGCCAGGTTGGGATCTATGTATGTATGTACACACACACATGCACAATGAATACACACACATTACACATATATAAAATCTTTTATATTCCATTCCATTCCATTTAAGATTTTAAAAACTGGAGTACAATAAATATCTTTTGGACTTACTAATTTCTGAGTATTTAAGACAATACACTGGAGTCATACTTCCCTTTCAGTGTAAAGTGTAGAGTAGTAAATGCTTCATTTGAATAGGCTCTAAATTAAGTTACTTTTGCTACTTTAAATTCACAAAACATATTCAGTCAGAACAGCTAAAGCTTCAATCCTTCCCAGAAAAGGACTACAGAAAAATGGGGAATTCAGCTAGGCTATGCAGAGATTAATGAAATACTTGTTCACTACCCTAGCTATATGTGCAGTGCAGGGATAACCCATTTATTTAAATTAAAATAAAAATTATAAAAGTGTCTAAATGAAGGCACAAGGATATCTCACAACCAACCACATGGAAATCTATTAAAATGTCCATGAAGAAACAGAGAAATTAAAATGCAAGTGATCCATAAAATAAAATATCTGAGATCTTTAATGGTACTTTAGAGAGTGATTTACTCAAATTAAATCAGTGAATGAATTCCCAATTTGAATGGAACTAGAGAAGCAGCTCTTCATGAGTAATATGGATTGTGTCCTCTGTTGTGTCCACAGTTAGAGAGTATCCTCTAACAGAGCATCATGATCTAAATTGAAAATACATCATGCCCTTCACAGGAAAACATCCAATAATATATTCCAACTTCATTATGAAGGGAAATTATAAAGAACAAGAAAATGTAGGATAGCTCTAATCTACTGACTTTCATAAATATGTATGTTTTATCTTTAAGTCACAATAGCAACTTTCATAATAATGTGATTAACATAATGTTGTCCTTTTGAAAACACAACATAAGATCAATGTCTATATGAAGAATATGGCAGAGATTTGTAAATTATTAGTGCTATTGAGTATTTTGTAGCAGAATTGTGTGATCTTCCAAAATTTGTCTCCTTCCTCCATGTTTATATGTCATGGAAAGTATGTGCTAGTCTTCATAAACAAATATACAGGGCAGTCAAAACTATGGTATTCAAAATAGCCTGAATTTATTCAAGCTTTTGATATAATTACAAGTTCATGAAATAAGGGGGTGATGGAACTAATTTTAAAAGAATGTTAAAGTAAATATAAAAAATAAGGGGTTGGGGATGGCTTAGTGGTTAAGGCATTTGCCTGCAAAGCCAAAGGACCCAGGTTCGATTCCCCAGAACCCATGTTAGCCAGATGCACAAGGGGGCGCATGCATCTGGAGTTCATTTACAGTGGTTGTAGGCCCTGGTGTGCCCAATTTTTTTCTCTTTCTCTCCCCCTCTCCATCTTTCTCTGTCAGATAAATAAATAAAAATAAAGTATTTATATATATAATATATATAATAATATATCATAACCTAGTATTATTAACAAGCTGATTTTAATAGGTTTATGTGCCATGCCATTGTAGGTATGTGTGTCTGTAAATTGTCAAGCCCATTTTTGAATTTGGCTAGTTAGAGGAATATGTATTATCAGGTTAGTTATCTACATTCTTAACATAGTTCTCATAAAGGCAAAGATAGACAAATGAATCAATGGCACTGAATAGACTCTGGGATATATTAGTAGCATGTTTTATTGTAAAAGCTTTTTTGTGACTCAATGCAAAACAGAATCTGTTCAATAAATAATGTCAAATTAAATTACCCAACTCAAAAAAGGGGGAAGGGAATTGAACAGAAAGTTTTCAAAGGGAGAAATACAAATGGCCATTAAACACCCAAAGAGTTCAACATCTCTACTCATCAGGGAAACTCAAATTAAAACAACTATGAGATTCCATCTCACTCCAGTCAGAATGGCAACCACCAAAAAATCAAATGACAGTACTGCTAATGGAAGTGCAAATTTGGCAGCCATTATGGAAATCAGTATGGAGATTCATTAAAATGTTGAAAACAGGGCTGGAGAGATGGCTTAGCGGTTAAGCGCTTGCCTGCGAAGCCTAAGGACCCCGGTTCGAGGCTCGGTTCCCCAGGTCCCACGTTAGCCAGATGCACAAGGGGGCGCACGCGTCTGGAGTTCATTTGCAGAGGCTGGAGGCCCTGGCGCGCCCATTCTCTCTCTCTCCCTCTATCTGTCTTTCTCTCTGTGTCTGTCGCTCTCAAATAAATAAATAAATAAAAATTTAAAAAAAATGTTGAAAACAGAACTACCATTGATCCAGCTATACTTTGTTTGAGCATATACCTTAAAGACTCTATTATATACCACCAAGTGCTCAACTATTTTTACTGTTACCTCTATTCATGATAGCCAGGAATTGGAATCATCTCAGATGCCCATCAACAAGTGAACGGTTAATGGAGATGTTGTACACATACATAGTGAAATTCTATTCAGTGGTAAGGAAATATGAAAAAATCAAATTTGTAGGACAATGGAGGGACTTGAAAAATGCTAAGTGAGGTCACACAGCATACATAAATACATCAAGATAAGAAAGATGACTGTCTACCAGGAGATGGCTCACCTCTTCTTCATCATCAGCCCAGGCTCAGAGTTCATTCCAGGGTAAGTGGTGACACTGTGGTCACGCAGACCTCATAAAAACAGAGATCCAGAGACTACAGATAAAGCCAACACTAAATCAGATCTCTTTTCTTACCTACTAAGGCTCGGGTAAAATCTTGGAAGAAGGGGTGGAAAGATTGTAAGAGCCTTAGTGTGGGTGAAGATAGCCTGAGATATCATGTTTCTCTTATCCCTGCAGAGACTGACTGAGACCTTTGGTTCCCACAATGGATACCAATAATCTCTTGGAAGACCCTCAGCAGTTTTGGGGCAGGGGAGAGGTGGTCTATGTATGCAACCTTGTATTTTACAAAATCAACAAATTAGAAGCTGGGCTTGGTGGTGCATGCCTTTAACCCAGTACTTGGGAGGCAGAGATAGGAGGATTGCTGTGAGTTTGAGGCCACTCTGAGACTACAGAGTAATTCCAGGTCAGCCTGGACTTGAGTGTGACCCTACCTCAAAAAAAAGCAAAATAAATAAATAAAAGTGAAATGGCAAGAGTACATGACTTAAAATAAGCAATAATATTTAAATCAATAAATGAAAAATAATAATTTCAGGTTAATTGATAAAACTTTGGAAAAATTATATCAAACAATTTATAAAAATTTGTTCACAGTTATTTATATACATAAATGAACTGTAAAGGAAGGAAATGTAAAAGAAAACAGGAAAACCAATTCATGACTATTGGTTATATTAGTATCTCAAACATGAGACCACCAAAATATTCTATGAAAGCCATAGAATTCATCAACTAATTAAAAAAATAATCAGAGATAAGATGCTTACAACACATTCATATGCAGAAATTCTACATGCAATGTAATGAAAGAAGCTGAATTCCTGTTTTCTACTAACATGAAATTACAGTGATATTAATTACTCTTGACCAAATAAATAATCAGCAGCCTGTGAAACAAAGTATGAAATATTTATCTAGGCAAATAACCAGACTAGTAAAATACTTGAAACAACTTTATTTCTGGTCATCTTGTAATTAAACAATGCAAAACTGTGATTCCCCAAAGGAAGAGGAGCCTTATAATGACACTAGCTTCAAACTTAGAATTTCTTAGACATAGCTCAATCAGGGAGCCAGAAAATGTGAAAGTCTGAATTGATGAGTCTCAGATTGTAGTTTACATTATGGCTCACTAGAATTTGGGAGAAAGTACTGAGTTCTACAGATTTTGAGATAACTGCGGACAAAAAATGTCCTTTTCTATTTTTTGCTAAAGATTATTCTACAAACTGATATGGTAAAATGATCAAATACAGTGAGAAAACATGAAAATACAATAGGATATACTTAAAGGATTCTTTAAGGTTCAGAATAGCTTATTTTTCCACTAAGCCACAGTAGAATCATTAAATAAGAACTTAAAAACAGTCAAAGAAGGAATGATGGTTTGTACCTGTACTCCTGATGCTGAGGAAGGTGAAGCAAGGGAGTTCCACAAGGTTCAGGTGAGCTTGAGCTACATTGTGCATATTAGACCAGCCTGGGATACAGAGTCATATCTTTCTCAAACAATCAAACAAACAAAAAGATGTCAATTTAGGACTGGAGGGATGGCTTAGTGGTTGAGGCACTTGAATGTAAAGCCAAAAGACCCAGGTTCAATTCCCCAGGACCCATATAAGCCAGATGCATAAGGTGGCACATGTGTCTGGCGTTCATTTGCAGTGGCTAGAGGCCCTGGAATGTCCATTCTCTCCCTCTTTCTCTCTCTGTGCCTCTCTGCCTCTTTCTTTCAAATAAATAAATAAAAATATTTTTAAAAAGTCAATTTAAAAAAATCTCTATGGTCTGGAGAGATGGCTTAGCGGTTAAACGCTTGCCTGTGAAGCCTAAGGACCCCGGTTCGAGGCTCGGTTCCCCAGGTCCCACATTAGCCAGATGCACAAGGGGGCGCACGCGTCTGGAGTTCGTTTGCAGAGGCTGGAAGCCCTGGCGCGCCCATTCTCTCTCCATATATATATCTGTCTTTCTCTCTGTGTCTGTCGCTCTCAAATAAATAAATAAAAATTAAAAAAAAAACTCTATAAAAACACAAAGACAATGGACAAACAAAATAAATATCAAAGTGGTAGCTTTGAATTCAAATTATCAAATATCATACCATATGAAAGTAATCTATGACTAATAATTTCAATATTACATATAGGTATAGCTAAAACATACCAATAAGAGCTGGAAACAATGTTACTTTTAGAATTGCATACATCTTTGCAAAGGTATTATGTGTAAAAACTTTCAGTGAAAAAAATCATAAGTTATGAAATAATATTTAGGTATATGGATTACCAAATGAAAAAAACTATAGTCATTATGTAAACATACATAAAACAATCTGATGTTAAAAACCTATATGTAAAATTGGAAACTTTAAAGTATGAGCAAATTCATTATAACATTAACATGCACATAAAAAAGAACTTACACTGAGATATGTATTATAAATAATACTATGAAGTCATGTATATTAATTAAAGATAAATTTTCATAGAATACATAAAGGCTGAGTATGCATATACCAACATGAACTAATAAAATATTAATATTAATGTTAATATAGCATTAAAAATTCTTTCAAATCATTAAGACAAGAAATCCAATTTTAAAGATTGAGGAAAAAAGCCAGGCATGGTGGCTCAAGCCTTTAATCCCAGCACTTGGGAGGCAGAGGTAGGAGGGTCACTGTGAGTTCAATGCCACCCTAAAACTACATAGTGAATTCCAGGTCAGCCTGAGCTAGCATGAGAACCTACCTAAAAAAAAAAAAAAAAAAAAGTGAGGAAAGCTCAGACACTTCACACAGAATGAATGTTCAATGATTATAATATGTAAAAATGTTCAACCTCATCATAATTTAGAGAAATATAATTACAAACAATAATTTACTATCTCATGTTTAGCTGACTGGTAGTGATAACAAGGATGTAGGCATCTGGAAGCATTAATACTGTTCATAGGGAGGCTGAAATTGGTTTACAATGTTATATAAAAAAATGATACCTAGAAAAAGGAAAAGACAATTCTTTGTCATGCAGCAAGTCAATATTCAGATATGCCTTAAAACAAACTAACAGAAGATTAACAAGAGAAAACACAAAAAGGAAAAAATATAAGAAAGAGACTTTCATTATTTTCTAATATATGTCTATATACATATGTATAAATGTGCAATGCATTTTATCTCATGTTAATAATGTCAATAATTTAATATTAATAAATAAGAAGATGGTAAACAATGTGGTCATATATTAAAATAGGTGGTTGCAGTTAAGGTGAATATCTTAGCAATATATGTAGCTGATGTATGAGTAAAATTTGAAAACATAATTTACAAATTAATTAATAAGTTATAATAACAGTTATGACCAATTTTCCAAAATCAAAACAATAAAATCCAAACATTCCAAATTGCAAATGTATTTAACCATAATAAAATTAAAAGCATACATCATAATAATATATATATCAACCTTAAAATTCTACTTTTTCTATAGTCTATAGGAGACTGATAGGTAGGAGCTCTTTTTTAATTTTTTTTGTCTAGTTTTTTTAATTTATTTATTTAAGAGTGACAGAGAGAGAGAGAAATGGGCTCATTAGAGCCTCCAGCCATTGCAAACAAACTCCAGATGGATGCACCACCTTTTGAGTCTTCCATGGTACTGGGGAATCGAGCTTCGAACTGGGGTACCAGCATCTTTAGGATTCACAGGCAAGCACTTAACCACTAAGCCATCTCTCCAGCCCCAGTAGGAGCTCTCAAGTAAGCCTCTAGCTACATTCTGCTTTGCATTTTATTTTAAGGATGTATTTATATCAAATATGGATAATGTCATGATATAGTATATTGATAGGCAAAAGTGTATAATGTTACAAAGCTTTTTCAATATTTCAAACATTTCCATTTTATTCAAAACTAAATTTATTTCTCTTTGAAATATTTTTAAAGAGGTAAGAACTTAAGTGATTTGATGTTCATTGTTAGATTCTTCTCAAATCAAACACACTGTGGCTTATCAGGCTTTAGAAACCAATTATATGATTGCACATTACAAGTAGCTTTATAAATAACAAGGATCTTTTTCTAATTTCTATTTGTCTCTTTTGGTTTGATTGCTTGACTAGAATTAGGTTATACTAACTTTTAATAATTTACTTATTATTTCATTTTTACTCAATTACGTACAGTTGTCTGTCTTAGATGACAAATTATTCTGTATATATTATTTCTTTAATTTTTAAAATTCTTTTATTTTCTTCCTCAATTTAAATTATCTATTTAGTCTATACTGTTACAATTTCATGTATCCTATAAAGTTTGATTATTATTTTATATTAATGTCTCAATATTTCGTTCAATAATTATCTGATGGCTTCTTCTGTTTTTTTTTCCTTCTTCATTACTAGCAATGAAAAAATGTCTTGAAGCCAACCAAGGGATGAGATTTGCTCATTAATTGGAGAAAATGAATAGATTTGCTTCACTGATATACCTGTATGAACTCCCAACTTCCTACTGATAATTTCTGCACTCCCCTCAAAAAGTAATCATCAGATCTTAAATTCATTGTGATGAGTAACATAGTCAATGTAACCACACACACAAAAAACCCTTCATCATCCTACTTCTACTACAACACATTGAGTCACTGCAATGTCATGTTCTTTTTCTATAAATATTTCCAATTTCCTTATGAAAAATACATTCATCCCATATTTCATGTTTTCTTATACTTTTTACTTCCTGGAGAATAGCTTTGCACATGGACAAACTAAAAAACAAAACAAACAAGCAAAAAAAAAAAAAAAAAACAACTAGGAGAGCAGAGCATTGAAGCCATACCTAAGTGGGGACTGGGACTTGGCAAACAACTTGACCTAAAATAAAGAAAATTAAGCATTCTACCTACGTCAACAAAATCCTATAGGGTAGCACCAATGTCTCAGTCATAGCAAACATGCAGTAAGAATTCAGTAACTGATCAGTGCAAAAGGTTGCCATTTGGCACACATTGTGGGTTATTCTGGGAGGATGTGAATTAACATCTCTTCACCCCAGTTAGGACACTGATACCAGACCAAAAAAAAATGATTTTACTTATATCCATTTGGATAAGCCTATGAGTTTACAGAGCATGGGTAACTCAACAAAACCTGCATCACCAAAAAGCCCACTGCAAGATGGGTTATAACTCAGGAAAGCTCTATCTTTGGAGCTCCCTGACCAAATGGCAGATAGTTTTACCAAACTCTTTTTCTAGCAATTGTTTTCTTGGGAAGGGGCCTTGTGAACCTTGTGACCTTCTGGGCTGGCTGCCTCCCCTATGTTTTGTGAGAATCCTGAGCTCCTCACTTTTTTTTTTTTTTCTTTTTTTTGAGGTAAGGTCTCACTTTAGCTCAGGGTGACCTGGAATTCTCTATGTCTCAGGGTGCAGTTGAACTCACGGTGATCCCCTTACCTCTGCCTCCCCAGTGCTGGGATTAAAGGCCTAGGCCACGGCCTGGCTCTCCTCACTTTCTTTAGGTCCCCCTCTCCCCCTACCAGGAGGAAATCAGCACACTGGCAGGAGACATGGACCTACTCACTGGGAGAAATGAGTCAAAACCATACACTCTTAAAGAGCAGAAAGCAAACAATTTGACCTTCTTTGTCTCTGTTGACTCCATGTATATAACTATCAATAAATATGAGACTTCTGAAGTGAGATGCTAGAATCCACTATGCAAGAGACTTAACCATTAATCTACATGATACTCACCTCATGTTTCAGAAATTTAAAATAATTCTCTGCATTTTCATCAAATTACATATTCTAATTAGGGTTACCCTTTCAAATAAAGCACAAGAATATCTGAGTGCGTTATCATGGGACTCACAATTACAATTGTGTGGTTACTGTGAGGTCATCTTTATAGTTTGTTGTTGTTGTTTTGTTTGTTTTTGTTTTTCTTTTTTTTTTTCTTTTTTTTTTTTTAAGTAACCTCAGAGGTCAAGTTTATTAGCCAGCAATATAGCAGAGGTATTTTATCATGTCTTTTATACCACTAATATGTGCCTTCCTTTTTTTTTTTTTTAAATTTAATTTATTAGTTTTCTTTTCAGTAAATACAGGCAGTTTGGTACCATTGTTTTTGTTTTTCGAGGTAGGGTCTCACTCTAGCTCAGGCTGACCTAGAATTCACTATGTAGTCTCAGGATGGCCTCGAACTGTCAGCAATCCTCCTACCTCTGCCTCCCAAGTGCTGGGATTAAAGGTGGGCTCTCACAGGGGAATTTCATGACCTGAACATATACTTTTGCTATTTGCAGAGAATGGATTTGAAATTATTCTAGCCCCTATTCATAAATGTTGTAGCTCTTTAAATCTTCTGGATTTGCTATGGCATCTCAAATTCTAGACCTCTATTGGGCAAGGTATTAACCCCCAGGTAGTAAGGTCTTGGATAGTAGGTCTAGAACTCCTGGGGGCCATTAGAATGACCCGCTCTGCTTTCTAAATTGGTTCTCATTTTACTCTTCCATGCCAATACTTTAAATTCTACTTTCTATTAAAGAAGTTATTTATTTTGAAAATTATTATAATTTGTGAAATATTTCTATTTTAGCAATTGTGCTACAATGTCTAATACTCTCAAGTCACTTTAAATGCAGATGTCAACTTAAAACATGCATTAGCCTCACCACTCATGTTCATATATTGAATGTGTAGCTTGAAGTTCAAAATGGTTGAATCGGATTGGTTACTCCCACCCCATAATATTAATCACACCAGAGAAGAAAGAGTTATTTGAAAGTTGTAGTCCTTGACTTTAAAGGTCTTCTCGAGTTTTAAAAAGGATAAGTGACCAGAAACCACTCTCTTCTACAAATTATGGCAGAAAAAAAGAATACGAGGACATTGAAGTAAAAGAGAAAAATGTTATATGTTATTCATGCTAAAATATATACCACTTTTTTTAAAATAGAAACTTCATGTGGACATATCATGTGTTGGTACCATACCTCTACTTCTTGCCCCCATTCTTCTGAGGGTCCTTGTCAGTGTTATTCCCCATGGGGTTATGGGCTATGACAGCATCAGTCAGTCATTGTAGAGGTGGGGGCAATGCCTTTGGATATCACTTCACACCCTGTGGCTCTTACAATCCTTCTGCTCCACCTTCCACAATGTTCCCTTAGCCTTGGTGAGTGCGTTTTAAGTCTACTTTAGTGTTGCTCTCAGCTGCTTCTGGATTCCTGCTTTGATACATTTTGCATATGTATCAGAGTCTATTGCTATCACTGGGGTTCAATGGTCAGGATTGCCTTGAAAGGAGCACTCTTGCTTAACTCAACAATCCCTCTGTGGTTTTAGCTGGACCCTGGCTGGTGTGCAAGAGGTGGATCATGTAATAATAAGCATTCAGGTCTTTTTTATTGCCATGATGATAGATTTTGATTGTCTCTGGTTTTCACTGCCTTCTGTTAAAAGCAAAACAGAGTCTCCAACAGAGAGTGAGAGCAGCAAAAGCTACAGGAGATAAGCAGTTAGTCAAGAGAAATTTTGATGGGTATAGCCTCTGTTTAGGCCAAAGACTGGTGGGAGCATGTCACTGGAGTCTATGACGCTTGTCCCCATAGAATTCTGACGTGGTGCTCAGTATCAGCTATGAGTTCTTTCCCATTGAATTGGCCTCTTAGACAATCAGAGAACAATTGCCCACCTAGGCTGGGTGCCACTATTGCACAGGGGTGTACGTTTTGTATGGCTGGATGACTTCATATAGCAGTATCCCCTGCTTGTTTACAGTCTTGGTGAACTTTTCCCTCTAGCAACTCATATAGCACTTTTCAATACTGTATGAGCTAGCCATCAGGGAACTGACTTCATTCCATATTCCAGCATGATGTCTCAATGTTCTGTGTCAGCAGCTTGTGGTGTCTTCAGCAATAGGGTCTTACCTTTTACCTCAAATGAGTAATCAAATGCTTTAATAGAAGCCTGCCTTGTTTTTGTCTTGCTTTTGGGGACCTCATAGGCTTCTCCAACGAACAGTTCAAGGTGGAGTGTAATTGATGTCTGGCATTAGGAGTTACAAACTAGAGCCAAATGTTTTAGGATAAGGCTTCATCCTGCCCTCTCCAGGGCCCTTCTGTCCAGTTGATCCCCCTCATTCTCCTATGGAGGATTATATCTTTTTTTTTATTTATCTGGCAGAGAAAGATGGGGAGAGAGAGAGAGAGAATGGCTATGCCAGATCCTCCAGCCACTGCAAATAAACTCCAGATGTGTGTGCCCCCTTGCACATCTGGCTAACGTGGGACCTGGGGAATCAAACCTAGGTCCTTTGGCTTTGCAGACAAATGCCTTAACCACTAAGCAATCCCTGCATCCCTATGATTATATCTTTTAATCTGCTATCCAGAAGAAATTCTATAGTACTAATTCATTTTGACTTTATTTCTGTGCATATCTTCCATCCTTCCACTTCCCTCCCTTCAAATCATTGCATCTCTATTATCTGTCCTTTGAGTTACCTGTCAAGCATGCCTGCAACTCAAGCTGTTCCAGCTTAGCAACTACATATAAGGAAGAATATGCAGCATTTGTCATACTGTGGTTGTGAGAGTTTCCTTAGTATGATTCATCCAAGTCCATCCATCTTCCTACAAATTTTCTTAGTTCTCTTTTCCTTACAGCTGAATAAAATTCTGTTCTGTATGTATACCACATCTTCATTATCCATTAATCAGATGATAGCATCTGGGTGAATTCCAGTTTTTAGCTATTGTGAATAGGGCCACTAAAAACATGTTGAGCAAATATCTCTAAGTGAAGAGTGGAATTTTTAGGGTAAATGCCCAGGAGAGGAATACCTGGGTCAGATGGTAGATCTATTTTATCTTTATCAGGAGTCTCTATGCTGATTTTTAGAGTGGCATCACAAGTTTGAACTCCTACCAGCAGCAAATAAGGGTTCATCTTTCCCCACATCCTTGTTGACATTGATTATCATTTGACTTTTTAATGATTACCATCCTGACTGGAGTAAGGTAAAATCTCATAGTTGTTTTAATTTGCATTTTCCAGATGGATTAGGATGTTGAACTTTTTAAAAAAGTACTTGCCATTTGTATTTCTTCCTTTGAGAGATCTCTTTTCAGTTCTCTGCCTCATTTTTTTGAGTGGATTGTTGGATTTCTTTATTGCTTAGTTCTTTGAGTTCTTTGTAGACTCTAGATATTGGGCCTCTGTCAGTAGTATAGCTGGTCAAGATTTTCTGCAATTATGTGGATAAATCTGTTGGCTCTGTTTATGGTATGTCTGTTTGTATAACATTTTAGTTATGTGAGATCCCAGTGGTTGAGTGATTGTTTAATTTCCTGGACTGCTGTAGTCTTTCCCTAATCCTATATCATGGACAGCACTCCCATTTTTTTTTCTTCCATTTGTTTAAGAGTTTCAGTCTTATAGTGAGGTCATTAATCCTCTTGGAGTTGATTTTTATGAACAGTAAGACAAGTGGGTCTAGTTTTGTTTTTCTACATGTGGTCACCCAGTGTCTCCAGCATCATTTGTTCAAAATGCTATCTTTCCTCCAGTGTACATTATTGTATCCTTTGACAAAGAGCTGGAAGCTGTTGTTGCTTGAAGTAAGGGTAGGGTTTTCAATTCTGTTCTATTGATCGATATGTCTGCTTTTTTTTCCCATTCCAGTACCATGCTGTTTGTGTTACTATGCCCTTGTAGTTCAACTTTAAATTATTATGGTGATACCACTGAGGTATATTTTCTGCTGAGGGCATTTTTGTATTTCCTAGGCCTTCTGCAGTTTCATAAGAATTTAGAGATTTATTTTGTCTCTTTAAAGAATGATACTGTGGTTTTCTTGGCATTGTACTGAATCTGCATATTGTTTTGTTACAATGGCCATTTTCACAATATTAATTCCACTTATTCATGACCATGGAAGGCTTTTTCATTTTATGACCTTTGCAATTTCCTTATTGAGATTTTTTTGTTTGTTTCTTTCATTATATGGGTCTTTTACTTCCTTGGTTAGTGATACTTTGTGACTGTTGAAAATGGGACAGTCTTCCTAATTTCTTTCTCCATATATTTGTCTTTGGCAGATAGGAAAACTATGTTTTTGTCTTAGATTTCGTGTCTTCCCACTTTACGAAATGAAGTCATCATCTTTAGAAGATTTTTGGTAGAGCCTTTTGGGTCACTTATGTATAGGATCATGCCATCTGCAAATAGGGCTAGTCTGACTTCTTTCTTTTCAATTGGTATCCCTTTTATATCTTTTTCCAGCCTTATCACTTAGACTAGAACTTCTAGCACTATGTTGAAGACCAGTGGCTAGAGTGGAAACCTGTCTTGTTCCTTATCATAATAGGAACTCTCTAAGTCTTTCCCCATTTAGTATGTTTGGGCTTTAGGTGCTTTATATACAGCCTTTATTATGTTGGAATATGCTCCCTCCCTCATTAGTGTCTCCAACATTTTGATCATTGAGTAGTGCTCTATTTTGTTGAAGGTCTTCTCTACATCTATTGAAATGATCTTGTAGTTCTTGAGTTTATGCTTACTTATGTGGTGTATTAAATTTATTGATTTCCATATGTTGAAGCACCCCTGTATCCCTTGGATATTTTTAGATATTTTTATTTATTTATTCATTTAAAGAAAGAGAGGGGGGCAGAAAGAGAGAGAGAGAGAGAGAGAGAGAGTGAATAGGTTTGCCAAGGCCTCTAGCCACTGCAAACAAACTGCAGATGCATATGCCACCTTGTATATCTGGCCTATGTGGGTACATAGGAACCAAACCTGTGTCCTTGGGCTTCATAGACAAGTGCCTGAACTGCTAAGCCATCTCTCCATCCCAGATAAAGCCTTTATAATTGAGTAGGATAATTCTTTGAAATGTTGTTGAATTCAGTTTATGAGGATTTTATTCAGAATTTTTGCATCTAGATTCATCAGAAATATGTGTCTCTAATTTTCTTTTCTTACATCTCTGTTTTTTGTATTAGGGTAAAGCTGGCTTCATAGAAGAAGTTTGGGGTCTCCCCTGTTTTCCAATTGTGTGAAATAACTTGAGAAAAAGTGATTTTATTTTCTTGATGAAGGTTTGGTAGAATTTGGCTGAAAATTCATTATGCCCTGGATTTTATTTTCAGGCAGGAGGTAAATTACATTTTCAATCTCATTGGATGTAGTAAGTTTGTTTAGGAGATTTATTGGCTTTGGATTTAGTTTTTGTAGCCGATATGAATCTAACAATTCATCCATATCTTCCAGGTTATCTAATTTTGTAGGAAGAGTTTTGGAACTATATACTGATGATTCTTCCAATTCTGTTGATAACAGTTGTGACCTCTCCATTATCATTTATAATCTTATTAATTTGACACATCTCTGTTATTGGCCAGGGCTTTATCAGTCTTATTTATTTTCTTAAAGAACAAGCTCTTTGTTTCATCACTTTTTAAATTAATTAATGTATTTATTTGAAAAGAGAGGAGAGAAAGAGAGAGAGAGAGAGACAGAGAGAGAATGTGCACAATAGGGCCAAAACCAACTGCAAATGAACTCTAAATTCATGTGCCACCATGTGCATCTGGCTTACCTGGGTACTGGGGAAATAGAACCTAAGTCCCCTTTTAAGGCAAACACCTTAACCACTAAGCCATCTATCCAGCCACTCATCATTTTTAAAATGGTTTTTGTATTTTCCAATTTATTAATTTCTGCTCTGATCTTAATTATTTCTGTCTGTCTAGAACTCTTAGGGGTGGATTGTTCTTTTCTCCACAATGTCTTCAGTTGGACACCTAAGTTGGTAATTTGAGATTTTTCTGTCTTTGTTATGATGGTATTTAGTGGTGTGAATTTTTTCATGTGCCCCATGTGATTTGGTATGTTGTGTTTTCAATATCATTCCATTTTAAAGATTTTACAATTTCAATTTTTATTTCTTCCACAACCCATTTGTTGTTTAACAACATGTTGTTCAGTCTCCAGGAGCTGGTGTATGTTCTTTTGTTTCTCTTATTAATTTATAACTTTAATGCATTGTTGTCAGATATGATGTCGGGAGTTATGCCATTTTTTTTTTCTGAACTTGTAAAGGCATGCTTTATACTGTAATGTATGATCTATTTTGGAGAAGTTTCCAAGAGCTGCTGAGAAAAATCTGGATCCTGTGTAATTGGGTTGAAATGTTCAGTAGATGTCTGCTCGGTCTACTTGGTCTATGCCATTGTTAAGATCAATTATTTCCTTACTAATTTTCTGCTTGGATGATCAGTGTATTGATGATAGTGGGGTATTGAAGTCCCCTACTATGATGGTATTGGGATTTATTTCTGATTTGTTGCTTCCTGTTCATTTGGTCAGTTTCACTAAGTTTATTTAATAAGCCTCTCATGCTTTTTGGGAGGGCAGGGGATTCTATTTGTAGTGTATTCTTTATACTTTTATTGTAGACTTCCATTGTGTTGAGGCTAGGCAATCTTGGTGGAGATTTCTCAGCTTGTTGTATTGTGTTGTGTGGTGTGTGTGTGTGTGTGTGTGTTGGAGTTCATCCATCTCATGGTAGATGTTTTGTTTTCTTAAGAAAAAAGCTAGAAGTGGCTGTTGTAGGATCTTCAATGACTGTTCTGTTTTATATTTGAGCCACATTGAATTGGGGTGGTATATCTGCATATGTGCAGGCTGTGGAGGTCACAAGTGACTGGCAACAAAGGGCACGGGTGTCTGCATTTGAGGACCAAAGGATCTTCAGTCGGTGATCGCAGCCGTGCCATGTCCATGGAGCTAAGGAGCTACTCTGCAGCATGACCTACTCACCACTGGGGAATTAATTACTTGTCCGAGCGGCACCAGTGCAAATGTCACTGTGAGCACAAGCCTGAATTCCCACACTTAGTGTGTTAGCTTGTTCCACTACAGTGTGCGTCACCTGCCCCATGGGGTAGGTCCCCTATCTGATTGGATGGAGTTTGGAGGCAGGCCTATCACCTGACTGCCCTGCCCACCTGAACTCAACCAGCCCAAGTGGAGTTTAGCAGACACCAGCCCGCTGGAGAATGACAGACCGATAAGGTTCCTGCTTTTGCACCTTACCAAGTAGGAATAGGTAATACCTAATTATGCAGTCTAGCACCCACCCAATGTGGATCTGCTAGGTTCCTTCTAGTACTAGAGCCCCCAAATATTGCCTTATTTCACCCCTGGAATTCTAGCATGGCTCTGAATCTACCATCTTGATCCAAAGTCTCAGTATTGGAATTTTAAAATCACAGCTTAGCTTGCTTAGCTGTCCTAGTCATTGACATTGAATGAGAGAAGACAGTGAAGTCTTACATGCAATCTAGTGCCCAGAGACCAGACTGTATATTTCTTATTTATTTGTAAAGACAAAATGCTGGTCTTTCACAGGACATTAGCCAGTAAACATCAAGGATGCAAAGAAAAAATATGCCTAATAGGAAAAGGGAATATTAGCTATTATTATCTCAAATGCTTTGGTTAAAAGTTAATAAAAATTTAAAGCTAATACCCCAAGTAATATAACCTAAAAATGTGATAAACTTATTTTTCCATTCCAAGGGAAGATATATTAGTATAAATGGGCTCAGTGACATAAAATAATAAGAAATTTCAACAGACAGAGCTAGTTCTTCCTCATTAAATAAAAGAAAAAAGTGTGTAAGTAGGTGATCCAGTACTAATATGATGACTGCAAAATTATTTATGTAACACTTATACCAAACATTTAATATTTAAACATATTTTCCTTTCAACATGGAGCATTAATCAGCAACTATAAAATTTTCTTCCAAATAAAAATACTTTTTGCAAGCTGTCACTTTCTCTTTCTTCCAATATTCCATATTTTGTTGAAATATTCTGGAGTTACAAAGGCTGTTTTTTTATTATATTTTCAACATGCTTTAGCTTTCACAGACACAAATTTAATTGACTGTCTTTGGGTTAGCAACCCCACCCTCAAGTGTTTAGATAAATTTAATGACAAATTTTGTTGGGTTCCTTGAACAATACTGTGCATCACATTTTGTGTAAGGAGAATACCCCTGTCAACTGTCATCCTTAGTATTTTCCATATGTTTTTGTTCAAAGCTTATTCATTTTCCAGCTAAGAAGTACTTATTTTTATTGCATCTATTACATTTCCTTTGTTACTTTTGCTGCAATTTCTTATTGTTCAAATACTATTATTAGCATAATTTTATCTTTTTTTTCTTTTGACAGTGTCTTATAACAATCTATTGATTTAGGTAGCAAATATTCAAGCTTCAGTTCTGTCGTTCTTTTTTTATTTTTTATTTTCACAATTTTTATTAACATTTGCCATGATTATAAAAAATATCCCATGGTAATACCTTCCCTCCCCCCCCCCTTTATTTTGTTTTTTTGAGGTAGGGTCTCACTTTATGCTCTAGCTCAGGCTGACCTGGAATTCACTATGGAGTCTCAGGGTGGCCTCGAAGTCATGGCAATCCTCCTACCTCTGCCTCCCAAGTGCTGTGATTAAAGGCTTGCGCCATCATGCCCGGATCAGTTCTGTCATTCTTAATCCTCAGCCTATAAAGTTTAATTTGTTTTAGATTTCAACCACCGTATTTATATTTTTCAATGCTCAAATTGTTTCAGTCTGTATAACTCTTTTTGTAAATGGAACAGGAATTTAATCATCTCTATGGGCTTGATTTACACATGGTAACTTTCTTATTCATTTGACATACACTCTTGTTTTATTTTTATCTTTTTATGATTAGTGCTTCCTTCCCTTTAACACATGCTTGTCTTTTTCATTCCTTCATTTTTTAAAATAATTTTACCATGAAAATATTTATATCTATAATTACTTTTCTCAATATCCAAAGGTTCTTTCATCAAAAATCAGCATAAGAACAAATTATGAATAATAATGTTTATCTACCTGTAGGATGGTATGAAATATTTAAATATTAAGAGCAGTATGTTAAAAATAGCTGTTGTGATAGTATATGCTTATAATACCAGTACTTGGAAGGCTGAAGCAGGAGGGTCATGAGTTCAAAGTGAACATGAACTACACCATGAGAATCTGTCTCAAAACACCACAGTTCAAAATATTAAAAATAGTGAAAATTTTGACCTTTAATAAAATTTCCATTGATCAACCTTAATATGCATCCTTTGCTTCACAGTAGTGTTATACTGTAATATATCCACTTAGAGTAATCTTTACAATTATCTTTTCTTATATAACAAATGTCATTATTGAATTTGAACAAAGTATTATTCAATAACTCGAAAAATGTTCTATTTCAATAAACATGTTAAACTGCTGAATTAATTGAGGTTTCACTGGGTCTCATTCTTGTCCACACTAACCTGGAATTCATTATGTAGTCTCAGGGTGGCCTCGAACTCATGGTGATCCTCCTACCTCTGCCTTCGAGTGCTAGGATTAAAGGTGTGTGCCACCACGCCTGGCTTGGATCATCTTTTAATTGCTTAGTGTATAGATATGTAGAAAACATGGTTCATTAATTGTAACTTAAGTTCTTGGTTTGGGAAGTTTTTGCTCTTTTTTTTTTTTTTTGTCATTTGGACATTTTCCAAAGTTACTTTATCCCTTTTGCAGCCATTTTTTTCCTCCTTTAAAAATAAATGACCAACTAAGAAGAAAAAAAAAATCAAAGCTTGATAAGCAAAACCAATATAGCATCTAATATTTTCCTGACATAATAGGCAACATGAGGAAAGGAAATGGACAGAGACTCCAGCTGACAGATGTCTCAAATGTTAAGTGCTGCTTGAAACAGGTATTTTATTATGTAAGTTACTTGACTTCTCATAAAAAGTTTATGCTTAAGCTTGAACCTCCTAAAATGATTGTCCTATGCAGCACTGTGTTAAAGTTATGAAGATTTGAAATACCAAATTTGGACTGAAATAATTATCAGCACCATACATAAATGGGTCATCCTTGGATAAGGAAAAAATACACTGCAAGCTTGGGTAAGACCCAAGAAGCAAAGAACAGAGCATGGCATGTAAATCAGACTTGTTCATTATTGTCAAAGTTTTGACTTGAAGTTCCATTTAGGTTGCCTCTTTTTCTAGGTTCACTGTTTTAAATATCCTGAGATTTTTAAGGGTAAGTCCCACAAGAGTCTCTTACAAATGGTACCATGGATGACTTCATTGCAGAAGGTAAAAATATCTGGGTCAGGGGGATCTAGCCAGTGGCAAACCCTTATAGTGAAGGAAGATTAAAAAAAAACAGTGGAATGTAAATACTTGTAAATTTATTTTTACATTTTCAACTGTTTTTTTAGAAATAGTCTAAAAATTATATTCCAAGGTCATATGTTTCCCTTGGTTAATTATATATAAAACAAAATTTAAAATCACACATAAAAACACCTTTGATGGGCTGGAGAGATGGCTTAGCGGTTAAGCGCTTGCCTGTGAAGCCTAATGTCCCTGGTTCGAGCCTCAACTCCCCAGGACCCATGTTAGTCAGATGTACAAGGGGGCGCAAGCATCTGGAATTCATTTGCAGTGGCTGGAGGCCCTGGTGTGTCCATTCTCTCTCCTTATTTCTGTCTGCCTCTTTCTCTGTCTGTTGCTCTCAAATAAATAAATAAAAATATTTTAAAAAATACCTTTGAAAACTATAAAGGAAGGGGTATTACTCAAATTTTTTTATGACACCAATGTAAGTGTGATAACAAAATCGAGGAAATATGAGAATTAGAGTCTAGCCCCATGCCTATACATATGGACAAAAAATATGAATAATGAATGAGCTATTGGAACCAGAAATATAATGTCATAATGCCTATTTCCAGACAGGAGTAACATGATGAATTAACATTTAAGAATCGATATACTACATGCAGAAAAGGCATAAATGATTTTCAGATGATGATTTTCCAAATTAGACAGTGAGGCTTTGGCATCATGATTGTTGGTAGTACATTGAAATTTTATCTGTTTCAGGAAAATGGCAAGGAGATAAACGTTTATCATTTCTAATCAACATGGAATATAACAAACTGAAATAGTAGGCATACATACTGAAAACAGAATTGAAGTGTCTTCATTCAAATAGTGTAGTATTATATAGAAGAGGCTAATAATTCTTTAAAAACTACTATAATTAAGATTAAAAATTGTAAAGATTTCACTTCACCCAAAGCAGAGGTACTCTTTAAATTTAATGCAAAATTAGGAAAGGTTTGGGAGTACCATTAATTCTCAAGGTAACTATAAAATGGTGACCTATCATACCTAAAAAAAAACATTCAGAAAATACAGGACATTTTAGATGAGTTGTGTTACTAAATCTCATTCATTCATTCATGGTTACTAAATTTATTTTAAAGCTATAATAGTATCATATTAACATGAGGATAGAAAAGTAGAACAATGGAACAGACTACAGAGAGACATACATGTGCATAAAATCAATTGCCTAGCTTGAGGTCCTGAAGTGTGCTGTGTTGTATGACTTTTGGCTTGTGCTTCTCTCTGAGTGTTTGGTCCTGTGAAAGAAGGTTAGCTTCTTCTGCCATTAAGGAACTTGCCCTGGATCTATAAACTTCAATAAATCACTTCCTCCATAACTGTGCCTTGTCTGGAAGTTCATCTCAGTGAACCTGAAGCTGTCTGCTACAACTTATAAGTGAAAATACATTGATATTCACAGTGAAGAGCCACAATGACTACACAATAGCTAGGAAAGGCTACTGGGAATATGAATCTCATTGCAAAAGAAGCCTATTTTGAGGTATACAGATGGTGAGAATGATTAACTTTCTCAGATGTGTATATTATTTGAAATTGTAAAGACAGGGAAAAAAAGTTATTTGACTCTTGTCAGAGTGATGAATTTGGACAATAAAGGAGATTTTATATATATATAAATATATATAAAGTATTTATTGACCTTTCTCCATTTCTTGTTTTACATTCATGTTAATGGGAAATACTGTGGGTTGATGTTTTAAATACCAAAAGAATTTGGTGATATTTTCTAAACAATTATATTTCAATCTATACATTAGAATATGAATTCATTTTATTAGCACATATGTCTATTGTATCGATATCACAATTTATTAGTCAATAGGACTATGTCAAAACAGTGCTGGTACAATATATGAGCAATCACATTCAAAAATAACAGTGATAATTACTGGCCAAATAAATTTTCCCACTAGAAAATGAAGCTATATTGAAATAAGTAGAGATTAGTTACCAAGGAAACAAAGAAAACAGACATTCTGGCTGCCAAGATTTATTTTTCAGGTCTGTAATTCTGGTAGTTTGAATAGAAGGCTCCCAATATAGTCAGTGTTTTATTAGTTTGTAGTTTGCATCTGCAGACACCTGGATGGAGGCGGTGTCACTGGGAAGATCTTAAGGTATGGTAGGGGTTTGAGATTTCAATCTAAAGATATGCAAAGCATGCCTAGCTGGAGCTCCTGAAGTGTGCTGTACTGGGTGGCTTTTGGCTTTTAGGCTTGTGCTTCTCTCTGTGTGTTTGGCCTGTGTAAGCAAGCCAGCTTCTTCTGCCATTATGGAACTTCCCCTGGATCTGTAAGCTTCAATAAATCCCTTCCTCCATAACTGTGCCTGGTCTGGAAGTTCATCTCATCAAACCTGAAGCTGTCTGTTACACTGATAATGTTGAAATCTTCTGGAAACTAATACTGCATTATTTTGAAACTTTTACAAAAGGCTCAGTATATTTATGGGTTATGGAAAGACTGCAAACAAATTCATTCTCAATATTACAACTGAGTTATCTTAATGAAATGGTATAATGTTGCCCCTTTCATTTTTTTCTGATGAATCAGAATTTGGCAAAATGCAAAGGTGGTTTACTGTAAGCTTGTTGGAGTCAAGGAGGTCAAATATTCCCCATGACTGCATGTAGTGTCAATAAGGAAGCAGAAAGCACAGTCAAACCCCACAAACTCATTAGCACAATAGAAAGGAATTGTGGTGGTGTGATTCAGGTGTCCCCCATAAACTTAGGTGTTCTGAATGTTAGTTTCCCAGCTGATGGAGATTTGGGAATTAACGCCTCCTGGAGGCAGTGTTTTGTTATGGGTGTTATAGCCAGTGTCCTCCTGCCAGTGTTTGGCCCACTCTCCTCTTAGTATTGTCTTCCTGATATTGGCCAGGAGGTGATGTCCACCCTCTGTTCTTGCCATTTTTTTTTTCCCTGCCATCATGGAGCTTTCCCTCAAGTCTATTAGCCAAAATAAACTTTTTATTTTTCCCCACAAGTTCTCTATGTCAGGTGATTTCTGCCAGCAATGAGAACCTGACTGCAACAGGGACGGTAAGTATGCCAACAGTTAACATAGTGGTGGAGATCAGGTGTGCATAACTGAGGACAACAAAGTAGCATGTGTATGTAGATATGCTATATTTTGAAAGGAATGTGGGGTGCCAGTGGTTAGGGTTGGAAGTGCCAGAGTTAATTATGAGTTAAATAATTTAACAAATCATGTTTTAAAGATAACATTTGTTATATTATTTAGATAATATTTATATAGAATATTTTTAAATGCCAATAGGGTTGTCAGTTCAATTGAGACCTCCATAATATTAGGCAGGGAAGGTAATAATTATAAAATTAATGGAGGTAATTGTCTATCTAGAAAGAACAGGAGCCAAGACTCGAATCTAAGCCTTCATTTCATCTAATGCAGTATAACAATATGTATGTTAATGTGTTTGAAAATGTAATATGTAGGTGTTAATTGTACTCAGAACAAATCCATAGTTTCATATTCTTATCTTTTTAATTTTTTTATTTATTTGGAAGAGAGAGACAGGGACAGATAAAGAGAGAGATAGAGAGAGAGAGAGAGAAAATGGCCATGCTAGGGCCTCTAACCACTGCAAATGAACTCTAGGCTCATGCTCTACCTTGTGCATCTTGCTTTATATGGGTACTGGGGAATTGAACTCTGGTCCTTAGGTTTTGCAGACAAGTGTCTTATCTGCTGAGCCATCTCTCCAGCCACCATGATTATACTTCTTATGTACACTATCTTTGTATCTTTGTGAGGTTTTTAGTTTTTATATTTTTATTTATTTATTTTGAGACATGGCCTCACTGTGTAGACTTGGCTGGTCTAGATCTTGCAACATAGGCCAAGAGAGCCTCAGACTTAAATCAAGCCCCCTGACTCAACCTTGCTAGTGCAGGTAGTAGAGTCATGTACCATCATGCCTGGCTAATACATTCTTTTAATATCCTTCTACTCCCTACATTATCCTTTCTTCTTACTGTTCATTTTGCTAGGGTATTTATTATATAAATATTTTTAAATGTGTTTTATTCTATTTGTTTTTTTTTTTTGTTTTTTTTTTTGAGGTAGGGTCTCACTCTATCCCAGACTAAACTGGAAATTCACTACATAATCTCAGGATGGCCTGAGTTCTACCTATACCTCCTGAGTGATAAGATTAAAGATATGCACCACCATGCCAGACTGTTAATGTTTTTTATTTAATTTAATTTTATTTTGTGTGTGGCACACTTTTATTATTTAACACCCCCCCCTACATAGGTAGGGAATGGGAGAGACAAAATTCAATACTCAAACAAATAAACAATTTCAATATTCAGTTACTGAATGATTAAACACATAATGAGAATTCTGCATGGTAGACTATTTGTCAGCTGTTAAGAAAAATCGATTTGAAGAACACTCAATGATATGTGGAAATACTTGCATTAATGTTTTTATTTTTAAAATACAAAGCTATGAAGTTGTTTAAACTTTACATGTTCATGTGTGCTTCTTTACTTTCTTTAACAACAATTGATAAATGTCACTAGTTACAATAGAAAAAAATTCAACTATAGTAGTTAGAGTTATGAAAATGTTAAAAAATAAAGAAAAATTACTAAAATTTGCAGATACTGTCATGTTATACATGGAATACTTTAGGCAGTAAATGTGAAACTGACAAAAGAAATATGAGAATTTACTTTGAATATATTACTGAGCAGGGTACAAAACCAACCATATAAAATAATAGCTTCCATGTATCTACACATTATCGCAGTTTACAAAAGCAGCAATATTTATTAGTTTTATGTAAACTTTATATGACTGCAACATTTACAGCAATCTTTAAAACATAGCAAAGACATGAAAGCAACAAAAATATGGCACATATTAACTTCTAAATCCACTTTAAATATAAATGCAAAATTTATTTTTTAATAAAGAAGGTAGACTGACAATAAATTTGATAAAGAAAAACTATCATTTAAGAATATTTATAAGCACACTAAAAGCAAAACCTATGGTGACAGACTAGCCTCTAGGCAAATAAAACACAATATAAAACTTTACTAATTAAAATACTATGTTACTTATGAAAGGATCAGAAAAGGCAAGAGCAGAACTGAATAAAAAGTCCCAAAATCGGGCTGAAGAGATGGCTTAGTGGTTAAGCACTTGCCTGTGAAGCCTAAGGACCCCAGTTCGAGGCTCTGTTCCCCAGGTCCCACGTTAGCCAGATGCACAAGGGGGTGCATGTGTCTGGAGTTCGTTTGCAGTGGCTGGAAGCCCTGGTGCTCCCATTCTCTCTCTCTCCCTCCATCTGTCTTTCTCTCTATGTCTGTCGCTCTCAAATAAATAAATAAAAAATGAACAAAAAAAATTTTTTTAAAAAGTCCCATAAAAAGCCTCAGTACATATTTATATTTAAGAATTGGTGAAGGTAATGCTGGGAAGATAACTCATGGCATAAACACTTGCTAAACAAGCATGAGGACCTGAGTTCAGATCTCCCAGAGCCCACTGAGCACTGAGACAGAAGCCCCCAGAAGCTCAAGCTAGCTTGGCAAATACAGAGGTAAAACATGAGGGAACCTGTGAGTATTTGATTCAGGTGTCCCCCATAAACTTAGGTGTTCTGAATGCTAGGTTCCCAGCTGATGGAGATTTGGGAATTAATGCCTCCTGGAGGGAGTGTATTCTTGGGGGCAGACTTACGGCTGTTATAGCCAGTTTCCCCCTGTCAGTGTTTGGCACACTTTCCTCTTCCTGTTGTCCTCCTTATGTTGGTCAGGGGATGATGCCATTGTTTTCCCCTGCCATCATGGAGCTTCCTCATTGAGCCTGTAAGCCAAAATAACCCTCTTTTTCCCACAAGCTGCTCTTGATCCGATGATTTCTACCAGCAATGAAAACCTGGCTGCAACAGTAAGGTGATACCAAGGAGTGGGATTGCTGCTAGACACCTGACTGTGTGGCTCTGGCCTTTTGGAGCTGATTTTGAAGAGGAATGTGAAAGGATTTGAAATCTTGGCCTTGCAGAGCTGTAAGTACAACTTGATTGACTATTCTGGTCAGAGCTGAAAGACCTGATTGCAGTAAGAACTATGGACTGTGAGGTTTGCCTTATGAGGGGAAAAAGAGATTTGCTTGGACTGGGTTAGCAATGTGTATGAAAAACTTGCTCTAATTCCCGTGTCCTGAGAAATTGTGCAGGGTTGCTTTGTATAGAAATGAACTGGTGTGAGCAGAGGTATATGGCACAGAAAGAAAAATCTTTGGGTGAATTGCTGCCTGTTCAGCTGTAATTGAGAGATTACAACCTTTTAGTTTGTGTCAGCTGACCTGAGTTGGGGAAACAAAAGAATGTAGACTCTTTTGAAGTGGCCTAAATGTTCAAGGAGTTTCTTATTCTTCAAAGTCTGCTATATTTCCCCCCTGGATTAACAAATTAGCACCCTACCTGGTATTGTGGAGTATAAGAATTGCAGGAAAAAGTAGGTCACTGAGTTTGCAACACAGTCTTGTGTTTTGGAAATGGCTATGGGCAGTGTGAAGCATGTTTGCTGTATGCCTGCATAAAGACCCCTTGGAGCCATGAGAATGAACCATGGATTGCAGTGGAGCCCTAGTGAAAATGCCCAAACCGCAAGATGGCTGCTAAAGAGATGCCACCCTGATGAAGTTCTCCGGGACTGTGAGTAGCCTAGCTGGAGGGGCAGGACTGGAATCTGAGACTTGCTGCTGGTTAGAATTATAGAACTTGGAGATTTGTCATTGGCTAGAGTTGTTTTACTTGAAGCTACAGAGTTTCATGTTTGCCCTGATTGTTTTAAATCTTTTATTGGATGAATATTTCTTTGCTATGTCTAATGCCATCTTTTACAGTGTCAGTATGTATTCTGTACCATTATGGGGTTTTTGAGGTTATTATTATTTTTTGGAGGGTATTATGGCTCAGTTAAACGATCTTGGGCTATGGGGATGTATGAACATCATTGGAATTGATAAAAAACTATGGGGACTTTTAAAGTTGGATGAATGCACTGCATTTTACATCATGTATGGTTATCAGTTTATGGGGGCCAGGAGTGAAATGTGGTGGTTTGATTTAGGTGTCCCCATAAACTCAGGTTTTCTGAGTGCTAGGTTCCCAGCTGATGGATATTTGGGAATTAATGCCTCCTGGAGAGAGTATACTGTTGGAGGCAGGGTTATGGGTGTTATAACCAGTTTCCCCATGCCAGTGTTAGACACTCTCCTGTTCCTATTGTCCACCTTGTGTTGGTCAGGGGGTGATGTCCACCCTTTGCTTATGCCATTGTTTTCCCTGCCATCGTGGAGCTTCCCCCTCAAGCATGTAAGCCAAAATAAAACTCTTTTTCCCACATGCTGCTCTTGGTTGGGTGATTTCTACCAGCAATGTGAACCTGACTGCAATAGAACCTGCCTCAAATAAGATGGAAGGCAAGGATCAACAACTGAAAGTTGTCCTCTGACCTCTATGAACTTGTTGGGGACAAGTGTGGCTAGGTCAACACACACACACACACACACACACACACACACACTTCCACCAATAAAGAAAGAAGAGAGAATTGCTAAAGGTGACAACTCAACACTGTGGGACAAGGATGGAGTTTTTAAAAATTGGCACTAAGAAAAAGATAAAATTAGATTCATCCCTCACATCATGTATGATCATAAATGACAAATGATTCAGAGATCCAACATAACAATAATCAACCTAGGTACATTTACAGGAAAGCATGGGAAAATTTACTGATAGTATGGACATGAGAGATAGTTTTCCAACTATGACTCAGAATCCATATGCAATAAATAAAAGGACTGATTAATTTGAATATTAAATTACTTTCAGAAAACTCTTATGAAAACACCCACTCCAGAAATACCTCATAGCAATATCTCATATAAGGAGGTAAAGTCATTACTGTATGGTGAACATTTATGTATTGAGGTATATATCCCTTCAATTGCAAAAATGGGAAAATGCATGGACAATTGAAAAATATATTTTTTAAATTTTTGTAGTCAGTGTATACATTCAAGTTAGTACCATTGTTAGGCTCCTCCCTGTCCTACCCCCTCCGCCAGGACCCTCCTTGTTGGGGTATATAGGTTATTCATTATGGGGTTAGCCTTTAGTTTCCGGTAAGAGGAAATGTCTCTGTGTGTTATGACCCAACGTGTGTCTGACATTCTTTCCCCCCAACTTCCGAAAATTTCCCTGAGCCATGTTGGGTTCATATTAGGTCTGCTTCCGTGTTGAGATCTTGGCTGCCTCTGTGTCTCTGGATATCTGGTTTGGTAGGGCTTGATTGTTCTTTGTGTCTATCTGCTTCACCATTGTGCTGGTTACCAGTTCACCAAGAAAACAGCATTCTTGCATGTTTCCCCAATTATTCTTGGTTTCAGCTGGGGCTCTTTTGAGGTATGATGGGGGTGTTTCTCCTCTTAGGATCTGCATCTATCTGAAAAAGAGAAGCAGATTCTCCAATGGAGAGTAAAGTTAGCACCAAGCATATGTATTAACCATTGTGTTTTAGACATAGTTTAGTGGAGAGCGGGTTCATTTTTGGATATGGTTCTGACTTGTTTCCCAGCTCCAGCTATGAGTTCTGTGCCACTGAGTAGATCAGTTAGCCAAATTGAGAGCAGTTGGTTTCCCAGCATGGTTATGCATCACTATTTCACTTGTATGAGCAGCATGTCAGGTTGTTTGCTGCTAAGTACATTAGACCATGCATTTCTTGGACAGATATTTGTCTTTATCCCCCAGTCACTCATGTAGCACCTTCCACCGCTAGACATGCTAACTGTTTGGGAACTTTCTCCCTTCCAGCTTCCAGCCATGTCTTTCCATGCTACATACCAACAGTGTATAGTGTCTTTAGCAGTAGGGTCTTACCACTAACCTGTGGTGGGTCCTCAAGCACTATAACACAAATCTGTCTTCTTTTGGGAAACCTTGTAGGTCTCTGTGATCAAAAGTTCATTGTGAATGATTACCTCTTGCTGGTACCAGGAGTTACAGGTCAATGACCAAGAAGAGAAGGAAGAACCAGATAAGTGAGATAAAAGAGATAGAGGGATAAGAGAGAAGAGGAAGAGGGAGGGAGGGAGGGAGGGAGAGAGAAAGGGAGAGAGAAGCAGAAATAGGAGAAGATAATGAACAATCTTTTTTTACCCTCTCAAGGGCCTTGTGAGTCTGGTGTTCCCCCTAAGGGCCTGGTGGAGGTTCATCCATTTGGTCTGTCTTGTAAGATATCAAGTTTTGTGGTACCATTGCCTTTTGGGTCCAGATTAAAGTGACTCAATAATCTGAAAATACTTTCCAGTGTTTTGATCATGAAATGATGTTATATTTTGTCAAAGACCTTTCTGCATCTATCTAAATGATCATGTGGTTTTTGTGCTTAAGCTTATTTATATGTTATATTACATTAACAGATTTCTGTATGCATTCCTAGGATGACTACTTGATCAAGGAGGATAATGCTTTTATCTATATTTGATTTCAGTTTATGAGGATTTTGTTCAGGATCTTTGCATCTAAGTTCATTAGAGAAATAGGCCTACAGTTTTATTTTCTGTGGCACCTCTTCCTGGTTTTGGTATTAGGGTGACAGTAGCTTCAAAATACAATATCACTCCATGATAAAAACATTGGAGAGAATAGGCATGGACAGTTTATATCTAAACATAATAAAGGCTATATATAAAGCTCCTAAAGCCCAAATAACACTTAATAGGGAGAGACTGAAGGAATTTCAGTTGAGATCAGGAACAAGACAGGGGTGTTGGCTTGCACCTCTCCTCTTCAACATAGTACTGAAAGTCCTAGCTCAAGCAATAAGACTGGAGAAAGACATAAAAGAGATACAAATTAGAAAGAAGAAGTAAAGTTAGACCTATTCACAGATGGCACGATTCTATATATAAGAGACCTAACAACCTCCATCTCAAAACTTTTAAAGATGATTAACTCCTTAACTCCCTCAGGAAAGTAGCAAGATACAAAATCAATGCACGAGATCAGTATCCTTTCTATATGCAAAAGACAAAGATATGGAGAAAGAAATAAGAGACATTGTCCCATTTTCAATAGCAACAACCAAAAGAAAGAAAATACTTTGGAATAACATTAACCAAGGATGTGAAAGACCTATACAATGATAACCTAAACACACTCAAGAAAGAAACTGAGGAGGACTTAAGAAAATGGCAAGACCTCCCATGCTCCTGGATAGGCAGAGTTCAAATTGTCAAAATGGCAATCTTACCAAAGGCAGTATACAGATTCCATGCAATACCAATAAAAATCCCAAGATTTTTCTTTGCAAAGATAGAAAAAAAAAATGAGTGCAAAATTCACATGGAATAGCAAAAACCTCAGATAACCATGCATATCCTGAGCAAAAGAAGCACCTGTGGAGGCATCACCATACCTGATATAAAGCTATATGACAAAGCCATAGTGATAAAAATAACATGGTTCTGGCATAAAAACTGGACGATAGATCAATGGAACAGAATCGAGGACCTGGACTTTGTGTCAAGAAACTACAACTACTTGATATTTGACAAAGGCCCTAACAATATAGGCTGAAAAAAAGACAACATACTCAACCAATGTTGCTGGACAAACTGGATTACCATATACAGGAAAATGAAACTCAATCCAAACAGCTCACCATGCACAAAATCAAGTCCAAATGGGTCATAGACCTCAATATAAGAGGGAAGTTCTTCTATTTCTGGAAGAAATAGGAGGAACATTCCATGATATAGGATTGGGAAGACTTCCTGAACAAAACCCCAGTAGCTCAGGAACTTAAATAATCACTCAACCATTGGGATAACATGAAGCTGCAAAGTTTCTTCACAGATAAACATATAATAAACAGAGCCAATAGATTGCCCACAGAATGGGAGAAATTTTTTTCTGGTTATACAACTGACAGATGCCTAATTTCTAGAATCTACAAAGAACTCAAAAATCTAAACAATATAAAGTCAAACAACCCACTCATAAAATGGGCCAAAGAACTGGACAGGGAGTCCTCAGAGGAAGAAATACAAATGGCAAACACACACATAATAAAATACTCATCATCCTTTATCATCAAGAAAATGCAAATTAAAACAACCCTGAGATTCCAACTTAGCCCAGTAAGGATAGCAAACCTTATGGAGACTCCTAAAAAGGTTGATTATAGAGTTACCAACAGACCCAGTTATTCCCTTACTGGATATATACCCTAAAAGCTCCACACCTCAGTTCAGAAAGATTTGCTCAACCACGCTTATAGCTACTCAATTTATAATAGTTAAGAGCTAGAATCAACCCAGTTGTCCATTATTAAATGAATGGATAACCAAGAAGTGGTATATTTAAACAATGGAATTATACACATCAGGAATGAAAAATTTCACAATGAAATTTGAAGAGAAAAGGTCAAACCTGGAACAGATCATTCTCAGTGAACTACACAATTACAGAAAGATAATCCTGACATGGTCTCACTCTGTGGTCTGTGGCTCTGAACCTGAATCTGCCCAATATGCTGACATACCTAATAGGCATCTCAAGGACCAGAAAATAGGGTGGGGGGGAAGAGGGGCAGGTAAGGCTGAGTGTCACAAAAATGGACCCAAATGGCAATGATACCAAAGAATTCTGCATCCTACAAAACAAAATAAATGGTTGAACCTTCATCAAGTCATTAGAGGGAACATCTGAATCACAGGGCCCTGGAGAGGGTATGATGAAGACTAGCCTTAATCATGTCTTATTTCTCTCCCTCTCTCTCTCTCTCTGTCTCTCTCTCTGTGTGTCTGTCTCTCTCCCTATTCTCTCTCTTCTTTCTATCTCTTTGATATTAGTTACTTTTTCTTCCTTCTTTTCCTTGGCACTGGACTGTAACTCCAAGTATTAGCATGTAGTTAATATCCACAATGAGCTATTGATCAGAGAGACCTACAAGCCTTCCCAAAAGAAGACAGATTTCTGTCAGAGTACTTGATGACTCACCTAATGTTAGTGGTAAGATCCTACTGCTGAAGACACCATATACTTTTGGTATGGATCATGGAGTGACCTGGATGGAATCTGAAAGAGCGTCAGTCCCCAGACAGTTAGCTCATCTAGTACCAGAAGGTGCTACATGAGTGACTAGGGAAAAATGATGAACATCTGTCCAAGCAACTAATGGTCTAAGCTACTCAGAAAAAGCAACCTGATGTGATGCCCACACGTGCAGTAGTGGCACACAGCCATGGTGGGAGACCAACTGTTCTTGATTTGGCTAACTGTTCCACTCAGTGGAACTGAACCTATAGGTGGAGCTGGGAAACAAGTCAGAACCATATCAAAAAAAAAAAAGAGCCAGCTCTCTAGTATCAAGCTCTGGTGGACTACAAGAGGGCCTACACATATTAAATTGTCTCTAAAATAACAATGGTTATCCCATTTCTCTCGTTCTGACTTCACTCTCCATTGGAGAATTTGCTTCTCTTTTTCAGATGAATTCAGATCCTGAGGAGAGAATCAGCCCATCACACCTCACTAGGGCCCAACTGAAACCACGTGTAATTGGGGAAATGAGCAAGAGTTCTGCTTTCTTGGTGAACCTGGTACCAGCACAAGGGTGAAGGAGATAGACACAGAGAACACTCAACTCCTACCAAACCAGATATCCAGAGACACAGAGGCCCCTAAGACTTCATCACTGAAATAGAACTAAAATGAACCCATCATGGCTCAGGAAAATTTGAGGAAAAGGGAGCAGAAAAAATGTCAAAGCCACATAGTGGGACATTGTACCTAGAGATATTGCCTTTCACCTATAACTGATGGCTAACCCCACAATGTATGACCAATATTCCCCAACAAGGAGTGTCCCTACAGAGCGGGGAGGAAAGAGAGGTAGCTAACAATGTTACCAACATGGCTGTATACACACTCCGTACATAACTAATAATAAAATATATTAATAATATGAAAATATGGAAATATCAATATTAAGTTTTAAAAAATAAATTAAAACTATAATAAGAAAAGCATTTCTAACATAAATTGACTTGAATTAAAATGTACAAAATAAATGGAAAGCAGGAATTTTGTTGTGGAATATCTGTGGAGAGACAAGGTCCCTTTATTTACTTTTTGATCCTAACTCCTCACATCTTGACATTTTCCCTAAAGGTGCACTTACAATAATATGGAATAGATAGATGATAGAGATAGATAGATGATAGAGAGAAAGTGAGGGAAAGAGGAAAGATGTTTAGTCATTGCAGCATTGTTATCATGTAAATCATTGTAAATAAAATCAAAAGGTATTCACACTTTAAACTGGTCCAATAAAGCATGGTATACACATAAAGGCATAATATAGTTGGGTGACATTAGAAGGTATGTCTTTGAACTAATATGGAACAGTTTTCAAGGTATGCATTTCTTGGAAAATTCAAGGACAAAAATTATGGTTTTGGGCTGGAGAGATGGCTTAGCAGTTAAGCGCTTGCCTGTGAAGCCTAAGGACCCTGGTTTGAGGCTCAATTCCCCGGGTCCCACGTTAGCCAGATGCACAAGGGGGCGCACGCATCTGGAGTTCACTTGCAGTGGCCGGAAGCCCTGGCGCGCCCATTCTCTCTCTCTCTCCCTCTATCTGTCTTTCGCTCTGTGTCTGTCGCTCTCAAATAAATAAATAAATAATGGACAAAAAATATTTAAAAAAAAATTATGGTTTTACTTTTTATGTAAGAAAGGATTTAGAAGTATGAATACATGTATACAAAAGATACATATATAGATGTTCAAAATAAAATATCTAGTTATATGTGCTCATGCATTTTATATGTGCATAAAACTGTATGTATATGTATATTTGCTCTCTTGTATAAAAAGAAATAAAACAGATAAGCTACAAAAGAACAAGACTGGATATAGATAGAAGATGGAAGAAGAATTGGGTTGATGGTTACAGATGAGCATCAGAGAGAATAGCTTCATGAGCACATTTGGTATAAACTGTAAAATTCAAATATCCAAATGCATTTTAAATCAGCCACTAACTGCTACTTCTCAGCTTTGTAAAACAAAATGATCTCTATGGAAAGGCTTAAAAACTAAAGGAATCTTTGGCTTATCAGTGGATTTCATATCATTCTTAATAATCAAGGACTCTGAGTCCTCTGGGGATATAAATGAACAAGGAGAACTTAAAAGTCAGAATCAGCTTCCACAAAGCTGGTCATATATATCTATTTTAGCTTCTTCATAGGGTTTAATTTCCCACATCTCCTCATGTTGCCTTGATGAATTGTTTACACTGTGGCTCAACCTACTAAATATATCTTTAAAAACCACAAACATATAAATAAAAGGTATTTCCACTAATGTTTTTGTTCCTTTCACCAAATCTTGAGAGGTCTAGTAAAACACAAAGATAGGGATTGAAACAGAGTCTAGGTGGAAAAATAAAATTTCTGCTCTCTTTCAGCTTATATTTTAAATAAAAAGAGTGAAATTCCTGAGAGAATAATAAATTTATTCCAGAATATATTCTAAATAAAAATGGTTAGGCCAATAACAAAGCAGTATAGTAGTAACTTTGAATCCACTTTCATCTTCTTGGAATTTAAAAATCCAGCCGTTAAAATTAACAGTTGTGGTGCTAACAGTGAATGTCTGTTAAAATGAAGCAGTTAATCACTGGGAACAGCATCTTAAAACTGTTAATTTGTAGGTTTGAAACTTCCTTTTAATTAGAGCTGTTGGAAAAGATTCCTGCTCAGAGCAAATCTGAGACCACATGGCTCTGACATTCTTATGAGATACTACAAAGAAAAGTCCTTTTAGAAATGGGGTCAGGGTGAAGAGGGGAAATTTGAGTGTTTAATTTGGGAGGATTAAGTCTCTCTACAACTTGTCTTCCAATCTTAGCATCTAAAAATAGACTAATCAAAAGAAAATGGATGTTACAGACTTTTCTGTAACGTGACATACACCATCTGACCCAGGAAGCCTACAGAGTGAGTGATTGACATCTCAGATGATGTAGATACTAAAAGGGGAAATAAAGGAGACACATTCAAAAGCAAACTCAGAAAAGACGGTATGATATGATTAGAGTGCTAATTTTAAAAAAAAATAGTCTGGATCTGGAGAGACAGGTTAGCGATTTAGGCACTGGCTGGCAAAGCCAAAGTACCCATGTTCAGTTCCCCAGGACCCATGCAAACCAGATACCCATTCTCTCTCTCTCTTCTCAAATAAATTGTTAAAAAGGGCAGAGCTGGAGAGATGGCTTAGTGGTTGAGGTACTTGCTTGTGGAGCCAAAGGACCCATGCTAGTCTCTTGAGATCCCACATAAGCTGGATGCCCACTAGGTGGTGGAGCATCTGGAGTTTGACTGCAGTGGCTAAGGGGCTGAGGGACTGGTGCACCGGCTATCTCTCTCTCTCTCTCTAGCTTTGCTCTCTCTAAAATAAAAAAAAAAAAAAAGATAGTGTAATAGGGAGTAGATAGTTTGTGGTGTGTTTTATGTCAATAGGTTCTGGTCACTGGGGTCAGCATCTTAGACCAGTGCTTCTCTGATTCTAGTATTAACAGAGGAGTGTTATAAAATTCAGGTTTATTGGACTTAGGGATAAACATTTCATGGGTATCAGTGGAATTGGCTTGAAAGTGATTAACATTGTACTTTTTCCTGATTTGGGTGAGTTCTCTGCGGGAATGTGAAGAACCAGCGGAAATCCAAGCTACCTCTGTAATTAGATTACAATTGCGTATCTGATGGAGATTTTAAGAAGCTGAAAAAATAAAGACATGAAACAATTTTAAACATAGCTATCAGAAATATATGCTGTACAAGTGAATTTAAAAATAAGAACAACAATTAGAAACGGTTACCAAAAAAAAAAAAAAAAAAAGAAAAGAAAAATCTTCCTCCTGCTATAGATACTAAACACGGACTTTTCATTCTCCTTTCAGATAAAATAATGACAGTGCCAAGCCTTCCTTAGGTTAGTACTATGTGCAAAGTACAATTGAAAGAAAATTGTATAGCAAAATTAAATTTTATTCCTCACAAAGCACTCTGAAGAAAGTACTTTCACCTGTCATAATTTTTTAAATACTAAAAATTTGTAGAAAACCTGAAAAGTATCTTAATGTCACAATTTTACTATTTACTGAATCCAAGATAAAATAGAGTTTTAAAGCAGAATAAAAACATTTTTCATATGTAAATATTGAGTATTTATCTCTCATTATATGCCTTGACAGACAACATATTTCCAGGTCCTCAGATCTAGTACAAAATATGGAATTATCATACACTGAAAATATTTCATAAATGTCACTAATTTCTAGTAATCTTCTGATTGATCCTCTTTCTATATGTTGTGGCAGAGATAAAATACCTAGACATAGACATTACCCTTGGCTTTGTTGGTATCATAGGCAACTATATAAAGATTAAGCCTTGAGGAGACAGCTCTGGTTACTAAATTTATCATCAGTGTGGGCTCATGGCATTAATTCTCTTCATCCTACTGAAGGCTTATATTATGAAACAGAACAACAATAGCATTACCTACAGAGATGCTTTATAGCTTCAGTTAGTGTTATTGTCATTGTATGTATACTCAATAGCTACATGTAATACATATCCATATGTAAGGAAATTTCTGTTTCTTGGTTTTAATGTTTCATTCATACCCATGCAAAACATTAGTAATGTTGACTGCAACTGTAAAAATAAGGACTTCAAATTCTACCACCAAGTTATAATACAGGATAGTATGTATTACTGATGAGACTAGGAATGTCCATATGTTAATGCCTCAAGTAATTCTTAGAAAAATCTATTTTTACTGGCATGCATAACATTCCTGTACAAGTGCAAATTTCAAAACACACACTTATCACAACATATATCCAGAAAGACCCTTACAATATATAGGGGTAACTAAAATGGATAACAGCTTTCATGGAATGTAATAGATGTAAAGAATGTTTGTGAATTAAAAGGCTATAATTTCATAATCTTTAACATGTATGTAGATAAAATATAACTATCAAAGTGAAGGTACCATGTTCAAAGATTTCCTTAGGGGCTAAGGCTGTACTTCCACAGTCAAGTCCTTTGCTAACCTTGTTCAAGGCCTTGGGTTTCATTTCTAACACCAAAAAGACATAAATAAATCAATGGAAGTTACTTTAAACATCATTTTCATATTTACCACTTTCCATCTCTCTCTCTTTCTCTCTCTCTCTCTCTCTCTCTCTCTCTCTGCATAAAATTATGGTAATATGTGCTTCCATGGCTAATTTTAGTAATGTGTGTCCTTTTCGATTTCCTCTAGATTCATCTCATTAGAGATTCATCCTTGTTAGCAACAGATTCCAAGAATCAGCTTTGCATTTACCCCATTTCCTACTGAATAATGTTTTCTATCTCTTTAATGTTTGCTCTTATTTAATTACATAAATCTGACTGTTTCATGTTAAATATCTTTTTCATATGAGTTTCTTGGGGTAGAAGTTCAGGTGTGTGACCTTTTGAGATCACTCTGTTAATTTAAGCTTTAAATGATATTTATATTCTCCAAACCACTTCTTTAGGTTAGCTCTCACCAATTCTGAAATACATTTTTATTTTCATTTGTTCATGTTTTTTAAAGAATTACTTTTATGAGAGAGAGAGAGAGACAGAGACAGACAGAGAGAGAGAGAGAGAGAGAGAGAATGGCCACACCAGGACCTCTAACCACTGCAAATAAACTCTAGTTGCATGCAACACCATGTACATCTGATTACATGGGACCTGGAGAATTGAACCTGGGTCCTTAGGCTTCACAGACATATTCCTTAACAACTAAGCCATCCATCTATCCACATGTTTACTGTATTAAGATATTTCTAAAATTATTCCATAAGTCTTTACTTATCCATGAGTTATTTAGAGCTGTGCCATTAAATTCCATGTTTGATAATTCTCATGTTTTTCTTATTGATATTGTATTTAACTCTCTTATCAGAGTCCAATATTTTATATGAGAACAAATAAACAAATACTTTCAATAACTTTACCATATCATATCAATTGAAAAAATACTGAAATTTATTTATTGCACCAAGTATATTGTCTTAATGACTGTTTTACACACACTCACACACACTCACATGAATGGAAGGTAGATCCTGTTGATTGGGTAATTAAGCCTAAAGAATATTTTCAGTGCTTATCATGAGAAACAGTGGCTAATTAAATTTTCTCTCGATACTCATTTTCTAAAATTAATAATTATTTTGCTTCCATTTTATTTTAAATTTTTTATTGACAATATTGTACATGTATATAATGTATTTTCATGATAATCCTATCCCATAACCTTCTTTCATCCTGCTACTCAGTCCCTTTTTCACTGAATCGCTTCTTTGCTCCAATTAGGATCTCTGCCACTTTGGTGTCTATTTTATGTGTGTATGTGCCCACTGAGTTTATTTGGGATCACCTGCATGAGCATGAGGGAAACCAGTGCATGTTCAACTTGCCAATAAACAGTCTTCCAGATATGACATTTTCCAATATATATAGGCATGTTTGCTGCATATGTATTTGTAGTTTGATTTTATTTCTTATTTTCATGATTTAACAATGTCACCCCATTGATTTCTAACTCTCCAAAGAAAGTCATTCCATTCTTTGCTTTGTTCTTTTCTATATGTAATCTATGTTTACTATCTTTAATAATTTTTATTCACCAGTGCTCTCCAAACATTTAGTTATTGTACACAATGATTAAGTTTTCCTAATTATTCTTCTGTGTTGGTGTGGCACATTTTCTTGCACTTCTGCATTTAAAAGGAAATGTTACATTTTTCAGTAGTTTTTCACTACCAATGCCAATTTTCTTTCAGTTACATATTCTGTTATTTATTTTATATAGCTTTATTTGTATATGTTCCATCTTATTTTCAATTTCTTTCATTTCTGTCCATAAGTCCATCTTAGCCATCATATAACTGAACATATAAAGCATCTGTGTCAAGACTATTTTAATTGACTTTGCTTATAAATATAGCATCTTTTTTTCACTTTCTTCTTCCTAGTTATTGGTGACATGTTCGCTTGTGATCTTATGTATAGCAATTTTTTTAAATATGTTTATTTATTTGTAAGCTAAGAAAGAGAATGAGAGAGACAGACAGACAGACAGAAAAATAGAAAGCGAATGGGCCCACCAGGGTCTCCAGCCATCACAAACAAACTCCAGATGCATGTGCCACTTTGTGCATCTGGCTTTATATGGGTACTGGAAAATCAAACCCCGATCGTTAGGCTTTATAGGCAAGTGCCTTACTGCTGAGCCATCTCTATAGCTAATTTTAATTAGCTATTAGTAATTGTGAATGTTGTCTTATGGACTATATGACTTTGTTTCATTTCTTTCAAATGTCTTAGATTTTGGTTTCTGTCATGTACTTATATAACTTGCTCTTTAATGTAATCTTACTGGTTTCTTTTCATGATCAATTTAGGAGAGATCACATTTAGCATTCATGTAAAAGATAACTTCTTGCCACTTCTTTCTATGGATCTGTACATTTCTTATTTAATTTTCTGTATAATTATTGATTTTTCTCTACTCTGGCTTGGAGCAACGTAAGTGGCTGCCAGCTCTGTGTTTGCTCTGGGAATTGTTTTCCATATTGCAACCTCATTAACTGTTCTTCCCTTATAAGTTATTCTTATGCAACACAGTTGGATTTTACCCTCTGCATGTGCAAACTTATTTATATCTAGCCAGATATTCAGTGACACTTCCATGTAGATTTCAAGACCTTATTCACTAGCCTATGCTTGGTGAATGAATAAAAAAGATAATAACTTTAATGGTTTATTCTAGTCATTTGGCTGCTTATTAGCATATCATTAAACCTTGTGGAGAAAAATATTTTGAATTAATTTGCCTCAGGGGAAAGAACAAGGTGCTTATTTATAGAAGATCAAAACTATCTTTTCTACTTTACCACAAGGTATAGATTAAAATTAATAAAATAATGCCAACAATAGGAGAGGATTGTTGTTATTATTGAGTAGGCATTCATTTTGACCCTTGTTAAATTGTTATTTATAGTACAAATTAGCAGGATATGAGGTAATAATATCACCAATAAATTGTTATAAAAATTTCTAAGGCAGATAAAACTTTTAGTTTATATTTAAGAATTGTAGCCATACATCATTTAAGTTAAGTACTCACAGAACATAGGTGCAAGTTATAGACTAAAAGGATTTGGTTTGAAAACAGAAAGAATGTGTCTCCATTATCTAGGATCAAGGATATGAAAATAAATCTTTATTTTAATAATTGTAAAAGAAATGTCAGATATAGTGTGATTTACATTTACATATAAAATTCAAATTAAAGTAAAATAATTATTGGAAATTGTTGCTATTATTATTTTACAGTTGCCTGAAAATATAACTCTTAAATCTTTATAAATTCCACCATTCTGTCAGAAAATAATAAGCTATTTTCCTTTATATAGATTTTGGGTTATAACCATTCATATGTCCTGGAGAAGACAATTGTAATAAACCACACAACAAATACTATATTGTTCATAGTTTGATAATTAATGGAATACTACATGCCATGTCAGTTTTGTTTATGATGATCACTGCAGCCATGAAGTGAAAAAATGGTCCATTGAAATTATATATGAAGATTACTTTCTCAAGAAACCTAGAGTATTATTCACTGCTTTTTAAAATGTAATTATTAGTTATGCCTTGTAGTTAAGTTATGAAAAAGGTTTTTAAATAATAATAACAATCACAACATTAACAGGTAAGGAAGGAATTAATTTTCTCTACATGGTATATGATACTGATATCAAGTCACTAGAGTATTGAAAATATGCCATATATGTCTGAAATACAAAAGAACCTCAACACATTGCTCAAATAAGTTGTTCATGGACTGGGTGGCTTCCATTAAGTTCACAAAATAAGTGCTAACATAAGTAGGTTTCCTAAAGAAATGAAGGTCTCTATTCTTAAAAAAAGAAATAGGACAATCAGTACCAAGGACAGTTCTTACTGAGACAAGGTTACAGAAACTTCACTTGTATGCAAGGCTTTTCTTGTAAAACTCCAAAGTTTATTCTGTTTCATCTAACATGTGTTTGGGGAGGAGTATTTACATTTATCCTACCCATAACTGTGGGCTAACTCCAGAATGCATGACCCATATATCTCAACAAGGAGGGGCCAAGGGGAGGGGGTAGGTAATGGATGAGCCTAATAATGGTACCAAATAGACTGTATTTGCTGAGTACAAAACTAATTAATTAAAAAAAAATGAAGATTGCAAAAAAAATAGTAATAATAACCCGGGATCTGGAGAGATGCTTCTGTGGTTAATTCACTTTCCTGCAAAGCCTCTCAACATGAGTTTGATTCTCTAGTACCCACATAAAGTCAGATGCACTAAGTTATGCATGAGTCTGGAGTTCATTTGGGGCAGCCTTCATTTTTTCTTCGATAGACATGACTTATCAAGGTTCAGTAACATATATTATTCTCATAGCCCTTGGATGTGCTAGTACCCATGTCATGGAATTGCTATGTGCCCTCTTTTATACAAAATGGTTCAAGTAGATAGTATTAAAAAATCTCAGCTACTTTCAGTGTGAAATTGTACTACAGATTTTTAAGGAGGATTTTCTAATTCTCAGGTAATTCTTTAACACTTCACATTTACTCTATATCAAGAATCTGTCTTTTCTAAGAGATGGCTTTCTATTTTGTACTATTCACTCAAAGATCACCTATGTTAAATTCCAACATATTTTGCACTTTGTCAAAAAAAATTAAGAAATAGAATGTTTTTCTTTAAACCTTATAACCATTTTTGTAACTTTTTAGTCAATTGCTTGAGAATGTTTACTAAAATATGTATCATATCTCTGGAGTGGACTATGCATTATTATTTTGGTTTTAAGCACATTTAGGGAGGGAAAAGACACCGAATAGAATTTCATATTGTGACAAAAAAATTTTCACTATAATTTTCCACATGATGAGAGTGATGAATAATTTATAACATGAAAATTAACATGGAAGTGGTATTTTAAGAGCTTATCACAGAATTTTTGTCAAAAAAAATTTGTGTGGTCTTGGACATACTTCAATAGCCTGTTTTTTGTGTGAAGCTGATTTTATCCAGGTATGTTTTGGAAGGACTTATGTGAGACAGTGTAAGCAAGAGATAAGCTCCTAATACTAAACAAGTGAGATGAAAATGATTTTGGCTGTGCAACTGTGGCTTGAAAAACTGGAATTGTTATGAAAGGATTTAAGTCTGTTTGCAAGCCAGAAATTTGTATGTAGACTATGAGGTTCTGAGGAAAATCATAGCAAAGGATTAATTAGGAATGTGAATTACTTGTATTCATAATTTTATATATTATATGTCTAGCAAAGTGAGACAACAGATGCTGTAGTAGACAGATTTAGGTCCCTGAGATAACAGGTACAGTTATGGAAGATGGAATATTTATTGAAGCTTACAAATCCAGAGGAAGTTCTGTAATGTCTGAAAAAGCTAGCCTGCTTTCACAGGTCCAAGCAGGGGCAGAGAGAGGAGACAGAAGCCAAAAGCCACATCACACTTTAGGAACTCCAGGTGGAAGTAGGTAATTTTGTATCTTAATATTGAAATTTCAAATACACCACCCCTCACACCTTAGGGCTGGACCCTAAGATACTCCCAGTGACACCTCCTCCAGCCTGGTGGCTGGAAATCTAAGAAGTTTTAATAAATTCCTGAATCTGTTGAGGAACATTTATTCAAACTACTATTTTCAGCCCCTAGCCCACAGTAGATTCAAAACCATCTCGCATTATAAACTGTACTCAGTCCAATTTCAAAGATTCCCAAAGTTATTTTTTTTAATCAACATTGAGTAGTTCCAAAGTCCCAACACTCTTCTGATATTTGATTGTCTCTTAGCTGTGAGTCCTATAAAATCAAACAACTTATATACTTTTAACCATATAAAGACACAGAGTACACATTTTTTTAACTGCTATAAAGCATGGTAAGCAGAAACTACAACAATATAAAATCAACAACCATCAAACTTCTGTAGTTTAAGTCTGATATAACCAATGATTGACAGTTTCCAATTCCACCCTCCAGCTTGATAGAGTAGCCATATATATATGGCCTAAGACTTATCAGGTCATCCATGCACTCCAGGCTGGGGGAGGGAGTGGACCTGCTTCCAGTTGATCTCAGGGCCTGAGATTTGTCTGGGGGTCTAGGCTCACTGCAACACTGAGGGTAGGGGAAAGGAGCCTCCCTGTTGGTTCAGGAATCAAGATTTTGTCGGGTGGTTCAGGCTGCTTGAGCTCCTCATAGCCTTGGGGCGCTAGTCGTGTCTGATAGCTTAGGCTTGGCTTAAACCAGAGCTTTTCCTGTTCCCAAAAATACCCATTCATAACTCACAATTTCTTTTGAGCTAGTGCCTCAACAGTTCTATACATTTTTTCATCCAGTTTTTTTTTTTTCTTTTAAAAAAGACATAGTAGCATAAGACTTGAAATGAGGTAACTATCTACTGAAGGCTTGCCATAGCATCTGTGGTAGTTTGAATAAATGCTCCCCAATAGATTCAGGAATATATATATCATGGTTCATCTTCCATATATATACCATGGTTCATCTTCCAATGGCTTTGTCAGCCTATAAGGGGCATCATGCCCTGCCTCATGCTACATTACAGCAGCAGCTCCTGGAACCATGTGCAATTCATGTCCATTCTATGCACTGTTTTATGCTTCCAAAACTAATACCAGGTGTGTAGTACACAGCAATATTTCTAATTCAGGCATGAAATAAATCTGAACCTTTAATAGTAGGTTCCTTCTCCAGTCAACTTTTTTCAAGAGCAGTTTATATTTTTCTCATAGTCTTTCCCTGGGCATCCTCTCTATTGTTATGATGTAAAGAAGATTCTGTAAGACTGCTAATGTGTTTGCTGATAACAGCTTCTCAGTCTCAGTGCCTGTAATTTTAACTTGCTTAACATTTTAAAACTTAAAATCTTAATTCTCCAATTCAATATGTTTAACCAAATACATTAGCCCATTACAAATTTAACCTTGATCAAACCTCTGAGCCTGGGCAGCAGAATGCAGCCAGTCTTTATGCCAGTAGCCCAATCCCACCAAAGTTCTCTGCCATGTTTCCTTCTCAATAGAAAGCACATAAGCCAATTTTCCAAGTTCAACTCTCTCTGCACTAAGCATTTTCAAACTCTCATAATAGTTCATGATACTTTGCTTACCACCCATAATGTGTCTTCCGCTGCAAGTACCAAGTCTATGTCAGTTCCTCTAAAAATCAGTTTCATAAGATCCACGTGGTCAAGTTCATCTCACCTCACTCCTGGTACCAATTTCTGTTATAAACTACTTTAGGTTGCTAAGATGAACTTCCAAGTAAGGCACAGTTATTGAATAAGGGATAATTATTGAAGCTTACAGATCCAGGGGAAGTTCCACAATGATAGATGAAGCTGGCCTACTTTCACATGTCCAATCAGAGGAGAAAGAGAGGAGCCAGGAGCCAAAAGCCCCACCACACAGCACACTTGAGGAACTCCAGGTGGAACTAGGCACTTTATATATCTTTAGATTGGAATTTCAAATCCACGATTACATCTTAGGGCTGGACCCTAAGACCTGCCCAGTGAGACCTCCTCCAGCCAGGTGGCTGGAAATCCAAGAAGTTTTATTAAACTCCTGAATCTATTGGGGAGCATTTATTCAAACTACCACAGATGCTATGGCAAGCCTTCAGTAGATAGTTACCTCATTTCAAGTCTTATGCTAATATGTCTTTTTTAAAAGAAAAAAAACTGGATGAAAAAATGTATAGAACTGTTGAGGCACTAGCTCAAAAGAAATTGTGAGTTATGAATGGGTTTTTTTGGGAACAGGAAGGGCCCTGGTTTAAGGCAAGCCTAAGCTATCAGACACGACTAGCGCCCCAAGGCTATGAGGAGCTCAAGCAGCCTGAACCACCCGACAAAATCTTGACTCCTGAACTAACAGGGAGGCCCCTTTCCCCTACCCTCAGTGTTGCAGTGAGCCTTGACCCTCAGACAAATCTCAGGCCCTGAGATCAGCTGGAAGCAGGTCCACTCCCTCCCCCAGCCTGGAGTGCATGGATGACCTGATAAGTCTTAGGCTTTGCTCATAGCCCTATGACCTTTGGCCAGTTGCCTAGGAAACTCCTTATATGGTATCAGCTAGCAGCCTTCACATAGCCCATCCCCCTGAGACCATAAGGTATACCTCTTCGCCCCACTGTGTAGATCACCTTCCCCCTTACATGCTGAAATAAATGTGCCTGTAGGCCAGCTAGGCATCGGCAAGCAACCTTTGAACCCGCCAATCCCCTTAGGATCCTCTTCCCACTTTTTCTCCCTGAAGTGCTTATAAAAACTCAGTCCCCTGACAAATAAATGAGCTATTCTCTGAATCTGTCTCCCAGGCATTTCTTCCTGTCACACTCACTGCCACTCAAGACCCTGCTCCACAGTTTCCTGGACACCTGCGGGGAGTGGGTGCACAACAGCCTCCTGAGGAATCAGGGACATGAGTTTAGGGAAAAGACTTACCTTAAAGAAAGAAACATTCTGCTATATGGGGAAAACAAGTCTACAGATATTAGAAAACAAACAAACAAACAAACATTAGGTTTACCCCTTTGGAACATTGAGTGAAATTTAATAAAAATTTCTAAATATTGATATTTTTATTAAAATAGTATATTCAATGGATACTATTGCTATGGTTTGAATGTATTTGTCCCTTCCAACATTCATTTGTTCAAACTAAATATACAAGGCAGTGTAGGATATGAGCCCATTGGAAGTGGTTTTTTTGTTGTTGTGGTTATTGTTGTTTTTTCCTGAAAAGTCTGAATTTGCGAATGGATTCATAACTCAAGTAGAAGAAAAGATAATCATGTCTCTTCTACTCCTCTGCCACATTATGAAATGTATTTCTCCCACAGGAGGTCACAACATTTAAAACAGTATCATGGAAGTAGAAATTGGACCCAAACGAGACACTAACCTGCAGTATCCTTGGTTATTAATATATCATATTATAGAACTATGACAAATAAATATCTGTTCGTATTAATTATACACTCAGTATTATACTCTTCTGTTATCAACCACACAAAATAGGCTGTCACACATAATTTGGCCTAAGATGTTTTCTCATCTGGTTAATATACAATTTTATAAGTATTGGTGCAGCCGTTGGTATATGTATGTATGTATGTGTGTGTGCATGTATGTGTAGAAAGTGTATGTGTGTCCAAATTCATGTGGTAAGCAATGGGAAATATTGGATGTCATCCTCAGAAAAACCATCCACTTTTGGGAAAGTGATCTAGAGCTCACCAATTAGGTATGATTGACTGACCAACATGTCCCAGGGATCCTTTGTCTCTGCACTACATCCTATGATCAGTATTGGTAAGGCATATTGGACATGCTGACATGACCTTATCCATGCTCTCTATGTTACAATCCAAATGACTTGTGTGTGTGTGTGTGTGTGTGTGTGTGATTGTAAATACCTTGCTGAAAGCAGAAGATATTGAAAGCAACAAATTTCCCACAAGATAAAGATAATGTTTACCAGGCTATCACTTGACTTTATTGTATAGCATTTCTTTAGATATCCTTTATATGTTTACCATATCAGAAAAATTCTCATTCACAGGGCAACATATTGATTTATCCATATTTTATCCTAGTATTTTCCTTTTCTACTGCAACCAGTATTGACTAAACACTGAGTTAAACTGTTAGTATGTGACCTAGGAAAGTATAATTTTTAACAGAAAACCAACTCCCTGCTATTGCTTAATTTATACACTTGGAATGTATTTAATTTTCATAGAACAAATCAGGAGTTTACCTTAAATTTATTTATGTTTCTTGCCAATCCATAGCACAGTGAAGAGGGACTAGGAAGCAAAGCCTCCAGAACTTTGACAGACCACAAGTGTTCATGTTATTCCAATAAGAGGCCTGGACATTTATGTCAGGTTAGTATCATTTGGTGTCTAGCGAAAGCAATTTCTTGATACAGCTATTTAGAAGGAAAGTTAATGACTTCATTCTGGAAATGTTCTCTGAAGAGAAACATTTATAAATGCCTTAGAGTCAATGGAGCTCTGTAGGCTGAGAACACTCCTGGAGAAGACAGGGGGAGGAGATGTAGCAGATTGCACTGAGGAATATTTGCATTTTACCAAAGACTTCACTTCAGTGCACTAGACAGAGCAGCAAAAATTCTACATGATGAAGAGATAGGTAGTAAAAAGAAACTTGATTCACTTTCTCAAAACACTGAGAGTTTAGAGGTTAATTATCCATGAAAAAGAAAAAGAAAAGACAAGTCACTAGCAAATAACTGAGAAAGAACAAATATGTAATTAGGACTCAATAGAAAAGAAGAACAAAGCCAAATAAAGGACCATACAAACCTAAATTAGAAACAAGGAAATGTTTTCTTTTTCCCAAGAAGAAAGGAAGGAAGCAGAAAGAAAGGGAGAGAGAAAGGAAAACATTTTTTTTTTAAGTTTAGTGAAATGGTTTGTGAGAATAATGCTTTATAGTTTTACTTGGACCTAATCTTTGAACAAATGAATAGGTGGGAAAGAAAGAGTTCAACAAAAGGTAATAGCAACACGATGTCACTGAAGTTGCATCATAGTAGATGAGGCTCAGAAAGGGAAAGTCTTTGTAAAACTAACAGCCCTGCTTTTGACTCCAGCAGGATTGGTGCACAGCCACTTAAAAATCTGATATGGGATTACCAGTGAAAATCAGGGGCTTTTGTATTGACTGCTCCATATTTCTGGAACATTTCCCTCCATGACCAAATAAGAATTCTTTTAGTATGAAAATGATTTGTTTATGTCTTTTGTGGTACAGCTGTCTTGATGAAGCAACAAAATTGAAAAAGATGAACTATAAAATTGCATAAGAAAAAACACACATCTTCTTTCTGATCTTCATGAATGGATCTTACTGTCTGAGAAATACTCTTTACAGGGAGGGCACATGGTGAATACTTTTTTTTTTTTCTATGAGTAGAGTGGTACAATTATAGTATCATGGAAAATTTATTTTTTTGTTGTTATTAGTTCTTATTTTTAAAAAGTAAGATCTCTATGACTCAAAAGCAAGCTTTATTTGGAAGTCAAAAGATTTTATAGATCATTTTTTATTTCTTCATTGCTCCCTTAAACCCTTAGAACTTTTTATAAAATTGACATAGTCATTCTTCTCACCTATTCTATAGACAAACAACAAAGAGCCTGTATGCATATTTGGGGACCTATTTACAGGAAAAGTTTTACTACTACATAATATAATCCATACATATATAGAATAAAATATTGATCAAATACAAATCTACCTTATCAGTAGTTAGATGTGTTGACAGTTTATGTCCTTGTCATCCATAGTAACAGAGTCGCTATTTTCCTAAGTGACTCAGATGTATAGAAGGCATAATTATAATGTAAAAATTAACACAAAAATTATGAAAGAATAAAAATTAAAGTTGTTATTGTTACTATACAGAGTGATCTTGTCATGTTGAAACAATGGTTAGATCAATTGCTTAATAAACTCAAGTTGTGAAGAAATGAGAGAAACGAGTATCAAATGCCACATTTAGCTTAAAAATTCATTTGATTATGTGGAAAGATTTAAAAAATGCAAATTAAAGAGGGGTGCAGTGGTGCACGCCTTTAATTCCAGCACTCGAGAGGCAGAGGTAGGAGGATCACTGTGAGTTCGAGGCCACCCTGAGAATTCAGCCAGCCTCGACTCGAATGAAACCCCACCTGGAAAAAAAAAAAAAAAAAGCAAATTGTTTCTGTGTACATTTTAAACTTTTGAGGTTCGTTTCAGTTTTTAAAGTATACTTTGAAGGTTGGCTTCAGTTTTATTTTCCTTTTGATGAAAAATAAACTTCGGGGATACCTTTCTTCAAATTATAGTCTTGAACTTATGTTTTTATTGTAAGATTTAACATATAGTGGAATTGCAACAATTTCAATTTTTACTTTATTAGTGTCTTTAACATGTTGTATGTATAATATTTCATAATATTCTAGGTAATCTTTATTTTTCATGGTGCTATATTCCAGTATTTCTATTAATGGCTTAAATTTAATGTTGATTTTGCCTGTTATTTTGTTAATGTAATAATATTTTAGACATTTTAAAATATATCTTTCTCTATCAAGAAATCTTTATTCACTTAAAAAATATTTTATGTTATTTATTTCACAGAGAAAAAGGGAGGAGGGAGAGAGAGAATAGGTGTGCCAGGGCCTCTAGCCACTGCAAATGAGCTCCAGACACATGCACCTCCTTTTGCATCTGGCTAATGTGGGTCCTGGGGAATTGAACCTGGGTCCTTTGGCTTTGAAGGAAAATGCCTTAACCACTAAGCCCTCACTCCAGCCTCCAAATCTTTATTCTTTAATATAGGTATGTAATCCACTGACATTTATTTTAGTAACATAGTTATTTTTTACTGCTTTGTTCTACTTTTCGTATTTATCCTTTTTCCCTCTGCTACTGCTAATACTATGTATAAATATATATTTTATTTATTCACTATTTTGCTAGATATTACATTTATCAGTATAGAACAGTTATATGTATCACAATTTTAAAATAAATTTAGATTAAATTTACCCAAAATTATTATTGAATATTTTCATTTCTCTCCCAAGGTAATAGTTTATTTTTTTCATACTTTTTTGTGAGACAAAGTATCACTGGATAGGACAAGAAAGCTTTAAAACACTTGCTTTAGCCTCCCCATGTTGGCCATATTAATGTGTACCACCATGCCTATTTCATCATGCTTTGACTGCCCTGCACAGTTATCATCTCAACTAATGCATCTTTTCTGTATTTTAGATCTTTTGATTGCTTTTTGCACATTTTGAAAATAGAATTAAATTGTTGATTGAATGTGCTGAAATCAATTGTCAAACTCCATTCTTGTTTTTCTTTATTGAATCCAATATGTATTCTCCTGGTTCACTGAGCTCACTTACATTCTAATCCAATATAATATCCACATGTTATCTGAGTAACATAGAATGCTAAATTTTCTCAGTTATTATAACACTTTTAAGATGTTTACTTAGCTCTCACTCTAACATAATAATTAGGATAAAATATAAACAAACAAACTTCACCTTTCAATGGGTTTATACATTTAGGAAATTCTTGCCTTCTCAGAGCTTCCATTTCCTATTTATAAAATGGGTTTAATAGCAATAACTATTTCAAAATTTACAGAAAAATTTGAGAACTTAAAGTCCAAAGTAACAGTTATCTGTCATTATGTGTCAGTAAAGTATGATTTCCATTATAATATAAGTTTGATTTTGTTATTTCCCCTTTTAGTAGGTTTTAACGTTACCTTTAATCTCTTCATTTTTCTCAAATTTCGCTACAAAATTTCTTGATTTAAATTTATTTTTTTCTTAGAATGTGGTTTAAAATGTTAAATGACTTTTTGAACTAGGAATTTCTATCACTATTTATATAACTATAAAATTCTGAATAATTACTTTTGAAATGTATCTTACCATTATTTACATTTTTGCTAAATCTCTCATAAGATGAATTCAAATGTTTACTGGCTGATATTTCATATTCCTTAAATATGTTTATTTTTTAATGTACTCACTGAACTCTCTTCTTCAAAAGGTAAGTAATATATGCATAATGCACATAATTATATCAATAATTAGAGTTATAGATCACTTGGTAGGTTTAAGGGAACAATCTGGCAGTAAGATGCTACTTTTGTTATCATGAAAGATATGTGCTTTAAAATGTCTGTAAATTATATGGAAACAAAAATTGCTTATTAATCCATCAAAATCATTATTAATCACATTTACTGAGTTTACTATGTGCAAGCAATTTTTTAAATATTTATTTATTTGAGAGAGATGAAGAGACAGATAGAGAAAGAGAAAGAATGGGTGTACCAGGGCCTTTAGCTGCTGCAAACACACTGGAGACACATGTGCCACCTTCTGCATCTGCCTTAGCTGGCTCCTGGGGAATTGAACCTGGATCCTTTGGCTTTGTAGGCAAATGTTTTAACCACTAAATCATCTCTGAAGCCCTTCAAGCAATATTTTCTTTTTTTCTTGTTGTTTATTTTTATTTATTTATTTGAGAGCGACAGACAGAGAAAGAGGCCGAGAGAGAGAATGGGCACGCTAGGGCTTCCAGCCGCTGCAGACGAATTCCGAATGCGTGCACCCCCTTGTGCATCTGGCTAACGTGGGTCCTGGGGAATCAAGCCTCGAACTGGGGTCCTTAGGCTTCACAGGCAAGTGCTTAACGGCTAAGCCATCTCTCCAGCCCCAAGCAATATTTTCTATTAGCATATGTTAATTATACTTAACAATGTGTTTCATTATGTCATTTTCCTATATGAATGTTTCAAACTAAGTAATAAAGTATTTAGTCCTCAAAATCTTACCATGAGATACTATCTCACGATTATCCTTCTTTTAAAGGCTTAACCTCAAGACATAGCAGTTAAGCACCTCTACATGTCATAGCTAGTGAATGACAGCTGCTGCTTAAGCATGTGAGAACTGGGCTCTATATCTTAAATATTTTACTCTCTTACTTTTTACACAGGATCATGATAGGCTAATAGACACAACATAAGGTGAGTAAAAAAATGTTTTAAAAACATGTGTACTCCTTTTAAAGGACAGCAAGTCTAGACACTTGTGTCTAACCAACAGTACATGGTAAACACAATAGACTGTTAGTGTCAAGGCTATTGAGCATTCCATAAGATTCTTAGGAGACTGATGTCATAGACTCTCCTGTTCTCCCAAGCAAGAAAATATCTATAATCTGAACTAGACTCTAGATAAAACCTCTGTCTTGGTAAAGCCATTATACTAAAACATTAGACACCAGGTTGCTTAAGCAGCAGACATTTATAGTTTAGAAAAATGAGAAGTTTAAGATCAAGGGTTTGACATATTGAGGGTTCTCTTCCTACTTTGAGGATGGTGGTATTCTCATTGTGTCTTCAGGGAAGACAGCAGAGAAAGATGTTGAACCTTGATGTTCCTTCTGAAAAGGCATTAATCTGACCATTCATGATGATTCTGTTTTCACACCCTAATGACTTCTCAAGGATCCTAACACCTAACTTAATACCATCTCATAGGGGAGTAGGGTTTCAATAAGTGGATTTGAGGAGACCATAATCAGTACTCATAGCCACCACGATAACAAAGTTGTAGGTAATTTCTGAGCTTACCACCTCCATTTTTCAACTTTAAGTACTCAAATTCTGCCAATAGCCAAATTTACTTGGAAGAGAACACTTGAATCTACGTGAGCCCACAGCTTCAGCCAATACTATTGTTGTAGGCAGTGGTCTGTGGAGCTCAGTTAATCTGTTCCAGGTTTATGCTGCTAGAAAGCAAGGAATTATTAAATACATATTTTAAAGCCACTGCTTGTTATTCTTAAGAAGCAATGGAAAATAGATACAGCAAAGTATAAGGAAAATTTTACTTAAATTATGATTGACTGATTTCTAAGACATGGCCTCATATAGTCTAAACTGCACTCAATCTTATTATGAAGCTAAGACTAAATGTGAACTTCTGCTGGCACAACATCCACTTCCCTAGTGCTGAGAACACAAACCTGCCTTACACAGTGCTGGGATTGAAGGGACAGCTTCCATGCTACACAAATTCTCTACCAACTGAGTTATATCCCTAGCCCCACAGGGCAGTAAAAGTTATGGAAGTTTAGGTTGAACTGAAAAATATTTATTGTTCAAGCCATAGGGCAGATCATGGGTTGATGACACGAATATTTTGTTTTAGAACATGCTTATCTCATCAGGAAATCCTTGCAGAACCTATTGAGCTCCTTGTGTCCCAGGAGATCATGCTCAAGGTTCATGGCTTTCCATGTCCTCAGGCATACAATGTGTAAATATTAACCTGTAATTGATGAGCATGACACCCATAAGGGGTGAGTCAGGGTCTTTTATAACTGCAAATAATCTCCAGATATTTGTAAAACTTTTGTATTTGCTTTATGTGGGTTGTTTGGGATTTGAGCCTGAGTGTGAAGGCTCTGCAAGAAGTGCTTTTAACTGCTAAGTTAATTTCCCAAGAATATATTTTTATTTTTTAAATATTTTATTTATTTATTTGCAAGAGAAAGAATTAAAGGAAGAGATAGGGAGAGGAAGAGAGAGAATGGCCACTGCAAACAAACTCTAGACAGACTTGTGCCACTTTGTGCAATAGACTTGAGTGGGTACTGGAGAATTAAACAAGGGCAATCAATCTTTGCAAGTAAGTGCCTTAACTGCTGAGCTATCTCTCCAGGCCCCACATTTTTATTTTTATGAGCCATAGTTGTCCCAATAAATCCCATTACCATATTGAGGGTAGTGTTATTACCTTGGGAAATTTTGTTATTATTATTAAATCATCATCATAATTTCAAAAACAGCAATCCATCTGATTTCACTAGCATAGCTTAACAATGTCAATTATTTATTTTCCTTATGGCAACATTACCCAATTAAAAAAAAAATCTCCCTAGGAATGCAGCTAAAAATAAATTGAAATATAAGTAAAGACTCCTTTATCCATGAAAATTTTTCAATTCAGATTTATTTTTGCTAAAGTGACTTCAGAGGAAAAGAGGTATTCTTTGAAAATAAAACCCATGCCGGGATCAGACTACACAAAATATACCCAAAATCCTTGTGAAAACAAGAATGCCACAGAAAACTAAAATTTACTTTATATACTGGAAAAGTTATCTGCTAGCATCAGCAAACTGATGGCATGTGTAAGCCAGCTCTTACAGAGAGCAGCTGTAGGGGTACAAGCACATCACCTGTTTCGCTAATAATACAGCAGCAGTGAACATATCCAAATGACTTACCTCCAAAGACAGAGCCATTTAACAAGTGCAATCGGTGCATAAGATAGTATCTCAACCCAGAAAAGTGTATGCAGCACCCAACTCTGAGCTCTTCAGAGCTTCAAAGAACACTCACATCCTCCACCTGGTCACATACTCATTAGTACTCACAGAAACATAGTGCTGGTTAGGTATGCAACTATACTCGTAGCTTATCACCATTCTCCCCAATGTATTATACATTTATAAATCTGCATTACACTTATGTCTACTAACATTGTATCTCACTTTTTATCCACTCATAGTTTATAAATAAGTCACCATATATGTATATATGCATATATATGTGTGTTTATATGTGTGTGTGTGTGTGTATAATTTGCACACAATTGTAATGTTTAATTAAACTAAACTGTCATGAACAGGCATCATTTTTTCGGCAACCATGTACATGGAGCTTTATCTCTTGGAAATTAACTGTAAGATTGGCTTGACTTTTAAAGGCAGTATGTGAGTTTCTCATTAGCCTTATTATCATTTTTGAATCATAAATATGTAAATGATGAGTTTCACACGGGAGATTTAATTCTGCACTCTTATTTCTGATTAGCTGGAAATACACTCTGGCTCTGTCAGATAATTGGTAACACTGCACACCAATAAGGCATTTCCCTACGCTTCATCAGAAGCAGTCGAAATTAAAGAAGGCAGGGCTGTTACATTTTTGACAGTTTTGTAACATCAACTTGTTAAAGTTTTAACTCAGCCATTAATATAGTCCATGAATTATTAATATAATTTTTATGTCAAGGTTCTTTTTTAAAGTTGAGATCTAAGACAAAATGAAAATGCTGTGGGTTAGAGAATGCTTTCATTTTTCTCTCATATTTTCAAAAAATAAGCTAAACAATAAACAATGTTGTTTAAGTACAAGTTTAAAAAATAAAGGAAAACACAAACGATTTTGACCATTTGCAGGTACCCCCTAACTCCATACGGCCAAAATATTTGTAAACCCTTAAATGCTTGATAGTGGGTGAATCTTTATGCATTATGTTTCACATTTAATATATACAGCTTAGTTTCTTTGTTAATAGAAATTTCACATGAAGAGAACTCTATGTCAAATTTAAGTTGCCTTAATATTCTAGAAATGACAAGAGTTCAGTTAACTTTGATCCGGAGAATTTATGCAATTTTTATTCTCTTGACATCCATTTATTTCTATACAAGTTGCTGCTTTAGCCTTCAACAAGCTGATAAGCTTTTATGAAAACAAAACAATCCTCTTTATCTATACTTCATCTTCCGTGCTAGGCCATAACATGGCTATGCATTGAAAGTTGGTTTAATAATAAATAAGACATAAATTTCCACTTAATGAAAAATAATATTTCTAAGTATATTTACCATACCTAGTCATTGATGTTGTTCCTCTTTGTAATAAAATTAAAATTTTTTTACTTTTAATAAAATATTTTGTGCTATATGATGGTATTAATATTATTCATAACACTCAAAATGTTTATGCAATATTAAATGAAAAGGCATCTAAAACTATAGCAATATGAAGAACACATAATAAAATATTAGAAGAAAAACAATGTATATGAGTATGAAAATATTGTGCTTTATATGTTTTACAATGATACTGGATCTTGAACTCTTAGGCCTTATTCTTTTAAGGAAAGTGGTATGCAGCTGAGCCACACCTTTTACCCAATTTTTCATTGTCAGTTATTCCTCAGGCTAGCTGGTGGGAGTGGAGAAACATGTGCATGTGAAAGGGCCTGGGTGATTTTGTGCTTTTCCTTTATGTTTCATACTTCTTTGAAATTTTTTATTTTGTATATATTATAACAGGTTATACATGTTTTTCCCTTGCCCCAACTCCTATTATACTGAGGCTCCTCCTCAGTGAGGTCATGGTATTCACTCTGGGACTATGAAGGCCTCAATGAGTCTGCATGCCTAATGATATACACACATAATAACATGTATAATTTTACTGAAAATTATTGAGATGAGTAGCAATATTTCATTGGCTATAATTTTCTTATTTCTTTTTTAATTATGTTAATATTATTACAGTTACTGCTGCATATCTGAAGATTTTTCAAAACAACTGTGTTTTCTTCAGTGTTTTTCTTTGGAGTGTATTTTTATAATTGTCTTAAGTTTATAAACTAAAATGGTCTCCCAAACTCCCTAATTCCATAGGAAGCACTTGGGTTCTTGCAGTCATTGACACATTTGACCCCATTCCTGCCTAGTGTTTTTCTTTATTTTTACCATTTTCTTTTGAAGTTGATTACTACTTAATATCCCATCATGGCTTTTACTGAATAAAACTCACAATATATTTTAAAGGAGGACGTGATTGGGGTGGCATGAAGAACATTTGTGGTATGGGTTCCAGATCATATATTTCTTTATATAGGCCTTCATTTTTTTTTCCCTCTCCCTAAGACTGATTCATTCATGGCTAACTTTTCTCAACATATGTAAATTTTCTCTGAATAAAAGGAGATGCTAGCTATTAGATGGAAAACAGATTTGGTGTGAAATGAATACCAATTGCTAGCACAGAGTTGAACAGAACACATTGTCCTTAATCAATCTTGCACTCATATGCTTTCACACATTTGTTTGAGTCTACAGAAACTTATGAAACAAAACAGAAACAGCAGAAAATGTGCTGAGTTTAACAAAATGGATAGATGCTTAAACATGCAGAATTCCCAACTGAGACATTTAAATCAATCATAAAATGACTACATAAAAGGAAAGACATCCAAACCAAGTGATAAAATTTCCACTGAGCTAGGAGTGTAGCTGGCCATTAGATATGAAGAGATAGTTCTCTGAACATAAAATATGATAGTAGATAGTCTTGCTAATTGCAAATGAATACTCATGGCTGATCTGAAAACTGAGCTCAGGTGCACTTATCTTCACACATGAACCAGCCATATAACATAGAGGAAAATGAGAAATGAGCCATCAATTCCCAACTTAATTATCAGCCAACACAAGCTGAACAGTAAGGTAGCATAGCACCACATTAACCATATGGACTGTGCCCCTAAATACACCCAGATTCACATGCTGCCTTCATTTTATCTGCAGTACAATATTTTTTGAGTCTTGCTATTCTCACCAATAAAGTAGAGAGCAAATAAGAGCTACTTCACCTATTGATACTATGATTAAATTATTTTGTTTTATTTCCTTGGTTATCAAAAAGTACTTTTAAAAATTCATACAAAAGGCCAGAGAGATTACTCAGTGGTTGACACTTGCCTGCAAAGCCTAATGACCCAGGTTCTATTTCCCAGTACCCACATAAAGGCAAACGCCCAAAGTGGCACACACATATGGAACTCGTTTGTAGCGTCCAGGAGATCTGATTCCCCATTCCATCCATTCACTCTTGCTCTTTTCCCCGGTCTCTCTCCCTGGAAATAAATAAATAATTTTTAAGTCAAAAATCACTAGTGTGTGTGGTGTGTGTGTAATAGATAGATATATAGAGATGCATGTGTGTATGTATAATTTGTATATATATTATATTTATATATATTAGCTTAAAATCTTACCCTTCAAAAAGGCAATATTGACAAGTTTGTACATAATTTTCCAGATTTACTTTTTCACACTGACTAGTGTAGACATTTTATTTTTAGAATACATTGATTTGAAAGCAACATGACTGTAAGAGACTACCAATGTTAGGATTGGGAGGGGTCCAAAAATAGCACTTTTCTTCACATAAAAAAGATGGACTCAAAATGAGCAAATAAACCAAAAGAGCAAATCATAAAGAGCCTAATATATCACCTTTACTTATGCAAAAATCTCACATTGCTGTTTAAGTTTGACAGGGATAGTCATAACTTAGGTTGACAAATTAATGATAAGCATTTGGTTGTTCTATGTGTTGCCTTATTTTATTCTCAAAAAGTCATCCAATATGGACAATAAAATATCTACTGACTATAGATAGTTCTAGTGAAAACTGTCATTTAACTTTGGTGCAAATTTGAGCTCCTCTTAAAGACACATCACTAACGAGACATGTCTGTCCACTAACCATCAGAAGTGGAGCTCCACAGCCTTCCCAGTGAGTGACTCTGCTCTGATAAGCTTATAGCAATGAGAGGCAGAGATCAATATCATTTCTGTCCTCTTAGCTCATAAGAAAAACAACCAGAGAGGTTCTCTCATTACACCTCACATATGGAAACTCACTCAACATCTACAAAGAAAGTAAAAGTTAACATAGGTCAAGAGGATAGAAATATTTTACAACTGGGTGCCAATCAATATGGAGATAAAGATCACAGAAGAGAGTATTTGTACTCTTGAAAGCAATCTAGCTATCAGTTAGGGTCATCACTTAATAAAAGATTGAAAGCATGTTAAGCATTGACTCATGTTTTCCTGTTGCATTATATAGTGTAACTTAAGTTTATATTACACTATTATGTTCAATAAGTGGAACACATATATCAACATAAGTATAATATTTATATATTTTAATATATCATTATAGTCTTCTTTCAATAAGTCTATAATGACATGGAATGAACATAGGTATATGTTCTATCATTACTTCTAAATACTTTAGAAACTGTTCTTTGAATCTCTTTAATGACAATTCTAATAACTAATTGGAGAATAACAAGATCTCAAAAAGATGAGACTCTGTCCAAGGTAAAATATATAGATGTAAGTACTTGAAAGTTGTTTCCCAGAATCTTGGTAGAGTTGTGACATTTGTAAGATCTGTTTGTGTTGAAGAATAGAAGTTATGCATGTTCTACTCAAGAGGCTAACTAATTACAAGGAAGTGGAAGGTACGCAGATCTGTTAGAGTTCCTAAATTGAAGTCATCCACATCCAACCACCCTTGACTTGTGACTATGAAGATCCAAAGTGCATGTGGCATTCTGAAACTACACTAAGGGGTGTTTAGATCTCATCTCCATAATGGAATTTTGCTTTGTTTTTCATTCTCTTCAGATCTGAACTCTTTACTTGATATCTCAGCTTCATATGGTGCTGACTTGGTTGGTTCAGGGAAGCTGGGACTGACATTAACACAGTTGATGCTAATATGGCCTGGAAACACAGCTATACTGTTACTCAGGGACTGGGTCTTCCATATTAACTTGTATGTCTCTGTGTCTGCTTTGCAACTGGATACTAAAGGGGAAGAAGTCTAAGTTGTCACAGATGCATAATGCTTATTTTCAATGTCCTGGTACATTGCTAAGTAGTTAAAGGTTCAGAAGATCCAGGGGCAGGAAAATCAAGCTCACCTCTTGACTAGAGACCTGCTTATACCTGTAGCACATGGGAAAATGTTGTTCTAGTGAATGTGAATGAATCCTTGATTTCTGAGCACATGGGGTTGCCTACTTTTATATATTTCTGTATTTGACTTTATTGTGACAAGAACAGTTAACACTGGATTTACTTTCTTAAAATTTTATTACCACACATTATTGTGGACTATAGGTACAGTTCTGTGCATTATTTCTTCAGAGATCACAATCCTGGCTTACTTGAAATTCAATGCTTATCATTCAGTAACTCCCCACCTCACCTTTCTCCCAGCCTCTGGCAACCCCCAGTCTAGTCTTTAGGTCTAAGAGATTGGTTAAGTTAGATAGATCATAGAAATAGAAATCATATGATATTTGCCTTTCAGAATGACTTAATTTCCCTGAGGATAAAGAGCTCCAGGTTCATTTATCTTGACACATTTTATGGAAATACTTTCACCTTTACACTTACCCATTATCCCGCTAAATGGAGACCATATTTTATTTATTTATTTATCTATGCTTCAATATTGTGAATAGTATTTTAGTAAGTATAGAACTGTTAACATGTTTGAGAACATACTTTCAGGGGTTATATCTCTAGAAATTGAATTGATAGATGTTTTGAGTTCCATGCTTTATTTTTTTGTTTTGTTTTCAATATATGTGTGTGTGTGTGTGTGTGTGTGTGTGTGTGTGTGTGTGTGTGTGTGTGTATGTATATATATACACATATTCCTGCCACTGCAAGCCAACTCCAGATTATATATCCTTTTGTGCATCTGGTTTACATGGGTCCTGGGGAATTGAGCCTGGGTCCTTTTGCTTCACAGGCAAATGCCTTAACTGCTAAGCCTTCTCTCTAGCCCTCATGTTTAAATTTTTTGAAAACTATTTTCAGTAGCAGCCACCATCCTGTTTTGTTTTGTTTCTTTATCAATAGTGAGCATCAGTTCCAGTTTTTCTACATGCTTACCAACTGTGTTGTTTGATTTGCAGCTTCCTCTTGATTACTGATACTAGCTATTTGTTCACATGCCACCTGGGAAAACTTTAAGACTTAAGTCCACTTGTAATTTAAGTTGCTAGGTTTTGAAAATGTCTGATATGTAGATGTTCCTTATATGTGTTGGATATTTATGTCTTATCAGATATATGGTGTGCACAGGTTTTGCTTTTTTTTTTTTTTGCCATTCCAGGGTACATTTTATTTGCACTATATTGATGTTTATTTTTTCTCTCTCTCCCCCTCTCTCTTTTTCTTTGCTATGCTGAAGACCATACAAAGTAAGTATGATGATTGTGGAAGTCATTCCTTCTTTTGTATTTTTTGGGGGATATGGGTGGCAGCATGCCAGGGTTTCTTGCTGCTGCAAATACTTATCTGGCTTTACATGAGTGGCTGGAAAGTTGAACTCAATGCTGGTAGTTTTTTTTTTATTTATTTTTTTATTTTTTGTTGTTGTTCATTTATTTATTTGAGAGTGACAGACATAGAGAGAAAGACAGATGGAGAGAGAGAGAGAGAGAATTGGCGCGCCAGGGCTTCCAGCCACTGCAAACGAACTCCAGACACGTGCGCCCCCTTGTGCATCTGGCTAACGTGGGACCTGGGGAACCGAGCCTCGAACCGGGGTCCTTAGGCTTCACAGGCAAGTGCTTAACCACTAAGCCATCTCTCCAGCCCAATGCTGGTAGTTTTTGCAAGCAAGTACCTTTAAACCCTAAGTCATCTTCTCAGCCCCAGGAAGTCATTCTTGATTAAGTGTGGTTACTACTCCAAAACTAAGACTGGTAATGTTGCCTGAAACATGGGGCTTTTTAAATAGATACTTTTGATTATTAGTACATTGAATTTATAATGCATATGCTTATCGTGCATATGCATATACTTTTAAATTTCACTTAACAGCCAAATCACACCCTTGGCTTGACTGAAATTTGATGATTATCATTTAGCAACTCCCTACTTCATCCTTCTCCCAGCTCCTGGCAGCCTCTAGTCTGGTCTTTAGGTTTATATTTTGGGAGTGAAATGCAGAGCAGAAATAATTGAAACTCTTGCAGTATGGTCACAAAGCTTGTGTAGAGCTAGGGCAAGGGAGGCATGGATTCCAAGGAGAATAGCAAAGAATCTGGGAATGGCAGTGGACTTGGGACACTGAGGAGGAACTACAAAGGCATCCTAATGCACAGGACTCTTAGGCAGTCTTTCCCTAGGATATGATTCATGGTGTGAAGACTTCCAGTCACCCAGGGGTCACTGCAAACTACCACACAGAGAAGCCTAGCACTGTTCATGCTGGCAGCAGGCATGGCTATTTTCCTTATGGTGTATGTTTTACAGACAGAAAGAATGCAAGGGCTTTAGGTTAATGAAGCTTCTACCAGAACTCAAAAGAGACAATATGTGGATTTATGAGAATGAAATTGAAGACTGAATGGAAACCCAAGGAACCTGGAGAGACCAGGAACCTGATATATCTACTACGGAAAATCACAGGCTTTAAACCAGCTGGCTGCAGCTTGAAAGGCCTTAGGGTTGGGGCTTCCCAAACTATTTAGAGCTCCTACCCCACCATCACATAACACAGACTTGGAACAGTATTAATGATTGCGCTGTTGGGCTTTCTGCTTGCTTTGCACCCGTCCTTCCTTGATATTCACCTACTAGTCTCTTTTGGAATAGAAATGTTTAATCTCTGCTATTGTGTGTTAGCACTATGTAATTCATTTTTCATTTATGTAGCTAGTTTTTGATTTATCACAGATACTCACAATTAAGAGTCTGATTTAAGTCTCAGAAGAGATTCTTACATTGAGCATTTTATTTATAAATATAAAATTTTATTTACATAGGCTATAGTCTTGTATGCCCTCCTTCCTGTCCTCCATTAGCCTGAGGGTCCTCCTCAGAAGGGTCTTTAATGTTCATTGCTGGGTAATTAGGGTACCTGTTAGTTTGGGGGTGGGGCTGTGCCTCAGGGTATTTCTACCCACCTGTTGCTCTTATAATCTTCCCTACCCCACTTCTGCAACACATCCTAATAGAAATACAGAGCAACACTGAACTCAGCACTAAAAACAATCACTAACATTGAACTTTTGACCACTGTCGAAAGTATTCAGTCTTTGGAACTCTTACAGAAGAACTAAGTACATTTTGCTTTCTAACATAAACATAAAGCTTTGGGGTCTGGAAAAGGACATTCTGTTTTGGATATGAGCTATCCCCCCAAAAGGTGCATATGTACCTCTACTTCCTGTATCACATACCTCCATGACATGCTGACTTGTTTCAACATTACAGCAAGGGATTCAGGTGGCTAGGACAACGCATAAAAGAATGAGTCAAATTCATCATCCTTAAATGATTTCTGTCACCTATTTTTTCTAGTGCCAAAAAATCTAGTTAACACAACATGAAATGGTTAAAAGGCATAGTGCTTAAGTATTGGATAATATTGCTTTATGATAAATATTATAACTTCTTGACCATTGTTAATGTTGAAGTATTTTTATGCTCTTATTTGATAAATGAATGCAGCTTTATTATTTTTGCTGATGTTATATAAATTTTGGTGCATACATTGTCTATATATACAAGCTAAACCCCTGGTAACAGAACAATTCAGTTAAATATGTTTAAATTTTGTAAGTTAGTTTGATAAATGCATACTAGAAAGCATTTCCATTCTGTTATTTTTCAAACTAATCTTGGATTATAATTTTAAAGTTCTTGTCACTACCTGTAAGTGCCATCTCATTTGTTTTCATTTATGTATTTCTGCTACTTTGAATAGTGCATTCCTTGCTAAGCATTCTTATTCTTTCTAGACACCTTTTATCTTTTCGTAAATCTGCTAAAGCTATAACACTTTTTTTCATTTTGGTTTAAAAGATAACCTTCTCATTTTTAAAGTTGGTGTTAGGTATAACATGAAAGGATTTTTAATACATGCAGCTTGCAAATCATGGTCTCCTCCAGCTCTCTGCTTTCTTACCGTAGTTCACAAATAAATTCCTGCTGTTTACACAACTTGAGTCAACCATCTTTTTCCTTCCTTGATGTTTCTGGGTAAGAGACTGAACTTTCACTATCTTTATTATACTGCATGCATACGATCATAGTTTTTTCTTAACATAATTTATTCATGTTTCTTATCAGACTAATATATTTCATTAAATTGAACAAAATTTAGGTGCTTCCCTTAAGTCAGCGTGTTAAGTACTTAGCAAGCAAAAATATGAATATATTGTCTTTAATTTATGGACAAAAATGATAACATATCTTGGATCGTGCATAGTACAGATGGTCTTGGACTTAGGACGATTTGACTTGTGTTGTTTTTTGAATGTTGGTATCAGAGCAATATGTACTCACTAGAAGCTCTCCTTCAGATTCTGACTCTTGGTCTTTTCTCAGTCGAGCTCTGCACTGCACAATTTACTTTCACATACTGGCAGCAATAGCCAATCCCAGCTTCCAGTCAGACTCATGGATACAGGGTCAGCAATCACAACTCCAGTGTTGGTTCCTAGACCTCATGGTTGGTACGTTATATATAGCAAATACATTTTCAAATTGCAGTATTTCCAATTCATGATGGCTTTACCATACATAACTACACCATAAAGCCAAATAGCCTATAACTCCCTTGAATGCAATGATAGCAATTACAAAATATTTATCACTATTGAATTTACAAATGGCCAGAAAAATCTAGCCTCAAATCATTTTTAGAAGATGGCTAAGAGATATTTCTCTAAAGAATTAATAAATAAATATATTCATGCCTGCAGTGGTATGGCTAAACCCACAAAATATTTAAATGTTTTCTCCATTGAGTATTTTTATTTCCTCAGGAAGAGTTGAAGCATTAAAAATAAGACTAAGTGAAGAAGTGCTTTCATCTTCTATTATTTTTATTTAAAAACACAAAGCATCAGGAGAATTTTCTTCCTATGTTGCTGGTTTCATGCATCTATTTCCTGCTGCTATTAGTCCCAGTAATAAAATGTGAAGTTTCTATAAATGACTTCATCAATTTTATTTAGAAACCCAAAGTTTCAAACTGATACCAAGTGAGGCAACTCTAAATGCTATTGAACTCCGCCCTTATGTGTATACCCTCAGGAGAATTTTCTTACACAAAGAAGAGAAAGGAACAGCAGAGAATTGTTTTTCTAAAGCATAAAATTTATGTTGCTTCTGGTGTCGCCTATGTAATGACAACTATTTTAAAATAGATATTTGAGATTTTCCATTTTGTTTTAATCAAACCTATCCTCAGAAGAAATAGTTTTCTAATCTGCTAGATAAATAATTCTCCTTTATTGTTATAACCATTAAATTGTTATTACATACAAAAAGCTGTCACAATACACAAAAGTATCTGGAATAATTAAAATATTAATAGTGCATATGTTAAGTATTGTAGGGCCTTGGAAGAGACTCAGTGGTTAATGGTACTTGCTGGCAAAGCTACCTAGGTAAACTGGATTCAAAAAGTGGCATAAGCATCTAGTGTTTCTGTTGCAGTGTCAAAGACCCATGACATACACATGCACACACACACACATAAAAATAAAAACTCTAAATGTTAAATAAACAATTTTTTATTTGAGTTGAATAAGTAAATTGGCTTATCCAATATTATAAGCAAAAATAATGTGGTCAAAGTTTAAACAGGCAATAATTTACAGAACAGGTGGTAGGAAGGGAAGCAAGGAGATAGCAAAAAGAAAGACAAAGAGGTTTAAGGCCAACTTGAAATCATAACAAAGATAAAGATGTTAGTAAGATGCAGGGTTTCTGAAGTAGTGGTAGCTCTTGGAGCATCAAAGTTGTTGGAGATTGCAAAGAAGTAGTCAAAGGAAGCTTGATAGCAGAGGAGAAACTTAAAATCACGTTGGGAAGCATTTACTGCTTTCATGCCAATTTATAATATTTACTATTTGAGTCTGCTGAGAGCTAATATTTGTTTTGAGTGAAAGGCTGGACAACTAATCTCATAATATTACCTAGTACTATGGCATCATTCCTTCCCTCATATCTCAGGCTGTATGTTTATTCCAGCCTTGCTCTCAGTTTCCTCAGAATAGATTTCACAGATCATTAGCAGTTTGGAAGTCCACAGTCAGTCAGTCTGGTGTCTGAGCTTCTCCTCTCAGGTCTATCGATTAATGCAATGATCCTGAGACACCAACTTTACTTTGGGCTCCACATTTTGTATCTGGTTGTTTGTCTTCTTTTTTTCTGACTTTAGGTTCCAGTTTTATTTGCAGGTAGCAAAATTTAATAATTACTTAATGTTCAACAAATGTTTAATGAGGCCTTTGATGTAAGAACTTTGCAAATTCCTAAGGTAAGCTATGTCATATTCTTTTGCTTCAATAGCTCAACAACCTCCAAAGCCGAAGGACCTGAGTTTGATTCCAAGTACCCACATAATGCCAGATGCACGAGGTGGCACATGCATCTAAAGTTTGTTTGCAGTTGCTAAAGGCCCTGGTACACCTGTTATCTGTCTTTATTTTATTAGTTATGGAGTTAGTATGCAAACAACACATGTTCGCACACTTCTTCCCCTTATCCCTGCACCCCCTCCAAAGTGACCCTCCTCACTTATGGTGTCGGTCTTCCCCATGGGTATTATGGGTCATGCATTATGGGGGCAGCCATCAGTTATGGGAAAGAGGCAATGTTTCTGTGCATAATGTCCTAACTTTTGGCTCTAATATTCTTTCTGGCCCCTCTGCTGCAAAATTCCCTGAGCCATGTTGGTTTCATTTTAAGTCTGCTTCAGGGGTGGGCTCTTAGGAGCCTCTGGATCTGGTTTGGTAGGTTTTGAGGGTCTTCAATGTCTATCTCCTTCACCCTTGTGCTGATATCAGGTTCACCAAGACAGCAGCACTTCTGTTCATTTCCCCAATTCCTCTATGGTTTTAGCTGGGGCCGGGGTGAAGTACAATGTGTCGTTTCTCTCCTCAGGTCCTACATCTGAAAAACAGAAGCAGATTCTCCAACGGACAGTGAAGTCAGCACCGGTTAAATGGGAAAATCATTATTAGTTTAGAGAGAATTTATCGGATGTAGGCCCTCTTGCAGCCCAAGATTAGTGGGAACTTGGTATTGAAAAGCACTCATTAGCTGCATATGATTCTGACTTGTTTCCTAGTTCCAGATATGAGTTCATTTCCACTGAACAGATCTGTTAGCCAATCCAACAGAAGTTGGTATGTGTAAGCACACCTACATTTTGAACCTATTGGACAAATGGGAAATTAAAAACAATTTCTACTTTCTTTGTATATGAACTTGTGGACTACCATAAGATAAATAACATTTGTCATCCATAAAATGGAGATCTAATTCAGTTGTACACACAATGATGTGCAAATATCATTTAGGATGATCAGTTATCATGATATCATTTATGTTGACATGGTGAATGTCATTTCCTCAACTTCCATGCTTCAAATTACATTTTTAACAAACTTTTATTTGGACTGGAAAGATGGCTTAGTGGTTAAGCGCTTGCCTGTGAAGCCTAAGGACCTCCATTCGATTCTCCAGGACCTATATTAGCCAGATGCACAAGGGGGAGCATGCGTCTGGAGTTCATTTGCAGTGGCTGGAGGCCCTGGTGTGCCCATTCTCTCCCTCTCTCTCTCTCTCTCTCTCTCTCTCTCTCTCTTGCCCTTTCTCTCTCTGTCGGTCACTCTCAAATAAACAAAAATAAATTAAAAGAAAACATTTCTTTAAGAAACAGAGAGAGAGAGAGTATGTCTTCACCAGAACCTTATTATGCTGCTAACAAACACCAAACACACATGCCACTTTGTGCATCTGTCTTTATGTGGGCACTGAGGCATTGCACCCAAGTGAATGCTTTGTAAGCAAACACCTTTAGCCACAGAACCATTTCTCAAGCTCCATCACATTTTACAGATGTTTTTATTGATTTATTTGCAAGCAGAGGGAGACAGAGAAAAAAAAGAAAATGGATGCACCAGTGCCTCTTACTACTGCAAATGAACTCCAGATTCATGCCCCACTTTTTGTATGTAGCTTTAAGTGGGTACTGAAGAATTGAACCCACGTTGGGATGCTTTCTAAGCAAGTTCATTTAATCATTTCACTATCACACAAGGTCTAAAGTCATGATATCAACACTCAAGTTCTTAGGACATCAAAACATGGAGCCAGGACTGGAGAGATGGCTTAGCATTTACAGAGCTTGCCTTCAAAGCCTAAAGACCCAGGTACAATTTGCCAAAACCCACTTAAGCCAGATGAACAAGGTGGTGCATTTATCTGGAGTTTATTTGCAGTGGCTAGAGGCCCTGGTTCATCCATTCTCTCCCTCTCTCTCCCTAATAAATAAATGAAAAAATACAAATATTTTAAAACACAAAGCTAAGTCTCTGTTGTATCCAAAAACTCTATGACCTAGGTAGAATTATAAGCCTATTTTACAGGGGTTAAAAAAATAAACTCAGAAAAGTTAAGTAACTAACTTAATCTTAGTACTGAAGCAGGATCAGAACGTCTTTATACCAGGCATGCCTGCTAGCCAACAGTATGGTTTTATTATAGATTATAGATTTTTGGTCCAAGAATAATTAATTACAAACATGTCATTTTTTTGACCCTTGCTTCATGTTTACCAGTTTGTATCAGTTTACCCAAACATTTTTCAAACAGTTGCTAACCAATTTTGCAAAACCAAACAAGAAAATGAAGCATAGCCTGTCGACCACCAGGGATGTGCAAGCCCCAACATTGGCAGAAATAGAGACTTCCCTCTACAAGCATTTTCTTGTTTCAATTCCTCTTGTGGTGTAGGAAAGGGAGACTCTCAGAAAAAGCATAGCATAAATCTAAAGGGCTCTGTAAATCAAAGGTCATCCTCCCTTTGAACTACACCTGGTGGTAAATGTATGTCTTTGAGTTATGAAACTTGACCGAGGACTGACAGACTGTGATAAAAAGAAATCAAAGAAATGGAACCTTTACTTTCTCTTCACTATTTTCAGCATTATAAAAATTTGAAAGAGTCTGTCAGAACAGTTAGCCACAAGGGTTTTTAAAGCACTGATTTTTGGGAGACAATTTTTCCTGACAGCATGCATTTTAATGATGACCACTTCTACAGGTGACCTGGTAGCTCTTCATGTTAAGTCATGCAAATTGCACAGAGTAGAGAAGGTATTCAAGCCAAAGCAAGCTGTGGCTTCAGCTGTGTTGTGCTGCCTCTGAAAGCACTGTTTACATAGCTGAAGATTATTTGAAAGCTTGTTTCCTTGAAGGTATAATGCAACTATTGTCCTATACCTGGGTCAGTTTTGTTTGAATCCTTCCCTTGTAATGCGATTGTCAGCATGGTCCAAAATTATGAAGAGTCTCTGATTGTAAAATAAAATAATAAAAAGAAAATCAGTAGGAAAATGCCTGGGGTGAATTTATAATGCATTTAAAGTGTGAAGCTGTCCATTTAACCCTTAACAATATTCATTTTCTTCACAGTGTGCAAACCTTGTCAGTAGTTTGAAAAGCTATGAATTTAAATAACCTTAAGCAGCCTGAGAAATGAATAATTTGATAGGTATATCTGGCAGATGGTAGAAATGTCTAAGTTTTCTTTTTCTTTTCCCTGAGAATATGCTGCAGGGTTTCTGCCAAACTTAGTTGTAAGGAAGATAAAAATCAAACAATAAATGCTCCATATTTGCACAATATCAACAAAAAGGTGGCATTTAAGAAGAGTTGGTATTCCCTTCTCCCTTGACATGTTACTGGAATGACCTGGACAGCAATGGCTTCATTCATTGTTTTAATTTTTAAAATATTTTTAGTTTGTCAAAGGCAATATTTGATCTAACATTAAAATCAATGACTTGCTTGTTTCACTTTGTTTTGCCTTTATTATTTTAAAAAGTTTAATACTTATTTCAATATTAATGTGGGTACTAAACAAATAGACTCACATACTTTGCTTGACATCCCATTGAAGGGACTCTAGTGAGAAGCTGAACATTTCTTTCTCCCTGTGGCTAATGTTGATGTGAACCTTATCTTGTGCAAGTAGCTGTGGGGAAAGAAAAAGCTGAGAATAATATTGTAGACCCAGGTTGAAACAAAACTTTAACATGATCCATTTATTCCAAAACAGTATCTTTACTAGTGGCATAGTCTGGATGTGGCACCTGCTGCTGGAGAAGAGCATCCTGATTGATGTGATGCCTTGGAATGACTAGCTTGTATTCAGAAGGAAGGAACTTGGGCTAAATACTTCTAAAACAAACACCAAAAAAAAAAAAAAAAAAAAAAAGGAGCATGGTAAAAGTCTTTGAAATTGTTAAGGTGGGAAAATATACGTGTGTGTGGGAATGGGAGGATGTACACCAGGCCCTCTAGCCACTGCAAAATAAAACCAGACACGTGCACTACTTTTTGCTTCCAGCATATGTGGGTGAGTTGGTGGCTGAATTGAAATTCAGTTTGTCAGACAGGCTTTGCAAGTAAGCACCACTGAGCTATTTTCCCAGCCTCTCCAGAGAAGATATTTTTAAAGAAATAATCTAGAACACACTAAATGTGGCATAGGGAACTTGTTCAGTGGTTGAAGGTAGTTGCTTGCAAAGTTTGCTGATAAGGCCAATCCTTCAATACCCCAAAAAATCCAGAAGCACTAAGTGGCACATGCATCTTGAGTTTATTGGCAGCAGCAAGACGCCTTTGTGTGTGCCCATACTCATTCATTTTCTCTCTCTCTCTCTCTCTCTCTCCCTCTCTCTCTCTCTCTCTCCACACACATACAAATACACGCACACACACGTATATGTGTGCATGTTTGCAAGTGTTTATGAATACATTAAATGAATAATATAAATGACATTTTTATTATTTATATTTTTATATATTTTATTTATTTTAGTTATATATTATTTATATATTTTATTTGAGAGAGGGAGACAGACAGAAAGAGGGAGAGAGAGAGAGAGAGAGAGAGAGAGAGAGAATGGGTGGACTAAGTCCTCCTGCCACTGTAAAATTACTTCAGATGCATGTGCTCTTTCTACATTTGGCTTTATGTGGGTACTGAGGAATTGAACCTGGGTCTTTAAGTCTTGCAGAAAAATGCCTTAACTGGTTAGCCATCTCTCCAGCCCCTTGACTTAAGTTTTATTAGCATTCTCAGAGCATGTGAAAATTGATAATATTTAAGGAAGTTACAAACACAACATTTCAAGCAATTTCTAATTCAGTAATTTCAATAATCACCATATCTTAAATATGCCAGAAAGTTGAAATAATAATAATTGATGTATATAAAATATTTAAAAAGTCATAATAATCCATTAACATTATTAAAACTTCATTTTAGGGCTGGAGAGGTGCCTTAGTGGTTAAGTGCTTGTCTGTGAAGCCTAAGGACCCCTGTTCAAGGCTCAATTTCCCAGGATCCACGTTACGCAGATGCACAAGGGGACAAACACATCTCTAGTTCATTTGCAGTGACTGCAAGCCCTAGCTCATCCATTCTCTGTCTCTCTGCCTCTGTCTTTCTCTCTCTCTCTCTGTTGCTCTCAAATAAATAAATAAAAATAAACCAAAAAATGTTTTTTAAAACTTCATTTTCTAATAATTGTTTGAAAAATAGGTTAAATCACCAAACCAATGCTGAGAATTAAAATAGATTTTCTAGTCCTTAATCCTGGATAAAGCTGTAAAATTTTTATTCAATTCATTTTAAATAGTTCTTAGATTTATAACAGCCAGTAAGCACTGTATTGAGGGAGGAGAAATATAAAGGAAAAGGAGGAGAGAGAGAAAAAAAAAGTAAGATGCAGGACTAGCAAGACAGAAAAGAAAGAGGGAAGCATGGAAAGAGATAGTAATCAGGGCATAGAGTCATTTAGACTAAAAAGGCATCATTTTATATGCAATTTGTTTTAGTAATCAACATTCAGCGAGTCATAATACAATTATTTTGATGAAAGGACTTCTTTACCCCATTTCACAATTGAAGAATTAAAGTTCTACTTCTTAAATCAATGTGATTTACAAAGTCATTCTGCTCACTGTAACTGTTAGGTTAGAAGAGACAGAATGTTTATAATACTTGCTTGGATGCCATGCACATGAATTGAGCCTATGTTAAAAAGATAATAATGTATATTCTGCATCATTTAACACATTACATTAGAAAGAATGAGAAAAACTATAAAATAGCCTTGCTATTCCTTCTTCTGTACCAAAAACACAGGAAAACAAAATATTACAATACATTAATTCCTTCTTCTCTCTCTCTCTCTCTCTCTCTCTCTCTCTCTCTCCTGTCTCTCTCTCTCTTTCACACACACACACACACACACATACACACACATATATGCATGCCCACATACACACTTGGATACACACATGCTCACATGAACAAAAGAAAACAGCGTTCTTTTTTCATTTTTCTCTTTTCATTGTTTTTGTCTGTGTTTTTTTAATAAAATTTTTTTTAAAAAACACAAAAAAAGAAAGGGTATTCTGAACCTGACATAGTGTTGTGTACCAGTACTCCCAGCATTTGGGAGATGGAAGCAGGAATTCATTGTCATCTTCAGCTACATTTATTTTTTATTTTTTTTGTTTATTTTTATTTAGTTATTTGAGAGCGACAGAGAGAGAGAAAGAGGGACAGAGAGAGAAAGAGAATGGGCACTCCAGGGCCTCCAGCCACTGCAAATGAACTCCAGATGCATGTGCCCCCTTGTGCATCTGGCTAATGTGGGTCCTAGGGAACCAAGCCTCGAACCAGTGTCCTTAGGCTTTACAGGCAAGCCCTTAACTGCTAAGCCACCTCTCCAGCCCCAAAACAGGCTTCTTAAGATGTATTACAAATGTCTAAGAAGAAAAGGAGAAAAAAGAGGGTACAGAAAATTCATTTTTCTCCACTATTTCTCCATTTTTCCCCACCTGTGGCTGTTGGAGGACTCATGGATCTAAGTTGCATTTCCCACCCTGAGAGCAAGTCATTTTTTGCTGTAGTTTAATGCTATAGAACAACATACATTGCATGGTGACCTTGTAAAGCACAGTGTTACATGAGAAACTCTGATCTCTAAAAAAATAGCAAGATGAAAGTTTTCTATCATTTGGACATAAATCTGAGCTACAATAAAGTGATAATAATCTAGTGAAGGAATAAAGTAACCTATTACACATGCTTTTGAATTGGTGTTAATACATGTGGTGGGTGTACTGCTGAATTAATTAATCATTTCTTTGAACTTTGATATTCTGCTATTACTAGGTTAGGAGTAAATGTCAGGCACTGTTACAAATTTTAACTTCATTTTCAGTATTAAAATTTTGTAAGAGTAAATATTGAGGCTCTAAGAAATCCAATGTGGAGAAAGTTGATGATCAGACAAGCAGGACTTATATCTTTACTGTCATTAACTGGAAAATTCTCATCCTAAATAAAATAAAAGTCTGATTAAATTTGTGGTTATCTGTTTAGGAGTTAATTTGAGTGTCAAATGCTATAATTAATATAGCTATTAATGTGATGTCAGACAGACTGTGCTTGAATCACAGCTCATTCAATTAGCACTACTTGAACTTCAGCCAGTTTGATGACCTCCCTACCATAGTTGCCTCATGTACGAAAAGGATCTGTTAATAGCAACCATAATTTTGATGGTTGTAAGTATTAATAATAGTTTTTAAGTGATTGTGGGATATTCCCTGTTTATAATGAATTGGTATGTCACCTAGATTTTAAAACTATTCATCAAGGGCCAAAGTTTCAAAACTTAATCTGAGAAATTAGAGTATTTCTTTAGAGGAGCTACCAAATTGATATGTGGTAGGATTTGGATTACTTTTCTTCTACTTCAAATGGGGTTATTATACTCTTCACACTTTTATTTATTTTATTTATGGGGAAGTGGCAATATCTCTGTGCATAATATCTCAACTTGTGGCTCTAACAGTCTTTTCACACCCTCTTCCACAAAATCCCTTGAGACATGTTGGGTTTAAGTATACTTCAGTGATGGGCTCTTAGGAACCTCTGATCTCTGGTTTGGTAGGTGATTGAGTGATTGTTTAAGTTCCTAAGATAGTGACGTTTTGTTTAGAGAGCCTTTACCCATTTCTATTGTGGAGAGTTTGTCCTTGGTTTTCTTCCAGTAGTAGAGGAGTTATAGTTCTTATACTGAGGTCTTTGATCCATTTGGACTAGGTTTTTGTGCATGACGAGTCGTGTGGGTCTACTTTCATTTGTCTGCATATTATACAGTTTGTCCAGCACCATTTGTTGAAGATTCTATCTTTTCTTTAGTCTATGTTATTAGGGCCTTTGTCAAAGATCAAACAACTGTTGTTACTTGACCTAAAGACTGGATCCTCAATTCTTTTCCCCTGGTCGATATTCCTGTTTTTGTGCCAATACCATGCCATTTTTGTTACTATGGCTTTGTAAGAGAGCTTTAGATCAGATATGGTGATGCCTCCAGAGGTATTTCTTTTGCTGAGGATATTCTTGGTTATCTGAGGCCTGGTGCCATTCCATATGAGTTTTGAGATCATTTTTTCTATGCTGGAATTTTTATTAGTAATACATTAAATCTGTATATTGCTTTTGGTAGGATTGCCATTTCAACAATGTAATTCTGCCTATCCAGGAGCATGTGAGGTCTTTCCATCTTCTCAAGTCCTCCACAATTTCTTTCTTGTGTGTTTTTATGTTGTCTTTATATGTCTTTCACATCATTGGTTAGTGTTATTCCAAGATATTTTTGTTGTTGTTGTTGCTATTGAAAATGGGACGGTGTCGCTAATTTCTTTCTCTGTATCTTTGTTGTTTGCATATAGAAAGACTACTGATTGCTTAGTGTTGGTTTTGTATCCTGCTACTTGTCTGAAGGAATTAATTACCTTTATGAGTTTTGAGATGGAGATTCTCAGACACTTATGTATAGGATCATGTCATCTGTAAATAGGGCTAACTTGGCTTCTTCTTTCCAAATTGTATACCTTTTATTTCTTTCTTCTATCTTATTGCTTGGGCTAGGACTTCTAGTACTATGTTGAAGAGCAGAGGGGAGAGTGGGCACACCTGTCTTGTTGATGATCTCAATGGGAATTCCTTGAGTCTTTTGCCATTATGTGTTTGTGTTGTATGTGCTTTATATATAGCCTTTATTATATTGAGTTATAGACTGTCCATACCTATTCTCTCGATTGTTTAGATCATGAAGTGATTTTGCATTTTGTCAAAGGCATTTGGTATATCTATTGAAATGATGATGTGTTTTTTTGTGATTAAACTTATTTATGTGATATATTACATTGATATCCATATGTTGAACCAACCCTACATTCCTGGGATGAAGCCTGCTTGATCAAGGTGGATAATGCTTTTGGTGTGTTGTTAAATTTGATTTATGAGAATTTTGTTCAGGAACTTTGCATTTAAGTTCATTAAGGACATAGGCCTATAGTTTCTTTTCTTGAATCTCTGTCTAGTTTTGATATGAGGGTGATACCAGCTTCATAAAAGGAGTTGGGGAGATTTCCCTTTTCTCCAATTATGTAGAACAGTGTGAGAAAACTTGATTTCAATTCTTCCATGAAGGTTTGATAAAATTTAGCTGATATGGAGTTCCTGGAACATGTCTTGTTGCTAATTTCTAGCTTTATAGCATTGTGGTCTGATATCAAGCAGGAAAATATGTAGATTTCCCTGAATATATAGAGGCAAGCTCTTAGGACTTTCTCTTTCTCTTTGTTTTCATTGTTTCGAATTGTAACTATAGTATGTCTTGAAAAGTTTCTCCTTTGGTCCAGTTTGCTTAGAGTCCTGTTAGCTTCATGTATCCTCATCAGACTCTCTTTTGAGAGGGTTTGAAAGTTTTCTTTAATAATTTTGTTGAATAAGTTCTCCATGCCTGTGGTCTGAATTTCTTCTCCTTCTGGTATACCCATGATCTGAGTGTTGAGACTCTTAAGGGTATCCCACAATTTCCTCATGTTCTGTTCACAAAACTTTTGAACTTATTCAAGTTGCTGAACTCACAGACTGTTTCTTCTGTCTTGTCTTCCAGTTCTGAGGTTCTGTCCTCTACATGACTGTTTCTGTTCTTGAGGGCTTCTGAAGAGGTTTGGACTTCTTCAATTGGGTTTGGAATTTTTATGGCTTTTTTCTCCATAGAGAAATATCCCTCTGTCAAGTTCCTTTTTCAGATCTTTTTTTAATTTTCATAATGCTTCTTGGAATTCATCCTTGCATTTATTTATGTCTTCATTGTGCTTAGCCAGCTTATTTTGAGGTATTCTTTTGTATATATATTTTTTGTTCATTTTTATTTGTTTATTTAAGAGTAACAGAGAGAGAGAGAGAAAGAGGCAGATAGAGATAGAGAAAAAACAAAATGGGCTCCCCAGGGTCTCCAGCCAGTGCAAACAAACTTCAGACAGGTGAGCCCCCTTGTGCATCTGGCTAATGTGGGTCCTAGGAAATCAGGCCTCCAACCTGGGTCCTTAGGCTTCCCAGGCAAGAGCTTAACCACTCAGCCATTTCTACTGCCCTGTGGTCTTCTGTTTTTTAGCTCTCCTTCAAATCACATAACTCTCTTTTGAAGTCTTTCTGTTTCTGTTTGTTTGTTTGTTTGTTTCTGTTAGAGCCAATCTAGCATGGATAGAATTCACACAATTGTTGGTCTTTTTTTGATTTTCTATAAGTCCTGCCAATTGCTTGGTCAGGGTCACATATCTGTGTCTTCATTTTGGTATTCTGATCCTGTTGTCTCTTACATGTTTTGATTGGAGATGTCCACAGTGGGACTAGGCCACCTTGTTGGGGTTCCTACCATTTGATGTTTTCTGGTTTTCCTTTTGTGCTGTGGTCTGCTCATCCGTGTGAGGATCTTATTTGATTCAAAAGGAAGCTATAATTTACCTTTGAAGTGTCTTCTGTAATTGTTCCCTTTTATGTTTGACTAGATTAGGCTTTTGATGGCGGGGAACCTGTCTGCTCAGGTGAGTGGATTCTGTGTGGCTCCAATGGGAACCTAGAGACTAGATGGCAAGGAGAAGAAACAGAAGAGGGTGTAGTTCAGATGGCTGGCAGGACAGGGAGAGAGGACAGCGTGGACCTGGTGGTGGGTGGCAGGATGGGGAGAAGGGACAAGGGATGGTGGGGAACTGGTGGCAGGTGGCAAGACTTAGGGGCAGGTGTCAGGATAGGGAGAGGGGATGGATCCATAAAAGTGTGTGGACCCAGTGGCTGGTGGTGGGAAGGGGAGCAGGGATGGCACGGACCTGGTGGTATGGTGGTGTGGGGTTCCAGTTGCAGAGAGAGGGAGGAGGAAAGGCATGTTAGGGAGGGAGGAGACCTGGCCAGCAGGAGGAAAGGTGAGAGGAATGGAGTCCCAACCTGCGGAGCGTGTGGGTAGAGCAGCAAAGAACCTGGTCTGTGATGCAGCGGCTGGGATGGGTACTTGAGAGGTCTTGGGGGCTAGGGAAAAGATTTCGTACCTTGACCCTCCATGGCCTCCCACTGGGTGTCTGCTTAGACCTTCTGACCATGGAACCCCATAGATATTGCCTGTATTACCCCCAGGAGCGGAAGCATGGTTAGTTGGACACCATCATGACCTGAAGTCTCCTTGCAAACATTTTAATTGAGAATTTTTATGAATACAACATATTTTCATCATTACAACACATTATTTTCTCTTATTCTCCAATCTCTTTTTTACTGAACCCCTTCTTATTTCCAACCAGTCACTCTTCTACTTTGATGTTTTTTGTTTTGGGGGGGTTGTTTTTTGTTTTTCTTTGTTTTTGTTTTTGTTTTTCCCTCCTCTATCATCCAGTACAAAGTGTTGTTGAGCCCAGTTTTGTGCAGGACGGGTGCAGGTGGCAACAGTCTCAGTGGGCTAATGAATGCAATGGCCATGCTCTCTCCAGAAGACTGCGCTTCATAGCCCTCTCCCCATCTTCTCGATCTCACAGTCCTCTCTCTCTGCTCTTCCACATGCTCCCTGAGCCTCATGGACTGAGTGAGATAGATACCTAACTTAGTGCTTAACACTCAATAGTCACTAATTCTCAGCAGTTTGACAAGTTTTGAGTTACCTCAATAGTCACTAGCAAATGCAAAAATAAATAAATAAATAAAAATAAAAACAACTTTCTCCATAAATTAAAGCAACATTAACTTTTTGTTTTCTTTGCCAGCTAATTATAGTAAAAGCTTCAAGCTGACTCTTCCTGTCAAGTCTCCATCATTGTCAAGAACTGCTAATGCCACTCCTTTTTGCTTTTTCAAAGGTGGTAGATTCCACTCACTGGGTACCCAGCTTTTTCAGTAGTTATTTATGTAATTGAATTTAATCACACTCTATCAGATGAGCACTTATCTCCCACTAGACACATGATTAACACATAAACTATATGAAGACATTTTCTACGTGTCCTAACAATGCTTTTTCCATCCATATAGGTGATTTGTGTATGTGTGTGTGTTCATAGGTATGTGGGCACAGATGTTTGCAAAAGTACAAGTATTGTGCACACATGCATGTGGAAGGCAGAATTGATGCTGTGGATATTCCTTCATTGTTTTTCACCTTATTCTTTGAGACAAGTTCTCAAAGTTCTCTCTTACAGGAACTAGAGGTCATATACTTGTCTAAACTAGCTAGCCAGCAAACTTCAGAGATTCTCTGCTTCCTTCATCTGAGTGTTAAGATTATAGGTGAGTGCCATTGCACCTGCAATTTTCATGTAAGTTTTGGGGACTCAAGCTCAGGTCCTCATGCTTGCACAATAAATACTTTACCTGCTGAGCCATCTCCCTAGACAAAAGAGAGAGAGAGAAAGAGAGAGAGAGAGAGAGAAAGAGAGAAGGAGAGAGAGGGGCGCACTTAGGGAGATATCATCATTTAAAATAATTAAAGTAGGAAGATTTTTTTTAGGCATATTTAAAACAGAAATCAAGGCATCACAAAACTAGAATATGGGTTAAGAAAACACAACAAAATTTGTACTATGTTATAGTTGTCAATGTTGTTAGCATCTTGACCTTAGATACATATTATGAATAGAAAAACACAGATAATTATGTACATACATACATATATGCTTAAGCAGGCTTATTCATTTTTGATTTATATTTTCATCTTCAGTTAATCAAACTACAAGAGTGAGTTTACAAATAAGACATTATATTTTAACTATGATTTATAAATATAATACTTCCAAATCCTATTTAGTCATATTTTATTATTTAGAAATCCCTGGTCATCAATTACCTGAAACTCTAAACTGTAATGGAGCTGTGACAAATCCATGGAAGCCCAGTATTCAGTCTTGATTCTCAGGGGTCCTGACTCATGGTCAGAATTCATGAGCTCAAATTCTAGATCCATGTCTTAACAGCTCATTCACCTTGAACAAGCACTTCAAACCACAATGCATGTAAAAATTAGACATAAGTACTTGACAATGCCAACTTTATAAAAAGTTTTACAGAAATAAGCAAAAATAGTGTATGTAGAATATCATCAGAGATTATGGTAGATGCTTGACAAGGTTTAACAGTTACAGCATTACTGTTATTGATCATGAATTTGAGGACTGAGTCAGATACAGAACTATATTTAGATACGCAAACTGGTTAGTCTCCATTTTCAAAGCAGTGTATTATATTTGATAAATTTTCTACAGCAAATGATCTATTTAACTTTTGTATGATAGTTAGGAATGTATCCTAGTGGTAAAGTGTTTACCTAGTATGTACATAACCCTGGAGTCAGTTACCAGTAAATGCATACACCACTAAAAGTATATGAAATATGCCTCCCTCTATCTTTCTCCCTTTCTCTCTTGGTGATGGTTTGATTCAGGGTTCCCTCATAAACTTAGGTGTTCTGAATGCTAGGTTCCTAGCTGATGGATAATTGGGATTAAACACCTCTTGGAGGCAGTGTATTGTTGGGGCTAATGGGTGTTAGCCAGGTCTACCTTGCTAGTGTTTTGCGTACTCTCCTGTTGCTATTGTCCACCTTATGTTGGCCGGTGGGTGATGTCTACCCTCTGTGATCATGCCATCGTTTCCCCCTGCCATCATGGAGCTTCCTTTCAAGTGTGTAAGCCAAAATAAATCATTTTTCCTACAAGCTGCTCTTGGTTGGGTGATTTCTGCCAGTAATGTGAACTGGACTGCAACACTCTCCATATACATACTGTTTTAGTTGGCCAGGATTATTGTATGCTACCTCTGCCCAAAGCCCCAATACTTAGCTGGATTCTACAGGCTACAGTAAAGGGACCCAAAACTACAATAACAGTGAAAGAAACTTGGGGTTGAGTAAGTTTGCCTATACACAAAATCATCAGCAAATGTGAATAGACAGTCTTTCTGTAATCTCTAGTCTTCATTACTCAATTATGAAACAAATGATATCATGCTTTTCAGTGAGTTGTCTATGAAACACTTGCTTTGGAATTAACTACCATGTTGCTTCTTCCACTCAACAATACCTAGTGAGCCTAAACCTTAGAAAATTATAAAAGTAATAGGAGCTTTCATTTCCAAACAAAGGTCTTATAGTGCTTAGTACTGAAAAGTGCTGTGGTAGAAGATAAATGTTATCATCCAATTTTGATCTTTTATGATGTCAAGCTAATAAAGGCCTGCATGGATAAGGGTGAAAATTGACACTGGTCTAAAATAAACAGAGGTTTCTACATTAAAACTTCCCATCTACCCTTGAATTGGGTTTGTTGTATCACCACACTTTTACATCCACAGAAAATCATAGCCTCAATGGAGTGTGAATCCATGAGCCAATCACAAAAGCAACACAAAATTCAATCACAAACACCTGCAACTCATTACAAATTTAGCAGCACAAATGCCAGAGGCTGTAATGGGCCTCAGATAGTCTCCGCAACTCTGCCAATACTCACCTATAATTTGGTCCTGACATTTACAAAAAAGACAACATTTACAAAAAGTAAAGGGCAAAGAGTTTCACCAAATAGTCCCACTCTTTCAACTCCCCCTCCCTGCTAAGACATGGCAGGAAAAAAAATCAATTCTAAATACAGGTGCTATTTGTATTCCTTCTGGAGTGCTTATGAAACTACATTAATTGATGAAGAGTTTAACCTGTAGTCACTAAGGGACTTGGAGCTGTTGTTTTTATTTTCCTAAAAACGGTAGCATTTTCTATAAGTGTCCTTAGTGGAATTAATAGGAATAAAGAGAGTAAAAGGAATGGAAATACAAAATAATGTTAGTTTTATTTGCAGGATTTTTTTCTGTCTTATGTGAGAATTGGATATGATGGGAAAATGTAGACTTGAAATGTTTCAAATGAAAACTGCCACATTTATAAATATGGAACATTCTAGTTGTCATTGTGTGGAATGTTAAGTTAAAATACTAAGAGCAATCTCAGGTATCTAGAGAGCTGAATTTGTGTGCTGAGTTTGTCTCGCCTTGGACAAATTTAATGAGCTAGATTCTATTTCATTCAAAAGATTGTAGACTGGCTGGATATAACCCACAATAATCACTTTCTGAGCAAGAACTAACTCCTCCTGAGATATAATACAGGGTACACATATTATTTTTTCTATCTTAAATGAAAATAGTATTACTTATACTTTTATTACATATATAATTTTAATTATATAATACATTATAAATATTTAATTAAATTTTATAATTAGTATAATTATATATGTATTAAAGATGAAATATGGTATAATAATAATGTGTTTATTTGTACATAAATGAATTTAATCTTAGCTATATATCTATATATTTTATGCTATAAGGCATAGAGCATCTTCAAATTCTTTAGAGTTAATTGATAGTTTGATTTTATAATCATTAGTGCTGAGAAAAATGTTGTAAAACTACATAGGACAATATGGCTAAAAGTATGTTTAGGGATAGTTCAGAACTTGTTGGAAAATTTGTCCTAATCCCAAGGTAAAAATAATTCAACTTTTTTTTTTTTTTTTTTTTTTTTTGAGGTAGGGTCTCACTGTAGCTTAGGTTGACCTGGAATTTACTACGGAGTCTCAGGGTGGCCTTGAACTCATGATGGTCCTCCTACTCTGCCTCTCAACTGCTGAGATTAAAGGCATGTGTCACCATGCTCAACAATTTAACAAAATTTTAATGTAATGAAAATCAACAACTCAAATAACATTTTTAAGAATCAAAATCCTAACTCAATAAAGTCCAAAGATACTAATTTGATTTTCACTTTTTGAGAACTGATGGTAGGAAAACAATAAAATATTTGTTTTTCATAATTAACCCATACTTCTGTAAGAAGATGAAGATATCTATGTTGAGTAAAAGAATTGCAATTAATCACATGTACCACTTGCAATTCTGGGCTGAGCTCTTTCAGGCAGTGCTCTTTGTCCTTTCACATATGATGGCATGTAGAGTGCAGAGCACACATGCCACATGTTCAGCACTAAGGCTGCAGTGAAATCACGTGGTCAAATTGCCAAAAATACTTCGATGTGCATTATGTGTCTGATTTTGAATTAATCTTTGATTGTTGCATATGCGGAATCTTTTATTGATGCCAATATTTTTGCAGCCCCCACATTTAGTGAGTTGCCTGACCCCATACAGGTAGCCATCCATAGTTTAAGTAGCTGGGGGTTGAGAAGATTGAAAAACATGAGTCATTTTCATAGAAGTTTTACTTTCACTCCAGACAGCATGGAAAGCTCCTCTTCTTTCTATTTCCAAGAATACAGTACACCTAATTTCTCAATATCCAGCAAAGGAACTGCTAATCAAGTTTGGAGAAAGGAAGTAGAATTAAAGGTTGGGAGGTGCACAAAAGTTGACAATATTTAATGCAAAACATACATATTCTCAAGGAATTCTCAGTTCTCAAGGAAAAGCAATCAGGGTCTACTGAGTGCTATCTCTAGGCTTACAGCCTGCCAACATTGCCCTATATATAATCTGAAGTTAAAGATTTTCTCTCTCTCTCTCTCTCTCTCTCTCTCTCTCTCTCTCTCTCTCTCTCTCTCTCTCTCTCTCTCTCCCAAAGTGATTCATTTCACTTTGGGCCCCACAGATGACATTACTAAAGAAATGATTTCACCCATGTCTAGCTTGGTGAGTCAATGAGTATATTGGGGCAACTTACAGAAGCATGAGTGACTCAAAAACAGCTGTATCATTGATTAACTCACACCCCAGCATGGATGATGGCTCACTAAAGCATTCCTGGAGCTTCCTTCACTGCTAGTAGGAAGATTTCATCAGACTCTACTCAGTAATTGCTCACTTTTATAACCTTTGGGAAGGCCCTTATAGATCTTGTAACTTTCAGGGCTCTCTGAACCTTGGAAGTTTCCTTAGTTTCCAGAGTCTTGTGAGCTTTCATCCCCTCTACACAGGACAGAAGGTTGCAATTAGAAGGAACTAACTCTACAACATGTTCCCTCTTTTATATGGGTGTAGACATCTTAGATAAGGTGCTTGCCTTTATGACTTCAGTTAAGATTAATTCCTAAAGATCCCCATGAATAGTTACATTGAGGGCTAAGGCATCAAATATGAACTTGGGTAAGATACACCTCAGTCTGTAGGACTATTAAAATAAAGATAATAAGTAAGGAGACTATGGAAAACATAGTTCAGATTAAAACAAAAGTTTTCAAACTATACATACTAATTTTAAGTATGTATATATTCACAGAGCAATGATTAGAAGTATGTGTTCAATGCATTTAAGATAATTGTTTCTGATTTATCAGATACCACATGAACTCTAATTCATTTTTGATATCTTTCACTCAATGTCTTTTAAGTAGGAAAAATATTATTAATGAGCATTATTTAAGTGAACTCCCATGTTCTGGAAAACAATCCACTACCTCCTGCAGAGATTTATAACCTGACTAACTCTGGTCATCATAATTGAAGCTATTCTTCTGTTCCAATGAACTCTCAACCTCAGAATGCTTCTGCAAGTTCTCCTGCAGTATAAATTATGAGATTATTTCTAACCTTGTCAGGTTATGGTGACATACTACCCACTACAATGTAATAGAATCAATTCCTAAAATATTCCTTCACCTCCACCAGTATCAATTTCTATAATGTTACAGCCTCCATTGCTCTGTTCCATGCAGAGCGCTGAGTACAAGGGGTCCCCTATGGGACAGAATGGATAGGTGAGAGCTGATTGTACTTGCTAATTCTCTGTCTTTAACCCAGCATTTAGGTGGCATTTGCTAGATACACAGAAGACATTTGAGGAAAGTGATCTGAGCCTTTCTTGGTGCTCAGCAAATGTTTTAAATGGAGATGCATGCCACTGAGCAGGTGTATCCAGGAGGGGCCTGGGACAGACATAAAACCTGAGAGCGGTAAATGTCTTTTTCAAGGAGTTCCTAGTGAGTGGAACACAGGAAGTGAGCACAGTGAGCAATGTTCAGCACTTGGTGAGCTTTAAAGACACACATGACCTAACTTTAGCAGCTCACTGATGAAGGTGAATTATCTACATCAAAAAGGCAGTTAAAAGTAAAGGAAACACACTCTACTCCAAAAGAACAGACAGAAGCAGCAGGGTAGGACTCCAGCATGGATGCTTACAGACACAGATATTCATCCACTTTGTGAGCTCCATCTTGTGCCATCAAAAGTTGCTTTCTGAGAGAATTCTGATGTGTTTACTTTGGGTCTATTTATACGGGCATGTGTTTGTACATATTCACGTGTGTCAATGTGGGGCATGTATGTCATGGATTGTGTATGGAGATCAGAGGACAACTTTACGTGTAAGTCCTTACCTTCCATCCCTGTGTGAGGAAAAGTCTTTCATTCAGGATAAGTAACCCAGGACCTTCCACATGATTCTCTGGCTTCTGCCTCCCTTTTCCCTTCTTGCTATAGACATGCTGGGATTACAGATATTAGCACGACATCTGATTTTCTGTGGGTTCTGTAAATCTAAACTAAAGTACTCACACTTGTATGACAAGTGCTTTATCCACCAAATCATCTCACCATCTTAATTTTTTTTTAATTCTTTATATCTGTGTTTACCTTGACATTAAAAAATTGAAAAGCAATGAGTTAGCCAAATAGCATTTTACTATTACCAACTTTCAACCCAACTATGAGAATTTAAAGAAAAGGCATAAGTTTAAGTATTTGGCAGTAAAATAAAAATCATTAGCTATGCATAATTGGTGTCTCTGCCCACCTATATGCCTATTTGACTAATGCCTCAATGTGATGATAGCTTAAAATTCAATTTATTTAGTGCTTCCTTTGCTGCTGATCCAAACCCGGTACACACAGTTCCCTCAGATGCTCTGCTTGCAGACTGCTCAGGCTGACAGCTTACCCCATCACACAGCCAGGAGACCTTGAAGAATGTTTACTTCACATTCTACTAATTAGAAATGCATATTTGACCTTACTAATCTCTTCAGAGAAACCAGAAGAGAAATAACACTGTTTATCGAAATTAAGCTCTCTGAGTGAGAAGCAAAAACGCAAACCTTGTACTCATGTACAATTTTCAGGAGGAGATAATATCCTTATATTAGGACCTGCTATTTTCTGCAACCAATAACAATATTTGCTTCACCACTGGCTCTGGGGACAGAAGGGAGTATGTCTAAATGATACTGTCAGTTTCATCTTTGAAACACAACTGCTATCAATATGTCAAACATTCGAGGATTGCCCTGAGACAATTGTTCAATAGATTGGCTGACTCCTTCTAGAAAAACATAAATACTCATCAGAATATTCATCGCTGGCTGGAGGGATAGCTGAGCAGTTAAGGTATTTGCCTGCAAAGCCAAAGGACCCAGGTTCGATTCCCCAGGACCCACGTTAGCCAGATATATGAGGTGCCGCATGCGTCTGGAGTTCATTTGCAGAGGCCGGAGGCCCTGGCACACCCATTCTCTCTCTCGCTCTCCTCCCCCCTCTTTCTCTGTCAAATAAGTGAATAAATAATAATAAAATATTTTTTAAGTCCAAATCCTTTGTCCTGTTTTGTTTATGAGTTTCTATTTATACTATGTTTCTCTTGTGACCTTTTAAAAGTGTAAAGGCAACAGAAAAAGTGCTTTCTTGACATTTGAGATGCATTTCTTTATAAATTATGACCTCATGTCTCCTACCTTTTCTTACACTAAGAAAAAATAACAAGTATGTAGAAATCTACAATCTTCTGTTATTTACGTTCCTTCTTTCTTTTACCTCATAACATTTTGCCACCTTAAGTATGATAAAAAGGAAGTCAACATCAAGGTTCCTAAAGCCTCATTTTTGTTTGTATTATACAGGTCGAAAAAAAGGATGTGACTGAACACCTAAGCTATAAGCTAATAAAGTTGGGTTTAAATCCCAGCCTTCCTGTGCATCCCTAGAGATGTTATCTTATTCTCAAAAATAACCAGCTTCAAATGGTAGAAGTTCAAAGTATTCAGTGATTACACACACATGACCCTTATATTACTATTATTTTAAAAAGTTCAGTATGACATAACTATTATTATGTATATTTCTACATAGAAAAATGAACATTCAAAGTATTAAATATCATGTAATAAGTTGCCTGATTGAAAAATAACAATTGGTGACTGGGAGATGACTCAGTGGTTAAAAGTATTGGCTTGCAAAGCATGTTATCCCAGGTTTGATCTCCAATACCCACATAAATCTATATGCACAAAGTGTTGCATTTGTCTGGAGTTCATGTGTATCTCTCTCTCTCTCTCTTTGTTTCTCTTTCTCTCTCTCCACCTCATAAACAAATAAATATTAAAAAAAAATAACAACTGGGTTAGGAAGATATCTCAGTGGACAAAGTGCTTATCACATGAGTCTGAGCACCCAAGTTCAGATCCCCAGACCTAAGGTAAAAGCCCAAAGCTGTGGAGTGCTTCTGTAATTCCAGCATGCTGATGGTGAGATGAGTGGCAAAGAGAATTTTCCAGTTTACTTACACTCTAGCCCATCTAATGAATGCAGCATTCTCTCATGAGATTGAGACACCTTGCCCAAACAAGGTGGAAGGCAAGGAATGACATTCAGAAGTTGTCCTCTGACCTCAAGATGCTTGTTGTGTGGTATCCTCATGAACATATATACACACACACACAGGTGGTTCCTAGATGTTTCTGGGTTCTTGGCATCTTCCTCAAATAAAGGCATAAATACAAATATTGAAGAAGCAAGAATCTGTATTGAGATCAAAGTTTTCAGAGTACAGGAGTGCAATGCACTGCCAACGTGGTAGTGGGCCATTTGAATGGAGAGTACTCTAGAATCCTGGTCAGTTCCAAGAGCCTCTTTTCAAGAATTTTGAAAGAAATAAGGGTCAGTTACTAGGGGTATAGTTTTGATTTTAACATTTCTTTCTACTGCACTCATTCTTTCCCATGGTGTTTCTGAATTTACTCATATGTATGTCAGTTATGCATAGACATGAGATGGTAAATAGAGAATGCTCCCTAAAAGTTCTCTTAAAGGACACAGTTTACCTTACTGTGCATGTACCCTAAGCCAGTTCTGATACCCTGCTGTTCTTATCCTAGATATATCTAAGATTATACTTGAATAGGATCTGATCATAAATAATGGTCATTAAGGGGAGGAGAAAGCTAGTTTATGGTTAGGAATGGGGTATACATGCAACTCAGTGTTTGGGGGAGGGCTCCAAAGTTGCCAAGTTTCTAGGTGCATTATTTATAAAATGAGTGTGTTTATTGCCCACTCCAAGCAGTGTCCCAGGTGGCTAAACTATTTCCTGTTCTTGTATGCCTTAATGTCCATACATCAAACACAAACATGCATACACACATGCAAATACTAATATCAACCCACACCTTTTAAACACCTAGCTATAGTTTTAGATATATTAGGATTATTTTTATATTTGTATGACTGAAGTCATCAATATACAGTTCTTATGAAAGAAAGGAATTAATAAACCAAATGTCATGATGGCTACTCTTGGTTATTGAAGCAACAAATTTGAATAGTTAATGAAATCCAAGCAGAGAAGTCTGTGTCAATCTTCCTGTCTTCAAATTGATCAAGCCATGGTGGGCATGTACCAGGAAGGAATATCAAGGATGCTTCTTTGCTAACTCAATTTGTTTGTTTGTTTGTTTGTCTCTTTCTCTCCTGCTAAGCCTGCATTTACAATTTATTTCTTTTATGAAAAAAATTCAAATGCAAAGAGGAAGCAAAACACTTAATCCACTCTAGTCGGTCTGTGAGATGTATGGCCTGTGGAGTAATTTAATCCAGCCCACCATGGAACCTGAAAATTGCTTCTTTCTTCCCCTGCTGTACCCAAATCTGAATGCAGGAAGAACAGTCTCAAAAACAAGAGCTCTGGAGTTCTGTTTCTAAGGGGCCGGGCCACAGAGGTGTAGAACAGTGGGGGTTTATGAATTCAATTTACTCATATTCAGAACAGTGGAAGAGAAATGATTGTAGTTCCACTCTCTTACAGTGCTCTGGTTAGAATAAAAAGTAATGAATTCAATGCCTCTGACTCATTTAGATGAAACATAGGGCTAGATTTGAGTTAGGGCCAGAAGGGGAATTTTTAGAAATTCATAGCTCCTATTGGCAAACAAATTTCTTGATGAAACCAAACTAACATCATTCCCTTTCAATAATAATTGTACTTTGTACAATTGGAGACCCCAACACATTTTAAATATACCTATTTACCATATTCCTATCTGTAGGGAAAACAATATAGAAATTTGCTTAGGCTCTCCTTTAAAAGTCCTTGGTTATTCTTTCAGTATTTGTGTTTAAAATACTTTATGATGCTTCCTTAAAAAGCCTCACTTCAGTTATAATTTCTGTAACAGTTTCACTAATTTGTTCCCTCAGAATTTCTATTCCAATTTATTTTATATGCATATTTTCTCTTTCTCATTTTTCTTAACAAATTATCATAATTCACAGAGCTGCAGTTTGTCCAAACAAAAACATTATATTTACTGTAATACAGTGTCCAAAGGAACTTAATTCTGCACAAACTATCAGACGTCTACAGGAAGCATTAACTAAGAACATTTTCAAGAATTTAAATGCATGCATATGGAGATGGTGTCTATTATTATTATTATTTCTTAGAACACACAACATAATATACAGAAGGTACTGCACACACCTCCTTGATTTATAAGGTATGACTGAATTTGAAGAGAGAAAATTTGTTACTTTGTCTTGATACTGTCTTTTTATCCAGCTCTCCATTAAGTTAGTCTATCAAACAAATAATTTTGAATAGTTTTTATCTCTACAGTATGTGCTATAGACAGTGATTAAAATTTCCATCCCTGAGGACTGGTTTAATGAAGTGATTATGTCTGTTTGTTCTCAGAGCTTGGCCAACCCACTAAACTTCCTTAGTTCCAGTTACAGCACTTACTAAATAAAGATACAATAATTTTCTATCTTTATTGTGAAGATGTTTTAAAATTATCTGTGTACATATTAAGTGTTCAACAAACAATAGTATGAGGATGAAGAGATTGCTCAGCAGTTAAAGTGCTTGCCTGCAAAGCCTGATGTCCCAGATTAGATTCCCCAGTACCCACATAAAGCCAGATGCATGAAGTGATACATGCAGATGGAGTTCATTTACAGCAGCTGGAGATCATAGTGCACTCATACTCTCTCTGTCTGACTCTCTTCTATCTCTATTATTGTAAATAAATACAAATATTTAAAAAAGAATAGTTAGTGCTAATGTCACTCCAGACTCAATGTATAGAAAACACAATAATTATGGAATTATTACCCATCTCTCTTTCTATTGTCATAACCAAGAAACTGTCAATGACAGAGAAATTAAATTTACTAATCTTCATTTTTTGTTATAATAATGCACTAGGCTCTGGGCATCCAGTCTGGTGCATTTACCTACCTTCTCCTCATGCTGAATAACAACAACAACAAAATGCTGCTCTAGGTCATAAAATCTTTAAATTTTGAGCACCTACACTTTTCCAAGTCAAAGGTTTACCTACAAAAGTTTCACTAAATCCAAATTTTCTTGTTGCATGTGTGTTCTTTGTGTGTACGTGTGCATGCTTATGTGTGTATGTGTATATGTGTGTGCACACACATGTGCATATGCACAGATGTGCATGCACATATGTGTACATGTAGAGGTCAGAGGACAATTTATGTGTCTTCCTCAATTGTTCTCTACCTTATTTACTGAGACAGGGTATCTCACTGAATTCAGAACTCAGAGCTAGAATAGATAATCAGCTTGCCAGAAAATCAGCTGATATCTACCTCCTGACAACCAGAGTTGTAAATCTCTGTCACGCCCAACATATACATGGGTGCTGGAGGTCCAAATTCAGGCCTAATGCTTGCAAAGCACAGCAAGTGCTTTACAGAGTGAGATAGCCCTTAAATCCTATTCTGCAGTTTTAGCTTAATGGTAGAGTGAAGGATTTGCCCTGACAGTCCTTTCAGTGACAATGATCAAGTTCCAGAAGACTTGCCTTCTCATCTTTAAAATAGGTGTATCTTTAAAGTAAATAAAAGATCCTATCCAGTAATTAATACATTATGAAAATTAGAAAGGAATATTGCATGTCTCATTTACAAGCAAACATTAATGGGAATCCACCAAATTGATTGCATGTACATATTATATGTAATTCTGTCTAATTATAAGAAGAACATCAGAAAAACCACAATTGGTTAGCACATATATAATGCTTGGTCAGTAATAATGAAAACTGCCAAAGCCAATATGCTTGTCAGAATGGCTTTGCTAGGATTAGTGTCTTTGACCCACATTCTCTCTCTCTTAGTAAATAAATGAGAAAGGCCAGGAAGATGGCTCTCTGTATCTGAGGTCCATCCAAAGGAAACAAGACCAGAAGTGGTCTGCAGCCTACAATGCCATTGTACCTAACAGTATTTCCTTGAGGAGTATATTTCTACCTTGATCACATGTGGTTGTATTTGCCTCAAGCCTCCATGAGAACCTGTACGAAATTAGGCCCCAAGTCTGTAAGAGCAAACAAGCTATTTTTTTACATTAACCAAAAGATGACTACACACATGTATAGTTTTTTTTTTTCTTGTATCAGGGAGTAGTGCAATATTTTATAAAAGATGACAGAAGCTAGCCAGGCATGGTGGTGCACACCTTTAATCCCAGCACTCGGGTGGCAGAGGTAAGAGGATCACAGTGAGTTCAAGGCCACCCTGAGACTACATAGTCAGGTCAGCCTGACCAGAGTGACACCCTACCTCCAAAAAAAAAAAAAAAAAAAAAAATTGACAGAAGCAATAGCAGACAAGAGGATAAATAATATGTGTGCGTGAGGGTGAGAGAGCTAGAGAGATTTTGTTGTTGAGAGTGTTGACAAAATACTCAGAGATACCTACTGATGAAAGCTGATTGCTAGTACTGCAGCTCTATGGTGGAATTCAACCAAGGGGAAAAGTATTCTCCAAGTAAATGTTATCTACTAGGGCCCTGTGCCCTCACTTTGATCAGGTAGATGGAGGCTCCTCTGAAAACTGTTATTCTTCCAATATGCCATGTCTGCCTTAACTAAAAAAAAAAAAAAAAAAGAAGTCAAAAAAATCATGGCAGGGCTGAAGAGGTGGCTTAGTGGTTAAGCGCTTGCCTGTGAAACCTAAGGACCCTAGTTCAAGGCTTGGACCCACGTTAGCCAGATGCACAAGGGGGCGCACACATCTGGAGTTCATTTGCAGTGGCCGGAGGCCCTGGCGTGCCCATTCTCTCTATATATATATACCCCTTTCTCTCTCTCGCTCTGTCCATCACTTTCAAATAAATAAATTAATTAAAAACATCATGGCAGAATCATGGTTCTACATATCCAAAGTAGATGATAAGGAAATGCTACTTGATCTCAAGGAGGAAGATTTTTTTTTTTTCAATTTTGGCAAAATTATCAGTAGAAAGCATTAGAAGACAGATGGTATGAAATGAAAGAGGCAAATTTGATTCTTTTTGTTTCAAAGAAAAGAGCTGTTAGACACTTCAGAGCTCTTAAACATATGAATCATGTATTTCACTCATATAAATGTTCTATCTATTCTGACACAGTTATATAAGACAGAATGAATTAATAAGAACTTTGGTATATATCAAGCCCCTTCTGTTATCATCTCTTAGAATGCTGAGAGGGAAAGGAGGGCAGGAGAGGAAGAGAAAGAAATGAATTTTGGTCTATTTCATTTCATTGTCAGATTTTTATAAATTATTGGGTAAAGATACTTAGACAAAATTTAAACTGAATGAATTATTTAATAAACAGATGCCAAGTGGATATGCATAATTTATTACCACTATACATAAGCCAGTTTAAAAATATCAAAGTTTTTCCCTTTTTGCTACATTGAAATGTTCCACATACAACCTCAGGCACTTCTGAGGCAAAGTATGAATTCTGCCACATTCAGTCAGTCAATCAGGCAATGCTTATCTTAGCTTAGGCAATACTTAAACAATGTTTAAATGTTCCTATGTGTTTTAAAGGATATAGAAGTAATGGGGGACACAGAAGTTTAATAAGAAAAATATTTAAGCAGTGACAGCTGTTTCCAGACTTATTCAAAAAATGCTTTATAATATTCAGCTTGCATGAATTAACTCATTTCATTTTCACAACTGTGGGACTTGGATCACTTTCTCACTTGTGATGATGTGCATGCAAATGTATGTTCTACACAACTTGAGGAAGTTTTTATTAAGATTGTAACTTAAGTCTCCAGAAGCCTGCCAAAGGAGGTGCTGGATCTTTTAGTCTGGCCCTACAGTGTATGGAAAGCCTGATTGAGCTTGGGCTGTTCATGTTTCTATCACTCAGCTAGGATCTACGGAAGTGAGACAGCTTTTTCCACCATTGATATCGTTTCCTCTGTGTCTGTAAGCCTGAAATAAACCATTTCCTCCCATAAGCTGTTTTAGGTCAGTTTTTTTTTTTTGTCCCAGCAATGAAAGGTAACTGCAACATCAAACATCACCTGATATACCTTTTCCTCAATGTGCAACTAAAGAGTATTTTTCCCATCTCCTAAACTAGTGAGTATACCAGTTTATTCTATTTCATATATTTCTTGTTTAATTCTAGGTGATGAAGTGTAGGTCAATGTAAGAGATCATTCTGAGCATAGCAACAAAAAGAGAAAAGAAAAAGAAATAAATAAATGTGCTATTTTGAAAGGAAAGGAAAATGTCCCCCATAGTCCCATGTGTTTGGAATACCTGATTCAAGCTAGTGGCAATTTAGGAAAGTTGTGGAACCTTTCGGAAGGAGGTATGTCACTGGGTCCAAGCCTTCAGATTTTATAGTCAGCCCACTTACCAGTGCCAGTTCAGCTCACTGTTTCTGCCTCCTCCCTGCTTCATGTAGAGATGTGACACTCCAGTTGTCTGCTTATACCATACTTTCCCTATCATGACAACTTTTTCATTAGTGGCAATGGGTCTGAAATGGACCCTCTCCTTCTATGAGGTGCTTCTGGTGGCTTGGTCTGTCTCAGCAATAACATGATAACTGCAATATAAAATTTGTATGGAGAATGGGATAGACTGTGATCTCTGTGGGCTTTGAGGGTGCATTATTTTGCTCAGGAAGGAAACAGGTATTATTACTGAAAGCTTAAAATCTGTGGAGGAAATGACAGCAAATAATATGGTTCTAAATATATGAACCACAGTTTAAAAAGCAAAACCTACTTGATAACAAACAAGAAATGGTATTCAACATAGTATTAGCAGTCCTAGCCCAAGCAATATGATAGAATTTGTATCCTCTATAAAAAGGATATAAATTGGAAAGAAAAAAGTCAAACGGGCCCTATTTGTAGATGACATGATCCTATGCATAAGTGACCTGAAAGATTATGCCATAAAACTTCTGAAGGTGATAAATCCTTCTGCAAAGTGGCAGGATGCAAAATCAACACATAAGAATCAGTAGCCTTTGTATACACAAAGAAACAGAGAAAGAAACTATACAGAAAAAAAGTCAGCACAGCTGGCCTGTCTTCAATAGCCAAAACAAAAAACAAACAAACAAACAAACAAAAAACAAAAAAAAAATACCTTGGAATAACATTAAACAAGGAAGTGAAAGACCTGTATAGTGAAAACCATCAGGAAAGAAATCTAGGGGGACATGAGAAGATGGAAGAAACTCCCATGCTCCTGGATAGGTACAATTACATGTTCTTATTACTCATGCACTTTTCTGTATGAAAAAACCAAATCATGTGTTAATCCCATTCCCAACACAGGATTTGTTTATACAGTAAAGTGCATAATTAATGCATTATTATTTAAATCAAGTCTTGCATACATAGCAGAGCTGTTAGTTATTATGGAGGTTAATGGTAGAACAAAGCAGGAGCTTGAGAGCAAAGACGTATCTAGTTGATAAGTCATCCCTTACCAGCATGTGAAAGCGGTAATGATTTGCTAATAATAGCAAATATTAGTGAAAATGTCACTGCTAGGGCCTGAACTCCTGTTTTGTGAAATGAAGTGGGATCTACAAGCTGAACTTAACATTTCCTTCCTGTAGGTTGTCAAATTCTCCATTATAGGAAAAAAATGTATTATTCTGGTAACTAAGTTGGAGTAAGAGCAATCCTACATAGTATGATGGTCTCCTATAAAACCAAATGATCTCTTTACTTTGTTTCTCTGGCACTATACTCCCTGGTCTATTTCAGAATAATGTCATGGTGTTTTAGCAAAGTACAAACCTGTATTTTCAGAGGTATGCATTCTCATCTAACCTGCTACTCCACGTTTCTCTGACCCATTTTCCTTCTTTCCACAGTAGTAATAAACTTTCATTTTGCCCGCTAGGTTCCCAACTTCACATAGCTAATCAGGTTTTAAGTTTTGCCCATTTTTTCTGATGTCTCACATCTTTTGTTCTTGCTCTTCTTGTTGGCCTTCATTTTAGGTCCCTGAGATGTCTTACGGTTTTCTGAATTGTCCTCGGTTTAATTCAATAACCATTTACAGGGCACCTATCACCAATGAGGCTGAATATTGAACAAAATAGGATAAACAGGTTAACAACTCAATAGAAATTTTATAAGCCAGCTTTCTACTATCACTAAACAATGACATTTGTATCTAGAAGAACCATTAGAAATAGTCCACTCAAGAATATTCCAAGAGAGATTTGTTTGATGATAGAAAATTTCTGGATCTGTGGCTATGAGCACATATGCAGCATGCAAAGCACAATCGATGGACCACATTGTAACTTTTACTTACTTGTTATTAAATTTAATATAAATAACTATTATGCTATGAAAATATTGTGAGAAGAACTGACTGAATCCTACCCAGAGATGAAAATAGGGTCACCTGAAAAAAAAACAACATCCTGAAACTATGTCTCAGTGTGAGGCTTGAATTCACACTCATCTCAGAATATAAAACCTTCTTTAGAATGATTGGAAACACTTTGGTTTTGAAAGTGAAAACTTCCAAAATGTTGTATACAGATATTTTAATCACAAAGTATTAAGAAATCTCCACAAAAGCAACTCCTGCTGAAGATGCGCTTACAGGCTTTCTAGAGCAGCCCAGCAAGGAAGGAGTCCCCAGGAGGACTGTGAAGCAATTTACCGAATGGGAGGGTTGTATCCCACTCTCATTGATAACAAAAACATTCTTAGCTGACTTTCAAAGGAGTCACTGCATCCCAAAAACATCAATGACAACTATAGGTCCTGGGGTAGTGCAAAAGAAGAAAATAACGCCCTGAAGAAAATGAGGTAGGGTATCAGAGCAGGATTCAGGGAGAAGGAGGATTTGGGGCAAAAACTTGGCTAGACATGAAAAACTAAATGATGATAGAAAGTAGAGGAAGAGAAAAAAGGTTATTCCCAACATCACGGTTACTTAAACTGTAAGCCAAAATAAATCATCTTTCCCTCCCTTAAGCTGTTGCTTGTTGGGCCTTTGATCATAGCAATGAGAAAAGTATAAAATATAGTACCTGAGTACTGTGGGCTAATAAAATTGAAACTTCATCAGCAATAAAATTGAAACTTCATCAGCTGTAAGCCCAAGGTTTACCTGGAGATAGATGGATGACCCCATCAAGGTAGCTACACACTAGTTTCCACAAGTTTGAATGCATAGCTTTATCAGTATCCTATTGTTGCATTTCACCTGTAATTTCTGAATGACAGTCGAGAAAGCACAAGACATCTCAGTGTGGACACATCGTTATGAATGTGGCTATTCACTTAGCTTATAATGTCCACTTCTTTATAAACAATTGCATCATCTGGTTCTTAATTTGTTAGTATAACCATTGACCCCTTTCAGGTGAACAACATTTTAAAAGAGGCCAAGGGTTGGGGGGATGGCATGCATTTAATTAACATTGTGCAAAGCCCAGGGTTCTATTCACAACATCTCAAAAAAATTGACTGATGTAAATTAAAGTTTTGAATATAATATTAATAGTTATATGAGTCACCCCCCATCTTCTTTCTACTTCAGAAGATAATCAGTACCATGAAAGGATAATATCCCTGTTGATGTCTTGTAATCTCCAATCTTTTCCAACTTATCCACTTTACCATTAAAACCAACCAAAACTATAAACAAAAAAAACCTGTTTCTCAGGAAAACAAAATGGAAGTGCTTTAAGGTTTCTTTGGGAGTATCTACTTTGTAATTTTAATAATTTTCTTAGAAAAACTTCATCTCACATTATTTAAGCATTGCTCAGTAAAATATAATCTTTCTATACACCAGAATAACCTTTTCCTCTTTCACAAATCAAAAAAGAATCATTAGTTTCTGATAAACTAAGCACATTCAAACATTTATATTTTGACCTCCTTTAAGCCAATCTAAGATATTCTATCCAGATGTAGAAGGAATATAATACACAAAAATTTTTCTGTCAAAATAATTATTATTTTCAGTAGTAAGTTTTGATTAAGCAGTGTATTAGACAGGGCACTTACAGTAAAAAGTTTAGAATGGAACACATAGGTCTACATGAGTATTTTGCTCAACTGTAACAAGGTAAATGAAAAGAGTACAGGAAGGTATTCTTGAGCCTAGAGATAGAAGGCTTTGTACAGATGATGTTTATCTCACACTATTTATGGCTGAGGAAATTAATATGAAAACTGAGGAAGGTTTCCTATTTGCTTGTTCATTCTTACTTCAGAGCATCCTCAGTGTTTGGTATTTGTCCTCACTAAACACAGGACATGTGCCACACAGCACAGCTTGCAGAACTGCATTGTCAGCATGTTGGGAGGTCCCTTTTCTTCATCAGAAGTCCACTTGGTTGAAGCAGCCCATTTCCTCTACACCAGATCTGTTTTCTTGGTGTCATGCTCCTCAGGCACTCTGTGTATCTTCCCCTGGTGCACAGTGCCTCTCTCCCATAAGATTCCTCCCTGATTTTCTTCTTGCTGCTTTGACTAGCTTGTAAATTACTTTTAACCCAGTGTTTGATGTTTTGAACATGGAAGCCTACATCTGTCAGCTTTATTTCAGCTCACTGCCCCTTTTTAAACTCTAATTTTTTTTTTTTAATGGTCTTCCTGACAACACATCGCTCCAGACTCAGCACTCTGGCAGGCTGTACTTTTTCCAAGGCCATATTTCTAGAGCTGTCACTTGCTAGGCTCCTCTGACAGATTATGGAACTAACACTGTGGGGGCTGGCTTGCTAACAGCTTACTGTAAAGCTACAGGTGAAACAGGTTTCTCTCTAAATTTTATTTATAGGTTTTTATTAAAATGCATAAATACATTGCTGCAGTATATAATGTAATCAATGTTTTGTGTCTCTAGATGCATATGTAAGAGGAGATATGAAAATAATATTGCTTCATTATCTGTGATGTGTTCTTGTGCCACTTAGTGACTAAAGCAAAGATTACATGATCCCTGACTTTCAGCCATTCCTAACTTAGAGGATGTAGTATGACTTACACAGAATGTTGAGAATTAGGACTATTTGCTCAGAATATTGAAGTTCATTGATCAACAAGTATAACAATATCTCTACGATTGGAACTCAAAATTTATATGATAAAAGCTTATTACTATAGTCCTCTGAAAGCCAGTATTTATGACATTTATTATATAGCATGAAAGTATTCTACTTTCATGAATGGAGTGATTTACAGGGGATCAATAGAACCCAATATGTTTTTTTTTTTACTACAATACCATAATATTTTTTTTACAACAATGGAAATAAAATAATAAGGACATACTAAAAATCAATGATTCTGATAGATTACTTACAACTATCAGCACAATTAGTCCTAAAAGGAATCTATGAATAGGAGTCTAAATGAGAAAACACCTCAATCTGAGAAAATTTATGAAAATAGAATAAATCATAGATTAAGAGGAGTCACTATTTGAATCTTTATCTATTTCAATTTAAAATCCCTATTCTGGGCTGGAAAATTGCCTCAGTGGTTAAAGGTGCTTTCTTGCAAAGCTTGCCAATGATAGTTTGATGCCCTACCACCTATGTAAAGCCAGTTTCTCAAGGGGATAGATTAATCTGGAATTTATTTGCATCAGCCAGAGGCCCTAGAACACCCACTCATAGTCATTTTCAATTTTTCTCTCAACTAAATACATAAAAATTATAAAAAATAAAATAAGGGTTGCAGGGATGTCTTAGCACTTAATGTGCTTGCCTGCTCAACAAAAGGAACCAGATTCAATTCCCCATGATTCATGTAAGCAAAATGCACAAGGTGGTACATGCATCTGAAGTTCATTTGCAGTGGCTGGAGGACCTGGCATGCCCATTCTCTTCCCACCTCCCTGTATCTCTCTGCTAAATAAGTAAATACAGATGTTTTTTTAAAATAAAAATAATAAAATCCATATCCCTTAAATTGTACTTTACAAACAATATATTCCTAGAACTAAATAGCAAAGGAATATATTCCTTGGTAATCTTAAAGCTGTTCAAGGTAAGTCTGATAAAATATTACTAGCTATTTTTCATGATACTCTACTAATTCCAATATTATCACATATGATAATTTGTTTTCTATAATTTTCTTCATTTTCTGTCAAATTTCCACTGAGTGAATTTAATAAACGGAGCTACTTAGGCTACCTCTGTGTTTATACTGAGTATTTGCAAGAATTTTATAGGCAGTCAGAATATATTCCTTGAATTAATACATGATTGCAAAACAGGGTTAAAATTTCTCAAAGATAGATCATAGATTTATTGCATTAGAAACAAATTTTACTGATCATTTGACTTAAAGGAAATTCTGTATTGTTGTGTTTATTCTGCTTCTTTCATTTCAGACAATATGATTTTTTAAAAACCTCATTTATTGAAAGATGACTATGTTTCATTACTTGTAATTTTGTATTTTATCATGACTATCATAAAATATTAGACATTTTGTTTTACTCCTTGGGCTTAAAAATTCTGTCAGGAATAATATATATATTCATTCTTACTGTTAGTTGTTGCTAAATATAAGGAGACCTTTGTGATACTGTGCCTTTGATGTGATCATCTAGCTATTTTGATAGCACTGAGGATGTGGATAGGTATGACATTGCTCTAGGAATAATAATTATTATGGCATATGAACAAACACTCAAAAAGCACACATTCATCCTGGCTGTCATCTTTGTTCTCCTTACTAATTTCCAAGTTAGCACATAGCCTTTCATTTCATTATCACTCTGTATGGTTTTCTCTTTATATTCTGTATTTTATTTCTCCCTTTTATTTTGCTTCCTTTGATAGCTTAACAAGCAGATTTAAGAGGATGTAACTTGTATTTATTCTATTTCTACTCTTTGACTAAAGGCAGGCAAATTAGAACCTTGATGGATAGCTCACTGTGCAAAACATCCTACTATAGAATCTTTCAAGATTTCTCAGTATACTTTTATTATGAAACTTAAAGATGGGATGCATAGTTTGCATGTTGATTTCTTTTTTTTCAAGGTTGGGTCTCACTCAAGCTCAGGCTGACCTGGAATTCCCTCTGTAGTCTCAGGGTGGCCTTGAACTCACTGCAGGCCTCCTACCTCTGCCTCTCCAGTGCTGGGATTAAAGGCATGCACCACCATGCCTGGCAGTTGAACATTTCTTTAAGTGAGAAGTGGCTGGTTGTACTTCTTCCTGTGAGAATTTTCAGTTCAGTTCTTTGGCCCATTTTTAAATTTTTTTTGTTCATTTTCTTATCCATAAGAACACTAAAAATAGTTATGAATTGGAGGATAAAATTACCCAATATTTTGAGAAAAATCAAATAACTTTAAGTAAGCAATTGTTGACATTAAAGAACATCACTACTCTAGAACTTAAAAATTCAGAGTAGTCACAATTGAAAGCAAATGATGTAAAATCAGAAAGAAGCAGACAAGTAAAATATTATTCCACAAAGGAAAAATATGTTTCAAAGGATATTGGGTATGATCAAAGGTTCAATAAATGACATGACTAGAAGTACCATAAAGGATCAAAGACAAGTGCTGAACATCGTGTTATTATAAATGAATTTCTTAAAGAAAAAACAATTGAGGTACTATGCAAAAATATATTTTTTATGAAATTAAAAATGAATCTCATATTGAAAATTCCCATAAAGTATTTATGAAAATCAATCAGTTACCATCAAATACATGTTGCATTTGTAATTTATGATACTCATAGAACAAAAGACCTTGTGCCACTGTCAAATGTGAAGTAATTGACAAGCCAGAAAAAAAGTGATAACCTTTAACTATTCAATAGGAAAAGACAATGCAGAAAACAGAGGAGCAAGATTGTCAAGAAACTCAAAGAATAAGAAAAAAATTAATACACCCATGTACCTACTGTGTATCAAAGCTATAAAACATAATTTAAGTATGGAAAACTAAGGAAACCTTGCACTCAGAAACTCTTTATGAAAGATATCCTGAAAGTGGGGATTCAACCAACTCTCTATGAAAATTAACACTAGAAGAAAACTATAGAATTTCAAGAGTATATAAGAAACATGAAATCAAAATAAAAACACAAGAAAAATAGCAGAGTGAAAGAAATACACATGACAAAATGGGTTTACAAATTTTAATTTACAATCATATCAGCTAACCTTAAAAATATCAGTCACCTCAAAAAATAAAATTAGGGGCTGGAGAGATGGCTTAGCAGTTAAGGCTTCTGCCTGTAAAGCCAAACGACTTTGGTTCGATTCCCCGGGACCCATGTTAAACGAGATGCACAAGGTGTCACAGTGTCTGGAGTTCGTCTGCAGTGGCTGAGGTCCTGTCGTGCGCTCTCTCTCTCTCTCTCTCTCTCTCTCTCTCTCTCTCTCTCTCTCTCTGTCAAATAAATAAATAAAAATAATTTAAAAAATAAAATAAAATTAGGCATAGGTGATCCATTAAATATTTTCTGATTGGTTCATTAGTCAAATCTCTAAACCTCCATGCTGAATACAAATAACAAATCTTATGTGGGAAAAGTACTAATGCAAGATGAAAGAAGTGTGCATAGGAATATTGGAAAAATTCAAGTAACAGAATTCAGAAATGATCATGCTGTCTCTGAAATTTCCAACAATCAATCAAAAAGCATTAGGGAGACAAAAAATCAATGCTGCCTAACATCTAAAACTACAGTTCAAGATAGCAAGAAGATAGCATAGTTCTGGGTACATATGTATCAACCAAAACAGTAGTAAACATTATAAAGGAGATATTTAAAGTCATTAAAAATGTATGTATGTCTTTGTTTTTGCTAATAATGGACACTGACAGATGTGCAAGGCAGATAAAGAAAACCAAACAAAAATTAATAAGGATGTAGAACAAAGAAACAACCTAATCTATAACATATGATTTCTAAATGTCTATCATATTTTGCACTCTGTAATATATTCTAAAAGTATAAATGCAAATAAGTTACTATTTTCTCCTGGTGACAACTAGCAATTACTTTAGACACTTGTCACCAAAAATATTAGGTTTGCCATTTGTTAGAGCAAAAATATTTACGTAAAAGTAGAAACTGTAGGATGTTCAATAAGAGGATGCTATGAATGGTTGGCCACAGACTTTGACCCTATCCTCTACATTCTGAAGAAAGATTCAGAGAACAGGAATTCTCTCAGGATTTACTGGGATGAATACAAAAGCAATTCACTGAAGAGATTACCATTTATTTTAGAAGCAAGAACAATTACATAGAACTTAGCCAAAATACTACATAGTTTCTGGGGATTCCTCTATGTCCACCTCCTATCTCCTTGTAGGTACTTGGGGATTATAGACAGACAACTGAATCAAGCTTTACCTGGCTTCTAATGATCTATAGTTAAGCACTCATACTTGCATAATAAGCATATTCGTTATGGAGATCTCCCCAGGCCAGAACATGGAAATTTTGATCATTTGGAAATTTTGGTGTCCAACATGATGATATCATTGTGTTATTTTGTCTTGTTTTAGTACAGCCACAGAGTTATAATTGATGTTGGTAATCTATAAACTTTGGACAAATCCACTACCTAGTGCTTTCTATAAAATGATCTCTAACTTTTTTCAAATAATCAAGGTAGTTATTTTACTTTTTATTAGCAATGTACACAGTGCATACAGTCATGTTGATACCAGCATTAGCCTCCTCCCTGTCCTCCCCCCCTCAGCAGGGACCCTCCTCATTGGGGAATGTGGGTGGGGCACTCTGGGGTTAGCCATCAGTTATGGGTAAGAGGCAATGTTTGTGCATAATGATCCAATGTGTGGCTCTAACATTCTTTCTGCCCCCACTTCCCCATATTTCCCTGAGCCATGTTGGGTTCATCTTAGGTCTTCTTTAGTGATGAGTTTATGGGAGCCTCTGGTGCCTCTGGATATCTGGTTTGGTAGGAATTGAATATTCTCTGTGTCCATATCCTTCTCTCTTGTGCTGATACAAGGTTCACCAAGGAAGCAGCACTCTTGCTCATTTCCTCAAATACACTTAGTTTCAACTGGGGCCATTTTGAGGTGTGATGGGCTAGCTCTCGCCTCAGAATCTGCATCCATCTGAAAAAGAGAAGCAAATTCCCCAACAAAGAGTGAAGTTAGCACCAGATAAATGGGATAACCATTGTTTTTGTAGAGAGAATTTAATAGGTGTAGACCCTCTTGTAGCTCACAAATGGTGGGAGTTTGAATGGGCTTATTTTTTGGTATGGTTCTGACTTGATTCCTAGCTCCACCTATGGGTTCTGTTCCACTAAGCAGATCAGTTAGCCAAATCAGGAGCAGTTTGTTCCCCACCATGGTTGTGTACCACTATTGCACTTCGTGAGCATCATGTCAGGTTGTTTGCTGCTGAGTAGCTTAGACCATGAGTTGCTTGGATAGATGTTTGTCATTTTCCCCCAGTTGTTCATGTGGTACCTTCTGGCATGAGACAAGCTAACTGTCTGGGGACTGACTTCTTTCAGATTCCAGCCATCTCACTCCATATTATGTACCTACAGCATATGGTGTCTTCAGCAGTAGAGTCTTACCACTAACCTTTGGTGGATCATGAAGTACTCTGACAGAAATCTGTCTTCTTTTGGAAAACCTTGTAGGCCTCTTTGATTAACAGCTCATTGTGGATGTTAGCCACATGCTGGTACTGGGAGTTACAGGTCAGTGCCCAAGAAAATAAGGAAGGAAAATATAAGTAACATAAAAGAGATAGAGAGAAGAGGAAGGGAGAGAGAAACAGGAGAAGATTAAGGTTAGTCTTCATCATACTCTCTCCAGGACCTTGTGATTCAGGTGTTCCATCTAAGGGTCTGATGAAGGTTCAACCATTTAGTCTGTCTTTTAGGATGTAGAATTTTATGGTACCATTGCCAGTTGGGTACAGTTTTGTGTCCCCATCCATCCTTACCCTCCCCTCAACCCCACCCACCATATTGTCCAGTCCTCGAGATGCTTATTAGGTATCAGCATCTCAGGTAGATCAGGTTAGGAACTGTAGATGAGTAAGATTATATGATTATTATATTTCTGTGATGCTGGGTGAGTTCACTGAGAATGATCTGTTCCAGGTTCAACCATTTTTCTTCAAATTTTATTGTGTTGTTTTTCCTTATTGCTGTGTAGAATTCCAACATGTAGATATACCACATCTTGGTTATCCATTCGTCTAATGATGGACATCTGGGATGAGTCTCCTTTATTTTTCTATGCCCGGCTCTTAGTGATTCATTGTAATGAGTGAAGTTCAACAGAAAGGAGGACATGCCATTTTTCAGATAAAGTCATGAAAAGACTGCAGCTTGTACCATAATTTCAGGTTTCATTCTTGGTGTCTCTCTCTCTCTCTCTCTCTCTCATCATTTATCTCTGAAAGACCCTGCTGCCATGTTTTGGGATACTCCATGGAGAATTCTTATGCCATCAGCAATAGTAGCATCCTGTGATATCAGCATATTTACTAGCAACCACACAAATGTTCTTCGCAGAATGGCCTCTCAAAGGTACTGACAGATGACACCACTCCTAGGCCCATCTAGACTAGAATCTCATGAGACTCCCTGGCCTAGCTGAGTTGATCTTAGACACTGACCCACTAAAAAATGGGATGGAGTAATATTTGGTGTTTGTAGCTCTCAAGTTTGAGTAATTTGTTACATAGAATTCAAGTAATACTGTTAATGTTACATACCAAAAAGAAATTATATTAGTGAATACTACAGAAATATCACAACATAGCAATAGCTAACAGAAACTGATGCATGGAATTTAATTTGGTTGCATAGGTATGATTTTATATGAACTGGAAAAGAGATGAAATTAGGAATCATTTCTCATTCATAATGATGTTTCAGTTATATGATAGAAAACACATCATTTTAGAAGTATTCAGGGATTTTAATGCCATATGATTTGGATAAGTGTCCCCAAAATCCTGTCTTAAGAACATGGCAAGTAATGTTATAGTATCATTAGGGAGCAGTATCTAATAGAAGGTAGCTAGGTCATTCATTATATATCCTTGTCATTGACATTAGAACCACAAGAACTTTCTCTTTATTGCTTACTGGCCACCATGAGAAGAGCAGTTTTCTTGTAGCACACACTCCAATCCTGATACCCTGCCTAATCATAAGCTCAAAAGCAGCAGAACAACTAATTGTGCTCTGAAACCATTGAAACTGTGAGCCCAAATAAAATCATCCATTTTTAAAACTTATTATATCACCTATTTTTGAAGCAATGGAAAACTATAACATATAGCATGATGTCACTGTAACTAGATTTGAAATGGTTTTGCCAAAAGTGTATGCATACATTCATAGAGAAAGTATGACAACATGTTAACTATTGGCTAAGCTAAGATAGTTGGTATACTAAGACTCATTCTTTCACCCTTGAAAAGCTCCAATATTTTGGGCTGGAGGGATGGCTTAGCAGTTAAGGTGTTTGCCTCCAAAGCCAAAGGACACTGGCTCAATTTGCCACTACCCACGTTAGCCAGATTCACAAGGAGGCACATGCTTCTGGCCCATTCTCATTCTCTCTCTCTCTCTCTCTCTCTCTCTCTCTCTCTCTTCCTCCTTCTTTCTCTGTCAAATAAATAAATAAGTGATAAATATGAAAAATTTAAACATTTCTGTAGACATTTCAAGAAGACAATTCAAAGAAAATTTTATGAAAGTTCACTAGAAAAAAAAAGTTGACCATAGATACAGAGACTTAGAAAAAAACAAATTCTTTCAAGTAGTAATTTCTCTCCTTTAAATGTAAGGAAGAAGAATGTGACATAAGTTTGTTATAATTATCAAAATTGGCAAAGAATGGAAACTCATAAGGTAGAGAGTGTGTAAATCATAAGTTACTCATATGGTGGTATATGTTGTGATTTAAAATAATATTTAACATTCTTAATACCATAGAGAATTGATCACTAATATCAAATGGAAGTGATAGCTACAAAATATAAAGCAAGACTTCAAAATAATATAAAACATATAAAATATATATGTATCTTTACTTTTTATTTATTTCTGAAAGAAAGTACATTGTAACAAATAGGTGTCTACATTAATACAGTCTTAAAGAGTCAGCATGAATCTTTACACATTTCCATTTTTTTCCTAAAAGGACTAAAGACTGATAATTGAGCTTCACTAAACTAATATGATTATGCTAAGATTTTTATGTGCTATAAATATTTTTAATTCTGTACTATTATGCAGTTTTGAGAAGATATAGCAGATAGGCAACATATGAACATCTAAAATTATAATTTTGTGTTGGGAATATATGGATGACTGATAGAAATATAACTTCATATTCTATATATGTGCATTTCATTTAGCATAATGTAATTAAATATAGACTAGAAATTGTCTATTTGATTCTATTTTCCTTTTTAAATGTTTTTATTTATTTATTTGCAAGGGGAGAGAAAGAAAGAGGGGAGAGAAAATGGGTGGGCATGCCAGGGCCTCTAGCCACTGTAAATGAACTGAACTCTAAACACATGAGCCATCATGTGCTTCTGGCTTATATAGGTATTATATAGGTACTGTGGAATTGAACCTAGGTCCTTAGGTTTTGCAGACAAATGCCTTAACCACTAAGCAATCTCTACAGCCCTTGATTTTATTTTCCCAATATATTTTGCAATGGTAAAGTAACCATTTTTTCTATAGTAGAGTCAAGACTACTTTGAGCTTTTTTAACTGGCTTTATAACTTTTACTCATTGTGATCTCTCTAGTGTTCATCAGCAGAAGACATTGTAGCTCAAGTCCCCTTAGAGCAACTCAGTCCCTTGCTTGTTATATAAACTGGGAGTTTTGATACATTAGGCTAGTTCTGTTTCTTGTTTACTTCTTCTATCCCCTTACTCAGATGGATCAATCTCATTTAACATGAACTGTGAGTGGCTTCTGTAAACTTTGTTTACTCAACCTCTTCTCCGATCTCTGTTCATACGAAATGCCTTAGAAATATAAAAGCAGCCTAACTGTAGTAAGTCACCAAAAACATCGGTCTAGTTCAAGGAAACTTGTTTGACTATAGATGTTCAATTCGATCTCTTTCCCACTGAGACAATTTTTTTTAAAGTAGTATATTTATAAACTCTGAGTAAATTGGCACAAATCTTGGATACAAAGGGATTGAAGCCAGATCCTACTGGTATGTTTTCCGTTCTTCAGAATATATTTGGAGAAATCCATTTACTGTGCAGGACAAATAAATGTTGAAGTCTGACAACAAATGGTTGTTGACCTTTCTTTCCTAATACTGAGACAATATCCTATTTCCTTTTTCTCCTTGTTATGTGCTGTGGATACAAAAATGACTGAGAAAAAGCTCTTCCCCTAGGAGTCACTTTTGATTGAGAAATATGAACACACAAACCTCTACTGGTGATAATACAAGTACTATTTAAAAAAAGCATGAACAGTGTATGTAAGACTAGAGAGGCCAAGTTAATTTAAACCCAGGAGTCCATATATATTTCAGAATTGTATAATGTCCTCTTGCATATTATAGTTTATATTAATCTTCATTAGCAAGAAGGTCATGGCTGGAGAGATTTCTCAGTGGTTAAAGACACATGTTTTCAAAGACTAACCATCCAGATTTCATTCCCCATTACCCATGTAAATCCAGATGCATATGGTGGCACAAATATCTGAAATTCATTATAGTGGTAAAAGGCCCTGGCATACTCATTCCCTTCCCTCCCTTTCTCTCATTCTGTATCTCTGCTTGCAAATAAATAAAAATATTTAAGAAACATCAATACCATATTTATCCTTCCAGACACCAGTATTCATTGAATTTTATTTCTCAGATACAATACTACTACTTCATCACTATCACTGTTAACAAATGAGGTTCAGGAATATGGTACACGAAGTCTGCTATCAAGAGAGATTGGAAGAGATTTTATTCCATGTAATAGAGATACCATTGAACTCTGCTTCTTGCTACCTGTCATTTTTTAAATTTAGGAGAGGATGTTTTAATATGCATTCCAAACCTAATAATTTTACCATTATTTTGACTTTTTTGATTTTTTGTCACTTCTGTCTGTAGCTGGCACATGTTTAATCTTTTATTTAGTGTGTGCAGTGACTGTGCAGAGCTGTACAAGTAATGTTCTAACCAGAGTCAAGTAACACAATGTATCTTAACTTATTTTCATTAAAGATCAAAACAAGATCATGGGGCTAGAGACATGGCTCAGAGGTTGAAGGCACTTGCTTGCAAATTTTGCCTGCCATATTCAATTCCCCAGACACTCATGTAAAGCAGCAGCAAGAGTACCTGATACACACACACACACACACACACACACACACACACACACACGAACAAATGAATTGACTAATTAATTAAGCAACTTAGCTATGAGAATTACTTTGTGTTTACAAAGCTAAGTAAAATTTTATATATGTTTTAAAGACCTTCTGAATTTTAAATTATTTTGTAGACTATCAAGAAGCATATCATCTATTGACATATGTTTAAAATTGCTAGTTAATCTTCCTAGTTTTGAAAGAACCTCTCATATAGACAATATATCAGCAATCATTAATTATGACAGTGGCAGTTTTTAAACACTTATTTGTTGTTGTTATTATTGTTGTTGACTAATCCAATGAGGTCAGGATCAGCAAGTGGTATAACACCTAGGACAAGCATATTTTAGAAGGTAGATTTAGAAGGGACACTTGATGTTTGAAGCTCTTTCCAAGATTTCACTGCATGTCTAATCCATGTGCATTCTAACTATCTTCTATTTACTAGTATATCTCCTGTTATAGTGATAAAACTTCAAGAATCTCTTATAATTAATATGTCTCTGCAATTCCTACTATAAAGTTTTCCTTTATTCTTTCTAGAGAATAATTGTCACTCTTAATTCATCATCCATACTAGCCTATATTTGACAGAATAATGAGTTGTTGAGAAAGCTTTTTTTTAATTATGACTATATCATAGAAAGATTTGATTACAATTCTATTGAAATTTTAATGAAAAAAAAAACAACAAATGAAGTCATTTGGTGTATAGTGGTTACTAAGAAATATGTGTCTCTTCTATCTGTACCCACAGAAGATAGTAGTAGGTATATCCAGAATGGAGTAAGAGTGTTTTGGGGTGGTTGTTAAAAGGTGTTCCTTTGGGTTAGGAAAAGTATTTATCTTCTTTCTGTCCTTTATTTGCATATTTCTTAGACTCTATATAATACATTTTAAATAATTTAATTTTATTATCACCTACTCAGAAATGTTTGGCATACATTAGATTATGCAAGCCTACTCAAATTGTAGACCCTCATAGACTACTTCTTAAAGTTTACTGTATTTATCCTTGGAAGAAATTTCAGAGTACCACTAAGGAACTTCAAAATAGAGCACATTAGGTAATCATTATATAGAGGATAGACAGATAGAGAGACAGATACATGATAGATGACAGATAGATATATGATACAGGATACATAGATAGACAGTTGATACTATGGTAGTTTGAACGGATGCTCCTCAATATATTCCTAAAATTTAAATCAAGGTTGTAACTTGGATTTCCAGCTGCCTGGATAGAGGAGGTGTCACTGAGGGTAGTTCCTAGGGCTCAGCTCTTAGGTATGTTTGGGGGCAGATCTGAATTCCAGCCTAAGGTATACAGAGGACAGTCTGAGTTCTCAGTGGGTTTCCTGCTGTTTGGCTGCCACTTTTTACTTTATACTTTTTCTCTTTTTAGCTATTATGGTGCTCCTGGGTCTGCAAGCCTGAAATAAATTCTCTTCCTCCCATAAACTGTATCTGGTTTGGAGATTGATCCTAGCAACATGAAGCTGACTATGAAAGATAGATTAGATATATAGATGATAGATAGATAGATAGATAGATAGATAGATAGATAGATAGATAGATAGAATAACAGACAGCTGATAAAGCTGTTCATCATTCTTAAAAGACTGTCTGTAGAAACACATGTTTGGCACATTCATAATCCTCCTTGGTGTCACATGAACAGTTCTTGCATTCAACAATGCCCTGTCTTAATTCTGATTATGTCCTGAATATGATATAGCTGCATGCAAATTATATTAACAATGATTGTGTAATACATACCATGATTATTCTATATCTACCCTAAGCTAGATATTGCATTCTAAACTACAAGTTATTACCACTAAATGCTTATTTGTCATGAGGATCAGAAAAAGCAATGGTGCATGATGAATAAGAGATGTACCAGAAATTTCTTTTTTTTAGTTCTGTCACATACTAGCATACTGGCTCTAAGTCACTAAGTAAACAATTCACATTTCCTGAACCTCAGAGTGCTGTAAAGTGAGTATGTCGATCCCTGGAAGGGGAGGCACAAGCATTTGACACTATGTAAGAGACTACCTCTATGTTTTGTGCACAGTAATCCAATAAATCATAGCTGCTAGCTGCTGTTCCTGCTTGTGTTTTTCTGTTTTCACCTAACCAGAACTTAGTGTTAATATTGCTGCCATAGGTCTACACTTAATAAGTGTTCATATGCTGTTCTATCTCTTTGTTGAAAGCTTCAATTTATGACTGGCAAACCAGGAAATTAATTTCAGATCCAATTTTTCAATCTCAGTATTCCTTTCTACAGATATCTAGATGTTGATTGTCTACATCAATGTTCAGAGATAATATATGAGGAAAAAAACTGGTATCTGTCTCTAAAATTGTTGCCAGATCTCAATGCTCACAACTAATATTAAGATTTTGCTCAGGCTTATTTCTCCATGTTTCTGATTTCTTTGAACTTTATCCAAGATAAATACACATATCAACCTTTTTCATTCTCCTTTCAAAATGAAATTTCCTTTCAGCCTTCTTGTCTGCCCAAAGCAAGAAACAAGTCCCCTGCTCCCCAGCACTTCTCGTTGAGTTTTCACAATCTTCAGAGGCACTGTATGCTGTTTAGAATCACATTGGCTTATTATAAGGGCTCAGACTGTACTTCATTAGCAGAGTGACTGTGAAATTATGAAACATTTTGGTGAAAATTACAACATATTTAGTTTTGTTTCTTGCTGAAAAATATGCAAATCCCTTCAGGGAAAATACATCCAGATGGTATTGGAGACATTTATTGTTTTCTATGTATTTGTAAACAAATTCTACAAATAAAGAGTGTTTGAATGATATTTAGAAATCAAAGTGATATATGAAATGATACTGTGCCAAAGTTGTAATATCCATTTCTATAGCAGCAGTGTATTTCATTCTTGCCTGTGTTTTCATGTTCTAAAAAGTTTTCAGAGTTGAATCTTAAAACCAGGATTATTAAAACCTTACAGAGATAACAAAGCTGTAGCCTCTGCCCTTCCCTCCACCCCTCAGGTAGGCTCAAGAGTTAACACTTACCAAAATATTGTTATTCCTGCTTGTATTTATAACATATTGTTTGTACTAACCCAGAAAACCATAGGCAGCACATATACACTTAAATGAGTCACATCTTCTTATTTAAGAGTGTAAAACTGTCATTGACATTCTTCATAGGTTCTCTCTGGAGAAGGACTGTGATGTTTAGGAATTTACAGTCACTACTGGGAGGATTTCATTGAAGTGATAGCATGCGAGAAACTGTGTGAAAGAAAATGGCCCTAGTTTTTGTTTACAGATAAACAGAGAAAATGTCCAAATGAAGTATTTGACCACCCAAAAAAAAAAAAAAAATCCTGTTTCTGAGGAGTATGTAGTATAAATAAAACAATTTTTAGAGCATACCTTTATAATTATATTGTTACTAAGCAAAGCAATTTTAGTGTAAGTTATTTCATTGTATTTTGACATTCAGATTAATTTTCCCTGGTTAAGGATGAGTACAAACATGGGGAACAACATTCTCTTTTGGTGAAAGGTTAAGCTAGTGAGTCAGATTATTTGTCTGACTTTTACAAATAGACAATCATTTTCCCCCAGTCATCTCAGGAGAACTAGAGCTATGAATTAAATTGCTTATTCCTTTTCTTTCTCTTTTGTTGCATCCCCTTCACTGTCTTATTGTTATGTTACATCAAGACTGATAAACAGACTCATTACAGAAACCTCTATGGGCTTATCAATGGGCATGTCGAGTATGATGATGCTCTGAATATCATGGACCATATCTGGGTTTTCTTAAAATTATTGCCCATGGGAAATGAGCTATGACAAGGCCAGATCCACATTCTTTATTGACTGTCTGTATAAGGAGTTTGAAAAAAATCATTTAGATTATGTACAAAACATTTAAGGATGTAGGAAGGTATTTCCTATTGAGCAACTTTCCAATGTAGGAAGCAAATCACAAGTAGTTCTCTGGATTTTTATTCAGTTTAAATACTAAAAGTATAATTTAATAAAATTAATTCTAGGAAAATGATACTGGGAATTTTACCCTTTTGTTTGTTTATACCTTCTTTTTGAATTTTAATCATTTAATTCATGTAAAATATAGCTTGGTATTAAAATATTTAAACGTGCAAAAGAGCCTCTTCAACTTCCCATTTTGTCATTAAGTAACAGATAACTTTAAAAAAATCTTGTAGAAATCATGATATATTATACCAATGGATTGAGGAAAATGATCTTTCCGCAGATTCAGAACACCTTGACAAAAACAACTTTCCTCTGTTCTGTACAAGGAACACAAAGTCATCTGGAGATATCATCAGCCATCATCCTTCCTTGCTTCTCATCTGCAGAAAAGAATTAGAGGCATATTGCATGTCTTTTAGAGCAAACAATTCCCTTCTTTCTTTGTTCCTCTACTGATACAAGTCCAGCTGTCTCAAAGTTAACCTCAAAAGCAGTGTAAGAAAAGAAATTTTTAAACAATACTCATAAAGGACTGAAAATTAAAGCCTTGTTCTTGGCAATTATATGTTGGTTAAGAAAGCCTGGAAGCTCTGCATGGTATAACTGTAAAACCTAGAAACCCAAAGGTGGCTTCTTTGATACTCAGTTATCATGCCCTTTAAAAACTTCCTTAATCTGGTATATGTAAGGGGCTAAGGTGGTATTATTTTGAAGCATACAGACATGCAGGTATTTCAGTTGGTAGGTTTATCATCTGATGAAGAATCTGCCTCAAAAATACAATTATACTACTTGAGCTGACTTTGAACTAATGTGAAACAGTCCTTGAAGTGGAATTTTAAAGGCCAGCTTCCAAGGCATAGTCCTACACTAAACTGTGCTAAACAGATGTGAACTATGGCAAGAGATGGCTTTACCCTGTGGTGTTTCCGACTGTACTCAGCTGATGATGGCATTTCAGACCATGTCCAGATTTCTTGACAACTTACTTTATCCTTCAGACTCTCAGATTAAACAGCAATCAATTATAAATTCTCATGTTGCAAAGAAAAAAAATGGGGCATTGGATGAAGAAAGAGTGAGGGATTTTAGAGTCCTGAATATGTTAACTACAGGACCTTAAAATAATCTTCAGTAGCTCCCTTATTTTCTAGAGAGTGAACTATGGACCCAAATTCAAGGAATGATAATTTTGTCCACTCTATCTACACACAGTTAGTTTGAATCTGGTTCACTCACTTGGGATGCTTTATTTTATGCACTTACATATTTATTTATTCATTTCTTTATGTATTTTATACACTGAGGCTTTATAAATATATTGATTCAAATTCTTCTTAGCTGAATGATTTCATACAATTTACTTAGCCTTTTATTCTTCTTTATGCTCTTCAAATAATAATGCCTTCTTCAAGAGTTCTGTGGACTCACTTAATTAGTTAGTGCTAACTGTTTAGGACAAAGCCCCATACACAAGACAAGCTTCATGTGTGATCCATTATCTTTAGCCGTTAAAGGCCATTTCTTGTTGATTAAAGGACTTTTTTTCATTTTTATTATTATTAGATATTGTATGTAAACATCACATGTTGGTACTATCCTTTCTCTTCTCCCTACCCCTTTTCTGAAGAGGCCTTCCTCATTTGGGATGCTGGTCAACCCCATGGGGATTGAGGGTCATGCACTATGGGGGCAGCAGTCAGTTATGGGGGAGAGACAATGTCTCTTTGTGGAATGTCCCAACTTGTGGCTCTAACAATCTTTCCTCATCCTCTTCCACAAAATTCCAAGAGCCATGCTGGGAGCATTTTAAATCTATTTCAGTGATGGGCACTTAGGAGCATCAGGATCTCTGGTTTGATAGGTGTTGAGTGTCCTAAGTATCTTTCTCCATCACTCCTTTGCTGATATCAGCTTAACTAAGAGAGCAGCATTCCTGCTCATTTACCCAATTCCTCTGTGGTTTCAGCTGGGACCAGGGTGGAGTGTGCTGGGTTGTTTATCTCCTCAGGTCAAGTTCCCATCTGAAAAGGAGAAGCAGATTCTCCATCGGAGAGTGAACTCAGTGCCAAAAGGATTTAAAATCAATCTCTCAATTTTTCAATTTACTTTTGAAATTTAACTTCAAGTTAATCTAAGGCCAAAAAATATCACGTCACAAATTTCACTATTTTCTCTCCCACATCAAACTCTTCTTACTTGCTGTCCCCTCACATCACCCTTTTCATTACATCATGCCTTAGGTGTAGGAAAATGTACACATTATCAAAAGAAACTTCTCCCAAATAGGACCTTTTTAAACTTCATGTTTACTTCCTTTTTTAAAGAAAGATAAAGACTTTATAAAAAATAAAGGAATTATGTGTCTTTTTTAATTAAAATGTCATTTTAAGACTCAGTCTATAAGCAGCACATAAAATATGAACTATTAGGTCATAGGACATGGAAGGAAGACAGTGTACTGTATTTCTATTTTGCTTTTCATCTCTTGCTTTATTATACCTTTCTCATTTATTTATTTACTTATTGTTGCTATAAATGAACACCTTTTTTTATATAAATAAATATTCATAAGTCTATATATGTGTACATAACAGGAAGAAAAAAATATTTATCAGAAGTATTGAGAATTTACAGCAATAACAATATTCAGAGTATAAAAATGTACACATCCCAGTACAGGTGTTATAGATTTTTTGTGCCTCCAACCACCAACAAATAGCTTGTAATAATGTGAGAGCAGTTGTAGATACCTTGGAAGCCACTTCTAGCCAGAAGCACAAAGAGACTAGGGACACAAAGAAAAAATGAGGGGGGTTGTTTTCCATGGCTTCCCTGTGCAATATGAATATCTATATCATGTGTCTTTGAAAATTTTTGTTATGCTCTGCAAAACCCCTGGGTTGGTCTCATTTTGTACAAGAATATTTGCATACTTTGGGGTAATAAGTAAGGCTTGTGATTTCTTTAGAAGAAACTCCATGAAACAATGGATGCATGTTAACAGAGAAATGAGAGAACATCCTCCTTTGAAGATTTCTGATTGCTCTTATGACTTGATATGAAATTACTCTAAGTAGTGGTACTGGTACTGTCACCTGTGAATAATGTTTAATAAAATCATAGTCCAGCAATCAACATCAAATACCTTTGTTAATATGAATGAGATGATGCTTACAGTTCTGATTCTATTTTACTGTTTTCAAGCTTTGAAATCAATGACAGAGTATAAAGGAGGGCATCTGTTTAGGTGGTGCTGCAGGTAAGTTTTACCATTACATAGATATTGACAAGCACATGGTGAAATAAGAGAAGTGTGTAGGTCACAAAATGACTACCCATCAAACTAATTCTCAGTTCTTTTCTTCCTCAATGTCTTATCTCATAGGACCTGCTACTGTGTCAGCTCCCTACTCTGCTGAGACTGCCCACTAGGAATAACCCTTCCATGGCATCAGTAACGGACTGCCACAGAGAAAATGCAGGACACTTACAAGGCATGTTAAAAAGCTACCTAAATTATAAGTGTGGGTGTTGGAGTTTGCATCTTATCTCATTTGAAATTGAAATGTTTGTGATGTTGAATGTGGAAAGATTAATTATCACCTCTGTTTCAAAATAAGCAGCAGTTGAAAGCCACCACATGAGAATGTGGAAGTGACATTGTCAACAGCTAACTGAGAGGTTTTCAGCTGGAAAAGGGTGGAAACAGAAGCAAGTGCATTCAGATTTCTAATCTGTATCCAAGCAAAAATGATATTTGATACTAGCTCAGCTAGTCTCAAAAAACCAAGCCTCCTTTTGGTTAGGGTGCTAAATATAATCAGAGAAACCACAGAATTCCACCTCTTAGTTACATCAGGCTTTCACATTTCCAACATGTAGCAGTTACCTTCTTATTGTTGAGACAAATCGCCTGATGAGAAGCAGGTTATGAAAGAGAAGAGTTTATTTCCAGCTTATAGTTTCTAGGGAAAGTTAAACCCTGACAGAGAAAGCACAGCAGGAGCAAGAAGCTGGCTCACATCATCACATATAAGCAAGGAGAAAGCAGCAAAAGTGAACTAGCTATCACAGGCAAGAGAGCTGACCTATGAGATCCCAAGGCCCACCTGCGGTATCACATCTTCTCCAGCAAGAAAGGCTGCAGTTCCCAAAGTCTCCACCAGCTGGGCACTAGGTATAAAGCTTAATCCCAAACACTTGAGGATATGGGAGACATTTCAGAGTTAAATCATTATACAAGGTAAGACTACACTTTGCCATTCCCCTTGCACCTCATCTGAACAACAGAGGATAGTAGATAAACAGTACACAGATTAGATTTATAGCCTTAGGCAAAGAAATTAGTATTTCCAAGCCTTATTTTCCCCACATAGAAAGCAGACAACAAGTACATGCTTAAACCATAGAGTGGGTACAAGTCTGTTACATAATCACACAGACAACACAAAATCTACAATATAGTAAGAGCTTGATCATTTTTAGCTAGTGCTATTTGAGATCATGTTACTCTCATCCAGAACAGTAAAGCAAAGCTCCCTCTTCCTGCCTGAATGCGGATCTATCTTAAGGAGTGAGGGTAATAAATATATAGTTCATTTATCCCTCCTTCTTAAACCTTAGTAAGTCTAAGTAATAATGATGGTACTTCATTCAAGAAAGACACTCCCTTTAGTAGTTTTAAATGTCATGTCAGGACTTTCATAGTTACATATCAAGCTTTTAAGAAAGGTATCTTGGGCCATTAGAGTGCTGGCATTGTGCCTTTGATTAATAAGAAGACAAATTTAGTGTATCTGAGACCACTACCATACATTAGATAATGAGATAAAAATGGTATAAATTCACATCATTCAGTGCACTATGTCTCTTTCAATTTCTGCCTCACAATGACATAAAGTACCACCTTTGGAAGTGAGTCTGCCCCATGCTTAATCACCCCCATACATGCTAAAATACCCCACACTATAATTTAGCATGAAGAACAGATAGGAGTTGTGTTGAAACTGCCATGACTTACAAGAATATACTAATTTTGTCCTATTCACCTTCATTCTATAACTTTGCAAGAATTTCTGCCGACATAGGTGGGGATGGAGAAAATGGAAAAAACAGAGAGAAAGAAACCAAAGAAGCTCTTCATGAACAGGCACATCTCAAGTCTGTGTTGTTGATTGTGTCTTCATGATTCCCTGGGCAAGCTCTTTCTAAACCACTCTACACCCTCCAGAGACAATGTCTGTTATGAAAGTCAAGCTTCCTTCCATCAGGCCCTCAGATCTTTGGCAAGGGTAATCACTCTTTAAGCTGCAAGTCTTTTCACTAGCTTGATGTTGTTGGAGCTGAAAGAGGCAAACAAAGCCATTCTGATTGTTTTAGGTTTGAATTAGTCTGGAGTACATAGAGAAACATTTTAAAAGACTTATTTTGACTATCAAAGTGAGTTGATATGACAGCAGTCATCAGGGGGAAAATGTGCACTATGCAAACACACAAACATCCCAGAGCAGCCAGCTCCAGCTGCTTTACAGTGGCGCATTAGAGGGGAAATTGCTTTCCTGAACATCAGTGCAAAAGAGGGCAGTCATCAGAGCTGCTTAGGAAAAGCGACTACCACAAAGAGGTAAGCAGGACGGTGCGGGTGGAGGTAAGCCGAGAGAGCACATAATGTCATTGCATTGCATCTGTGCTGTGATGTGCATGTGTTTCTGTGAATTATTTATCAGGCAGACACAGATTGGCAGACTCTGGTTCATTATGTCCAAAGACAATGGTAACTAACAGAAAGGAGAGTAATTTTGGTTAGGAAATTGGGAAAACAACAAACAACTAACATATGAAAAAAATGAAAGCAAAAGCCAAATGGAGTCATTATAATAAAATTTATTCTATGAAAGCAGTTTTAGTATTCAGCCTGACCAACTACAAATCTGAATTTGTGAATGAAAAGTTTTTCAGACCATTCTGCCCATGTTAAGAGATCCCTGTACCTTTATTATTCAAAAGAGCAAGCTCTCAATAATATGGCAGACAAATAAAGATAGCTGACTCCTTGGCAGGAGGTGAACCATTCTTTGCACATCAGCTAGCACCCAGATGAAAACACAGAGGAATTGGCAAGATGACCAACAGTGCTGCTTCCACAGAGCCAGACAAACTGCACCAGGTTGATGGAGACATACACTGAGGGTACTCAAAACATACCAAAGCATATTTCCCCAATTACCCTTAGTTTCACCTGGAGCCCTTTTGTTTTCTTCATTAACCTAGTACCAGTACAAGGGTACAATAAACTCCTACCAAACCAGATATCCAGAGACACAGAGATTCCCAAGACCTAATCACTGAAGCAGACCTAAAATGAACCTAAGATGGCTCAGGGAAATTTGCAGAAAAGGGGGCGGAAAGAATGTTAGAGCCACAAATTAGGTCATTATGCACAGAGACATTGCCTCCTACTGATAACTAATGGCTAACCTCACAATACATGACCCATATACCTCAACGAGGAGGGTCCATGTGGGAGGGGGGAGGACAGGGAGAAGGCTAACAATGGTACCAACTTGACTGTATTCACTGAGTACAAATTATAAATAAATAAATATATATATATATATATATAAATATATATATATATATGTAGAAACCCAGAAGCTGTTGACAGCACAACTCTAAAGTAGACTTAAAACATACCCACCGTGGCCCAGGGGATTTTGCAGAAGAGGAGGGAGGAAGAGCCACAGGGTAGGAGGGAATATTAAGAGTCATTATCCCCACAATAATGGCTCACTGATGCTCTCACAACTCTGTGTTGAATACCAGCAATCCCATTGAGGAGGACCCTCAGTAGAATGGGGATAGCGATGAAGGAAATGATGGTACCAGCACATGATATGTCCATACAAAGATTTTACTTAATAAAAATACATAAAATGAAAATAAATTTTACCACAGTTTCCTAGTATTATTTATTTTTAATCAGTTTGAAACATAGTGTTGCCAGCTTCCAAGAAAAACCAAATGTTTATCTCTGTAAAATATCTATATCTGTCTAAGTTTCTTTCACAATTTATAATACTAGATCTATATTTAAACAAAAAATAAGTGCTACTTTGTATCAAATGAATATAAATGGTGAGCAAAGGTCTGCATATACTATCAAAAGATAGGTACACATTATTATGATGTCTTTCAGAGTTACAGGCATGAAAACAAAGCAAGGTGACTCCTTCATATCGTGTGGCAAGGAATGTTGTGTTAAGTAGTTGTTTAGATCATTTGGATAAATATATGCATATATATATATATATATATATATATATATATATATATATATTCATATCCTTAAATACTTCTTTTTAAATTTTTATTTTGGGGTATGTGTGTGTGTGTGTACGCACAAACTTCTTGATATATGATTATAGTCTTTAATGTCTTTCTACAAAGAAGAGATTCCTACAAGCATTGAATAGTTTCAGGTTATTAAAGAGATAAATGATAAAGAGATTATAAGAGTAACAGAAAAGATAAGTGCTCATCCAGTGTGAGAATTCCTGTGATTCTTAAGACACATGCTCAGATGTGCTGTAAGCTCGTCGCAATGATGTAGACTCTCCTAGGGAACCTTGGACCCATGACCACTCAAGAAAACCTCAAGAACATGCTTCCTCCTGACTTTCCTCAATGCCAGGGCTGGCTCAGTCCTGCTTGAAGTTTCTAGCTAGCCTTTCAAATGAGGGTGCTTGTTCTAATAAGTCTGTCCTCTTTTTGATTTATTTTCTCTCTGTTTCCAATCATTTGGTCTCTTTAAAAAATGATTATTTATTTTTTATTATCAAAATAGCCTTATGTGAATATTTATTTCTTAAAAGCCTTTCCTATTATTTCTTTGAGAGAACCTGACCTCAAGCTTCATTTCCTTCTCTTCTGGAATGCCTCTTAGGTATAATAGAGTTTTCCAGTTGTCAGAGCTGTTGTAATTTATAGTGGCAGAATCCCAGCCTTACCTGGCTCTTTAACGAAGGCTGGGTGAAAGGGTGTGGGGCAGCGCTGTGACCAGGAAGAACATGCTATTTTCTACCTCTGTTTTACTCTACTATTTGCCTTCCTTCACCCTTCCATGTCACAGCAGCTCATAAGCTCACATCATTCTACTTCTCCCCACAGAGGAAATAGCTCTTCCTAACCCATTCTATTTATAGATAATTACGGAAAACAGAGCAGTGTTGATTGGCTTACCTTGAACATAAGGTTACCTCTCTGCTGGGGGGGGGGACAGTGTAGGGGAGACACTGCTGTAACTATAAACACCTGCCTACACTGAAAATGTGGGATGAATAAGAGAGTTGGGCTGGGGAGATGGTCAGTGGTTAAAGCATTTGCCTAGAAAGCCTAACGACCAGGGTTCAATCCACCAGTACCCACATAAAGCTAGATGCACAAAGTGGCGTATATATGAAGTTCATTTGCAGTGGTGGGAGGCCTTAGTGTACCCATTTATATTCTCTCTCTCTCTCCTTGAAAATAAATAAATATTCAAAAGAGAGAGTCAAGGGTATGGGGTGTTAATGATGGAGTACAGCCGTCAGAAGAAAGCCAAACAAGCTTGGATGGCAACAATCTTTGGTTCTGCTGCATCTTTCCCTGCCATCAAGCCTTTGGTAGACTATGAGTGTTAGGATAACACAAGAGTCAACACATCTGTATGCATTTTAATTTCTAGGTCTCTTACCAAACGCTTCAATCTCATAAAGAAATAGAAACTATGACAGTTACTTTTTTTGTGTCCAGTTGATTGAGATATGGGAAACCCAGATATTTGGTCAAACAACCCAAGTGTTTCTGAAAAGGTGTTTGTAGATGAGATTGACACTTAAATCTGTAGACTGTGTAGTCATCACTTGTCCTACCTAATGTGGGCATGCATCATCCAATTAACTGAGAATCTGGGAGGGGGCAGAGTTTGACCTTTTTCTAAGTACAAGAAAATTTCTCCTGCCTTTGAACTGGGACTTTGGCCTTTCTACTTTCAAAATTGAAACTAAGCATCAGCTATTTCTGGGTCTTAAGTATCTCAGCTCTTGGCCTGAACTACACAGTCAGCTCTCATGGGCCTCTGGCTGGCCAACTCCTCCTGCACATCTTGTGCTTTGGCCTGTATAATTGTATGAGCCAATTATGCATGCATACAATTTTACACACACATGTACATATACTTCGCATAAGTTCTGTTTCTCTGGAGACCCTATTATACTAGCCACCCTCCAGCTTACTTAAAAACTCTCTGAGAAGCTCTACAGCAAAGAAACAAGAACGGAAGTGCAGAGCGGAGGACCACTGATGTCTTTCCCAAATTGCAGTACTGCAGACACAGTTTCAGGTACACTGGGGTGCACCAGCACACCAGAGAAAACAACATCCCAAATTTCCAGTCTTAGAACCCACTGGGTTATAGCAAGTTCAAACCCTACCTTTAATCACTGCTGTTGTCTGTAAAGCAGACTCCAAAGGTACTCTGAAGGCCTAAAGGACAAAGGCTGCTTATCATTTCTCCTCATTCCTCAGTTCCTTCTTTATCTTTGTAATTCACTGAGATATTTTGTTTTTTGTTTGTTTGTTTGTTTTTCAAGGTAGGGTCTCACACTAGCTCAGGATGACCTGGAATTCACTATGTAGTCTCAGGGGGGCCTCGAACACACTGTGATCCTCCTACCTCTGCCTCCCAAGTGCTGAGATTAAAGGCATGTGCCACCATGCCCGGCCCAGATTTTGAAAACAAATTAAATGGGCTACTACATCAAAAATTCTTATCCATGATTAGAACCCAGGAACCTCCAACAAAATTTAGTTTTCTTATTATGCCTTGTGTAAAAAGAATTATAGTAGGCTTGAGATGGATATCTTTATAAAGTCCAGCTTCCAAAGTCTGTCCTTGGCTGGCATCTGAGTACTTGGATTTTAGAAATGTTCTCATAACTCGATAGAATCTTAAGATGACTCACTGGGTCAAAGCTGTGTAATTGCTTGGTGCTGAATTCTTGCTTTTCTTCTGTGAATCTACAAGTTTGTTAGCAGAGTGTGCCTGTGGACCAGCCCCCAATTAAATTCTTGGACATTGAATATCTAATGACTTTCTCTAATGAATGAAATGCCACACTTCAATGCTGGAAGAATTAAGCATGTCTTGTGTGACACGGCATGAAGAAGGTTCTTGGCATCTTGAACTTGGTTTCCTCCAGGCTTTTCTCTATGGGCCTTTTCTAATTTTGCTCTTGTGGCAATAAATCTTAGCCATGAGTACAGCTATATGTTTGTGAGTCCTCATGAATCACCAAAGTAATTGGAGAATCCTCAGCCAGGGTTCTAGTTTCTTAGCCACTCTACTCGAGTTCTGCTTAAACTTCCAAAACCTTCCACATAACAGCCCGTGCCTTCTTTCTGTAGGTTCCGCATACATAAATCTAAACATATACCCAGTATAATGTTGGATTTAGAGTAAGTCTGTCTATGATAATTTGCTAGTGGGGCTAATTACCTAAATAAAGAAATATATCCACATTTATTTGTATAAAGTTTAAGGACGTCTTCCTAGTTAACACATTTGTCATAACCATAGTCACAACATTTTTAATCTACAGAAATTATAAGGCAAGTAGAACTAAAATGCCTATCTGCACCAGAAGAAAAAAAAAAAAAAGTTCAAAGTGACTGTCTCTCCAAAAAGTGATTTAATGATGAAATTTATATGCTAAATTAACTGAAAATCTTATATCAGTATCTGAATGGGATGGCTCCATGATTGGGATTCTATTTGATTATATTTTTGTGTCTCAGGCCTCATCTACCTATACATTATTATTTCCCCTTAACTGATAACATTATATACTTTATGCTCATATTTTTAATTTAAAAAGTATAATTAATATCTATTTCTAAAATTATCTTATTTTAGTCTGTCAAAAAAATAGTTTGAAATATTGGATTTACCAAGCGCAGATGACGTTAAACATTTTCTTAGAGGTTAGAAATATACTTTTTTTTTCACTTTCCAAATGAACAGGTTTTAGCAGCTTAGAAAATATAAGAATCACTGAACACTCATAAACCTTGGGTTAATGAAGACTTAGGGGCCTCTGGGTACTGCAAAGTTGCAAAAACTATGCACACATACATGTACCATTTTCTCTATCAAAGGCATAAAATAATATGCAATTCCCCTGTTGTTAAACCAGTCCTGTTATCCTCTAAATTTCCAAATTTCATTTGCTAAATAACAAGACGTAGGGAGCCAGCCACAACAGAAGGCAGGAATGAGGCACCATACTGCAAACAGGAAGATTCACAGAAGTGCTCTTGACTTACTGATGAACCTGTCATCTCCACTGTACCTTCCTTCCTCAGATCAGCTCAGAACATCAGATTTCCTTGGAGACAGAACACTACAGCCTGATCTCAGAGAAATTGCCTGGCTTAGGAGGAAGGACTTAGTCATTTGTGAAAAGCCTAATCAATGAGGCATGTTCCTTCCTGATTTTCTAGCAATGGATCCCATTCTTCACCTGTGCCTCCCATCTGCTCAGCCTTACCAGCCCATGTTTTATGCTTTATTCACAAACACAATTTTCATTATGTTTATGAACAAGCAACATTCATTTGTGTTTTACATATTGACCAAATTATTGACAGTCACCAGAAGAGAACATATCATTTAGAGAATCATTGCAGAACAAAGAACAAATAAAGGGAATAAACAGGGAGGAGGGGGACTTAATCGGATAGTATTGTATATGTATGTAGAAGAACAACTTAAAGGGGGTGAAAAGACCTAAGTGAGGTCAGGGGAAGAGATTGAGTAAAGGAAAGGTGGAGAGAGGGCTAATCAAAATCAAAGAGGACATAAATAAGCCATATGGAAACCTATGTTTTTGGACAATTGAACACATAGGAGCCATAAACTGTTACTGAAAAATTTTCATTCCAGGGATGGGATACCTTCCAGTAAGTGTTGGTCAGGGAGGTCCCTGATACCCCTCCAATATATTACAGGCCTTTGCTAAAGTCCTTGGTTTCCCACCAGGAATAGATGGTAAGACACTATTGCTGAAAACTCCAGTTACATGGGTGGAAAGGTCACTGAAAAATCCTGCTGGAGCTGAGCTAAAAACCTCCTCCATGTAGATAAGATGACAGAAATCAGAAAAAAGCCATGCTGGATGCAGTTCAATGGGAGAGAGAAATCACCAGTGGAGATACTCAACAGTGGACACGGCAAGCCTCATATTTGGCCAGCCAGGACAAATGAGCCAACAGGTGCCATAGAGGCTTATCTGTTATGGGGGAAACCAACCACCCTCTAATTTGACTGGAGGCCCACTCCATGGGAATGAATACATCCCTGATACTGCAAGCCTACAACAGGAGTAGTCATGAGCCCTAGGGGTATAACATCTGCTGCTATCTGGCTAAGTGTATATACTATGTTCACCAAACTGCCCAGTAAGCACACTTCTTAATATTCATACCTATATATTAATGCTACTCTGACTTTTGGTTAGAGAACCTTCTCTTTTCAGATGGAAGTGACCTTGGATTGGCTCAGAAGGCACCATGGTGCTGAGATGAAGTGACAGAGGAGTTCTCAGCACTGAAGTATCTCCATCACACCTTCCAAGGCTCAGGGTCCTTTGCAGAAGAGGTGGCAGAAAGAATGTAAGGGCCGAAGGAAGGGTAGGTGTTGTAGTCCAGTTCACATTGCTGGTCGAAATCACCCAACCAAGAGCAGCTTCTGGGAAAAAGAGATTTATTTTGGCTTACAGGCTCGAGGGGAAGCTCCACGATGGCAGGGAAAAACGATGGCATGAGCAGAGGGTGGACATCACCCCCTGGCCAACATAAGGTGGACTACAGCAACATGAGGGTGTGCCAAAAACTGGCATGGGGAAACTGGCTTTAATACCCATAAGCCCGCCCCCAACAATACACTCCCTCCAGGAGGCATTAATTCCCAAACATCCATCAGCTGGGAACCTAGCATTCAGAACACCTAAGTTTATGGGGGACACCTGAATCAAACCACCACAGTAGGACTCTTTACAGTGTGCTCCTCCAGATACAAAATGGCCTGGATATACATGACCTCACAGTGTCTGACACTAGACCATCACAAGAGGAGGAAAATATCATGACATCAAAATAAAAGAGAGACTGATTGAGAGGGGGGGATATGATGGAAAGTGGATTTTCAAAGGGGAAAGTGGGGGGAGGAGGGAATAACCATCAGATATTGTTCACCATCATGGAAGTTGTTAATAAAAATAAATAATAATAATAAAATAAATAAATGAAAAAGAATAAACATGAAAATAAAGGAGTAATCTTATGAGTCCAATATCTACTATACATGTTCTGAGTAAAAGATGCTACAGAGAAATAGGTAAAAGGTTATTTTTTAAATTATGAAAGAGCCAGAGTAGTTGGCTCATGAATGTAACTGTAGATCTTGAGCAGCTGATATAGGAAAATCACAGAGTTTAAAGCCAGCCTGGCCTCTATGAGACTCAGTCTCAAAAAGAAAAAAAAGTACAGGGCTGGAGAGATGGCTCAGCAGTTATGGACCTGCAAAGCCTAACAACCCAGGTTTGATTCCTCAGGACCCACATAAAGCCAGATGCACAAAGTGGCAATGCATCTGGAGTTTGTTTGCAGTAGCCAGAGTTCCTGGCATTTCCATTCTCTCTGTCTGTATTTCTCTTTCTCTTTCTCTGCTCCCCCCTTGCAAAGATATAAATAAAACTATTTTTAATTACATAATTTTTTCTTTTTCTTTTTTTTTTTTTTTTTTTTGGTTTTTCAAGGTATGGTCTCACTCTGGTCCAAGCTGACCTGGAATTAACTATGTAGTCTCAGGGTGGCCTTGAACTCCCAGTGATCCTCCTACCTCTGCCTCCCAAGTGCTGGGATTAATGGCGTGCACCACCATGCCCAGTCATAAATTTTTCTTTCACAACTGAAAGATGTGGGTCTATAAACTTGAGGGGACTGCCAAATTCTGACATGTTGATTGAAGAAAATCTACCAATAACTCACATTATTATAAGTTTTCATAACAGTAGAGATAAAATAGGAATCCTAAAATTTTGAGCTTGGTGAAGAATAACTGAACTCACAGAGAAGCAAACTACATTTAGCCCTCAAAAACAGTATTAGGAAGAAAAGACTCCAAAATCATCCAGGAAAATATTTTCAAAGTAGACTAGAATGTAAAGTCCATCCTTCCCTTAGAAGTGAAGACATTTATTATCCATTCAAAAGACCATGAAATTACCTAACTTTATTGGTTCTTCTTAAACATCACAGAATTGGTGAAGTAAACAGCAGAAGGTAAAGGTGGTATGTGACATGTCAGCAAGGGGAATAGACAACAATGAGGAAAGGGGGCTGGAGAGATGACAGAGGAGGAGAATTAACTAAACTAAACTGAACTTGAAAATGCTATAATGATGCCTAAAACTGTTTTAATTAAAAGTAAAGTATAATAAATCCAAAATATAACTGATGAGATTATTATCAATCAGTGTGACCAGGGCTGAAAAGGGGAAGGGAAAAGCACAAGAAAACTGCCATTATTTATGAAAAACATTGGCTAAGCACATATGTGTGCAATCATGCATGTCAACATATACATATAAATGCATGTGGATATCTACTGAAGTTATATTGAAAGAAATGAACATTTAGTTTTAAAGACTAGAAAGCAAAATTAAACTAAATAATGATTTTAATATAGAAAAATTCATCAAGTGAAACAAACCTAAGCAGATATAATTTAATAAAAGATAAAAATGTAAGTTAAATAAGAAAACATGTAGACATATTTTAAATAAAGCATACATTTCTGAAGACCCATGATTCTGATCAGGTGGACTAGGGCACTATACCTCCCCTTACAGAAGCATCAGTTTGAATAACTCCATATAAAATATTCCTTCACAAGAGGGAAAGAAATCAGATGAGAAATTACAGTGCCTGAATGTTGCACAGTCGTTAGGGAGTATGAGTGGAACAGGACTGGGGAGACATTGTTATAATACCACTGTCTCATCTTTCCCAGTGCCATGTTGCCATATCTGGAGAGAGGCATTCTGAATGGAGAAGAAACAGGCAGTGAGTACTTGTCATTGCCTTGGGACTCTGCTATGACGCCCCCATTAAATATAACAGTAAAAAAGGTCCCCATGACCATAACAGTGCTTTGGAGTTGTGCCAGAAGAACCTAGGCACCAAATTTCATAGACAAAGGTTCTATGCCTATGCAGCAGGCTTGTCCCAGGCTATCCCACCAGAAATCTACTACTGCTAGTTGACTGCAGTAATCCCAGGCTTGCCTCCAGCCCAATAATCAGGCCAGAATCTCAATACAAAGCCTCAAAGCTTGCTCACTGCCACAATAGTCCTTGGGCTCCAAGCTATAAGATAATACCTGTGTGCTGAGTATAGAAACTTACCACAGTAACAGGTAGAAACCTGTAGCCCTGGGATGGCTTGACAGTCTGGGTCTCTGGATCTGCCTCATTACCACAGATACTGGGCAGCACCAGGATGGTTCCCATGAACCCAGCTTTCAGGAAAATCTCTGCAATTAAAGTTATACCAAGGCTACCTGGACTTAGCCAGGCTTCATGTTAGCCCAAGTACCAGCCCAGTTCCCAAAGCCTCACTTTGCCAGCAAAGAATCCCTGGCTACATGCTAAAGGACCCACAGGCTTTGTCTCTGCCCAGGAAAAACCAAGATTCATGTATGTTTCCAATAAAGAACAGCACTGGACCAGGCTGCATGGACCAAGAATCATGCATTTTTCCTGAGCATGCACAGCCTGGGCAAGTCCTTTAAGGTCTTAGATACAGTCCACACTCATGGACCTAGCCTTGTGGGGAGCCCTTGCATACTGAGCCTCCAAACTTGCACTAGCTTTAGGACAGTTCACATGATCAAAATATCCTAATCCAATGCTGTCCCCATGGACTCGGGCTTCACTTGTCTCAGTTAACAGGTTCATCCATTTTGCCAGCTTCTGCAAGCCCAGACTCACCTCAAATTTAGTGCTAGATAAGCTTGCCATCCCAGGTACCAAGCCCATTTAATTCAACCACCAGACTAACCTACCTAGAACTCTCAACAGCAAGCCAGCCCATGGACCACAGACAATGTGCCCACAATCCTTAGACAGGCTGATAATGGAGGATTCCCCAGGTAAAGCTGTCTATAAAAAACTGGAGGAAGTCTTTACTTCAGCAAATGTATAAACATCAACACAAAAGAAGAAGAAACTCAACAATCAAGAAAACAAGGCCACTCAAAGAACAATATAATTCCCCAGTAACTGTTAGACTAACTAATGAAGATGACAAAACTACCTAAGAAAGGATTCAAAATATATGTTTTAAAGGGTATCAGTGAACGTCCATAAAAATACAAAGAAACAATTCAACAAAATAAATTGAACAATGTGTCAAAAATGAGGACTGTGACAGATTGAAATTATATTTAAAAAATGAAATGGAAATTCTGCAGCTGAAAAAAATACAATGAATGAAATTAAAAGAGCACATTCAAAGCATTCATTATCAGAATTTTTAAACTTGCAACAAGGATTTTGAAAATATATATTATAAAAGAAAAAATAATATATAATAAATGAAAGTTTAGGAGATAAAATCTAAAAAGAAAATTCCAGTCAGGAGAAAGAAAAGACAAATGGGCAAAATATTAAAGAAAAAATAAAAAACATTGACAAATTTAAAAATAATTATACAGGAAGCTTATAGGACAGAATTCAGTCCAAACAAGATGGCAAAGAAACATAACCAATGATTTGAACAAAGTATCTTGAGAGCAACAAGACAAGGGCCTAAACAAACAAAATGCAAATGGCATACAATGGAGTTGTTATAATAAGGCTACCGGACTTCCGGTTAAGATGGCGGCGTAGGTACCACGCCAAAGCAGCCTGAGGGGAAAAAAAGACCAAAAAAACTCAGCAAAATACACACTTTTACTAAAAAGTGAAGTGTATAGGAAATTGAAGCAGCAGCGGAGAAGTAGGAGAGATCCAGAGCATCCAGAGCCCGCACAGGCCAGCAAAAGAGGCACCGGCAGCTCTGCCAACTGCAGTGGCAGCAGCAGCGCACCAGAAAGCCGCCAGGCTCGGCTCGAGCCGCAGGAAAAGCCAGGTGCGGGAGCTTTCCCTCAAACCGCGCTCTCCACAACTCAGGAAACGTGAAGGGAGAGTGGCGCTGAGCAACGGAGGAGCAGACTGTGAGGTAGAAGAATGCGTGGAACAGCGAGAGATCCAGAGCAGCTGCAGCTGCCTCCCCTCCCCCACTGCCTGAGCCCAGCTCCAGCGAACAGAGCAGCGGTCCAGGACTCGGCCACGCCAACTTGAGCCGACAGTGGGACCCAAGCAGGAGCAGAGTTCGGCAGCAACATCAGCAGCTCCAGAACCGGTACCAGCAGCCCCAGCAGCAGCAGACCCAGGAGCGGCAACAACAGCAGACCCAGCAACAGCAGCTTCAGCAACAGCAGTGGCTCCAGAAGTGGCAGCTATAGCAGCAGCAGCAGCAGCTTGAGCTGCTGACAGACCCAGCAGAGGCAGCTTTCACAGCAGCAGTTCCAACAGCGGGGGTGCTGATCTGCAGGGCCACAGTTGCCAGGCTTGGCTTGCCCCGCAGGAAAAGCCAGTGCCCAGCTCCAGAAATCAGAACAGCAGCCTGACGACCCAGGCAGCAACTTGACTGAGACCAAAATCATCCAAGGTAACTGGGTTTGTACCAGGGAAGGGTCTCACTTGGTCACAAGCTGACTTGGATCCCTCAACAGACCAGAAATCTTAACCTCTATGTTCATAGAGGATCTGGTTGTTATATTAACTACTCTGGCATACATACTTGGGGCTGTTTTTTACTGAATGGGTACAGTGTTTAGTTAACTTTTAGAATCTACCTGTATTTTATTCCACACAGCCTATTTGAATACTCCCATAGCAGGGAAACTCAACCCCTAGGAGCACCTTTGTAGATACTCTGAGAGTCTTAAGAGCCACACCTAACACCTTAAGCTCCTACCCTGAAAATGTATTACATCAAATCAATTGATACAGCAGAGAATACCCAGCTAGCTGGAAAATCCAAGCATAAACTTAATCCAAGTTGCAAAAATATATACATTATAACACAAGAAACACTAAAAAGCAAGATGATATAAATCCACCTAAAAGTATTAATGCATCAGAAATGACCTCCAGTGAGAACGAGTTAGAGAAAATGCCTGAAAAAGATTTCAAAAGAATGATTGTAAATATGTTCAAAGAAGACAGAGAACAATTCAAAGGAGTCAAAGAGGAACTTAAAGAGGAAATCAAAGGAATCAAAGAAGATGCAGGACACCAATTTCATGAAATAAAGAAGGCAATACAAGACATAAATAAGGAAATAGAAATAATAAAGAAAAACCAGTCAGAATTACTAGCAATGAAGAACACAGTTAATGAAATAAAAAACTCTGTAGAAAATTTCACCAGTAGAATGGATGAAGAAGAGGACAGAATATCTAAGATAGAAGACCAGGTGGCAGATCTAATACAGGCCAACAAAGAAAAAGACAAACTTATAGAAAAGTATGAGAGGGAATTTCAAGATATTCGGGACACTATGAAAAGATCAAATATTAGAATTCAGGGCATAGTAGAAGGAGAAGAATTTCACTCAAAAGGCATAGTAGGTGTCCTCAACAAAATCATAGAAGAAAATTTCCCCCAAATTGGGAAAGAGGTGCCAATACAGATACAGGAAGCCTTTAGAACCCCAGCCAGACAAAACCTGGAAAGAAACTCTCCTCGCCATATTATAATCAAACTTCCAAACACACACAACAAAGAAAAAATATTGAAAGCAGTTAGAGAGAAAAATCAAGTTACCTACAAAAGTAAGCCCATCAGGATTACAGCATATTATTCAACACAAACTTTTAAAGCCACAAGGGCTTGGGGTGATATATTCCAAGTTCTGAAAGATAACAACTGTCAACCAAGGTTACTTTATCCTGCAAAGTTATCCATTCAAATAGATGGAGAAATAAAGACATTCCATGACAAAAGCAGGTTAAAGGAGTATTTGAAGACAAAACCAGCTCTACAGAAAATACTTGATAGAATCCTCCATGCTAAAGAAAAGGAAAAGCACACATATAAGGAACCTAGAAAAAACAAGCAATACTCAAATACTAGTTAACAGAAGAGAGCACAGGTAGAACCAAAACCACAAAAAAAAAAAAAAGGCAAACATAAATACACACCTTTCAATAATATCTCTTAATATCAATGGCCTCAATGCCCCAACGAAAAGACATAGATTTGCAGACTGGGTTAAAAAGCAGGATCCTACAATTTGTTGTCTCCAAGAAACTCACCTTTCTACAAAGGATAGACATTATCTTACAGTAAAAGGTTGGAAGATGGTGTTTCAAGCAAATGGGCCTAGAAAACAAGCAGGGGTTGCTATCCTAATATAGGACAGGGTAGACGTTAGTCTGACGTTAGTCAAGAAAGATAAGGAAGGTCACTTTATATTGATTAAGGGCACACTCCAACAGGAGGACATTACAATCCTAAACATATATGCACCTAACATGGGGGCTCCCAATTTCATCAAACAAACACTATTAGAACTAAGGTCACAGATAACACCAAACACAGTGGTGGTGGGTGACTTTAACACCCCATTCCATCAATTGACAGGTCATCCCAGGAAAAAAGTAAACAGAGAGGCATCTGGACTATATGAGGTCATAGAAGGAATGGACTTAACAGATATTCACAGGACATTTCATCCAAAGGCTGCAGAATATACATTCTTTTCAGCAGCACATGGAACATTCTCTAAAATAGACCATATATTAGGACACAAAGCAAATCTTAACAAATTCAGGAAAATTGAAATAATTCCTAGCATTCTATCTCACCACAATGGAATTAAACTACAAATCAGTAGCAAGAAAGGCTATAGAGCATACACAAAATCATGGAAACTAAACAATACACTACTAAATGATGAATGGGTCAATGAAGAAATCAAGAAGGAAATCAAAAAATTTATAGAGTCAAATGATAATGAGAACACAACATACCAAAATCTCTGGGACACAATGAAGGCAGTTCTAAGAGGTAAATTTATAGCCTTAAGTGCCTATATTAAGAAATTAGAAAGGTCGCAAGTAAATGATCTAATGCTTCACCTTAAAACCTTGGAAAACGAAGAACAAGGCAAACAAAAATCAGTAGACGGGAAGAAATAATAAAGATTAGGGCAGAAATTAATGAAATAGAAAAAAAAAAGAACAATCCAAAGAATTAATGAAACAAAGAGTTGGTTCTTTGAAAGGATAAACAAGATTGATAAACCCTTAGTAAATCTGACCAAAAGAAAGAGAGAAGAGACACAAATTAATAAAATCAGAGATGAACAAGGTAACATCACAACAGATTCCAGAGAAATTCAAAAAATCATAGGGAAATACTATAAAAGCATATACTCCACAAAGTATGATAATCTGAAAGAAATGGATGATCTCCTTGATCTATATGACCTACCTAAATTAAATCAAAATGAGATTAATCACTTAAATAGACCTATAACAAACATGGAGATCCGAACAGTTATCAATAATCTCTCAACTAAAAAAAGCCCAAACCCAGATGGTTTCACTGCTGAATTTTACCAGACTTTTAAGGAAGAGCTAACACCATTGCTTCTTAAGCTTTTCCAGGAAATAGAAAAGGAAGGAATTCTACCAAACTCCTTCTATGAGGCCAGCATCACCCTGATACCAAAACCAGGCAAAGATAGAACAAAAAAAGAAAATTACAGACCAATCTCCCTCATGAACATAGATGCAAAAATTCTCAACAAAAGATTGGCAAACAGAATACAAGAGTATATCAAAAAGATCATTCACCCTGACCAAGTAGGCTTTATCCCAGAGATGCAGGGATGGTTCAACATACGCAAATCTATAAATGTAATACATTACATAAACGGGTTGAAGGACAAAAATCACACGATCATCTCATTAGACGCAGAGAAAGCATTTGACAAAATCCAACATCTCTTCATGATAAAAGTTCTACAGAGACTGGGAATAGAAGGAACATATCTCAATATAATAAAGGCTATTTATGACAAGCCTACAGCCAACATATTACTAAATGGGGAAAAACTGGAAGCTTTTCCACTAAAATCAGGAACAAGACAAGGGTGTCCACTGTCCCCACTTTTATTTAATATAGTTTTGGAAGTCTTAGCCATAGCAATAAGGCAAGAGACACACATAAAAGGGATACAAATTGGAAAGGAAGAGATCAAGTTATCATTATTTGCAGATGACATGATTCTATACATAAAGGACCCTAAAGACTACTAGCAAACTGTTAGAGCTGATCAAAACCTACAGCAATGTAGCAGGATACAAAAGAAATACACAGAAATCAGTAGCCTTCGTATATGCTAACAACAAACACACAGAGGATGAAATCAGAGAATCACTCCCGTTCACAGTTGCATAAAAAAAAAAAAAAATAAAGTACCTTGGAATAAACCTAACCAAGGATGTAAAGAATCTCTACAATGAGAACTTTAAAACACTCAAGCAAGAAATTGCAAAAGACACTAGAAAGTGGAGAAACGTCCCTTGTTCCTGGATTGGAAGAATCAATATTGTGAAAATGGCAATCTTACCTAAAGCAATCTACACATTTAATGCAATCCCTATCAAAATTCCAAAGGTATTCTTCATGGAAATGGAAAAAACAATCCAAATATTCATTTGGAATCACAAAAAACCTCAAATATCTAAAATAATACTGAGCAACAAAAATGAGGCTGGTGGTATCACCATACCTGATTTTAACCTATACTATAGAGCCATAGTAACAAAAACAGCATGGTACTGGCACAAAAACAGACATGTAGATCAGTGGAACAGAATAGAGGACCCAGATGTAAGCCCAAGTAGCTATAGCCACCTGATATTCAATAAAAATGCCAAAAATACTCATTTGAGAAGAGAAAGCCTCTTCAGCAAATGGTGTTTTGAAAACTGGATATATATCTGCAGAAGGATGAAAATAGATTCTTCTCTCTCGCCATGCACAAGGATTAAGTCCAAATGGATTAAAGACCTTAACATCAGACCTGAAACTCTGAAACTGCTAGAGGAAAAAGTAGGGGAAACCCTTCAACGTATTGGTCTTGGCAAAGACTTTCTGAATACAACCCCAATTGCTCAGGCAATAAAACCACAGATTAATCACTGGGACCTCATGAAATTACAAAGATTTTGCACTGCAAAGGACACAGTGAAAAAAAGCAAAGAGGCAACCTACAGAATGGGAAAAAATCTTCACCAGCTATATATTTGATAGAGGATTAATATCTAGGATATACAAAGAACTCAAAAAGTTAAATAATAAGGAATCAAACAAGCCAATCAAAAAAATGGGCTATGGAACTAAATAGAGAGTTCTCAAAGGAAGAAATACAAATGGCATATAAGCATCTAAAAAAATGTTCTACATCACTAGTCATCAGGGAAATGCAGATTAAAACTACATTGAGATTCCATCTCCCTCCTGTCAGATTGGCCACCATCATGAAAACAAATGATCATAAATGTTGGCAGGGATGTGCAAAAAAAGGAACCCTTCTACACTGCTGGTGGGAATGCAATCTGGTCCAGCCATTGTGGAAAACAGTGTGGAGGTTCCTAAAACAGCTAAAGATTGATCTACCATATGACCCAGCTATAGCACTCCTAGGCATATATCCAAAGGACTCATCTCATTTCCTTAGAAGTACGTGCTCAACCGTGTTTATTGCTTCTAAATTTATAATAGCTGGGAAATGGAACCAGCCTAGATGTCCCTCAACAGATGAGTGGATAATGAAGATGTGGCACATTTATACAATGGAGTTCTACTCAGCAGTAAAGAAAAATGAAGTTATGAAATTTGCAGAAAATGGATGGACCTGGAAAGTATTATACTAAGTGAGGCAACCCAGGCCCAGAAAGCCAAGCACCACATATTCTCTCTCATATGTGGATCCTAGCTACAGATGATTGGGCTTCTGCGTGAGAAGGAAAATACTTAGTAGCAGAGGCCAGTAAGGTAAAAAGAGACATAAAGGGTAGAGAAAGGAAGGGAAGAGGATACTTAATAGGTTGATATTGTATATATGTAATTACAATGATTGTAATGGGGGGGTAATATGGGAAAGTGTAGGGGTGGGGAGGGAGGGAATTACCATGGGATATATTTTATAATCTTGGAAAATGTTAATAAAAATTTAAAAAAAAAGGCTACCCGCAGAGGTCTCAGTGGAAATATAAGCCAGGAGAGAGGGATAGCTATTAATGTGCTAAAGAAAATGAACTTCCAATTAAGATTACTGAACCCAGGGCTGGAGAGATGTTTCAGAGGTTATAGCGTTTGCCTGCAAAGCCTAACAACCTGTGCTCAATTCCCTAGTGCTCATGTTAGCTAGATGCCCAAAGTGGTACATGCATCTAGACTTTGTTTGCAGTGGCTGTAAGCCCTGGAATGCCCATTCTCTCTGTGTCTATCTTCTGTCTCTTTCTGCTTGTAAATAAAATAAAATAAAATAAAACAAAACAAATCACTCTACCCAGTGAAGCCACACTCAGAAGTGAAGGAGAGACAAAGACTACCCAGGCAAACAAAAGCTGAGGGAAGTTAGCATCATATCTGCCTTTCCCGAAATGCTAATGGGAGTTTTCTTTTTTTTTTTTTTTTAATTTTTTTTTTATTATTTATTTATTTGAGAGCAACAGACACAGAGAGAGACAGATAGAGGGAGAGAGAGAGAGAATGGGCGCGCCAGGGCTTCCAGCCTCTGCAAACGAACTCCAGACGCGTGTGCCCCCCTGTGCATCTGGCTAACGTGGGACCTGGGGAACCGAGCCTCGAACCGGGGTCCTTAGGCTTCACAGGCAAGCGCTTAACCGCCAAGCCATCTCTCCAGCCCGGGAGTTTTCTTAACTGAAAAAAAAAAACCAATAATTAGTAATACAAACAAATAATCTGCAAGTATACAGTATGTAATCACGTCATGAAAGTTCAATTCATTTCTAAAGGAAAACTTTGCCTGGTACAGTGTTTATAGGCAGCTTGTCTTCTCTTCAATAAGTAGTGTGAAAATCTCACACCCTTCTCCTCTTACCTATATATTTTTTCCCAAAAAACTCTCATGCTGTGCAAATTGGGACACCGTTGTGTGTTTTCTCTCTCCATGCCTTGAGAAATTTCTCTTTCTCCTTCACCGTTGGGAAAGGCACACTCTAATCCCCATTTCCAAAATATGTGTTTCCATACCTGCTTTCTCAAAGTGTTTGTACTCTTCCCCATTCTACTTCATTTCTGTTTCTTTTGCTTCCTCTATTTTCTGAAAACCCTTCTTCTAACTTACTACTTCTGTTTCATCTATCTTGTTATTAATGCTTTCTGTTACAGTTTTAATTTCCCTTACTGTGTTTTTCAGCCATGTGTTTCCATTTGATGTTTTTAAACATATTTCCATCTTCCATGTTAAATTGCTCTATTAGAGTACTGGATCATTTATCTGTTTCTCTTAAATTCACCATAGGAGAGAGTTTCAATCTGGTTATAATCTGGTCAGTTTCCATTACCTTATTTTAGCTTTTAGGTGAGACTCTGTTTTTCTGAAAGCTCTTAATGCCCACTGCTGTTTTGTGTTACCAGGGCCCTGGAGGATTATGTGTTCTTTCCAGTCTCTGTAATGATATTGTTCATGTATGTCTTCCAAAACTTCTAGGCAGCCTGCTTTTTTCATTGATTCTGTAGTCATTTCCACTAACTTGGCATTGTAAAGAAACCTAATTCCATATTTGCCATGAGTCTGAGATGGGCATGGTGAGAACTGTTTTATCATTAGATAGGAATCCCAGCCTAGATTTTCCCCAAATCCACAGCTATTTGCCAGAAACAGGGAAAATAATTAAAAAATATAGTCTATGCCAAAAAGCCTTTCTCTGGGGATGGAGAGGACCAAGGCACCTCATTCATAGTCACTAGCCTGTTGTTGGTGCTAGGGACTAAATACCATTTCCTCGAGCAGAATCAGTATGAAGTAATGGCTTTGACTTTTATGGCCCTAAATACCAAATTATAACAATTATTAATTAGCATTAACAACAACAACAACAGCAACAATAATAATAATAATTCTATTTCTCTGAGTAGAATTACTATAAGTGACTACACTGGATATTATGTCCATAAACAAAAATCTACAACCTGCCATGATCAGCTGTGGGATGTTACTATTGAAGGGGTCTTGTGACCTAAAACTGTGACCTCATCATGTGTTGTAGTTCTGTCAGTATGATTTTTAGAGCATTCTGATTTTTGACTTATCAAATATTACTTACAAAACAGACAAGCTCATAAATATGCTTTAATATCAATGCATAGCGGTGTCCATCATTATTCTTTTATTACCATAGTTAGTAAAAATAGTTGTATAATAATTAGACCCACTCAACATGAATGTGAATGCCATGAAAGATTATTTGACATAAAACAAAGAAATTCTGATACTTGAATTTCAGGAACCAGTTGAAATCCCTTGAAAAATATTAAGGATACCTAATTATATTATCATGTGATTTACATATATGTTTATTTTTCAATAAAGATGAAACATTAACCAAAGTGAAAGATTTTTCTTATTTTAAAAAATCTAAATATAATAAATGTCTCATTATGCAAGAGGGTTTCTGAGGTACTGGCAACATCAATGTTCTCATTTGAATGTGTCTTAATGGCAGCAGAAATTATTCCTCTTAAATTCACTTCTGTGTACTCAGTACTTAGTAGGCACTCAATAAACATTTAGATGACATAGAATAGCTACTAAATATTTTTTTTAAATAATATTTTATAGGAACATGACTTAGAAGGACAGGATGCTGATACAACATGTAAGATTCCATCTGTAAGACATTTAGTGAAAAATAAGGGGTGCTATTGTAGGAAAATGAAGATCCAGCATAGTATTAACAGGCAAATTAACAAAGAATATATCAATTTACAAATCCCAACAAAAATATAATCTTGATAATTAACAGCACAAGTATTCTGTTTTCTTACAAAATTGGGATATGTTAATGATAATGTTTGTATATGAGCAAGTAAGATCATATTGGTGCCAATTCTTTTTTTTTAATGTGGTTCATGTATTTTAGGAAAAGCAATAAAAGTTCCTGAAACATCATACAATCCAATTTAACAAAAATTTATGTCAGAATACATATTGACCATTTAAGAAGAGAACTTCCCTTTATTCAGTTCAGTGAAATTTCTTCTGATATTTAAAGTTCAAAACCGCTTATGTTTAATGTCATTCCTTATTAACTATGTGGAAAATATTCTTTGTAGAAGTGTAATTATGGTCAAACTGGTTATTTCTATTAATGGAAACTTTTTTTGTTTTTATTACAGACATATTTAATATAGATACATTATGAGTCCATATCATCCTTTCCCTTGTCCTTGCCCCCATTCTGCTGGGGGTCCTCCTCAGTGGGTTGCAAGTATTCCCCATGGAGTTGTAGGATTATGCATTATGAGAACAGCAAATCCATTATTGGGCAGCGGGGGGGGGGGGGAGGCAGTATCTCTAGGCATGATGGCCCAACCTGTGACTCTTACAATCTTTCCATTCTCCTATTCCGCAAAATTCCCTGAGCCTTGGTGGGTGTGTTTTAACTGCAGTGAGAAGCTCTTAGGAGCCTCTGTATCTCTGCTTCCATAGGTGTTGAGTGTCCTCAGCATATGTCTCATTAATGGTGCTAATTTTCAGGTTCACCATGAAAGCTGCATTCTTGCTCATCTCCCCAATTCTCCTCTGGTTTCAGCTGGGGCTTGGCTGAAGTGAGAGGAGTAGTTTATCTCCTTGGATATCACTGTCATCTGAAAAAGAAAAAACAGATTCTCCAAAAGAGAGTGAAGTCAGCATGGCAAGTGGGATAAGCGTTATTAATTTAGCAAGAACTTGATGGATGTAGCCCCAGTTTTAGTCAAAGACTAACTAGTAGAAGCTTGACATGGAAGCATATAATGTTTGTTGCCATAGAATTCTGACCTGGTTCCCCATTCCAGTTATGGGTTCCTTACCACTGAGCAGATCTCTTAACCAATCAGAAAGCTACTGGTTACCCACCAAGGCTGTGAGCCATTTTTGCATTAGTGTGTATATCTTGTCAGGGTGTTTGCTTGTGAGTAGCTTAGACTGCTGATTGCTCAGTCCATTGTTGGCCACTTTCCCCCAGCAGTTCATGTAGCACTTTCCAGCACTAGATGGCCTAATTGTATGGGGTCTGGCTCTCTTCCTGACTCCAATCAGGGTTATTTCTGTTTGGTACCCATACCATATGCTGTCTCCAGCAATAGTCTTACCTTAGGCAGTAATCAAATGCTTTGTCAGAAGGCTGTCTTGTTTTAGGGAACTAATATGTCTCTCTGATCAACAGCTCTTTGGGTATAGCAAACAATTGCTGGCACTGAGAGTTATAGGCCAGAACCATTTTTTTTTAATTATCATTATCATTAGTAGTAGTAGTATTAACAACATATTTTGTGTAGATGCACCATGTTTTGTACTCTCTTTTCCCTCATCCCTGCCCCTGTTCTGGTGGCGACCCTCCTCAGTGGGTATGCAGGTATTCCCTATGAGATTGTGATTTAGGTGTTGTGGGAGCAGCAGTCAGTTATTTTGGGAAATGGAGGCAATGCCTCTGGGCAAGATGTCTCAACCTGTGGCTCTTACAATCTTTCTGCTCCCTCTTCTACAAAATTCCCTGGATGACTTTTAAGTCTACTTCAGTGAAGAGCTTTTAGGAGCTTCTGGATCTCTGCCTTGGCAATTGTTGAGTATCCTTCACCCTGGTGCTGATTATCAAGTTCATCATGGAAGAAGCACTCTTGTTTGTCTCTCCAATTCCTTTATAGTTTCAGCTGTGGCTTGGCTGAATGGTGAGGGGCAGTTTATCTCCTCAGGTATCACTACCTTCTGCAAAAGAAGAAATTATCCAATGGGGAGTGAAGATAGTATAGTTTAAATGTGATAAGAATTATTAATTTGTGGAGAATTTGATGTAGGTAACCCCTCTTTAAGCCAAAGGCTAATGAATGCTTGACACTGGAGAGTGTAATCTTTGTCTCCATAGGATTCTTATCTTGTTGCCAATTCCAGATGTGGGTTCCTTTATACTAAGTGGATCTCTGGTGAAATATTAAAGCTATTGGTTACCCACCAAGGCTGTGTGCCACTATTGCACTGCCATGTACATCATGTTAGGATGGTTCCTTCTGAGTACCTTAGACCTCTGGTTGCTCAGACTGTTGTTGGCCACTTTCCCCCAGTACCTTGTGTAACACTTTCCAGCATTAGATGGGATAACTTTCTAGTGACTGGTTCTCTTCCAGATTCCAGCCAGGTCTCTCCATGCTGTGTGTTGGCAGCATGTGGTATCTTTATCAATAGGGTCTTACCTTTTGCCTCAGGTGGGTAATCAAGGGCTTTGATACAAACCCATCTTGATTTGGGGACCTCTGATTAATAGCTCATTGTGGGTAGCAACTGATTTCTGGGACTTGTAGTTACAGGCCAGAGACAAAAAAAAAAGTAAGCTTAGGCTTCATCCTACCCTCTCTAGGACCCTTCTTTGCAGGTGCTCACCCCCTACTCCTTTTGAGGATTCTATCTTTCTGTCTATCTCCAATGAAAAGGATTTCTAATATACCAGTTCATATTGCATTTTGTTTTGTGTTTGTTTTTCCCCACCCTCCTCTTCCAAAATCATTCCATCCTTATTGTCTGAGCCTTAAGTTGTCTGTCAAGTATGTCTGCAACCCAAGCTGGTTCCAGGTTAGTAAGTGTAGATAAATGAGAACATGTAGCATTTTTCATTCTGTGATTATGTGAGTTTGTTGAGCAAGATCTGTTCCAAGTCAGTCCATTTTTCTACAAATTTCATTGTATCATTTTTTTTTTCTTATTTTGAGTAGAATTCCATTGGGTAAATGTACCACAACTTTGTTATCTATTCATCCAATGATGGGCACCTGGGTAGATTCCAGTTCTTAGCTATAATGAATTGAGGAACTATAAACATAGTTGAGCAAATATCTCTGTGGTGATACATGGGGTATTTAGGACAAATGTTCAACAAGGAAATAACTGGGTCTGTTTATAGCTGCATGTTCATACATTTTAGGAAACTCCATATTGATTTCCATAGTAGTTGGACAAGTTTACATTCCCACCAACATTGGATGAGAATTAACAATGTTAGGCTACATCCTACTCTCTCCAGGGTCCTTCTTTTCAGGTACTATCCCCATGCTCCTGTTGAGAGTTCAGTCTTTTAGACTCTCACCAAGGAGAAATGTTTCTAAGGTGCCAGTTTATTTATTTATTTTCTTTTTGTTTTTCACCTACCATTTCCTTCTCCTTTCCCCCAAATCCTCCCATCTTTATTATCTGAACCTTCCTTGAGTTTTCTATCAGGTATGTTAGCAACTTGAGCTGATCCATGTGAGGAATTGCAGATGAGTGAGCCCATGTTGTATTTGTCTTTCTGTGATTGTGTGAATTAACTGAGTATGATATATCCCACAACTGTCCATTTTTCTACAAACTTCATTGTTTCATATTTTCTTGCTGCTGAGTAGGATTCCATTGTGTTAACACAACAAATCGATATCCATTGATCCAATCATGAGCACCAGGATTGATTCCCATTTTTTGCTATTATGAATTGAGGACCTATACACATGGTTGAGCAAATATCTCTGTAGGAAACTAGTATCATTTAGGGTAAATGCCCAGTAAGAGAAAAACTGGGTCTGTTGGAAGCTCTATATTCATTACTCTCAGAAATCACCATAATTATTTCCATAGTTGTTGTACAAGTATACATTCCCACAAACACTGGATGAGGGTTTTTCTTTTCCCCATATCCTAACCAATATTTGTTATCATTTGATTTTTCTAATGACTTACTGGAGGTAGGTGAAATCTAATAGTTGTTTCAATTTGCACTTCCTTGATAATTAGGGATGAAGAACATTTGTATTTCCTTTTCTGAGAGTCCCTATTCAGTTCTGTGTCCCATTTTTTGAGTGGAATTTTTTGGATAAATTTTTAAAAATATTTTTAAATTATTTTTTCTATTAACAACTTCCATGTAGACAATAGCCCATGGTAATGCCCTCCCTTCCACCACCCACCACCCAGTTTTCCCTTTGTAACTCCATAACCATCATATCCCTCCCTCTCTCAATCAGACTCACTTTTGTTTTGATATAATGATCTTTTACCTCCTATTATGATGGTCTTGTATAGGTAGTGTCAGGTACTGTGGGGTCATGGATATCCAGGCCACTTTGTGTCTGGAGGAGCATGGAGTCCTACCCTTCCTTTGACTCTTACATTCTTTCTGTCACCTCTTCCACAATTGACCCTGAGCTTGTAAGGTAGAGATATTGCCACTCTGAGCAATCCTCTGCAAATTCATCCCAGTACCATGATGCTTTCTGCATCGTCCCAAGGTCACTACCATCTGAAAAAATGTTCTCTAAACAAAAGTGAGAGTAGCATTAATATATGGATATGAACATTAATAAAAGTGCTTACTGGGCAGTTTGATGAGCATAGTAGGTACATTTAGCCAGACAGCAGCAGATGTAGCACCCTAGAGCTCATGAATACCCCTGTTGTAGGTTTTCAGTATCATGAATGTTTTCCCTCCCCATGGAGCAGACCTCCAGTCAAATTAGAAGGGGGATGATTTCCTCCATAACAGATATGCCAGTATTGCACCTGTTGGCTCATTTGGCCTGGCTGGCCAAATATAAGGTTTGCAGTGTCCACTGTTGAATATCTTCACTGGTGATTTCTCTCTCTCCCACTGAACTGCATCCAGAATGGCTTCTTCCAGCTTTCTGTCAGCTGATCTACATGGAAGAGGTAAAGAGCTCAGTTACAGCAGGATTTCTCAGTGGCCTTGTAGCCCAAGTATGATGAGTCTTCAGAAATAGGGTCTTACCATCTATTCCTGGTGGGAAACCAAGGGCCTTGGAAATGGTATGTAATGTTTTGGGGGCATCAGGGACCTCTCTGACCAACAACTCACTGGAAGGTATTCAATCCCTGGCACTGAAAATTTTCTAATAACAATCTACAGCTCCTGAGTGTTCCATTGTTCAAAAAAAGTAGGTTTCCATATGATTTTTTCCACCCTCTTAGATTTTGATTAGCCCTCCCTCCTCCTTTCCTTTACTCAATCTCTTCCCTGACCTCATTTAGGCCTTTTGACCCCCACTAATCTGTTCTTCTACATATATACATACACACAATACCATTCTATTAATTACCACCGCCCTTCCTTTCTATTCTCTTTATATTTTCTTACTAGAATACTGGCCTCTGCTCCTGAGTCTAGTTTTTATTTATTTAATTTTTTGAGGGTCTGTTTTTTTTATCATTTGAGAATATATTTTATTTGTGACATACATAAATTTAAAATTAAAATGTACATTTGGCAGCTTATCTTCTCTGCTTTAAATCATAGGCATTTGTAAAGCAGTCTGCATTTTCTTAATGGTATCTGCTAAAGTTACATATGATAGACAATCTCTTTCAGTAGAAGCAAAATAGATATTGTGTGTAGTTACTAACATCCAGTTAGCACCATACATAATTATTAATGGAGGTGGAATTTTTCTGGCAGTGTAGGTTATTTTTTTTAATTTAATTTTATTAGTTTTCTTTTCAGTAAATACAGGCAGTTTGGTACCATTATTTAGGCTCATATGTGATCTACCCCCTCCCATTGGACCCTCCTTGTTGATAAATATGGATCGTGCATTGTGGAGTTAGCCCCCAGTTATTGGTATGATAAATGTCTCTGCAAATCATGATCCAACATGTGACTCGCTGAGGTGTTGGGGGCCTCTGAGACTCTGGATCTCTGATTTGGTAGGAGTTGATTTTTCTCTGTGTTGGTCTCCTTCCCCTTTGTGCTGGTATCCAGTTCACAGGAAAACATCACGCTTCCTTGTTTCGCCAGTTGTCCTTACTTTCAGTTAGGCCCCTTTTGAGGTATGTTGGGGCAGCTCTCTCCTTAGGATCTGCATCTATCTGGAAAAGAGAAGCAGATTCTCCAACGGAGAGTAAGTTAGCACCCAGAGAATTGAGACAACACTTACTTTTTTGATAGACAGTATGATAGGTGTAGGCTCTCTTATACCCCGTGATTGATGGTAGCTTGATATTGTAGAGTGGACATGTGTTTGGGTATGGTTCTGACTTGTTTCCCAGCTCCAGCTAAGGTTCTAGTACCACTGAGTGGATCAGTTAGCCAAATCAACAGCAATTGGTTCCTCACCATGGCTGTGTACCACTATTGCACTTGTGTGGGCATCACATCAGGTTATTTGTTGCTAATTAGGTTAAACAATGCATTGCTTGGACAGATCTTGGTCACTTCCCCCAGTCGCCTATGTAGCACCTTCTGGCACTAGACACGCTGACTGTCTAGGGACTGATTCTGTCCTGGCTTCCAGCCATGCCATTCCATTTTACGCGTCAGCTGCATATGGAGTCTTCAGCAATAGGGTATTAACACTGGCCTTTGGTAGGTCATCAAGTACTCTGACAGAAGTCTGTCATTGTTTTGGGAAACCTTGTAGGTTTCTCTGATCAAAAGCTCATTGTGGATGGTAGGCCCTAGATGGAAGTGGAGGTTACAGGTCAGTGTCCACTAAGAAATTGAGGAAAAACATAACCAATATACAAGAGATAGAGAGGAGAGAGATAGAGGGGAGAAGGGAAGAAGGAGGGAGGGAAGATGTAGAAGATTTAGGTCAGTCTTGATCCTACCCTCTCCAGTGTCTTGTGGTTCAGGTGTTTCCTGTAAGGGTCTAGTGAAGGTTCAGCCATTTGGTCTGTCTTTTAGGAAGTAAATTATATCGTACCACTGCCGTTTGGGTCCGGATTACTATTTTCCACCCTTCGATGCCCTTCCCACCCTCCCATCCATCCTATTGCCTAGTCCATGAGGTGCTTGCGGGGTATGTAAGGTATCTTGGGTAGATTCAGGTTAGGTGTTGTAGATGAATGAGACTATGTATCGATTTTTTTTCTGTGATTGGGTAAGTTCACTGAGAATGATCTGTTCCAGGTTCAACCATTTTTCCTCAAATTTCTTTATGTCATTTTTTTCTTACTGCTGTATAGAATTCCATTGTGTAGATATACCACATCTTTGTTATCCATTCTTCTAAAGATGGACATCTGGCTTGATTCCAGCTTTTAGCTATTACGAATTGAGCCGCTACAAACATGGTTGAGCAAATCTCTCTGGCTTTAGGTTTGAAGGTTTTAGGGTAGATGCCCAGTAATGGTATAACTGTGTCTGTTGGTATTTCTATAGTCAGCTTTTTCAGGAGTCTCCATATTGCTTTCCAAAGTGGTTGTACCATCCTGCATTCCCACCAACAGTGAATGAGTGTCCCTGCTTCTCCACATCCTCGACAGCATTTATTTTTATTTGACCTTTTGATGTTGGCTATCCTTATTGGGATAAGGTGGAATCTCATAGTTGTTTTAATTTGCATTTCTCTGATGATTAGGGATGATGAACATTTTCTTAAGTGTGTGTTTGCCATTTGTATCTCTTCCACTGTGAATTGTCTGTTTAACTCTGTGCCCCATTTTGTGAGTGGGGTATTTGTCTTCTTATTTTTTAGACTTTTGAGTTCTTTGTAAGTTCTAGAGATAAGGCCTGTATCAGTTGGATAACCTGCAAATATTTTCTCCCAATTTGTGTGTATTCTATTGGCTTTGCTTATTATATGCTTGTCTGTAAAGAAACTCTTCAGCTTCATGAGATCCCAATGGTTGAGTGACTGTTTAAGAGCTTGAGCCACGGGTTTTTTTTTCAGGAAATCTTTTTCCATTCCTATATCATGGAAAGTACTTCCTAAATTTTCTTCCAGTAGTTTTCGAGTTTCTGGTCTTATGTTGAGGTCTTTGATCCATTTGGATTTGAGTGTAGTGCATGGTGAAATGTGTGGAACAAGTTTTAGTTTCCTGCATGTGGTTATCAAGTTTGTCCAGCACCATTTGTTGAAGATGCTATCTTTTGTCCAGTCTATATTGTTTGGGCCTTTGTCGAATATCAAGTAGCTATAGATGCTTGACCCAAAATCCGGGTCCTCAAGTCTATTCCATTGGTCTATACTCCTGTTTTTATGCCAGTACCATGCTGTTTTTATTACTATGGCTTTGTAATATAGCTTTAGATCAGGTATGGTGATGCCACCAGAGGTATTTCTTTTGCTGAGGATATGTTTGGATATGCGAGGCCTTCTGCCTTTCCATATGAAATTGGAGATCATTTTTTCTATCTCTGTGAAGAACACTGTAGGGATTTTAATTGGAATTGTGTTAAATCTATATATTGCCTTTGGTGGGATTGCCATCTTCACAATGTTAATTCTGCCTATCCAGGTGCATGGGAGGTCTTTCCATCTTTTCAATTGCTCCTCAATTTCTTTTTTAAGAGTTTTTATATTTTCGTTGTATAGATCTTTTCCTTCCTTGGTTAACATTATTCCAAGGTATTTTATTTTTTTGTTGTTGCTGTTGAAAATGGGACTATGTCCTTTATTTCTTTTTCTGTGTCTTTGTCATTTGCATACAGAAATGCTACTGATTTTTGTGCATTGATTTTGTATCCTGCTACTTTGCTATAGGAGTTAATCACCTTCAGGAGTTTTGGGATGGAGTCTCTCGGGTCTCTTACATATACAATCATGTCATCAGCGAATAGAGCTAACTTAACTTCTTCCTTTCCAAATTGTATCCTTTTTATTTCCTTCTCCTACCTTATTGCTTCGGCTAGGACTTCCAGAACTATATTGAAAAGCAGAGGTGAGAGAGGACATCCCTGTCTTGTTCCTGATCTCAATGGGAATTCCTCCAGTCTCTCTCCATTAAGTATTATTTGGGCCTTTGGAGCTTTGTATATTGCCTTTATTATGATAAGAAGTGAACTGGCCATGCCAATTCTCTCCAATGCTTTGATCATGAAGTGATGTTGTATCTTGTCAAAGGCCTTTTCTGCATCTATCGAAATGATCATGTGGTTTTTATGTTTAAGCTTGTTTATGTGGTGTATTACATTGACAGATTTTCGTATGTTGAACCACCCTTGTGTTCCTGGGATAAATCCCACTTGGTCAAGGTGGATAATGCTTTTGATGTGTTGTTGGATTCAGTTTGCAAGTATTTTGTTGAGGATCTTTGCATCTATGTTCATTAGGAAAATAGGATGGTAGTTTTGTTTTCTTGTGGCGTCTCTGCCTGGTTTTGGGATTAGGGTGATACTAGCTTCATAGACGGAGTTGGGTAGCTTTCCCTGTTCTTCAATTGTGTGGCATAGTTTGAGGAAGATTGGTTTGAGTTCTTCCATGAAGGTTTGATAAAATTTGGCTGGGAATCCATCTGGTCCTGGACTCTTCTTTTTTGGGAGGTTTTTTATTACTTTTTCAATCTCCATGAGTGTGATGGATCTGCTCTGAGTTTAGCTTTGGTAGATTATATGCATCAGGAATTTATCCATCTCCTCCACATTTTCCAGTTTTGTGGAGTAGTGGTTTTTGAAGTAAGTCCTGATGATTCTGCCGATTTCACTCACGTCTGTTGTGATCTCTCCTTTTGCATTTTGAATTTTGTTAATATGGAGTCTCTCCTTTTATTGCTTGATCAAATTGGCCAGAGGTTTGTCAATCTTGTTTATTTTTTCAAAGAACCAGCTCTTTGTTTTGTCAATTGCCTTAATTGTTACCTTGGTTGTCAATTCATTAATTTCTGCTCTGATTTTAATTATTTCTTTCCTTCTGGAGCTGTCTGGGTTGGCTTTTTCTTGTTTTTCCAATGCCTTTAGGTGGATGGTTAGGCTATTGATTTGGGATCTTTCTGTTTTTTTTTTGTGAAGGCATTGAGTGCTATGAATTTTCCCCTGAGGACTGCCTTCATTGTGTCCAATAAGTTTTGGTATGGTGTGTTCTCATTGTCATTCAATTCAGGGAATTGTGCAATTTCATTTTCTATTTCATCTACAATCCATTTATTGTTTAAGAGTGTGCTATTCATTTTCCAGTTGCCGTTGGGGTTCTTGTTTTTTTTTTGTTGTTGTTGTTGATTTCTAAGAATATAGCATTATGATCTGATATCATGCAGGGAATTATGTCGATTTTCCTAAATATGTGGAGGCTGTCTTTGTGACCCAGTATATGGTCTATTTTAGAGAATGTTCCATGGGCTGCTGAGAAGAATGTGTAGTCTGTGGATTTGGGATGGAAAGTTCTGTAGATGTCTCTTAGGTCTAAGTGCTCTATGGTTTTGTTGAGCTTTCTTACTTCCCTTTTGAGCTTCTGTTTGGATGATCTGTCTATTACTGATAATTGTGTGTTAAAGTCTCCAGCTATGATGGTGTTGGTGGTTATTTCTGTTTTATTGTCAAGTAGGTTTTGTTTTATGAACTGTGGTACCCCTGTGTTTGGTGCATACAGATTTATGATTATAATATCCTCTTGATGGATTGTTCCCTTTATAAATAGGAAGTAGACTTCTTTGTCTTTTTAAATTGTTTTTGGTTTGAAGTCAACTTTATCTGATATTAATATAGCTACACCTGCTTGTTTCTTATTCCCATTTGCTTGGAATATTGTTTTCCACCCTTTCACCCTGACGAGGTTTCTGTCTTTAGTGGTAAGGTGGGTTTCTTGAAGGCAGCAGATTGAGGGGTCTAATTTTTTGATCCACCCTGTTATCTTGTGTCTCTTGATGGGTGAATTAAGGCCATTAATATTTAGGGTGATGACTGTGAAATTTGATTTGATCCCTGTCATTTTGTGGTGGTAGAGGTGTGTTGGCATTTCCATGGAATTTAATTTTTTTTCTTTCTATGTACTCTGGGTTTGGTTGCTGTGATCTGCTTCTTGTAGGCATTTGTGTTTGGTTATTTGTTTCTTCTCTGTGGAGAATTTCCTGGAGTACTTTCTGTAGGTTTGGTTTTGTGTTCATATAATTGTAAAGCTGAGTTTTGTCATGGAAAGTTTTCCTTTCACCATCTATTATAAGGGAGACTTTTGCCAGGTAGAGTAGTTTGGGTTGAAAGCCATAGTTTATTAGAGTTTGGAGAGTATCATTCCAGGCCCTTCTAGCTTTCAGGGTTTCCATTGAGAAGTCTGAAGTAATTCTGATGGGGTTTCCTTTGAAAGTGGTGTGCTGTTTTTCCCAAGCTGCTTTTAGGATTTTTTCCTTGGTTTCAATGTTTAGAGTGTTAATGATAATATGTCTTGGGGAATTTCTCCTTTGGTCTAGTTGGTTAGGAGTTCTGTTTGCTTCTTGAATCTTGATGGGCCTTTCTTTTAAGAGACGGGGGAAGTTTTCTTCAATTATTGTGTTAAATAAGTTCTCCATGCCTTTGGTCTGAAATTCTTCTCCTTCTGGTATTCCAATGATTCTGATATTAGGACGTTTAAGTGTATCCCACAATTCTCTCATGTTCTGTTCACAGGAACTTTTGAACTTACTGAAATTTTTGGACTTTCAAACTGTTTCTACCATCCTGTCTTCCAGATCAGAATTTCTATCTTCCAATTCACTGACTCTATTCTTGAGAGCCTCTACCGAGTTTTGGACTTGTTCAATTAAGTTTGCATTTTCTACTACTTTCCTATGTATCACTTCCATCGCTTTGTCCAGCTCCCTTTTTATCTCATTTTCTGATTTTCTTGATGATTCTTGGAAATCATCCTTGCATTTCTTTATGTTTTCATTTAGTGTGGCCAGCTGATTTTTAAGGTCCTCTTTTTTTTTCCACTCTCCCTCAACTCTCTTATCTCTCTTTGAATTCCTTCCAGTGTCTTATCATACTGCTCTAGCTTAGTGATGGTAGCATCCACACGATTATCTATCCTTTGTAGCTTTCCTGCCAGATCTAGCAGTAGGTTGGTCAGGGTTGCATTGTTCATTGCTTCCACTTGATGTTCTGATCCTAAACACTCTTCTATGTTTTGGTTAGATGTAATCCTTGTTGGACTGGGTGATCTGTCTGGATTTTCTTGCATTTTATTTTTCACGTTATTTCTTTTGCGCTGTGGTCTACCCATGTCAGTGTATGGGCAGGTAGTTGGGTGGAGCAGCCTGGGATCTAGCTTAATGAGAATCCAAGGCAGCCTGGGCAGTTGCAAGGAGCCTGGGTTTTTGCTTACTCTTGCCAAAGCCACCTATCTATAGCCTGACAGGGGCACCAAAGTTGCCTGAATTCTCACCTACTAATGCACCTAAGCTGCCTGCCTTCGAGCTTGAAAGGGGACTGAGGTAGCAAGCCCTGAAGCTGCCCAAACTCTGGCTGGGTACACTGGGGCCTGTAAACAGTCTGTGCTCTCCCGCCTCAGGGGACTGGGGGATGGGTGGTAATGTACAGGTAGGGGATGGCACCTGCGCTGGCGCTAGTGACTCAGTGTGGACTTGTGTGGCTCTTGCTGTTTGACTGGGCCCGCTGCACGTGCAATTGTAATGCAGAGGCAGCTGATGTGGGTACGGGATCAGGACACAGCAGAGGCTGACCAGCCGACAAGTGATGTGAACACAGCAGCAGGGGATCTGGCAGCCACCTACTCATGGCAGGGGTGGCCCCCACGGGCCTGCAAACTGAGCACCACGTGGCTGGTCTACTCGCAGGATCAGAGAACAAGGGCGAGGTAGGAGGTCTCAGCTTCAGTGCAGCAGCCTGGCAGGCATGGCTGGTGGGTGCCCGATCACAGCACAGCCTTGTGGGGCGTGGGGCGTGCAGAGGGTGTGCGGGTGTGGGGGACGGGCGGGGGGGGTGTGGGGTGGGACGGGGCGTACGGGGCGAGTGGGGCACGTGGGGGGGGGCATGGGGCATGCGGGGGGGGGGCGCGGGGCACGCCAGGGCACCGGGCCCTCAGGTCGGGGCATGTGGGAGGTGGCAGGGTGCAGGGGGTGTGTGTGGGGGGCGCCTGGGAGGGGCGTGGGGAGTTTGGGTTGGTGGGTGGGCGAGGGGCGCACAGTGGGCTCAGGGGGTGCGCTGAGGGTGGGCGCGGGGCACCGTGGTGCTCACGGGGTTCGGGACATGTGGGATGCGTGCAGAGAGGGTGCGGGGGGTGCGGGGCACGTGGGGGGCGTTTGGGGCGCTGGTCGCGGGTGTGTGTGCTTCCCTGTTTTACCCCAATCTGTGCCCTCCCTCTTGCAAAAAGTTCCTAATTGACCTCTTGTACTTGCCTTTTTTTTTCCTTGGTATCTGGAGTACAGCTAGGCGGTTGCCATCTTGGCCAGAAATCAAGGGTCTGTTTTTGTAAATTCTAGATATTAGGGCTCTGTCATTTGTATATCTGGTGAAATTTTTCACCCATTCTATGGTTAATCTATTGGCTCTACTTATGCTATGTTTGTCTATGCAAAACTTTTTAGCTTTATGATATCCTTTTGGTTGGATGATTGTTGAATTTCTTGGGCTACTGAAGTTTTGCTCAGGAAGTCTCTACCCTCTCCTATATTGTGGAGAGTTCCTCTGCTTTTCTCCCAGTAAAAGAAGTTTCAGGTCTTATATTAAAATTGTTAATCCATTTGAACTACTAGTTTTATTTTTCTACATATGGTTAAGCAATTTATCCAGTACCAGTTGTTGAAAATACTGTCAAGTCACCAGTCTGTATTATTAGCACCTGTGTTGAACATCAAGTACCTGTAGTTTCTAGAATTATAGTTAGGCTCTTCAATTCTGTTCCACTGGTCTATATGTCTATTTGTATGACAGTACCATGTTATTTGTATTATTATGGCTTTGTAATGTAGCTTTAGATCAGGTATGGTGATATCTCCAGAAGTATTTCTTTTGCTGAGTATATGCTTGCATATCTAATGCCTGCTGGCATTCCATATGAATTTTGAGATCATTTTCTATCTCAGAAGACTGATGATTGAATTTTTGTTGGATTTGCATCAATGCATAAATTTCTTTTGGTAGAATTGCCATTTTCTCAATATTAATTCTACTGATCCAGAACCATAGGAGATCTTTCCATGTACTCAAATCCTTCTCAGTTTCTTTCTTCAGAAGTTTTATGTTTTCATTATATAGCTATAGTTCTTTAGCATCCTTGGTTGGTGTTATTCCAAGGTATTTGATTTTGTTGTTATTGTTGTGGCTATCAAAAATGGGACAGCCCCACTTATTTCTTTGTCTGTATATTTGTCCTTGACATACAAAAGGTACTGATTTCTGTTCCTTGATTTTGTATCCTGACATTTTACTGAAGGAATTAATCACCATCAGAAGTTTGAGATGGAGACTTTCAGGTCACTTATGTATAGGATCTTGTCATATGCATATAGGACTAATATTACTTCTTCCTTTCCAATTTGTATCCCATTTATTTCTTTCTCATGTCTTATTGCTTGGGCTAGGACTTCTAGTACTATGCTGAAGGGCAGTGGTGAGAGTGGGTACTCCTGTCTGTTTTGCAATCTCAGTGGGAACTCCTTTAGTCATTTCCAATTAAGTATTATTTGGCCTTTAGATGTTTTATATATAGCCTTTATTATGCTGAGATATAAATACTCCATGCCTATTATCCCTAGCATTTGGACTATGAAGTTAGTTTTTATTTTTTCAAAGCCTTTTTCTGAATCTATTGAAAGAAGATGTGATTCTTGTGATTAAGTTTATTTATGTGGTCTATTATGTTGACCAATTTCCATATGTTGAAACATCACTACATCTGTGGGATGAAGTCTACTTGACCAAAGTGAGCAATATTTATGTGTTATTGAATTTGGTTTGCGAGGATTTTGTTTAGGATAATTGCCTCTAGGTTCCTCAGAGATATAGACATATTGTTTAATTTTTTCTCCTTGTTGTATCTCCATTGGGTTTTGGTAGTAGGGTAATAGCTTCATAACAGGAGTTGGGGAGCTTTTCCTGTTCTCAATTAAGTAAAACTATTTGAAAAAAAAAATGGTTTCAGTTTTTCAATGAAAGTTAGATAGAAATTAGCTGAGAAGCCATCCAGTCCTGGACTTTTCTTTTTTGGTAGGTTTTTGGTTACTTTTCCAATCTTGATGGCTGTGAAAAGTTTGTTTAGAAAATTAATCTTCTCCTAGTTTAGATTTGGTAAATGGTATGTGTCTGGGAATTCATCCATTTCTTGTAGATTATACAATGTTGTGGAGAGGAGATTTGGAAATAAGTTCTCATGATCCTTCCAATTTCACTGACGTCTGTTGTGACCTCTCCCTTTTCATTTCTTATTTTATAAATTTGAGACTCTTCTTTGTTTTGCTTGATAAAATTGGCCAGGGTTTTATCAATCTTGTGTTCTTTTCAAAGAACTAGCTCTTTCTTTCATCAATTTTATTAATTGTTTTCTTAGTTTTCAATTCATTAATTTATACTCTGATCTTGATTATTTCTTTCCATCTAGATCTCTTTGTGTTGTATTCTTGTTTTTCTAATAATTTTGAGTGGGTGTTTAGGTGAACCATTTGAGATCTCTCTGTTTGTTATGAAGATGTTTAGTGCTATGAATTTTCCCCTTATGACTGCCTTCATTGCGCCACATAAGTTCTAGTAGGTTGTCATCTCGTTAACATTCAATTCTAGAAATTTTAAAATTTCTTCTTTGATTTCTTCCACTACCTAATCATTGTTTAAACATGTGTTGTTCAATCTCCATGAACTAGTGGAATTCCTGAAGTGTCTTTTGTTGTTAATTTCTAAATTTAAAGCATTGCCATCTGATATGATGTGGGAAATTATCAATTTTCCTGAATTTATGGAATATGCTCTTTATGGCCTAATGTATCTACTCTGTAGAACTTGGGTGAAACATTTTGTAGATGTTCATTAGGTCTAGTTGATCTATGGTGTTGTTGAACACTCTTAGTCTCCTGTTTGTTTTCTGTTTGGATGATCTGTCAATTGATGATAGTGGAGGATTGAAGTCCCCAACTCTGATGGTGTTTATTTCACTTTTGTTCTCAAGTAGATTTTGTTTTATGAACTGTGGTGTAGCTGTGTTTTGGTGTATATAGACTTATGTCCTCTGGTTAGATCATTCCCTTGATGATTAAGAACTGGCCTTATTTGTCCTTTCTGATTACTTTTGGTTTGAGGTCTATTTTATCAGATAATAATATAGCAATAACTACTTGCTTCTTATTTCCATTTTCTTTGAATATAATTTTCCATTCTTTCACCCTAAGGAGGTGTCTTGTCTTTAGTGGTGAGGTTGGTTTCTTGATGACAGCAAATAAAGGTTCCATTTTCCTGAGACAGGTTGTTAATTTGGTATTTTAATGGATGAGTTCATACCATTAATATTTAAGGTTTTAACTGTGAGGTGTGATTTAATCCCTGCTATACTACTTTTTGGGGTCTGGTGTTTTCTTGGACTTTTTTTTTTTTTTTTTGAGCCTCCTTTAGTTTTGGTTATTGTGATCTTCTTGAAAGTTCTGGATATTGATTGTTTGAATCTTCTATATTGTGAGTTCCCTGAAGTATTCTCTGTAGGTTTGGCTTTGTGTTCTTATAATAGAAGGGTTGGCTTTTATCACGGAAGTTTTTTCTTTCACAAACTGTCATAAGGGACACTTTTACTCAGTACAGTAATTTCAGTTAGAAGCCATAGATTATAGACCTTGAAGTGCTCCATTCCAGGCCCTTCTGGCTTTCAGGATTTCCATTGAGAAATCTGAGGTAATTCTGATAGGATTGTGTTTGTATGTAATGTGTTGTTTTTCTCTTATTGCTTTTCACACTCTCTCTTTGTTTTTGTTGTTTAGAATTTTAATGATGATGTGCCTTGGAGAGTTTTTTCTTTGGCCCAGTCTGTTTTGAGTTCTGTTAATTTCTGATATCTTGACAGGACTTTCTTTTGAGTGGGTTGGAAAGTTTTCTTCAATAATTTTGTTGAATAAGTTCTCAATGCCTTTGATCTGAATTTATTGTCATTCTGGTACAACAAATTTTAGTATATTTTAGGGGATACCACAGTTCCTTCATGTTCTGTTCACAATATTTTTGGAACTTATTTTAATTTTTGGACTTCTGAACTGCTTCGTCTGTTTTGTCTTCCAATTCTGAGGTTCTGTCCTCCACATTATTAACTCTGTTCTGGATAGTTTCTAGAGAAGTTTTTACTATTTGAATGTGGTTTGCATTCTTTTTTGACTTTTTCTTTTTTAACAAAACAGATTTTCCTTTTTATTTTTATTTATTTATTTAATTGAGAGAAAGAAAAGGGAGAGAGAGAGAGAAAGAAGAGAGAGAGAGAAAATGGGCACACCAGGGCCTGCAGCCACTGAAAACAAACTCCAGACACAAGTGCCCCCTTGTGCATCTGGCTTATGTGGGTCCTGGGGAATAAAACTGTGGTCCTTTGGCTTTACAGGCAAATGCCTTAACCACTAAGGCATTTCTCAAGCCCTGCCTTTTTCTTTATAATATCCATCCCTTTGTCATGTTCCAATTTTAGGTCTTGTTTTGATTTTCCTAATGCTTGTTGGAATTCACTTTTGCATTTTCTTATGTCTTCATTAAGATTATCCTGATGGTTTTTGATATCCTCTATATCTTGGCTCATTTTCAATTCATTCAACTCTCTTTTGAGATCTTCCATGTTTTTGTCTATTAGGTCAAGCCTAATGAAGACAGCTGTATGGATTTCATTTCTGTGATTGTTGGTTTTTGTTGAATAGTTGCCAGTTCTGCCATTTGCTTGTTCAGGTTCGTATACTTTGTGTCTTTATTTGGGGGTTCTATTCCTATTGTTTGCTCTATGTTGTCATTGGAGACTTCCATGGTGGGACTAGACAATCTTGTTGTATCCCCTTCAGTTTGTTGTTTTGTGTGGTTACTTTCACACTGTGGTCTACCCATCACAGTTTGGGAATGTTATTTAATTAATGAGGAAGCAAGCGTTTTTCCTTGAGGTGTCCTCAGTGAGTGTTCCACTTTATGTTTGGATAGAATAGGCTAATGATGACTTTGTATTTTGGGATGTACAGGTTGTGAAGGGCATAAGTGGACCAGCTGCTTGGGGCTGGTGCTTACTAGCAGAGGTGGGACTGGAGGTCTGGTCTCCCTTTGACCTTGTCTTAGCTGTACCTTGCCTGTGGATCTGAGGCTAAGAACTTGTCCTTGCTCTCCTACTGAGCCCAGAATGGCAGGTTATGAAGGAATCACTGGTTCCCTCTGGCAGATGATTTCCTGTGTTCCTCTTTTTGGTCTGATGGATTGTGCCAAGTAGTCACTGAGAGTGGAGTAGAGTCCGGGAGAGGTGGGGTTCACTGGGTTCCACAGCACAGTATTGATTAGGGAGTTGGCTGATATCAGGGAGAGAGGGGAATTGGCCAAGGGGTGCACATAAGGGCACCTTTAGGCAGTACCAGGTGCTGAGGGTCTGTGACCAGGGGGAGTAGAGGCAGCCCTGAGGCCAGCCCACCAAGAGTACAAGACTAGGCACCAAGGGTGCAAGACTAAGGGGTGCATCAAGAGATGGGAGTGTGGGTGGGCAGGCTCAGTAGGTGAAGCCTGTTGGAGTCAAGCATGAGCTAGATGCAATGGGAGGGTTGGCTCTGGGAACCAGGGAAATGTTCATGGTCCGCCTATAAACTTAGTGTGGTGGGGGCCTCTGGGAGGCAGGGAAGAGTGTTCAGGCCTCTGACTTATGTGTGTACAGGGACCACACACAAATGCAATGAGGGAAGCCTCTGAGAGACAGGGAATGTGTGCAGGCCACCCACATAAGCTGTGCATGCTGGCCACCTAGGGACAGATACTGTGGGGTTGAGGCCTACAGGAGACAGGAAAAATATGCCAGCCACCAAAATTGGAACGGTCTCTAGGAGACCGGGAAGGCAAGCAGGCCCCCTGACAGATGCAGTATATGCAGGTCAACAACAGACACAGTTTGCACAGCCCTCTAACAGATGCAATGGTGTGGGGGCCTTTGGGAGTCAGGGAAGTGTGCATGGATCATTGACAGATACAGTTGGGGGCCCTCCATGAGAAAGGGAAGGTGTGCCGGCTATTGCAGAGGAGGGGGGCTTCTGGGAGACAGGGAACTCATGTGGGTCATGGGTTCTGGAGCCTGCAGGTAGTGCAACAGAAAACCTGGTCAAGGAGTTAGTGGTGCAGTGGCTGAGGAGTGGTGGGGGTGGATGTGCTGAAGGGTCTAGTGGGCTTCCTGAGAGTGTGGGAATCAGAAGATTCCTAACTGTACCGTCCATGTCTCCATGCCCACCCACTGGAAGTCTGCTAAGATCTATTCAAACTGGAGACCTATAGATCTAGCATAGTTAGGAGGACACCATCTTGACCTGAAGTCTGGTACCAATTCCTAATAACTATTATCAAGCTTTTTTTTTTTTTTTTTTTTTTTTTCGAGGTAGGGTCTCACTCTAGCTCTCCCGAGTGTTGGAATTAAAGGTGTGTGCTAAGCAAGTCTTTTTTTAAGGCTTGATTTATTTGAAAGAGAGAGAGAGAGAGACAGAAGGAGAGAGAAAGAGGCAGGTACAGAGAACAGGTGAACCAGGGACACCAGCCAATACAATCAAACTCCAGATGCATACACTACCTGGTGCATCTGGCTTATGTAGGTCCTGGGGAATTGAACCTTGATCCTTAGGCTTCACAGGTAAGTGCCTTATCCACTAATCTATCTCCCAGACAATTATCTAGCAATTCTTTATACATTTAGGTAAGTACAAGAAACATTGTTCACGATCTTTAACTATATTTAAGCTCCTTTAAAATTCTTCACCATTAACCATTAAATGGAAATAGGCTAGAAAAGTGTCTAAGTCCAGGCACTGATTTCCAGAACAGGACATCTGGACAACCTGGCACAAATTTAAAGGAAAAGTTTTTAAAGACTACTATCATAATTTCAAAAGGACACAGGAACCAACTCAAAGATGGAACGTTTTTAGAATCTATTAGAATAGTAAACTGTAGCAAGTGAAAACATACTATCCTTAAATCTATGTATTTTTATATTTAGGATTCAATAGTTCATTATCTTATAATGGTTAAAAAATAATGACAACAGGAACTCAAAATTTTTCAGTTGGTCTTCCATTAACATTGAAGAATTATAATGATGCAACTTTTACTGAGAAAATGTGCGGCCTCTGTAGATTATGCATTTGTATTTTCTGTATCGAATTCAAACATAATCAGTGGTGTCACTGAAAGTATTATATCTCTTTTGATCCCAATTTTTTCTGCTTAACTCTTTTCCCTTTTATATGAAGATATATAATTTGTTTCTTCTTTGTATTGTCAATACAAGTTATTTTTTAAATTATATATATTATGTACTTCTTGAAATGAGAAAAGAAAAGCAAACTTTTTCCAATTACAAATAAAACTGAAACATGCCAATTTTCAAAGAAAGGCAGAAAGCAAGTATCATTAATCTATTTTTACTGTGTTTGGTTGTGGTGGAATAGTTATTATTTCCTCTGTTAATGCACATAATTATTGTTTATTTGTAATAAAACTTACCATTAGTAATGATACATTGGTTGAAAAAAGTAAATATATTATGGCAACTTGTGTTACTTCAATTATATGTATGATTAGTATCAAGAAGTTATAAAGAATTTAACTGGAATCAAAGTCAGCCTTTATTCTATTTCTTGCATCATACAATATCATATATAGTTCCTGCACTGTGGCAGTTTATAAGATATTATCATATTTTAATTAGTGTATAAGATAGTAAACATTCATGTAGTTTTTCCATAACTCTTTGTGTCTCTTCTTTAATCTATCACCCTATTATTATCCCTACTTTCCATCTCCAGTAAACTTATATCATTTGTGTTCTATTATTCCCCCAACCCCTTTAAGAATTCTCTCTCCTCCCCAAGTCTTTTCTTCATCCCTGTTCTCTACAGATTCTCCAGGCTAAACATACATATCTGGAAATTCAAAGCTTCAATCCACATATAAAAGAACTTGTGATTTTCTTTATGAGCCGCCACTCAGTTCCATCTATTTTCTTGAAAGTTTTATTGTCCCTTAAAGATGAATAACTTGTGTGTATATTTTTGTTATCCCTTCATCAGTCAATGGACATATGGTCTGGATGTATTTCCTAACAAAGAACACGAACATACAAGTATCTCTGTAATCAGTTATAGTGTTTTGGGTATGTGTCTAGGAGTGGTATAGTTGGGTCATATGGTAATTCTATTTTCCTTTTTTTTTTTTAACTTCTTGAGTGACATCCACACTGATTTCCACATAGGCTATATAAGGCTACACTTCCACCAACAGTAAGAGTTCCAGGGCTGTGGAGATGACTCAGCAATTAAAGGTTCTTACTTACAACAACTGACAACTTGGGTTTGATTCCCCAGAACCCACATAAATCCAGATGTACAAAGTGTCACATGTATCAGGAGTTTGTGTTTATAGTGGCAGGAATCCCTGCCATGCACTTGCACTCTCTCTCTCTCCCTCCCTCTCTCTCCATAAATAAATAAATAGTTTCAATTTTTCTGTATACTCTCCAATATTTGTTCCCATTCTTGATAATAGCTATTATATCCAGTGTGAGACAGAATCTCCAAGTTGTTTTAATCTACATTACTCAAATGGCTAAGGATTTTAACCACTTTTAAAAATATCTGTTAACCATTTGTGTTTGTTTTTCTGAGAGTTATCTATCTAATTCTGTAGTCCACTTTTTGATTGAGCTGATCTTAGTGTTTAGTTTTTTTTTAGTTCTTTGTATATTTGAGTTATCAATTTTCTATGAGATATACAGCTGAAGATTTTCTTATTTTTAAGGCCGTTTCCTTTGACATTATGTAGCCTTTTAATTTCATATGGTCCCATTTGTTTATTTTTTGGTCTTATTTCCTGAGGGACTAAACTCCTATTTCAAAAGTCCTTACCCATGCCTGTTATACTTGTAGTGTATTCTGTACTTTTGTCTCTAGTTGTTTCAGGGTTTCAGGTCTTGAAGTGAGGTTCTTAATATATTTGGTACTAATTTTTGTGAAGGAAACATAAAGAATTTAGTTTCACATGTAGAAATTCACTTTACCGAGCAATTATGGAAGTCTCTTTATATTATGTATTTTTTGGCATATTTCTCACATATCAGGTACTCATCAATGCATAGACTGATATCTGGATTCTCTATTCTATGACATTCATCTACATGTCTACTTTGTGCTTGGTACTGTCTCTTTTTATTACTATGCCTCCTTACTATAACTTCAAATCTTATATCGTGGTACATTCAGCGGTATTCTTTCTACTTACAATTTCTTTGGATTGTTGAGGTGTTTGGTATTTCTATATAAATTTTAAGACCATTTTTGTCTATTTCTGTAAAGGAAAGTACTACATTTGTGTTTAGAATTGCACTGAATCTGGAAAATTGCTTTAGGTAGAATGGATATTTCATATTAATTTTTACAATCCATGAGCATGAGAGGTCTTTTTTATCATTTAGTATCTTCAATTTTGTTTCTTAATTATTTAGGTTTTCACTTTATTCTCTAAGTTTACACCAAGGTATTTCTTTATTTCAGGCTATTGTGAAGGGGAATGCTTTGCTTATTTTACAGTATGCTTGTCATTAGTATATAGAAGAGTTACTGATTTTCATGTGAGTTTTGTATCCTTTTACTTTTCTTAGTTTATCACTCGAAGTTTTATTGTGAAGTCTTTAGGGTTTTGTATATAGAATTATATTGCATGTAGGCTTATTGTATATAGCCTTTATTATGTTGACATATGTTCACTGCAGCTCTAGTCTCTCCAGTATTTTTTATCATGAATGGATGTTAAACATTTGTCAAAGACAATTTTTGCCTCAGTTACACTTATCATGTGATTTCTGTCCTTGAGCCTACTAAGATTTATTTATTAAGATATTTATATTATCTTAATATTTATATATTAAGATATTTATTGTTTTAATAATGTTGAATCATCCCTGGATCTCTGTAATGAAGCTACCTTGGACATGATGAATAAGCTTATGATGTGTTATTAATTTGATTGGCAAGCATTTTATTGAGAATTTTTGTGTCTATGTTCATCAGGAATATTAATCTGTAGATTTCTTTTCCTGTTTTGTCCCTATCTAGTTTTTCTTTCTTTACATAAAATTAAAAACACTCATTTTTCATTCTATGCAATAATGTGAGAATAGCTGGTGTTAGTTCTTCTTCAAAGCTCTGGTGCAATGCTCACATGAATGCATCTGTACCTAGAACTTTGTCACCAACCCATTTGCTATTCAATAGTGACTTCTTTAATATCCAAGTGTTTGTATGTTTTCTGAATTTTCTATCTTTGTTGATTATTAACTTTAATCAGATAGAATGGAAGAGCTTATTTCAATTTTCCTATATTTGGTGATATTTTTGTGTCCTAATATATGATCTATTTTAGAGTAAGTCTCAAGGACAGTATGCTATAGTGATTGGGTAGAATGTTCTGTAGATGTCTGTTGGGTCAATTTCTCCTATACTGTCATTTAACTATAATGTTTCTCTGTAAAATTTGTCTGAATAATCTGTGAAAGTGGTATATACAAGGTACCTACTAGTACTGTGTTGAAAATATATGTGACTTTATCTCTTGTACTACTTATGAATTTGCATGCCTCTTTGTTTAGTGCAGCTAGATGTAGAATTGTTATATTCTGTTGATGGATTGTTCTGTTACCATCTAGGAATCAGTTTCATCTTTTCCACTGGTTAAAGAATTCAAAGGCAGGAAACAGCACAAGAGTCAATCAAAGAAAGAATTTATTCACCCAGAAAGTAAGAGCTAGAGAGCTCAGACTCCTCATGTAATGAAAGTATCTGCAACCAGGATCTGCCTTCCACTATGGGGATTGGGCTTTACCAAATGACTGAAATATCCCTGCCAGTTCTCTGGGTTGGTCAGCTGCAACAAAGATGAAGATATTGATTCATCCACAGAGCACCTTTGACTGTGTATGTCTCAAAAAGACCTGACAAACCCATCTGTGAGAATATACTTAGCAGAGAAAAGTGTCTATTTCCTATGATCCCTCAGTTTCCGTTACTGGGATGAAGTGCCCTTATTTATGTCATCCCAAGTCTCTTTTGTCAGCTATGAGAATGAAAATTCCTGATTTTTTGTGATTTGGGACACCTTTTTCTATCCTTTCATTCTAACATAGTGTATGCCTTTGATGGTAAGGTGAGCTTCTTAGAGACAGCAAAGAGACGAATCTTGATTTTGGATCAAACTGCTCTTCTGTATATTTTGGTTGGGGGAATTGAGACTGTTAATATTCAGAGCATTTGCAGAACATTGATTCCAGTCATATAGATGAGTTTTAAGTTTTTGGTATTTTCTTAGTCTTTATTTGCTTAACTGACCTATCACTGACATTGTTTATCCTATGGCTTTTTGAATATATTTATCCCCCTCTTTAGTATAAAATATTTCTTCCAGTACCTAAATAGCACTGGCTAAATGATCTTAACTTCCATTAGCCTGGTTTTATAATGGAAATATTTTCTTTCTCCTTGAATTATGACAGTTAGTTTTACTGGATATAGTAGTTGGGTTGACAGCTGTGATCTTTTAACACTTGAAATACATCATTCCAAATCCTTTTGGCTTTTGGAGATTCACTGAAAAATCAGCTGCTATTCCTATGGGCTTGCCTGCACAAGTGACTCGGTCCTTTTGTGCAGCTTTCAGTACACTTTCTTGTTCTGCATGTTTATTGTTTTAAATATAAAATGATATGGGAGTTTCTATTTTATTTTGTGTACACCTCTTATAATTGAAATGACCCATATTTCCTTATATTTGGAAACTTTTAGTTATAATTTTATTGCAAACATTTTCTATGTCTTCTGCCAGGAATTCTTCACCATCTTCTATGCCAATAATTTGAAAATTTGGCCTTTTCATGGTGTCCCAAATAATGATTATGTTTCATTGTTATTATAAGCAGCCCCTCACCTTGCTTTGTAACTAATCCCAGTAAACTCATTGCTCTATCCAAACTAGTTTTGGTGTGATCATACTTTGGTCTGTCCTCTGTGCTCTATCTGGGGTGAAGATGTGTGTTCATGCCTCTCCAGAGAAAAAGTTTCTTGTGACACTAAACTCCACAAGGTCCATTCTATTGGCATGGCTTTCCACTGACTTTTTTATTGGACTTATTGAATTTTTTCATTTCCAGCACCAGTTCAGTTTCTTTGTTGTTCAGGATTTCTATCTTTAATTAAATTACATTTTCACATGCAATGGCATGGCTGGAAGCTGGTGGAGAGTCAGTCCCCAGACAGTCAGTGCCTCTAGTGCCAGAAGGTGCTACATGGGCGACTGGGGGAAAATGACCAATATCTGTCCAAGCAACTCATGGTCTAACCTACTTAGAGGCAAATAACCTGCCATGATGCTCACACAAGTGCAATAGTGGCGCACAGCCATGGTGGGAAACCAACTACTCTTGATTTGGCTAACTGATCCCCTCAGTGGTACAAGATCCATAGCTGGATCTGGGAAACAAGTCAGAACTATATCCAAACATAAGCCCACTTTCTATTATCAAGCTACCACCAATTGGGGGATACAAGAGGGCCTACACCTATTAACTTCTCTATAAAATGTAAGGGTTATCTCACTTGTCTGGTGATAACTTACTCTCCATTAGAGAATCTGCTGCTTTTTTTTTCAGATAGACGTAGATCCTAAGGAGAGAGCCAACCCATCATACCTCAAAAGGGCCCCAACTGAATCTAAGAACAATGGGCAAAACTAGCAAGGGTGACTTTTTTTTTTGGTGGACCAGGTACCAGCACAAGGGTGAAGGAGATCAATACAGAGAAAAATCAACTCCTACCAAATCAGAGGTCCAGAGACCCAGAGGCACCCAACACCTCATCACTGAAGCAGACCAAAAATGAACCCAACATGGCTCAGGGAAATTTTGTGGAAGAGGGGGAGGAAAGAATGTCATAGCCACATGTTGGGTCATGATATGCAGAGACATTTATCCTACCCATAACTGTGGGCTAACTCCAGAATGCATGACCCATATACCTCAACAAGGAGGGGACTGGGGGAGGGGATAGGACATGGATGAGCCTAACAATGTTACCAAATAGACTGTATTCACTGATTACAAAACTAATTAATAAAAAAATATTAAAAAAATAAAAAAATATATATATTTTCACAACCTGGATTGATGTCATCATTCCATTCAGTTGGTTCTATTCTTTTGGAATTTATTCAGGAAATTCTTGGAGTGATCTTTGAATTCATTCAGGTATTTTTTCATGTCCTCTTTGAGTGCTTTGAACAAATTATAATTGTTTTGAATTCTTTAGCTCAAATTTTCTCTTTGTGGCTTTCATCTGGAGGGAGTTCTATGGAAATAGTACTTTTTGGAGACATGTTCACTTGGCTTCTCAGGTGATTAGTTTTACTTTGAAACTTGCCCATCTTGAGATAAGTTGTTTTCAAGTCTTATGGTTCTCTATTTTTGAGTGTTCCCTCTTCTGAGCAGGCCTTGGCTTAGATTAGGTGCTCCTTAAAGTTATGGAGGCACTCACTGCTATAGAGTCTAATGGTAGGAACCATATGGAGTTCAAAAGGTTTGGCCATGGAGACCCTGTGGAGTCTAAATGGGCAAGTGGTCAGGTCCTATAGAGTCTTCGTAGCTCATCAGTAGGACCTTGGAAGCAACTTCATGGGCAGAGAGTTGGACGGGATGTCTGAAATCACACAGAGTCAGAGATTCTGCCTATGGATTCCAAGTGTATTGGCAGTGGGACCCTGGAGGCAAAGGCACTGATGAGAGACTTGGAAACTCCTGGACACATTTGTGAAGTCCAGGTGTCTCAGTGGTGGGCACCCTGTGGAGTCCTGGTGGATTTAGAAGTGAGATCCAGAAAGTAAGAGCTCAGGCAATGGTTTGAGCAGTTCCTGGAGTCACATATGGAATCCAAGCAGGTTGGCAGTAAGGACTGTGAAGTCTTCCATGGGACTGTTGCAGTTACCATCTCATTGCTGGGAAAAAGCACCTGGCCCAAAGCAGCTGATAGGAGAAAATATTTTATTTTTGCTTATAATACTAAGGGGAAGCTTAATGGTGGCAGGGAAAATATGGCATGAGCAGAGGCTGGATATCACCTCTGCCCCAGAAGGTGGGAAACAGCAGTAGAAGAGTGAGCTGAACTAACACTGTCAAGCTAGGGGCTTATAAACCTCAAGGGCCACACCTCCCTCCCAGTGACACCTCCAGCAAGTCTTAACCCCCAAGTTGCCATCAGGTGGGGATCAAGCTTTCAAAACACATGAGTTTATGGGGGCATCTGATTCAAACCACCACAGGACCCTCAAGGTGTAACCCAAGCTGGTCTTGCCTCCTGGTCCTCTTACATTGTCCTCTTCAGCCTACTGGCATGCATCATAACAAACAGTTCGTTCATCTTGAAAGTGAAAGAGCTTATTGTCATATCAAAAGCAAGTCATTGTAAAGACCAATGTCACAGAGCTTTGTGTTTTCTCTCAGAGATACTATAAGTGTAGGACTTAGGTTTAAAATTTAATCCAAGTTTTGTTAGTTTTACTTTATATTGAGATTTTAATACATGGATATGTTGGAAATTTGTCTTAGTGCAATCAGGTTATCCTCTTTTGTTCCCTGATGCCACTTGGGGCCCTCAGGGCAGTATCTATAATAACAGTGGGGTCAGGACTGCACCGTTGGTTCCTGTGAGAAGGGTAGTGTCTCAGAATACACCTTTCCCTTCTGTAAGTCATATTTTTTCAATTCCTTTACTTTTTAGGTGATGAACTCATTCCCAAAGTAAGCATAATAAAGATATTGCTTACATTGATTGAGGCAAATAAACTGCATTTTTGTGATAAATAATGCAAAATGTGTGTTGGAGAGATGGCCTAGAGATTAGGTGTGACTCCTGAACAAGCATGAGGGCCTAAGGAGGCCATCTCACTTGACACACCTATAACCCTTGTCCTGTAGGGAATTGGAGACTTGAGAAGCTTCAGAGTCCTGCAAGAACTGGAAACAGTGAAAAAGGGGAATCCAACTGAAAAACCAACTAGTCAGAAGAGTGATGAAGCAAGGTCCCTGACCCCCTCCACTCAGGCCAGGAGAGTGTATGGGTACACACACACACACACACACACATATTCAAAAGTAAAAATCATAATTAAGTAAAATGTCAAGTTAACTTTACTTTCTCTCAGATTTTTCATTTAAAATGTATGATGGTTAAGGTTTTGTCAACATGATCTGTTTAGCAATCCACAGAATCCCTTTCAGGTGGGTCTCTAAGGTTGCTTCCAGGAAGGATCAACTAAATGAGAAAGCCCTTGCCTCAGAGTGAACCCTTCCCTCAGAGTGGTGGTCCCTCTCAGAGGGGGACTTCATATGAGGAAGCTCTGGGTGAAAAGGGCTCCTTCCTTCCTCCCACTTGGCTGCTGTTGCTGCTTGCTGACTTCCAGCATGGATTGAAGACAGGTGTAGACTGAAGACCAGCATCAACTGAAGACCCCTGTGAATTAAAAACCAGCAGCTCCTCAGGAAGCTTCCAGGCCTTCAGTGCTGGATTGGGACTGCTGAGGCATCTGGCCATGTGGACTGAGCAGCTACTGGGTTCCTTGATTCTCAGGCCTGTAACTGCTATTGAACTACTATAAGGTCTTCCAATAAATTCCCTTTTAAATATAATTCGTTCTTGTGGTTCTATTCCTCTAGAGAACGCTGACTAATACAAAATGATTTTAAAGGATGTAGGCAGCTCAAAAATGCCTATTCTTCACTGCTTTTCAATCTTGAAGAAACATAAGAATCCCATGAAGTGCTTGTTAAAATCTGGCTTCCTGGGTGCAGCTTGTTGAATGTGATTGGGCAGGTGAGCATTTCATTGCTAACAAGGTCCCGGGTGATGCAAAGGACCATTTGTTGTAGTTAGGATTCTTCATTCCCTGTGATCTTTAAATAATTTGGCTCTCATCTTTCCCTAACCAATTGTTCCCTTCTTTATAACTGTATTTTGAACAATATTTCCTTTTACTTATGTTTCACTTTAAAATATCCTAGGAGACACTGTTCTCCTACTATTTGTTCATCTATGAGATGACCATAAACAATTCTGTTTGTATTTTCACAGTCAGGAATATACTACAGAGGCAAGTTTAAGTGTGGAAGTCTTAGTGATTGCTTCATATGTTACTCGTGTATATGTATATTCATACATATAAACTATTTTATTTCATTTCCACAAGTAAAAATTATTGCTTTTAATTATTTTATAAATTTGTGGTATATGTATGTGACTGCATAATATACATATGCGGGTTTGTTAATTCACATGTGTGAGGGCAGGCATGTGCATGCCATGTGTGTGGAGGTCAGAGGATAACTTTGGTGTCGGTCAGTCCTTGTCTTTGATCTTGCTTGAGACAGGTTCTCTCTTTCCAAAATGTTTTATTTATTTATTTATTAGAGAGAGAAAGGCAGATAGAATGAATTGTTCTCATCTGCCTTCTTTGGGATAGCTGGCACACAAGCTAATTGGAGGTTTATCTTCCTTTTCCCATGAGATTTGCTGGGATTGCAGACATACCATGCTATGATGTCTAGCTTCACGTGTGTGCCGGAATCCAAACTCAGGTACTCACAGTTGCAAAGTCATTTATTCACTGAGTCATCTCCATAGTCCCCAAAACTTTTTGCTTTAAGTGTTAATGTTTATGTACCATAATATAACAAAAATTAATTTCTGATGTTATGTCTGAATTTAAATTCCTTGCTCATTTAAAAAATTTTTGGAAATAAATTATGAAATACTCATTTTTTAATCATTCAGCCTTTTAGGATCTTATTCCAAATGTTTAAATGCTTAGGCTTGATCCACTTCATTACTAAGTATCTTCTTGTCCATTATAGTATTTCTGTACTTAATAGAAAGTAGTAGTAGTTATCAATATTTTACAAATGATTTCTAGCTTAAAACATTTCTAATAATATTAAACTATCATTCCCTTGACATCTGGCACCAAAATTACTCATAGGGTAAAAACAGTTTTGTTGGAAAGAAAATGTCATTTTGGAGGTTGAAAACACAGTGCTAAGTCCAAGAAGCAATAAACAAAAAAGATGATTCTAAATGCTTACTATGTCAAACACTGTTCTCTGTGTTTTGTTGAATTTAGTCATCAGAACTAATTTATATAGCATGCAATCGTAAAAATTATTTATTTGGATAAAGTTTATGTGTACCAGGGTCTCTTGCCATTATAAACAAACTCCAGATGCATATGATACTTTTGTGTCTGGAATATGCATATTAATATTAGGAAATCAAACAAGGACCAGAAGGCTTTGCAAGTGCTTTTAACCACTTAGCCATCTCTCCAGCCCCTTTGAAGCCTGGATACCTTTTCATTTTACAGATAAGGAAACTTAAACAGAATAAAGTAACTTAATCAAGGTTATTACCACTGTAATTGCCAAAGACTGGATTTGAACTAACCCATAGTTTAGTTTTTATTTAGCACATTGCTGACTTTGATAAAATAAGAATGATGTTGCATATGTGTATTATTGTTTATTTGTTCCTAGAAAAAAAAAAACAAAGAAACTTGGAAGGTGGGTAGACAAAGCATAAAGAGAAAATAAATAGAGAGATGGTAAAAAGCTGAGGATGAATGCAATAAATATTGGGCATACAGGTTCAAAGAGTGAAAGAAAGGAACACTCATAGCATCCACCCTGAGTTTCCCGATGGAAGAGGGTTAAGAAGGCAAATGGTGGTGACATAAGGAAGAATAGCAGAGAGAAAAATATCAAAACAAATACCAACTAATTTAGAGGTTACCCCAAGTTTAGAGAAATTACACAGATATTAGGCCTAGACTTGGAGAAAGCACCCACATGGTAGATCTGGAGTATAAGCAAAGTATGCATGTTGTAGATTTAGAGACTAGAGGAAAATCATACATGTAATTACACTGAGAAATTACCCCATCTATAAAACAGGCAAGTAGAAAAATCATTCACACCAAGAAACTCTCACCTCAATCCAGCCCAGCTGGGTGGGTTGCAGAACCAGACTCATTTGTATCCCTGTGATCAGAGCAAGGAGAAGCAGAGAGAGAGTTTTTTTTTTTTTTTTTGGGGGGGGGGGAGGAAAGTGCAAGGACAGGCCTTCACAGTTGATTGGAAGATGTATTCATTCATCAAATTCATGTAAAGGGCAAGATCAAGTTGGTTTGCAGGTTTGAAGAGGCAGGCTTCAGGTAGTGAAGGTCACCTTTGTAGATAGCATGCTAAACTGTGGGCAGCAAGAAGCACTATAGCTGTTGTAATCAGTCTCAGACACAGAGCTCCATTACCGCCAAGAGTTCCATTCATGCCAGGGCAAGGTGGCCTCAGTTTTCTCTGGGCTCAGTTCCTAACTGAAAGTGCCTAAAAGAAGCTTGCTACCTCCTATTTCTCTTTCAATATCTTGGTTTCTTTGCTTTAATCTATTCTTCCGGTCAAAAATCCATATAAGCATTTAATGAGTAGCACAGGCACTGAAGACCAGAACCCCCAGATACCTGTGCTCTGCTGTTGGGTCAAATGGAACAGCCATGGCTTTTCTGATAAGCATAACATGGGGACTTATCTCCCAGTTTTCCTAAACCACTCTGTTGTCCCCAAGAGAGGAACCCAGGAAACAGTGAGAAAACTACTCCAAAAAGCAGCACATTCTGGATCCCAAGCAAAAGAAAAGAAAAGAAAAAAAGAGAAAAACAGAAAAAGCCACTTGTTTCTGAACTCTCCCTCCCTCTCCCATTGCTCCTGTCTCATCTGCTCTGTGAAGCATAATAGCCCAAGCCAATGTCTTATAAGCCTGAGCTTTATCTGTCATTAAATCTACATCTGTGCTTTCCTAGCTTTCAGGATAAAAATAGATGTTTTTAATATAAGAATAAGACATTTTTTTTTAATGTAGGAAAACTTTTCCTCCTGTACTCTTTAGCTCTGAAAAACAAACAGAAATAATTATCTGCTGAAAACCTGCATAACCTTTGATCTTTTGTGTTACTGATTCAAAGGGAAAGAATATAAACATTCCACTTTACTTTTTGGGGGTGACATAGAATTTACATATTTGTGGCTTGTATGTCCATGATTTTTTCTATGTTTTTTGCATGTTTTGTCCAAAAAAAGTGACAACATAAATTCCCAAATGTATATAGCTTATGGCCACTTCAATGTTTCATTATTTTTATGTTTTGCTTTTAATATACATTTGGTATACCAACTTGTAATGTGAATGTGAATGTTTTGCTCTATTAAAACATCTCATAAGTATACATTCATAAACTTCAATATTTTATCTTCTTAAAACCTGTAAAATCTTTAGATTTAGTCTATAACTTTCTTCTTATGGGGAATTGGGCTTATTTGAAATTTGGTAGATTGGTTTCTCCTTTCTCTTTCTGCATGTGATAATGTGGCCTACAGGGCCCAGGACACCCAGGAGGGCCAATGGCAGCACAGACTTGAGCCAATGTTGAAGGCAGGTTCGCATTGCTGGTAGAAATCACCTGACCAAGAGCAGCTTGAGGGAAAAAGAGGTTGATTTTGGCTTACAGGCTCAAGAGGGAATCTCCACACAGGGAAAACAATGGCATGAACAGAGGGTGGACATCATACCCTGGCCAACATAAGGTGGACAACAGCAACAGGAGAATGTGCCAAACACTGGCATTGGGGAAACTGGCTATAATACCCATAAGCTCACCACCAGCAATACACTGCCTCTAGAAGGCGTTAATTCCCAAATCTCCATCATCTGGGAACTTAGCATTCAAAACACCTAAGTTTATGGGGGACCCCTGAATCAAATCACCACAGCCAAGAAGTGGTGGATTGCCCCAGCTGCAGCAGCTAGGCCTTACCTGGAGAGATAGGCACCCGCATAACCCACCACATAGTTTGATGGAGTTAGCAGCAGAAGCAGACCCCCTAGAAGTCCTGTGGCCCCAGTTCTGCACCCTCTACCCCCCTTTTAGCCTATAGGCCATCACCAAAATGATGATGATCTCTGGGATGCTGCCAGCAAGGATAGCCTTAGGTCTGTGCCATCTCCCAGAGTGGATGCTCAGGATCCAGAGGTGACTTTAGCCCCTCAGAGGGTGCAGAGGCACAGCAGATGTGGGCTCTATGTGGCACCCAGGCCCTGTGGGGCTGAAACACATGTTATGGGGTGGTATAGCCTGACCCAAATTGAAAGACCGTATGACAGTAAATTCCCTAATAAAAACAAGTACATAATTTCACTTGATGCTTTCTGGTTGGATGCCTTAATGTTTAGAGACACTTACTAGTGACTGTACTGGTATTTTATGTTTGTTTGTTTGTTTTTCCGTCTTTGGAAAAATAATATGTGGTGTATAGACACCTGTTGGTTGCTGGATCACATGTGCTAACTTTCAGTATGGCTTTGGCTTTCTTAAAAAAGTCCAACAGATATTAGCTGAAAAATGCTCACATCCTATTCACCCCAGAAACTTTTGCTGGCAGTCTATTTATGTTAAACTTTTTGGTTTTTTTTTTTAATTTAATTTATTAGTTTTCTTTTCAGTAAATACAGGAAGTTTGGTACCATTATTTAGGCTCATCTGTGATCTACCCCCTCCCATTAGACCCTCCTTGTTAATGAAAATGGGTCGTGCATTGTGGAGTTGCCCCCCAGTTATTGGTATGATAAATGTCTCTGCAAATCATGACCCAACATGTGATTCTGACATTCTTTCCACCCCCTCTTCCGCAAAATTTCCCTGAGCCATGTTGGGTTCATTTTTGGTCTGCTTCAGTGCTGAGGTGTTGGGGTCCTCTGAGGATCTGGCTCTCTGATTTGGTAGGAGTTGATTTTTCTCTGTGTTGGTCTCCTTCCCCTTTTGTGCTGGTATCTGGTTCACAGGAAAATATCACCCTTGCTTGTTTCACCAGTTGTCCTTAGTTTCAGTTGGGCCCCTTTTGAGGTATGTTGGGACAGCTCTCTTCTTAGGATCTGCATCTATCTGGAAAAGAGAAGCAGATTCTCCAACGGAGAGTAAGTTAGCACCCAGAAAGTTGAGATAACACTTACTTTTTTGATAGACAGTATGATAGGTGTAGGCTCTCTTATACCCCGTGATTGATGGTAGCTTGATATTGTAGAGTGGACTTGTGTTTGGGTATGGTTCTGACTTGTTTCCCAGCTCCAGCTATGGGTCTAGTACCACTGAGTGGATCAGTTAGCCAAATCAAGAGCAATTGGTTCCTCACCATGGCTGTGTACCACTATTGCACTTGTGTGGGCATCACATCAGGTTATTTGTTGCTAATTAGGTTAAACAATGTGTTGCTTGGACAGATCTTGGTCATTTCCCCCAGTTGCCTATGTAGCACCTTCTGCATTAGACACGCTGACTGGGAACTGACTCTCTCCTGACTTCCAGCCATGCCATTCCATTTTACGTGTCAGCTGCGTATGGAGTCTTCAGCAATAGGGTCTTACCACTGGCCTTTGGTGGGTCATCAACTACTCTGACAGAAGTCTGTCATTGTTTTGGGAAACCTTGTAGGTTTCTCTGATCAAAAGCTCATTGTGGATGGTAGGCCCAAGCTGGAAGTAGGGGTTACAGGTCAGTGTCCACTAAGAAATTGAGGAAAAACATAACTAATAAACAAGAGTTAGAGAGGAGAGAGATAGAGGGGAGAAGGGGAGAGGGAGGGAGGGAAGATGTAAGAGATTTAGGTCAGTCTTGATCCTACCCTTTCCAGTGTCTTGTGGTTCAGGTGTTTCCTGTAAGGGTCTAGTGAAGGTTCAGCCATTTGGTCTGTCTTTTAGGAAGTAGAATTTTATGGTACCATTGCCATTTGGGTCCGGATTATTGTTTTGGATAACCTGCAAATATTTTCTCACATTCTGTGGGTATTCTATTGGCTTTGCTTATTGTATGCTTGTCTGTAAAGAAACTCTTCAACTTCATATGATCCGAGTGGTTGAGTGACTGTTTAAGAACTTGAGACACTGGGGTTTTGTTCAGGAAGTCTTTTTCCATTCCTATATCATGGAAAGTACTTCCTAAATTTTCTTCCAGTAGTTTTCGAGTTTCTGGTCTTATGTTGAGGTCTTTGATCCATTTGGATTTGAGTGTAGTGCATGGTGAAATGTGTGGATCAAGTTTTAGTTTCCTGCATGTGGTTATCTAGTTTGTCCAGCACCATTTGTTGAAGATGCTATCTTTTGTCCAGCCTATATTGTTTGGGCCTTTGTCGAATATCAAGTAGCTATAGTTGCTTGACCCAAAATCCGGGTCCTCAAGTCTATTCCATTGGTCTATACTCCTGTTTTTATGCTAGTACCATGCTGTTTTTATTACTATGGCTTTGTAGTATAGCTTTATATCAGGTATGGTGATGCCACCAGAGGTATTTCTTTTGCTGAGGATATGTTTGGATATGCGAGGCCTTCTGCCTTTCCGTATGAAATTTGAGATCATTTTTTTCTATCTCTGTGAAGAACACTGTAGGGGTTTTAATTTTTTTTCACTTTTTTGTCAATAATGCCTCAGGCTAAGATGTACTAAAGCTAAGTGTGTGGCTGATATCAATCAGAGACATTACACAGGCAAATATTTAAATGTCTTATGTGTAGGCTGTCATGTCAACACTCTGTATAATCTCAGTTACCATGAGACCCTGGGTGCTTTGGCTCAAAGCATAATATTGATGTCCCCAGGGAATTTCTTTTGCAACATAAATTTCGGAGACTTTACACCAATGTCCTCCAAATCTTAAAGCAAAATGATGACAATATGTAATCTTATTTTTATTTCTTACCTCTGTTTTCTTTCTGGTCCAAGTTTCCTAAAGCTTTAGTAAAATCCAGTTCTACAATTTCTGTGAGCTAAAAAAAGGTAGGGGTACATAAAAAAAGTCAAACAAGCCAGATTTAACTAATACTTATTGTGAGCTAAAACTTTATATAAGCAGGCAATCATAATTTATTATATGATATCATAAGTGTAATTCAAATTCAAAATTACTGAGTTTATATTTCAGCAGGTTCTAAATATTTGAAGCTGCTTAGAGGATTATTGGAAAGAACAAAATTTTACCAGGTGTGGTGACTCACCATTACTGGATACCAGATATCTAAGGGGACTAGAAAAGTGAAATAATTCTGCTGGTGATATGGCTTACACACCAGTCACTTGGTAGGTGGATGCAGCTGGACTAAGATTTCTAGGCTGGGCTGCCTCAAGTCAAGGTCAGTAAAATTCTGCATTACTTCATCTTAATAAAATCATTTCTACATATGTTAAATTTATTGTCAAGGATTATCTCCAGGGCAATTATCATGCTTTACGTGTACTTACAATCCTATACTTTAAAAAATATATTTCACAGGATTTATTATGAAGGGATGTGTGATATAAAATTTATAAATGTATGATAGTAAATATTATAAGACAAGTCTGGTCATCACTTTTCCTAAGATTACATTTATAGGGAGTTTTTGGTGACACATAATCAAAGTAAAATTTAAAACTTTAAATATTCTTGCTAACAATGTTGAATTCTACGTTTTTATGCCAGAATTTTTCTCTATAGATTTCCAATGATAGGATGGTAAAGTCTTTAATGCTGTTATATGCCATTTAAATTCATGGCAATCTGGAATCTGAGAAAATGTTTGGTACTCCCTTGATCTCAGATCCTAAACAAGCTTAACCATGTCTCCTCCAGACCTTGTCCAGAAATAAAATGGCCAATTATCTCAGAAAAAAAAAAGTGACCAGTAGCATGTTGTTTTGGTTCTCTCTATAATTCCTCTCTTAATCATGTCTTAAGGGGTTATAAAAACTGGCTTCAGCCAGGTGTGGTGGCACATGCCTTTAATCCCAGAATTTGGGAAGCAGAAGTAGGAGGATCACTGTGAGTTCAAGGCTACCCTGAGACTACATAGTGAATTCCAGGTCAGCCTGGGCCAGAGTGAGACGCTACCTCAAGAAACAAAACAAAACAAAACAACAACGACAATACTGTCTTTAAGGTTATCAGTGAAGTTAACTATATTCTTCCATTTTCAAGATTTAAATATTAGGGAAACTGAGGTTTACATTAGTGAGACTTAATTTCATACAATAAGGTTCACATGCCTAGGAAGGTTGTGGTTTTAAACATAGCTCCTGTTATGTTCATGCTAATCCTATCAAATGGTCATCATTGTGATTTGCAGGGTGTGGTAGCACACTCTAATTTCAGCACTCTGGAGTCTGAGGTAGGACGATCACTATGAATTTGAGGCCACTTTGAGACTACATAGTTAATTCCAGATCAGACTGGGCTAGAGTCAGACCCTACCTTGAAAAACCAAACAACAACAACAAAAAAAGAATAGGTCAGTCATTGGTCATTGTGACTTTTGTCCTCCTTTTAAGTATAAATATGTAGGGACAGTTTGCCTAAGCATTATCTATTTTAAGTCCTGTGTAAAACAAAAATTGACTTTATGATAATCAAATGTCTATAATATATATAAGATTAATTGCTATTCAACACTTAGCCAAGAACCTTATTCAGCCATGTTTTCTCTTTCAAAAATGATTTGTCAAGGGTTATACTAGAGCTAAACTGTTTTAATGCAGCAATGACCAGGTTCTGCTCTATTTATATGTGCATTTGACTTTTTAAGCTTATTTGCTTGTAACTTCCAAGGCTAATTCCCTGCTTAAAAACATAGCCTCATGCTCACATAATCTTCAACTAAAAAAAATTATCTCAAGCTTCAATGTTCTACTTCCAATCTTCCCTGCGAAATTGGTACCCACACAGTTTTTCAGATTAATCAAAGATGTTTATAAACACAGGTGCCAAGACTTTATGCTATCTTGTCCTCTGACACTTTCCAGGTCAAATTAACTGGTTTAGATTTTTTTGATAGGAATACTGTTTTCTGGACTGGTAATACTTTCTTTCTGTACTTATAGCAGTTAGATAGTTAAAGGATATGGCATGCCTGCTTTTTTATTACAGATATGACCTACACTGTCACAGGACAACTAAACTTAGATGTTAGACAAAATGACTAGTCATTTGTGTCATTCTTTAAATAGATCTGTTTCATTAGTCAGATGTTATATATTCCCACACCCTTCAAGTTTGGTATAATTTCCTTTCTAAGTGTTTTAGTAACCTATGTAGAAGCTAAAACCAACTGGATTTGTCAGAGCTAAAAAGGCCAATACTTTGCTTCTGCCCCCAAGTCATGAGGCCACAGGAGATGATTGGACACTTGTACTATGTCTTATAATGGCAAACCACCTGCCTTCCTGATCATCAAGCATACAGAGACCCAGAGACAAAAATAAATGTACAGTCTACAATGGGAAAGACACAACATTAAAAAAAATAGGGGTTCTCTCTTCCCAAAAGAGGGAAGGCCACGTGGTCTGCACAGACTGACTCCTCCTAATTGATAGCTCCCTTATGCTGGGAATAAGGAAACCACACTCATTCAAAATATCCCAGTAACATTTATTATTTAGGATGGATCCCTTCAGATTTATGCCAAAATATAATTACCTTCCAGCCATCATAATGGTTTGCTACAAAATGGGTCCTGAGACCAGAGGTATGTTGGGCAGCCCCAATAGCACCCAATGACTCTATGGTACTGACTTTTGGCCCTTGCTGCCCTCAGGATGGACTGGAAGCTACACTCTTGGATTTCCTTGGATGCAAGGGTGACAAGTAAAACCCTTGGAGTGCCCAGCCAATTGACCTGTTTTAAACCACCAATGGACTAGAAGTGTTTTTGATGCAATAATCATTTACTCTCTATTGGCTTACAAGATGTCATCAGGCACATAGAAACTCTCAGAAAAAGGCTTGAAGTGGCACAGCTGAGGCAATCTCATATCTTATTTCTGAGGGTCCAGTGATGGGAAGGGCAATTATCCAAAATCACATGGCTTTGGACATCCTCATAGCAGCTCAGGGTGGCACATGTGCCCATTATTAAGGTTGAATGTTGTGTATAGAGTCCTGGTAACTCAACTAATGTCTCACCTGCTTTACAAGACCTGCAGGATCAGATTCAAACCATGCCAGAATCTACTGTGTTATTTGGTAAACAATTGTGGGAGGGCTGGAGAGATGGTTAGCGGTTAAGCGCTTGCCTGTGAAGCCTAAAGATCCCAGTTTGAGGCTCGATTCCCCAGCACCCACATTAGATAGATGCACAAGGGGGCACATGCATTTGGACTTCATTTGCAGTGGCTAGAAGCCCTGGCTCACCCATTCTCTCTCTCTCTTTCTGTCTCTCTCTCTCTGCCTCTTTCACTCTCAATATCTTTGTATAAATAAATAAATAAATAAATAAATAAATAAATAAATAAATAAATAAACAAAATTTAAAAAATTGTGGGAGTAGATCCCAGGTTTTCTGTGGTAGAAAAAGATTATAACTATTATAATCTCTAGTTATTCTGCTGATCATTGGACCGTGTGTATTCAGTTGTTGTTTTAACATTATCTTTGCTCATTTACAGGTAGCTCACACTCAGATGATCATACACTAATCTAACTCTATATGGTCCTTATTGATCACCCATTAAGAGGTGATCACTCATCACTGTGAACAGGATTACCAACCATCCCTACCTCACAATGATAAACTTTCTGGTCTCTGACATAGACTCCAATATTATGTCACTAATGCTTAAAAGGAGAAAGCCACTCCCTCCTGGCCAGAGGACCAAATTAGAGATATAAAGTCAATAATATATTTTTAGATATAAAATTTTAAGTAAAATATCTAAATAAAAAGTTATTAAATTTCTGGGCTGGAAATATTTCTCAGTGGTTAAGGCACTTGCCTGTGAAGCCCAAGGCCCAGGTTAAGATCCTGGTACCGGAGTAAGTCAAATACACAAGGTGCTGAATGCATCTGAAGTTTGTTTGCAGTGGCTAGAAGGCCTGGCATGCCAATCCTCTCTCTTCTTATATCTTCCATTTTCTCTCCCTCTCTCTCTCAAATAAACAATATCTTTAAAAAAGTTAATAGTTATTAAATTCCTAAATAAGATATGTTTAATGAAATAAACAATATTTATTAAATTTATAAATTCAAAATTCAAATTTTGTTGAATATGATTTTGCTTTTAGTAATGTTAACACCATGCCTAATATGCATGTCTACTTGGTTAAAATTTCTGTTTCCAGGCTTACGGAACCGGAAGTGGGGTTCAGATCTCTTCCCTTTGCGGCCATCCCCAGAGTGGTAGCTGCCAAAAGGAAGGTCAATCCTTTTGTGACTTCTGACCGAAGCAAGAACCGTAAAAGGCATTTCAATGCACCTTCCCACATTCGGAGGAAGATTATGTCTTCCCCTCTTTCCAAAGAGCTGAGACAGAAGTACAATGTTCGTTCCATGCCTATCCAAAAGGATTATGAAGTTCAGGTGGTACAGGACACTATAAAGGTCAGCAGATTGGCAAAGTAGTCCAGGTGTACAGGAAGAAATATGTCATCTACATTGAGCGGGTACAGAGGGAAAAGGCTAATGGCACAACTGTCCATGTGGGCATCCACCCCAGCAAGGTGGTGATCACCAGGCTAAAACTGGATAAAGATCGCAAGAAGATCCTGGAACGGAAAGCCAAATCTCGCCAAGTAGGAAAGGAAAAGGGCAAATACAAGGAGGAAACACTTGAGAAGATGCAGGAGTAGAGTTGTCTTGTGTACAGCTTTCACTGAACACTTAAGATTAAATGATCCTGGCCAAAAAAAAAAAAAAAAAAAAAAAAAAATTCTGCTTCCATAATATGCTGCCTTAACTTTGTTAACCAGACATAGTTATGATTATAATGCTCCAATTATATTTCTTTTTTTTTTTTTATTAGTTTTCTATTCAGCAAATACAGGCAGTTTGGTACCATTATTAGGCTCATCCGTGTCCTACCCCCTTCCCATTGGCCCCTCCTTGTTGAGGTATATGGGTCGTTCATTGTGGATTTAGCCCTTAGTTATGGGTAAGATAAATGTCTCTGCATATCATGACCCAACATGTGACTCTGACATTCTTTCAGCCCCCTCTTCTGCAAAATTTCGCAGAGCCATGTTGGGTTCATTTTTGGTCTGATTCAGCGCTGAGGTGTTGGGGGCCTCTGAGGCTCTGGCTCTCTGATTTGGTAGGAGTTGAATTTTCTCTGTGTTGGTCTCCTTCCAACTTGTGCTGGTATCTGGTTCATCAGGAAAACAGAACCCTTGCTTGTTTCACCGATTTTCCGTAGTTTCAACTGGGGTCAATTTGAGGTATGATGGGGTGGCTCTCTCCTTAGGATCTACATCTATCTGAAAAAGAGAAGCGATTCTCCAACAGAGAGTAATTTAGCACCAGGACAAATGAGATAACACTTACTTTTTTTTTTAAATTTATTTATTTGAGAGCGACAGACACAGAGAGAAAGACAGATAGAGGGAGAGAGAGAATGGGTGTGCCAGGGCTTCCAGCCTCTGCAAACGAACTCCAGACGCATGCGCCCCCTTGTGCATCTGGCTAACATGGGACCTGGGGAACCGAGCCTTGAACCGGGGTCCTTAGGCTTCACAGGCAAGCACTTAACCGCTAAGCCATCTCTCCAGCCCAACCCTTACTTTTTTATAGAGAGTTTAATAGGTATAGGCCCTCTTGTAGCCCATGATTGATGGTAGCTTGGTATTGGGGAGTGGGCTTATGTTTGGATATAGTTCTGACTTGTTTCCCAGCTCCAGCTATGGGTCCTGTACCATCGAGGGGATCAGTTAGCCAAATCAAGAGCAGTTGGTTCCACACCATGGCTGTGTGCCACCATTGCACTTGTGTGGGCATCACAACAGGTTATTTGCTGCTCAGTAGGTTAGACCATGAGTTTCTTGGACAGGTATTGGTCATTTTCCCCCAGTCGCCCATGTAGCACCTTCTGGCACTAGACATGCTGACTGTCTGGGGACTGAATCTCTCCTGGCTTCCAGCCATGCCATTCCATTTTATGTGCCAGCTGCATATGGTGTCTTCAGCAATAGAGTCTTACCACTAACCTTTGATGGGTCATCAAGTACTCTGACAGAAATCTGTCATTCTTTTAGAAAACCTTGTAGGTTTCTCTAATCAAAAGCTCATTGTGGAAAATAGCCCCATGCTGGTACTGGGAGTTACAGGTCAGTGCCCACTAAGAAAATGAGGAAAAAGATAAATAATGTACAAGAGTTAGAGAGATGAGAGAGAGATGGAGGTGTAGGGAGGGAAGATGTAGAAGATTTAGGTTAAACTTGATCCTACACTCTCCAGTGTCTAGTGGTTCAGGTGTTTCCTGTAACGGCCTGGTGAAGGTTCAGCCATTTGGTCTGCCTTTTAGGAAGTAGATTTTATGGTACCATTGCCATTTGGGTCTAGATTAGTGTTTCCCACCCCTTGGATGCCCTCCCCTCTCTCCCTATCCATCCTAGTGTCTAGTCCATGAGATGCTTGCTGGGTATCTAAGGTATCTTGGGTAGATTCAAGTTAGGTGCTGTAGATGAGTGAGTGAGACTATGTGGCAATTTTTTTTCTGTGATTGGGTAAGTTCACTGAGAATGATCTGTTCCAGATTCAACCATTTTCCCTAAAATTTCGTTGTGTCATTTTTTCTTACTGCTGTATAGAATTCCATTGTGTAGATATACCACATCTTAATTATCCATGCTTCTAGTGATGGACATCTTGATTGATTCCAGCTCTTAGCTATTACAAATTGAGCCACTACAAACATGGTTGAGCAAATCTCTCTGGCCTGTGGTTTGAAGGTTTTAGGTAGATGCCCAGTAAGGAAATAACTGGGTCTGTTGGTATCCCTATAGTCAGCTTTTTCAGGAGTCTCCATATTGCTTTTCAAAGTGGTTGTACCATCCTACATTCCCACAGTGGATGAATGTTCCTACATCTCCACATCCTTGTCAGCATTTATTTTTGTTTGATTTTTGATGTTTGCTATCCGTATTGGGGTAAGGTAGAATCTCATAGTTGTTTTAATTTGCATTTCTCTGATGATTAGGGATGGTGAACATTTTCTTAAGTGTGTGTTTGTCATTCTTATTTCTTCCTCTGTGAACTACCTGTTCAGCTCTTTGCCCCTTTTTGTGAGTGGGGTGTTTGGCTTCTTGCTGTTTAAATTTTTGACTTCTTTGTAGATTCTAGAGATTAGTCCTCTATCAGTTGGATAACCCACAAATATTTTCTCTCATTCTGTGAGTATTCTATTGGCTTTGCTTATTGTATGCTTGTCTGTAAAGAAACTCTTCAGCTTCATGTGATCCCATTGGTTGAGTGACTATTTAAGATTGTGAGCAAAAAAAAAAAAACAAAAAAGCAAAACAAAGATTGTGAGCTATTGGGGTTTTGTTCATGAAGTCTTTTTCCATTCCTATATCATGGAAAGTACTTCCTAAATTTTCTTCCAGTAGTATTCGAATTTCTGGTCTTATACTGAGGTCTTTGATCCATTTGGATTTGAGTGTAGTGCATAGTCAAATGTGTGGATTAAGTTTCAGTTTCCTGCATGTGGTTATCTAGTTTGTCCAGCACCATTTGTTGAAGATGCTGTCTTTTTTCCATCCTATATAGTTTGGGGCTTTGTCGAATATCAAGTAGTTATAGTTGCTTGACCCAAAGACCGGGTCCTCAAGTCTATTCCATTGGTCTATACTCCTGTTTTTATGCCAGTACCATGCTGTTTTTATTACTATAGCTTTGTAATATAGCTTTAGATCAGGTATGGTGATGCCACCAGTTGTATTTCTTTTGCTGAGGATATGTTTGGATATGTAAGGCCTTTTGCCTTTCCATATGAAATTTGAGATTTTTTCTATCTCTATGAAGAACACTGTAGGGATTTTAATTGGAATTGCATTAAATCTGTATATTGCCTTTGGTAGGATTGACATCTTCACAATGTTAATTCTGCCTATCCAGGAGCATGGGAGGTCTTTCCATTTTCTCAAATCCTCCTCAATTTCTTTTCTGAGTGTTTTTATATTTTCATTGTATAGATCTTTCACTTCCTTGATTAACGTTATTCCCAGGAAATTTTTGTTGTTGTTGTTGCTATTGAAAATGGGACCATGTCCCTTATTTCTTTCTCTGTTTCTTTGTCATTTGCATATAGAAATGCTACTGTTTTTGTGCATTGATTTTGTAACCTGCTACTTTGTTTGCTATAGGAGTTAATCACCTTCAGGAATTTGGGGATGGAGTCTCACAGGTCTCTTACATATACAATCATGTCATCAGTGAATAGAGCTAACTTAGCTTCTTCCTTTCCAAATAGTATCCTTTTTATTTCCTTCTTCTGTCTTATTGCTTGAGCTAGGACTTCCAGTACTATGTTGAAAAGCATAGGTGTGAGAGGACAACACTGTCTTGTTACTGATCTTAATGGGAATTCCTCCAGTCTCTCTCCATTAAGTATTATTTGGGCCTTTGGAGCTTTGTATATTGCCTTTATTATGTTAAGATATGAACCACCCATGCAAATTCTCTCCAATGTTTTGATCATGAAGTGATATTGTATCTTGTCAAAGGCTTTTCTGCATTTATCAAAATGATCATGTGGTTTTTATGTTTAACCTTGTTTATGTGGTGTATTACACTGACGGATTTTCGTATGTTGAACCAGCCCTGTGTTCCTGGAATGAATCCCACTTGGTCAAGGTGGATAATGCTCTTGATGTGTTGTTGGAATCTGTTTGTGAGGATTTTGTTCAGGATCTTTGCATCTAAGCTCATTAGGGAAATAGGTCGTTGCTTTTGTTTTCTTGTGGCATCTCTGCCTGGTTTTGGAACTAGGGTGATACTAGCTTCATAGAAGGAGTTGAGTAGCTTTCCTTGTTCTCCAAATGTGTGGCACAGTTTGAGGAAGATTGGTTTGAGTGCTTCCATGAAGGTTTGATAGAATTCAGCTGGGAAGCCATCTGGTCCTTGACTCTTCTTTTTGGGGTGGTTTTTTATTACTTTTTCAATCTCCATGAGTGTGACAGGTTCATTGAGGTGATTAATCTGCTCTGAGTTTAGCTTTGATAAATGGTATGAATCCAGGAATTTATCCATCTCCTCCACATTATCCAGTTTTGTAGAGTAGAGGTTTTTGAAATAACTCCAGATGATTCTCCCAATTTCACTTATGTCTGTTGTGATCTCTCCTTTTTCATTTTGAATTTTGTTAATTTGAAGCTTCTTTTTTTTTTTTTTTGCTTGATCAAATTGGACAGGGGCTTGTTAATCTTGTTAATTTTTCAAAGAACCAGCTCTTTTTTTTGTCATTTGTCTTAATTGTTTCCTTGGTTACTGTTGCAGCCTGGTTCGCATTGCTGGTAGAAATCACCCAACCAAGAGTAGCTTCTGGGAAAAAGAGGTTTATTTTGGCTTACAGGCTCGAGGGGAAGCTTCACGATGGCAGGGGAAAATGATGGCATGAGCAGAGGGTGGACATCACTGCCTGGCCAACATAAGGTGGACTACAGCAACAGGAGGGTGTGCCAAACACTGGCATGGAGTAACTGGCTATAAAGCCCATAAGCCCGCCCCCAACAATACACTCCCTCCAGGAGGCATTAATTCCCAAATATCCATCAGCTGGGAACCTAGCATTCAGAACACCTAAGTTGATGGGGGACACCTGAATCAAACCACCACATTCCGCCCCTGGCCCCCATAAACTGATATCCATACATGATGTAAAATACAATGTATTCAGTCTGACTTTAAAAGTTCCCATAGTTTTTATCAATCCCAATGATGTTCATACATTCCCATAGTTCAAGATCTTTTAACTCAGCCATAATACCAAAAAATAACCTCAAAAAACCCATAATGGCACAGAATAAATATTCACACTGCAATGGATGGCATTAGGCATAGCAAAGAAACATTCAACCAATACAAGATTTAAACAACCAGGGCAAACATCTGTAGCTTCAAGTCCAACAAATCTAGCCAGTGACAACTCTCCAAGTCCGATAATTCTAACCAGCAACAAGTCTCTGGCATTCCAATTCCGCCCCTCCAGCTAGGCTACTCACAGTCCTGGGAAACTTCATCAGGGCCGGCAGCTCCTTGGCAGCCATCTCATGGTCCAGGCATCTCCACTGGGTCTCCACTGCAAGCCACGGTTCATCCTCATGGCCCCATGGGTCTCTGTGCAGGCATCCAGCAAACCCGCTTCACATTGCCCATGGCCATTTCCAAAACACAAGACTGTGTTGCAAACTCAATGACCCTCTTTCCAGCATTTCTTATACTCCACAATACCAGGTAGGGTGCCAATTTGTTAATCCAGGGGGTAATAAAGCATACTTTGAAGAACAGGACACTCCTTGAGCACTCAGGCCCCTTCAAAAGAGTTGACATTCTTCTTGTTGCCCCAGCGCAGGTCAGCTAGCCCAGTCTCAGAGGTTGTAATCTCTCAGTTGCAGCTGAACGGGCAGCAGTTCACCCAAAGATTTTCCTTTGTGTGCCATATCCCTCTGCTCACACCAGTTCATTTCTACGCAAAGCAACCCTGCACAACTTCTCAGGACATGGGCACAAGAGCAAGTTTCTCACACAAACTGCTAGCCCAGTCCAGGCAAAGCTCTTTCTCACCCTCATAAACCAAACCTCACAGTCCATAGTTCTTATTGCATTCAGGTCTTGCAGCTCAGACCAGAATAGTCCATCAGGCTGTACTTACAGTACTGCAAGGCATCTCTTAGGCCAAGGTTTCAACTCCTTCCACATTCCTCTTGAAAATCAGCTCCAAAAGGCCGAAGCCACGTAGTCAGGTGTCCAGCAGCAATCCCACTTCTGGTACCACTTTACTGTTGCAGCCTGGTTCGCATTGCTGGTAGAAATCACCCAACCAAGAGTAGCTTCTGGGAAAAAGAGGTTTATTTTGGCTTACAGGCTCGAGGGGAAGCTTCACGATGGCAGGGGAAAACGATGGCATGAGCAGAGGGTGGACATCACTGCCTGGCCAACATAAGGTGGACTACAGCAACAGGAGGGTGTACCAAACACTGGCATGGGGAAACTAGCTATAAAGCCCATAAGCCCGCCCCCAACAATACACTCCCTCCAGGAGGCATTAATTCCCAAATATCCATCAGCTGGGAACCTAGCATTCAGAACACCTAAGTTTATGGAGGACACCTGAATCAAACCACCACAGTTACCAATTCATTAATTTCTGCTCTGATTTTAATTATTTCTTTCCTTCTGGAGTTCTTTGGGTTGTATTTTTTTGTTTTTCCAGTTCCTTTAGGTGGATGGTTTGGTTATTGATTTGGGATCTTTCTGTCTTTGTTATGAAGGCATTGAGTGCTATGAATTTTCCCCTGAGGACTGCCTTCAATGTGTCCCATAAGTTTTGGCATGATGTGTTCTCATTGTCATTTAATTACAGGAATTTTGCAATTTCATTTTTTTATTTCATCCACTATCTATTCATTAAAAGTGTGTTGTTCAGTTTCCAGGCGCCATTGGGATTCTTGGTGGGTCTTTTGTTGTTGGTTTCTAGCAATATAGTATTGTGATCTGATATCATGCAGGGAATTATGTCAATTTTCCTAAGTATATGTAGGCAGTCTTTGAGAGCCAGTATATGGTCTATTTTAGAGAATGTTCCATGGGCTGCTGAGAAGAATGTGTAGTCTGTGGATTTGGGATGGGAAGTTCTGTAGATGTCCATTAGGTCTAAGTGATCTATGGTTTTGTTGAGCTCTCTTACTTCCCTGTTGAGTTTCTGTTTGGATGATCTGCCTATTACTGATAATGGTGTATTGAGGTCCCCAGCTACGATGGTGTTGGTGGTTATTTCTGTTTTATCATCAAGTAGGTTGTGCTTTATGAACTGTGGTGCCCCTGTGTTTGGTGCATACAGATTTATGATTGTAATATCCTCTTGAAGGATTGTTCACTTGATAAGTAGGAAATAGCCTTCATTGTCTTTTTTGATTATTTTTGGTTCAAAGTCTATTTTATCTGATATTAATATAGCTATGCCTGCTTGTTTCTTATTTCCATTTGCTTGGATTATTGTTTTCCACCCTTTCACCCCAAGGAGGTGTCTTTGTTCAGTGGTGAGGTGGGTTTCTTGAAGGCAACAGATTGAGGGGTCTAAATTTTCGATCCATCCTGTTAGCTTGTGTCTTTGATTTGATCCTTGGCATATTGTGATGGTAGATGTAGGTTGGTGTTTTCATGGGCTTTGAAGTTTTTTGTTCCTACTCTGAATTTGGTTATTATGATCTGCTTCTTGTAGGCATTTGAGTTTCATTATTTGTTTCTTTTTGTGGAAAATTTTCTGTAATACTCTCTGTAGGTTTGGTTTTGTGTTCATATAATTGTAAAGCTGAATTTTGTCATGGAATGTTTTTCTCTCACCGTCTATTATGAGGGATACTTTTGCCAGGTACAGTACTTTGGGTTGGAAGCCATAGGTTCTTAGACTGTGGAGTGTTTCTTTCCAGGCCCTTCTAGCTTTCAGGGTTTCCATTGAGAAGTCTGAAGTAATTCTGATGGGGTTACCATTGAAAGTGGTGTGCTGTTTATCTCTACCTGCTTTTAGGATTTTCTCTTTGGTGTCAATGTTTAGAGTCTTCATGATAATATGTCTTGGAGAGTTTCTCCTTTGGTCCAGTCTGTTTGGAGTTCTTTTGGCTTCTTGTATCTTGATGGGCCTTTCTGTTAAGAGACTGGAGAAGTTTTCTTCAATTATTTTGTTGAATAATTTCTCCATGCCTTTGGTCTGAAATTCTTCTCCTTCTGGTATTCCAATGATTCTGATATTAGGACGTTTTAAGTGTATCCCACAATTCCCTCATGTCCTGTTCACAGGAACTTTTGAACTTACTGAAATTTTTGAACTCTTGAATTTTTTCTTCCATCCTGTTTTCCAGATCAGAGTTCCTATCCTCCACTTCACTGACTCTATTCTTGAGAGCCTCTAGAAAGTTTTAGACTTGTTCAATTACATTTGCATTTTCTACTACTTTTCTTTTCTTTTCTTTTCTTTTTTTTTTTTTTTTTTTGTTTGGTTTTTCTAGGTAGGGTCTCACTCTGGTCCAGGCTGACCTGGAATTAACTTTGTCATCTCAGGGTGGCTTTGAACTCATGGCAATCCTCCTACCTCTGCCTCCCAAGTGCTGGTCTACTACTTTTCTATGTATCATTTCTATCGCTCTGTCAAGCTCCCTTTTCACATCATTTTCTTATTTTCTTGATGATTCTTGGAAATCATCCTTGCATTTCTTTATGTGTTCATTTAGTATGGCCAGCTGACTTTTAAGGTCTTCTCTTTTTTCACTCTCCCTCAAAGCTATTAACTCTCTTTTAACTCCTTCCAATTTCTTATCAATTTATTCTAGTTTAGTGATGGTAGCATCCACACAATTATCAGTCCTTTGTTGCTTTCCTCTAAGTTCTACCAGTAGGTTGGTCATAACTTCAATTTGATGTTCTGATCCCAATGACTCTTCTATGTATTCATTGTAGGACTGGGTGATCTAACTGGATTTTCTTGCACTTGATTTTTCATGTTATTTCTTTTGTGCTGTGGTCTGCCCATGACAGTGTGTGGGCACATAGGTGAGTGGATCAGCCTAGGCTCTAGCTCAAAGGGAATCTGAGGCAGCCTGGGGCAGTTGCCAAGCAGCCTGGGCTTTGGCTCCCACTTACCAAAGCCACATATATACTGCCTGACAGGGGCACCAAAGTTGCCTGAATTCTCAAGCTATTTTGTATCAGAGCTGCCTGCATTTGAGCTTGGAGGGGGACTGAGATACCACACACTGAAGCAGCCCAAACTCTGGCTGGGAACACTGGCACCGGGAAACAGTCTGAGCTCCCCCACTGGGAATGGAGGATGGCCAGCACAGCAGACAGGTAGCGGATGGCACCTGAGCTGGTGCAAGCCAGAGACACAGTCTGGGCTTGTATGGCAGTTGCTGTGGGACTGGGATTGCTGAATGTGCAGCGTCAGGAGCAGAAATGTGAGTGAGTGTGCAAAGCAATTTAAGCTTCCGCATGCAGGGATTGATCGGTGCATGATCCACACACAATTGGTTTGCTATCAGAGCATGGTTGCAGCAGTGGCGGGGCACCGTGGTAGAGGCGGTGGAGTGCGGCGGCAGCGGCGGCGGGCACAGCAGCTATTTGGTGGGAGGGGTGGTATACCCGACTGTGAGGGGATCCGCAATTCCCTGACCACCACCCCCCCATGCCCTCCCACTGACAAGAAGACCCAGAAAACCCTTAATGTCTTGCCTTTCTTTCCCCGGGATTTGCAGCGCAGTTAGGTTGTCACCATCTTGGCCGTAAGTCCCTAAAGAGGGCTTTGTGCTTACTATTCAATCTCATTTATACTACATCCAGGAATGAGCTTTCCCAGTAGCTTGGCACTTGTTAAATATAATATCTGGCCTCTGCATGCCCAAAATGTGATGAGCAAAGTTCACAAGAAAGCACTGCATCTGCTGCACCTACTTCTGGCAATGCTGAAAGGACTGTTAAAGTTCCTGTGATCAGAGAGATGGAATTCTGCAAGCCAGAGCCAAATTACCTTGGGCTACCTTTAGCCCTTCAGTAGCCATTTATTGCCCATCTCTGTGTCTGAACTAACATCACAGTGACTATCAGTTGATCAGGTGTCATCCTTTTTGGAATGCAATATCAGACCCCAGATTCCACCAACTCAATGACTAATAATGTCATTAGACAGCATCTCAAGCCTATGGTGGAGATATCCCTACTTTACTGTAAGCTGCCTACCTGATGGTCAGCCAATGTATTCGAAAAGTGCCTTCATTTATGACTTTCTTTTCTGTAACTGAAACCTTCACAGAATTACTAACATGTAGTTGGGTAACCTGAGTCTATGTTTCCAGGCCATTGTCACTCATACTTGGCTTCAAATTCAACTATCTCTTTTCCCCTTTGAGGAGAGAGCTGTGTCTTTGTTGCAACAAGTAAAATACAGAGCAAAAATTAAAGAATATTTCCAAATATTTTTCTTTATCTGTATGAAAATCAGCTTACATTGATTAGTAGTGTCTTTTCCAGTTTCCTTTTCACATTTAAGATATTATGGAATTAACATAAAAAATATATTTCTATACCATGAAGCATATGTGAGTCATTTTACTTCATATAGAAAAGCTCACATTTTCTTTTTCTTTATATAGTATCATAGCTCAGAACTAGGCCAGGCTGGTTGAACATGGGCATTCCCAGGCTGGTGACCTGGTTTACTCGATACACCGCTGTAATAATTGTGCATCTGAGACCACCTGGGCGCCTGAGGGCTTGTAGTCCAAACACTTGCAAGTGGGCCTCCTGGTAGAGTAGATGAGATCACTAAAAAACTGGAATCAGCTGGATGAGGGTCTTTGCATGTCAGTGCATTTCCGTCTTCTTACCAGGGAACCAATTAGTTCCAGGAGAAAATTCACTCAGATCACCTGTGAATGCTTCAGGAGACTGATTTTTTGTAAACAGACTAGCTTTTTTTTCCTTTTTATTATATCACCTTATTTTTTCACAAATTAAAAAACATAAGATATTTTTTTTAAAAGAGAGGCCGTTTCCATTTATTCAATAGTTTAACTTTTGTGAAAGGTTTGGGTAGGAGCATAACCCTTTATTCAGCCTGTGTGAATAGATACCTAGATTTATTTCAATAATCCCTAATATGCAAATTAGGAAATAAACTCAGAGACATTAAGTTATATGACTAAAAATCCATTAGCAAGATGGTAATTTTAAAATAAAGCTGCATTTTGAGTTTTTCACTAGGACAAGATAAGTGGGCTGGGGCAAGTTCTTTGGACAAAAAAAAAACAAAACAGAAACTCCCTTTGTACATGGAGCAATGCTAAAGTAACAAGCAGAATGTCAGAAGAAAGCAGAAAGGCAGGTTGGGGGCAGGCCCAGTCCAGTACTGGAAAGAAGAGAGGAGTATGACACTTGGAAGCAAGGTGAAGAAATGCCTTGGATTTTATAGTTATGATCAGACACTATCAATGTTTAGTTGCTATTAGATATGAATGAACACCACAGAGAACTCAACTTTTATGCATTTCCTTTAACCCATGTGTATTGTCTACGTAAAGACAAGCTAGAGTATCTAATTTATACAACCTTTCTCCTTTGCCAACTTAATATAGATTTTATTTCAATAAATCACCTAGTAAATTAAATATAATCGTAGGGCATGATGATGCTATATATTGTCTTCAGGTTCAAAGTATGGGTTACCATATGATGATTGAGATGATATCCAATTTTCTTTGATGACTGCTCTGAAAAGGAATTCTTGAAAGAGCTTTCAGCCTTTGGATTCATATCTCAAATATTTAAGAATAAAGCAGTAATAAAAGGCAGAAGGGCTAGATAGATCAGAAACATTAGAGAAACAGAGAGAGGGTATTATGTAAGTGTGTTAAGTATGTCCATTAAAAAAATAACTTACTATAGTCATCTTTCACTGATGCTGTTGGGTTAATATTTATTTTTGTCCAGAGAAACAGATGTATAGTGATGAGGTGAGAGATGACAAAAATTAAAACTTGGGAAATAAACAGTTTGTTACTTGAGACTTAAAATAACTAAATAAAGTCTCTGATCATTCCTTTTTCAAACACATATCATATGTTCTTGGCTGTTTGAGAATGTCATGTGTGTGACAAAACATGTGCTTCTATAGTAAACTGTTTACATGATTTCTTAAAATTTTATTTTTCCAGTAGAGAATGGACAATAAAAGAGTATTTGTTTTGTATGTTTTGAGTTTTGTCACTGATCTCTTCAAGATGGAATTTAAAGATTTTGTTTTCCATAATCAACTTTGTTCACTACTGAGTCCCAGTAGTTAGTACAGACAGAGTGACTTTTTCCTTCAATGGTCAGGGCCACATAGGAGAAGGGTGATTTAAGGTTCCCAGTTTGTTCCTATGTGCAAAGTTTATACAGAGCAGAATTAATTATTCAGTGTTACAGTTTGACCTGTCCTTGGCTCCTCCTTGGGGAGAGGCAAAGTTTCAAATGCAGTCATTTAAGAGATTGTATTGTATTTTGCTTCATGGAAGGGAAGTGAATCATAGTAATGTGATACTTTCTACTCTAAGTCTTAATGGGCCATGGACTATCCACGGAGATAGTTTACAGTTTTGCTATGGTAACAGCAAAGCATTATCATCTAAATTCTTGAGCCTGAGTAATCGGGGCTTGGCACCAATGGGAGAAGCCACAGCAGGGTGGGGAGATAAGTTGATGTCAGGTTCCATGTTTTGTTTTAATAACTTGCTGAAATGTCTCTGAAGCTTCATGAGAAATTTTGCTTTGGTCTGCATCCCCCAACCTTCTGAGACATCCTGGAGGTGTTTGTAAAATGGCTGCTTGCTGAAATAACCTGGATTACTTGTTCTGAGAATCATCACTGCATACCTCACAAATTTGTGGGAAACCTCTAGCAAAAACTGTTGATATTGAAACCCAAGTTCATGTGTGTTCACTCTACTAAATCTCTGCTCATCACTATTTTTTTTTTTTAACAATTTTTTATTTACTTATTTGAGAGTGACAGACACAGAGAGAAAGACAGATAGAGGGAGAGAGAGAGAATGGGCGCGCCAGGGCTTCCAGCCTCTGCAAACGAACTCCAGACGCGTGCGCCCCCTTGTGCATCTGGCTAACGTGGGACCTGGGGAACCGAGCCTCGAACCGGGGTCCTTAGGCTTCACAGGCAAGCACTTAACCGCTAAGCCATCTCTCCAGCCCTCATCACTATTTTTAATGAATGATGTTTTACCTTCCACGTGCTAAACGCAGTACATACAAAGCAGTTACTTTCCATAAAATAATTCATGATTGATTATAGATAGCCCAAAATATAAGACAATAAACAAATATTATCTCTACAACTACCACTGAAGTGTTTATGTCATCATATAATACATACCTTCTTTTAAAAAAATGTTTATTTATGTGTGTGTGGGGGGGCATGCCAGGGAAACTTGCCCCTGCAAACAAAGTAGATGCTTGTTGTAGTCAGCTTTTCATTGCTGGCAGAAAGCACCCAACCAAAAGCAGCTAGTGTAAGTAAATGGCTTATTTTTGCCTTAAAGACTCCAGGGGAAATTTCCATAATAGCAGGGGCAAACAATGGGATGAGCAAAGGGTGGATATCACCTCATGGCCTTCATCAGGTGGACAGCAACAACCGGAGATTGTGCCAAATACTGGCAAGGGGAAGCTGGCTGTAACGCCTACTAGCCTACCCCAGCAATACAACTCCACCAAGACGCTGGGACCCAGCATGTAGAACACCTAAGTTTATCGGGGACACCTGAATGAAACCACCACACTTATATAACTTTTTGAGTCCAAAATATATGGATGGCTTGAAATTTGAACCTAGGCCAGCAGGCTTTGCAAGAAAGAAACTTTAACAATTGAGCCATCTTTTTAGCACCTGCATGGATTCTGAATAGGAAATATATATGTATGTATATATGTATGTATGTATACACACACACACACACATACACACACACACATATTATAGATAGACAGAGTGTCTGTATCTTTCTGTTCAATTCTCAAGTATTACCAATACTCACTACAGATAAATTTAATTTTTAGTAAAAAAATGTTAAGTAGAACAACTAACTAATTTGCAAAACCCAAATTAATATTTTTAATATTTTATTTTTATTTATTTATTTCACAGAGGAGAGACAGAGAGAGAGAGAATGGGCACGCCAGGGCCTCCAGCCACTGCAAACACACTTCAGACCCATGTGCCCCCCCTTGTGCATCTGGCTAACATGGGTCCTGGGGAATTGAACCTGGGTCTTTTGGCTTTGCAGGCAAATGCTTTTACCACTAAGCAATCTCTCCAGCCCCCAAAACAATTTTTGAATTTTAGTTTCTCATTACTTGACAAAATAAAATACTGACCTTCAGAGCATTATGATTATTCTACTATTGAGGTAGATTAAGGGTAACAGGGCCCTCAAAGGAAGTATCTTTTCCTTGGCTAAACCAGGAAGGGTCTCTGGGCTAACAAGACAGAAACTGCTGTTTTCTTATCTCTTTTTCCCTAAAACCACACCAGAGGAGGAGAATGTATGTCTCTAGTCCTATCTCTTCCTTTCCTGAGAGAAAAAGACAGGTGAAGGGATTAGTCCCTTTTAAAGAACTTAAAGCTGCCCAGACGCTTGGCATAAGAACTTAACTGACCAGTTCAGTCCCTAACTGTGGGCTTCCTTAAAAGAGCCCAAACTATATCTCTAGGTGGGCTTTCTCATTTTCAAGAACCCTGCATAGTTAGGCAGGAGCTCTGTCGTCTTTTTTCTTAAGCATTCTTTTTAAACTCTATAACTAAGCTCTATATAAAATCTTTCTAAGCATTACCTACTGGTCTATGGGTTTCATTCATTTGAAATTAATAAGAACAGAATCCAGAAGTCCATTGACTTAGTGTGAGTTTTGTGCAACCACTGTGCTTCTAACACCCTAGCTAGAAACTTGTTTTAAATCTGTGACTTGATTTTAAAACCTTTGTCTTTAGTTATATATTTTTACATTTGAAAAGGGCAAGTATTTTAAAGAACTTACAATATATAATAGTTAAATGTACCAGTTAGTGAGGAATGAAGAGTGGTGATTTCCTGGAAAGTCATCATGATAATCTGTCAGATATATAAACTGAATCTCTAGCAAATTCATGAAAGACATACTCAAACAGCTTGAATGTTAATTTTAAAAATGCAGCAACATCCCTGTCTCTTGTACTGATTGTTTTCAAAATATACATAGAAATAAAATTTAAAAATTTAAATTTAAAATGATGCACATTGGCAATATGATATTAGAAGAAAAAAATCTTAGAGTCTGGCATGGTATCTGCCATCTCATTGTCAGATAACATATAGACATTATATTTTTAATGTGTTGGTTTTTAAGTACAGTGTAGAAAAATTCTAAATAGGAAGCTATAAAACAAGATCTTCAAAAATGTATTATGTAAAACCCTTTTTGGTCCACTTATAAGAAATTATAGAATATGTTCCATCAAAATACATTTTATTACATATGATTTAATGTAAATTAGCAAGTAGAAGAGATCTACTATAACTTATATGCAATGAAAGATTATTTATAGTATTAACTTTTTGGTCTAGAAGTCAAACTGATCCATAATGAACTTTATTTATTATTTGATAAAGAGCAACAGAAAGAGTCAAAAAGAGAGAGGGAAAGAGAAAATTGGTGTACAAGGGCCTCCAGCCACTGCAAATGAATTTCAGACACATGCACCACCTTGTGCATCTGGCCTATGTGGGTACCAGGGTATCAAATCCTTTGGCTTGGAAGGAAGTGCCTTAACTGCAAAGCCATCTGTCCAACCCATTTAACAAATTTTTTGGTGTATAACCACTTACAGAAAAAGCTGGACATAATGTCAATTTTCTATACTTACTCATTGGGTTTTACATGATCATGAGATTATAGCAAGCTTTAAAAGCAAAACACAGCAGGAAGAGAATGCCCTGCAAGGCCTTACTGTCCCAATGTTCCACTGCGTACAGATGCTCTTCTTTCCTCTACCCGATAACCAAAGACATTGATGGAAAGAAATGGACAAAGGGAGATATATAATAGCTCTTGTGGATCGATTCACTCTTGAGGTATAAATCAAAAGGAAAGTCTGGATTATTTTAAAGAAAATCCATATACACTAACCCTAGATGAACTTTCTTGGGCAAAACAATATAGCACAACAAAATATTAGGCTCAGTAGGTATAACACAGTACTAGTTATCAAAACTATTTTACCCAGAAGAACTTTAAATTTTTCAGATCACTATTTTTCTAATATTACTAATTATTTTTATTTCTATTATCTGCCAATGTTGGACAGTAAGCCAAGTTATTTACCATCCAGTATACCTAAGTTGTTGTAAAATGATTCAGAAATAGGAGAAAAAACACTGAGCCTTTCTCTGGAATGAATATACTATTGTATTTTGGAGAAGGTAGTGAAGTGTGCTGATAATTAATTAGTGGTGGGTGAATTATGAGAATCATAGAGAAATATATTAAAATGATGAATTTAGCATCATTGCAAATTAGTTAATCTAGTCTTTGGCACCAAATAAGCAGAATTCTTTGTGCACATTTGGAAGGTTTAAAAAACAAATCAATATAGCAGTACACCCAGGACTATGCTCAACAGAGCCACGAGGTGAGCCCTGCTCCTCTACAGTGGGCCCATTGTGGAGAGATGCCACACTCAAAACATTTTCCAGCTGTTAAGAAAGCCACAGAGGAGTGAGAGCAGACACAGACACTCACAGTCACATAATTACCTTGATTAAGAATCTCAGAATTAAATGAAGTTTAATCAAGGACCCTGTGAAATTGTGAAAGCGCCAGTTTCCTGGGCTTGCCCTCCTTTTCTGCAGATGGTGAGTTGCCAAACAAAATCAAAGGAGTCTTAATTACAAGGATGAGAGGCAAAGTCAAAAGGGAATGAGAGTATCTATGCTTTGTGATGGAGATGGACCAGCACCAAATCAGTAGCAAACTCAACTCTGCTCTGCATGGAGAGAGCCATAGAGCATCAAAGCTGAACACACTATCAACATTCCTGACAATTCAAAGGGATGAATTAATAGCTACGACAATAGAGTTAAGGTGGTGTCTAATATTGAATCTTCTTATGATATAATTATAGATGTGAACTTTGAAGACACTATTTGGACTGATATTTGAAAAAATCCATGCCATTCCAGCGGCTTCTAGAAACATACCCTGGTTTGAATCTAAATTAACCATTATTGGAAATAAACTCTCATATAAATGGAAAGCTAAAAGAGCAAGAATGCAGGAAAGCCAATATATTTTGCTCAAATTTCCTGCTTCCTCTTAAATTTGCATTTGGGCTATAAATAGGAAGGGGTTATTTAAAAAATGACCTATTCCATACTTTGAGTTAGTATCTCCTGAATTGGTGACTTATGACAACCACAATATCCGTTTTGTGCACTACAATGCTAATACTTCTCCAGTTTTGCATTTCTGTAGTTGTTCTTTTTGACACATAGGACCTTATACTTACCTGAATGGTTGTATTTATAAGAGGGAAGTAGAGAAATGTCACTCCATAAAAGTACCTGTAACATAGGGTTATAAGGATGAAATGAACTAACATGTAAAACATTATGAATGACATTTTACACTATAAAGTGTTATCTGTTATATCTTGTTGACTAAACACTTTTCCTAGTTTAAAAAATTATAGTTAAATGCATCCTAAACTGATGTTGAAAATTTTAGGAATTGATAAATGTAAATATTCAGCCATTGTGCTTCCAAAGATTGACATACCCTTGTTCATTTACTAAATTTGATTTTTATCTAGAAAATAAGACATCGCAGTACTTATCACAGTACTTTTCCCATTCAGGCTTAGACAACAAAATTATGTCTATCTCCTAATTTCACAATGTTAGGTATCTCCAAGGCCAATTTGAGATAATTAAGGCTTAGTCAATGGTACAGAATATCTGGATAGCATCCCAAATGCAAACGTTTAGAGATAATGTAGAACAAAATTTTAAACAAAATAATAGGTCAGAATTTTGTTAATGGAAATTTTTGACAAAGAACAAATATAACTTGAATTTAAATTATTAAAATATATTTATGAAAAATATTTGTGCTGGGCATGGTGGTAAATGCCTTTAATCCCAGCACTCTGGAGGCAGAGGTAAGAGGATCATCATGAGTTCAAGGCCATGCTGAAACTACATAATGAGTTCAGGTCTGCTGAGCTAGAGTAAGACCCACCTCAAAAAAGAAATTAATGAAAACTAACAAAATAGATTTATATACGTATTCATAAACTTTAAGGAATTACATTTCTTCAGTTATTTCTGCATTCTTTGATTTTCAGTCAACTTTTGCTTGTTCACAAAGAACTATCACATGAACTAATTGGATACAGACATAAACCTGGGTTTAATGTAGCTTAGTTCATGAAATTATTAAAAAAATCAAAAACTGCAGAAACTATTTTTTGTATCTTCCCCCAAAATCCCTTGATTAAGGAAATACTAGATGATTAAGAGAAAATGTCCCTTTTTTCTAAGTGCTGAATAGAATTCCATTGTATAGATATCACACATCTTTTTTTTTTCGTATTTAAAGAGACTAGTTTAATATTAACACTATGAGGAAGGCTGGGCATGCTAGTGCATGCCTTTAATCCCAGTATTTAGGAAGCTATGGAAGATCACCATGAGTTCAAGGCCAGCCTGGGCTACAGTGAGTTCCAGTTCAGCCTGGCAGAGTGAGAGCCTGCCTCACTGTGCAGCCGGGAGCATGAGCTGTAGCACGGGCTTAGGAGCAAGTTTGCTGACATCAACATCTCTGCAAATACACCACAATGCACTGTGCTGTGACATCACCAGGTGATGGGAAGTTTCCAGGTCCCTTATGCTGTGGGACCATAGTCGTGCCTATGCTCTTCCATGGCCAACGCGTCCTTAGTGTCTGTTTTTGTTTTCTCCTCTTTTTTTTCTCTTTCTTTTTTATTAGTTTTCTATTCAGCAAATACAGGCAGTTTGGTACCATTATTAGGCTCATCCATGACCTACCCCCTCCCCAATGGCCCCTCCTTGTTGATGTATATGGGTCTTGATTATCTATTTGTCCAATGATGGGATTCTGGGATGATTCCAGTTATTACCAGTTTTTATGATTACCAGTTATTATGAATTGAGCAGCTATAAACATTGTTGAACAAATATCTCTGAATTGAGGTATGGAGCTATTAGGGTAAATACCCAGTAATGAAATAACTGCATCTGTTGGTAGCTCTATAGTCAAACTTTTAGGAGTCTCCATATTGGTTTCCATAGTGGTTGTACCATCTTACATTCCCACCAACAGTGAGTAAGGTTTCCTATTTCTCTACATCCTCACCAGCACTTGTTTTCATTTGATTTTTTTTAATATTTTTTTGTTCATTTTTTATTTATTTATCTGAGAGCGACAGACACAGAGAGAAAGACAGATAGAGGGAGAGGGAGAGAATGGGCGTGCCAGGGCTTCCAGCCACTGCAAACGAACTCCAGACACGTGCGCCCCCTTGTGCTAACATGGGACCTGGGGAACCGAGCCTCGAACCGGGGTCCTTAGGCTTCACAGGCAAGCGCTTAACCGCTAAGCCATCTCTCCAGCCCTCATTTGATTTTTTTTAATGTTTGCTATTCTTACTGGGGTAAGGTGGAACTCATAGTTATAATTTGTATTTCCCTGATGGTTAGGGACTTTGAACATTTTCTTAAGTTTGTGTTTGCCATTTGTATTTCTTCCCCTGAGAACTCCCTGTTCAGTTCTCTGCCCCACTTTGTGAGTGGATTGATTGTTTTTATTGTTTAGGTTTTTGAGTTCTTTGTAGATTCTAAAAATTAAGCCTCTGTCAGTTCTACAGATGGCAAAAATTTTCTCCCATTCTGTGGGTAGTCTATTGGCTTTGCTTATTGTATGTTTGTCTGTGAAAAAACTTTCAGCTTCATGAGATCCCAATGGTTGAGTGATTGTTTAAGTTCTTGAGTTTTGTTCAGGAAGTCTTTTCTCATTCCTATATCATAGCAAGTTCCTCCTATTTTTCTTCCAGTAGTAACAGAGTTTCTGGTCTTATATTGAGGTCTTTGATCCATTTAGATTTGATTTTTGTGCATGGCAAGATGTATGGGTCTATTTTCATTTTTCTGCACATGGTTATCCAGCTGGTCCAGTACCATTTTTTAAAGATTCTGTCTTTTCTCCAGTCTACATTATTAGGGACTTTGTTGAAGATCAAGTAGCTGTAGTTACTTGACCTAAAGTCCAGAACCTCAATTCTGTTCCACTGGTCTATAATCCTGTTCTTCTGCCAATATCATGCTGTTTATGTTACTATGACTTTGTAATGCAGCTTTAGATCAAGTATGGTATTGCCACCAGATGCATTTCTTTTGCTGAGGATATCCAAGGCCTGCTGCCATTCCATATGAATTGTGAGATCATTTTTTAAGTTACTCAGAAGCAAACATCTTGCTATGATGCCCACACAAGTGCAATAGTGGCACATAGCCAAGGTGGGTAATCAACTGCTCTTGGATTAGCTAACAGATCTGCTCAGTGGAAAGGAACCCATATCTGGAACTGGGAAACAAGGCAGAATCATATTCTCATAATGAGTTTGCTCTCTAATATCAATTCCTACTAATCTTGGGCTACAAGAGGACCTACAACCATTAAATTCTCTCTAAAGTCTCAATTGTTACCCCATTTAACCTGTGCTGACTTCAATCTCCACTGGAGAATCTACTTCTCTTTTTCAGATGGAAGCAGGACCTGAGGACAGAATCAGAATCACACTTCACTAGAGCCCCAGCTGAAACCATAGAGTTGGGGAAATGAGCAAGAGTGCTGCTTTCTTGGTGAACCTGATAACCTGATAAAGGGTCAAGGATATAGATTCCTACCAAGCCAGAGATCCAAAGATCTAGAGGCTCCTAAGAGCCCATCACTGAACCCAACATGGCTCAGGAAAACTCGTGGAAAATGGGATGGAAAGACTGTTAAAGCCACAAGTTGCAGCATTATGCACAGAGATATTGCCTCTTACCCATAACTGATGGATAACCCCACAATGCATGACCTACAATCCCCATGAGGATAACTGACATCCCCAAAGAAGAAGATCCCTTTGGAGTGGGAGGGCGGGGTTGAGGGTAAGGATGGTACTAACATGTGCTGTTTACATGCTCAGTATGTCCATAACTAAACAAAAAAAAATCAAAAATATGTCATTACCAAAAAACTCTGCCCTAGAGCTGGGTATTGGCAGAAACTGGAGCAGAAATGAGAGGGATCATGGGTTTGAGGCTACTAAGTGACATCCTGACCTAAAAACATCAGCTGACCTATAATTCCTGAGATACCTGTCAGGTTCCTTTGATTATTACTGAAGAAAGCATAATTTCAAAGCAAGCAAATCAGTAGATGCCTAGCATTCGAATAGAATTGACATTTGAAGAGGAAAGTTATCATTCTATTGCTCCTTCTCATCACCTATTTCTCTCCTTGCAACATAACTGAGTTTCTAGAAACATTTGTATAAGGAAAGGTAAAAGAGAATCAAAGAAATTTCAAAGACCAGGAACTCTTTGTTTTTCTCTCATTATCTTCAAACTTTTCATTACTTTTGTCCTCAAATTGGATTATTTCCCTACATCTTCTCTTTCTAGGTCCCAGAAGCTGACCACCCGATGGCTTTAACATCATTCATGCCTGCTGCTGCAGACCATGGGTAGTAAAGAGTCAAATTCACAATGCAAGCTCCTCTTAAATTGTCAGATAATTAAAAATCCAAGCAAAGAAACAGACTTGGGGGTACCCTGGAGTGAGAATGATAATAGCTATAGGAACCCATTTTCAGAATTAGTAACTACACTTCTAGCTTAGGGTACCCTTACTTGAGAATGTGGGTGTATATAATAACTTATAAAGAAAGTGCTTATGATATCAAGTCTTATGTATTTATTCAATACACATTTTCAAACCAAAAGTATATAGTATCTTGAACAAGGAACATTGCAAAACAGAAAAAAATACTGCAGCTATAAAATATAATAATGCAGCTATAAAAATAATGCAGCTATAAAATATACTAAAATTCATAAATGACATTTTATGATTTAGATGAGAGATTGGAAATTTTTTCTTCAATAATTTTGTTGAATATGTTCTCTATGCCTCTGGCATGGATTTTCTGTCCTTCTTGTATGCCCATGATCCAGATGTTTGGTCATTTTAGGGAATCCCATAGTTCCCTCAGTCTGTTCATTTGATTTTGTTTTTAACTTAGCAAAGTTTTTGGCCTCATGATCAATTTCTTCTGTCTTGTCTTCCAGGTCAGAGGTTCTACCTTCCACATGAGTACCTCTGTTATTGAAGGGTTCTAGAGATGTTTTTATAAGCTCTATTAGATTTTTGCTTTCTGTTGTGTTATTTTGCATTGTATCCATCTATTTTATGAGATGTGTTTTCAGTTTAAGTTCTGATTTTCTTCATGCTTGCTGGAATTCATTTATATTTGATCAAGTTCATTAAACTAAATCAGTTATTTAGATCTTCTTGACTCACCTCCACTTTTTCATATCTATTTTATGGGTTCTAACATTTTCTTCAATCAAGTTAAGTCTACTGTCAAAAGCTGAATGCTCTAAGAGATGATTCTGTTCAATTTCATTTCTTTTTTGTTTTATTTATTTTTGTTTTGTTTTGTTTTTTGGTTTTTCGAGGTAGGGTTTCACTCTAGCCCAGGCTGACCTGGAATTCACTATGGAGTCTCAGGGTGGCCTCAAACTCATGGTGATCCTCCTACCTCTGCCTCCTGAATGCTGGGATTAAAGGTGTGTACCAACACACCTGCCTCATTGTTGGTTTTTGATGGTTTGCTTCCAGTTCAGCAATTCTTTTGATCAAGGTTTCACTGGTTGTTGTGTTTTCATTTAGGGATTGAACATTTGTTGATTTCTCTATGATTTCATTGGAGGCTTCCATTGTGGGACTAGGCATCATTGGTGGAAATCTCTCAGTTTTCTGACTTTCATTGTTTTTTTGTGTTGTGGTCTACCCATCTTGAGGAGACACTTTATTCCATTGAGGAGGAAGCAAGTTTTTGTCCTTGTAGGATCTTCAGAGGGTTTGCTGTTTTAAATGTGAACTGGATTGGTACACTGGTGTATGATTGGGTTATAACAACAGATACATAGATTGTGGACATTGCAGATACATCAAAGCCTCCTGGGGAGCTTGGAGCTTTGGCCTACTCACTCCTCTTGCATATACACTTCAGCACATAGGCATCATGGGTTGGGGAGCCAGGAGCCAGGAAGCTGAAGAGCCAGAGGCAAAAGTCCTGCTCCTAAAGTGGTCCATATAATCCCTGATTCAGAGGAATATGGATGTGGATACCCAGTGGCCAGTCATGAAACCAGAGAAAATGTCTATTATCCCAGCCTGCACTCAGGACCTAGCCTCCTCAAACCAAGCACAGGGGGAACTTCAAGAACTAGGAAACTGGGAGGAGCCAGAGAACATGGATCTGGCCTACTCACACCCCACTGCATGCATCTTCTGGTGCCATACCTTCCAGTGCAGGGTGTTCAGGAGTTGGCACCCTCTTGCACTGGAATATCTTTTTTCCATCCTTTTACCCTAATGTGCTGTCTTTCCATATTTGTAAGGTGGGTTTCATATAGACAGAAAATTAATGGGTCCATTTTTCTGATCCAGTATTTTAGCCTGTGTCTTTTGATTTGGGCATTGAGTCCATTTATGTTTAGAATTATAACTGTCAGGTGTGAGTTAATCCCTATTAAGTTGGAGGCATTGTGAAGTTGAGTGTTTTCTTGAAGCATAGATATTTTCATGTGTGTTCTTCTTTTGGTTGTTAATTTTCCTTCCCATAGAGTCTTGAGTGTGATTTATTGTCCTTTAAGATTGGAATATTCTGTGCAATATTTTTGTGAGATTGGTTAGTGTTCATATAACTGTATAACTGGTTTCTATCATGAGCAATTCCTTTGCCTTCAAGGGCAAAATTTGCTGGGTATAGAATTTTAGCCATAGATTTTTAGGGTTTAAAATGTTCCACTCCAATCTTTTCTGGTTTCTAGAGTTTCCATTGAAAAGGCAGGGGAAATTGTGATGGAATAGCCTTTGTATGAAACAAACTGTTTTACTCTTGTAGCTTGTAGAAACTTTTTTTCCAGAGTTGAGAGTATTAACTATAATATTACATAGGGAATTTTTTTTTTCTTGAGTACTGTCTGTTTGGTGTTCTGAGCACCTCTTTTATTTTACGGGGATTTATTTCATGATTTTAGCGGAATTTTCTTCTATAATTTTGTTGAAGATGTTCTCTATGCCTTGGTCTGTATTTCTTCCCCTTCTTGTTTGCCAATGATTTGAACATTTGGTCTTTCTAAGGTGTCCCACATTTCCCTCATGTTCTGTAAAAATGTTTATTTTTTGAGATTTAGTACTGTTTTTTCACTGCCAAAAATTTTTTATGTCTTGTCCTCAGGTTCTGATAATGTATCCTCTCTTTTGTCCACTCAGTTGGTGAGGATTTCTTGGGAGCCTTTTAAAAGAGTTATTTCATTGCTGTTGTCTCTTATGTTGTCATGTTTTCTTTTTTCAGTATCTCCATTTCTGTGGTTTTTGAATTTTTTTTAAATTGTTATTACTTTATTTGTTTGCATGTGAAATAGAGGCAGAGGAAGATAGAAAAAAGGAGAATGGGTGGACCAGGGCCTCTAGACACTGAAAACAACACCAGATACATGTGACACCTTGTGCATCTGGTTTTGTAAGGATACTAGGGAGTAAAACACAGGTTCTTAGGTTTTGCAGGCAAATGTTTTAACCGTTAAGCTATCTCTCGAGCACACAATTTCATTTATTTTTTTAGAGTTGCTGTTGTTGTTTCTGTTCGTTCCTGCATTTGATTATATCTTCATTGAGTTTATTTTGTTGCCCATTGGGATGATTTTTGTTGCTTCTCCTCCATTTCTATAATTATTTTTGATTCTATTAAATTTTTGTTCGTTTTATTGTGGGGTGTCACTGTAACCCAGGATGACCTGGAACTCACTCTGTAGTCACAGGCTGGCCTTGAAGGAACAGCATTCTTCCTACCACTGCCTCTCCAGTGCTGGGATTAAAGGCATATGCCACCACAACTGGTAAAATATGCCTTTTTATTGTTTCTGTTTATGTGCTTTCAATTTTCTGAAATGTGTATTAAGATCTTCTTGTGGATTTGTTTTTATTTCCTTCAGCCATAAATCAACTAGAAGAAAAAGTAGGGAGAACACTCCAAGTTATAGATGTAGGGAAAGACTTTCTGAAAAAGACCCAAGTAGTACATGGAATTAGACAAATTCTCAAGAACTCATGTAAAGAGCTATTTTACAGATAAAAATAATAAGAAGAGTCAATAGAATGCCTACTGACTGAGAGAAAATGTTCATGAGTGATAACTCTAACAGAAATTTAACATCTAGATTCTACAAAGAACTCAAAAATATGAACAATAAAATCATGCACCCAACTTAAAAAATGGAGTCGGAAATTAAATAGAGAGTTCTCACAGAAAGAAATACAAATGACTATTAAACATTAAAGAGATATTCAACATATATACTCATCAACAAAATATACATTAAAATGACTATGAGATTCCATCTCACTCCAGTCAGAATAGCAGCTATAATATATATATATAGATAGATAGATAGATAGATAGATAGATAGATAGATAGATAGATATATGTATATATGGGTTGTGTGGAAGAAGGAAACCTTGTCCACTGTTGGTAGGAGTACAAACTTGAACAGTCACTATGGAAATCAATATGGATACTCCTCAAAATGATGAAACTAAAACCACCATTAAACCTAGATATACCTCTTTAGGGCATATACCCTAAAGACCCTGCTATATACCACAGAGACATGTCTCCTCATTTTTACTGCAGTTTTATTCACAATAACCAGGAAATGGAATCAGGCCAGATGGCCATCAACAGATGGTTAATGAAGAGTGGTTATTATACACAATGGAATTCTACTTAGTGGTAAGGAAAAAAAATGAAACAAATTTTCAGGAAAGTAGAGGATCTTGGAAAAAAAAATCATACTAAGTGAAGTCATACAGGTTTAGAAAGACAAACACTACATGCCATCTCTCCTATGTGGTTACGAACATGATCCACCTTCAGTTAATTGATAGTCATAATGAATAGCAACAATATGGACATGGTATAAGATTGAAGCCAAGAAAAAGGGAAAATAGGGAGGGAGGGGAAGAGGGGCTACTTGACAATAAATAGATTGTTAAAAACGGAAAAAGAACGAAAGACAGAGAGAGAGGACGGAAAGAAGGAAGGGAGGAAGAGAGGGAGAGAGGGAGGGAGGGAGGGAGGGAGGAAGGAAGGCCTTAGCAGTAGAAGAAGGAGGAACTGGGGGAGGGAATTCACAAACTAATTAACAACATAAATCAATTTTATAGAAATTATCTTCCTCCATACCATTCAATAAGTCATTGCTCTCAATAAGGAGGAGCCCATGGAAAAGAGATCCATAAAAGGTGGAGAAAGAATTAACCTAAAACTATGGGCTCTGGGTGGTAATTCCCAGGGCCAGAATTGGGTAAACCCCTGTTGCAGTCAGGTTTGCATTGCTGATAGAAATCATCCAAACAAGGGAAGCTTGTGTGAAAAAAGAGGTTTAATTTGGCTTACAGGCTTGAGGGGGAAGTTCCATGATGGCAGGGAAAACAATGGCATGAGTAGAAGGGCAGAGGGTGGAAATCACCCTCTTGCCAACATAAGATGGACAATAGCAACGGGAGAGTGTGCCAAACACTGGCAAAGGGAAACTGACTCTAACACCCACAAGCCCGCCCCCAACAATACACTCTCCCCAGGAGGTGCTAATTCCTAAGTCTCCATCAGCTGGGAACCTAGCATTCAGAACATCTATGTTTATGGGGGACACCTGAATCAAACTACCACATTCCTCCCCTGGCCCCCATAAAATGATATCCATACATGATGTAAAATACAATGTAGTAAGTCCAACTTTAAAAGTTCCGATAGTCCAAGATCTTTTAACTGAGCCATAATATAAAAAAATTCCCCCCAAATCCCATAATGCACAGAATATACACTCACACTGCAAAGGATGGTATTGGGCATAGTAAAGAAATATTCAACCAATACAAGATTTAAAACAACCAGGGCAAACATCAAACTCTGCGTCTTCAAGTCCAACAATTCTAGTCAATGACAAATCTCCAAGTCTGATAATTCTAACCAGCAACAAGTCTCTGGTATTATAATTCCACCCCTCCAGCTAGGCTACTCAAAAACCTGGAAAACATCATCAGCTCTGGCAGCTTTCCTTAGCAGCCATCTTGTGGTTCCAGTATCTCCACTGGGTCTCCACTGCAATCCATGGTTAATCCTCATGGCCCCATGGGGTCTCCATGAAGGCATCTTGCAAACCTGCTTCACACTGTCCATGGCCATTTCCAAAATGTAAGACCATGTTGCAAACTCAATGACCTCTTTCCTGCATTTCTTATACTCCACAATACCAGGTAGGGTGCCAATTTGTTAGTCCAGGGGGGGAATAAAGCAGACTTTGAAGAATAGGACACTCCTTTAGCACTCAGGCCCTTCAAAAGAATCTATGATCTTCCTGTTGCCACAGTGCAGGTCAGCTAGCCCAGTCTCAAAGGTTGAAATCTCCATTGCAGCTAAGCAGGCAATGGTTCACCCAAAGATTTTTGTTTCTGTGCCACATCCCTCTGCACACTCCAGTTCATTTCTCTGCAAAGCAACACTGCACAACTTCTCAGGACATGGGCACAAGACTAAGCTTCTTACACAAACTGCTATCCCAGTCCAAGCAAAGCTCTTTCTCACTCTCATAAGCCAAACCTCACAATCCATAGTTCTTACTGCATTCAGGAGAGTGTGCTAAACACTGGCAATGGGAAATTGACTATAACATGCATAAGCCTGCCCCCAACAATATACTCCCTCCAAAAGGTGTTAATTCCCAAATCTCCATCAGTTGGGAATTTAGCATTCAGAACACCTAATTTTATGGGGGACACTTGAATCAAACTACCACACCCCACAATGAGGTGCTGGTCAGGTAGGCACTAAATCCCCAAAATAATACAGGTCATTGTCAAAACACTTGCTTACCTGTAAAAGCTAAAAGGTAAGACCCTATTGCTGAAGACACAGGATATCAAGTGACCTTGCTGGAACTGAGAGGGAATCCAGTTCCTTCACAGCTAGCCCTCATAGTACTGGAAAGTGCTATGAGACTGACTGGAGAATAAGAAGGAGAGCCTTCCATACACAAAATTAACCAGCCAAGCAAGAAGTATACACTTGTGCAATAGTTGTGCACAGCCAACTCAGGTAACCAGCTTATCATGGATTGTGTATGAGATTAGCTCAGAGGGGATAGAGCTCATTCTGGCTCTGCAATCCCAGCCAGATTCCTTATGACAGGAAACCAGCAAGATCTAAAAGGAACCTCCACTGCTTTTTAACTAGGAAGAGTGGACATATTCATTAATTTCTCTCTAATAATCAGGATTATTCCCTTTAATTCATACTACTCTCACTCTTTGTTGGAGAATCTATTCTATCTTAAAGATGATGTGAAATAATAGGGAGAACCAAGATACATAATAAATCAAGAAGAGAGAGACAACTGTCTACCATCCATGAGATGGGTCACGTCTAACTCATCTGCCCAAGTCTAGAAGTTCGAACAGAGGAAGGGGTGACACAAATACTGTTCTCATGGATAGACTGAAAACTAGCTACAGGGAGATGGTTACAGACACGGTGGTTACTAAAACCTCATCAAAACATAGATACAGAAGCTACACACAAAGGAACACTAAATCAGACCTCTATCTTGCCTGCCAAGGCTTAGGAAACATATCAAACAAGGGTGCAGAAAGATGTAAGGGCCTCAGGATGGGTGGAAATAGCCTGAAGCACTGGACCCCCCCACCCTCACCCAACAGACTGACTGAGGCCTCTTGGTCCCCACAATGAATACCAAAACCTTCACTGAAGAAGACTCTTAGAAGCATTGGGACAAGAGGGTCTAAAAGTACAACCTATTTTATCAATAAATAATATTTTTTTTTAAATACATCAGGCTATGGGGGACATAAATTAAAAAAAAAAAAACCTGAGACAATGGTGGACATAGATCAAAAATACCACAACTGGGCTACAAGAGGGCCTACACCTACTAAATTATCTCTAGACTATTAGTGGTTATCCCATTTATCTGATGCTGACTACACTCTACATTGTAGAGTTTGCTTCTCTTTTTCAAATAAATTCAGAACCTGAGGAGAATCATCCCATTGCACCTCACCAGGGTCCCAGCTGAAACCATAGAGTAATTGGGAAATAAGCAAGAGTGCTTCTTTCTTGGTGAACCTGGTACCAGCACAAGGGTGAAGGAGATAGACACTGAACACTCAACTCCTACCAAACCAGATATCCAGAAACACAGAGGCTCCCAAGACCTCATCACTGTAGTAGACCTAAAATGAACACATCATGACTCAGGGAAATTTGCAGAAGAGGGTGTGGAAAGATTGTTAGAGCCACATGTTGGGACATTATGCACAAAGACATTGCCTCCTCCCCATAGGTGATGGCTATTCCCACAATACACAACCCACATTCCCTAAGGAGGAGGGTCACTTGGGTGGGGGGGAGGACAGGGAGGAGGCTTACAATGGTACCATCATGGCTGTATACACACTGTGTACATAAATAATAATAAAAAAGTTTGGGGGCTGAAGAGGTGGCTTATCAGTTAAGCACTTGCCTGTGAAGCCTAAGGACCCCAGTTCAAGGCTCAATTTCCCAGGATCCACATTAGCCAGATGCACAAGGAGGCACATGCATCTGGAGTTTGTTTGCAGTGGCTGGAAGCCCTGGCTCGCCCATTTTCTCTCTTTCTCTCTCTCTATCTGCCTCTTTCTCTTTATCACTCTCAAATAAATTAATTAATAAGCTTTTAATCAAACTTACACAGTTTCATATGATGTCAGCACTGCACATGTCATGTGAAATGCCATGTTCTTAACAAATTTCCCAATAACATCTTGTGATTAAGTTTGCACTCATGAAGACAGCCATATATTTTGTGCTTTCATATGTCACCATGTATATTTTAATCTGGCAAGTATTGCAACATTTTGTTTGAGAACAAAATTCATCAAATTCTACTTTCACCAATAACATCAGAGGCCTTCATCCTTCTTTATTTCTAAAATTATTAATCTTTAAAACTTACACTTAACTCCTTAAAGCATTACTTTATAGCCATAAATAATATTCCTAATAGGTGGAAGTGCTTTCAGACTTTCGACATGATGAAAATTAGTAATAACAGCTGAAGGTACCAAGTTTGTTTCAGATTATAATTTTATATTTCATGGACTAATTTTATTTTCTCTAATATTTAAAAATGAGAGGGAAAGTATCACTCCAGATCCCTTTGAAGTTAAATGAAAGAAGATATGCTTTCCTCTTGTCATGAATTATGTAGTTTCTATATTAACAAATCAGCATGGAATTATATAAGAGTCTCAAATATTGAATTTTCCAGCAAATTGAATATTTGTCTTAAAAAAGAAAGTAACATAGTCACTAAGGAAAGTTAAGTGAATTAAAAATGAGTAATACATTTTATCATCTGATAGGATGTAGTAGCATGAAGCTATATTGATTTTGGAAAATAATATTTTCCCAAGCACAGTCAGAGGAAAAAGAGGTGTCAAGGAGAGAAAAGGATCTAGGAAGAAGAAAAAAATATAGATATCAGATTGAGAAAGAGGGAGAGAGAAATACAGTGGTGTGAAATGTCATATTTTCATTTCCTTAGGGGATTTCCTTTACTTACCATGTTTCTTTCTTACACAGAAAATTCACACAGAATAATCTCATTGCAACATTTTTCTCCTGAATTTTCAGTTGATTTTAATGAGGCTGATTGCAGCGATGCTCAGTTCACAGCTTGGGGATTACCAGGTGCAAGTCCACAGAACACAAACGCTAAGAAGATAATGGATGGCATGAGGACGTTTGCAACAGTTCAGGTTCAAAGGAGTATTATCCAACATGATTGCATAGAAAATTATCAAAGATTTAATATCCCTGGGCTTTATTTTAAACTCCACAATATATTCCTGTCTGGGACAGGGGACAATGGCACACATTGTATGGCAAATATTAAACAATTACTGAGAAAAAAAAAAAACAAACAGATGCAGCAAGCAGCTGCACACATTTGATTCAGCCTCATACTACAGAGATATGTGCTAATGTGAGGATAGCTAGACTGGATGCTTTCCCACTAAGAGATCTGTGCCCTCTGCAAAGTTGACATATGAGAAACCAGTGCAACTAGAAGGTAATAGAAACTCTCTAGTTGGGACCAACATTGGTGAAAGTTTGAGGGAAATGAAATGGAAGCTCTGCTTGCTCCTAAACAAATCCATCCAGCTCATCTAGATCTTTACTAAGCTATCCAGACAAGGAGTGGGACATTTACCTCTTTTCTCTTAGTTCACAGGTTTATATCTTATAGTGAATGATGATCCTTAAAATACAAATTTCACAAGTTTTCACAATATTAACATGTGATTTTGGTTGTGTTTTTGGAGATAAACATATCCTAAACCTTTGTTTACTCATTTTCATATAGCATTTACTCAATATTTTGGAATTATAATTCTGTTAGCTTTTATATTTATGACTATGAACAAGTCCCTGAATTTCATTAGCTTCAGTTTATTCAGTGGAAAACCAGATATGCCAACTTCTTTATGGCATCACTTAATATAGAAATAAGTCATTGGCAAATGTGTCCCTTTCTTTTGCAAGAGATTCCAAGGACTGTTAAATTGAATGTCATGGCTGGGGAAGACAACCTAGTAATAAATATCTATGCCTAATAACATATGTAACTGCATGGAACAGGTAAAACAAGCACATGTATACCCACATCTCTGCAGATTATTACTTCCTGACTTTTTATTTCTCTCTATTATTATTGTTCTTCTACCTTAAGAAAATGACATGACACTGAAAAACCCTGCTGGAACTGAACTGAAAACCTCCTCCATGTAGACCAGCTGACAGAAAACTGGAAGAAGCCATTCTACATGCAGTTCAATGGGAGAAAGAGAAATCACCAATGAAGATACTCAACAGTGGACACTGCAAGCTTTATATTTTGCCAACCAGGCTAAATGAGTCAACGGGGGCAAAAGTGGCACGTCTGTCATGGTGGAAACCAACAGCCCTCTAATTGGACTAGAGGCCTGCTCCACAGGAGGGAAAACATCCCTGATACTGAAACCCTGTAGGTTTTCACCTACAACAGGGGTAGTCATGAGCCCTAGGGGGTGTAACATCTGCTGATGTCTGGCTAATATATATACTATGCTCACCAAACTGCCCAGTGAGCACTTCTCTTAATGTTCATACCCATATATTAATGCTACTCTCACTTTTGGTTAGAGGAGCTTCTCTTTTCAGATGTTAGTGACTTTGGGATGACTCAGAAGGCACCATGGTGCTGAGAAGAAGTGACAAAGGAGTGCTCAGTACTGCAATATCTCTATCACACCTTCCAAGGCTCAGGATCCATTGTGGAAGAGGTGGTGGAAAGAATGTAAGATACAAAGGAAGGGTAGGACTCCTTACAACGTGCTCCTCCAGACACAAAATGGCCTGTATATCCATGACCTCACAGTGCCTGACACTACCTACACAAGACCATCATAATAGAAAGAAAAGATGATGACATCAAAATAAAAGAGACTGATTGAGAGGGGGAGAGGATTTGATGGAGAGTGGAGTTTCAAAGGGGAAAGTGGAGGGAGAGAGGGCATTACCATGGGATATTGTTTACAATTATATAAGTAGTCAACAAAAAATAACAAATATATATATATATTTTGGCTTTTCAAGGTAGGGTCTCACTCTAGCCCTGGCTGACCTGGACTTCACTATGGAGTCTCAGGGTGGCCTCGAACTCATGGCAATCCTCCTACTTCTGCCTCCCGAGTGCTGGGATTAAAGGCGTGTGCCACCATGCCCGGCTAATATTTTTTTTTAATTAAAAAAAGAAAAAGAAAATGACATGAAGACTTTGTACATGTTGTAGAGTTTATGGTAGAAGGCCTGGTTTCTGAACCATGGCCTTCTCAGAGACAATGTATAACAAGTTGTGTAAAGCACTTTTCCAAGACAAGTGGCTTTGTCTACCCAAATAAGTGCAGAATAGTCATTCCTGTTGAAGAAGTCAAGCATAGGCTATCAGAGAAAGTTGAACTTTAAATAGATACCTATGTTCTAAATGACAAAATGTCTTCATTCTCCATTTCATAGTTTATTTTAAGGTGAATGACAAGGTCACAAAAATTCTCCACATGCCTCTTTAACATTCATAAAAATATATTAAGCTTAACTAAACTGCTAGTCACATGAGAATTTTTAATGGTTTATGGTTATTAGTAATATTTTAATAATGAGGTTACTGTCCAAGTTCAGACTTATTCCAGCCCATTTCTACTCATGAGCACATATTCTAATCACAGTGTCATGGATCCCAGTTCTCGGTTTTAGGGAAACATGACATCCAATCTCTTGAGGTATTCTACAAAGGGCTTTTATTTGAAAGACAATGTCTCAAGAATGTGTTTGACCTGAGGCATATCTGAAATGTAATAATGGTGACATGTGTCACAACAGACTATTTTGTCACCTAAAACATTTCTCCAAATCTCCCACTGGTAAAATAATGATATTTTGGTTCTGAAAAGTAGGTCCTGTCTAATGGGAAAAGGCAGAGTCATAAGATCAACACTTCTGCATTTCCTTATATCATGAGCTATCAGAAAAGACACCACATTTTTCCCATTTGAGAGCTCAAGGTAAAAATGTCAAAAACAAAAATAACAGGAACTTTATTTTTTAAAAAAATTTAAAGAACCTAAGCTTTTATTTTTTAGTCTTGGGGCAAGCACCATATCAGTTAAATTTTATAATGTTTGTCTCTATGGGACAACGTAGTTCTATTTGGGTTCACCTTATATTATCCATGGACATGACAGGAAGCTCTGAGTTTCAGAGCTGTTCTTGAAACACTTGTCACCCTTAGCTTGTGCACATAAGCTAGTGTTCCTTTCTTCCCCACTGTTTACTTCTCATATTTGAAGTGAGAATTAAAATGTAATGATAAATATCATGGGCATTAATGTAAAAGCGCCTCAACAAATGTCATTGTGAAAAATAACTAAGATGTGCACTGAGCCACACAGATTGATAATAGGACTGAAATTCAAAATAATAGGCTCCAAAAGGATGTACACTAAGTTTAGGCAGGTTCACTCATCCACTTAAACAGCTAAGGCCTTGGTCTTATTAATTTACATAATGAACATAGTACAACATCTTGTGTGCACTAAACAATAAGTAGTATGTTTTCTCTGACACATTTTTTTTAGCAAACATGTAGAGTTAAAATTTTTTTTCTATGCAGGAAATGAGAAAAGTAAAGCTATTATTTGGGGGAAAATGAAATTGAAAATTAGACAAAGAATAGGCTAAACTGTCTAGTGCCAAGGAAATCCTCTTTCTTCTGCTAGCACTGACTTAACAAAATAGAATGTCATCATTGTGACACTTCAATATATCAGAGCTTGCTCCTGTATTGCTCACACAGAGGATCTCACATTTGACTTCTAGATGTCAATGGAAAATATCCCTTTAATCGTAATAGTTCCTGCCACTTAATATTGAGATTAACCCCATTAAATTAAACTGAAAAGCAGTCTTCATAGTATAGTTGTTATCTAAAGCTAATGAATAGTGGAATACATTTGTCATTCTGATTCATGAAATCCAGGAAATATAATCCGTACATTTTGTCACACTGCTTATCTGTGAGGAGGATGTGTTAAACCATAGTGTACTGTAACTGTGTGTGGCTAAAGATTTACAATTTAACCCATACAGCATCTGTATCCATTGAAGATCACTACCTCTCTGTCAACAAATAAAAATGTTAGAATTAAACAGATGTCATTGCTTATAAGAAGAGGCTTCAAGATTTGCAAAGGCAAGACAACTCTCTAATTCAAAACAATTCTAAGCCCCTCTCCCCTAAATAACGTATGTGCCAAGGGGAATACAATTCTTTCAGAAAATAATCACCTCCAGGAAATCCCTAGGGGATAAGCTTAATACATTGTTCCATACCCTCTGTGCCTTGCCTCAGCATAAGACAGCAAGAAAATTAAAAGATTGGTATTGTGTATGGAAGACATCGTCTTTCTTTCAATACTTTTAAATGAACTCACCTCATTCTTATTCATGGAAGGAAAACACCCACACACTTCTATGAAACCAAAGTCAATAGAAATATCCACATAGCCAAAATAAGGATTTTTCTGTGAAGGAAGAAAAAATATGCTGAAAGTATCCTCAATATTGGACAACTTTGAATTGTACACTTTGAATTTTAATAATATTTCTTTTGATAAAAAAGTGAAAAGGCAACTTCAAAACTCATAATAAAAAAACACTGCCTTTTCTTCTTTCAGAGCGTGTACAACTACTTAGAAAGCTTAGACTCATTCCTTTTTGATATCAAAAGAAAACATTTATCAATATTTGTGATGGAAAAAATTAAAAATTCACTTGGACAGCCATGGTCAATGTAAGAAGGACAAAGGTTAACACACGCTATGCTGGTGTGTGAGAAACTGCTGCACTTGCACACTGTTACCACAGCCTCATTCATACAGCTGCACTGGAGGAATTTTTTGACAGCATCTATCAGATTACTAATTTAAGAATCTTACGAGCCAGAATCTTTCTTATAAGAATATGTCCCATGAGTATATATTTCATACCTGTACATTTCCACATTTGTTTGTAACAGCAAAGCCACTGGGATTCTATTGTGGGTTTCCACTCAATAAGAAGTGTCTATGGATATCTCGTGGCAAAAAGGAGAAGCATGAATCTACTTGAGTTAAGCATTCAGTCACCAGAAAGATCTCAAATGATGGCATCTGAATTGGAATGGAAGGCACTGAGCCAAATTCCTATCATCTGTTGAAAGAAAAAATGAAACTCCAAAATGCTAACAATGAATTGATTAATGAATTAACATTTCTTTACTACCATAGTGGCAAACAATGCTAAAAGATAAACAGCACCATAATAGCATAGTACTAATGATCCAAACACATTATGGCTTTATGAAAATAGTCAATAAAAAGTTTAAATAATACACAGTATTTTTAATTTTTATTTTATTATTTTTTTCTGCTTTTATTATTAAGAGCATAGTTTGTATGGATACGTAATGTGCTGTTACCATGTTTTCCCTCTCCCTGCCCCCATTTCTCTAGAGGTCCTCCTTACTGGGGTTCAGGGTTATGAGTGAGAGCAGCAGTCAGTTATTGGGGAGGGGCAATGCCTCTGGGTGTGACGTCCCAACATTTTGCTCTTACAATCTTTCCATCCCTGCCTTCTGTAAAATTCTCTGAGTCTTAGTGGGTGTGTTTTAAGTCTTCTTCATTGACAAGCTCTTAGGAGCCTCTGAAGTTCTACTTTTGTATGTGTGGAGTACCCTCAGTGTCTGTCTCCTTCATCCTGGTGCTGATTATCAGGCTCACCAGGCTGATTTTCATCTCCCCAGTCCTTCTGTGGTTTCACCTGGGCCTTGGATGAAATGTGAGGGGTGGTTTATCCTTAGTTCTTACTATCTTCTGTAAAAGAAAAAATAGATTCTCCAATGAAGAGTGAAGCAGCACAGGTTAAATGTGATAAGCATTATTAGTTCAGGGAGATTTTGATGGATATAGCCCCCTTTTTAGCCAAACACTAGTGCGACCTTCTCATTGGAGAGCATAATGTTTGTCTACATAGGATTCTGACCTGCTTCCCAGTTACAAATAGTTTTGTTGTTTTTTTTTTTTTTTTTCCCTCACTGAGCAGATCTAGTGGCCAATGAAAAAGCCATTAGATACCCAATAAGACTGTGTGCCACCATTGCACTGGCATGTATTTCTTGTCAGGCTGGTTGCTTCTGAGTAGCTTAGACTGCTGGTTGCTCAAGCAATTGTTAGCTACTTTCTTCTAGTAGCTCATGTAGAGCTTTCTATCACTAGATGCGCTAACTGTCTAGGGTGTTTCTCTCTTCCAGAGTTCATCCAGGTCTCTCTATGTTTGTGTCAGCAGCATATGGTGTCTTTAGCAACAGGGTCTTGTCTTTGACTTCACATAGGTAATCAAGTGCTTTGACAGATTCTATCTTGTTTTGCAGGCCTCATAGGTTCTTCTAATCAATAGCTCAATGTGAGTAGTAACTGATTTCTGGTGCTGGGAGCTACAGGTCAGAGCTAAAAAATAATTTAAAATTAGGCTTCATCCCACCCTCTTCAGGGCCATTCTTTTTAGGCATTCCCCCATATTTCTGTTGAGGATTAAATTTTTTAGTCTCACTTCAAAGAGAAATATTTTTATGATACAAGTTCATTTTGAGTTTACTTTTGTGTTTTCCCCCACTGTGGTGGTTTGAATAGAATAGATGGCCCCCAATATATTTAGTTCTTTATTGTTTATAGTTTGCATCTGCTGGCTACCTGGCTGGAGTCAATGTCACTGGGTGGATCTTAAGGTGTGGTGGTGGGTTTCTGATTTCAATCTAAAGATATGCAAAGTGTGCCTAGCTGGAGTTCCTGAAGTGTGCTGTGGCTTTTGACCTTTTATGCTTGTGCTTCTTCTCTCTCTTTGCTTGGGCCTGTGAAGGCAGGCCAGCTTCTTCTGCCATTATGGAACTTCCCCTGGATCTGTAAGCTTCAGTAAATATCCCTTCCTCCATAACTGTGCCTGGTCTGGAAGTTCATCTCAGCGAACCTAAAGCTGTCTGCTACACCCACCTTCCCCTGTCTCTCCCCTCAAAACCTTCCAACATTATTGTCTGGGCCTTGAGTTGCCTACCAGGTATGACAAAAATTGGTGCTGATCCATGTCAGAAACTACAGATGACTGACACCATGTGCTGTTTGTCTTTCTCTGATTGTGTGAGTTTACTGAGTATGATCTGTTCCAAATCCATTCAATTTTCAAATAGTTTTATTGTATTAAATGCAAATCAACAGTGAAGGAGGGTTCCTCTTTCCTCACATCCTTTCTAACATTTGTTGTCATTAGATTTTTTTTTTTTCCAGTGATGACCATCCTTACTGGAGTAAGGTAGAATCTCATAGTTGTTTTAGTTTGCATTTCTCTGATACTTAAGGATGTTGAACACTTTCCTAAGTGTGTATTAGGTATATATATATCTCTTCCTTGGAGAACTCCCTATTCAGTTTTCTACCCAATTTTTTGAGTGGGTTGTTTGATAATTTACTGTTCAATTTCTCGAGTACTTTGTAGATAATGGACATTATTCAGTGGTTTAGCTGGCATTTTTTCTCCATCTGTGGATAATCTTTTGTTCTTGATTGTGGTATGATTGTGCAAAAGATTTATAGTTTCATGAGATCCCATTGGTTGAATGTTTAGTTTACTGAAAACTACTTTCACATTTATCTGATACAGTGTTATGTATTTGTATTTTTGTTAATATGATCAGAAGAGTGACATCATTGGATGTTTATCTTCAAAAAGAAGAACTTGCCTGCATGTACATGTGGAGAGTTAGATTAAAGAAGAGCAAAATACTCATAACCAGTTAGAAGACACCAGAGTTGTCCAGGAAAGAACTGATGTTATATTAGATAAGAACATTAGTAGTAGGCTCAAAGAAGCAGTTGATCTTTATATATTTATTGTATATATTAATATATTTTAGTTATTATTTTGAGTGTTCAAAGGGTAGTCAAGAGTGACTCTCAGAATTTTACACTTGAATAAGTGATATATTTGACCATGATTCACAAGTAATTGGGAGAGAAGTTATGAGAAAAGCAAGAAAACATGGAGATTTCAATTGCGTGATGTTTATTAATCATGAAGAGGAAGTAAACCAGTGTCCAGTGGGCAATATTAGCAATAGCAAATGAAAGATTTCTGACAATAACTTATTAGAAAATGCAATCTATGTGTGTCAGGACACTCCTGAACAAGATGGATATAGTGTTACCAGCAGACCCCATTATTCCCTTACTGGGAATTTACCCTAAAAGCTCCACATCTCAGTTCAGAAATATTTGCTCAACCATGTTTATAGCTGCTAAATTCATAATAGCTAAAAAGTAGAATCAACCCAGGTGCCCATCATTGGATGAATGGATAACCAAGATACAGTATAGCTAGACAATGGAATTCTATTAATCAGGAAGAAAACAATGGCACATTGAAATTTGTAGAAAAATGGTCAAACTTGGAACAGATCATTTTAAGTGAGCCAATACAACCATGGAAAGACAATCATTGCATGATTTCACTCATCTGCAGTTCCCAACCTGGATCAGCTCAAGTTGCTGACATACTGAATAGCATCTTGAGGCTTGGACAATAGGGAGGGTAGGGCTTAGGGGAAGGGAAAGGGTGAAGGGGACACAAAATCTGAACCCAAATTGAGCTGGTACTATAGAACCCTATATCTTAGAAATCAGTCTAAAAGATGGAACCCTCAAGTGAACCTTAGAAGGAGCACCTGAATCAAAGTCCCCTGGAGAGAGTGAGATGAAACCTAACCTCAAATTTCTCCTGTTTCTCCTTTTTCCTCTGGCTTTTTCTTTTCCCTTGGCACTGGCCTATAATTCCTTGTACCAGGATGTGGTCTACATCCACAATGAACTGTTGATTAGAGAGACTAGATCTCCCAAAACTAGCAAGGCAGAGGTCTGTCAGCACAACTGATTACCCACCAGAAGTTAATGGTAAGACCCTACTGCTGAAGACAGCAAATTCTGCTGGCATAGGAATCTGGAGGAGAACCAGTCCTGAGATAATTATTCCATCTAGTGCCAGAAAATGCTACAGGATCTACCAGATAAAGGTGGCCAACATGTGTCCAAGGAATTCTAAGTCTAAGTGACTCAAAAGCAAACAACTTAATGTGATGCTCACACAAGTGCCATAGTGGTACACACCCATGATGGGTAACCAGCTGCTCTTGGACTGGCTAACAGATCCACTCAGTGGAAAGGAAACCATCTAGAACTGGGAGACAACTCAGAATCATATCCAGATAATCTTTCAATAGAGTGGGAGGAAAGATTTTTAGAGCCATAAGTTCAGACATTTTGCACAGAGACATTGACTCTCCCTCATAACTGACTGATGGCCCCATAATGAATGGCCCACAATCCCCATGGGGTTGACCTGCATCCCCAATGAGGAACTCCTCTTTAGAAAAGAGGCAGGGAGGAGGGAAAGGTTGGTACCAACATGTGTTGTTTACCTACAAAATATGTCCATATCTAATAATAAAAATAAATAAAATTTTTATAATGATGTCTACTTCTTATTTTATACATTTTTATACTGTTTGAAGTATAAACATAGATAATTTGAAAGAAAAAACATAGATAATTTGAAATGACATACATAAGAATGCATATGGAATAAAATTCATAAGACCAATAAATAAAGTCAATAAATATCAAAGCAAAATTAAATTTGCAAATTTGTTTCAGAATTAGCCTAATGTCAAAAAGAATTATAAAATAGCTAATGTATTATATAAAAATAAAAACGACATACGATTAATATAACAAAACTGTAAAATCAGAAACTATACATGTAAAACATGTCATATTTAATTTTTATAATTTCTAAAAATATTATTAATCCATAGTGTATAAAAGAATCCATTAAAATTTTAAAATAATTTGGTCCTGAAAGTGTTTGTTACTAACAAATGTCATAATATTCTATAACCCAATTAAATAATGCAGACTGATGATACAAATTTGACCATATTATAATTGTGAAGATATTAAAGTACAGGTATATTAAGAAATAAACATTACTTTATGAACTTGTACATTAAAATTTTATAAGGAAACTGTTGGTTTTTCTTGAAGAAATGAAGAAGGAAGGGAAGGCTGTTGGCCACTTTCAATAACTATATTCTAATATTGCTTCTTTAAATTATCCAGGAAATATTTTCTGAATGACACATGAGTGCATCAGATGCAGAAGAAATAGATAATGGATAAACTGTGCAGGTGAAACTACCTAAGGGAAATATGTCCAGGCAGATTGGAGCAACAGCAAAGGTCTAAGAGAGTGTTTGCTTACTACATCTGAAAGGAGCACTAAGGATTGCTATGTCTAAAAGTCCAAAGACAGTTCACTGGGCCTAGTGGACCGAAAAGAGAAGTAGAAGGGATGAAAGACAGAGATCGGAACAGAAGTTCTGAGACTTTCTGTCTTATAGCAAATTCTCTGCTTTAGTAACATGGGAAGCCACCACAGGGTTAGTCACAAGAAAGACACAATCTGATTTACGCTCTATCAACATCCTTGTCACTAATATTAAAGAGTTGAAAGATGGGTAATTTGGTCCATTTGTGCTGCTATTCCAAAATACTAGAAGCTGGGTAACTAATGAATAGAAATTCATTTATTTCTCACCATTTTGAAGTTCAAAAAGTCTAAACTCAGGCTGGAGAGATGGTTTAGCAGTTAAGGCATTTACTAGCAAAGCCTGAGGACCCAGGTTTAACTCCACAATACCAATGTAAACCAGTTGCACAAGGGATTACACAGGTCTGGGGTTCATTTGCAATGGCTGAAGACCCTAGCATACTCATTCTCTATTTCTCTCTCTCTCTCTCTCTCTCTCAATCTCTCTCTCTCTCTCTCCCTCCCTCCCTCCCTCTTTCTCTCTGTCTCTCAAACAAATAAAGAAAAAAAAATTTGAAATGAAAAAAAAAAACAAACCTCTCAACACGAGATGCTAACAGGTTCCAGAGAAACATTTTGCTACATTTTCCAGAGAAGTGTTATGGCCTCATCTATTGGAACTTTGAGATGTGAGCCTCTCAAATCCTGCACAAGCATCTTTTATTTCATTGCCATTTTGTTGATCCTCTTCCTCAACCTAATGGCAACTTCCTCCTAGTCCCTTACTTCTCCCAATATTCTTTTTGCTTTCATGTCAAAGAATTCTGCTATACTCATCTTCATCTTGCCAAATGCTCCCTTAATATCTTTTCTCCCTCTCTCGTGGTCCTCTGTCTAGCTTCATAACCTATGTCCAATCTAACACACACACACACACACACACACACATACCATCTTTACATGAGAGAAAATATATGGTATTTTATTTCTGATGTCAGTTTACTTTGTTTAAGGTAATAATTTCTAGTTTCATCCATTTTCCTAAAAATGATTTCACTTTTCATTAAGAGTAAATAAAATTCCATTTGGTAGAAACAGAACATTTTCTTTATGCATTTATTGATAGACATCTTGGCTTATTCCACTTCCTGGCAACTATGAATAGTGCATAAATAAACCTGGATGTGCAAGTATTTCTGTGGTGTGTTAATTTAGAATCCTTAGGGCATATACCTAGAGGTGGTACAGCTGAATCATGTGATAGTTATCTTTCTAGTTTTTGAGAAATTTCCATACTGATTTCAATAGTGGCTGTAATAGTTTACATACCTGTTGGGAGCCATAGAGCAAAAGCCTCTCCATTTTGCCTGGGCCTGCTCATAAACTGACTCATTACTCAGAAAGCTGGTCCATCCAGCTCTCTGTTAGGTACTTCTGGAACCAGTCAGAAGACTGCTTACAGAATCTTATCTTTTGCTAAAGGCCAGTTTATGGTCAGGATGTGAAGCCTGGTGCAGTCAGGATGTTAAGCCAGTGAGGCAAGATTAGATGAATACCTAATTACATCCCCTCTAGCTTTCCTGACAACTCCTTGCCCTGGCCATGTCCCCTTCCCCCTACAACTCCTTGCCCTGACCATGTCCCCTTCCCCCTACAACCCCATATAAACCTACATGTAAGAATAAACTCTCAAGGCCGTGACAAACATCTAGCATGGTCTCCTTCTTGTGTCTGTTTGCCTTATTTCATTCAGGTTGATTTTCACCTCACTTCTTTGTTCGACTCCCTGCTGGCCGGGGCATATACCTACGTGGCAATGAATAAGGATTCCCATGTCTCCACATTCTCTTCTTTTGTTGGTGTAATGCTAGTTATTCTGCTTGATATAGGGTGGAATTTCCTTGTCTCTGCCTTTCCAGTACTGGGATTAATTGAAGGCATATACCAACATACCAATTATTTTATGAAGGTGCTGAGGATCTGTTTTTCATATTTGTATGGAAAGTACCTTACCCACAGAGCCATCTTCCTGCCCTTCAAAGCTCCTCCTCTTCATACCACTATGTTGGCCAATAAATTTCAATAACTTATTTCAGAGGAAATATATTCAAATCATCACACTAACTAGCAAGTAGGAAGAAACTTCAAGAGTCCATGATGGCTGCCTAGTGAGTCATGAAAGCAAGCATTAGAAGCTGTAAGAGGGAACATTAGTGCCCTGCCTGGAGTCTCTTCCAATAACAGAGTTTGTATCTTTCCCAAAGTGGTATGTGTCTGAAGAATGAGTTTTATAAGAATCTCAGTTCCCAAGTGCAATTTATCACTAGTTGCCTACCATGAAAATGAACTTTTACTAGCTGTCCTCCCTTGTCTTTCTCCTTTTCCCATGATTTCCTAGAATTGTCTCTAGATAAGATGCTGGCCATCAATTCAATCTCTCAAGATCTAGATCTGAGGGGAAAAAAAAAATCTAACCTAAGATAGAAGATGAAAGCAGAACCTCAGGATGCAATTTCGGAAATCAATTGCTTTTTCTTGTTGGTAGCAAGGCCTTCAGTCTTGGTGGTAAGGGAAGTAGCAGTGGCTCTGCATTGTTATAGCAAGATGGCTTGTGAGATTCTCACCTATTAATTTAGATGAGAAGTGGACATGAATGTGCTTCCTTGTGAAATGATTTCAATATTTGCAATTTGGGAGGAGGCCAAGGGTAATTATAAGGCCTATGGAAATAATAAAGTGAATCAAACTACCAAAAGAAGGAAAAAGCTGGCTCATGAGAGCTGACCACTAACTCAAGCCCAACAAAAGCACAAAGACCATGTTGGAAGAATGTAAATGTAGTTCATGTCCCCTAGTCAGTGGAGCTCATGAAGGAGTGGAAGGATTCTTGAGGTGACATATCCCATGGTCTCAGCAGAGGTGCAGGAGAGTGAGATCAACTGCGTCTGTGCACTTTGTCCAGTCTAGTTAACATGGCTGAGCCAAATGTGAACAGGAGTCATGTTTTTCCTACAGAGTTTGGACTATGGAATCAGTGAATTCATGTGAATAATTGGATATATTCCAATCTTTTTTTTTTTATTTTATTTTCCAAGGTAGCAGCTCTCTCTAGAAGCCCAGGCTGACCTGGAATACACTATGTCATCTCAGGTTGGCCTCAAACTCACAGCGATGCCCCTACCTCTGTCTCCCAAGTGCTGGGATTAAAGGAGTGCACTCTTCCTAAATGCTAAATATATTTAACATCATTAAAGAATTTCAGACTAATGTCAAATTATACTGTAAAAATCATCAAGAATTCATTGCAGATGTGGTGGCTTTTCTTGATATGGAAAAATCCACAAACCAAAAATCAAGTATCTACTTAATTATCTGTATTACACATATGTTTCCAGCAAAGGTTTTGGCAAATAGTGTTGTGACATAACATAGGGCACCATTATTCTAGCTTCATGTGACACTTTCTCATCACTTTTTTAGAATTACTTAAAATTGCTTATCACTGTTTGCCCCTTCAGATTAAAAAGACATATGAAACTCATAACTCAGCTGAGTCATTTCTTCCTAACTATCTGCAGCTCTATGCCAGGAAACAACTATGCTAGAGTGTAAAATGATTAAAAGAGAATTGATGTAATGATTATCAATTGTAGCCCTGTCCTCCTTGCTTCAAATCCTTTTGATGGACGTGATAAGCTGGGAACTATCGTGAAAGGTCAGGGGCAGGGTGAAGGAGATCTCATATGGGTAAGATGAGATAGTAATAGTGTGGAATGTTCTGACGCATATTCTGTCTCAGTGCATGTCCAACTGCTGTCTGCATTGTTCTCCTTATGGCTTATCTTTAGCTTATGAGACACATTCTATCTGTAGATATAAGATGGAAGAGCTGTGATGAAATTAATGAGTGAAAGCAGATTGAATTCATATTAGCTTTTTTGTTTGTTTGTTTGTTTTGTTTTGTTTTTACAGGTACCTGGAATTTTTACTATGTATTATCAGGGTGACTTTGAATACATGGCAATCCTCCTACTTTTGCCTCCTGAATGCTGGGATTAAAGGCATATGCCACTACACCCAGCTGAATCCATATTTTTATGTCAAATACTACAAGAATGGAATTGGTTTTAACTGATATGATGAATATTATATTTGGAAGGCATAAAGATAAGGAGTTTAGTTCTGTGCTTGTAAAGTTAGAGGGGCTGGTAGATATGTAAGTGGAAGCTTTGATTAAGTACTGATTTAAATGTAAGTATCTGCTTCAGTGAAAAGCCTTGCCTTTAGGCAAAAAGGGCCATCAGTATATATATAATTTAAAACCATGACACAGAGTAAGGTCTCCAAAGTAGTGTTTATAGTGATAGATGAGGGAAAGAAGGAAGGAAGAAGAGGGTAGAAGGAGGAGGAGGAGGAAAGGAGGATGAAAAGATGACAGGTACAAAAAGTTCAAGAACTGTGACTTTAATACTCTAATATAAAAAGCCAGCATGGGGCTCCACAAACTATAGGCTAAGGGGGAAAACCCTGATCTGTTTCTGTATCTTCCTTTTAAAAATTTGTACATTTTTTTCTTTTTTTAAATTTTTGGATGCATGTGTGTATGTATGCAGGTCCACATGTGTGTGAAGGTGCATGTGCGTGTGTACATGTGTGTGTGTGCGCATATGTGTGTGTGTGTGTGTGTGTGTGTGTGTGTGTGTGTGTGTGTGTGTGTGTTTGAGCTCATGGAAGCCAGAGGACAACCACAGGTGTCCTCCTCAGACAGTCCATCCAGCTTTATGTGAGATATGATCTTTCACTGGCCTATAACTTGCCAACTTGGCTAGACTAGATGGCCAAAAATCCCAAGGGGTTTTCCAGTTGTTATCTCCCATCTCCCCAGTGCTGGGAGTATGGTGTGCATCTCCCCTCCCAGCACATTTATATCAGTTCTGAGACTCTATATAAGGTCCTTATGCTTGCAAGGCTAACTCTTGTGAAATAAATTGAAAGAGGGGATAAAAAGGGAGAAAAATCAGTAGAAATAAGAGAAGAGGAGGAGACGGAAACCATGAGATCTACAAACCTTAAAATACTATTGTCTTTTAACAGAAAAATGTTTTCTGACTCAGTCTGTAAAAAGGAACAAAATGAGTAAAAGAGACTAAGAAAGTGGGCAAAATGATAGAGAGAAAGTGAAAGCATGTTACTCTAGAAACTGAAAGAGAAAGACATTCAAGGAGGAATACCTACACTGCTAAAATCTAAGATGAAGAAAATGGAAAAATCATCAATTTGAGGGAAAGGAAATATAGTATCTGAGGCTAAGTTCCAAACAATGTTAAGGTAATAAACTCAATACCAAAAAGTGAACTTAATCAAAACCCAAGGTTTTATTTGGGATATAAGAAGATATACGACATAAACAAGGTGTTCATGAAATAAAACCAGTTCTCACAAGCACCTAAGCCAATTTTATTCTTAACTAGGATTATTTACTACCAATCTCATTCAGATATTGTCTGAATTCATTTCTGGTAGCTACATAATCATAGAATTTACTTTATCTAGATATTAGCATAAGGTAACCCTTGGTTTCTAAATCTGAAGCTATGCTATGACTCAAACATAATGCAAAAAAATTCTCTAGACCTTAGTTTCATATTATAAGTTGCTTAATGGACTTAATTGGCTGTCAAGATTATCAGTATTAATTATATTTTTGTGTCCATCTTTTTACCCATGATGCTAGAATACTACCATAGATAGTAACTGTCTACTTGGATTATAAACTGATCTGGGTATAGTATATACAATGAAAATTTATTCACCCTGATATTTGGAATCATATATTACTAGTAATATCCAATTCTAATTATGATTAGAATTAACATCATCTTGGCCATGAGGAAAATAATTGTGTATGTTGGGCACAGTAAAAAGTATGTTAATATCATTAACATATTAAAAGGAACATCTTAGACTCAATACTCTTAGACTTGTTGACCTTAGCATCATGATTAAGCTTGGTTTAAGATTTGAAGTGGCCAATATACGATGATATAAAGAACATGATGAGAACTGTAAACACTGAAATCTGTTAGGTATGATCAAGAAGCAGTAATTCACTTGGGGGAGCAAAACCAACTGGGAGTCAAAGTTAGGCTTGCTTCTGTCAGGAATGATTTAACATGATACATCTTGAAGGCAGAAACTCTATAGAATCTTTCCAAGCCTTTGATTCTGAGATCTGAAAGGAAAAGGAAATTTTTGAAAAAAATTTTTATGACATGAAAGACTTTCCATTTTATTGATGTAAAATTTTACCAACATATAAATGCACAGGTGTTAAAGGGTAGTATTAATATCTTGCCAATATATAAAGTTAGTTGCCTACAAATTAATTTCTTAAAATAATTTTGCATGATAAATGAACATTTCTACCTCCCTAGTTGTTGATCAGAGAGACCATTGAGGCCTCCAAAATAGTACAGGCTATTACTACTTACTATTGTTGATTGCTTATAATAAAATAAAGACCTATAACTTAAGATACCACATGTTTTTTTGAACTAATTAAAAAGTAATCTAAAAAAGGAATTTGAACCAAAGTATCCTGGGTAGGAGGTTAATATTGATCTGAGAAGTCTTAGGTTATTAAAGAAAAGTCCCAGCAATAGGGGTAGGATACCTCCCAGCAATTTTTTGTCCAGGTAGGCCTTTTAAGCCCCTAAAATATGCAGACTGCTGGGCGTGGTGGTGCACTCCTTCAACCCCAGCATTCGGGAGGCAGAGGTAGGAGTTCAAGGCCACCCTGAGACTACATAGTGAATTCCAGGTCAGCCTGAGCTAGAGTGAAACCCTACCTCAAAAAGCGAAATAGAAAATAATAATAATAATAATAATAATAATGCTATCACCAATTTTCTTGGACATTCACAAAAACTAGATTTAAAGACCTTATTGTGGAAGACACCACTTGTTTCATGATGGAACACTGAGAAATCCACCTGTAACTCAGCTGGAAGCTTTCATAGTGCCAGAAGGTGCTGTGCAGGCTGCTGGGGGGAGAAAAGTCATGAATAATCTTATTCAAGGGCATACCTTACAAGGTAAACAACTGATCAGTCATACAAGATATGCCTACTGATGCAAAAGTGGCATGACTATTATGATGGTAACCAACTGCTTTCTGATTGGATTTGAGGACCTCTCCTTGGGAGGTATTTCATGTTTGAAAGTATTAAAAGGCCATGGCTGGAGAGGTCAGAGGCCCTTTGGGGTAGAGGGAGGATACTACTGTTGCTTGGCCAATGGACTTGTACCTGTCAGATTACCTTCTATGTATTTATGTTTATGCCCATGGATTAATTCTGCTCTCAAGCTTGATTAGAGATGCTTCATTTTGCAGATGGCTTTGGTTACTTGAAGGCTCATAATTGGTTAAAGTGATGAGAATAGATGATTATTGAGTGCTGCACCTTAATCTTCCCTTCCAAGCCCTGTGGGAATTTGCAAGAGTCAGTGGAAACAATGCAAGAGCCACTGAATGAGGAAGAGTGCAGTGAAACAAAATTTTTAAGCTATAACCATTGTACTTAAGAATTCATAGAAGTTTTTGTAAACTGCATAAGACCTAAATGAGTTTGAACTTGACATTCAATTATAAATGGGGAAGGAACTCACAAGGGCCCTCTTCTTTTTGAGCTATTGGCAGTTAGTGCTGCTAGGTCAGGGGAAGACATTTGCTTCAGAGGTATAGCCATAAGTATATTTCCCATGCTTTGGTAAATCACCCCATATGCATGCTCAACTCAGTGAGTCATGCACAGAAATAAACAACATCAAAGTATAAAAGGTATAAGTTGGTAAGATAGGATTCATCAGTAGTGAAGGAAGACAAGAGAAATAATTGGGTGAATATGATAAAAATATATTATATACATATATGAAATTGTCAAAAATTTAATCAGTTAAGCTGGGAGTGGCGGTACATGCCTTTAATCCTAGCACTTTGGAGGCAGGGGAAGGAGGATCGCCATGAGTTTGAGGCCACCATGAGACTACATAGTAAATTCCAGGTCAGCCTGAGCTAGAGTGAAACTCTACTTCAAAAAAACCATATATATATAAAAATATAGATAGACAAATATATATATATATACATATATATATTGCAACACAAAATAAAAATAATTTCTACTAGACTATATTATTACAATAGCCCACAGACATTTCATCTGTTCTTCAAGCATTTCCAGTATCACATTCTTAGAGATGGAAGAAGACAATGAACTATGTCCTTTCAGCCAACATCAGTGTTAAATGGTACATTTAATTTTTTCAACATTTTCTCACCCACAAAAAAATCCTTTTTCCTTTTTATATTTATTTTATATCAAAGGGGATATGACTAAAACAAGTTTTAGTTCATCTTAACATGTGTTTCTGGAGCTCTTGATAGCCACCAGGCATGCCCTGGGGCTGAGCATCAGAAAGATTGAGCTGGGTGTGGTGGAACATGTCTTTTATCCCTGCTTTTAGGGAAGGCAGAATTCAGAGGATTATCCTGAGTTTGAGGCCAGCCTGGGGCTAGTTCTAGATTAGTTTGGGCTAGAGTATGTTCCTACCTCGAGAAAAAAAAAAAGAGAGAGAGAGAGAAAGACTGAAAGTCCTTTATCTACAAGTGAACTTCCCATACTGAGAGCCCTCCAAATTCAGCTGATCTTACCTTGGTACATGAACATTTTTTCCCTTACTTGATGCCATGTAAGTTACTTCAACTTAATTATTAAATATTTTTAAATAAATTTTAATTATCTTATACTCAATCATCATTGGAATCTGTGTCACTGAACAGTATATGAAATCATATTTTCATGTCAGGTATAATTCTATCACAATTATTTTAATTATTGAATTTCTTGCTAAAAAGAATGAATGAGATCTAATTGCTTTCTTGTTTTGTATCTATACATTGCTTATGTCTTACAAACATAAATAATAATCCTTATTAATAATCTTAAACCCGATATTTTACTGTCAACTTTTGACAGAAAAAATATTGTTTTAATTAATTTAGCATATTTTGCCAGACTATATTATATTTAGTAATGTCTACATAAGTATCCAATTCTAATATACATATGCTAGCAAGGGGGGCATGCTCAGTACAGAATTTCATAAGATATTCTTTACCCATTTGATGTTTCCAAGGGAAAAATTGATAGCACATGGGAATACTTATTTATTTATTTTTAAGTAGAGATAAAGAATGAGACAGGGTGGTAACAGGGCTCACCAGGGCCTCCTGTCACTGCAAACAAACTCCACTTGTATGTGTCACTTATGGGCATGGAGGAATCAAACCCAGACAATCAGGCGTTGTAAGCAAGTGCCATTAACCACTGAGAAATCTCTCCAGGCCATCATTTAGAGTACTTTCAAATACACTTTGAAACTTTTAAAAATAATTTTAAAATATTTACATCTAAATGTTATTTTTAAAAAACTTGGATTAGAGTTCTAAACCTAGCTGACTTGGAGTTCACTCTACAGCCCAGTGTGGCCTTGAATCATAACAATCCTACAACCTCAGCCTTATAAGTGCTACATTAAGGACATGAACCACCATGCCTGACTACAGTCTGATTTTTCACTCAACACAAACACAGTTTATACAACTTATTTACTAATTAACAGTTTACAAAAAAATCTAAATATTTAAACCAAAAAAAGAAATATTATGGTAATTTTGAGTAATATTTTTACTGAGGTGTCTTATCTGATATTTTTGCATTTATATCTAATTGATGGCTGTATGTTAGAACAGGATATTTTTTTACTGTGGTTGAATCCATATAATAGTATGTTGTATACTAGTTAAATTTTGAGGTATGTCTAGAAGTGAGAGTAAGATCAAAATTTGTAGTATATGTACTTTAATGGCCAAGTATATTTCTCATATTTAATACCATATCAATTCTAAAGTAAAATTAAATCCATGACAACTATATATTAACTAAAAATAAGATAATAATGCACATTAAATAATGAATGCACTTGTTAACTGTCTTTCATTTTGCTTTCAGATAATATAAACTCTCAGATGAAAATATAAAGGCATATTGACATTTTTATATGTCAATCAAATAACTAATTTTATACAAGTATAACATTACCTACATGAATAAAAAACTGCCTTGTCAATCATCTGTCTTGTTATATACAAGTTTGACATCAGTTTTAAATATAATAAGATACAAGATTGACAGCTAATTAGTCAAATGTAAGAAAAGTAAATTGTCCTTTTGTTTTCATTTTCTTTTTCCAATAAGATATTTCTTCATTTACTCTTGATGAGTCCAATATATAACATTTCACACTTACTTCTCAATCTATGTAGTAACTTCCTTTAAACTTTGATGTCACATTTCTTAGTTTTATTTTCATGTAAATGCACATGATCCATATATGTTCATGATCACATGGCAATGCTTCAAAGACCAATTAGCTGTTGATAGTCATTATTGAAATGATTTTTAAAATAACACTAATAGCAATGACAAAAATTTGACGCAAGAGGAATACACAACTTTCACATGTTTTACATGTACCATTGAAATTGTATACACTGACTGACATAGCAAAATTCTTACATCTATTTCCCTCATTTCTCCTGGGACCTAGGACAGTCCTTGGCCTTATAGGAACCTAGGATGACATTTGGTATCCCATCATAGTATAAACCACCAATGGTACCTGGCAAGGAAAAGTCTAAGTAGCCACACTCACCCATTAATGCTAATGAAGACTGCACATTTTGGAACAAAGTTCAGTACATTTGAAAAAAAAAAAAAACAAAATTTTACATTAGTTGGGTTTTGAAACACACTTAGCATTTGAAGATAGTCAGCAGGATTTTTATTCTTTTTTTAATTTTTTTAAAATTTTTTATTAGTCTTCTATTCAGCAAATACAGGCACTTTGGTACCATTATTAGGCTCATCCATCAGCAGGATTTTGTTTCTGAAGACAATTCATCATGTTATATGGTCATGCTGTTGATAGGATTGAATCATGGAAGCTTAATTTAAACAAATATTTACTGAATGACTGGAAAGATGGCTTACCAGTTAAGAGAACTTGCTGTGCAAGCATGAGGATGTGATTTTGATTCCCAGCCATGTAAAAAGGTAGGCTTAGCTATGCACACCTTACAATTCCAGTGCTGAGAGGAAAAACACAGGATGATTGCTAAGGCTCTCTGGACAGCCAGCCTAACTGAAAAACAGGGTGCCCTTGATTCAGCAACAGACACTGTCTCAAGGGAGTAATGTGAAAGAGTCATATAGGAGGAAACTTGACTTCTGGTACATATACCACAGGTGCATGCATGCACACACACACATGTATGCACATACACACACAACATATACACAATAACCAAAGCATAATCCATTGAGCTCTTTCTTAAGAAAAACCACAGTGTTTTGTCGTATTTACTGGGCCATTTCAGTTTGTTTTGTTTTGGGTCAAAGAAAAGAAGTAGTGAGATCATCTAGGAAGCAATTGCATTAATGCCAGAAAAATACTAATGAAAATATAAATTAAAACAGCTAAAATGAATGCACAGAAGGAAAAAGTAAATGAATTCCAGAGTAAATTGTACTAGATTCAGCAAATAATTGGAAAAGTATAATGAGACACCAAAGATTATCTGAGGCTAGTGCAATGAGCAATAGAAAATGGAATTTATCAACAGCTCAGTGTGAGCAGCACCAATTTCAGGTACTGTGAGATATAGGTCAAAACCAAAACTTTTTAAGGTTAGGCATCATCATACCCTCTGCAGGGCCCTTCTTTTCAGGCCCATCCCTATAACTTGTTGACGGTTATATCTTTTAACCTACATTGAAAGAGAAAGATTTCTATGGTACCAATTCATTTTTGGTTTACTTTTGTGTTTAATTCTCCCTACCATCCCCTTATATCCGAGCCCTTCCAGCCCTATTGTTTGGGCCTAAAGTTGCATATTAGGTATGCCAGCAAGTCAAGCCGATCCAGGTTAGGAACCACAGATGAGTGAGAATATGTGTTTCTCTTTCTGTGATTGTGTATGTTTGCTGATGGCTGAGTATGATCCATTCTTAGTCCATCCATTCTCCTACAAATTTCATACTGCTGAGTAGAATTCCATTGTGTATATCTACCACAACTCCATCATCCATTCATCCAATGATGGGCAACTGAGTTGCTTCCAGTTCTTATCAATTATAAATTAAGCAGCTACAAACATGGTTAATCAAATATCTCTGTAGTGAAGAGTGGAGCATTTAGGGTAAATGCCCAGTAAAGTACTAACTGGGTCTTTGGGAATTCTATATTTATCTTTTTCAGGAATCTCCATATTAATTTTAATAGTTGTACAAGTTTACATTCCCACCAAAAGTGAATGAAGATTTCTCTTTCCCCACATCCTTGACAACATTTTTATTCTTTGATTATTTTTTAATAAATTTTATTTATTTACTTGCAAGCAGAGAGAGAGAGAGAGAAAAAAGAGCGAGTGACAGAGAGAGAAAGAGAGAGAGAGAATGGGCATGCCAGAGCCTCTAGCCACTGAAATAAAACTCAAATGCAAGTGCCACTTGTACATCTAGCCTTGTATAGGTCCTGGGGAATTGAACCTGGGTCCTTTGGCTTCTCAGGCAAATTCCTTAACCACTAACCAATCTCTCCCAGCCCTGATTTTTTTTTTTTTTTTTTTTGAAGTAGGGTTTCATTTTAGCCCAGGTTGACCTGGAATTCACTATGTAGTCTCAGGATGGCCTCAAACTCAATCCTCATGCCTCTGCCTTTTGAGTAGTCATTTTAATGATTGCCATCCTTGCTGGAGTAAGGTTGATCAGAGAGACCTAAGAAGTCCCCAAAAACAACACTTCTTCACCATGCCCAGACTATAAAATATGTTCCTGATAAAAAGAAAAAAAAAAGAGGACTGGAGAAATGCCTTAGTAGTTAAGGTGCTTGCCTACAAAGCCAAAGGACACAGGTTCAATTCCCCAGGGCCCATGTAAGCCAGATGCAAAAGGGGAAGCATGCATCTGGAGTTTGTTTGCAGCAGCTGGAGACCCTGGTGTGTCAATTATCTCTCTCTCTTTCTCTCTCTCTCCCTGCTTATTTCTCTCTCTATAACAAATAAAGAAAAATTTTCTTTAAAGAGAAAGAAAATGGAATTTGAGCAGGAAGTTAGAGATGAACAGAAAATTAATGATTGTATGTATCCTGAAGGAAAGGTTTAGAAATCTTAACAGAATTAAAATAGAATGAAAGAAAGGAAAGTAGGGAGAGGGGGAAGGATGTAGGAAAGACAGAAGGGAGGGAGAGAGAGAGGGATGGAAGGAAGACATGATACAAAATATAATGTATGATGAGAATAGTATCAGAATAAATGGAGACAGAAACAATTACCTCCTCACAATCAAGTAGCATTTCTTTACACCTTTTACTAAGGCACCACAAGCCATAACATTAGAGTTAAATGGCTGTTGGCTCTATCAAAAGGAATCATATTCAACAGTCCATTTCCTTTTTTACTGTTCTTTTTCTTAAGTTCTGAATACAAGCTACACAGTGTGTGAATGGCAGAACCAATCCCTCAATTCAGCCATATTCATTTTCCCCTGGCAAGAGTTTTAAACTGAAAATGGAAGTTTTCAATGGAAGTATAGAACCAAAAGCTAATCTCTATGGCATCTCTTAAGCATGACACCCAGACTGTATTATGGTCATGAAAGACCTTTTCACACAGAACAAAAATGTTTCTCAGCCCCTTGTGATGTCGTGAGACTGCATATCACAAGAATATTGCTTGGGAAACTCTAATCATTTTCTAACATCTGTGTGCTCTAAATATTCTTTTTTGAAGGTTTGTAACTAAGGAGAAGTTTTCACTGGAGTCTGGCAAACATAACATGTTAGCAAAGCTATCTTTAAAATGTATATATTTATTGTGATTCACTCCATGTTAATTTTCCTTTAAAGTAAATCAATTTGCTAAATTTTAGATGAATGACATGTAGTCAGGTAAGGTCATTCTAGGGATATAAATACAAAAAGGAGAGAGAAAGAGAATGCTGGTGGAAACAAACTGGAAACTGGTAGGAAGCAGCAATCACTCTTGACAGATGTGACCTTATCAAGCTTTGTGTCATCTCTGTCATGTACATGTCCTGTTGAAGAGGTCTGATGTTGTAGAAGGATAGTTCTGCTTATTAATTAAAAATACTTTAGTGGAATTTTAGAGAATACAATTATTGAAACTATGGAAGGAGCACATGTATGCATGCACATTTGCACACACACACGCACGCACACACATACAATAGCATACACACTCTGGTATTTTAATAAAATTGCAATTTAAACCTTGCAATCCAAGGGCTTAATTACCATGCAGTCTGTTTGAATATAAAAAAAATCTAAAAGGATATGTAAAGGGAAGAGAAAGGAAGGAAGGAGGGTACTTAATAGGTTGGTATTGTATATATGTAAGTACAATGATTCAGATGGGGAGGTAATATGATGGAGAATGGAATGTCAAAGGGGAAAGTGTGGGGGGGGAGGGAGGGAAGGTATTACCATGGGATTTTTTTATAATCATGGAAAATGTTAATAAAATTAATTAAAATAAATAAATAAATAATAAAAAATAAATCTAAAACTGAAGAAACTGCAGTCTGCTCGAATATAAAAAAATCTAAAACTGAGACAGTCATGGTGGCACACGCCTTTAATCCCAGCACTAGGGAGGCAGAGGTAGGAGGATTGCCATGAGTTCGAGGCCACCCTAAGACTCCATAGTGAATTCCAGGTCAGCCTGGGCTAGAGTGAGACTCTACCTTGAAAACAAAAAAAAAGAAAAAGAAAAAAAAAATCTAAAACTAAAGAAACTAAACATATATTCTCAATATTTATATTTTTATAATAGATTTGTTTAATAATGTGTACAAACATAAGAATTTTCTTTTTTATTGATTTCATTACTTTTCATTATTTTACTTGTTAGTTCATGGAAGATATTTACCAAGACTTTATAAAATATATCATATATATGTGCGTATATGTGTGTGTGAATAAGTTTAATATACACATTTATTCAGATATATAAATATTAAATGAAATTAATTATGGAAAAGTACCAAAATCTCACATATTCTTTCTTAGTATTTTTACCTGAAGATCTTTTCAATATTATAACTCAACAAAGGTCTGATAAATATTTTGATTTTTTGAGATGTAGAAAGTCTGATGAAGTCCATAATGATAATAGTCTATCTCTTTTATTTGGATGAAATAAAAAAAATGCTTAATGTGTATCTATCAAAGTCATTTGAGATATGATATATGTATCAAGTAGTCTTGTCCGACATTGCTGCTGCAGCATTAACAGGACATTTATTAACTGTAAAATACTTTCCATGCAATGGAGAAAACATTGTGAATGACGTATTCACAAGTCCCTCTATTCCAGGATGACAAAGTGTCCCTACAGCACTGAGTGTTAAAAAATGAGTTGTGATGGGACATAATAGAAGAGGGGTTTTACAGTTGCCTTCTCTTTGCTAGGACGAAACACCTGACTAACCGATGGAAGGGAAAGGTTTAGTATAGCTTACAGTCTAGAGGAAAAGTTCCATCAAGGCATGGAAAGGGTGGGGTTGCAGAAAGCTATTTCCCTGGGGTGACATGAGCACAAATGTATTCACCCCCAGATGGAACTCAGGTTGCAGACATAAGAACAATTACACCAAAACCAGTTTGATGAATCAATGAGTTTATTTGATTTACTAACAGAGCAGGGTAAGAGGTTGAATACAGGAGCATTGGAGACCCCAAAGCAGTAACACCACCAATAAACCTCTTCCCATCCTGGATTATGACTTCTCATAGCTACTTCTACTCAAAGGCAGCTGCATCACCAAAACGTCCACCCCAGCATAAGTGAAAGCTTATGGAAGCTGGATCTCTGAAGTACACTGCAAAACCTGCAAGCAGCTCCCGTGGTCTGAGTCTGGAAGCACACTACGTGACTTGCACTCTAAAGGGCTCCCTTCCTCTCCCCCAGGAAGGACTGTTTCTGTTTCTAATTAGCATAACCTTGGGGCATGGTTCTGTGACCATTAAGCTTCAACTTTCTCAGACTTGAGTTCTTGAATCAGAACTTCTTTTGTCTCTTTATGAGAGTATATTTTGATTTGGTGAAGTCTGCTGCACAGCCTGTGGAATAAGCAGGAAGAAGTCATCTGTCTGGGTGGAAGTAGTCTGAGTGAACAACCAACAACGCCAAGGTCCAATCCCAGTGGCAAAACTCCTCCAAAAAGACTACCCCACAAATTGCCAATAATTAGGTATTGAATATAAGGCTTAATCATGAACACATGAGGCTATCAGGAACATTTCACATTCAAAATTCCACAAGAGGCTCGGGGAATATACTTTAAGGAGGTGGTCTGTATTCTGAGCTGCTTCAGAAGCATGTAAGGCTCCCAAAGCAGTGACAAGTAGTAAAGGAAACAATTAGTATCAAATTTCCATGATTAGAACTGGTATGGACTATTCAAAGTAAAGAAAGGCTAAGGAATGAGGGATTGGTAAGAATTGAGAATGACAGAGAGGAAATGGGGACCTGGATCTTACAGGACCCTGTAAAAGGCCATTGAATTCTCAAATGCAATGGATACCATTGCAAAATTAGAGAACAGAAGTGACATGATCTGTCTTAAATTTGAATAGATCAGTCTTTTGCAGTATGGAGATGTGGAACAAGACGGTTAAAGGTCTACATGAAAGATTATGGACATAAAGGAGGGTAGAAACAGTGGAAAATAATAAGTGTGCTTGTGGGTATATTTTGATGAAACTTGTTGATGGTCTGATAGGAGTCATTGGAGAAAAAGGAGCCTTACAATATGGACATGCATAATCAGTTTTACTCTCATTGGAAAGATTCATGGTAAATAATAAAATAAGACTGACACATAGGGAAAGATACTTTCCAGTATACTTATTAAAATACCTTGATTCAGGATCAACTAATTCAGTTTTGCAGTAACTACCACATATAGAGGGGTTGAAGACTTCCTCTGTATTATCCATGAAGGAAGAGTCACCAACAATATTAAAGTGTCTACAAATTCTTAGGAAAGGAATAAGGAAGGGAAAATGTACTTAGAAAAAAAAAAAAACTCTTTCTCTTTTGATAAGAACTCCTATTTACAGGAAGTTGTGACAAAAAAATTCACTAAAATGGAAGTTTTTACAATATTTATTTTCCATGTTACTGTGAACAGCTGCTAGGCAGAAGCTAATCTGCCTCTCACAAAATCTAATGCATTCATAAGCAGACTAAATTATTAAGAAATGTTCAGCCCTCTTGATAATCAAAGTCATGTGAGTTCAATCAATGGTGAGACTCTATCTGACATCTATCAAATTCGTAAAAGTTTGAATTGTTTAAGAGTACATCTGATTTTTCAGGTTTAAAGTGAACTGAGTGTACATTTATCTATTCTCTGAGCCAAAAATTCTACTTCAAAGTAGAGCACAGGTGCATATAGGATCTACAATGATTATAAGGGGAGGGAGTGCTATACACAGATAAGACAGTACATAAACTTTCAGAAGGTAAATTGTAGAGGAGAACTTCAGATTAATTTATTTTTCTTTATTTCATACACACACACACACACACACACACACACACACACACACATATATATATATATATATACATATGTATTATGTATTTTGATTCTATACACTCACCATTATACTTAGTCATCTCCTTCCCACTCTTGCTAAGCCCCTTTTTCTTCCCAACTAACCCCCTTCCTATTTTCATGTCATTTTTTGTGGCACACTAATTAAATTTGTATTGCTTGTATGCATGGATTGGGAGTTATATATTGGAATATGAACAATTTACCAGTAGCTACACAGCTGAGACCACAATACCGCCTTTCCTGGCAACCATTACAACCAGCAGTTAACTTGTTAACTTGGGAGGAATACGGTCTTGGTAACTCCTTCTCATCCATGACGAAATATTGACAGGCTTACTCTTGAGCAGGAAACCATAGCTGTTATGAGTTCCTGAATATAACAGTCATTTTATGTTGAGAAGGCAACACCAATTTCCTCTTCTATGACATTCCCTGAGCTGTGGAGAGGTGGTGTAGACGTCCCATTTAGAGTTGAGCATACAGTGTTCATGTATTTTTTCAAGGAGTCTTTGTGGCAGACTCTACCCATTGCAGAAAACAGCTTTTGTAGGGCTGGGGAGAAGGCTTAGTGGTTATGGCACTTGCCAGCAAAGCCAAAGGACCCAGATTCAATTCTCCAGGACCCATGAAACCAGTTGCACAAGGTGGTACATGAATCTGGAATTCATTTGCAGCAGCTATAGGCCCTGGCCTGCCCATTCTCTCTCTCTCTCTCATAAGTAAATAAATAAATAAAAGTGAAATATTAAAATTAAAACAAAACACCTTTTGTGATCGAAGCTGGGATCAGTCACTTATATAGTTGGTTACTAGAGAAGTTTCTTTGACTGAGTACTAAATTCTAAAATTTATATGGATACACAAAAGATCCTGGGTAGCCAAACCAATCTTTAGCTAAATAAACAAATAAATGAAAAGAAAAGAAAAAAAAGGATATTGCTAGAGGTATCACATACTAGATTTCAAATTACACTCCAGAATAGTACTACAACAGCATAAAACTGACACAAAAACAGACAGGTGGATCAATATGAAATAAAATAGAGAATATTGATATCAGTCCATGTAATTATAGCCATCTGATTTTTTACAAAGATGCCAAAAATACACACTGGAGAAAAGATAGTGTCTTCAACAAATGGCACTAAGAAAACTGGATAACCACATGTAGAAGAATAAAGCTAGATCTTTATTTTTCACTCTACAAAAATCATCTCCACATGGATCAAAGACATCAGTGTAAGAGCTGAAACTGGAACTGCTGAAGACAAAATTGTGGTACATTACAAGATATAGACTTAGGTAGGGACTTCCTGGACAGGACTCTTGTCCCTCAAGAAATAAGGATAAAATTGGGATAGAGAGATGGCTTAGCAGTTAAGGCACTTGCTTGCAAAGCCAAAGGACCCAGGTTTGATCCCCCAGGACCAATGTAAAAGCCAGATTCTCAAAGTGGCCCACACGTCTGGAGTTCATTTGCAGTGGCTGGATGCCCTGGCATGCCCATTCTCTCTCTTTCTCTCCACCTGCCTCTTTCCCTCTCTCTCTCTAATAAACAAATAAAAATCAAGTATAAATTAAAAAAAAAGAAAAAAGGCTAAAAATCGACAAATGGAATCTCATGAAATTAAAAGGCTTTTTGTACAGCAAAGGAAATGGATAATCAAGCAAAGAGGCAGTCTACAGAGTGGGAGAAAACCTCTGCCAGGTATGCATCTGAAGGGATTAACATCTAGAATGTGTAAACAACACAAGAACAAAACATCAAGAAAGCAGCCTACTCAACAAATGAGCCATGGAATTTAACAGAGAGCTCTCAAAAGAAGAAATACAAATGACCAATTAATATTGTTAAAAGTGTTCAACATCCTCAGCCAGTAAGTAAATGCATATTATAACTACTTAGAGATGCCAAATCTCTCTACTCAGATAATATATCATCAAGAAAACAAGTGACAATATAGAGGGGATGTAAAGAAAGTCACTCTTATTCACTTTTGGTGGGACTCTAGTAAATTGGTACAGCTATTATGGAAATCAGTTAGAGGTTTTTTAAAAAGATAAAAATAGGCCTGCCATAAGATGCAGTGATACTGCAGGATAAATACCCTAAGAAATCTATATTTACTCATATATGTTTATTGCTCTTCTATTCACAATACCTAAGAACTAGGAACTAGAACCAGCCTATATATCCATCAACTGATGAATGAGAATGAAGATGTGGTACTTATATAAAATGGAATTTTATTCAACTCTACAGAAAAAAAGAAACTACAAAATGTACAGGAAAGTGAATGGAACTGGAAAGTATTCTACTGAGCAGAGTGACAGGTCCATAAAGGAGGTAGGGCACACCACTTGAATGATACCTGGATCCTAGCTTCAAATATTTAGACTTATGTGGTTAACGTGTAAAGTATCTGTAGAGGGAAGGGAGGTAGAATGAGGCCCTGAGTCAGGAGGGATGAAAGAGAACTTGTGGGGTTGTGTGGGCGGAATAATAGAACACATGTGAAATGAAGAGTGTGGGGAAGTGTGAAGGGGTTAAGCATGATTGGGAGTAAGGGCATATGGTACAGGAGGGGTGGGAGAAAAGTTAACCAAAACTAAGAATATATCTTAAATTAATATAAAGCTGGGAGAGGTGGTGCACAGCTTTAATCCCAGCACTACAGAAGCAGAGGTAATGGGATTGCCATGATTTTGAGGCCAGCCTGAGATGACATATTGAATTCCAGGTAAGCCTGGGCTTGAGTGAGACCCCACCTAAAAAAAAATTAGATTAAAATAATATGGAAACTTGTTCGTACTCAAATTAAAAATATAATTTAACTACTGAGCCATCACCCCAGCCCTGATATTATAACAAATAATGTCCTACATGAGTGGATAAAGCTGCTATCAGAAGCCACAGGTCCTCACACCAGGGATTGGTCAGGTTTTTTTGTTTGTTTGTTTGTTTTTATTTTTTTTGTTTCAATTTTAGTAATTGTTTTGTTTTCCATAGTATTTCAATAATAATCATCTCTGCTGGACTGAGAAAATGCCTGCTCCCAAAAAGGGAGGACACATGGGTTTTTTTTTTTTATATTTATTAGTTTTCTTTTCAGCAAATACAGGCAGTTTGGTACCATTGTTTAGGCTCATCCATGATCTACCCCTTCCCAATGGACCCTCCTTGTTGATGTAAATGGGTCGTGCATTGTGGAGTTAGCCCACAGTTATTGGTACAATAAATGTCTCTGCATATCATGAGCCAACATGTGACTCTGACATTCTTTCCAACCCCTCTTCCACAAAATTTCCCTGAGCCATGTTGGGTTCATTTTTGGTCTGCTTCAGTGATGAGGTGTTGGGGGCCTCTGAGGCTCTGGCTCTCTGACTTGGTAGGAGTTGATTTTTCTCTGTGTTGGTCTCCTTCTCCTTTGTGCTGATATCCAGTTCATCAGGAAAACAGCACCCTTGCTTGTTTCGCAAATTGTCCTTAGTTTCAGTCAGGCCCCTTTTGAGGTATGTTGGGGCAGCTCTCTCCTTAGGATCTGCTTCTATCTGAAAAAGAGAAGCAGATTCTCCAACGGAAAATTGAGATAACACTACTTTTTTAATAGAGAGTTTAATACGTGTAGACCCTCTTGTACCCCATGATTGATGGTCACTTGATATTGGAGAGTGGGCTTATGTTTGGGTATGGTTCTGACTTGTTTCCCAGCTCCAGCTATGGGTCTCATACCACTGAGCAGATCAGTTAGCCAAATCAAGAGTAGTTGGTTCCCCACTATGGCTGTGCGCCACTACTGCACTTGTGTGGGCATCACAACAGGTTATTTGTTGTTAAGTAGGTTAGACCATGAGTTGCTTGGACAGATATTGATCATTTCCCCCAGTCGCCCATGTAAGCACCTTCTGGCACTAGACACGCAGACTGTCTGGGGACTGACTCTCTCCTGGCTTCCAGCCATGCCATTCCATTTTACGTGTCAGCTGCATATGGAGTCTTCAGCAATAGGGTCTTACCACTGACCTTTGGTGGGTCATCAAGTACTCTGACAGAAGTCTGTCATTGTTTTGGAAAACCTTGTAGGTTTCTCTGATCAAAAGCTCATTGTGGATGGTAGCCCCAAGCTGGTAATGGGGGTTACAGGTCAGTGCCCACTAAGAAAATGAGGAAAAACATAACTAATATACAAGAGTTAAGAGAGAGAGAGGGGGGGGGAGGGGAGAGGGAGGGAGGAAACATGTAGAAGATTTAGGTTAGTCTTGATCCTACCCTCTCCAATGTCTTGTGGTTCAGGTGTTTCCTGTAAGGGTCTAGTGAAGGTTCAGCCATTAGGTCTGCCTTTCAGGAAGTAGAATTTTTAGATTGGTCAGTTTTGGATCAGGGAGGCTACAGAGGCATCTACAATAAGATATGCTATTGCTATTGAGATCATTTTTAAAGACATTCCCAATGAAGGGAAGAAAAAGCTTAGAATTTTCACATAAGAAGATTCACCAAAGGTGTAAAACAGTGTTTCCATCCATGTCCTTGAAAGCAGCCTGTCACACAGTCAGTAGATGCATAGAGCAATCATGGGCCTTGGAGCTGAAATCAGTACATTCAGGAGCAAGGCTGGCTTTAGAACAGCTGAATGAATTCTGCCCAAACTGTCACTCTGCACAGATAAGAATGCAAACCTAATAGTCTTTGGCTACTCAACAGATTAATAGAAAAATATTTTCCAAAAACATGTGAAAATATTATGGAAATATAGAAAAAGGGAATATGAGAAAATTTAAAGTAAAATCCCATTATTCTTTAAGAAGTAGCATCTTAGCCACAAGCATTGGTGCATACTTACAGCGCTGGCTACTCCAGAGGCTAATGCAAGAAGATCATAATCATCATGCTGTCAGTGAGAATGAGGAGAGGAGGGGAGCATTCATTTAACCTAATCAAGATTTATTATTCACAAGAAATATCAAGGGGTTGATGTTTCTTTTTTTTTTTAAATTTTTTAATTAATTAATTTATTTATTTGAGAGCGACAGACACAGAGAGAAAGACAGATAGAGGGAGAGAGAGAGAATGGGCATGCCAGGGCTTCCAGCCTCTGCAAACGAACTCCAGATGCGTGTGCCCCTTGTGCATCTGGCTAACATGGGACCTGGGGAACCGAGCCTCGAACCGGGGTCCTTAGGCTTCACAGGCAAGCGCTTAACCACCAAGCCATCTCTCCAGCCCGGGTTGATGTTTCTTAAAGTTACCTATACAAAAAAAAAAAATCAAAAGAGGGTTGAGAGACAGCTTGAATAACTGAGTTCAGAGGCCCACACTCCATGTAAAAGCCCGGCATGGTGGCAAGCATATGTAATCCCAGACTCCCTACCATGAAATAAGTGAGACTTTCCCAGAAGCTCATGGACCAGCTAGCCTCACAATCAGAACAGTAAAAACCAAGAGGCCCTGCTTCAAATGAGGAGGAAGGTGAGGGTTGACAGGTGAAAGTTGTCCTCTGTCATCCTTATGTGTACCACGGCCTGGACACACACATGCACACACACTAAAAACAATCATCAGGGATTTAGGGGTCAAATTAACAGTTTACACAGCCAAACAATAGAAAGTCTGAGTGAGTTTGCCTTGAGGTCTTAGAGAATGCACTTTGAACAAGTAGATGACCATGTTGCTAGTGGTGGATATACATTAGCAGGAAACCTATGGTGACATTTTTGTGTGTTATCTTGTCTTACCACCATGTCCACATCAGTGAAGACTTTCCTTTTCTCTCCTTCCCTCATCAAAATCAAACTGAAGGTCTTTACTTGCCCCCATTGAAATTTCTCCCTCTGTTGTAACACTTTTCCTGGAGATCGTATTTCTCTTCATCCTGCATACAGAAGGTAAGGGCCAACCAAAGAAATTTTTCTAAGTCCAGCATGGTGAACCAGTGAGTTTGTTGAGTTATGTACAAAGAGCATAAGAGAATCTTGCAGACAGCTCCTACCTGAAAACTGTACTCCAGTTCTGAGGAGGCCTTAGGAAACCCAAATAACTGGAATCACCTGGACAATTTATGGACAGAGAAGTTATCAAGGAATCTTGTCTCATATATTGTTTACCACATATTTTCCCTGGGAAAGCAGGGCCCTTATGAATCTTAATTCTTCTTCCACAAAGTAATGTTAATAGGCCCAGTCTCCTCAGGTACTATGTAGGTACCAAGCACGATACATGGGATATATAACAGTTAGTCTCCCCTTGCAACTAAATAAAATGAGGCACTTGACTTGAAGTTACTTTCTTGACTGAAGCACCCATCATGTAATACTCTAGGTGCTCAGTGAGTATCCTTCAGCTTTGTTTCAATTTTACAATAGCTTCTAATTTACTTTTAAAGAGAAACATTGTCTTTATGACTTATATGGTAAATTATTATTGATTTTGTTTGTACATTTTTTATTTTGAAATAATAAGTTAATACAGGATTTCATGATCTGAGCTTTAGCCATAAAGCCAATTTACCACAAAACTGTAAGTTAATAAGGAACTTAATGATAATATCAAGAAATAAAAACTAATAACCTCATGCTAACATACTTTTGATACACAATTTTTAGCCAAAGATATAGAATGAAATCAGGAAGTTAAATGTCAGTTTATTTTACCAGGCTTTTCTTTTAAAAAGTACAAACAAAGAAAATGTAAGATAATAGAAATTAAGCAAATAGGTAACATGTAATATGGTTTGTACACAAGTAATATTTAATTTTTAACAAAATTCATATTTGATGAGAATTCTCTTATATCACATCTTTTTCTAAACATATTTTGGCTAAAAAATTTCCTTACAGAGTCAAATTTGTTTAAAATACATCATTAATCTACTCTGATCAAAGATACAGCTGATGTCTGATGACTAAAACCTTGATAAAAATCTTTTCTGCATTTTGGTCTATTACTAAAGAAATGAAAAATGTTTCTGGAAGATTGCATATCTATCTTTTCCACTTTAAGTAGTAACCACTATAAACACTGGGCAGTAGACATATAGTAAGGTTATTATCCTTTCAGTATGCATTCAGTGATATGGAATTTATTTGCATAGATTACAAGAAACTTAGTGGATCTCAAAGTGTATCTTATGGATCAACGCTACCATACTGTAGCAGAATCATCCAAAGTTGCTATTAAAAAGTTTCTTATCATGGGGCAAGTGCAGAATATTTCTCACTGAATTCGAGGATATGCACTTCAGTGAGTTTTCTACTTGAAGCTTATGTTCTTGAAATTTATAGACTCATTGATTCATATTTTACAGTAAAATTATGATACTAGAATTATCAGGACATGATGAAGAAATGGTTAAACATTAAGGCAAAGTCTTTAATGCAGAAATAATAGATATATGATATTTTTAACAATCTCCTCTTATGAACGAATGACTTCATTTACATGCTTTTGTGTACAGATATAAAAGGGCGTTAATATACATTTTGAAGCAACATGTCACAACTCCTCATGTCTACATAACTTTGCCAGCAATAACAAATATAGCCTTCCTTTAAGAAATTAAATGTTAGGTTTTTCACACTTAGTTTTGGTTTCCATAACAGGCATTTTCTTTGCACAGGGCAAATTATCAAGTATTCACTGGTTTGTGTTTTGCTCCATGTAGAGAAATTGCAGTTTTTGCCTTTCTCAGTATAGAATGTGTTAAGCCAAGTCCAGTTTTTTGAAGAAACAGTATACATAAAGAATTTGAATTGAGTCTATAAGCCAAGAAGGATCCCAAATAGAATCAGAACAGAAATTGCACTTTGATTTAGTTATATCACATTCCCCAGGGACAGTATTCTACAAATGGTAGAAAACAATGCTTCCAACTTTAATAGAAAACATGTGTTTGTATTGTAGCATGTAGTTTCAAAAAGCTTGATAGAGGGGTAGAAGAATGACAGTCTAGCATGATATGATTGGAGCACACCAAACATTATGCTGAGTGATGCATACCATATCTGGCACACAACCCAGTCTCCTCTTTAGGAATCAAGTTCTAAATGGCAGAAAGGCTAAGCCCATAAGACAGTGAGAAGTGCTATACATAAGGGACACATATTGAAAATAGGTATTTTTCAACAGAATATTAACATTAATGTTCCAAGAAAAGAGGTACTTGAAATTTCTTTTGAAAAATTAGACAAGAGAAGGAGAATCCAAAACTGGGATTTTGATTATTGTTCTGTTCCCCACAACTTTGGCTATGCAGCAGCCCCTGTGCTGGGAGACAGGCATGACAACAGTACAACAGACATATTTTGCAGCACAAAAATGTTCACATCAGAGAAGTAAAATTTACCATTGCCCACTCCTAGAGTGTCTTCTCATGCAGCAATAGACAGTAAATAAAAGAGGATAGGCCAACATTTAAATTTTTAACCTGACAAGTGTAGTAAGGTCCACAGGTAATCTAAAAGCTTATAGGCTCAGCAAATCAGTATTATAGAAAAATATATCCAGACTCCTATGAGTTCTTCTTTTGCCTCAAACATAATCTTCTCCTTGAGGATTGATTACAAGTCATAACACTTAGATCTGTGTTACTCAGTCCTGCTTACTGTTATACACATGTATTTCTGCACATAGGTACGTACGTATGTATGTTTGTATGCTATAGCATCTAATTAAAAGGAATGAAAGAATGGAACATACAAAAACCTTTATCACCAAATGCTGCCTGTGTTAACTACACTCTGTTTAAACTCTGTTCCTGGCTTATCAAACACCCATTGAAATCAGATGTAAAAATATCTTAGTCTCCTCCTCCATCTACATATTGTCTTTTTTCTATTGATTTTTATCAATAGTCATTAAACAACAGCTAAATAACAGCCATGAGACATTTTAACACATACCAATAAGTATTTATTTATTTATTTTTAATTTTATTAGCATTTTCCATGATTATAAAAATATCCCGTGTTAATTCCCTCCCCCACCCCACACTTTCTCCTTTGAAATTCCATTCCCAATAAGTACTTATTTATCTCATGCATTGGTGAGTCAAAAGAGTGTTGGCTGATGTAGGCTGGGTTCAGTGGCATAGCTCTCCTGGTTTATCTAAAGTTGATCCTGTATCCCTCATCTAACTTGAAACCAGCTAGCTAACTCAGGGTATACAGTACTCATAGAATGGAAAATGCACATGTTAGCAAACAGAAATACATTATACCTTTTAATGTACTACCAGCCCATTCTGTTATCAAAAGGAATGCGCAACATCCACTTCATAGTCAAGATATCAGATGATAACTGTCTACTATTCCCTTTAGTAGAAAAAGTTGTAAAATCATATTTCAGAGTTCACAGACACATGCCGCACATGAATTAGTCATTTCACATGAGCATTTCCTTAACGCCTGCTACTTATTGCTCAAACAGTCATCACAACAGAGTACAGTGGTGTGCCCCATTTACTATCTTCACAACCTAGAATTAAGGTTCATATGCAGGCATTAACATTTTCTCATCAATAGATGATAAAGAGAAAGGAAAATAGAGAGTGTCTGGCACAAGGTATAATGGATGGTATACCTCAAAAGTGCAATTTTATTTTCCAAAAAATTCTGGTCTTGCAATGTTTTTTTTCTCAGTTTCAGAGAAAATCTACAAACAAGTTCTTGATACTTAAAGTGGCCATAGTTGAAACAACTATTTAGTTGATATCTTTACACCTTAACAGACTTCATGAAATATTGAAATTTATAAAATGTTTTTAAGTATCTTGTTTCATCCCATTACTGCAAAACAATAACCAAAACTAGATATTATATAAATGAAAAAGGTTCAAGTTGTTAGTAGCTTTGGAAGCTAAAAGTCTAAAGACTTTTGTGCTGGTTCTGGCATCCCATGCCCACACTGTGCTATGATTGGATCATGTACGGCTTCATACAAGACACATCCCTCAGTCTTTTCTTATAAAGCCACATGCATTCACAGGGGCTTTACCCTAGTGAGCATATCTCACTGGTCACCTCCCTAGACACTTCTAAACACCATAGGTGGATTTCAACTCTTTTAATATTTCACAACAGAATTTGAATCCCAGTATGAATGTTGGCAGACCAATATATATTCAAAGACCAGTGTACAAAAAGTAAACCAGAGCTGGAGAGATGGCTTAGCTGTTAAGCACTTGCCTGAGAAGCCTAAGGACCCCAATTCAAGGCTCACTTCCCCAGGACCCATGTTAGCCAGATGCACAAGGGGCACACGCATCTGGAGTTTGTTTGCAGTGGCTGAAAGCCCTGGCACGCTCATTCTCCCTCCCTCCCTCCCTCCCTCTCTCTGTCTCTCTCTCCCTCTTTCTCTGTCTGTCACTCTCAGATAAATAAATAAATATTAAACAAAAAATAATTTAAAAAAAAGTAAACCAATCCCAGTACCAGAACTGGGTCACCCCACAATGTGCTATTGATCAGAGAGGCCCCCAAAACAATGTAGACCATTGCCAAAGCACTTGATTATCTACCAGATCCAAGTGGTAAAACCCTGTTGTTGAAGATATCACAGGCCATGATCCTAGGACATTGAGAAATCATGCTAGAACTGAGAAGCCCGTTCCCTGTTGACTAGCTCTCACAGTGCTGGGAAGTGCTGTGTGAGCTCCTCAGCGACAAAGATCACCAACATAAAGCACAAGCAGTGAGTCCTACAAAGTACAAACTCAATAAGCCAGGCAAGATGTACATACGAGTGCAATAGAGGCACACAGGCTATGTGGTAATCAACTATTCTTTCATTAGGATAGGAGGTCCACTCAGTTGGAAGGAATTCATGCTTGATGCTGAGAACTAACTCACAAGCCTATGACTTGGAAGGTCATAGATCATAGACCCTACAAGGAAGCTTCCATTGTTTGGCTAAAATGGGATGTTATGCTCATCAAAAAGTCTTGTAAATGTCTGTAATCCCTTTGATAAATACTACTCTCACTATTGGCTAGAGAATCTGATTTTTACAGATAATTGGGAATACCAGAAAGACACAAGACCCATCATTATGGTAAGGAGATAAATTACCTCTAGCACATCTTACAGGGCCTTGGAAACATTACAGAGCAAGTGGCAGATTAAACATGAACGTTGTCCTCACTGCTATCCTGCAAATCTCCTTTTAGGGAGATGGTGGTAGATATTGATGAGTCTCAAAATTCATCAAAGCAGAAAATGAGAGGCTGCTATGAGCTCAGTAATAAAAGAAATATCCATCATGCCCTCCTCCAAGGCTCAGGGAATATTGGGGAAGGAGAAGCAAAACACTATATAAAAGCCGAAAGGTGGAAAGGTGTACTTGGACGCATTGCCTACTCCACCTCACAAAGATTGGTGCGTACATGGCCCCATGGTGATTACTGATAACATCACTGAGGAAGGCCCTCAGTCGAATGAGGACAGTGAAGGGGAACATAAGAGTATACACTAATGGGAATAGGACCATATAATATGTTGATATAATAAAGTTCTCAAAAAATCCAAACAGCAATTTTGATAAAACCAAAAAAAAAATTAAGGTTTAAGATTTAACATTTAAATAATCCATGTGATAGTGTGGTGAAATGTATGAGTGTGCATTTAGATGTGCACATCCCATCATTCTGCTGTCTTATTTCCTTCAGACAGGGTCTCTCATTGAATCCAGGGCTCAGTGTTTTTCAGTTTAAATTGTTAACCATTCAGTTTCAGTGATGATCCTATTATTTCTGCCCCAAGATTCCATGGGTTAAAGCTGTGCATGGCCAAACCTGGATTTTTTATGTGGGAGATGAAGATAAAGCTCAGGTCTTCATGCTTGTATGACAAGACACCTTTACACATTGAAGCAACTACCTAGCCTATTTGATCCATTTGGAGTTAATTTGGTGCATGATGCATGATGGGGTCTAATTTCATTCTGTTGCACATGAATGTCCTTTTTCCAGTATCATTTACTAATACTATCCCCTTTGTGTTTGCTTGGTCCTCTGTTGAAGATCAGTTAATCACAACAAGATATTCTTTTTTTAAAATTTTTTTTGTTCATTTTTATTTATTTATTTATTTGAGAGCGACAGACACAGAGAGAAAGACAGATAGAGGGAGAGAGAGAGAATGGGTGCGCCAGGGCTTCCAGCCACTGCAAACGAACTCCAGACACGTGCGCCCCCCTGTGCATCTGGCTAATGTGGGACCTGGGGAACCGAGCCTCGAACCAGGGTCCTTAGGCTTCACAGGCAAGCGCTTAACCACTAAGCCATCTCTCCAGCCCACAACAAGATATTCTTAATATGAAGAAGGAAAAGAATCTTTTGTGTGTGTGTGTAAATGAGGGCTAGAGAGATAGCTTAGTGGTTAAGGCACTTGCTTGCAAAGCTAAAGGACCTCGGTTTCATTCCCTAGGACCCACATAAGCCAGATGCACAAGGTGGTGCATGCATTTGGAGTTCGTTTACAATAGCTGGAGGCCCTGACATGCCCACTGTTTCTCTCCCTTTCTTCCTCTGCCTCATTCTCAAATAAATAAATAAAACTAAAATTTTTGAGGAAAAGAATCTTGATGTTTGTGACAGCATGGGAGATAAGTTTCAGGGAAGCATATTTATCTCCAATACCTTCAAGTTTATGTATACGTGTGTGTGTGTATACTTGAATACATATATATGTATACATAAATATATATATAAACATACATAAACTTGAATATGTTTATGTATGTTATGTATTGAATATGTTTATGTATGTATATATGTATTCAAGTTTATATAAACTTGAATATGTTTATGTATGCTATGTATTGAATATGTTTATGTATGTATATATGTATTTTACATATATATATATATATCTATCTATATATATATATATATATATATATTTGCTTTTCTCTAAATCTTTGTCTCCTTATTTCTTTCCTTCCTCTCTTTACCATTTTGGAAGAATAAGAAGAAATTCAGTTGTTAACCAGATAACATTTGAAAACATTTGTGAAGTTTTAAATACATTCTGAAAACAATCACATGCAATCTTTCTCCCTCTCTCAACCCCTATTAAAGGTGAGAGAAAATGAGATGCCACAGAGACACTGAAATCCACACCAAATAATGATCTGCAATGAATTTAGAAGTGCACAGGAAGGACATTGTAAGTCAATGATTATGTCTTTTCACACATTAAAAAGGCATTTAAAAGTGAACTGTGATCTTCAGCCACTGTGGTTTCAGACTGCTAATAGCAAGATCACAAACCTAGGGCAGAAAACAAAACAAAATTGAAATAAAGAGAAAGATTGGCACTGTGTTTTTGTTTGTTTTTACTTGAATCAGGGCTGCCCTAGCAAGCATTTAATTTGTGTAAATATACACATTAGATTCAAAATGGGATTAATTACCACATAATCAATGGTATTACAGATGCCTTAGTCCAATATTCAGGAATGCAGACATAAATTACTAGTAGGAAAAAACCCAGAAAGAAAATCTGAGAGGCCAGGCAATCAAGGAGAAGACTGTTTTGCTACAAGGTGACTGAGACCTATTAGATATTAGAAAGACAAAGAAGAAACTTAATGTCAGCAAATTAATGCAGGATCTGAAATACATTACTTTAGTCCTAAATATGATTCTCTTTCTCTCTCATTCTCTCTCTCTCTCTCTCTCTCTCTCTCTCTCTCTCTCTCACACACACACACACTTAATCTCTCTCTTCTCCCCTCTTCTGCTCTGCCCTTTTCCTCTTCTACCCCCCCCCCTCCTTTTTGTGGTGAGGCACAGTCTTGCTATGTAGCCCAAACTACCTTGCAACTTACTATGGAGACTAGGTTCACCTCAGACTGTTGCTCAACCTACTGTAGCTTCCAACATCTAGAATCGCAGTGATACACCACCATTCTTATCATCAAAAATTTTCAATACACACACTCTGAAACAAAAATAAAATTGTCCTTCTTTCAGAGAAAGAATCATGCGGTGGTTAGGACATGAAGAAGTGCCAGCAAAAAGCATTGGTGATATGGTCTCAAGATGGAGGGCTCTTGAGAGGTGACTGGATCATGGTAGCAGTGCATTTTTAGCAGAATTGGATATTAGAATGTGGTTCCAAGTTGAAGGAAACAGATTACTGGGTAGGCAAGCCTTTTAAGGTATCCCAGAGCAACCTCCTTCTCCCTGCTTCTCTCTCTACTCTTCCACTGTGCTGAGGTGAGCAGCTTGGCAGTACCATCTGCCCCCTGCTGCACTCCTCTGTCACAACACGGGCTTGACAGCAAGGGAGCCAAACAACGACAAGGTGAACCCTCTGAAACTGAGTCAGAATCAACTTTTGCTTTTTCAAGATTGTGTTTTCTCTCTCCACAGCTGTAGAATGCTAACACAGCAAGAATGCAGCAATGAAAGGGTTCTAATTACTTCCCACTCTTTGGAAATCTTTTTCTCATGCACTATTGCAATAGCAGCTCTTCATTATGATTCCAGTACATAGTCTCATTGCTTCCCCCTGGGTGCCTAATGCTCCTATGATTCGTGCTCTTATGCTGGCAGTGAGAACTGAGCATAGTTAACATGGTTATTTGATATGGAATTAGAAGTTCAGCTAGAATTTGAGAGACAGAAAAAATCCTAGATGAGTGTGGTATGGAAATGAGAATGAATACAATGAGATATGAAGGGTTGTGCAGTTGCAATTTGGAGTCTGGACTATGTAGGACTCTGAAGACTCCCAGTGTAATGTTACCTTCACAGGAGAAAATGAGGGCTGAATCATTATTGTCCCTACATATGTGGACTTTTTGTTAGGTGGTTTATTTTTACCTTATAGCTATTTGGAAACTTATCTCACCCCAGCTGATAGGCAAAAAATGAAGATCAAAGACATTAGTTAAGTTTCCTAAGCAAATACACTGGAGAACTTGGATTTCTGAAACTAAATACTGGGCTAAAACTGGCACAAACTACCTGTCAACCAATTGCTTTTGTTACCCAGTTACAGATTCCCTTTGAACACATATCCATCTTATAAGAAAATAAGAAAAATTTAGCTCAGTACCACACCAGAACGAAAAAGTTGATTCTCACATGTAATCTGAAAGTCACAGAAGCAAAACTAGAGACACTGGTTTTCTTTGAATTAAGAACAACTTCCAACATATTACACTGAGGCTAGTTGCACTTGGCCATTCTCATTTTCTGTGAATTTCTCAAGAATGAATGCAGGATGTTATTGATTTAGGATAGTTTCCAGTAAATGGGAATCACAGCGTAAGTGACTATTTGACTGAAAAGAAATTTTCACTACTGAGGGCCATAATTTTGCCACCATGGTAGGAATTTTCAACAGTTTTTGTCCATGGCATACTGTTCATCTAGCAAGGTGGCAGCCTATTATCTGTTGGCACAGTGACAGCAGTAACCTCTCTCCATTGATACTCTTAAAACAACAGCAGAAAAATAGCTCTCTTCTCCTTCCATGGTTATTCTCTCACAAATAAATACGTAAATAAATAAATTCAGAAAAATTAGGGAGCAGAAGTTGTCGTATATTCTAAGGCTGCCTTCACCTCTCACCAAGGGGCCTTTGTGTACTGCTTGTAGAATGTATACCCTGTGCCTATAGTCATCGAAGCATCTCATATCATCTCTGCACAGGATCTTCAAAAGCCAAGGAAGTTGCAGAGCCTCAAGGCTCACATCACAGACAGATGTGAAAAATAACCACTAGCCTTCTGAAATAAGTTCATCAGCTCAGAAGAGAACAAAGGAGACTTGACAGCTTTCTTGTCAAGAGAATTGATGGGAAAGGCCAAGGCTTTGCCACATGAGTACACACTGATTGTTCCTCAGGGCTTGGAGAATGATGGGCAAGGGAGGCTCTTTGCTGAGAATGGTAGCCATGAACACTCAGGTGAAGAAAAGGGTGATTAGAAGGGAAAAGTTGCATTTTCTTGGGTGCTATTGTACCTGAGAACACACCAACTTTTTCTCTCTGATTTTTTGAAGTTGAAGGAGGAAGAAAGACTCAGAAAAAATTGCACTATTTTTTTTTTTTTGCCTGTCATTTGTGATGTTTCAGTGCCAAAGATAAAATGTGATGAAAATGCCAAAGAATAGAACTGTGGAATCTATAGCATTCATTGTGTTTATATAGAGATTATGCTTCTGGTTGTTAACAGCCTCCAGAAGTAAGCAAGTGTTAGTTCCATGCATTTAAAATAGTGGAGAGCCGGCACACTTCCCAATTTTTAGTATAGCAAAAAGATATGGAATCTGAGTATCACTTCCTTTTCTATATTATAAAGACTTTACAAGTTACACTGTAACTTGGAATTCCTTTATTTTTTCTTTTCTGTCTAAATTACGTCCATAAAGAAAACTATAGGAAAGCAGGGTTTCAATTTCTACATACACTTCAACCTGAAACTGTGATGTAGTTAGAATTCTAGGAAGGATTTGCAGTAGTATACTCTTATTGTGCTTCATATGTTCTGATTACTGTCCTGAGTTATTCCCAAGCCTTATCCTTTCCCCAGCCTCATTGCACATATGTTCACAAACTACAATACACACACATACACACGTACATACACACTGTAGGCTAGAATATGTTCATGCTTCTGATACACTCGGAGTCAAACTTAATGTGTTCCATTTCTCAGGGCTGCAAATAAATCAAGTTGAAAAACACAAGGAAATTCAAATATGAATAAATTATTTCAATGACTCCACTTACAATATGTCCAAGATAATTGCATTGAGAATGCACTTACTTGCATGGGCTGGATGAATGATGACATAGTCACACAATGAGCTGCTGTTGAGTCTATTAATAATGGTGTCTTACAGAATCTGACTATAAAGGATATCCATAATTTGTGACTGGCAGAATACAGCAAAGTGACAAACAATATCTATGATTTGTTCCCAACTTTTAAGCTATGAAATATGATTATTTTTCACAAGCCCTATGTGCATATAACCTGAATCTCCAGAAGATATGTATGGATATTGAAGAGAAGCCTGAGTATGAAAGTGTCAAGTGCTTCTTTTCTTTGGGAGATAGAATTTCTCTTACCAACTTACTTTATCATGTAAAGTAAGAAAATTGAGAAGCAAGTGAGAAATAGTAAAGTCAAATTGGCCATACTTTACAAAAGCCATATGATTTTTTTTTTTTTTTTTTTGGTTTTATGAGGTAGGGTCTCAATATAGCCCAGGCTGACCTGGAATTTACTATGTAGTCTCAGGGATACCTTGACCTCACAGCAATCCTCCTACCTCTGCCTCCGAAATGCTGGGATTAAGGTGTGCACAACCACACCCAGCTAATATCTTTTTATATCCCTTTAGAACAAATAAGCATCATGCATATTTTAAAAATTGAGCTACTTAACAGATATTTAAATATTATCTGTCTTCAATTTCAGAGAAAATTCAGAACCTACCAAAAGAATTATCAATATGCTTATTAAAGTGGACAATTGAAACTTCAAAACTTTTTATAATTTGGATGACAAATGAGGAGGGAAAATTAAAAGCAGTAAAGCCTTCACTCTCCATGCCCCATTATTCACAGTAATGCTTCTCTATAGATACTTTCTAAAGTACATGAAATATAGCATGCAAGGGTAAATCACTCATGGATCATAACATTTTTGCTTTCACCTTCCATGGGCTGGTTTCACTATGTTTTCCTTTGAAGATCATCACCCTCCATAGAAAAATTAGTAATCTAACCACAAGCTTTCTTTCTATCTCCTGGATTCAAGTTGGTGGTAGTACTTACTTGGAATTCATTAGGCACTGAAAGCTGATTATTTAATAATGGAAAGCCATCAAACCAACAAGCACAATAGAAGTTGCCAAACATTCAGACTTTACTACAGACTCTTTGTTACACACACATGTACATGCATACACACACCAACATATAAATATACAACGTTCATATGAACCCCAAGGAATCTTTATTGCACAGTAAAGATGTAACTACAAGATATACATGAAGCTGAATATTACTCCAGTTTATTTCAAATCATCCAGCAATGGGCACAGAAAGTTAACTGAGTAGTAAAATCTTGACTGATTGTCAAAGCACTAAGTATTGATCTAATACTTTCACTTCTGAAAGCAAAAACCTGGAACCCAGTTAGTCAGGTTCTCTAAAGCATCTTTTAAGTTTAAGTAATGAATCTCCTCCCATATTAAAACAAAGTAGCCCAGAAGGTTGATTAGATGCACTTTGAAATGATAATAAACAGTCCCAAAACTACAAAGGAAAACTACACTGGGAAAGCCATAATGATCATCAACTACTTTTGTTGGAGCTAGGCCATCAACACTAGGTTCAGAATCAGCATAGTAGTGCTGTCTTGGAAGTTAAATTCCTAATTTAAGGCACGAAATGAAGGCAGAGCAATTAGCAATGTAGTCATGGTGCCTTATGAATATTTGTCTTCAATGTAGATGAAATACATTTGTTTTTGTTTTTTCTTTGGGTAGGGTTGGTGACAACAAGGAAAGATGAGATAGGAAAAGAAAAGAAAATAGGCAGATTCATATATTACCATATCCCTCTGCTTCCAGCATCCAATTCATTAATTTAAAGTTTCTGAGATGTAATCAGTTTTGTTTTGTAAAAAAAAGAAAAGATTCAGATTGTCAAAAGCGCAAAATAAATCAACATTGATGTAACAAAACAAGTCAGAAAATGAGAAAAAATGACATCTTTCAAGATCAACTGTTCCACAGAGTACAGAACAAGCTGGCAGTCTGCAGAGGGTCATACATTAACTAGCATAAGCAGTAGAGAAAGAAACATCTCTGACAGTCAATGCATATCAGAGTCAGGAGGCAAAAGAATCAGCTCTCCCTGGAGACTGATCTGTTGTGATATCTCTGTAGGTATAAATTTCTTTGCCACATTCAAAGGTCTTTTTTTATCTACCCTAATATACATTTTAGTGTCTCTTTTAGAATAATATTCACAACCACAAAAAGCTACATAGAATAAGAGTTTGGGATGTCTTAGAAACATGAAAGTATGATTCAGTTTTATCTATTTAAGGATACTTTTCAAAATAATTCTATAGTGGGCATGACAGACAGATTAAAATGATTAGAATATAGACAAAATTTTAAAATACAGAAATGTAACATTTATTCAAGAGATCATCATTCATATCTTACCATATATGCTTGTGAGTTCATTGCATTCACTCTTTTTGTTTTCTATTTGACAAATGTGTTCCAACTTACCAATTTTATACTGCATATTAAATGTATCAAGGGATAGGAAAATGGAAGATGCAATGATAAGCTAAGAGTTCACATCTAAGGTATGCAATCAACTAAAATTTTGATGTAAAATACTGATTAGTCTTACATATCAAGAGTATGCCAAAATTCAGGGTTAATATGCACTGAATGTATAAAGAAGAAAGAGAAACACATAAGATAGGAAGTGGAAAACTTTGCAACAGGTGAATAGGGAAGAAAAGACTGAGGAATGAAAAACAGGACACATAGAGGAAGAGAAAGCAGCCTTGCACAGATGGAGTTTAAAAAAATCAGGTACTGAAACTAGAGACATGGGAATAAACGTTGGAAGATGAATAAAAGAGATGAATGATATGGAGCTAGAATCTGAGAAGGAGTAAGTGAAAGATATCATGAGGCAATGAGCATAGCAATGTAAACATGACAGGGAAAGCAAAGAAGACAGGAAATTGAAATCCAGGGAAACTGAGAAAAGGAAATACTAGTTAAACTTGAGGCATTTTAATATTTAAAAAAGCTAAAGCAACGGCTTACTAAAATTTTAAACAAAATTTTACTGGCTCTACCTCTAGGAGGTAGAAGGAAATCGGTTTAGAAGAAAATGATACAAAGATTTGCAGTGGTTGAGAAGTATATTAGATGGCTGTGACAGTTGTTTATTTGTATTGTTAGATAAGGTCTCACTACACAGCCCAGGCTGGCCTCCAATTCTCTGTCTTGCTAGTGGAGTTCCTGTGATGCTGGGATTACAGGTATGGACTGCCAAAACAGTGGCTTTAATTGTTTGATCTAAAATTGTGAATCTGGGCTGCACAAAGGCAGCTTAGGATGGCTAGGAAAGGAGAATGAAAGAGAGACTACTGGTGGTTTTTCTTGCTTCTCCGTGACCATACACTTTGAATAAATAGTAGATTATCCATATGTATATTAGGATAATTTAAATGACAGCAGGAGAAAAAACCATAGAGACTAGAAGCTTGATATCATTGAGAAGTTGAAGTAGAAATTCAGACTGGACTAGGGGAACTGCTTTCTCACTCTGTTCCCTTCAAATCATAGGGCTGAGAACTCCCAGTAAAACATATTTCCTTTTCATTCTGCTTCTCCCAGATGGGCCAGGGAAGGAGCCCGCATCTGAGAAATGGTTCTGGGGATAAAGCATGGTGAAGGTTGGTTCCAAGGCCAGGTTCTCTGATAAGGCTCTTTTGCTAATCTGCCAAGTGCATCTGGCTGAAAAATGGGCCTCAGATTTTCTCACATGTGGCCTGCCAGAATGAACCACCAGCTGGGATAAAATGTGCTTACAGAGCAAATGAAGTGAGTGGATGATTCAATTGTTAAAGAATAAAAATCATAGGATATATTAGACATTCTATTTGTTGTTGTCAGCTCCACATTGTTGGGATGAATATCCAACCAAACACAATTTATGGGAGGAATGGATTGATTTCAGCTTACAAAGCCAGGGGAAGTTCCATCAATGGTAAAAGAAGTTGGTTTCCTTTCACAGATCTATGCAGAGAGAAACAACCAAACAGCCAGCAAGCATCAAAAAGAAGCAAGTTTGCAAGAACTGCCAGAACTCAAACTGTTCTCTCCACACCTTTGGGCTGGAATCAGATCTACCCTTAGTGATACTCCCCCAGTAGCAGAAATCTGCCTACTAGGGGCTGAAGTTACAAGCTCAAGTTTAACAAAGCACCTAAGTTTTAGGGGCCAAACTTTTACATTCTCAAATTCAAACTACCATACCATTAAAGGTTAAGTTGTCAAAATTTTTCAAGTGGGATTTTTGAGAATAATAAAATGATAAAAGACATAAGAATTATGAGAGAATGCAGAGTAAACATTATTTTAAATGTTTTATTTTTATTTGTTTATGAGAAAGAGAGAATTGATGCACCAGGAACTCCAGCTGCTGAAAACAAACTCCAAGCGTATGTGCCATTTTGTGTATGTGGCTTATGTAGATCCTGGTGAATCAAACCTTGATCCTTTGGTTTTGCAGGCAAGTGCCTTAACCAGTAAGCCATCACTCCAGCCCAAAAGTTATTTTAAAAAGCTAAATAGAAGAAGCACTTGATATAAAAAAACAATGTTGAAATTTCTATGACACTAGATGAATACCTAGGAAAATAATGCACTTGAACATAAAATAGTATAATTCTCTAAGAAGGAAATTGTAATGAAAACATAGATGATACAAAAAGAAAAGTTAAGAAAGAAGAATGACAAGGTTCACAGGAGAAATGTTTGCTGTACAACCAGAAGGACCTAAGTTCCATTCCCTGTACCCAAGTCAAAATGCTAAGCATGGTGGTGTGTAAATATAATGCCAGCACTGGGGAGGCAGAGATAGGCAGATTCTTGAAGCTTAAACTATACTAATTGGTGATCCCCAAGCCAATAAGGAAAAAAAGGTAGCTGGCATTCCTGAGGAACACACTCAGATTTGTCCCCTGGTCCCTGGTCCCCATAAACATGGATACACATACACACACACACATACACACACAGAAACACATACATGCATACACACACATACAATTTAAAAAATTTAATGGCCTAATAAAATTTAAGTATATAGAAGTGTTCCAAAATGAAATGCCGTAAAATGAAGAAAAGGAAATATCTGCAAACAGTAGATGTTTTCCATGATTTGGATAAACAAACCATATTTATTAGGCCTAGAAAGCATTTACCTCTTGCTCTGAGTGTAGAAGTATAAGTTGTTAATGACAAACTTTAGAATGACCTTACTAGTTTTAAAACTGAGCATGCAGAGCCTGCACAAAAGATTAATGGCACAGGATGCTAAAAGATGCGTTATCAGAATATTGAAAGCTCAGATATTAGAAATAAGAAATTTCATATCTAGGAAAGTGTCTCTCAAACAAGGGGATAAAAATAGCAGCTATAAAACATTTCAAAATTTCAGCTCTTTTATAATACAATGCTGGGTAAAGAACTTAAGGAGGAAAAATAGGCATAATTATTTTTTGATACATGAGTTAAAGGAATAAATACCTTGAAAATGTCTACCATTATCTTCTGTAAACAGCTAAGTCCAAAGGAAAAAGAAGTATAAAAAAGTGATGATTATGCTGGGCGTAGTGGCACATGCCTTTAATCCCAGCACTCAGTAGGCAGAGGTAGGAGGATTGCTATGAGTTCAAGACCACTCTGAGACTACAGAGTTAATTCCAGGTCAGCCTGGACCAGAGTGAGACCCTACCTCAAAAAAACAAAAAAATAAAAAATAGTGGTGATTAAAATTCCAGAATAAGTATAAGTAGGAGTACATTTGGATGGGAAAGAAAGATACAAAGCATGAGACATTGTCAAATTTTATCTTAATGTAACAAATTTATATATCTTATTTTAAAAAAAGGAAACAAAGGATATATAGGAAACAAAGAGGGCCACTTCCTCTAGAAATTGACTATGGTATATGAAGTGATGCTTCTGCTGAGAGCAAAGAGAACTGGGACAGACCAGTATCTAAACCCCTGGAAAGGCATTTCAGAGCTAACGGAGTAGTTAAAAAGCACCAGGCCATGATTTGAGAGAGAAAATTAAGAAAAATGAATTGTGCATTGGACACATTTTTACCTGGCAGCAGTCATCCATGCAGAGGACAAAACTGGAAGTTTGAGAAGCTCAGAAGGAAGTTTGACAAATTGGTGGGCTAGGAAACCCAACACTAGAGTCTATCTTTCCTCAAGAAAGGTGAGATAACCACCAAAGGACTATACTATGACAGAGAAACTTGATCATCCATATTCATGGCCACTCTAGTCACAATAGCTAGCAAACAGGATCAACCTATATGTCCATCAAGTGATGAATGAATAAATAAAATGTGGTACATTAGATTCTCCATTGTCAATAGATGGCCAGGAGAAAAGAAGTGCATTTTAAGAGAATTTAAGAGAGCCCTGAAAACCCAAGACTGAACAGAAATAAATGGACCATAAAAAGGCCAAAGCTCAAATTAATAATTTTAATTCTTATTGGAAAAGAGTATCCATTACTGTTCCTCCTTGTCTGTGACCAAAACCAAATTTAAATTTATATTATGAAAGATCAAATTAACTTGTCTTCAACTTATCATGACACTTCTGTAGACACAAAAACCAATAAGCAGTACAAGTAAGCAGGTTACACTGTGGTTCAACATACAGAACCCCGAAGTGATTCTACAGGGATGATAGACACAAGGTCATCAGAAGAATGACTCTATAGCAACACAGTCTTATAAGACCATCATTAGTAATTTGTTATTAAAGTGTATACTTTTCTAAAAATGTATAAGTCTATAAAAACAGTCACCTGCATTAGGACAGAGTTGCAACATTTTCAAGTGCTGATATTTTCTGAGAAAATGTTAAGAGTTTAAATTTTGCATTGTGTGCACAATATATGTCAAATATTTAATATTTTTATTAATATATAATGAATTGGGTTTCAATATGTTATTTTTACCAATAAATTTACGTTTCTCTTTCCCATTCATTCCGCTCTACCAACTTTGGGTCCTCCATCCACCACAGTCTCTAGTCCACATTCACCTGACATATGTCCTTTTGCCCTTTGCCCTTCTTAACACCTCTTTTATCCTTCTTATATTCTCCTATCCAGTTTCATAGATGACAACCATTCTCATTTACTTACATGCACACAAACATTTACAAAATTAGTATCCATACATGAAAGAGAACATAGTAATTTTTATCTTTCTGGGCTATGTCATAATACAGTATTTTCCAGCTCTTTCCACTTTTCTGATAATTTTGCATTTCTTTTCTCTTACAGATGAATAAAAGTCCATTGTGTATATGTGGCACATTTTCTTTATTCATTCATCACTTGATGGACATGTAGGTTGGTCCTATTTCCTAGCTATTGTTTCTAGAGTGGGCATGAATGTGGATGTGCGAGTATCTCTGTCATAGGATAGATGGTCCTCTGGGTGTATGAACAGGAGTAGTATATCTGGGTCATGTGACCCTCCAGCTTTTTGAGAGACCTCCACACTGAATTTCCATAGTGGCTGCTCCGGTTTACAGTCTCACCAACAATGAATAAAATCCCCTTATTCCACATGCTCACCAGCATTTGTTATCATTTTTTTAATGATAATCATTCTGACTGGAGCAAGATGGAATCTCAAAGTGGTTTAAATTAGCATTTCCATGATGGCTAAAGATACTGACCACTTAAAACATTTTGTTGGACAAAGAAAATATTACTTTAGAAAGTACTACTTACAAATATAATAAAGGAAAATGAAATTATTTTAAATATTTTGAAAGAAAGAATAAAGAAAAAGGCAATAAGAAATCAATAGAACAAAGTAGTACTAAGCTGACTGGTGTAAATTCATCATATCTCTATTTCACAGGCAATTACATTCAATGAAAATAGACAAAATGCTCCAAGCCAAAGTACGGGGTAGCTTGACATAACTTAAAAGAAATATAAATCAATAAGAACTGGCAAAATTTTTGCTCTGAAAATCTGAAAAGAAAACTATATACCATACAATGAATGGTTTATAAAGCTGATAATTACATATTATAATCCTAGATTTAAATTATATTACATGAAATAGTATATATTTTCATTATGTAAAAGAAGAAGTGAAAAGTTCTAATCTTGGACTAGAGAGATGGCTTAGTGGTTAAGCGCTTGCCTGTGAAGCCTAAGGACCCCGGTTCAAGGCTCAATTCCCCAGGATCCACACTAGCCAGATGCACAAGGGGGCGCATGCGTCTGGAGTTCGTTTGCAGTGGCTGAAAGCCCTGGAGCACCTATTCTCTTTCTCTCTCTCTCTCTCTCTCTCTCTTTCATTCTCTCTCTGTCACTCTCAAATAAATAAAAATAAACAAAAAAATTAAAAGTTCTAATCTTATTTGCACTTAACTTAATCTTGCAGTATGAAAAGCTAAGGTTGATATACAGCATGGAAATATAATCTAGATATCTAAATGTGAAGTGTAAAAATGCATAATTGCAGTGGTAGATTTTGAAACACATTTTTTAGGATTTGTATTGTATGTGAAAGCATGAACAACATGAAGAAGAATTGAACAACATAATTAATGAATAACAAAATTACTATTACTAATGTATTGGACCTAAACTTATAAATAAATTATAATGCATTGGACCTAAAACTTATAAACATACTGAATCTTCTTAAGCAAGTACCAATGCATCACTAAAATTGACCATTTGAGTCATACAAGTGTTAAAAATATCTTTAAAACACAAAATTATGCATGTTCTTATTCTCTAAACAGAACTCAAATATAGAAATTAGTATCCAAAAGCTAATGAGAGAATTCTCATGTGTTCAGAAGTTAAGAAACACATTTTAAATAATCAATAAATTAATGAAATCATAATGAAAATTAGGGGGGAAAACTTGTATTTAAGGAAAGTAAAAATGTAGCTCAACACAATTTTTTTAAAAATTTTTTTGTTTATTTTTATTTATTTACTTGAAAGTGACAGAGAGAGAAAGTGGTAGAGAGAGAGAGAGAGAGAGAGAGAGAGAGAGGATGTGCCAGGGCCTCCAACCACTGACAAAGACTTCCAGATGTGTGCACCCCATTGTGCATCTGGCTAATGTGGGTCCTGGGGAATCAAGCCTTGAACCAGAGTCCTTAGGCTTCACAGGCAAGCACTTAACTGCTAAGCCATCTCTCCAGCCCAATTTTTTGAGAAAGAATTGTAGCAATGATTCTAACATCATTTTATATTCATAAGATTTGAAGATGACCTCTAGTCACAAAAGTATGCATTTATTAGTTTGCCAACAGATTCTTAATGGAATTGTCATTGGCCATGAAAATTTTCACCATCTATATATTAAATCATATTTTCCAATAATAATTAACTATGGCAGGTTGCTGGATGCTGACCATTCCTTGAATTCTTGTGATGAAGCACAGCCATTTGGTCAATGCATTGACGTTTTCAATACATTATGTGTTATGTGCCAATGATTTATTTAGAATTTATCTTCAGAATTTCTCTTGCTTACAAGATTGTTCTTCCTTACTTTAATCTGTCCATTTGCCAGTTTGTTTTTAAGAAGCGGACTATGCTAACTTCTAATGATGTGCAGGTCTTGTTATCTTTCCATATTCTGATATAGAGCTGGTTCATTTAAATGTGACTTTTAGGGATTTCTACAGCTTTCATCTCAACTGTCTTTAGCAACATGGAGGACGATTACATGCCATGCTATCATGAGTCAGTTCCTAGACGTTACATTATACTTTTGTCTAAAGAAGTCTAAATAGCATACAGTATACCAAATGATGGATATATATTTTTAGTTTTCTTTGACTAGAAATGTGGGCCAAAATTGAAGATCTAGCCCTTAGGTCAAGTAACTATGGCTACTTGATCATTGACAAAAAGGGCAATAGCATACACTGCAGAAAAGACAGCATCTTCAACAAATGGCTCTGGACAAATTGGGTAACCACATGTACAAAAATGAGACAAAACACATTCATCTCGCCATAAACAAAAATCAACTTCTCTAAATGGATTAATGACCTCAATATAAGACCTAAAACACTTCAACTACTGGAAGAAAAATAGGAGGAATTCTCCATAATATAGGAATGGGGAAAGACTTCCTAGTAGTCCAGGAAATTAAACAATCACTCAACCAATGGGATCGCATGAAGCTAAAACATTTTGGCACAGACAAACATACCATAAGCAGAGCCAAAAGATTACCTACAGAAAGGGAGAAAATTATCACCAGCGATACCACTGACAGAGGCCTAATATCTAGAAAACTGAACAGAGAAGAGGAAGAAATACAAACGGCTAATACATACTTAAGGAAATGTTCAACATCCTTAATTATCAGGGAGATGCAAATTAAAACAACTATGAAATTCCACCTTATTCCAATAAGGATATCAATCATTAAAAAAATCAAGCAACAACAAATGTTGGTGATGATATGAACATATACAATAAAAGAAAGACAAACACCATATGTTCTCACTCATCTGCTCTTTCTAACCTGGATCAGCTTGAGTTTCTGGCATACCTGATAGGCAACTTGAGGCCTAGACAATAGGGATAAAAGGGTTTGGAGGAGAGAAGGGAAGGTTGGGGGAAAATAAACACAGAACAAAATCCAAAATGAACTGGTACCATAGAAACATTTCTCTTTGAAGGTAACTAAAAAATTTAACCCTTGGGGCTTGTGAAATGGCTTCATGGTTAAGGCATTTGCCTGTGAAGCCTGAGGACCCTGGTTCAATTCCCCAGAACCCACGTAAGCCAGATGCATGAGGAGGTCTGGAGTTTGTTTGCAATGGCTAAAGGCCCTGGTGGACCCTTTCTCTCTTTCTATCTGCCTCTCTCTCTCTCTCAAATAAATAAATAAATAAAATATTTTTAAAAATTAACTCTAATCAGAGTATGGGGAGATCATCTGGAAAGAAGGGCCCTGGAGAGGGTGAGATGAAGCCTAACCTTAAAAAAAGTTATTCTCTGGTCTATATTGCTCAGTACCAGAAAACAGTGATACCTACATTGAAGTGTTGATCAGAGAGACCTACAAGGTCCCCAAAACAAGACAAGCTTCTGTCAAAGCATTTGATTACCTGTCTGTGGTAATAAGTAAGATGCCATTGTTGAAGACATGATATACTGTTGTCACAGAACAAGGATAGACCTGGCTGGCATCAAGAAGAGAGCCAGTCCTCAGACAGTTTGTCCATCTAGTGCTTAAAAGAGCTACATGAGCTACTGGGGGAAAGTAGCCAAGAATGGTGTAAGCAAGCTACTCACAAGCAACCAGCCTGATAAGATGTACACACCAGTGCAATGGTGGCACATAGCCTTGGTGGGTAACCAATAGCTTTCTGAATGGCTAAGAAATCCACTCAGTGGAAAGGAACCAATAGCTGGAACTGTGAACCAAGTCAGAATCCTAAGGAGACAAGGATTGTGGTCTTCAATGACAAACTCCCACGAGTTTTTGGATAAAAGAGGAGCTATATACATCAAAATGTTCCTAAATTAATGCTTATCCCATTTAACCTATGATAATTTCAGAAAATGTTGGAGAATCTTTTTTTCTTTCCTCAGACGGTAGCAATCTAAGAATTGAAACCACCCTTTGCACTTTGGCCAAGGCCCAGGTGAAACCATATCAGAACTGGGAAGATGAGCGAGAGTTATGCTTCCATGGTGAGCCTGATAATCAGCATCAGGGTGAAGAAAACACATGCCAAAGCAGAGATCTAGAGGCTCCTAAGAGCTCATCAGTGAAGTAGACTTAAAACATACTCACCACGGTTCAGGGAGTATTGCAGAAGAGGGGATGGAAACATTGCCATAGCCACAGGTAGGGCATTGTCCCACCCCACAATAACTGACTGCTTCTGTCACAACTCATAACCCACAACCCCATGAGGAATACCAGCAAACCCACTGAGGAGGGACCCCCAGCAGAATGGGAGCTGGGAGGACAGAAAAGATGGTACCAACACATAATGCATGCATACAAAGTATGTTCTTAATTTTAAAAAATGTAATTCTAGATATTATATCCTTGTGATCATATTTTAAATGGCATCATTTTCAATTATTTCAATTCTGAATCTGTATTTCTAGTATATAGAGAAATCATTGATTTATTATATTGAACTTATATTTAAGTGTCTGAAATTCTATTTTTCCTACAATTTTATTGAAATTTCTATGTAAAATAATTCACATATTGCATAGATTGGTTTTGATTCTCTCATGATTGCATCCTTCTTCCTTTGAACTATGTTTTTACTTCTCACAAATTCTCTCTCTCAAATCCAAGAAAATTCAATAAGATAAGAATACAGCCAGGCATGGTGGTACACACCTTTAATCCCAGCACTTGGGTGGCAGAGGTAGGAGAATCACTATGAATTTGAAGCCACCCTGAGACTATATAGTGAAATCCAGGTCAGCCTGAGCTAGAGTGAGACCTGACCTTAAAAAAACAAATAATAGGGGCTGGAGAGATGGCTTAGCAGTTAAGTGCTTGCCTGTGAAGCCTAAGGACCCTGGTTCAAGGCTCGGTTCCCCAGGTCCCACGTTAGCCAGATGCACAAGGGGGCACACACGTCTGGAGTTGCAGAGGCTGGAAGCCCTGGCACGCCCATTCTCTCTCTCTCCCTCTATCTGTCTTTCTCTCTGTGTCTGTCACTCTCTAATAAATTTTTAAAAAATTATAAAAAAATAATAATTATTATAATAATAAAATACAGTTATTGGTGGATATCTTATGTAATAGAACCCATTCAGGCACCCACACACACACACACACACACCCACAGGAGAGTAGCCCTGGAACCTCAGCAGGCAGATCTAAGATTTAGAAAAGTTTTAATTGTATTCTGAACTTACTAGAGGATTTTAGGCATGCACAGAATTGTTAGAAGAGGAAGAAAAAATCTTATGCTGAAGATTCTCTTTTCTTATCCAGAAATTTAAGAATATAGGTTAAGGCATATATAAATGACTTTGGTTAATAATGCCTATAATGTAATGTAACTAATCTATCTAATCTATCATTTTTATGTAACCTTTCAAGCTAAGTCCAGATACATATTTGACTTTGAAAGTACTAGAAGGTTACTCTATTACCTTTCTATTGTTATTAAAGTAAACCCCAGAAACATCAGTTTAACTCAAATTTACTATCACAAACTTCTCTAGTCTTGTGATTCTGTTTCTTTCTTGATTGTTCTTCAGCTTTCAAATGTACAGAGCCAGACCTCAAGATGATGGGTAAATAGATCTTCAAATGGCCTTATATGACAAACCATTTCCCATTGAAAACATCAAAATAAAAGAGCATTACTTTTACCCTTGCATTGTGGATTTCAGTCTGAGCACAGATCTATCTTACAGTCAAACTTGAAGAAATTAAATATCCACTTAAAATAAAAGAAAAATAAGCCATGAAGCAACCGTCCAAACACATTCTCAGCAAAACCATTCTTTTTAGCCTGGACTTTTCTAATGGTTATTTTATTCACTTGGCTATTGAAATGATAGGTTTAGATTTAAAAATCATTATTGTGATGTAAAAGTACTCACAACAGGCAGAGTTCTAAGATGATATGCACATCGTAATGTATTGAATTACTGTTAAAATGGTGGCACCTTTTAAAAATTTTGAGTCTAGTTCTACAATGAATCTTTGTAAACTATTGCTCACTGAGGGAAATTAGGAATGTTTATAGTATGTAGAGTCTTACAGAAAATACTGTAATGCTTTTATTCACATGAAATAATTAAAGCAAAAAATACTAAGATAGTTCAAAGTAATGTTCAATGACAAGTCTTATTTGTTTGCAAGTTTTTGGACAGTTTTAACAAAGTGCTTCAAACATTGTCAATATTTTGACTTCCTAAATGTTTGCTTCCTTCAAAATAATGTAAGCACTTTATCAAACTGGAAAAAAGGGCTGGAGAGATGGCTTAGCAGTTAAGGTGCTTGCCTACAAAGCCAAAAAACCCAAGTTCAATTCCCCAAAACCCACATAAGCCAGATGCACAAGATGGCACATGCTTCTAGAGTTCATTTGCAGTAGTTGAAGGTCCTGGCATGCCCATTCTTTCTCTCTTTCTCTCACTCTGAAATAAATAAACAAAAAAAAATGTTTTTTTTTTTTAAAGAAAACTGAGAAAGTAGGCAGAAATGACATATAAGTCTAGCAGATAAATAAACCAATTCCAATTTCAATTTCTCTCTTCTAGCATTTTCTCCTTTGTCTACACTTGGATTTAAGAACCTTAACATTCATTCGGCAGTCTTGTTTATAATTGCTTCCAAAAGGAAAAAAAAAAAAAAATTCTAAGCGAGCAGAGCTCTATCAGAGAGATCACCAATTCTAAATCAGTAAAAGTCTAAGGTAATGAGGTTTTACTATATCCTAGAGAAAAATCTCCCAGCCCTAACCTTTGTTAAAGATTTATAGGATAGTCTGAAACATGACTTAGGGGCTAAAAGAGCTAACAAAAAAGATAATCATGGATTTCTACTACATGGTCTTTTTTTTGTTGTTGTTGGCATGTTAGTGCTATCTGTGACTATTTTTTTTAAGGAAATTTATTTCTTATCAGGGAGCTTCACAGATTAGCAATTTACCCAAGGTCCATCTGAAAAATACCTCTTATGTTTTAAATTCACTTTTTTTTTTCCTGTTACCTTGTGTAAGGTGATGTTATGTGTGAAGAAAGTAAACCTTTCTAAAATTTGTATAGCCTGGAAAATCAAAGATACTTATCTATAAGGATCTGAAAGTTTGGGTCACTTAAGCAGAATTCAGTCATGTGTGTGTGAGATCTGCACATAACTAGTAGTGACATTTTACAAATGCAACATGGTCCAAATGTTATAAAAACGTATCGTCAGGCTGTGCTAGGCAAATACTCAACTTGGTGTGAGTGAAATAACACTTCTTTTCTCACCTAAAAAAGATAGTTACACTGCTCCAATACATAAGAAACTTTATTCAATTTTTGATATTGGTTAGAAAAAAAATGCCCATTTCTCAAAAAATTGCTAGGCTTCTACCTTTCCCAATATGATTTTCTATGCACATAGACCTTGTAATTTCATAAACTGAATTAATTATAACTATGGTTGAAACATCCAAATTTTACATTATTCATTTCCCATGTTAGAAACCAGTTAGGTGCAATTTCTGTTTCTATTAAGAATTCAAACACGTTCTACACCTTGTTCTCCTATCTTAGAGATGTCAATCCTGATGGATTGGAAATTTCAATGAATAGAATACCTAAAGGCAATTAGAACAACAAGCCAATTATAAGTATACAAAATTTGTCCTTACTGATATAATTCTTCATTCATAGTTGTTAAAAATCTTGCATCAAATGTACAGAAATGCCTTAGGAAAAAAACAGTGGGTATTGTATAAAAAATAGTTCCTAAAAAGATAAATAGCAATGGTTTCCTAGTAGTTCATAGTCATGACTCTACCACTGAATACCTGTGCAAATAATCGTGAACTTATTTTTGAACATCTTTGCTGCTATTCTGTAAAAAATATACTGGTGCCACATAAGCTCCAGAACTTACTAAAAAAAAAAGAATAAAATAATAGGGTGGGAAAGATAAAGTTGAATAATGAATGTGCTTACCTGCAATGCTTGACAACCCACATTTGATTCCCCATACCCAGGTAAAGCCAGATGCACACAGTAGTACCTGCATCTGGAGGGTTTTTTTGCAGTGGCTAAAGGCCCTGGCAACCCTTTCTCTCTTCTCTTCTTTTCTCTTCTCTTCCTCCACCTCTCTCTCTTTCTTTCTCTTTAAAAATAAGTAAACAAAACATTAAAATATTTAAGAATAAAAAGAAAATAAAGTCAAATACTAAGTGCATCAAAGACTCTAAAAAAATACAAATCCATGTTTCAAATGCTCTAGGATCTCTCTCTCTCTCTCTCTCTCTCTCTCTCTCTCTCTCTCTCTCTTTCTCTCTCTGTAAGTATAGAGAGCAGGTAATTTTTTAGTTTGTGCTTAAAATGTCATAACAGTAAGGTTTTGGGGAGGAAAGGTCAGTTGTTCCCCAATTCCCAACAAGAGAAGATCTTTCACAAATAATGCTACAATACTTCTAATATATCTTTTAAAAGTATTTTATTTATTAGAGAGAGTGAGGAGGGAGAGTGAAGGAATGAGTAGGCATGACAGGACCTATTGCCACTGAAAACAAACTCCAGATGGATGAGCTACTTTGTGCATCTGGCTGCATGTGGGTGTTGAGTAATGGAACACAGGCCCACAGGCATTATAAGCAAGCACCTTTAACTACAGAGACATCTCTTCAGCCTAATGCAGTGCTTCTTATCACCACTTTCATTCTTTTTCTAAAGTCACATTATTTTATCTTTGTTCTGTAATTATCCCTAGAACCAAAAACAAAACAAAACAAAAAAATCAGTAAACTTCTATACTCTGCATCTGACATTACCTGTCCCCACACCATTTTTTCCCTACATGATGCAGGGGTTAAATTTCCAATTCTAATCCATATGAACCCACATGAAATAACAAAATGAGTAGAGGAAACAGTGAGAATAGAGAGAGGGAATCTCCCCATGATGTTGCCTTCTAAAGTATTGTGGGGTATTTCTCTGGCATTTAATAAAGTTAATCTACTTCAGAAACCTTCCCTGCTCAAAGAGAGGAGGGCCTAGGGGAGGGATGCAAGGAGAGAAGTGAAGAGAAAAGATGAAAAGAAGAAAGAGAAGAGAAGAGGACAACAGCAAGTGTGAAGCTATCAGTTACTCAGAGTTTATAGGATTATTCATGACAGAAATGGAAAATCCAAGAGCTCAACTTCTATCTCTGAGATGTGTGGACAGTAGTGTTTCTCCAAATGCACTCTTGAAAGTACAGAGATAATTTTCCTGTGTTCCATACCAGCAATTAGCTCCTATTTCAAAATGTATTTTCCTAGTCTCCAAACCAGTCCTTAGTTCTTTACTCTGATCTTTTTGGGGTTATCATTTTTTATCCAGAAAGACTTTTGATACTAAGTATCAGCCTACTAGGATAGCTTAAAGCCCAAAATTGGCAGAGGAACCTCATTGTCATCCCCATGTTTCAGTTTCCAAGAGTCCAGCCCAGGGAAAACATGAAAAATAAAAACCTATTTTCACATGCAACCAGCACTACTAGCTCAGTTGCTGAGATTAGCTCATGAGGGTGGAGGAAGTGTGTACCCGTTCCCTTTCATGTATGTATCCTTTTTATCCTCTTCCATCTGCAGCTCAATGGATAGAAAATGTGATGGTTGGAGAAATCTGTTCATTTGGTAAAACTGTTTGGAGGTGTCAAGGCTAAGAATAGTCATAGGCTGACATTAAATAGTAGGGACACATGCTGAGCTGGCTCACCCAAAGCTGGTGTCTACAGCAGTATGCTAAATTAGAATTCAAATGGGAAACCATTTTTAGAATATTCCCAGGCCTGATTACTCAAGGACATTTTATTTTATAGATGCAATGTGGCCCATGGGCCAGGTGATTCAAATGCACATAGAAACCATTTATAAACCAAAAGGTAAGAGGGAAAACTATACAGTACTTCAGAAGAATTTTCCCTGAACCCATTGCTAGAAGCTACCTAAACCTCGGCAGGTTACATAGAAAAGCCATCTAGGAGAATCTAGATGTTTCTGAGGTTATGGGGCAATTCTAGTCTTTGAAGTTTTCCAGATTACACTTTCTCTAACAGTTTGGCCGATTAAAACCTTTACAATATATTCAGATGAAACTGACTGTGCATCTAAATCTTTGTCACAATTATAGTAAAAATATCCATTTCCTTTGGAAGCCACATCACACCAGTCATTGCTCCTTTAATTCATTTGCAAATGTTCACACTTAAATGCTTGTTTAATTAAACAGGTAGTTGTACGAAAGAATAGGTCATTCTTTAGACAATATTTAGGAAACAATTTGTCAGTGGATCTACTCTGGAGATTTTCCTGCATTTTCCATTAAAAACAAATCTTTTTCATGCCTTCAGATTTTACCAAACTATTTAAGTCTGTTTTCTTTCACAAACTATCAAACACATTTGTTCAAAGAAATGTGTTAATTCACAAGTTTACAGGGCAAGAAGCCTTAGGCTGCAGAGCTCATACTGCATTCAAGTACATAACTCTACCTCTAGGCAAGACCCTGCCAACAAGCTAGCAAATAAACTGAAAGTGTAACCCATCTTTTAGGGCTGGAGGAAAGATATTTCCAGTGATTCCAATGTTTAGACAAGCTATGTTGCCTATCTTCATGCCTAAAAGGATGCCTCTAGTTACTTAAAGCTATCTCTTCACATTTTCTTCACCACAGAGTTGGAACACATGTGTTAATAAATCTGATGATGGTGTTTCACAGACATTAAGCCAAATGACCCCATTCCTCTATCCTTTTCATTATAGCCCCCACTGAATCAGTCAATATTACTGTTCTCAGAGGGCTAAGAATATACTTTATACTTACGAGGGCTCAGAGGGCTAAGAAATTACTTTGTACAGATGTTTATTCTTCTAAGAAAATAAATTATTTAATAAACAATTTATTAAAACAAATATTTACTAAAAATTAGCAACAATGGACATGCTCTAGGTACTAGTATTCAATAGTAATAACAGACAAACAGATCAAATTTGCGCCCTTGAAAGGTAGAACCAAACTAGTGAGGGGAGACAGAGAATCAACAAAGCAGGCAAGACAAGAAATATAGATATGACTGATTGGATCTTGTTTCACTGACAATGGAAAACCAATAGCAAGAGCAGGTTTGGGAGACAAGATTAGGAGTTTGTACCTGGAAACATTGTGTGAGAAGCTGGTGTGATTTTTTTTTTTTTTTCAAGGAAGTATCTCACTCTAGCCCAGGCTGACCTAGAATTCACTATGTAGTCTCAGACTGTCCTCGAATTCACAACATCCTTTTAACTCTGCCTCCCATGTGCTAAGATCAAAGGTGTACACCACCACACCCAGCCACTTGTGTGATTTCTATTAGCCTTGTCAAGCAGTCAGTCAGATACTGTCTTTCAGAATTGAGAAGAGATATTTTAGACAAGCAAGATTTTGGCAGGAACCCCTGCTCTGTAAGGTGCTTTCACAGAGTGAGCAGGCCAGATCCTCCTTTTCTTCATAGCCCTCTTCCCAGTTCTCTGGTTCTGGTCAGTTCCTCTGCTGCTGGCTTGGGACCACCTGGACCCTACAAGCTTGCTGAAGAAGCAGACCCCTTGATTCACCTTCCTGATTGAAGTCCTCTTGGGTTCCCAACACACAATCCCCTGCTCCACGGGGTGCACATGCAGAATGAGTTCGCCTGAGTTCCAGGTTCCATTCCCACATCCCAGTTCTCTGGTCCCAGTTCTACTGCTGTTGGCTTGAGACTGCCTGGACCCTGGGAGCTTGCTGGAGAAGCAAGTCCCTTGCTCTGCCTTCCAGATTTGATGGCCCCTGGTTCCCCAAATCCTTGACAGCCTGATCTGGAGGATGCACACATGGAGTGGGTAGGGCAGAGCTTCAAGTTCCTTCTCCTCTGCCCACTTCCCTGGTCTGGGTACCCCGGCTGCTGCCTTGGGGCAAAATGGTCCTTCCCTGTGAGCTGCAGAGGTAGGCCTTTTGCTCAAGTTTCCTAATTGGCCCCTGAGTATCCATATCCCTAGAGCAAGAGGATATACAGGCCACTATAGGAGCTGGCTTCTTACACCTGGCTATCCAGCTTCCCAGATCCGGGTTCCACAACACCTGATCCCCATAGGCTGAAGAGTATGTGCAAGCGGAGTGAGTAGGCCAGAGCTGCCAGTTCCCCGTATCCCATTTCCACAGGTATTTTTGGAGTACTTGCAATCTCCACAATTGGGGCATCTGCAGTCACAACCCCATCATACACAAATTCAATTCACATTTAAAACAGAACACCCACTGAAGATCCTACAAGGATAAATATTTGCTTCCCATTCTATAGAGTAAAATGTTCCCGCAAGATGGGTAGACCACAATACATACGCACGCGTGCAGACGTGCGCGCATGCACACACACACACACACACACACACACAGAGCCAATGAAATACAGAAAACAGTGATCTCCACCAAGAATTTGCACTCCTACAATGGAAGCTGCCACTAAAATCATGGAGAAAACAACAGAAATTGAATCCCAAAATGAAAACACAACAACCAATTGACCCTAATCAAAAGAATTGCTGAAATAAAAGCAAGCCATCAAAAAAAATCCAACAATCACATAAATGGAATTGAGAGGAATCACCTCTCAGAACACTCAGCTTTGACACAAGGCATTACTCAAGTGAATAAAACCTTATAAGCCTCAAAAGAGATATAACAGCTGGAGAAATGGTATAGAGGATAAAGCATTTGCCTGACGTGCCAAAGGACACAGGTTTGATTCCCCAGATCCCATGTAAACCAGATGCACAAGGTGGCACATGCATTTGGAGCTCATTTGCAGTTGACAAAGGACCTGTTGTGCCCATATTCTCTCTCTCTCTCAAATAATAACAATAGCAGAGTTACTCCTATGAAAGACACAACCTTTGACCTGGAAGACAAGACAGAGGAAATTGACTGGGAGACCAAAACTTTGCTAAGTTCAACAATTAATATGAACACAATACCATAGAACTGTGGGATAAATGACCAAACATCCAGATCATAGGTATATCTGAAGGAGAGCAAATCCAGGTCAGATACATAGAGAACATAGTCAACAAAATTATGAAAGAAAAATTTTCCCAACCTCTCAAAAGAGAGGCCCATCCAGATACAAGAAGCTTGTACAACATGACAATGGGACTAAAAAGAAACTCTCCAAAGCACATCATATTAAAACTCTTAACAATGAAAATGAGGAAGGAGTTCTAAAAGCAACAAAAAAGAAACAACTCTCTACATACAAAGGCACTTCCATCAGAATTACCTCAGATTTCTCAATGGAAACCCTGAAAGCCAGAAGGGCCTGGAATGGTACACTTCAAAATAAAAAAACTACAGATTCCAACCTGACCTATTCTACCCAGCAAAAGTGTCCCTCATAATAGATGGTAAAAGGAAAAGTTTCCATTAAAAAATGTCAGCACGACGATTATATGAACACAAGCCCAAACCTACTTACAATACTTCAGGGAATACTGCACACAGAAGATTCAGACAACCAATTTCAAGTGCCTGCAAGAATAGGATCATACTAACAAAAACTAGAGCAGACTCAAAATAAAAAAAGAAAGAAAAACATAAGGAAGCACCAAATCCCATAAGCCACCCTATCATGGCAGGTATTAAATTAAACCACACAGTTATGACCTTAAACATTAACAGTCTTAACTCACCCATAGAAAAGACACAAGCTAATGGGGTGGATCAAAAGAAATGGGCCTTCTATCTGCTGTCTTCAAGAAACCCACATCACCACTAAAAACAGACACCTCCTCAGGGTGAAAGGATCGAAAATGATATTACAAGAGAATACAAACAAGAAACAGCCAGGTGTGGCTATGTTAATATCTGATAAAATAGACTTCAAACCAAAGTAATAAAAAAGTACTAAGGCCACTTCTTACTCATCAAGGAAATAATCCAACATGAGCACATCACAATCATAAATCTAGCTGCTCCAAATGCAGGTGCACCACAGTTTATAAAACAAAATCTATCTGACAACAGAATGGACACAAATAAGAACACCATCATAGTCAGAGATTTCACTACTCCACTAGCATCAATAGATCATCCAACCAGAAATCAACAGGGAAATAATAGAGCTCAACAGCACCATAGATCAACTAGACCTAATAGACATCTACAAAAATTTCCACATTAATGATACAGAATATACATTCTTCTCAACAGCACATGGAACATTTTTTCAAAATAGACCATATATTAGGATATAAATCATGCCTCAGTAAATTCAGGAAAATTGAAGTAACTTCCTGCATCATATCAGATCAAAATATTTTAAAGCTAGAAATCAACAACAAGAGACACATCAAGAACTCCACCATCTCTTGGAGACTAAAAAACACTTTTAAACAATGAAAGAATTGTGGAAGAAATAAAAAAAGAAATTATAAAATTCCTAGAATTGAATGATAATGCAAACAACTTATCAAAACTTATGGGACACAATGAAGGCAGTCCTAAGGGAAAAAGTCTTAGCACTGCATGCCTTCAGAACAAAGACAGCAAGATCCCAAATCAATAACCTCACTGTCCACCTAAAGGCATTGTACAAACAAGAAGAGTCCAATACTAATAGCTCCAGATGGAAAGAAATAACAAAGATCAGAGCAGAAATTAATAAATTGGAAACAATTGAAAAATTGATGAAATGAAGAGATGGTTCTTTGAAAAAAAAAATAATCAAGATGTAAAAACCCCTGACCAATTTGATCCAGTGAAAAAAGAGAAATTTCAAATTAGTAAAATCAGAAATGAAAAATGAGAAGCCACAACAGACATCAATAAAATTGGGAGACTCATCAGGACATATTTCCAAAATCTCTACTCCACACAACTGGATAATGTGGGAAAAAAAAAATGGATGAATTCCTAGCCACATACTCCCTACCAAACTAAACGTAGAGTAGATTAATCTCCTAAGCAAACCTATCACACATAGAGAAATTTAAAACCTCCCCAGAAAGAAAAATCCAGGACCAGATGGCTTCTTAGCTGAATTCAATCAAAACTTCATTGAAGAACTGAAACCAATTTTTCTAAAACTCTTTCACATAATCAAAGAGTAGAGAATCCTCCCCAACTCCTTCCTTGAAACTAGCATAACCCTAATACCAAAACCAGACAGATATGCAACAAGAAAAGAAAACTATAGAAAGCTGGGTGTGGTGGCGCATGCCTTTAATCCCAGCACTTGGGAGGCAGAGGTAGGAGGATTGCCATGAGTTCAAGGCCACCCTGAGACTCCATAGTGAATTCCAGGTCAGCCTGGGCTACAGTGAGACCCTACCTCAAAAAAACAAAAAAATAAATAAAATAAAAGAAAGAAAGAAAAGAAAACTATTGGCCTATATCCTGTACAAAATCCTCACAAAGCAAATTCAACAACATATCAAAAGCTTTATTCACCTTGATCAAGGCTTCATTCCAGGGATGCAGGGATGGTTCAACACATGAAAATCAGTCAATGTAATACAACACATAGATAATTTTGATCATAAGAAACATATGATCATTCAATTGATGCAGAGAATGCCTGTGACAAAATACAACACCACTTCATAATCAAAATGCTGGAGAGAAAGAAATTTTTAAAAAAAAATGCTGGAGAGAATAGACATGAAGGGTTTATATCTCAACACAATAAAGGCTATATATAAAGCATCTAAAGCCCAAATAATACTTAATGGAGAAAGACTTAAAGAATTCCCTTTGAGATTGGGAACAATACAAGAGTGCCCACTCTCACTACTGCTCTTCAATATTGTATTAGAAGTCCTACCTGAAGCAATAAGACAGGAGAAAGATATACAAATTAGAAAGGAAAAGTCAAGTGAGCCCTACTAGTAGATGACACAATCCTATATAGAAGTGACCTGAAAGTCTCCATCTCAAAACTTCTAAAGGTGGTTAATTTCTTCAGTAAGGTGACAGGATACTAAATCAACACACAAAAATCATTAGCCTTTCTGTATGCAGAGGAAAAATATACGAAGGAAGAAATCATTAAGGCTGACCCACTTTTCAACAAAAACAAAACATAAATACCATAGAATAATACTAACCAAGGATGTGAATGACCTATATAATGAAACATTAAAAAAAAATTCAGTAAAGAAATTGAGGAGGATTTGAGAAGATGAAAAGACCTCCCATGCTCCTGGATAGGTAGAATTGATATTGTGAAAATGGAAATTCCACCAAAAGCAATATACAGGTCTAATGCAATACCCAAAAAAAAAAAAGAAAAAGAAAGAAAGAAAGAAAAATCCAGCATCATTCCTCACAGAGATAGAAAATATGATCTCAAGATTTATATGGAATGGCAGCAGGCTTCATATATCTAAACATATCCTCAGCAAAATAAACATTTTTGGAGGTATCATCATACCTGACCTAAAGTGGCATTACAAAGCCATAGTAACAAAAACAGCATTGAACTTGCATGAAAACAGAAACATAAAGCAATGCAACCGAATTGAAAACATGGACCTTAGGTCAATTAACTACAGCTACTTGATCTTTGTAAAATGTGCCAATAAAGTCGATTGGAGAAAACTGCAACTTCAAAAATGCTGCTGTACAAATTGGATAACCATATACAGAAAAATGAAACTAGACCCACTTATTTCACCATACACAAAAATCAAGTCAAAATGGGTTGAAGACCTCAATATAAGACCTAAAACTCCTCTCCTACTGATTGAAAGAAAAAAATATATATGAGGAAATCTACACAATATAAGAGTGGGAAAAGAGTTCCTGAACAAAATACCAGTAGACCAGGAAATTAAACAATCACTCAACCAATGGGATTTCATGGAGCTAAAAGCTTTCCACGGGCAAACATACCACAAGCAGAGCCAATAGATTACCCACTGAATTGGAGAAAATCTTCACCAGCTATAGGACTGACAGAAGCCTAATATCTAGAATCTACAAAGAGCTCAAAAAACTAAACAACAAAGAAATCAAACAACCTATTTGAAAAATGGCACAGAGAACTGAATGGCAAGTTCTCAGAGGAATAAATACAAATGGTTAATACACACTTAAGAAAATGGTCAGTATCCCTAACTGGTAGGGAAATGCACATTAAAACTACTATGAGATTCTGTCTTACTCCACTAAGGATGACAATCATTAAAAGATAAAACAACATCAAATGTTGGTGAGGATGTGGGAGCATTCATCCACTGTTGGTGGGAACATAAACTTGTACAACAACTATGGAAATTTATATGGAGATTCCTGAAAAGGATGAACATAGAGCTACCAAAAGACCCATTTATTCTCTTACTGGACAGTTATCCTAAACGATACATGCTTCACTACACAGATATTTGTTCAATTATGGCTATAGTTGCTCAATTTAATATAGCTAACAAGTGGTATCAACCCAGATGCCCATCACTGCATGAATGGATAACAAAGTTGTGGACATTTACATGATGGAATTCTACTCTGCAGTAAAGGTAAATAAATAAAATAAAATAAATAAATTTAAAACAAGTAAAATTTGTAGAAAAAGAAAAGACTTAGAACAGATCATATGCAATGAACTCACACAATCACACTAAAATAAATGCCACATGGCCTCACTTATCTGAGGTTTCTAACCTGGACCAGCTGAAGTTGATGACATACCTGATCAGTAACTCAAGGGCCAGACAATAGAAATGGAATGGTTTGGGAGCAGAAGTGGAAGGTGGGGAAAAACAAACACAAAACTAAATCCAAAATGAACTGGTACTATAGAAACCTTTGTCCTTGGAGATAAACTAAAAGATATAGTCCTTAATAGGAGTACAAGGGGATTGCCTGAAAAGAAGGGCCCTGGAGAGTGTGGGATGAAGCCTAAGCTTTTTTTTTTTAATCTCTGGCCTATAACTCCCTGTAACAGAAATCAGTTGCTACCCACAATGACTTGTTTATTGGAGAGACCTAGTTGCACTCTGGAAGAGAGCCTGTCCCCAGTCAGTTACCCAATCTAGTGCTGGAAAACACTACATGATATACTGGGGAAAAGTGGACAACAGTCTGAGAAACCAGAGGTCTAAGATACACAGAAGCAAACACACTGACGAGGTGTACATGCCAGTGCACTACTGGCACCCAGCCTTGGTATGTAACCAATAACTTTCTGATTGGTTAAAAGATCCACTCAGTGTAAAGAAACCCATATCTGGGATTGGAAACCAGATCAGAATACAGTGTCAAGCTCTCACTAGTCTTTGGCTAAAAGAGGGGTTACATACATCAAATTCTCCATAAATTAACAATGTTTATCCCATTTAAACTATGCTGACTGCACTCCCCATTGTACAACCTGTTCTTCTTTTTCATAAGGTAGTGAGACAGGAGGAGGGAGAAAAATTACCCTTCCACTTCAGTCAAGCCACAGCTGAAACCACAGAGGAAACGGGGAGACAAGCATGAGTGCTGCTTCCATGTTGTACCTGATAATCAGTGCCAGGGTGAAGGAGACAGACTCTGAGGATATCAACACCTACCAAAGCAGAGATCTAGAGACTCCTAAGAGCTCATCACTAAAGTAGACTTAAAATTCACCCACCACAGTTCAGGGCCTATTCTCTCTCTCTCTCCCTCTATCTCTCTCTTTCTCTCTCTCTCTCTCTCTCTCTCTCTCTCTCTCTCTCTCTGGTCATGGTGGGGAACACCTGTAATCCCAGCACTTGGGAGGCAGAGGTAGATGGATAGCTGTGAGTTCAAAGCCATCCTGATACTACATAGTAAATTGTAGGTCAGCCTAGGATAGAGTGAGACCCTATCTTGAAAAAAAAAAAGAAAGAAAGAAAGAAAAGAAAAAGGAGCTCATTGATTTGGTTAGACTAGCTATCTAGCAGGCCCTGGAGATAACTCCTTGTGCTTCCTGTGATCCAGCAATGGGATTACAAGATGCCTTCGTGTCCAGCTTTTATGTGGGTTCTGGAGTAGGAACTCATGTGTTCATGCTTGTTAGGGAAGACTTTTACTACCTGAGCTATTCTCCAAGCTTCTACACTACATGTCATCTTTTAATAGGTGCAACTATTTCATGCTAGCAATTTTTGTTCTAATTTTCTACTACCATTTGTCACATATATGCCTGATTATATTTAATTTGTAAACTAAATTAAGAAATATCACCTTCTGTGAAATCATATTTTTACTAAAATTTTTAAGTATTTATACCTTGCATCATGGCATTTATTATGTATCCTGTTATATAATTCTCAAAAACACTTATAAATTATTAACATAGCATATATTTTGCTGCTAAAAAATTTAAAACGTGACATTGAGAAGGTTGACTCAATAAAATAGGCAATGTCTTAAATATACTGGCATACCAGCTACATTGCCCACGGAGGAGTTAAAATGCTCCTTGATACCAGGTTGTTTTAATCCTTTAAGGCATATGCTTCCAACGAAAAGCATCTACATAGGGGCTTTTTGCATGTGATGTAAACATTTATAGGGCTGGGTTGAAGAGGAACAAGCATCCAGGAAAAACCGCCAGTGAAGTTCATTGAAATAAGGAGTGAAAAACTGTTCCTGTTATTAAGTGTTCTCCCACAGTTATCCACTTACTCTTCACAAGAAGCCTGAAAAGGAAAGTAATGTTAGTATCAAAAGCCTCAAGTAGGGGAAAAAATTATCCCAATTCATTAGAACCTGTGAAAGTCCAAATTGGACATAGGAAGGGGACGTCTGACTCCAGTGCCATATTCTCACCACTGTGATGAGCTGTGGCATCAATGAAATCATAGTACATCCTTTTAAGCTTCTACGAACTGGAAGAATCTAATAGTTAAGGGCAGTTTTTGTCAGTAAAATGCTTTTTCTACTGTCACAAATCTGTAATTAGCACAATTTCTCTACAAAAGAAAAACTACTATCGCTCCCTGAGGAAGATATACACTTTGCTAAAGAAATCTCAAATGCAGAGCAATTAAGTGATTCACCCAAGGTTGTACATAAAATTAAGGGCAAGACATGGCATAAACACAGGTGTTTAGCCACAAATCCTGTTTTCTGAGTTGCTATATATGTATGCAATCAACCTATTGAATGTAAGTTGTGCAGTGAACAGAACACTGTGTGAAATAAATTAACCTCATGCTTTCAAGTCAACATGAATTTGCTCCTTGACTCATTTCATCCTTGAAAGAAGCCTAAAAAGCAGACTGTTGTCTAAAATGGATTAACTTGTGAATTTTAGTCTGCACAACAAAATTATTTGGTTTATATAGAAGTGAGTTTTGGGCTGGAGAGATGGCGTAGCGGTTAAGCGCTTGCCTGTGAAGCCTAAGGACCCCGGTTCGAGGCTCGGTTCCCCAGGTCCCACGTTAGCCAGATGCACAAGGGGGCGCACGCGTCTGGAGAAGTGAGTTTTTCTTCTACCTCTATCTCATGGATTTTCTAAAACAATTGCATATGTGATATAATTCCCTTCAATATTGTAGTACTTAGACCCACTGTACTATTGGACTTCATACTAGGAGGACAACTTCTAGGAAACTTTATTTATAAAGAGGTCATTATGAAATTTCAGTAGCTAATCACTTGGTAGTATCCAAGATATACCTGCCTTCTGATGAATATTTCTCTATCATGAATAGAATCTCAGAATATAGCAAGTTTGGGCCTACTATGCCCTCATTTCAAATATAGAAATAGATGAATAGAGACTCAACTTTCATATGATAACTAGACCTAAGAAATTCTTAGCTGTGATAATGCTAAAAGGAAATAGATTGAAGAACAAAGTTTCTTCTGAGAAAGGAAGCCATAAAAGTAGCTTACAACAGGGTGGAGTAATTTATAATTGTCAATACCTTTCTTATACACTTTTAATATTTGGTAATAAATTTGATAATATATGTATAACTTGATGAGTTAAACTAGAGAGATTAGGTTACCCACCATGAAGCAAATGCCAAGATGGATTAAAACATCAAGAAATTTCCTAGTTAGCCAGGTGTGGTGGCACAGGTCTTTAATCCCAGGACTCGGAAGGCAGAGGTAGGAGGATCACCAAGAGTTTGAGGCCACCCTGAGACTACATAGTGAGAACCTACCTCAAAAAACAAATAATAATAATAATAATACATTTCCTTATAGAGGAAGCAGGAGACAGAGGGAAAGCCTTCAAATAGCAGTGTTGGTTTGACACCTGTAGAAAGATAGAATAAAGGGGCTGGAGAGATGGCTTAGCAGTTAAGACGCTTGCCTGAAAAGCCTAAGAAGCTATGTTTGACTCTCTAGTTCCCATACTGGCCAGACCTGCAAAGGTGAGGTAAGCATAAGATCGCACATGCCCACTAGATGGCCCAAATGTCTGAAGTTCAATTGTAGTGTCTGAGGCCCTGGAATGCCAATTCTCTCTGTGTGTCTGTCTCTCTCTAAAACAAAAAAAAAAAAGAAAAGAAAAAAGAAAACAAGAGAATGGAAGAGAGAAGATTCTATAGGGAGACTCTTGTGCTAATGTATGAAAGTTGTAGGAAAGTTTCATCCATAGATGTGATGTCTACATTAAAGATACTCATCAGAAGAGCAAACCTGTTGTTAGAATGGGCCCATTTTAATAGCCCTACTATGCTAAGGAATAGACTAAAAGCAGCTCACAGAAATTATGGACTCCAAGTGCCACAGTCTTGGATACAGAAGGTGAACACCTGGGGATATTAACCAATTATCTATCATCCAGGAAGCAAAATGAGCAGCATATTTTCAGAACTGCTACCATTTCTAAACATAACATAAACATCAATAGAAATGATAGACACATATACCTACTGATGTTTAGTATGTCATACCATCCTTAACATGAAGGAACACTGGGAAATTTGTAGTACTTACAAAGTATCTTGAAATTAAAATCATGTGATCATGGAATATAACTATATTCACTTAATTGTTACATTCTGTTATTCTTTGTTAAAAGCAAATTTATATTTATGCATCCAAGCACATAGTTGTAAAGCAAATATATGGGAATACACTGAGTGTTAATGGGAAAGAAAAAGTCTATTCCTGGAATTTTTGATAACAGACTCCTCATTGATTAATTTGACACTATTCATCTATTTACATGTGATATAAACCCTTATAAGGCTCACTAGGTGAAAGTTTGATGGATTTTTAAAATTATATATCTTAATGGCTTTTGATCATTTATGTATTTAGTGAAAATGAATTATTTAAACCAAAATAATTAAAACCAGAAGCTCATTTCTCAAAAGAAATAGCTTGTATATTTATCAGGGTCCATCTGTTTAATGCATTGCAATAAAATCCTTATTTTGTCCTTGTGGTAGGTTGAATATGTGCACCACAAGCTCAAGTGTTTTATTAAGCTTATAATTTGGCTCTCCAGCCACCTGGCTATAGGAGGTATCAGTAGGGGCAGATTTTAGTGCACAGCCTAAAGATGTGTTTGGGGGGGCAGATCTGATTCTGTGATTGCTGCTTTTTGCTAGTTTTTGGTGGTTTGTGTCTATTTTAATCTGTAAAAGGGAGCTACTTAGCTTCTTCCATTATTGATGGAAATTCCCCTGAATTGGTAAGCTTGAAATAAATCCCTTCCTCTAATTGGATATTCACATCCTAGCATTGTGGAGCTGTCTATGACAGTCCTTAAAACAAATCTGTAAATACTGATATATATTAGTCATTAAGAGTACATCTTGAAAAGAAAAAGAAACTTATGCTTGGAGACATGAAAAATTTAAGACTAAACAAGAAATCTGGATGTGAATTTGAATCTATTGCCTATCCAAAAAATGGTAAAACATAACAAAATGCATAGCAACACACAACTTCTCAGTTTCTCTCCATGACACAATACGTTATGTGATTAAAACTCTCTTTCCCTAAGTTTTTAAGGGCTGGAGAGATGACTTAGTGGTTAAGCGATTGCCTGTGAAGCCTGAGGACCCAGGTTCTAGACTCCATTCCCCAGGCCCTACGTTAGCCACAAGCACAAGGGGGTGGGGGGGGCGCTTGTCTGAAGTTCATTTGCAGTGGCTGGAGGCCTTGGGGTGCTCATTCTTTCTATCTGCCTCTTTCTCTCTCTGTCTGTTGCTAACAAATAAATAAATAAAAATAAAGTTTTTTTTTAAAGTTTTTAAATAATCTACCTTTGTCATTATCCCTCAGTCAGCCCTTCCTTGCCACATGTAAAAGCTAGCTGAGTATTCCTTTGTGTAGCACCCCAGCTTCCTGAATAGTACCACCATTATACCTGTAATCATACCACTAAGCTCATATTTTTCACGGACAGACAAGGATTTTCTCAAAGACAGAAAATTGCCTTTATTCCATTTTCTATACCTGGTGTCTGATGCATATGAAGTGCTTGGGAATCAAGGAAATCTTAAGACTGTATACAATACAAAAGCAGAACATAAACAAGACCAAGAAATTAATCATCAGTGATAAGAACATTGAGCCAAGCATAATAGCACATGCCTTTAATTCCAGAACTCAGGAGTCAAAGGTTCAAGGCCACCCTAAGACTACATAGTGAGTTTGAGGTCAGCCTGGGCTAGAGTGAGGCCCTACCTCGAAAAGCCAAAGGAAAGAAAAGAATATTGATGAAGAACTTATCCTTGAATTTTTTTTCAAATATAATCATATGATATTGCCAGGAAAAGGATGCTAAACTTTTATTTATTTTTATGCTATCACTACTATCAAAAACAGAATATAATTATTTTATATTCAAGTTAACCTTCAAAGTAATGCAGACATGATGGAATGATAAACAGCTTGGAGCCTGGTATGATGGCATATGTCTCTAATCCTACCACTCAGGTGGCATAGGTAGGAGGATAGTCATGAGTTCAAGGCCTCCTTGAGACTACATAGTGAATTCCAGGTCAGCCTGGGCTAGAGTAAGATCCTATCTTAAAAAAACAAAAACAAAAAATCTTTGAAGCTTTGATGAAATTAAATTGCTAGAAACTAGAAAAATATTGATTTATATTTCCTGTGAACAGCAATATAGCAGAAATGGAATATAAAGTAAAACTAAATCTTGAGTAAATTTAGTCTTTTGTACTAATGTTGAATTTTAATATTATTATGCTTCCAAATATATTAGTTAGTTTTCACCCATGGAACAAAGTTAGCCAATCATTTATAAGTCTTTTGTTAATTGTGATTCAGTGGTTTTCATTTTGTAGAGTTGTAATAGATTAATATAATATCACTCATCTACCTTAGTTTTATATAGTTTATGAGACTATAAGCTACTTAAATTTGTCATTTCCTATAAAGTTCCCAAAAGATAGAAATATATTATTTTTGAGATAAAATGTGAACATAAATTAGTTAAAGACATTTCAATGGAAGAGATATGGAAAAGAGTGTTTCAGTATATTACAAAAATCATAACATATGTGAATATGTTTCAAGATCAATTACAACAAAATTAAAAGGAAAGTAAATATTTCAAAAACAAATGAAATAACAACAATGTGTGGTTTACTGTGAACAAACACAAAGGCAGTATTATGTCTTTATATAGTGATACAATGGCTTCAACATTTATGTCCATCACCAAAACAGTATTCATTTATATCACATAAAGCTTGTCTAAGTGGTATGTTATACATCTGAAGACATAGTATAGAAAATTGCTATGTCCTGCATTCTAGTAATATCCTTGTAGAAGAATAAAGCAACCTGCCCATCAGGAGTAATCAAATTGCAAATCCTTCAGAGACCAAAAAGAAGAAAAGAATGCTTTGTGTTAATCCTTGACAAAATATAACTCAGTGCATTTACATGCTTATCTATTTCAGATGTTTATGTAAAGAGAAGCTTTCTATATGGTAAAACAGATGACTACATAGTGGACAAGAAATAAGAGTTGGATAGCCATCATTATTCCCTACAGCAGCCCACATATGCCCCTGGATTACTGAGTTTCAACTTTATTTTCTTTTTCATAGAAGCCTAGAGTTGTTTGTGTGTGTATGTGGAATAAGTGGGACAATGCTTACTAGACTCATATGAACTTTATTGTAGATGACCCAAAAATTTGTGAACATTACTCATGTGCATAGCCATACAGTTCTTAGAGATAACTGAAACACATGCAGTGAGTAGCATATACTCATTCCACAAATAGTGCCCTGACCCAACAGATTGCTGTCTCATTGTGTTTTCATATACCTGTTAAGCAATCTTCTGTTATTACTTTGCAACACATCATTTATGCCCCCTTTTTTACTAGCATAATGTTGTTATCTTGTCATTCAGCAATGACATATGATTCATCCAAGATTTCAAATTATACCTTTGTGATATATGGGGATAAATTATTGTTTTTTGAAACAAGACATATTCTACTTGTACATTTGATGAAGTTGTTCAGAAAAAAAAAAAAAGCACAAACATTTTTAGTTGTTCTAACCACCAGGGATTCATGAAATTCTTCAAAAAGCTGAGGTAAGAGGTGCTTTTGTCATCAGCTCTTGTAAATTTTTAGTGTTAAAGATTACACTACATGAAAATTCCCAAATAGTGGGAACTTTGGCATAATGGAGAGAGAGTGGGTCCAATTAAAAAAAAAATCCTAAGTAGTCACATTAAATAAATGCAGGGCCTGTGTGTCCAGTTATCATCAGGGCAGGCTTGAAAAGTCAAATAAGTGGTGTCTTTTTACAGCATTTTTTTTATAGAAGACTTACTTTTTGTCTAAAGACAGTATTTCCAATGGTTTAATAACTTTCTATGTTACAATCATAAAATGCCTGACAAGAAGTGACTTAATGAAAGAAGGAGTTAATGCAGCTTACAGTTTGTGGGGATAAAGTCCAACATGATGGGGAAGGGCCTGCCAGCAGGAAGATTCTTGCCATATTCAATCTAGAGTCAGGAGTAAGAGCAGTGAATGGTAGTGTTCATCTGTGTCTCACCTTTTAATGAAGTCTAGGACTTCAGGCCCTGTAATAGTGCTGTTCACATTGAAGTTGTCTTCCCACACCATTTAACTTAAGCTAGAAAATCCCTCACAAAATGCCCAGAAGCTAAACTGAGGTAATTCTAGATTTTATCAACTTAACAATATTACCTATCACAAATGACATTTTTGATTTCTAAATTATATATGTGAATATATTATCATTCATTATCAAAAACAGATATTGTGTAGTTAGTATGTTCTCCAGCATATCATTGTACTTAATAACTGTAACAATTTTGTACAGTAAGTATAAGTACCTAAATAATCTTAGGTTACATGAAAAATTTAAAAATACAATAGATTTCCATCAAACTTTATTTGCATCCAACATGTCTGCTTTAATAAACATTTTATTAGATATTTCAGGGAAACATGGAAATAATAAGACATTAAAGGCATGAAATTACTTAAGAGAATTAATCCCTCTTATTGAATTGTTTAAGGGAGGAAGCTATATAGCATTGATTTAATTGGCATTCTTAAACTCTATGGCTACAAGTTACTGCCTGCAAAGACTTCTACTTATACAGAAAGATACAAATGTATAGAACTATCATCCAGTCTCATATAGGCACAAAGTGTAGCATGTTCATATTACTGTAAGACTCAAAAGTTGCTGAAGATCTTCACTGTGGAGTATGTAGGGAAGGTAAGGCAAGACCTCCTACAGAAAATGGAGGAGGGAAAAGAACTTTAAAGCAATATTTTCTATATGCTTGAGAAATGAAAAGAAAGGGATATTTTAGAAATGAATGGGAATTTAAGGCAGAAGGAATCATCTATTCAGAAAAATGGAAGTGGAGAAATTCAGCATATATTTAAAGAACAGGACATGAATATCCCTCAAAAAGGATGAACAGATATGGGGTAAAATAGATAATTGGGACTAAATTATGGTCTGTGTATCAGACAACATTATGACCTTTAGACTTTTAAGTAAAATGAGCTACTGAAGAATTTCTAGTAGGGGCATGTGAATAAATTTGCATTTTAATTTCTTAAGTCTTCATCTAAAATAGACTCAGGAATGCAATCTGGCCCAGCCATTGTGGAAATCAGTGTAGAGGTTCCTAAAACAGCTAAAGTTTGATCTACCATATGACCCAGCTATAGCACTCCTAGGCATATATCCGAAGGACTCATCTCATTTCCTTAGAAGTACGTGCTCAACCATGTTTATTGCTGTTCAATTTATAATAGCTGGGAAATGGAACCAGCCTAGATGTCCCTCAACTGATGAGTGGATAATGAAGATGTGGCACATTTATACAATGGAGTTCTACTCAGCGGTAAAGAAAAATGAAGTTATGAAATTTGCAGAGAAATGGATGGTCCTGGAAAGGATTATACTAAGTGAGGTAACCCAGGCCCAGAAAGCCAAGCGCCACATGTTCTCTCTCATATGTGGATCCTAGCTACAGATGATTGGGCTTCTGCGTGAGAAAGAAAATACTTAGTAGCAGAGGCCAGTAAGTTAACAAGGAGACTTAATAAAGGGAAGAGAAAGGAAGGGGGGAGGGTACTTAGTAGGTTGATATTGTATATATGTAAGTACAATGATTGAGATGGGGAGGTAATGTGATGGAGAATGGAATTTCAAAGGGGAAAGTGTGGGAGGGGGAGGGAGGGAAGTATCATGGGATTTTTTTTATAATCATGGAAAATGCTAATAAAAATTTAAAAAATAAAAAAATAAAAAGTTAAAAAAAAATAAAAGTAGACTCAGTGGTAATAAACCCACCAACAAGAAGGCAAAATGGGCAATGTTGCCTAAACTAAACTAAACAAAAAAACAGATAAGTTCACTTTGAATTGATATTTGTAAAGGATGAAAAATATGGATCTAATTTCAATTTTCTGCAGTTGAACATCCAGTTTTAACAGCACCATTTGTAGAATAGGCTGTGTTTTTATTCCACTGAATGATTTTAGGTTGCTTGTCAAAGATTAGATGGCCAAAGTAGTATGGATTTGTTACTGGGTCCCCTATTCTGTCCCATTGGCCTATATGTCTGTTTTGTTGCCAAATAGCATGCTGTACTTGTCAGCATTGCTCTGTGGTATAATTTGATATCAGGTATTGTCATACCTCTAGTGTTTCTCATTAGAATTTCTTTGGTTATGTATTGTCTCTTGTACTTCCATATGAATTGTTGGATTAGTTACCCAGCTGTGTGAGGAATATCACTGGTATTGTAATAGAAATTGCATTGAATCTGTACACTATGTTTTACAATATACCCAGTTTTACAACATAATTTTGCCAATCCTGGAGACTGGAAGTTCTTTCCATCATCTAATATTTTTGAATTCTTTTTTCTGAAATTTCAAAGCTTTCATTATAGAGGACTTCTGCATTTTTGGTAAGGCTTTTTTTTTTCTAGGTATTTATTTTTTTGTAACTATTGTGAACAGAATATTTTTACTGATTTCTTTTTCTACAAGTTCCTTATTGGTGTATATGAAAGCTAATGATCTTTGAGCATTGATTTTGTATCCTGAAACTTTAAAATATATTTTATTTATTTAGTTAGTTATTTGAGAGAGAGAAAGAGAATAGGCATGTCAGGGCCACCAGCCACAGCAAACGCACTCCAGATGCAATGCATGCACCCCCTTCTGCATCTGGCTTACATGGGTCTTGGAGGGCCAAACTGGGATCATTTGGCTTTGGAGGCAAATGTCTTAGCTGCTAAGCCATCTCTCCAGCCCCTCTCCTGAAACTTTAATGAAAATACTTTATTAGCTCTAAAAGTTTCTATTGTTGTAGATACATACATACTATTTGTTCTTTCAAATATAGAATCATATCATCTGCAGATTGGAGGTTTGAATTCTTCCCCTCCTAGTTTTAATCCCTTTATGTATTCTTTTCTTATTGCTGTAGCTAAGTCTTCAAGTACAATTTTGAATAGAAGTGGCAAGAAGGGACATCCTTATTTTATTCCTGACTTTAGAAGGAAGTGTCTCATTTTTTATACATACAGATAATGTTTGCTCTGGATTTGTCATATATGAACTTCAATATTTTCAGGTGTATTACCATTGATTCCTACATTTTTCCAAGACTTTCAACATTAAGGTGTGTTCAGTTGGTCAAATGCCTTTTCCTACATTAAGATGATCATGTAATTTTTATCCTTAGGTTTATTTATCTGTTCTATCACATTTACTGATTTATGTATATTTAAACAAACTTGCATCCTTAGTATGAAGACCAATTGGTCATGAAGGATAATCTTCTGAATGTGCTCTTGAATTTTGTTTTCAACAATTTTGTTGAGATGTTTTGCATCTATGTTCATCAGGGGAAAACATTAGTCTGTAGTTTTCTTTATTTTGGATCAAAGACCTTAATCTGAACTCTGAAACACTGTAACTTCCAGAGATGAAAATAGGGAACATGCTCCAACATATAGGTATAGGCCAGAATTTTCTGAATAGAGTTCCAGTAGAGCAAGAAATATGATCAAGAATTACCAATGGGACCTCAAGAAATTAAAAGGTTCCTGCACAGTAAAAGAACCCATCTACAAAGCTAATAATCAGCCTATAGGATGAGAGAAAATCTTTGTCAGGTGTACTTCAGACAAGGCGCTAGTAGCCATACAAAGAAATGTAAAAATTAAACACAAATGACCAATAGAGCTTACAAAATTTTCAATACCCCTAGCCATCAGGGAAATGTAATTTCTATTCATACACTAAGTTACTCCATTCAGAATCGTTATTATCAAGAAAAGTGGGCCGGGCGTGGTGGCGCACGCCTTTAATCCCAGCACTCGGGAGGCAGAGGTAGGAGGATCGCAGTGAGTTCAAGGCCACCCTGAGACTACAGAGTTAATTCCAGGTCAGCCTGGACCAGAGTGAGACCCTACCTCGAAAAACCAAAAAAAAAAAAAAAGAAAAGAAAAGAAAAGTGGAAACATATGCTTGTGAGAATGTGTAGAAAGAACCCCTATTCCTTATTAGTTGGAATGCATTATGGAAATTAGTACAGAGGTATATCAAAAAATTTAGAAATAGAATTCTCACTCAATCCTCTGTACCACTGCTAGGCATATACCCTAAGAACTCCATTCTCTAATACATACCCATCCAAGTTTATTTCTGTCCTGTTTATAATAGCTAAGAGTTTGAATCAGTTTAGAGACTTCTGAAAGTTGAATGGATAATAAAATGTACATATAAACAATGGAATTTTTATCTGCATGGAAAATGAAACTATGAAATTTGTAGGAAACTAGAACTAGGAAGAATTACATTAAGTAAATTTACCCAGGGTTAGAAAGAACAAAAGCCCATGTTCTCTCTGATATGTGGATCCTAGCCTGTAATATCTGTAAGTATGTATACATGGAGGGCAAAAGTGTGTCAAACTCATAAAAGTAGAATAGTAATGAAAAGCAAGTATAATGAGATGAGTAGGAAGAGGGATGAGTGAAGATGGTTGAATATTAAGGTGGAAAGGGGGCATTGAAGGGGGAGGACACTGGAGAGAAGAGGGAATATGCACTAAAAGCAAAATGTATTTGTACATGTTAGAATTAGTGACAACTAAGCATCTGTATGTCAACTAAAAATGTAGAAAGCAAAAATAGAGGATAAATTCTTAGATCTTTGAGACATCTACCAAGAAGAAAATCTTTACATATACAAGTGTTTTGAGCAATACAAGGCTTCTAATTCTTTGACTTCTAATATCTTTTGGGAAATTGTTTCCTTGGCTTCCTGTTACTGCATTTATATTGTTAATGTCAAAGTGATAGTGACTCATGGTTCAAACTCATATTTGTATTGTCTTTTTACATATGATTAAGACAAAGTTGCATTTGCTATTACAAATTGTAGTTGAAAAATACTTTCTTAGGGGCTGGAGAGATGGCTTAGTGGTTAAGCGCTTGCCTGTGAAGCCTAAGGACCCCGGTTCGAGGCTCGGTTCCCCAGGTCCCACATTAGCCAGATGCACAAGGGGGCACACGCATCTGGAGTTCGTTTGCAGAGGCTGGAAGCCCTGGCACTCCCATTCTCTCTCTCTCCCTCTATCTGTCTTTCTCTCTGTGTCTGTCGCTCTCAAGTTAAAAAAAAATAAAAATTAAAATAAAAAATTTAAAATAAAATTTTCTTAGATTGAAGATTTGGTTTCTTTGAGTGCTTTTAGCGAAATAAAGTAGATTAGGTACCGTGAGAATGCTACAATAGGGAAAAACTACCTCTGTAAAATGTTAATTGAACACAAGTAGGATAAAGGTGGATTATTTTTTATTTTTATGAGAGAAAGAGGAAGACAGAATTGACATGCTAAGATCTCTAGCCATTGCAATTGAACTCTACATGTGTGCACCATCTTGTGTGCATGTGCAAACTTTTGCACTTGCATCACTTTGTGCATCTGGTGTATGTGGGATCTGGAAAGTCTAACATGATTTCTAAGGCTTCACAGGCAAGTGCCTTAACCACTAAACCATCTCTCCACCCCAAAGGTGGATTTTAACATAAAGTTTGTGCCAAGTGAACATCAATGGAAATATAAAGCATGCAGCTACACTTTTGTAGTTATTCAAATAAGAAAGAGTTTGATTTTCATATAAAACACAAGAATAAGTGTAAAAATGTGCTCTGAATACACAATTATTATTTATGTATATAGTAGTTATAAAGTTCATTAGAGGACTGGAGGGATGACTTTGTGGCTAAGGTGCTTGCCTAAGGAACCAGATTCTACTCCTGAAAACCTACATAAGCTAGACACACAAGATGACACATGTGTACAAGGTCACATATGTAAACAAAGTGGCACACACATACAGAGTTCAATTGTAGTAGCTAGAGGCCCTGGCACACCAATTCTCTCTTGTGCACACTCACTCTTGAGCTCTTTATTTCTCCAGCAAAAGAACTTTTTGCTGTACCATGATAGTAATGAATTTTGTAATATACCCCCAATTAATAATTCTATTAAGGGGGATGGAGAGATGGCTTAGCGGTTAAGCGCTTGCCTGTGAAGCCTAAGGACCCCAGTTCAAGGCTCGGTTCCCCAGGTCCCACATTAGCCAGATGCACAAGGGGGCGCACGTGTCTGGAGTTCGTTTGCAGAGGCTGAAAGCCCTGGCGCGCCCATTCTCTCTCTCTTTCTCTATCTGTCTTTCTCTCTGTGTCTGTCGCTCTCAAATAAATTAATTAACTAATTAAAAAATAATAATAATAATAAGTCTATTAAGGGGGTCTTCCAGTTAAGATGGCAGGGTAGGTACCACACCAAAACAGCCTGGGGGGGAGCAAAAAAAAAAAAAAAGCTCCAGCAAAATACATGCTTTTACTAAAAAATGAGGTGTATAGGAAATCAAAATGGTAGCAGAGAAGTAGGAGAGATCCAGAGCATCCAGTGTGCACACAGGCCAGCAGAAGCACCTCCACAAGGTCCGCATGTGGGACCATGGCGGCACACTAGCCAGCCTCCAGGCTGGGTTTGAGCTGCAGGAAAAACCAGAAGAGGGGATTTTCCATTCACACCAAAGCTGTCCACAAATTCAAGAAATGTGAAGGGAGAATGGCAGTGAACAATGGAGGAGCAGATCACAAGGTAGAACATGTGGAACAGTGAGAGAACTAGAGCAACATCAGCAGCCTCCCCTCCTCCAACTCCAGTTCCCAGCTCCAGGGAATGGAGAAGCCTGTCCAGGGACCTGGCCATGCCTACATGAACCAACAGTGGGACCCAAGCATAACTGAGACCAAAATCACCCCAAAAGGTAACTGGGATTACACCAGGTCAGTACACTCCTAATAAACCTGGTATATAAGCCTGAACCAGAAGTGCCAATTGCACCTTCCATATCAGGATAAATTATATGTTAAATCTGATGGATGGTCAGATTTTCAATTAGTAAATAAGCTGTATTTTGGGCTTGTTATTTGTTGCTTCTTGATTTTTAGTGGCTTTGTTTTCTCTTCTATTATACATTAGGGAAGGGTCTCACCTGGTCACAAGCTGACTTGGAACTCTCTATAGACCAGAATCTTAACTTCCTTGTTGTCAGGATTAAGGGAGTAGGTGAGGCACCACACAGCCTAAGGGACAGACAGAGGATCTGGTTGTCATAATACCTACTCTTGGATAAATGCTCTATGATGTTTTTCACTGAAAGCACATATTGTTTAGTTAAATTTTAGAAACTATCTGTATTTGGTTCCACTCAGCCTACTTGAATACTCTCATAATAGGCAAACCCAACACATAGAGTCACTCTTGGAGATACTCTGAAAGTCTTGAGAGCCACACCTAGTACCATAAGATCTTACCCTGAAGATATATGACATCATATTGTCTAATACATCTAATAACACCCAGCTAACTAGAAAATCCAATAATTAAATAATCCAGGATGCAAAAATATATACATTATAACACAAGAAACACCAAAAATCAAGACAATATAAATCTACCAAAAGGTATTAATGTATCAGAAATGACCTCTAATGAGAACTACAGGAAATGCCTGAGAAAGATTTCAAAAGAATGATTATAAATATGTTCAAAGAACTCAAAGAAGAAATCAAAGGAAACAAAGAAGACACAGAACACCAATTTAATGAAATAAAGATGCCAATACTAAAACCAAATAAGGAAATAGAAATAATGAAGAAAAAAAACAGTTAGAATTAAAAGCAATAAAGAACGCAGTTAATGAAATAAAAAATTCTGTAAAAAATCTCACCAGTAGAATGGATGAAGGAGAGGACAAAATGTCTAAGCTAGAAGACCAGGTGGCAGATCTAATATAGTCCAACAAAGAGAAAGACAAACGAATAGAAAAAGTATGAGTGGGAATTTCAAGATATTTGGGACAGTATGAAAAGATCAAGCATAAGAATCCAGGGCATAATAGAAGGAGAAGAATTTCACTCCAAAAGCAAAGTAGGTGTTTTCAATAAAATCATAGAAGAAATCTTCCCCCAAACTGGGAAAGTGGTGACAATTCAGGAACAGAAATCCTTTAGAACACCAGCCAGACAAAACCTGGAAAGAACCTCTCCTCGCCATATTATAAAAAACCACCAAACACACAAACCAAAGAAAAATTATTGAAAGCAGTCAGAGAAAAAAATCAAATTACCTACAAAGGCAAGCCTATCAGGATTACAGCAGATTACTCAACACAAACTTTAAAACTCAGAAAGGTGTGGAGTGATGTATTCCAAGTTCTGAAAGATAACAACTATCAACCAAGGTTACATTATCCTGCAAAGCTATCCATTCAAATAGACAGAGAAATAAGGACATTCCACAACAAAAGCAGGCTAAAGGACTATTTGAAGACAAAACCAGCTCTACAGAAAATCCTTGAAAGAATCCTCCATGCTGAAGAAAAAAAAAGCACTATATAAGGAACTGGGAATAAACAAACAGTACTCAAATACTAGTTAACACAAGAGAACAAAGGTAAAACCAGAAGAAGTAAAAGAAAATGGCAAAAACAGATACACACCTTTCAATAATATCTCTTAATATCAATGGTCTCAATGCCCCAACCAAAAGACATAGGTTTGCAAACTGGGTTGGTTAAAAATCAGGATCCTTCAATTTGTTGCCTCCAAGAAACCCACCTTTTTACAAAGGAAAGGTTGGAAAACAGTGATTCAAGCAAATGGACCTAGAAAACAAGCAGGGGTTGCTATCCAAATATCTGACAAGGTAGACTTCAGTCCAACATTACTTAAGAAAGATAAAGAAGGCCACTTTATATTGATTAAAGGCGCCCTCCAACAGGAGGACATTACAATCCTAAACATATATGCACCTAACATGGGGGCTCCCAAATTCATCAAACACTATTAGAGCTAAGGTCACAGATAACACCAAACACAGTGGTAGTGGATGACTTTAACACCCCCTCTCATCAATTGACAGGTCATCCCAGGAAAAAATAAACAGAGAGGCATCTGGACTATATGAGGTCATAGAAGGAATGAGCTTAACAGATATATACAGGACATTTCATCCAAAGGCTGCAGAATATACATTCTTTTCAGCAGTACATGGAACATTCTCTAAAATAGACCATATATTAGGACACAAAGCAAAACTTAACAAATACAGGAAAATTGAAATAAATTCCTCACAATCTATCTGACCACAATGGAATTAAACTACAAATCAGTAGCAAGAAAGGCTATAGAGTATACACAAAATCATGGAAACTAAACAATACACTACTAAATGATGAATGGGTCAATGAAGAAATCAAGAAGGAAAGCAAAAAATTTATAGAGTTAAACAATAATGAGAACACCACATATCAAAATCTCTGGGACACAATGAAGGCAGTTGATAGTTATAGATGTAAATCTATAGCCTTAAGTGCCTATATTAAGAAATTAGAGGGCTGGAGAGATGGCTTGGTGGTTAAGCGCTTGCCTGTGAAGCCTAAGGACCACAGCTCGAGGCTCCATTCCCCAGGACCCACATTAGCCAGATGCACAAGGGGGTGCATGTGTCTGGAGTTCCTTTGCAGTGGCTGGAAGCCCTGGTGTGCCCATTCCCTCTCTATCTATCTGTCTCTTTATTCCTCCCCACACATCACTTTCAAATAAATAAATATAAATGAACAAAAAATATTAAAAAAAAAAAAAGAAATTAGAAAGGTCACAAGTAAACGACCTAATGCTTCACCTTAAAGCCTTGGAAAAAGAAGAACAAGGCAAACCAAAAAGCAGTATACGGGAAGAAATAATAAAGATTAGGGCAGAAATTAATGAAATAGAAACAATTAAAAAATCCAAAGAATTAATGAAACAAAGAGTTGGTTCTTTAAAGGATAAACAAGATTTATAAACCCTTAGCAAATCTGACCAAAAGAAAGAGAGAAGAGACACAAATTATTAAAATCAGATATGAAAAAGATAACATCACAACAGATTCCAGAGAAATTAAAAAAATCATAGGGACATACTCCACAAGTATGAAAATCTGAAAGAAATGGATGTTTTCCTTTTTATATGACCTACCTAAATTAAATCAAAATGAGATTAATCACTTAAATAGACATATAATAAACATGGAGATACGAACAGTTATCAATAATCTCCCAAGTTAAAAAAGCCCAGGCCCAGATGGATTCACTGCTGAATTTTACCAGACCTTTAAGGAAGAGCTAACACCATTGCTTCTTAAGTTTTTCCAGGAAATAGAAAAAGAAGGAATTCTACCAAACTCCTTCTATGAGGCCAGCATCACCCTGATACCAAAACCAGGCAAAGACAGAACAAAAAAAGAAAATTACAGACCAAAGTCCCTCATGAACATAGATGCAAAATTTCTCAATAAAATATTGGCAAACAGAATACAAGAGTATATCAAAAAGATCATTCACCCTGCCCAAGTAGGCTTCATCCCAGAGATGCAGGGGTGGTTCAATATATGCAAATCTATAAATGTAATACATTATATAAACAGGTTGAAGGACAAAAAATCACATGATCATCTCATTGGACACAGAGAAAGCATTTGACAAAATCCAACATCCCTTCATGATAAAAGTCCTACAGAGACTGGGAATAGAAGGAACATATCTCAATATAATAAAAGCTATTTATGACAAGCCTACAGCCAACATATTACTAAATGGGGAAAAACAGGAAGCTTTTCCACTAAAATCAGGAACAAGACAAGGGTGTCCACTGTCCCCACTTTTATTTAATATAGTTTTGGAAGTCTTAGCCATAGCAATAAGGCAAGAGACACACATAAAAGGGATACAAATTGGAAAGGAAGAGATCAAGTTATCATTATTTGCAGATGACATGATTCTATACATAAAGGACCCTAAAGACTCTACTAGCAAACTGTTAGAGCTGATAAAAACCTACAGCCATATAGCAGGATACAAAATAAATACACAGAAATGGGATATTTTTTGTAATTACGGAAAATGTTAGTAAAAATTGAGAAAAATAAAATAAAATAAATACCGTTCCCAAAGGAAAAAAAATTCTATTAAACTTATTGTTTACTAGCTAAAATAGCATTACTGAAAGAGACAAGTCCTTAAATTATGATAAAGATGGTGACATAAATAATGGATTATTAGATTTAAAGTCAAAAGGATTAAGTGGGCAACAAATAAAACATGCAAAGAGTGATATATTTTGGATAATTGTAACTTTTGTAAATTTGCTTTCCACACACAAAAAAGTCTGTGATCTAGAGAGATGGATTAGGGGTTAAGAGGCTTGCCTACAAAGCCAAAGGACCCAGGTTCAATTCCCAAGGACTCACGAACCAGATGGACATGATGGCACACGCATCTGGAGTTAATTTGCAGCAGTTAGAGGCCTTGACATGCACATGCTCTCTCTCTCTCTGCACCTCTTTCTCTTCCTTTCTCTTTCTCTTTCAAATGAATAAATAAAATAAAAATGATTTTAAAATATATTTTAAAAATCTGTGATGGGCTGGGAGGACGGCTTAGCAGTTATAGCATTTGCCTGTAAAGCCAAAGGACCCCAGGTTCAATTCGCCAGGACCCAAGTAAGTCATATGCACAAGGGGATGCATGCATCTGGAGTTTGTTTGCAGTGACTGGAGGCCCTGGCATGCCCATTCTCTCTCTCCCTTTCTCAGCCACTATATTCTTTGCAATATTAAAAAATATAAGAGATGAATAGAGTATATTAGCCTCCAGGTATATTGAAAATATTTACCAAATCCAATACCTTCTCCAGCCTTGAATCACAGAGGAGGTACATAGGGTAGCCAAATGTAGAAAATCATGTTTTGGCAGGTCAGGGGATAATTTTGCTATTCACCCAGGAAAAATGAGAACTGAGGTAAAATTGTGTGCTGATAGCTAACTTGTCATGTTTACACTTAGTTTTTTTCTAGATGTATTAAAGAATTTAAACTAAGAGTTATTAACTTTCCATTTATAAAATAATGTGACTTACTCCAATTATCAGAAAATTGGAAAAGGGGGACAGAAGAAAGAAGGAAGATGGAGACCTGGAAGGAAAGAAAAAGATAAAAAGGGAGAGAGGGAGAGAAGGGAGGGAAAGAGAGAATGATAATACAGTTTATGCGGAAGGGATGTTCTCCAGCCCAGTCCCAATGATCATGTCATAGTGACAATACAAATGGCCAACAGAGAAGATGAGCGGAGGGACTAACTTCAGTATTCTTCTTTCCTTTGGCTTTTCGAAGAAGGGCCTCACTCTAGTTCACTGACCCGGAATTCACTATGAAGTCTCATGGTGGCCTTGAACTTACAATGGTCCTCCTACCTCTGCCTTCCAAGTGATGGGATTAAAGGCATGCACCACCACGCCAGGCTCTTTGAAGTTCATAGTTAATTGCGTCCCAGTTCCTTTCCGTGTTATTTGCTCCTAACAACTTGTTTTGTTTCTTATGTGAAAGTGGGCATGGGAAATCCTGGAACTTGGAGGATGTTAGGTTGGGAGAGCTGCTGCACCTAACACACAGATGCTGGTCGAGCACCCAGTCGAGTTTATTTTTCTAGTCTGGTATTTTTGAGTGCCACTGTGAGTCACTGTGAGCAGCATACCACCCTGTTGGCCTAGTTCAGCTACTAGAAAATTGGCAGTCAACATTGCTGCTCCCCAGGGACAAGGCACACTGCTTGGGAACCAGCAGTGTGATGAAACGTTTTAGAGGGGAGCTCCAGTTGAACTAATTAGCACGCACATCCATCTGTGCCATTTGGTTCCTGGCCAGAAGCTGATATTATTGACTGGATATGGGTGTGTTCTCCTGTGGATCTGCTCCAGTGTTACTCCCAGATGCATCTCTGAGAAGTCACTGCATCCATTTCTCCTGGGGACCTTTTGAACGATCTCACCTCCTAAGACTCAGCCCCAGCAGATATAGACTGGATGTCTTAGAAGATTGCACAAAGTGGCATTTGTATGCACACTGCTCATCCTCAGACACAAAACATGCAGCACAACTCAAAAGCATTCCAATTTACATGCTGAGGAATACATAAACTACCTATTAACTTTATTTAAATGGAAAAAAAACTCCATATCATTATGTGATGCACAGGACATTGTCATGTCCAGACATGAAGATTCAGCAGCCTTTCAAGAGATATTCATAGCAAGACAGAATGCAGTAAAATCTGACCCATGTTCTAGCAGCTGTGTGATATTTCGCAAGTTACTTGACATTCATGGGCCTCTAGTGCTCCACATATAAGACAGATATTATAATCACAGTTCTTATCTCAAATGATTGTAAAAACAAAAGACAATAGGTGTAAAATACTTAATACCACTTGGCACATAGTATATGACCAAATAGTTGTCATTTATAAATAATAATAGTAATAATAAATATCACTGTTAATATGTAGTATTGTTAAGTTAATCTAAATATACAACAAATAGTGAATGTTAAAAGGGTACTAAGATACATCAACAAGGAGGGTCCATTGGGAGGGGGTAGATCATGGATGAGCCTAAACAATGGTACCAAACTGCCTGTATTTGCCGAAAAGAAAACTAATAAATTAAATTAAAAAAAATAAAATAAAATAAAACCAAAAAATAGGGTACTAAGAGATCTCCCTCTATTCCACTAATATTCTTAGAAATTCATCAAGTCAGAAGTTGTTCTTTTCCAATTATCTTCTAAAGTAGGCTTTTGTAAAAGGTCAACAGGTAAATAATATTTTATTTGCTTAAGAAAACTCTACAGCCATAAATATTCTTTAATTTGGCATTTTTAATGCAACTTGAGAAAAGAGAATTGATTAACAAACAATGACCTTTTACTGCAGGGATTTTTTTTTTAAGTTGAAATAAAACCCCAAGAAATATACATAAGTGTGAAGGCAGAGGCAAAAATAGGAAGCAATGGGAAAATTCATCAGTATCTTATCTTTCAGAATGAATTCCATTCTCATGTAGATATATACTAAAAATAAGAAATGATCTGTAAATAAACGCATTTGTGTGATAAAGGTATGATAAAGTCCTCATCCTTGCCTAACAGGCTGCATGAATTCTCAGACACTAATACAGAGAATTCGTAAGTTCATCTTTGCCTCACTCAGTGGAAGTGAATGGGAAGTGTGGGGCTGGCTCTGTATACGTATTTGCCCTGCGAAATGCACTTTTCACAGACACCCTCCACACTGCAAGCCCATAAATTATTAATGTATGTTAGGGTTACTAGAGCAATGCATGGAAACTTACCCAGAATCCAAACTTCCAAATAAAAGTAAATGGTTAAAAGTGAAATAGACAAAGAAGGAGACCGTTGTATCAGCTTGCTGTGAAGTGAAACATTTCTAGTAGTCCCTCAGCATTGATTTGAAAGATCTGAATGGCATACAGACTAATGAATAATTCAGATTTCATTTATTAGTCCACTGACCCTATGCACAGCTTCATAAAAATGAAAATAATGTTATTCTCCTGCTTCACTCTCCATAAAATGGAAAATGCATATGTAGCTGGGTGGAATTTTTTGATGCACTTTGCTCTAGCACATTGTATACACATATATTTGCATGTCATACATTTAGAAGAAATGTTGAGATAAAAAAAAATTCAATAATGCATAAAGGAGACCATTTTGCCCCCTACTGGTTGCTGACTTAGGTCTGTTAAAAAAAAAAAAAAGTTGAATATTCTATAACAACTGGTTACCTGGCAACCAGAAACTCTACAATGTAACATTACTGTTCCTTGTTCTCAGATTAGGATTGATCCTAAGAGATTTATGACCAATATATCATAAGGTTGTATCCTGGAAGAGTGAATTTTATCCCATGGCCTTCCATCTCTGTTCTAAGCATTTATATCCATTATACTAAAATTTTCAGTTTGGAATTAGAATAGTTGACAGTGCTTTTTTTTTCCCCCCTCTTCTTAACCAAGACAAAGATTCTAGTGAAAAGAATATTTTGTTGAGAGCACATTATTAAATAAAGTCACTTTATGAATAGATTTGAGATATTTGGGGTTACCAATGAATTTGTATATTAGAAAGTTGGAAAACCTTACTGTGATCCTGCAGAATGTTCACAATTCTATGTTGCTCTTGACACTCATTTGAATGTAAACAATCTCCAATAATATTAGGTAACCTTTTATTTCCTTTAGTGGTAGGCATGGCTTCAATTTATCTTTGGATTAACTCCACTTAAGTAATGTTCATTAAATTTTCCAGTCAATTACATAACAGAGAATTAAACTAAATTTTTTTCTGTAACCCTATACTGAAGTAGTTAGAATAACTGAACCCTCAAAATAAAGGCAAGAATGTCCTTAAGTCTGTCCATACTGTCTCCACTTTGCTAGTAATCACAGGATGATGTGACTTCTTATCTCTTGCCTAAAGTAGTTCCCTAGATTTGTTTTTCCATGAACATGAGCCCTTTCCTGGAAGGGAATTCCCCTTTCCTAGAATTTAAATCTGATACTGGCATTGTGGTTGGTTAAACTTAGCCCAAAACTCTTGACATCATAGCTGGCCTCTTCTTGAACCAGCCCGTAGCCCAGACCAACCCTCACTCTGGGTCACCTAAGCCTGAAGGCAAGGTTATAAGTAGCTGCTTAACAGGTGATTGGCCCTCTTGGCTGCCTGATAATCTCTCCTGAAATACCATGTCCTGGTAAGTTTCGCTGACTCCTAATTCTACATGGGCTCTCTATCCTCTCTTGCCTTCTACTTCACAGGTGCTCTCTACACTTCCTCCTCTTCCTTCTCTTATTCACATAAGGTCTCTATAAACCTTACCCTCTGGCCTATGAATTTTAATCCTTTAAATTCATAAGACAAGAATCCAAGGTACCCTAAATTTATTGCTATATTTGTATACTGGTAAGGAACTCCAAAATTCCCATTTCAATACAAATAGTACTACATACTGAAAACAGTGAGTCTTGCTCTACAAAACTTTTAAAAGTATGTGAACCATACATGATGGTACACACTTGTACTCATGGCAATTGGTACACTGAGGCAGAAATATCACAAGTATGAGGCCAGACTGGGATAAAGACCCAATCACAAAAAGAAGATGTGAAAATATATGTGAGACTGGCAACATAATCCCTTTTTGTATAAATAGATATAAGAGGGTTAAGAGTGAGAATTGCAAAAGAATTATGCATGATACTCCTTTTGGAAGTAATAGGATTCTGGTTACCACAAACTCCAATTCAATTAGTAAGTAAAGGGGTATTGCTCACAGCTTTGGATAAGATCTATAACACTGAAAATCCCCTGAACTATTCATTGGGAGACTGGCCTAATGAACTGATGCAGAAAAACTAGAAGCTCGTAGCTGACAGTAGGTGCTCAGAATTTCTTGCAGCATAGGATCTATAAATGCTTCCTGCGGTTAGACATAGTATATGGACCTGAGGACACCCAGGTGGTAATCTTGCCATATGCTACTCACAGAGCACTAAAAGTCTCATCAAAAGACGGATGTTAAAGGCCACTTTGGATTCCCTAGGATGGAAGAATGATGAAGCAGAAAATTGAAGATGATTCTGTCATCCTCAACAGAGCCCTGCAAGTGAGAATACAGGGTGGACAAAGGATGTGTCTGTGGGATATGCCCAATCAAAACTAGTCAGCCACAACCCTACCAGGCTCATAACACTATAACTCCCTTTAGCTCATCACTTTCTAAGCTCTCATCCCAAAGTCAGAAAGCTTGATTTATAAGCAGAGGATGGACAGGGAGATTGAGCACCAAAGGAAATAGAGGGACTTTCTCGAGTGCAAGTTTCCCACTTGCTAGAAGCAAAAAGAAAAAAATAAAATGTCTTAACTTTATGTTACTTTTGGAGTTCACATAATAGCATGACAGAGAATATTGTCACTTGAAAAACACAGGTCTTTGTTCTGCAAGTTAAACTTATACTTTTGAAACTCATAGAAATGAACAGAGAAGTGTTGCTCCCTGCTGAAAAATTTCATTCATGATCAGGGGCAGAACTATCCCATGGGTAGATAATACAGAAATTCCTGAAGGTCAAGTATTCTATTTCATGATGGTATACTCTAAGAATGCTGGTGCAACGCCCGAACTTCTCTGACTCTCTCATAACATGGTCTCAAGTCAGAGGAATTGAATCCTCAGCTACCAATGGTCTACTGCCTGTCACATCTGCATTGTGTATTTTATGAATGTGCTCTTCCTACTTTTATATTTTTATTTTAAAAACTATAGCAGCAAATAGCCTGTTGTGATGCCCACACGAGTGCAATAGTGGCACACAGCCATGGTGGGGAACCGACTGCTCTTGATTTGGCTAACTGATCCCCTCAGTGGTACAAGACCCACAGCTGGAACTGGGAGACAAGTCAGAACCATATCCAAACATAAGCCCACTCTCCAATATCAAGTTACCATCAATCATGGGCTACAAGGGGGCCTACATCTATTAAACTCTCTATAAAAAAAAAGTAAGGGTTATTTCATTTGACCTGGTGCTAACTTACTCTCCGGTGGAGAATCTGCTTCTCTTTTTCAGATAGTTGCAGATCCTAAGGAGAGAGCCACCCCATCATACCTCAAAAGGGCCCTGTCTGAAACTAAGGAAAATTGGCGAAACAAACAAGGGTGCTGTTTTCCTGATGAACCGGATACCAGCACAAGGGAGAAGGAGACCGACACAGAGAAAAATCAATGCCTACCAAATCAGAGAGCCAGAGCCCCAGAGGCCCCCAACACCTCATCACTGAAGCAGACCAAAAATGAATCCAACATGGCTCAGGGAAATTTTGCAGAAGAGGGGGCAAAAAGAATGTCAGAGCCACATGTTGGGTCATGATATACAGAGACATTTATCATACCAATAACTGTGGGCTAACTCCACAATGGATGACCCATATACCTCAACAAGGAGGAGCCATTGGGGAGGCGGTAGGTCACGGATGAGCCTAAGAATGGTGCCAAACTGCCTGTACTTACACAATAGAAAACTAATAAAAATAAATAAATAAATAAATAAACTTAAAAAATTCTTATGTCTTCTTTAATGATGACGTTTTAAACATTCTATCTTCTAAAAGTTTCCCTACTGCTTTTTTTCTTGTAACAAATAAAAAAAAAACTCATATATATGATAACAGTTATGGTTCTAACCACAGGACTATTACTGAATATGTTGCTTTTCAGCTTGCTAGTCTCCACACCAAACACTGTTTCTCCTGCTTCTGCTTTTTTTCTTTTACTTCTTCAGATAAGTTACCTATATATCAGAGAACATATTTCCTAAGAAATATGAACAACCTGACCTGGAATTATGAATTATAAGGAACATTTCATGAGCTATTGGTATACTTTACAAATATAAACACCTTACTAAAGTGATGATTTTTCTGGAGTTAGTAGTCAGATATTTAATTTGGTCTTGGGAACTCGCTGCCATTCAGCTTTTTCTCATATTTCTATAGGGAGAAACTTCCTAGAATAATGTTACTGGCCTCTTGCCCATCCTTACTTGTGCATCCCAAGTTCATGAATGACAGCCACTGATCCTGTTTTGCAACAATATTCAATTGGTAGATCCTAATCAATAGGGATTGAATTTCTGCCATCTTTGTCCAATACCAAACATGGGAGAATGATTTCGATAGACCCAATTTCTTTTTGGATATTGTGTCTCAAGAATTATTCAACAATGGAGAAAATAGTAGAGGGAAAGGAAGTGGAGAAAAGGACACCAAAGATAACATTTTTACAGTCATTTTCCGGACCAGGTTCCCCAAACAGTTATCCTAATTAATTATAATACTTGTATCACTTCCTCAGTTGATGAGAAAGAAAAAATGGCATAATTTATGCCATCTAAATTCCAATCTCTGGCCATTTAGTTTGGTACTGAGGTGTGAGAAAAAGACAGTATGTTATGTTCCAAGAGAATTTAGGGATTTAGACTTCAGTAATCCAAGTTCCATGGGATTTCGACATGAAATGGCCAGCAGCTAAGCATCTACAGCACTTTTAAGCTGAAGTTATTTGTAATAGCTAAGTTGGGAAAACTCAAGTTACATTAGTGTGTAGTATACAAAAGAGATATACAATTTCCATTTTTACTTAAGTAGAGACAGCTGAGGCAAAGGTCATTAATGCTGTTTGTTTAGTTTTGTCTAGACAAGTTGTTAAGCCTTGAAAAACAGCTATTTATATTTTTAATGTGATTTACAAACAAGGAGGTCCAAAGTACAAAGGCAACTGGGTTCTATTTGTATCACAAAGCATTGATAAGGCTCCAGCTTCAAACTGTTAGTTCCAGACCAGCATCCCAAATCCACACATACACTGTTCCCAAAGTTCTCCTTTGGAGACAAAACAAGAAAAAAAAAAAAAAAAAGGCAAGTGTACAGTTTAGAGTTTAGTTTGATCACTCTGTTAATGCAACATTTTTAAAAAATCTTATTTGAAACTTTGAATAGTTAGACTCCAATTTCTGAGGACTTAAACATGCAGCTTGCTGTTTGAACTCTAATTTCTCTCTTGAAAATTTATACTAAGGATTAGTTTATATTAAAATTTTGAGAAACTCTGATGTTTTAGTCTTAAATCTTTTATATAACTCAATGTCATCATAAGCTCAAAACAAAACTTATGTTAAGATAGGCTATGGGAATATATACCTGGGAATTTTGTAATGACAACTTAAGAAGAAGTGAATTTTCATTTCAAGTATTATGAGGCTGTGATGATTAATCTTGGTTGTCAATTGAAAACTGTCTAGAAGATTTGTAAGGTACATTTCTGGGTATATCTGTGAGGGTGTCTCAAGACATGATAAAAAATAGGGGGATAATAAAAGCCTTGAATATGTCTTGCATCATGCCATAGGATGGGGGTTACATGAGCGTAAATAAAATTTCAGTGAGTTCAGGAACATTTTCTCTGTATTTCATGACTGTCATTGTTAGAATAGGTAGCTAGGAAGATACAATCAGGAGGGAAAAGGGTGTTTTGTTCAACCATTTCTTTTGAGGTTAGGTAAATCCTAACCAGAGAGGCAGGGAGCTATACATGAGGTAACCATGGAAACCACATCAGTATCTTGGCAGCTGTATCTACTGGTATTTAGAATGCCCCTCTGTGGTTTGACATCCTTGAAGCTATAGTTGGATGCTTTCTGTAATATCAGAAATTTAGTCATCAGGGCATTTTCCCAATGACCACACAGAGCAGAGCCCCTTCACCACAAATTAACTTACTGATAATTAGGGAAGGAAAATATGCAGGAACATCTTGACCCCAGCATAAGCACAATAGAGTACAGTGACATGAAGGTGGTACCAAGGGGAGGAACTGCATATGATACTACAAGAAGAAGGAGATAATTCAAAAGTTTCCTAAAACATGGGGCTCTGCAGGATGATACCCCATTTTGGGGATAGCCCCACTCCAATCTTTCTTTGGGGTATGCTTTGCTTTGCTGTCTAAAGAAACTTCTGCTCAAACTGCCAAGATTTCTTGGTTAAATGCCTTCCTTTCAAGAAGACAAGAATCAAGGAGAAACCTTCACAGAAACACCCTGATGTGAATTTCTGCTCTGATACATCATGTACATCATTATGGACAAAAACCATGAGGCACAATAAATCTTTTTCCCCTCATGTTTTGACTTGATGCATGCACATTCACACACACACACACACACACACACACACACACACACACACCCCTAACATGGAGATCTTGATAAGATTCAGTCACTATGCTTTCCTAATCAATACTACTACATCAATAACCAGTAGTTTAAGAAAGACCCCAGTGACGGGGTTGTAAGTATTGGAGACACCACATGCAAATGGAAGTAGGACTAAACAGGGTTAATGTTTGAGTTGAATAGATTAAGACAAACATAATGTTGAAGAAATGACTCAAGTTTACCTTCCCAAATAACACAATTATTACTTTCAAACATGTTTCTTATCCATTTATACCAAAGAAGTAGGGTACATGACTGGTGAAAAGTAGCAACTGGTCTACAAGACAAAGCTCAATAATTTGATCATTTTTATTCCTTTTCTTTCTTCAATCAGTAAGAATATGATAGTGTATGAATGTCTCTGCTATAATGTCAAACCTTCTGACTGGGGGCTATTTATGTAGCTATTGTGGAAGAGAAAGTGTGAAAAAAATAGTAATACCATATTTTCCATATGGAGAGAGACAGTCTTCATAGTGGGCCAGAATAAACATGCTCTCTAAATGAGAAAAAAATAAACAAACACAAATTGAGAAATTTGTGCTCAGCGGAAATCCAGCAAATTAAATTATATAAATAGAATAAGTCATTCAGAAGAAAAATGACCTTTAGCAGAAGAAATGCAAGTCATAGAAATTCAGTAAGAAATAACAAGCAATGCAAATGGTAAACATATGAGACACATTAAATACAAGGGATCAAAATACATTATCTCCAAAAAGTATTACATCATCCTTAATATGTGCCATTAAAACATATGGCAATTCAAATGTTGAGCAGCAAGTGATAAAAGGAGTAGAAATGTGTCAAAGTCCATTACATAAATTTTTCTGGGAAGATAGGAATAGACATATAATCATTACAGATGTATGGCAATAGACCAAAGAAATTATTACACCCAAGTCTAGCTTAGTAAACCAATGAGTTACTTCGACTACTTACAGGAGTATGAGGGTGATTTTTGAAGCATGAAAGACTCAAAGGCAGCTGCATCACCAAAAATCTTACCCCAGCATACATGACAGCTCAGAGAAACTGCATTTCTGAAGCTTACTTACAAAACTTGTAGATGGCTTGGCATGTGGAACCTTCTGTTCTCTCAAGCAGTTCCTGCTCTTTGTGAATGAGCCTCCTGATTCTTGTAAGCTTCAAGAACTTCCAGAAACTTGTGATGGGTTTACACACTGAGCCTTATCTACCTTAACTTTAAGGAGCCTCTTAGTGCTCTGTGACATCCTGTCCATTTGGAACTTCCTAAAGAGTTTAGTGTTCGATGACATCCCAAACACTCAGGGTTTCCTAAAGAGGCTCGCTCGAGGAGAGAATGTTGCAATTCAGAAAACTGCTATATAACAGGTCCCAGCTTATCACAGATGTGATCACAGTAATCATTTTCATTAGATTCAACAAGCCAGGATACATGGTGCATTTGCCATACTAACCTGTAAAGTAATTGGGGAAATGAAAACCAACTAATTTGTACTTGTCATACAGAGAAAAAATGATAAAATACTAAAATATCAAAACACTGAAGGAACGCTGGAGAAATGGTTTAGCAGTTAAGCACGTGCCTGTGAAGCCTAAGGGTCCCTGTTCGAGGCTCGATTCCCAAGGACCCACATTAGACAGATGCACAAGGGGGCCCACGTGTTTGGAGTTTGTTTGCAGTGGCTAAAGCCCTGGTGAGCCCCTTCTCTGTTTATCTCCCCCCACCCTCTTTCTCTCTCTGTCACTCTCAAATAAATAAATAAAAAATAAAAATAAAAAAACACTGAAGGCAAGAAAAGACAAAAAAGGAAACACAGATGAAGGGGACCTAAGTAAGTAAAGACAAATAGATAATAGAAATAATAAGCATATGAAAATATGTATATTACTAAAAATATCTGTATCAATGAATTTGATAGTAGACAAGAAATAAAACATAAACTGATAAAAGACAAAATAGAAAATCTCAATTGTCATTAAATGTGAATCTGTTTTTGAAAACACTGTCACAAGAAAAAGAAATTCCAGTTCAGATAGGTTGAATATTAGATGCATATATGTACTAATTAATTTCATAATTATAGAAATAAGAAAGAAATATTAACACTGGAATTAAATGACATTGAGAAAACCTGATGTAATATGACCAATATTGTGATTTATCCCAATATAAAAATGTTTTATCCTCCAAAGACAATTGATTATATTCTCAAAAGCAATGATTATCTCAGCAGATACGAAGGAATCCCTTGGTTATATGCCATTTCTGATTAATAAAACAAAAAACTGGGGACTGAAGAACTGGGTCATGGTTAAAGTGCTTGCTTGCAAAGCCTCACAACCTGGGTTCAATTCCTTAGTACCCACATAAAGCCAGATACACAAAGTGACATATGTGTCTAGAATTTATTTCCAGTGCTAGGTGTCCTGGTAGACCTACATGTTCTCTTTCTTTCTTTCCTCCTTTCTTTCTTTCTATTGTCCTTTCTATTTTTCTTATCTTTTCTCTCCCTCTCCTTGCAAATAAATTTTTAAAAATTTTAAAAAGAAAATTGTTACCAACTGATGATCAGAAGTCTGATTCCTTGGTCTGATGAAAAGAACCTGCACCAGTCTAATAAATTGATAAATATTATATGATAAATTATCAAATATACAACAAAAGCATTTAGTATAATTTCTTGCTATCATTGACCTAGTTAAGTCCCACCAGGCAAATAAGAAGGTAAAAGAATATGAGAATTAGGAATACATAAAACCACTATCATCCTACACATTTACAATTTTTCAGAATAATCCAAAGGGAATCTCAAACTATTTATGATAACCATAATGATGATGCCTAGCAATGTGACTGGATTCAAAATTTGGGGCAGGCAGGAAAAAACAGAAATTGTTAAAGCAACATCATGAATAATGTAAGTCAAACACCTACAACAAATCCAACAAAAATGTAGATTATCACCAGTAAAATGACTAACTAAACTATTGTGAAGAAAAATCAGGACTTCCGGTTAAGATGGCAGCATAGGTACCATGCCAAAGCAGCCTAGGGGGGAAGAAGACCAAAAAAACCCAGCAAAATACAGACTTTTACTAAAAAGTGAGGTGTATAGGAAATTGAAGCAGCAGCGGAGAAGTAGAAGAGTTCCAGAGCATCCATAACTCGCACAGGCCGCAAAAGTGGCCCCGGCAGCTCCGCCAACTGCGGCAGTGGCGGCGGTGCACCAAAAAGCCACCAGGCTCAGCTCCGGCTGCAGAAAAGCCAGGTGAGGGGAGCATCCACTCACACCAGAGCTCTCCACAACTCAAGAAACGTGAAGGGAGAGCAGCAGTGAGCAAAGGAGGAGCAGACCACAAGGTAGAAGAACACGTGGAACAGCAAGAGAACTAGAGCAGCTCTCTCCCCTCCCCCACTGCCTGAGCCCAGCTCCAGTGAACAGAGCGGCGGTCCTGGGAACTGGCCACGCCAACTTGAGCAGACAGCGGGAACCAAGCAATAGCAGAGTCTGGCAGAAACATCAGCGGCTCCGGCACCAGTAACAGCAGCCCCAGCAGCAGCAGATCCAGTAGCAGCAGCAGCAGCAGACTCAGCAGCAGCAGCTTCAGAGGCAGCAGCGGCACATCTGGCAGCAGCCGGATATTTCTTAAGAAATATCAATTCTCTTCAAATCAACTTACAAACCAGTTGCACTCATCAGAAACCCAGAAAGACAGTTTCTTTGTAAAGATTTTTCTTGTTAAAATAAACTAGCCAATACAAAATATCTATGCTAATGAATTTATTATAGTTGTTCTACAAATGTTGATAGAAAAGAACTATCAAAATGATCTATCATAAACGTTTTTTATAAAGTAATAATTTTGACAGAGTGCTTTTGCTGAAAGGAAAGAAACACAGACCATTGGGATAGAACAAAACAATGAATAGCAAATTCATGCACAAGGTAGAAGAGGTAGTAGGGACATATCCATACATATTTGGTATTCCATTTATAACAAAGGTATGCTAACAGGTAATACAACAATAGTACCTTTTAAGATGATTGTTCTGCCTTGTCTCTAAGGGTCAATCCAGCTGAGAGGAGTAGGCATGCTCCTGGAGTTCAAGCCTACAAAGCTCCTGGTCAGATCCTCAGAGACCAGGACCTCAGTACAGAGAAGGAGCTGCACCTGAGTGTGGAAACAGAACCTCTGTCTTCTGGGAACTAATAAACCCTGCCACCTTGCATTTGTATTAGCCCTCCATATTCTAGTCTCTAAACTGCTGAAGGAATGGAACAATTTCCCTCCCTCTCTATTCCAAGCTATAACAGCAATCTGGCATTCCCGTCTTTGATACTACTACTGCAACCTTGTAAATCTATCTGGCCACTTCCCGAGGCCCACAGTTCCACCTCCCAGACCCACCACTATGTGGCACCTCTTCTAACTCAAGCTTGCATTGTTCCTCGTTGGACCAGGGACCTAAGTCGCAGCTGTAGTTCCTAAGGTTTGAGTCTCTCTCTTAAGCCATTCCAGAGCTGTGTTTTGACCCCAGGAAGAGAGGCAAAGTTATATCTGTCCTCTATGGGATTAAGACAAAAAGAAATATGCTGCAGTCAGAGTCCTTATCTTGCTGTAAATGCTGCAACTATCTGTGACTCAGTAAGTGAGCCTGTACCCAAATCACAGATGCCACAGTAGTTCAAGAAACAGTGAGTCCAGCACCCTAGCTCCACACACAGTCTACAAGGACTTGTCCCTGAAACATGCAGCACCACTGTAGCTACATGTAGGCCATGGCAGACCTAACACTAAGTCAGATGAGCCACTCAGCTAAATATCTACACCATGTAGAATAATGTGGGCATAGAGACCTCTAAATCTTCTACTGCTGAGAGCCCTAACAACCTTGATGTTAGCATCATTGCTAGTAATTACTATATCCTAGGCCACTAAGGTACCCATAATTATTACTGGCCACAGTAACAGCAGAGGTGTCTGTATGGAGACTATACTGCTATACTTGTATAGAAACATAAACACTGTGATATAACCTCTGGGATTTATATCCAGGTGGAAATCTTCTGATATGTGAGTAACTATAAGTTGGATCACAGAGACACAAAGTAAGGAGGAAAAATTAAGGGAAAATATGCTGTGAAAACAGTACAGTAATTCTCTAATAACTGAGTCAAAGAAATAGAAATTTGCAAACCAACTAAGAGAAAATTCAAAATAATGTTTTGGTAAACTCACTGAAACAAAAATAAATAGCAAAATAAGTGAAGTCAGAAAAATGATTTATGATCTTAATGAGAAATTCAACAAAAAGTTTAGCATCATCCTAATAAGAACCAATAAATAAATCTTGAGCAGAACAATTCAATGAATGGAATAAAAAATACAATTGAGAGCTTCAATAGAAAACCAGCTCAAGTAGAAGAGTCGCTGGAATTTAAGAAATTTCTTTTGTAATAATACAGTAAGATTTTAAAAAAAGGAAAGAATAAAAAAGACTGACTAAATCCTATAAAATTCATGAAACATCATTAAATGTACAAATAAGAATGCTATGGAAATTCTAAAGGTGATATATGAAGCTCATGTGTTCCCAAGCAGGCTTCCACTCCAAGGAATAAATGTCAAAGCCACAAAGGGAAAACTTTAATAGCAGCAAGATGAAAGCAGTACAAGTGAGTCCCCATTAAATTGTCTGTTGACTTCTCACTAGATATTCTGTATGCCAGGAGAGATTGAGAATATACATTTAGAATGTTAGGGTGGAAAATCTAGCCAATAATACTATATCCAGAAAATCCATTCTGCAGAAATGTTTTTGCAAATAACTTCAAACTACGGGAAATCACCATCACTAGATATTCTTTGGGAGAAATAAGGTAGTGCTACAGCTGTCTTTATCAGAAAAACAGGAAAATAGTAAACTCATTGGTAGAGTCAATCCATAGAAAACTCAGACTATGGCATTACTGTAATGGTTTATAAATCTTTAAAATTTTCTAGCATGAAAGTTAAAATGGTCAAATATAGCTTTAAGATAATTTTAAGGCCCACACAATAGAAAAGATGTACATGGCAATATCCAACACAAAAATTGTGAGAAGAGGGTAAAAATGTGAAGGATTTATAAGAGAGTTCTATCCTCAGTGCTGACATAAAAATGGCCAGTGTGGCAGCTCAAGCCTATATCTCAGAGATGAGGAAGCTGAGATAGAATAATCCCTGGAATTCACTGGTAAAGTAAAAGTCATACATGTATATATACATGTGTGAATATACACACACACACACACACACACACACACACACACACACACATATATATATATATATATATATACACACATCTATGTGTGTGGCTAAACATGTTTATATTTGTATATGTGTTTGTATGTGTGTATAATATATATATATATAATATCATTATATATAACAATACAATGCTTGTTAAAATTAACTGAAATCATTTGATAACATTTTTAGTGTAGAAATTGTAACAATGCAAGTTTATGTAGAAATTCATTAAAAACCTCCCTTCAGATTGAAACAAAATTGATCATTTCTGAGTCATTTTTACATGTTGCCTATTTTTTCCATTTTCCATTTTTTTTTAATTGATGCAATCACTACATTCTACATATTGGTCTCTAGATGCAAATTTATCCAATCTCTAAACAGAAAATGAAAATAAGACATATAATTTTCTTTATTAATTTGGGCTGGCTCCTGCACATTTTCTAGAATATTTTTTCCAATATGCTTAAAAAATTAAGAAAAACTGAAATGAAGGTTAGTTGTCAATAGTCTTAAGAATGCATATATAATATTTGAAAAAGTAAGTAAAGAATTTATATTCACCTCCAGTTTTAGGTGTGTTATTCTAGGCATATTATTTCTCAAATAATAATCAGCATGATTATGGGTCAATTTATATATTTAAAAAACTGAAAGTCTCATTTACTCCCATTCCTTATAATCAGCTACTACTTCTGATCATTGATGCTTACAGTAAAATAAATAATTCTGATACTTGTAATTTTAAAAGCTGTGCATCTTCTCCTTACGGGGTGTTAAAAAAAAAAAAAAACATTTTATTAGCTACTAAAGTTTTTACGCTTCTAAGAGTCCAAAACATTTTTCAAGGCTGAATTCAATTCTAATTCCCTGCCCTCACATTAAAGTCTGCATAAACTACTACATATGAATAGTTATTTAATATTTTATTACAGCTTTTAATTTTAATATCCCCTTAGTAACTTATCCCCCCACTTAGAAAGCTTATGGTCAAGAAACTCATCCCAAAAGCTGATGTAAATTTCTCATCCTATGCTTCCTAGCATTCTAACTATGTGTGAAATCTCTGTAGTCATCTAGTACAACTCTTACAAATGCAAACCTTGTATTTTAACACTTTTACTTTTTTCTTGATTGTGATTATTAACAACATATTTCATATGTAAACATCGTGTGTTGATACTGTCCTTTCCCTTGTCTCTGACCCCATCCCACTGGGGACCCTCCTCAGTAAGGTTGAGGGTAATCCCTATGGGCTAGTGGTTTGTGAGTTGTAGGAGTTGTGATTGTGTGAGAAGGCAATCTCACCTGTGGCTCTTACAATCTTTCCAGCCCCTCTTTCCCAAAATTCCCTGAGCTAAGGTGGGTGAGTTTAAGTCTACTTCAGTGACGAGCTCTTAGGAACCTCTGGATCTCTGCTTTGGTAGGTGTTGAGTATCCTCAGGGTCTGTCTTCTACACCCTGGCACTGATGATCAAGTTCAGCATGGAAGTAGCACTCATTCCCATCTCCCCACTTCCTCTGTGGTTTCACCTGTGGTTTGGCTGCAGTGCAAGGGTAGTTTACCTCCTCCTGTCTCGCTACCTTCTGAAAAAGAAGAACATATTCTCCAATGGGGAGTGAAGACAGCATAGTTTAAGTGGGATAAGTATTATTAATTTGGGGAGAATTTGATGTATGTAATTCCTCTGTTAGCCAGAGACTAGTGAGATCTTAACACTGGAGAGTATATTCTTTGTCTCCTAGGATTCTGATCTGGTTCCTAATTCCAGATATGAGTTCCGTTATACTGAGTGGATCTTTTAGCCAATCAGAAAGCTATTGCTTACCCACCAAGGCTGTGTGCCACTATTGCATTGGCATGTACACCATGTCAGGGTGTTTACTTCTAAGTAGATTAAAATTCTTCATTGTTGGCCACTTTCCCCAGTATCTCATGTAGTGCTTTCCAGCACAAAACAGGCTAACTGACTGGCAACTGGCTTTCTTCTGGATACCAGCCAGGTCTCTCAGTGCTCCATGTTGGCAACATATGGTGTCTTCAGCAATACAGTGTTACCTTTTGCTTTAGGCAGGTAATCAAGTGTTTTGACAGAATGCTATCTTGATTTAGGGACCTCATAGGTCTCTCCAATCAACAGCTCAGTGTGAGTAGCAACCAACTTCTGGTACTGGGAGTTACAGGTTAGGAACAGAAAAAATATTTCTTTTACTCTTAGATTTCATCACACTCTCTCTAAGACCTTACTTTTCAGGTGTTCCACCCTTAATCCTTTGGAGGATTTTATCTTTTAGGCTATATCCAGGGATAAAGGTTTCTATGGTGGCAGTTCATTTTGGACTTAGTTTTGTGTTCATTTTCCTCTCTCCCACACCCTCCCCAAGCCCTTCCATCTCTTTTGTCTTGGCTTTGAGTTGCCTATCATGTATGTCAGCAACTTGAGTAGGTCCAGATTAGGAACTATAGATAAGTGAGACCATGAGATATTTGTCTTTCTGTGATTGTGTGAGTGTGATCTGTTCCAAGTTTGTTCATTTTTTCTACCAATTTCATTGTATCGTTTATTCTTACTGCTGAGTAGAATTTCATTGTGTAAATGTACCACAGCTTCATTATCCATTCATCAAATGATAGGCATCTGGGTTGATTCCAGTTCTATATTCCAGATATAATGAATTGAGCAGCTATAAACATGGTTGAGCAAATATATCTGTAGTGAAGCATGAAGCACTTAAGATAAATGCTCAGTAAGGGAATAACTAGGTCTGTTGGTACCTTCATGTTCATCCTTTTCAGGAATCTCCATATTGATTTCCATAGTGGTTGTACGAGTTTACATTCCCACAAACAGTAGATGAGGTTTCCTCTTTCCCCACATCCTCACCCACATTTGCTATTAGATTTTATTTTTTAATTTATTTATTTGAGAGCGACAGAGACAGAGAGAAAGACAGATAGAGGGAGGGAGAGAGAATGGGCATGCCAGGGCTTCCAGCCTCTGAAAACGAACTCCAGATGCGTGCGCCCCCTTGTGCATCTGGCTAACGTGGGACCTGGGGAACCGAGCCTCGAACCGGGGTCCTTAGGCTTCACAGGCAAGCGCTTAACCACTAAGCCATCTCTCCAGCCCTGCTATTAGATTTTTAGTGAGTGCCATCCTTAATGGAGTAACTGAAATCTCATGGTTGTTTTAATTTGCATTTCCCTAATGGCTAGGGATATTGAACAACATTTTCTTAAGAGTGTGTTACCCACTTGTATTTTTTTTTTTTTCCACTGAGAACTCTGTATTCAGTTCTCTGCACCATTTTTGGAGTGAGTTGTTTGATTTTTTTAGTGTTTAGTTTGTTGAGTTCTTTTATATTTTAGATATTAGGCTTCTGTTAATGGTATAGCTGGTGAATATTTTCTCCCATTTAGTGGGTAATCTACTGGCTCTGCTTATGGTATGTATTTCTGTGCATAAACTTTAGAGATTCCTAAGGTACTATTAGTTGAAAGATTGTTTAATTGCATGGGCTATTGGAGTTTTGTTTGGAAAGTCTTCCCCAACTCCCATATCACTGAGAGTTCCTCCTATTTTTTTTTCTTCCCATAGGAGAAGAGTTCAGGTCTTGTATTAAGATCTTTAAACCATTTTGACTAGATTTTTTTTACAGTAGAATGACATGTAATTTATTCATATAACCGACAGTTACTCAGTACTCAAAATTCATTTAAATAAGCAAGTGATTACACAAACATCTACGAATGCTAAAATTGATAGTCCAAAAGTATAAAATACCATGGCTATGAAATAACATGGTAAATACTATTCAACAGACTACAATCACAATTCCAAACTAAATTATATTTTTGAGATGATTATTAGCAATTTTGGAATGCACTTTTTAAATTCCAAGCAACTTATTTCCACGTTGACTAGATTTTTATATATGAAGCAATGAATGGGTTTAATTTCATTTTTCTACCTATGATTATCCAATTTGTTCAACACCATTTGTTGAAGATGTGTCTTTTCTCCAGTCTACATTCTTGGTACCTTTGTCAAAAATCAAGTAGCTTTAGTTACTTGACCTAAGGTGCCAGTCTTCAATTCTGTTCCATTTTTCCATGTGTCTGTTTTTATGCCAGTACCACGCTATTTTATGGTTACTATAGATTTGTAATATAGCTTTAGATTAGGTATCACGATACCTTCAGAAGTTTTATTGTTTGTTTGTTTGTTTGTTTTCTGAGTCTATGTTTGGATATTAAGGCCTGTTGCCATTCTATATGAGTTTTGAGGTCTGTTTTTTTCTATCTCTGCAAAGAATGGTGCTTAGATTTTTATTGGTATTACATTAAATCTGTATATTGCTTTCAGTAGAATTGCCATTTTCACAGTATTAATTCCACCTATTCAGGAGCATGGGAGGCCTTTGATCTTCTCCAGTCCTCCTCAATTTCTTTCTTGAGTATTTTCAAATTGTCATTATAAAGTCTTTCACATCCTTGGTAAGTGTTATTCCAAGGTATGTATTTTTGTTGTTGTTATTATTGAAAATGAGACAGCCTCACTGATTTCTTTGTATATTTGTCCTTGGCATGTAGAATGGCTACTGATTTTTATGCATCAATTTTGTATCCTGCCACTTTCCTGAAGGAATTAGTCACCTTTCAAAGTTTTGAGATGGAAACTTTAGGGTCACTTATGTATAATATCATGTCATCTGCAAATAGGGCTAACTTTACCCTTCCTTTCCAATTTGAATCCCTTTTGTTTCTTTCTCCTGTCTTATTGCTTGGACTAGTACTTCTAATACTATGTTGAAGAACAGTGATAAGTGTGAGCACCTTATCTTGTTCCTGATCTCAATGGGAATTCCTTGAGTCTTTCCCCATTAAGTATTATTTGTGCTTTAACACCCCTTAATTTCTAATGCCAACATTTGGCATACTTGAGCTTATGTGAGTTGCTTGTGAGCCTAGCATATTTGCAGAGGTCATCAATGTTAGAATAAGATAGCTGGGGTTGATCTTACTGCAAATTTGATCTTCAAGTACTAAGCCTCTGCTAACCTCAGTATCCTAATCTGATCAACAGGAATGATAATAATTAGCAATACTAATAGTAATAATGATGGTGATAATGATAGTGTTCACTCCATACAATTATTGTAAAAATTGTAAGATAATGAGTGTGATGTAAGCCAATATTGACCCCTCTTCTAACAGCTTGATAAATATAGTTGTTGTAATTCTTATTATAGTAGTTAAGATGTTTTTGCTTGCAAATACAATAAGGTTAACTCAAAAATGAGACTTCAGGCTAAGAATTCAAATGATGTTGGACTAAAGAATGAGAAGTAGTGCTTTGGACACAGTAATTAAGGACATTCAGAGGTAACAGCTGCCTAGATTCTGTGGCACAGAATTAATGACACAAATGCTCTATTTCTCTGCTTCAATTCCTAAATGCCTAGGAAAAAGCACCAAATTACTCTGACTTGATTCAATATGTTTATTATTCTGTTGATGAGCCAAGCACAAAAGACTACAGATCTGGCAGTAGAGATCCACTCGTGTGTATGAAGCTGTCAGCATAGATGTATTGGATTAGACTGCACTTGTGAATGAGGTCATGCTGTATTTGTCTTCTACTCCCAGAGTGGGTGATAAGTGCTCCAGTCACAAAGACAGAAGTAAAGCAATGAATATGTTAATTGGCTAGCTTTGGCCATTCCAATATATGCAGATACCTCAAAGCATCACGTTGTACATGATTACTGCATATGACTTTATCTATCAATTTAATAATAATTTTTTTATTTTTAAAAAAAATTATTTATTTATTAGAGACAAAGAGAGGGAGGGAGGAAGGAAGGAAGAGAGAGAGAATGAGCAACGTGCCAGGGTTTCTAGCCACTGCAAATAAACTCCAGATGCATGTGCCACCATGTGCATCTGACTTATGTGGGACCTGGGGAATCGAACCGGGGTCCTTTAGTTTTGCAGGCAAACACCTTAACTGCTAAACCATCTCTCCAGCCCTAATAATAATTTTAAAAGGAAAGAAGTAACTACATCTGCATCCTACAGTGTGCTATCTTCTGCCATCAATGGTAGACCTAGTATAGCAGAAGCTGTGTGAATTCCCACTGCTACATCTACTACTGCTGACTAATGCTCTATCTCCTTTTATTATTAACAAGTCCCACAAGCTCTGCACCTAAACCCATAAAACTTAGGCACTAAGCACAGCAAAAATCCTTACTTCACAAATTTTACCAGATTGAAAACCATTCCTGCTACTCAAACAAAGAGGGGAGGAATCACATTATAAAGTATTTATTTACAAGAATTCAGCTTCATAAATTTAGAGACATAATCCTAGTCACTGACATCCAATGAGGATAACTACAGGAATCCCTCACCAAACCCTAAATATGAATGCACAGCAGAAACAGCTTTCAGTGACTTTGTCATGCCCTCTAATTTGTACATTATTTTTACATAACCTAGCATACTCTAAGAAATGTTAAGTTTACAACTTATTTTTACCTATATTTGGCAGTTTTTCAGATACATGTTTTTAAAATAAGATTCCAATTAAGATGGGTTTAAATTATCCAATTCAGGCTGAATTCTTTATTTATATCATTATTCAACAAATAAATTGGCCTGGCTATGTACTTTTCTGGGTAAATATTGCCAAACATATTCAAGCTTTCAGAAACAAACAACAAACTTTATAATTAGGCAACATGAAATTAACATGCAAGGTCTAGTATTGTCTTTACTACCTTACCTAATTGACAAGTAGTTTACTGGTGTACTAATAAAAATGAAACCAAGTTTAAAAGATATTGGGAATAAATGAGGTAAGGTCTGTGGCTGAATGAATGTGTTTTGATGTGTGAATCTTATTTATCAAGATCAGCAGCATAATAGTAGGAATAAAGAGTTGGCAGGTAAGTAGGAAATTAGATACAATGATGTTATCAGGCAATTCCAGGCACAGGATGGAGCCTTCAGGAGACAGACCTGAGCTTCCAGACATGGCTAAGGACCCCCAGGCTACAGGCCACTCCCTGTCCAAGTCCAGTGCTGATGACAAAATGAGCTCTTAAGGCATATTCCCTACTTTAGGGTACAGCCTCATGCTCAAACAACAGTCTTCATCTGAGAAAAATAATTTTAAGCTCTTTGGTTCTATTTCCAACATTCTCTGGGTAATTGGTACCTACACAGGTATCTGAACTAATAAAGATGTTTTCAAACACAGGTGCTAAGACTTTATACTGTCTTACCCTTTTCTGACAATTTCTAGGTTAACTTAATTGGTTGGTTAGTTTGTAAATTAAATGGTATTATTTTCAAGACTGACAACAGGCTCTGCCTATACTGATAACTATTAGATATTTAAAGTGTAAGATGTGTCTACTTCCTATGCATCAGATATGGATTATGCTGCCACAGTACAACAAAATTTTAAAAGGCTGGACAAAATAATTTTAAGAAGCTCTGTGCCATTCTTTAACTAAATCTATTTCAGTAATCAAATGTGTCCTATATGCAGATACATCCAGGCTGGTGTAACTTCCTTTTCAAGTGTGTTAATTACCTATGTAGAAGCCAAAGCTAATTGAAATTATCAGAGCAAAAAGGGCCAATATTTTGGCCTGTGCTCCCAGGTCATGAGGCCACTGGATATGATGGACACTTCTACACTGGCCCCCTGGTAAGTCACCTGTCTTCCTGAGCAGGGAGGATACAGATACCCAAACAAAAGTTGGTGTACTTTCTAAAACAGGTGAGTCACAATTGAGGAGCAATCAGTCCCAAAGAAGAGAAAACGTTTTTGCCAGCACATCCCTGACTCATCCTAACAAACAGAAAACACCAGTAAGCTATAGGGCCATTCCTGGGTCCCTAAGGTCTCATTTAGAGAGGCATTAGTGACCTCCAAAATTAACCCTTGATTAAATTTTGGCTATCTGCTTGGTCTTAAAGACTCAGAGAAAAGTGTATAACCAAAGATAAAGAGATATTTCTAACATATGAATGGCTTATTCAGTAATACAAGAGCTTTCCAAGAGGGGAAACAAACAAGACCTTAAGACATTTTTCCTCATCTCTAATAGTTCTAATACTATAATAAAGGAAAACAACTATAGATGTCAAAAGGGATCATTTTCAAATATAGAATATATAAGTAATCTCTGAGACCAAAAATAGATTTGTACAACCTTTAATGGCACCTAATGGCTCTCTATTATCAAGGTTAATATTGTGTATATGTTTCTGATAACTGTGCTAATATCGCATCTGTTTTACAAGCCATATGAAAACAGATTCATGCCATGTTAAACACTACTGTGCCATTTGATGTACAGGGACTTCCGGTTAAGATGGCGGCGTAGGTACCACGCCAAAGCAGCCTAGGGGGGGAAAAGACCAAAAACACTCAGCAAAATACACACTTTTACTAAAAAGTGAGGTGTATAGGAAATTAAAGCAGCAGCAGAGAAGTAGAAGAGTTATAGAGCATCCAGAGCCTGCACAGGCGGAAAAGCGGCTCTGGCAGCTCAGCCAACCGCTGCGGCCGCGGCGCAGCAGAAAACCGCCAGACTCGGCTCGAGCCGCAGGAAAAGCCAGGTGAGGGATTTTCCCCTCACACCGCGCTCTCCGAAACTCGGGAAACATGAGGGGAGAGCGGCAGCGAGCAGCGGAGGAGCAGACCGCGAGGTAGAAGCACACGTGGAGCAGCAAGAGAACCAGAGCAGCCGCGGCTCCCTCCCCTCCCCTCCCCCACCGCCTGAACCCAGCTCCAGCGAACAGAGCAGCGACCCTGGACCCAGCCACGCCAACGTGGGCTGACAACGGGACCTAAGCAGGAGCAGAGTTCGGGAGCAACATCAGCGGCTCCAGCACCGGTACCAGCGGGACCCAGCAGCAGCAGACCCAGGAGCGGCAGCAGTGGCAGATCCCACAGCAGCGGCTTCAGGGGGAGCAGCAGCAGTGGACACAGCAGCAGCAGCTTCAGCAGCAGTGGTGGCTTCAGCAGTGGCAGCTACAGCAGCAGCAGAGGCACCAGCAGCGGCTCAGTTTGCCCCGTAGGAAAAGCAAGTGCCCAGCTCCAGAAATCAAAACAGCAGCCTGATGACCCAGGCAGCAACTTGACTGAGACCAAAATCACCCAAGGTAACTGGGATTGCACCAGGGAAGGGTCTCACTTGGTCACAAGCTGACTTGGATCCCTCAACAGACCAGAAATCTAAACCTCTTTGTTGATAGAGGATCTGGTCATTATAATAACTACTCTTGCATACATACTCGGGGCTGTTTTTGATTGAATGTGTACAGTGTTTAGTTAAATTTTAGAATCTACCTGTATTTTATTCCACTCAGCCTGCTTGAATACTCCTATAGCAGGGAAACTCAACCCCTAAGAACATCTTTGTAGATACTCTGAGAGTCTTAAGAGCCACACCTAATACTTTAAGGTCCTACCCTGAAAATATATTACATCAAATCAATTGATACAGCTAAGAATACACAGCTAGCTAGAAAATCCAAGCATTAACTTAATCCAAGATGCAAAAATACATACATTATAACACAAGAAACACTAAAAAGCAAGACGATATAAATCCACCTAAAAGTATTAATGCATCAGAAATGTCCTCCAGTGAGAAAGAGTTAGAGGAAATGCCTGAGAAAGAGTTCAAAAGAATAATTATAAATATGTTCAAAGAACACATGAAATATATATATATATATATATATATATATATATTTATATTTATATGTTCAAAGAACACATGAAAACAATCAAAGAAGAAATCAAAGAGGAAATCAAAGGAATCAAAGAAGAGGCAGGACACCAATTTAATGAAATAAAGAAGGCAATACAAGACATAAATAGGGAAATAGAAATAATAAAGAAAAACCAGTCAGAATTACTAGCAATGAAGAACACAGTTAATGAAATAAAAAACTCTGTAGAAAATCTCACCAGTAGGATGGATGAGGGAGAGGACAGAATATCTAAGCTAGAAGACCAGGTGGCAGACCTAATGCAGTCCAACAAAGAGAAAGACAAACTTATAGAAAAGTATGAGTGGGAATTTCAAGATATTAGGGACACTATGAAAAGATCCAATATAAGAATTCAGGGCATAGTAGAAGGAGAAGAACTCCACTCCAGAGGCATAGTAGGCATCTTCAACAAAATCATAGAGGAAAATTTCCCCCAAATTGGGAAAGAGGTGCCAATACAGATACAGGAAGCCTTTAGAACCCCAGCCAGACAAAACCCAGAAAGAACCTCTCCTCGCCATATTATAATCAAACTTCCAAACACACACACCAAAGAAAAAATATTGAAAGCAGTTAGAGAGAAAAATCAAGTAACCTACAAAAGCAAGCCCATCAGGATTACAGCAGATTATTCAACACAAACTTTTAAAGCCAGAAGGGCTTGGAGTGATATATTCCAAGTTCTGAAAGATAACAACTGTCAACCAAGGTTACTTTATCCTGCAAAGTTATCCATTCAAATAGATGGAGAAATAAAGACATTCCATGACAAAAGCAGGTTAAAGGAGTATTTGAAGACAAAACCATTTGATGTACAGTTCTGGAAGAAAATCTCAGCCAGCTTGTGTTCAGATGGTCCTGGGACAATCCAACTCCATCTACCTAGGTTCCCTCAACCACAAGAAGGACCAGTTTGCTCACTTCTCATTAACTTCTTACTTTTATTTTTTCTCCCCAACATTCTCTTCCAAGACTATCTTCCTGCACTCCATCAATGCACTTCCAGGATCCATTAGCATAGTTCCCCTCTGTTGGAAAGACTCTCTAGCTGCCACAACTTTGTGCCCCATTCTGCAGGAAGTAGTTACTGATCTGATGTCTTCCTCCTTTGTCCCCTAATAACAGTTAGAGTGTCTTATTATGAGAGGGAGAAATAAAGGGGTGGGGGATAGGGTTATGGTGACTGAACCCTGAAGGTAAAAGGGCAGGAAAGTTTTTGTTATCTCTTGCCCAGTTCCAAAGAATTATTTTTCCATCATGTGTGCCATGTCTCTGGCTCTGTAAAGGACAGGCCTCACCTTATTTGATGCTGGTCAAGTTATACTTCTCTGTCTGTCCAGCTCAAAGCCAATCATGGTTGCCTGGATGCCTTTCAGGAACTGCAGCCCCAAGGATACAGGGATATACATGATGCTATTAATGTTTTTGAATTTTTAAATTTGTTCAAAAATTTATTTCCAATGCAGATCTGCTAGAGAGTAGGGCCTAATGGAGCATGTGTGGGCAATGAGGGCTTTGCCCTCCTGAATGAATTGGAGTCTCCGTGGTAAATGGTTGAGCTTACTCTCTCCCCCAGTGCTCCTCCTCCTGAAAAATGTAGCATGAGTCGTGTCATCTTGGAACCACAGAGCAGGCTCTAACTATTCAAAAAGCCTGCATCTGCCTTGATCTTTGACTTCTCAGTCTACAGAATTATGGGAAACACACTTGTGTGTTATAATTAATAACCCAACATTTAATATTTTGTTATGGAAACAGAAAATTAACTAAGAAAAATGAGTATACATGTGTTGGTGTGTAAAGGAGATCATTGCCATTGAAGTGAATGAGCCTGGGATAGGACTCTAGGTCCACCATTTATTTGTGAACGCATGAAACATTTCCAAAATGTATTTGGGCTGGAGAGATGGCTTAGCAGTTAAGGCACTTGTCTGCCAAGCCTAAGAAATTGTGTTCCAACCTCCAGGTCCCTCATAGCCAAATGCACTGTGCTGCAAGCACACAGTGTTGCACATCTGCCACAGGGGTGCATGCATATGGAGCTTTGTTGCAGCAGGCTGAAGGTCCTGATGCATCCCCCCTCTTTCTCTGTCTCTCAAATACAAAATGTAATAAAAATACTAATGTATTTGATCTTCAGTTTCCTCATCCAGAGAACAGGTGCAGTACGATGGACTTAAAGTTTACTCTGAAAACACAGTACAGAAACAATAATGGCAGTACAGCGTGGGGAGTGGCACACAATGGATTGTTAGCATCCCTCTCTCTTAAAAGAAGAATCATTCCAGTGGAAAGTTTATTATGCATTTGACAGAGGATCAAATATTTAAGTTTTGCTAAACTATAACTTACACTTTCTCTTCAGATGTGTCAGGCTAAACCTCTTGGTTGACTCCACAATGAGAATACCAATTACTAGGTAAAGGCTTAATGAAATAGACTGATCGAGGAACTTGCACAAGGCCAATGGGAAGTGTGGAGTCAAGTCAGAAAAAAGCCTGAGTCTCTGACCTTGAGCTTTTTGCAAAACTGAGACATACTCATTTCCTCAGCTACTGGTGGCATCTGACCATAGTTTGGGTATCATCCATACATTCACCATCTTCTTCACCCATAAACATCAGAGCAGCAGCAGGCACAGGTAGATAGAATACCAAGATATCAAGAATATGAAGTTTATATTAAAAACAAAATTAAAACTGTAAGCAAAGAAAATAAACAGTATGCCAAGCATGACAATCTCAGCCAAGGATTTTTACCTCATATGACCATTACGAGAAAGCCAACCACTTCCCTGTTGTGGTGCCTCTACTTAACCTCCTATTCAGCCTCAGCAAGGCAGTATCATTACAGTTAGAATAAGCCAGAGGGCTGTGGCAGGTTCCAGTGGAGAACATACAACATGTGGAATGGATAAAAAATCCAGGCCGTTTCCTAAAAAATATTTATGAAAACCATGCTGCAAAGATCCTAAAGAGAAAGAAGGATAGGATTGTTGAGAGGTGAAAGGAATCATGATGAGGATAAAGTATAGAATAAAAAGACTTTCATGGGATTTGTACTACACATGTGCATTATTTCATTCTAAAAAGCATTGCTACAGAACACAGCAGGGGTAAACTATTATTTATCTCTGGTTATTAGCCAAGCCTAAACTGTGTAACAAAAATAACAAAAGATTTTCTTTACATCTAATTAAACATAAAGGCTGGAACAATGCTCTTTGAAAGGATGCTTTTAAGACGCTTTGTTGGAATTGAAATAGTAACAACATTTGTTTTGTGTGGTAAACAGAAGGCTGTTGGCAGTGCAGTTGCTTTCATTTTGAAACTGCCAAGAATTATTTGCTTATCTGTGGAATTTCCACTGCTTTCTCTGCCTGTGATTCATATGTATGCTGGTATAGAATAAATAGAGCTGCTTGGAGAACACTGAAGCTTACTGTGGCCATCCTGCGACTCCGATAATGCATGTGTACACAAAAAAAGAGACAGGTATTCAAAGTGCTTTATTAAGGGCACAGGAAAGAAGGAAAGAGAAAAAGGAATACAAGGGGAAGGGAAAGAATGCTAGGAGAGAGAGGCTAGTAGAAAAAGGGAGAGAAAGAGCTGCAATGAGAAGGGAATAAGATGAGAGAAAAGGAAGAATAGAGTCAGAGATGGTGACAGAATCCTTAAAGATGAAAAATTGAGGCAAAATGGAAAGTTCAAAAAAAATAAATGATCACAAAGGTAGAAAAGTGATAAACAGTAAAGGTTGTGGTAGATACAGCAAAACACGAAAAGTAAAGGAAATAGCAGAGGTAAATAGGAAAGGGAGACTTAGTGAAACCAGGACAGCCTCTTATAACTTGGAAGAGACTGCAGAGTGTTGAAATGATAATGGTATTTGACAGCTTGATAAGTATTTACAACTGCATCCAACTCTCTCTCTGAATACTATATAGGATTATACGGATCTTATGGGGTTTATCACCACAGGCATGTAGGATTAGCAGCTCAATGAAGGAAAGAATTATTTACCAATCCAATCCTTATGTTTGCATAGCACTCTTCCAAAGTTCTCTGAGCATGGTCCACCAAATACAAATGCTTGTGTGAGTATGCATGGGTATATGTTCTGCATGCGTGTGTGTAAACTGAGATACTATGTACACATTTATCCATCAATTTCTGAAGTGCTTCATAAGGCTTAAAATCTTCAAAAGTTTTAGGCATAGAGAAAGGCTTGTGAAATTAGCAAGTTTACTGAAATTTTGGTACATGTCAAGCAGTAAGATTTAAATGTGTATGCATGTGTGTGTCTCCATGTGTGTGTGTAAGCGTGTTTCTGTGTTGGATCTGAGACTCCAAAGTTTAGGATATGCTATAAATGATATGTCAGAGAAAATACAGACCTAGAGAGGCCAGGTAACCCAACTCAGCCCAAGTGGGAAGTCAAGTCTAATCAAAAACAAAAGATGTGGCTGGTGAGATGGCTTAGGAATTAAGGACTGCAAAGTCTATGGACTCAGTTTCTATTCTCCAGTGCATGGTGGTAAATGTGACTGGAGTTCATTTGCAGAGGCTATAGGACCTGGCACACCCAATCTCTCTCTCTCTCTCTCCCTCCCTCTCTCTCTCTCTCTCTCTCATAAATAAATAAAATATTTAAAAAACTAAAGGCAATTAAAAATTATGTGGAAAAAAGGATAGGTGTTACAAGGAAATATAAAGGGGCATTAAGGCAGAAGAAATTATAAAGCAAAATTGTGGTTGTTTTATTTTACAAAAAATCCTTTTCTTGGGCTGGAGAAATGGTTTAGCAGTTAAGCGCTTGCCTGTGAAGCCTACGGACCCCGGTTCAAGGCTCGGTTCCCCAGGACCCATGTTAGCCAGATGCACAAGAGGGCGCACGCATCTGGAGTTCGTTTGCAGTGGCTGGAGGCCCTGGCACGCCCATTCTCTCTCTCTCTCTCTATCTGCCTCTTTCTCTGTCTGTTGTTCTCAAATAAATAAAAAATAAATAAAATTTTAAAAAAATCCTTTCCTTGTCTATAAGGAAAAAATAGGAGAGTGTTGAGGGAAGGCAAGATAGAATCAGAAAGGAAGTTGATATCAAGAAGTTGTAGAAATTTCAAACTCCTTGAGGTTTGACTCCTGAGCAATAGTTTAGACTGATTGAAGTGAGCAGCACTGTGTCTCCTCCTGAGTTTCTCTTACATGGACATAAACCCACTAAACAAACTCACTGCATATTTCTTGAATTAATGAATGAGCCAAGGAAGGAATAAATGAATGAGAGAAATATCAATGAAGTGAGATATAATGAGTATTTTGTAAGATTTATATCTTGTGCAGTAAGGGAAAAATAAATATTTTACTCATAATTATCCTCTCAATTTCAGAGAATCTAACACTCAAGATGCTAAGTGTGGAGATAACATAGAAAAACACAGCACTATCTAAAAGCTTATTTAGGAATACGAAGGATTATTAAAACTTTAGAGCTACTAGAAGAAACTATCAGGATAAAGCACCTCATCAAATTAATCTGTTCAATGATTTCTTAGACATGAGTACAAAGAAAAGCCAATGAAAACAAAAGTAGACAAATAACATAAAGTGTAACAAAAGTCTATGTGAAGATGAAAACAATATAGAAGAATGATACCCCACAGAGTGAGATGTTATATTTTTAGCTTATTCATATCATACATGGGATAAATGGGTTAATTTCCAAATTATAATGGAAAATAAGCTAGTGAATTAAAAATGGGTAAATGGGGGATAGAGAGATGAGTTACAGGTTAAGGTACTTGCCATAATCAACTTGCCAGGTCCTACATAAGCCAGGTAAATCAAGGTGAGACAAGCACAATGTTGTCATGCCCACTAGGTTGAACAACTATCTGGAGTTCAAATTTAGTGGCTAAGGTCCTGGTATACCAATTCATTCTCTCTCTCTCTCTCTCTCTCTCTCTCTCTCTCTCTCTCTCTCTCCCTCTCCCTCTCTTTTTCTCTCTCTCTCTCTCGTTTCTTTTTCACTCTATCCCTAAAATAAAAAATAAACAAAAAGTGGGCAAATAATATGAATAGAAATTTCTCAAAAAAAAAAAAAACCACACATACAAATGGCTAATAATATATGAAAATATACTCAGCATCACAAATCTTCAGGGAAATTAAACTTAAAACAGAATAAGCCATCATCAAATCTGTTTCGTAGAGTTGGTGACAATATGGAGAAACAGGGACCCTTGTACACACTTGGTAGCAATGCAAATCAGTACAGCCACTCTAGAAAACACCATGGATACTTCTAACAAAAATAAAAGAAAATTAAAATTATGATGTAACAATCTATACTATCCATCAATCTAACCCCTGAGTGTGTGTGTGTGTATACACACACATATATACATATATATACATATATATATATACATATACATATATGCAGATACATATATATATAAAGGAATTGTAATATATATACACAAAGGAATTGAAATCAACATATCAAAAGATATGTTAACTCACATACTCACTGTAATATTCTTCATAAGAGTCAAAATACAAAATCAACCTAAATATCCATCACTTGATAAATGCATAAAGGACGTATAATGAAATACTATTGAACCTTTAAAAAGAAGGAACTACTGTCATGTGACAATGTTGATAAACCTGAAGCATATAATACCAGTGGCCACATTTTGCATGTGTCCTGAGAATTGGAACAAAGTAAAATTTAAAAGTGATGGGCTACTCAGCTTGGTGTAGGAAATCTCATCAGGACAAGATTAAGGCTATGTTGTAATTACTCCTCACTGCTTTGATCCAGCTCTACAGTGAGAGAGAGCAACAAGTTGAGAAAAAAAAAAAATGTGAAAAGGGCATAGTTTGGGAAAGAAAATAGGGTGAGTTAATTTAATGTTACAAATGAAAAGGTTGAAAAGCAGGTGTAATTGTTAAAGGGATTAGCATCTTAAAAGAAATTCCTGGTATTCTGAACAGGAAGCACAAGAAAGGTGCCCTGAAAGGTACAACTTTACCCATTGAAGGTTCCATATTGTGAAAATACAAACTAATTTTGAAAGGAGAGAGCCTACTCTGAGACTGTGATTGAAAAAGTTCTCTGTACAAAAACAACTATCTAATGAAGTGTTTTCCAATGAACAACCTAGAAAGTAAATGGAAACTGATGCCACTGGAGTACAAGGGACCCATATTTTCAGTTGAATTTGGTTGTGCTGTTCTTGTGGCACTAGTTTTTCAGGCATGAAAAATGCAGCATTGAAGAGGTTATAGGGTCCAGAAAGTCCAGTGGGTCCTGACCATGTGTTGAACAAAATTCCTACAAGGAGGCCCTGAGCTCCATAAAGCCACTCTTTCCTGTATGTGTTATACTACCATAGTTCCAGGTGTGGTGCCAAATTTTCAATGCAATGGGGGAAAATGCTCACTTTGACAAATGGGAAAACTCCTTCAACATTCTTCTTTCAAGTCACCTCAAGTCAGTATTCCTTCTCCTGTCCCAGTACTGAATAGCTGTTCCAATCTCAGTGATGGTAATTGCATTGAGCTGTATGATATCATCTCAGCCCTAAAATTACTTTTTTCTGTGCCTCATCCTTCTGCTCTGTTCAACCACTAGTTATAAACTCAACTTTATCAAATTCTTAAGATGTGAAACAAGCACAACCAGCCTCTCACACCAATGCCTCTAGCCCATTCCTGACAAAGTACTTATTTCCCTTCAGAAGCCAAACACACACAGTCCACAATTCCTCTGTATTTAGGTCTTTCAACTCTCATAAGAATGGTATATCAAGCCTTGCTGAAAGCACTGAAAGGCATCTCTTTGTCAAGGTTTAAAGTTTTTCCACATTCATCCTGCAGATCAGTTCCAAAGGGCCAAAAGCCATGTAATCAGGTTCTATTATCAACAACCCCACTCCTTTGCTGCCAATTTTCTGTTGTAGTTACATTCACTTGCTGGAATAAAGCAAGTACTTAACCAAAAGTAACTGATGGGAGGGAAGGTGTTATTTTGGCTTAAGCCTTGAGAGGTATGCTAGACATTACTTCTACCACAGCAGGTAGAAAACAGTAGCAAGATGTGATCTGAACTCTGACAAAGAGGAACTGACTATGGACATCCCATGGCTCTCCCAATTAACATACCTCTTCCAGAAAAGCTCTACCTCCCAAACTGCCACCAGTTAGAACTATATATTAAAAACACATGACTTTATGAGGGACATCTGATTTTACTTTTTCTATTAATTTAAATATGAGGGAGACAGAATGGAACAGATTTATATGCTTTATAAATATTGATTTATTTAGTTATAAATAATAGTATTCTCAATACTGTTTTGGTTTAAAAGAAACCCTATCTAGAGTTCAGATTTTAGTATAAAGTCCAACTTACATCTTCCTATTACTTTGGATGCATACATATATAAGTGACTATTTCAGTACCATTTATAACAGACAAAGAAGGAAGTAAATACTTTTATTTTACATTTGGGAATCAAGGCGCTCAAAGAAATTTAAGATCAATACAATTCAAAGATTACCTACCAGATCTGCTTTCTGCACAATTTTCTGTTATTTTCATTTAGAAGGGGGAAAGCATCATGTTTTTTAACTGAGAATTCATTTTCAGATATTAAATACCCTCATCTAGACCACAGCTTCTTAAACTGGGTATGGACTTGGGTGCATATAAATAAGTATAGAGGTCACAAAAATTTTGGCAACAATAAAAGGTTTCTGAATACATACATGTGTGTAATGACTCTGAGTGTTTCTAGCAGTTACCCATGTTGTAACACATGATTTCTCTACAGCCTTGGTCTGGAAACACACGTGTGCACTTTGAACCTTGCATACTGTCAAGCCACACAATGCTAATGAATACTGCCTAAAGCACCTCAATTCATACTTAAGACAGCGATATGCTATAATGTGCACCTCAGTACATATTTATGACAATAATAAGCTTGTTTTTGCTTTATATCATTTTCTGCTCTTATAGAAGCATAATGGTTTATTCATAGAAAACAATTGCTTTTAAAACTTCCCTACCATGATGCTCAACATGAAGGTATCAAATTAGAGTATCTTTGCATTATAATGTGTTAGAATGTTTGATTTTAAAAATTGTTGTTTGAAAGAAGACAGACTTTGGTCAGAGCACTTGATTTCTAACCAGAGGGTAATGGTAAGACCCTACTGCTGAAGACACCATACGCTGTCAGCAGAGATCATGGAGAGACCTGGTTGGAATCTGGAAGAGACCGAGTCCACAGACAATTAGCCCGTCTAGTGCTGGAAGTTGCTACATGAGAGAATATAAGAAAGTAGCCAACATCTGACCAAGCAACTCAAAGTCTAAGCTACTCAGAAGCAAACAACCTGCTGTGATGCTCATACAAGTGCAATAGTGGCACACAGCCATGGTGGGCAACCAACTGCTCTTGGATTGGCTAACAGATCTCCTCAGTGGAAACAGAACCATATCTGGAACTGGGAAACAAGTCAAAATCATATCCAGATAATGATTTTGCTTTCCAGAATCAAGTTCCCACTAATCTTGGGCTATAAGAGGGTCTACACCCTTTACATTCTCTCTAAATTAATAATGGTTATCACATTTAACATGTGCTGACTTAACTCTCCTTTGGAGAATCTGCTTCTCTTTTTCAGATAGGAGCAGGACCTGAAGAGATAAACAACCCAGTGCACTTCATGCTGGCTCCAGCTGAAACCACAGAGGAATTGGGGAAATGAGCAAGGGTGCTACTTTCTCAGTGAGCCTGATATTAGCATAAGGGTGAAGTAGATAGACACTGAGGGCACTCAACACCTACCAAAGCAGAGAGCCAGAAGATCCCAAGTACCCATCACGGAAGTAGACTTAAAATGTCAGCAACATGGCTCAGGGAATTTTGTGGAAGAGGGGATGGAAAGACTGTTAAAGCCACATGTTGCGACATTATGCACCAAAACATTGCCTGTCCCTCATAACTGACTGCTGTCCCAACAGTGCATGACCCACAAGAGTGGCATCCCCAATGAGGAAGGCCTCTTCAGAAAAGGGACAGGGATTAGGGAAAGGATGGTACCACCATGTGGTGTTTACACACATGGTATGTCCATATCTAATAAAAATAAATTTTAAAAAATGTTTGTTTATATAAGCAATAGATTGGACTTGATTGGATTTGAAACCTGCTTCACAAGCGGGGTCTCACATCTCGTATATCTGATCAAAAGCCTGAGGCTGGAAAGGTCATAAGCACTAGAAGGGAAGATACTGCTAGAGTTTTGCTACAGGGGCAGGGTGTGTGTGTGTGTGTGTGTGTGTGTGTGTGTGTGTGTGTGTGTAACAAATTTTCTTCTTGTTTATACCCATGGATTAGTGTTGCTGTCAGGTTTAATCAAAGAAGCTCCCCTCCAGCCTTTGGTAGTAGACAGAGGTTAGTACAGAGACTCATAAGTGGTCAAAGTGATAACAATACATGACTACTGAATGTTCATCCTGTATGGGACATTGATATCACTGCCCCCAACAAAAGCAGGGAGCAGGGCTGGAGAGATGGCTTAGCGGTTAAGCGCTTGCCTGTGAAGCCTACGGACCCTGGTTCTAGGCTCGGTTCCCCAGGTCCCATGTTAGCCAGATGCACAAGGGGGCGCACGCGTCTGGAGTTCGTTTGCAGAGGCTGGAAGCCCTGGCGCGCCCATTCTCTCTCTCTCCCTCTATCTGTCTTTTTCGCTGTGTCTATCGCTCTCAAATAAATAAATAAATAAATTTTTAAAAAATATTTTAAAAAAAAAAGCAGGGAGCATTTTTGGAGAGGGGGCAGTAAGAGCTGGGGCAAGGGATAGATTATTGTGAAATGCTATCCTCTGGGTCCAAAGATCATTGCACACAAACTCTTAGCAACTATGATTATCTGCACAAGAACTGTATATGATTGGGCCTGTCAACATTCAGTTATTGTGATGGTTTGAATGACAGGTCCATCATAGGCTCAGGTGTTATGAATACTTGGTCCTCAGCTGGTGGCAATTTGAGAAAGTTATTGTGCCTTTGGGAGGTGGAGTTTTGCTGGAAGGTAATCATTTGGGACATCTTTTAGGGTAATATAGCCCCCTCCAAGCCTAATAGATAAACTATTTCCTTCCCACTGATGATGAGATGTGACTCAGGCTTTCTGTTTAGTCCTGTCATACTTTCCCTGCTATGATACAAGTTCCCCTCAAAATTTCAAGCTAGCATCTATGCCAGAAGGTGCTACATGAGCTACTGGGGAAAATGGCCAACATCAGTCTGAGCAACCCCAGGTCTAAGCTACTCAGCAGCAAACAAACTGACGTGATGCTCACCCAAGTGCAATGGTGGCACGCAGCCATGTGGGTAACCAACTGCTCTTAGATTGGCTACCAGATCTGCTCAGTGTAATGGAACCCATAGCGGGAACTGGGAAACAAGTCAGAAACATATCCAAATAAAGAGTTCACTCTCCATTATCAAGCTCCCACTAATCTTGGGCTATAAGAGGGCCTAAACCTATTCAATTTTCTCTAAGCTAACAATCATTATCCCATTTAACTGGTCCTGAATTCACTCTCCATTGGAGAATCTGCTTCTCTTTTACACATGGATGCAAAACCTGAGGAGAGAATCAACCCATTGCACTTTACCAGGGCCTTAGCTAAAACCATAGAGGATTTGGGAAAATGAGCAAGAGTGCTACTTTCTTGGTGAACCTGATATGAAGACAAGGGTGAAAGTGATAGACACAAAGACACTCAACTCATACCAAATCAGAGATCCAGAGACACTGAGGCTCCCAAGAGCCCATCACTGAAGTAGACCTAAAACAAACCCAACATGGCTTAGGGAAATTCATGGAAGAGGGGCAGAAAGATTGTTAGAGCCACAAGTTGCAACATTATGCACAGAAACATTGCCTCTTCCCCATAACTGGTGGCTATACCCACAATGCCTGACCCACGATCTCCATGGGGATCACTAGCATCTCCAATGAGGAGGGTCACTTCAGAGGGGAGGACAGGCATGAGAGTAAGGATGGTACCAACATGCTGTTTACACACTATGTCTAATAATAATAACTACACTATAGGCCAGATTTGGTGGAATATGCCTTTAATCCCAGCACTCAGGAGACAGAGGGAGGAGGATCCCTGTGAGTTCAAGGCCAGCCTGAGATAAAAGAATAAGTTCCAGGTCCACATTGACTGTAACAAGACCCTACCTCAAAAAAGGGGGGGGGAGTTTGGAGAGATGGCTCAGCAGCTAAGGCGCTTGTCTGCAAATCCTAAGGACCCACATATGATTGCCAAGAACCCGTGTAATGCCAGATGTATATGGTGGTTCATGTATAAGGTGGTGTCTGGAGCTTTTGCAGTGCCTGGAGGCCCTGTTATATTTCTAACTGCCTCTTTCTCTCTATCTCTTTTTCCCTTGTCCTTTCTCTTTCTCAAATAAATAAAATATTAAGAAATAAATAAATGTTAAACAGTACCTACCAAACCAGAGATCCAGAGACTCTGGTGTGCTCATCACTGAAGTAGACTTAAAATGCTCCCAGCATGGCTCAGGGAATTTTGTGGAAGAGGGGGTAGAAAGACTTAGTGCCATAAGTTGGTACATTTGGTATATTTTTCACAGAGACATTCTCCCCCACACCCTTAATGCATGACCCATAATTCGCATTGGGTTGACCTGCATCCCCAACAAGGAAGACCTCTTCAGAAAAGAGTCAGGGAGAAAGGAAATGATGGTACATATATTGTTTACATACAAAATATGTCTATATCTAATTTTAAAAATACAGAAGGCAGGTTAAATTTAGGTCTCACTATAAAATGAGAGATGTAATAATATATAATGCTAATGATAAGAAAAAAAAAAAAAACTTTCCTCTCCCAAACTACTTTAAGTTAGGTGTTTTGCCCCAGTCATAAGAAAGTGAATGCTATGGTCATGGCATACTGCACTGGAACAGATACTGTCCTAGGGAGTTGGTTTGCAGACCTGCCCTCTGGAAACTTACAGGCTGAGGGTGCTTGAATGATCACATAGATGCCATCAGATAAGCTCACATGATGATAGTGGGGCCTGGGGCTTAACTAAACTTATTTTTGGATGATGAAAAGAAACTTTTGGAACCAGAGAGACAAAGTAGGAGGCAGTAATATGTTAAAAAAGAAAGCAATAATGGTCTGAATATGACTTCAAGGAATGAAGAAGAAATGAAACAGGAAGAATTTCAATTTTATAAGTGGTTGGTAGAAAGAAATAAGAAAAAAACATAGAAATAACTTCTTTGGTCACTTTAAAGGATCTTTTTCATAGCTGCCTTTATTTTGTAGCATTTATGAAATGGTTGAGATTCTAAAAACAAAAACAAAAGTATTGTTAGACAAAATATTCTAGGAAAAGTCAATCATAGGTTGGATTTTTGAATATTTGTATTGTATGAGTTTGGCTGTTGATGGCTGAAATCAGGGCTGAAATCCCAGGTAAGGACTGCTAAAGAAAAGCTGGATTTTTTTTTTTTTTACCTTATTTCTCTCTGAAGCTCTTCAGCTGATTACAAGTGAATGCCTTGATCCCCCAATTATGTTCTGAGGACAGTAGCATATTACCATTTCATATTCTCAAACTACCAACCACACAATCAACATTGAAGCACAAAACTTGAACTGCGTCTCTGGAGAACGCATGAGAAGAACCAGCCTGAAGACAAAGAATGCCTTTTATCTTCTCAAACAGATGACATAGATCTTCATAGACCCATAAAATGGCATATATTTTTAGAAAAAAAGAGTAATCATAAATGTTTGTAGATAATAGGGCATTTGGACACTAATTGTTTAAATTATCAGTTTCTAAAGGTATTGCAAAAATATGCTTCAAGCTGGGCATGGTGGTGCACACTTTTAATTCCAGCACTTGCGGGGTAGAAGTAGGTGTATTGCCATGAGTTTGAGGCCACCCTGAGACTACAGAGTGATTTCCATGTCAGCCTGAGCTAGAGTGAGACCCTACCTCAAAAAAAGAAAAAAAAAAAAAAGTGCTTCAAGTGACTGTAGGAGTGCTTAACTAGAAAAAAAAAAAGATGGGAATAGAATTTAAAGAATTTATTTTTCCTATTATATCCTTGTGCAATAGAAGTTTCTCTAACATTAATTCAAAAAGATAAAATTTTGAAGCATTTGTGCTTTGGAAATGAACTATTAACACAAAATATGATCACTCCATTCCTCTTACTTCTGGTGGGATCCTGTTGGGAATCCTAGCATCCTGAGTTCTGATCTCAGGTAGGACTTTATACCATTACTCTATAAGCTCTGCTGAGACATCACCTTGTCATTTTAAAATAGAAATTATATTTTCCATAGATGGTTGTTATGATAATTGAGTTAATTGAAGAGACATAATATAGCAAATACAGAGTTCATTTTAGTTGTTTTTCCTTCCCTCCTCTTTATGCTAAGTTACTTAGTTAATAAGAGATATAAAAGACAACTACATATCTGCTGTGATACATGTTAAAACAATAAAGGTTAGAGTTCTAGAAGTAATTGTACACTCTCTGATAATATCAAGTCAATAAAAAATAAACATACAAAAGTAAAAATAAAAAGAACATATAATACATAATTATTGAACATTTATTTTCTTCTAACATTGTTTTCTTTGATGCAAAGGGAAGTTTCTTTTCTGTGTCAGTTGCTTGACATATAGGACATGCTCAATCATAACACTTGAGGAATGCATTGATAAATGAATATTTAAAATGGAAGTAATCTTAATGAGATGAAATCCTAGATCCTACTTACTTTAACTATATAGCCCCTAGCAATAATTCAGAAATATCATCCAGGATTAATGATGTTTTAGTCTCCTCAGTGTCTATTGCCATCTCAATACAGAAAATGATGTAAGAGCCACAGGGCATGAAGGACTACTTTGGGGCACTGTCCGCCAGACATAAACTGACTGGTGAATTTAATACTCCTCAGTGTTTACTCTTACCCCAAGACCTGCACTATTCTTACCACATCAACGTTTTGACATGGAGAATGAAAGAGAACAAAAGGAATTAGACAAGAAAATAGAGAAAGGTCAAGCAGGAATGTAGAGGGTTCTCAGTGAAATCAGGGTGATAGAAAAAAGGAATGGGAAGGAAATATAATTACAGCATGATCATATATTAAAGTTCTTAATTTAAAAAAAGAAATATTGGTCAGATTCCTTTGGCTCTTATTACTATGAAAAAGTACATTCAAGAACTATAAAATTCTCTTTACCAAATTTCAGAACCAAGGTCCATTCTAAATTTTCTTTTAATTCTTATCTAAAACATTATTTTTTTCATGAACTTTCAGTTACTTGCTGTCCTTCTGTGGGTTCCTGGGTGCTTGGGCTGGCCATGGGCAACCATGGTGGTGAGCGCACGAAAGTAAAGACTTTCAGGAGATAGTTTTGGTGAACAGCTCTCAGTTTATTGTAGGGAAATGGATTTATAAGAGGTTGAAGGCAGTTAGAGGACCCTAAGGGGATTGGTGGGTTTAAAGGTTGCTAGCCTATTCTTAACATGGGGATATTCACACATAGATAATGACAAAGGGAAGGTATGCAAAGGTTCTGGCTTATACCATAGGCGTTTCCTAGGCTGCTGGCCAAAGGCCACAGAGTTATGGGCAAAGCCTAAGTCTTATCTGAATGTTCAGGTATCCCATTCTTGGAGAGGGAATGGCCTTACTTTCTGCCAATCTCAGGGTCTGAGATTTTGTCCGGAGGTCCAGGGTCACTGTGAATCCCAAGAATGATGGGAAGATCCTGGCTCATGGCAACCCCTGAGAATTGGGGGAGGAGTTGCTGGTACAGTCCCTGAAATATGACCATCAGTTCAGGATTCTACAACCCATCCATAGCCTGGGGGCTTCATGTCAGATAGCTTTGGTTTGCTTTAACCCAGGGCCCTGCCTATGTCTGACAGTCTTCTAATTTTTTGATTGTTTTTTCTTTAACTGAACATATCACATTGAAACAACTCTCTTTAAACTGTTTTCCAGATCACATTTCTAAAGGACACCCTCATAAACACAGCCCACCCCCATTTACATGAGTTTCATATTGCAATGCAAAGACAATGTACACAATACTTGTCCTTCAAATAAGAAACCAAAAGCTAGTCATCACCATGAATTGCTATTTATTGACTTAACCTTGTATTCATTAACTAGTTATTGTAATCTTACCTATTCCTGTCATTATGTGCACTCTTACAAAGGCATAATTTTTCCTGACTTGTATATAGCCTAGAGGATATTAGATGACAGTATTTTAAAATGGCTTTCTGGCTTCAATTTCAACTGTGAGATAAGATGGATATCAAGCTTCCAACAAAAAATGAGGCAGGTACTCCAAAAAAGTTCAAGAAGAATCTTTGTAACTTTCCACACAGACACCACACACACACACACACACACACACACACATTTCCATGATAAAGTAGGTGTTACTAGGCCTCTCACTATGAGCAGACACAAACTGGAAAGCAATGTATGAAGTTTATTTTAGGTAGTGGGCATTAGGAAGCACAGGACTGTAGTGGTGCCCGAGAATGCCATGGGCACACTTGCTTGTGCCTAAAAGCATGGTTGAGGCTGTAGCACAGAAGGTAAATTCTAAGCAGTGCACATTGAGAGAGACTGGTTAATTAATCAGAAATGAGAGTTTGGAGAATCTGAGGTGGTTAGAATTTGTACAGAAGCAGAGAAAGAGCATCAGGGATCCCACACTGGGATTCTCTTATGTCTGGCCGAAACTCTTCTGTGATTATATATGACTTTCCATGATGCAAGAAAGGGACAATTACCTAAGAAATTTGAGTGACATCATTTCCCAAGCTCACTGGCCAGGGCTTGCATAATAATTTCCAGAGCTGGTTATACCAGTGCTCTGAGTAGCCAAAGAAAAGAGAATTTGTGGATAATTGTGACAATCTGTAGAAACTCAAGAAAGAACACACATTAGTAGAAACTAAAAATAGCACTAGAATTCAGGCTATTCTAAAAATCACTTGAAGAGGGCTGGAGAGATTGCTTAGTGGTTAAGGCATTTGCCTGCAAAGCCAAATGATGCTGGTTCGATTCTCCAGGACCCACGTAAGCCAGATGCACAAGGTGTTTCATGCATCTGGGGTTCATTTGCTGTGGCTGGAGGCCCTGGTGCTACCATTCTCTCTCTATCTCTTTCTCAAATACATAAAATATATTTTAAGAAATAGAAAAAAATAAAATCACTTAAAGAAAGATTTAAAAAACAATCAATATGCTCAATTGAGCCCTACCTTCCTTTGTTAGTAAGCAAATGAATTTTCACATTCTTCAAAAGACTTCAAATTCAAGAAAATGAAAGTGTGAGATTTACAATATACAACATTTATAAAGAGCACCAGGACTTCTTAATTCTATCAATGAAGAGAAAAATGCTAGAGGAATCTTGTCCTACAACAAAAAGCTAGAAACTTTAGAAAACATGACCAGGACTATAAGATGCCTTAGTGGTTGAGGCATTTGTGTGCAAAGCCAAAAGACCCAGGTTCAATTCCCTAGGACCCACATAAGCCACATGCACAAGGGCACACACATTTGGAGTTCATTTGCAGTAAGGAGCCATAGTGTGCCCATTCTCTTTCTCTCTCTCTTTTTCTCCCTCTTTCTATCTGCCAAGTAAATAAAAATAATTTTTTAAATTGTCTTTCTAAAAAAATATGACCAGTTATGGTAACAATGCATACCTGTAATTCCAGTACTTACAGGGTGGAGGCAGGGAGATCAGTAATCCAAGGCCTATCTCAGCTACATGGAAGCTAGCCTAAGATAGAAGAGACTATCTAAAATTTAAAAACATAATAGTAAATTAAGTAGTAGTTTTAGTAAATTTGGAGTTGCCAAGCAAACCAAATGATCCTGAGTTATATATTTCAATTTCAGAGAAATTTAAAATTAATATGCCACATAAGACATCTGAAACATAATGATAATAAAATGTTGTTTATATAAAATTCAAACACATTATGTATCATACTTTTTTAATTGGCTAAAATTTAGCAATTCTACCTTAGACAGCATTCCAAATCTACAAACACTGAAAGGGGAAAATTCTATGAGGTCATACCAATGGTATTTCCAGCATTTAGGTTAGAGACAATTGTGTCCTATGGTTCAAGGTTAGGGAACCCAAAGAAAGTCTCCAAAAATGAAGTAAAATGAAACAAGAAAACAGTGTAGTTCAGGAAAAACAAGATAGATAAACTATTGAGTTCCATAGAGTAGAAATATATGTGAGATGTGGGCTGGGCCAATCTACTAGGCATCTCCTTTGTAGCAATGAACTAAAGAACAAAATGTGGAAATGAATTATGAGTATGAACTATGGGAAAGAATTGTGGGAATATTTGTTATAGAACTTAAAAATAAATTCTATGATATTATTTCTGTGAGATGCTAAATTCCGTACTTGTAAATTGTTCTAAAGTTAAGCTTACCAAAGTGTAATCCACCCACTTAAAACAATGTGACTAAGTTTTCTCTGCCTTGCTGTACCATTGGCCTGAACAGCACAAATGTCCAATTGAGAAGTAATGTTTAGAGATGCTGACTGTATCAGTATCTTAAGATAGACTCTATGCTCCTTTCTCTCAGAGACCTGGCTGGACTTTTTATTTTTATTTTTTGAAAATGACAGAGAAAGAGGCAGAGAGAGAGAGAGAAAGAAAGAGAATGGGCACGCCAGGGCCTCCAGCCACTGCAGACAAACTCCAGATGCTTGTGTCCCCTTGTTCATCTGGCTAACGTGGGTCCTGGGGAATTGAGCCTCCAACCAGGGTCCTTAGGTTTCACAGGCAAGTGCTTAACCACTAAGCCATATCTCCAGCCCCTGGCTGGACTTTTGACTCAGAACAAACATACAGTACAAGAAATGCCAAACAGAGCATTGAAGACAATGAGGCCAGAAACTATGGTACCACAGACCCATGTAAGGCAACAAATGGTATTAATATTCTTGCTCTTGTGGTCAGAGTGTATATGTGTTCTGGATTCACCATAACAAAATACTGATGTAACCAATCTTGTGCTGGTAGGTAACCACAGATGCTGTGAGTTCGTGAGTACAATGGCTATGTCATATCAAAAAGACAATGTACCACAGCACTCTTTCCCATCCTTACATTTCTTCTGCCTTCTCTTCTGCAATGGCCCAGAACTTGGGTGGGATGATAAATGTAACCCATATAGGATTGAGTACTCAACTATTACTTATTCTCAACTCTAATTATGAGTCTGTGCAGGAATCACTGCCCACTGTAAAAAGAAGCTTTTCTAACCAAAGCGAAGAGCAATGCTAACCTATGGGCATAAACATAAAACATTTAGAAGGCAGGATGATAGCTACCACCTGTTCTTTTAGTAAAACATCAGTAGTAGCATCCAACTATTAAATATGACCTCCTTAGCCATGGGTTTTACCTTGGTTTACAGTCACAGGCATTAATTACCTCCTGTGGGCAGGGTGTTAAATTCAATCAAGAAATATTTCAAAAAATTTTTTTTAATTAAAAAATATATCTACCTTCATAACAGCCTTATCCATGTAGCATCAATGGGAACATCTTAGCAAGGAAGGATTTTTACATAGATATTGTCAGTATAAGCATAATATTATAACATTAAATAATGAAGAAAGAAATGGAAATATTTTCATTTTATACAAAAGCACTTGAAGGGCTGGAGAGATGGCTTAGTGGTTAAGCGCTTGCCTGTGAAGCCTAAGGACCCCGGTTCTAGGCTCGATCTCCAGGACCCACATTAGCCAGATGCACAAGGGGGCACACACATTTGGAGTTCGTTTGCAATGGCTGGAGGCCCTGGCATGCCCATTTTCTCTCTCTCTCTCTCTCCCTCCCTCCCTCTCTCTCTCTCTCCCTCTCTCTCTCTTTCTCTCTCTCTCTGCCTCTTTCTCTCTCTGTGTCCATCCCTTTCAAATAAATAAATAAATAAAAGTATACAAAAGCATTTGAAAGGTTAAAACTTCTATAATGAAAAGAAATTTCTAGATATTGTTAGGTCAAGACAGGCTCCCAAAAATGGAGTCACCGAGGAAAACAGGATGGCATCAGAGACTTATCCACATTCCTCTAGAAAACAGCCAGCCATTATCCCTTCCTTGCCTAATAATGCCCCCCAGATCATGACTTCCTGCCCCCTTGTCTTGTAAGTCATCTGGTCACTGTTCTGGTGTCACATCCTATTTTGGATCTCTCCTAAATAAACCTTTTTTTTTTTTTTTATTCAACTTTTCCCTTCCTTGCCTCCCCCATCTTAAGAGTCCTATGAAGCCCACTGTCCAGAATCTCAGGTTGTCTGTGCTGTGCTCTTGAGAGTCAGTCCTGGCAGCTCATGTTTTTCCAGAATAAAAGCTTTCATCTTTGCCCCAGTGTGGTTTGTGTGGGTGTGGTCTTGATCAATCCCAAACCCTACATCTGGTGCTTGTGACTCAGATAGGAGGCTTTCAATTGCCCTCTTGGGCAGCCAGAACTTCTTTCCCCTGACCAGACCACCGAGCTGCCATTTGACCCTCTGAAGGTGTCAGACCATCTCTGCCTGGTACTAGCTTTCACATCCATCACAATTCGTCCTCACTTTTCTTCCCTCTTCTGCCTCCAACCCCCTCCTCTGTAAGTGGCCCTCTCAGGTTGGCCTGCTGTCAGGTCTAATCCCTCCTCATGGGAGCTGTGTCAGCATGCCAGGATTCATCCCTCACTGCTGTCGGGCCCCAAACGCATGTCTCAAGAAAAGACACACTCTCAACCCCTTGGGTCTCTCACTCTCTGGCTACCATACCCTAAGGGGAACCTTTTGGTTTGGTTGCACCATCCTGATGTCTCATCTTTCACTGCCAGCAGCTTTCGCCATTGGGAGCACAGTTGCCTACCTTGACCACTAACAAACTAAACAGCCAACAGTTGTGACATGTATGGCCTGTGCCCACATGGGAGGTGCAGGCCCTATTCACCCTAATGGGCCAGGGGGTCATATTGGTGTTCTGTGTAAACCCACCTTAATCCCTGGTTCCTTTTCTTGTTTTGCTCTTTCCCTGTCTCCTTAAGAATGTAAAACCTCCAGGACTCTTGGATCACATCTTATCTTTCTCTGCAAATCTGCCTGACCACAGTATAAACTGGACATTGGGTCCAAATGACCTGAGAATGGCACTTTTGATTTCCAAATTCTCACTGATTTAAAAAAACTTCTGCCAGTGTACAACATATGGTCTGAAATACCCTATTTTTCAATTTGCATGGATGGCCTTCCCTCTGCTCTGCCTACTCTTCTCACCAGGTCCTTCTAGCCACCTTGCCCCAACAGCTCCTCCAGCTCCTTCAGCCTCCCCTGGCCACTTGCTGGGTAACCATGTTTGATTTTGGTGTCTGGAGTTGTAAATAGAATAGAAATTTAAAATTGGAATGCATAGCTTCTAGGGCTGGAGAGATGGCTTAGCAGTTAAGTAATTGCCTGTGAAGCCCAGTTCAAGGCTCAATTCCCTCGTTAGCCAGATGCACAAGGGGGTGCATGCATCTGGAGTTTGTTTGCAGTGGCTGGAGGCCCTGGTGTGCCCATTCTCTCTCTCCTTCTCTGTCTATCTGCCTCTTTCTCTGTCATTTTCAAATAAATAAATAAAAATAAGCATTTTTTAAAAAATTGGGAATGCATAGCTTCTAAATAAATAAATGACCATGTGAAGGGGAAATGTTTATCTAGAATGTGTATGAAAAGTGCACTTGAAATGAATGTATGTGTATATGAATGTATGTGTGTGAGTATGTATGTGGCTCACAGCCCTAAGTCTGCAGAATGATTTCTGCTCTGATCAGTGCCATTTCACTGTGGGGGATGTTCTCCACTAAGCTCACTGTGCTAGACAGCATAGCCAAGTTTTACTATTGAGTGGCCCCCACAAGAACACCAAAAGTAATTAAGATCATAGGCAAAGAAAAAAAAAAAAAAGAAAGAAAGAAAGAAAGAAAGAAAGAAAGAAAAAAGAAAAAAGCAAGATTCTCCTACTCTTAAGGAATTGTAAAATGGCAGGATCAGAAAGCTGCCTTGTATTCCCAAAGGAAGACCAAAACTCTCCCTGGAATTTAGGAAGAAAATAAATGGTTCTTTCTCAGTTTCCCTGTCTTGCAGAGCTAGGGGCTGCAAGCACAGGGAATCTCAGGATCCTGGCCCCAGCATGATAATGGGTGAATGCCAAGTTGTGAACAGATGGAGATGTCCTATGTGAAATTTGTAACTGTTCTACATTTACTTTACCTTTCTATGCTTCTATGAAACTACTAGTAATACCCTCAAAATTTATACTTAATTTTAGAAGTACCCAATACTGAGTTTGTAAAAAATAAATTCTAAACACAATATATTAAATATAATAAATCTAAATATAATATAAAATTAAATAATAATAATTCTAAATCTAATAATGTTTGAATCTATTTTTATATTTTTTTAAAAAGTGTTTCAGAAAAGTTATAAGAAACAAAGTTCCAAAATCAATATGTTTATTCTAGGTAAATAGTGTAAGACAAGTCTGGTCTACTCTTTTATAAAAAGGTTATTTCAAGAGGCCTTTTGAGAAAAAAAAAAAAAACAAAAAAACCTTAACTGGTCATATTAAAAGTCTTATGGTAAGGACAATAAAAGTTTTTGTTGGGCCGGGCGTGTTGGCGCACGCCTTTAATCCCAGCACTCGGGAGGCAGAGGTAGGAGGATCACCGTGAGTTCAAGGCCACCCTGAGATGACAGAGTTAATTCCAGGTCAGCCTGGACCAGAGTGAGACCCTAACTCAAAAAACCAAAAAAAAAAAAAAAAAAAAAAAAGTTTTTGTTGGTAGTTATGACATGAACTGACTAAAGAAGATAAACTGGAAACTTTAAATGTTGGATGTTAAATGTTTGATGAATGACATTGTTACAAGGTAGTTAGATAGATAGTAAAGTAAAAGCATGTAGGTGAAAGTATGAGTAAAGTAGGTAGATGAAGATATGAGTAAGCTTAAACAGAAGGTTAAAGACAAAGTACTTAATCAGATTATAGACTTCTTGAGATACAATATGACTAATAGCCTAGGGATTACATCAGACTAACAAAGTGGCCCTGGCTGGCAGCAGGTTGCTATGGTATTCAGGTTGTAATCTTAACTTTAACTCATTGATGTTAATCTGGTCATATTAATGGTCATGAAAGACTGAATTTAGAGTTCCCAACCAAGTTAACTAGGTTCCTCTACTTGTCAACCTTTTAACTAAATCATAAGGTTAAAGTTGACTCACTAATATTTAATTCTCTCCTAAGCTTATTATATCTATGAGCTTGCCTCAAAAAAAATCTCAAAGAGGAATCATTTACACTTTTTTTTCCTGTTTTATAAGGTAAATAGGCCACTTTTGAACTTTAAACAGTATTTATCTAGCACACACTTAAAAACTATTTACTTCATGGTGAATAGTAAAAGAAAATTCTAAACAAAGTTAAATTGTGATTTATCATTTAATTCCTCAGTTCCTCCAACAATCAATCTAAACACTTTAAATTTAACTTATGTCATTACTGAACAAGTTTACCAAAGTATCACAGGCAGAATTATAGAGTTGGTTAAGGTTTGAATAGTTATAGATTGTCATAAAATTCTGTGTATGTTTGGAATCCAATATAGTTCTATAAAATTGATTTGGAGGAGACTAAAAATATTTCTTTTTGGCTCAGCAGTTATAGGTGTTTATTTGCAAAGCCACGTGCACATAGTGGAGTGTATATTTGGAAATTGTTTGCAGTGACATGTGGCCCTGGCATCCCCATTCCCTCTCTTTTCCATAAGACTTGTTTCCTTTATTCATTAGATCATGGCTTTAATCCATTTAATCCAGTATCTTTGGATATGTTAAATATAACTAAATTAATTTCAGAAACCTATTTATAGATTGGATGGACATCTTATTTAGCTTTTAAAACTGTCATATATATATATCCCAGCTCTGATGAGCTTTAAAAATGGTAAAAATTTTCATGTCTTCGTATTCAAGCCAAAAATGTTACTATATAATATAGATTTCTTGCTTATTTTCAATTCTGTTAGCATATCTTTTGTTCATAGTTTACTCTTTGTGGCCTCGTGTGCATAAAATATGTAACCTCTACTTTTTGTTAATATCAGACTTTTGCAGATATCAGAATATTGTAATTTGATTTATACAAAGTCCATGATGTTTGGCTATCAATAAGCAGACATCACCATGCCTCGCTAAAACTCTGTAATTTTAAGATGGTTCTTGTTTTCTACATGCTGGTTTTGATGGGTGATTATCACTGAGGTTATAATCTAAGACTTATAAAAAGTGACTTATTGTGATTTTGTTCTTAGAAAAACTGAGGAAGCTCCCCCATGTCTTAGGAAAATCCATTGTACAGAAACAATGCCAATATAGTTTGTCTAAGCTTCACGTAAGTCACAAATATTTCTTTGGTTAAGCCTTAAAATTGTTCAATGGCAAAAGGCACATATTTAACAAACTACTTTGTATCTGTCTTTGTCTATAATGTATGTTAAAATCAGGCTTGTTTAACTCAATGGCTAGGTTTTATTTTATTCTTGAGCTATGTATAGTCAGTCTCAGTCAAGGTTTCACTTAATTAATTGTCTCATTTCTGGTATCTTAAGTTCAGTGCTTATAAACATATTGATATTTAAGACATGTTTCCTGCCCTAGAAAAATAATCTTAAATTGATGTTCTCTTTCCAGTTTGGGGGTAATTGGTACTTACATTGGTATACAGACTAACCAAAGTTGTTTTCAAACGCAGAAGTCAAGTTTTTATACTGTCTTGTCTTTTTCCTGGCATACAATTTCCACACTAAATCAGATGCATTAAAGTTATTGATAAAATAATTGTTAAAATATTGTATTCAGTGCTACTAAATGTTCCTCCTATACTTATAACTGATAGATACTTAAAAGATAGAATGTGTATGCTTTCTATGTCCCAGGTATAGCTTATTATGTCACCTGACAACTGAACTTAAATATTAATCAGAATGATTTTAAACGATTGTGTCAGTGTCTAACCAGATTTGCTTTGCTAACCAGATATGTACTGCACCCTTTTTAAATAACCTGTTTTGCTAATCAGATATGTACAGTCTCTCTGAGTGATTAATGACCATACGTAGAAGTCAAAATCAATTGGAAACATTGGAGTTAAAAAGGATAACCAATATTTTGGTTCTTGATCCTGGGTAAGAAGACCATAGGTGATGATTGCATAGTACTAAATTCTAACTTCTGCTAAGGTACCACCTATCAGAGGAAATATGGAGACCCAGAGATGGGCATCTTCAACACTAGAGTCAAATCAGAGGAAAATCAGTCCTGCAGGCTTCCCAAAAGAGGGAAGGCCACTTGGTCAGCAATGTCTTGACTTATCCTAGCAGATGACACTGCTGAAAGTCACAGAACTCCTCACAGGTCTCTAAAAGTCTCTCCTACCTCACCATTATTGACCTTCAAAATATACAGTTAATTCTGGCATCCTAAATGGTCTTAATCACCCAATAAGAAAAATATAACTACAATATAAACAATGAGTAAGAATAATAGGCTTACCTGTCTGATGCTTACAATACTAAACTCTAACATTAACTCATGCCTTCTGCCTCTGCCTGTCACTGATTACTCCTGACCTCCAACTATTCTGGCTCCAGCTCCTCTCATTTGCCTTAGCTAGAATCAGAGCTATTCTTCAGGCCCCCTCCTTCCTTAGCCCTTATGCTATCTTATCCAGGGATAAGTACACTTCCACCCCAATGGACACTCTCAAACTTGAACTCTCTTGTGTTCCTACTTGTCCCCTGATCTCAAAATGTCCCTCTGCCTCCTCTCTCTGTTGACAAGAGTAACAAGGTCCTTTATTCTCCTTTCTGTCTTCTCACGGGGTGCACAGAGCTCATCTCCCTCACCTTCTCTATAACAGGTGTTGCCAGTGACTTCCCCAAAGCAGTCAGTACAGGGATGATACAAGAGAAGTCTGTTTCATTCAGGACCAAGTTGTAACAGCATGCTACACTGACACTATCAATCACACCATTCTGCCACCTATAGCCACCTTGAAACTGCCTCCTCATCACCTCCCTGAAGGGAGACCCATCAACTGCATTATCCACATTCTCCATAAGAACTCATCACCCATATAATCAGCATGAAAAAAATAACCTTCATCTCTTATCATTAACAAAAAAGGCTGGGATGTTAGGTCAGGAGAGACTCCCAAAACTGGAGTCACCAAGGACAGCAAGATGGCAACAGAGACTTATCCACATTCCTAAGAAACCTCTTGGCCATTATCCCTTCCTTGCCTAACAATGCCCCCAAGTCATTATTTCCTGCCCCCTTATTTTGTACATCGTCTGGTCACTGTTCTGATGTCACACCCTGCCTATCTTAGATCTCCCCTAAAGAAACCTTTCTTTTATTCAACTTTTCCCTTCCTCACCTTCCCCCAACTTAAGATCCCTATAAAGCCCATTATCTGGAATCTCAGGCTGGCTGTGCTCTGCTCTTGAGAGTCAGTCCTTGCAGCTCATGTTTTTTCCCAAATAAAAGCTTTCATCTTTGCCTCAGAGTGGTTTGCATGGTCTTGATCACTCCCTAACATTACAGATATCCTTAGGATCAACTTAAACATGAAAGCAGAAATTAAAAATAGAGATTAGTTAACTTGAAGATGTAGCAATAAAAATACTAAGCCATAGATGCAGGAAGAAAAAAAAAAGGTTAATAGGAAGAATTCCAGTGACATGCAAGACATTATCAAAAAGCCTAACACATGAGTAATTCCTAGAAGAGAGACAATATTGAAGCACAGAAAAAAAGTTTAACAAATTATCACTGAATTTTCCAAATGTAATATAATATGTAAACTTTTGGGTTCAAGATCAATAAACTACAAGGATGGTATCTACAAAGAAAACTGCACAAAGACATAACACACTCAAATTGCAGAAAAATAGTGATTAGATAGAAAGTGCTAAGATTAGCCAAAGGGGACAAATCAACTAGCACACAGGGGAAAACAGGTAATAATGTCCCCTGATTTCCTATTAGCAATATGAAACTATGACAGTATAGCAACAGTTTTAATATACTGATGAAATAAGCAAACTTATCTACTTGGAATTGTATATCCATCAAGTTTACAAATATCCTTCATAAATGTAGTCAGCTAAAAAGTTCTTCAAATTCATAAAAGCTGTGATAATCCATAAATAAACTGATTCCATCAGAAAAATTTTCATATTCTTCAGATGGAAAGTATTTTTTATCAGATCTAGACTCAGATTTGCACAAGATGTAAGCAACCAAAAAATGAAACTTATGTGAATAAATACAGGAAATGTTATCTCATATTTTTAAAATTTCTTTCATTTTGTGTGTGTATAAATGTGTGTGGTTGTGTGTGTGTACAGGTGAACATGTATGCAAGTATGTGTACATGTGCATGTACGAGTGTATGTGTGTGTGTGTGTGTGTGTGTGTGTGTGTGTGTGTGTGTGTGTGTTCAGAAGCCAGAGAATAATCTCTGGTTTCCTTCACAGGAGCACCACTCACTTTTTTTGTTGAGACAGAATTTCTCACTAGCCTGAGCTTGCCAAGTAGGTTAGGTTATCTGGCCAGTGAGACCCAGGGATCTACTGCTGTTGCCTCCCCAACATTAGTATTACAAGTGCATGCCACCACATTGGCACCCATATAAAAAGTGCAAAGTCTTGCAAGAAAACTTTCACTAATTTAGCTATCTCCACAGCACATATTTTAACTGTTTTAAAAGTTAAATTGGGAGATGGGACTTCCAGATAGCAGAGTACGGAATTCTCTCCTGCCAAATCAAGGGTTATATAAAATTCTCAAAATCAATGATTTTGGCAATCTTAAAATCAACCACAGTCATACAACAAATTGAGACATGTTGATTCCAGGGAAGATACTGAACCTCAGATAAGAACATAGGTAGTCTATGGTGTTTTTCTTCCCCAGCTCCAACAGAGTGATAATTCTACCCAATTAGATTTAGCTCTGGAAAAGAAAAGCTTTGCTGCCTGGGAAGCTGACTTGGTTTCAAGTAGAAAGTGGGAAAATCACGTGCTTCTGCATAAACTTCACAACCAGAAGGAAAGTCATGACACAGATTGTCTATAATTATCATGTGACTATGGCAAGTAACTGACCAGCAGAGTAATAAGAAAATTGACATAAATGTCCAGGAAATTAGAAAGCCATTATAGGGGGCTGGGGAGGTGGCTCAGTGGTTAAAGGCACTTACATGCAATGCCTTACAGCCTGGGGCTTGATTTCCCAGTAATGCATGCAAAGCCAGATGCACAACATGGTGCATGCCTCTGAGGTTCATTTGCAGTAACCAGATACTGTGGCGTGTCTATACTTCTCCCTCACTCACCTTCCTCTAATGAATAAATAAATAATTTGTAAATAAAGTCATACTAGGGCTTAAGTGAGACATAACTAGAAGGGAGAATTGCTGGCCAGCCTCACATTTCAAGGTGTACAATAAATGTATGCAGAAATAAGAAACATGAACTGGCAGAAAATAAAGAATGGGTCAAATTATAAACTACCCAACTTTGAATGGTTTTCTCAATCCAAACAGATTCATACAAAAAAAAAAAAAAATCTTTCCTGCTCAACATAATAAGGTGCAGACCCTGGCTAATTAATAGCTAAACACTAAATTACTTTGACACAGTATACCCTCATATTTCAAGTAGTTTCTCAATGCCAGAATAAACATCTGACCAGAAGTAGCTTATGGAAACAAAAAAGGTTTATTTAATTCATGCTTAGAGAATCCAGGGTAAGTTTCATTATGGCAGAAGAAGTTGTCTCAATTTCATAGACTCACAGCAAAGAAACCACAAATAATCAGTAAATACAAACAGCTGGATCTCAAATTGGCTTTTCACATACCTTAGGGATGGACTAAAAGATCCACCCCCTAATGACACCTCCTCCAGCAGGCTGCTGGAATCTTTTTTTTTTTTTAAATTTTATTTATTTATTTATTTGAGAGTGACAGACACAGAGAGAAAGACAGATAGAGGGAGAGAGAGAGAATGGGCACGCCAGGGCTTCCAGCCTCTGCAAATGAACTCCAGACCCATGTGCCCTCTTGTGCATCTGGCTAACGTGGGACCTGGGGAACCGAGCCTCGAACCGGGGTCCTTAGGTTTCACAGGCAAGCACTTAACCGCTAAGCCATCTCTCCAGCCCAGGCTGCTGGAATCTTAAGTTGCAAATTCAATCAAAAATACCTGAGGCTATGGAGGACATACATTTGTATTCAAAGCACCACATTTTTTTCTCTGGCCCTCCATAGACTCATGAACATCTCACAATGAAAACTGCATTCAGTCCAACTTCAAGGGCTGCTATACTCTTTACCAACTTTAATATTATTCAAAAGTCTTATCTCAGCTGAGATGTAAGGATTTATCTTAACTAAATACAAGTTACATGCTTCCAAAACATGATGGCACACAATAAACAGTTCCATTGCAAAACAGCATAACAAGGAAAGACTGTACCAAGGCTAAAACATTAATCAGAAGGTAAGCTTCAAATGCCTGAAGTTCAAGTTCTATATCCATAACCAGTGACAAAAGTCTTTGAATTCCAATTTTTCCCCTTAAGTTGGGCTGAGAAACCCAAGGAAAATTCCATTTGGAGCTATAACACTCCATGGTACCTGTTTCACAGTTCTGGCATGTCCAAAGTACTACTGAAAACTGTAGTTCATCTTCATAGCTCAATATAATGACCTTACTTGGTCTCCACACAAGGATTTCAACCTTATTTCCCTCTGCCATATCTCAGCAGTGGCTGGAACCACTTTATCTTCATAGAAAGGCCTTACTGGGATTCCACATATGGATCTCAACCTTGCTTCACTTTGCCTATGGTCCATTTCCAAAAAATCAAAACTGTGTTGAATATCCAATCACCCTCTCTTTCAAGTATTTTTTTTTAATACTCCCTAACACCTACCTAGTCAGCTACAAAATTTGTTAATCGAGAGGAGGAATAAACGTTGGCCTTAAAGAGGACACTCCACCAGTCTCCCTTCAAGCCACTCCCTTTCCAAAGAATTTGTATATCTATTCATATGAGCATTCCATGACTCACCCTCAGGGTATCATTTCCATTACTTCAAACCACGGGAGTAATCTTCCTTAGCAGTTTAAACTTAAGCAAATTCAAACCGGTCTCTGTGCCTATAACTTCAAACTTGCTTGAAGTTTTCATGTAATAAATGATACATCTTTATATTTTTTTGTTCTATAATTCTGCCAAGGACATCAGGCCATTACTTTTAAATTTAACTTTCTCAAATCCATACGGCATATATGGAAGAACACAGCCAACCTTTCCATCAGTACCCAAGTTCTCTCTTTCCCTTTTAAAAAGTTCGTAAGACAAGCCTTCAAATTCCACATAACTCCTTGCATTTAGAATTTTCAAACTCTCACTAGAATAGTCCATAAAGTTCTTCTTACAACACTGCAAGCCTTCTCCAATCCAAATTACAAAATTCTTCCTCATTCCTCCAACACACATATTCCAAAAAACCAAAACTTACATGGTCACATTAATTGCATTACAACCCCACTTCTCAGTGCCAATTTTCTGTTGGAGTTACTTTCTCATTACTGGGACAAGCACACAACCAGAAGCAGCTTGTGGTAGTCAAGGGTTTATTTCAGGCTTACAGAATCCAGAGAAAGCATCATCATGGTGGAAAAAGCTGCTGCACTCCCATAGACCTATTGCAGAGAGACACCACTATCAGCCAGCAAACATGAACAGTCAGAGCTCAAACTGGCTCTTTCCACACCTTTGAGATATATTAAATGATAAGCCCCCAGTAACACCTTCCCCAGCAAACTTCTGAAGATTTAAGTTGCAAATGTAATCAAAATACCTCAAGCTACTGTGTACCTACATGTGCATTCAAATCACCATGCCCCACCACTATTAAGGCAAGAATTTTAAAAATAAAAATATAGGGCTGGAGATATGGCTTAGCAGTCAAGACACTTGGCTGAAAAGCCTAAGTACCTAGGTTTGATTCCACAGTACCCACATAAACCAAATGCACAAGGCAGCACATGCATCTAGAATTCATTTGCAGTGGCTAGAGGCCCTGGTGTGCCTATTAATTCCCTCTTTCTTTTTATCTCTCTCCCCCTCCCCCTTTTTCTCTCTCTCAAATAAATAAATGAAACATTCTAAAAACAATTAAAAATATACTTCAAAAATGATGCAAGCAGAGATGTTGATCTCATATCTAAGAGAAAGTATGTCTATAAAACAAGTACAATAAAGTCACAAAAAGCAAGCTTCAAAAATAATTCTGTGAACATTTATATGCAGATCTGAAATGTTATTTTAAATGTCCAGTTTTCAATACACATGCACATACACATCAGAGAAGTGTGGGTTGTGACCAAATTAAAGGGCAAAAAGGAGCAGTTAATAGAAATGTCTTTGAAGGAACACAATGTTGGATTTAATTCAAAGGAAATATAAATATATTCAAAGAACTAATGAAAACCTAATTAAAAAAAACAGAGTATGTCATCAGTGATCTATCAAATAGACTATTAATAAGGTGATAATTATTTAGAATAGCTAAACAAAACAACTACAAATAAAATTAAAAGTAATAGGTGATTAAAATTTTCACTAAAGGGTTGTAGAGATGGCTAAGTAGTTAAGGCACATGCCCACAAAGCCTAAGGACCCAGGTTCAATTTTCTAAGTCCCACATAAGCCAGATGCATATGGTAGTGCAAGTGTTTGGAGTTTGTTTGCAGTGGCTAGAGGCCATGGCACCCATTATCTCTATCTCTCTTCCCCCCTTTCTCTGTGTCTAATAAATAAATAAGTGAAAACAAATCTTTAATTTTTTTCTTCACTAGAACAAGAGAGAGGCTTAACAAAAAAAATTGAGATGGCACAAGAAAAAAATTTAAAAAACAGGAATAGCTTCAAGGTCCTCAGGAAAACCGTAAGTATAAACATAATGATTTATTGCCAGAATGGGAATGAAGGAAATGTGACAAAATATACTTTGAAAAATAATAGGCAAAATATCCTAAAATTTAGTGGATGTATTCATTTAGATGTCTAAGAAGCTCAACACAATTAAAATAATTTAGATATGATATCCACAGCTAGAAACAACATAGCCAACATAAGGAGAAAAAGACATTACCCATAAAGACAATTAACAGACATCCTCTTACCTACAACAATAAAATCCAAAATGTGGTAAATTAAAAGACAAAAGATGAAAGAAACAGAGAGAGAGAGAGAGAAAGAGAGGAAAGAAGAAAGGAAGGAAGGAAGGAAGGAAGGAAGGAAGGAAGGAAGGAAGGAAGGAAGGAAGGAAGGAAGGAAGGACGTGTTGGGCCTTGAGGACGCAAGGACATGAGGCCTAGTGGAACTTCCTGAGCCTAGCTAAAGTTTGTCTCTGGCCAGCTGTGACTCAGCAGGGTGCCAAATTGCCTCTGGCCTTCTACTTCTGCAAAATGAGTTAGAGTTCCCACGTGCACTGAGAACCAGTCATTTCACAAGTCAGGATATGTTCTTGGCCCTTACACCTCATCTTTTCCTGAGATCCTCTCCTTAATTCTCAATGCTATATGAACTGCCTGTTACAATAAAGTGAGATCCTGCTTCTACAAGTCTCACGACTCAGTGTGATTTTTCACCCATGCATAGGAGAGGTACCGGGTTGTCCAACACTCACTATCCCACTCAGCCCCAGGAAGAGACCGGAGGGACTGGCTCTCCCACAAACCTACCTGCCAGTGAGCCTGGAAGACTGGAGCCCAGTGTGTGAGGCATCTCTCCAATGGAAGAACACTGATGGGCCAATCAGTCTGCGGGTAAGTGTACCCTCTTAAATTATGGGGCAGTCCTCGTTCAACCCAAATCCCTCATGCTCGCCTGAGCCTTTGCATCAGTTCCTAGGCCCCTTTGGAAGTGCTTCTTGGCCCTCTAAGGATCCTACATCCCTAGATTCCCCTGCAAATCCTTTTTAGACAAATCCTTTTCAGACCCCCTCTGCACCTCTGTGCTACTACAGGGATGGCACCCCCCAGGGAGAAACAACCAACCACTTCCCTGTCAATGTTAACCCTGGCGGTAATCGCCCTGCCACTTGGTACCCCTGGGAGGCTCATAATCTAAAGGACCTTGAGAAGGCTGTGTCGAGGATGGTCCTAATTCCCCCTGGGCAGAGAACATCCTCCAGGGTTTGGCTCATCATCACTGTGCCACCCAAGATTGGAAAAACCTTGCTAAAGCCATTCTTTCTGCCCCCCTGTACATACAGTGGTGTGCCTTCTTTCAGGATGAGTGCCCTACTCAGCCTGAGCAGAATCAGGCCGCTCAGCCCCCAGTCCCAATCACCTTCGGCATGCTCTCGGGTACCACTGATGCATTTTCCATGGGCCTCCAGCAAGCTGCCATCCCTCATCCATACTGGGATCAGGTGCAGGCTTTGGGAATGGCCGCATGGAGGAAACTGGAGGAAGGCCCATCTGAGCCCCCTATCACAGAAATCACACAAAAAGCTAGTGAAGACTTGGCTACCTTCATAGAGAAGGTTGAAAAAAGTCTACAAAGAAAGTTTCCTCCCAGTCCCCTGTGAGACCAGTTCATTAAAATGCTGGTCTTGGAGGCATGACGAGTGACCATAAGTTGGCCTGCGCTGGGCTAAAAGATCACTGTATGAGTAAATGGTCTATACCCAACAAAGATGTGGGATCCAGCTCCCATCAGGTGAGGGCCATGGCATCAGCCTTACAGAGTACCTGCCATGAGGATATGGCCGCCCTGGTCTGTGCCCTCCAACAGACCACAGGGGGAAAGGGGAGATCTTGTTTTGGATGTGGCAAAGAGGGTCACTTTAAAATGGAGTGCCCCAATTGGGCAAAAAATACCCCAATAGTCCCTGTGGCCCCTAATGTGCCTTGTACCCCTTACCCCAGGTGCAAGAAGGGGTTCCACTGGGCCAAGGATTGCAACTCCAAGTTCAGCCTTCAGGGTGAGCCTTTAAACTCCCCCAGGGGCTATCCCCAGCCCCATTACACACTGTACCGTGCCCCTGATTCTGGGACTAAGACCAAAAATGACACTGGGGCTGGCCATGCTGTCTCTCTCAAGGAAAAAATTTGGCTGATATAATGGCTTCTATGCTTCAGTAATTAGAAAGGAGGAAGTCCCTCCTTCATGGCACTTAGTCCCTGGTCTGCCTTTACTTGGTGTGGGTGGACAGTCAACGTCCTGGGAAATGGCCAACTGGCAGCCCTGGACTGATCCTAACGGTAACCATGGGGAGGTGTGTCCTCTGGTGGTGTCTGGCCTAATGGCAACCCTCCTAGGTCAGGATATACTCGTAAAAGCTGAGGCTTATATCGTGACTGAAACTATAGGAAGCAATCCTTGAGGGCTCTGCCCTAATCATCTTTGGCAAATTGATGTCACACACTATTCTCCATTTGGAAAGCTTAAATATGTTTTTCTTTCAGTTGATACCTTTTCCCACACCTGCTGGGCATCAGCACATGCCAGGGAAAAATCTAAATGTGCTACTAGCCATATGCTTCAATGCTTTGCCACCCTTGGACTACCTAACCAAGTTAAGACAGATAATGGCCCCTGCTTTGTAAGCAAGGCTTTTGTAAATTTTCTCCAGACCTGGAGAATCTCATGCTCTACTGGCATCCCATATAACCCTCAGGGTCAAGTAATCATTGAAAGATATAATCATACTCTCAAGTCTCAATTATAAAAACAAAGGAGGGAATCCTTACCCCCACACAACCAACTGAAAAAGGCATTATTTACCCTAAATATTTTAAGTTTTTCTAAAGAAGATCAACAATTATCCCCTTTTTAAAAACATTGGTCCTCATCCATTACCTACAGTTCTATCTGGGTAAGATGGAAAGACCCATTGACTGGGGCCTGGAGAGGACCAGACCCACTCCTCACTGCAGGGAGATGGTTTGGGTGTGTCTTCTCACAAGATGAAAAAAGACCCATTTGGGTACCAGCGAGAAACCTAAATTATTTGTCCCAACAAGGGGACACTGACAATCACTTTTCCAGGGAATATCTCACCGCTGAGGACTGTTCCTAAAATGGTCTTCACCCTGCTAAACCAAATAACCCCCTCCCTTGCAGAGGATTGCTGTCTTTGTCTCCAATCTGGGCCTCCCTGGGTACTTGCAGTAATCACCAATGATACAACTACAGTTGCCCATATGACCCTAAAAAATTGCTCAGCCATCTTCCCCACCCTCTTCCAGCTTTTCCTAATGTCTTCTTCTGGTATTCTTGCATTTGGGCCCTGCCTTCTCCTAATAACTCCAATATAGATGTGGGATACATTCATCATTCCTTCTGTACTTTCAACATAACTGAGCCCAGTGCTCAATGCTGCCCACCTTTTGGAATGGTTTATGTTTGTGGAGGCAGGATGGCCTATTACTTTCTGCCCACCAATTGGACGGGCCTTTATGTCGCAGCCACCTTGATTCCAGATGTGGATATCATTCCTGGAGATGAAGCCCTCGCTATACCTCTTTTGATTATATTGGAGGGAGACCTAAGAGAGCTATACAAATGATACCTTTACTCATTGGGTTGGGAATAACCACAGGCATGGCCACCGGGACAGCTGGGATGGGTATGGCAGTCCATCTCCACAGAGAGCTCTCTCTCCAGTTGACCAGGGACATAAAAGCCATGTCCAACACTATCCTTGATCTCCAACAACAGCTCGATTCCCTGGCTGAGGTGTTCCTACAAAACAGGAGGGGACTAAACCTATTAATAGCCAAAAAGGAAGGCATGTGCTTGTTGTTACAGGAAAAATGCTGTTTCTACACCAATAGATTGGGAATCATTCAGGATGAGATCAAAAGGCTTCAAGAGGACCTGGAGAGGAGATGGCAGGACCTCCAGTACAACCCACTGTGGATGGGCTTACATGGCTTCTTACCCTACCTTCTCCCACTACTTGGGCCCCTCCTTCTCCTTCTCCTGATCCTCACTTTTGGGCCTTGTGTAATTAACAAAATTACACAATTCATTCACCAGCAGCTAGAGGCAATAAAACTCCATCATGTTGAGATACATTACCACAGGCTGGCAACTCAGTAATTAAATTCTTCATATGACCAACTACCACCCCCTCTGCCCTCCATGTTACTGATGATGGGTAAGATCTCAGACTGACTGAGACAACCTAAGACAGGTCATGGAGTGGATTCTCAATGAGCTGGATACATGGTACCCAGTGATGGGTAAGATCCCCAGAGGGGGACAACCTAAGACAGGGGCCATGGTGACTAATTCTCTTACAAAAATAAAAGGGGGAGATGTTGGGCCTTGAGAGAACTGGACATGAGGCCTAGTGGAACTTCCTGAGCCTAGCTAAAGTTTGGCAACCTGTCTCTGGCCGGCTATGACTCAGCAGGGCACCAGATTGCCTCTGGCCTGCTACTTCTGCAAAAGGTTAGCATTCCCACACTCTTAGAATCAATCATTTCAAAAGTCATGATATGTTATTGGCCCTTACACCTCATCTTTTCCTGAGATCCCCACCTTTGTTCTCAATGCTATATAAACACCTGCCTGTTACAATAAAGTGAGATCCTGCTTCAACAAGTCTCCTGACTCAGTGTGGTTTTTTTCTGGTGCCTAGGAGAGGTTCTGAGTCATGGACACTCACCATCCCACTCAATCCAAGGAAGAGACTGGCTCTCCTACAGCCCTACCTGCCAGTGAGCCTGGCAAGGAAAGAAAGAAGGATGGAGAGATACAGAGAGAAAGGAAAAACAAAGAGGGAAGGGATAGAAAAAAAGATAGGAAGGAAGAAAGAAAACTAAGAGGAGAGAAAAAGAAAGAAACTGTAATGGGGAAACTGAGGTTCTGGGGTGCTCATGAGTTAACATTTGCAAACTAACCTAAGAATTGGCAATTCCAGATTCAAGAAAATGATTTTTTAAATACCACATTTTATTCAGATTTTACAAAGCAGAAAGGGGAAGGCTGAGAGGTAAGGAGAAACAAAGTGGGAAGGAGAGAAGTATACCACGTGGAGTCCAAATGCCCATGTGGGCCATGTGTAGCTCAGAAGTCCATAAGGCCAGAGTTCTGAGGAAAAAAGCATGGAAAGAAAAAAATAAAATAAAGTTCAAGGAGCTCCTGTAATGTGGAGAGCTGGAGAAGATAAAGAACCCATGCAGAAAGGAAGGGCTAGAGGGCCCTCCCAGCTAGCTAGCCCAGGCCCAGCCGAGGGAAAAACTCACCCTCAGCTGGAAGTTCCCAAGTAATCAGGGAACCTACCTTCCCTTTGCAAAGGTATTTATAATCTTAGGGTGATGTCTTTTGGCCCAGGTGAACCAGAGGCCCAGATTTTTGATTAGTACTAGGGGCTGGCTCAGGAAGAGATTAGCTTAACTTGGCCAACCACAGTGTTTAAATTCTATGAAAGTCCTCCCTACCAGGAGGAGTCCTGACTGTTTGTGAAAACAGTTCTTTGGTACTAGGCAAGAGATAAGAAAAACTTTCTTGCCCTTCCTACACCTTCAGGGATCCAGTCACCCTAACTCTACCCTCCTTGTTTCCCCCTCTCATGAGAAGACACTCTAACTGCTGCTAGAAGACAAGGGCACAATGATGCCAGATTATTAAGCATTTCCTGCTGAATGTGGCATAAAGTTGTGGCAGTTAGAGAGTCTCTCCCACAGAGGGGAACTATTCTAAAGGACCCCAGAAGTGTATTGATGGAGTACAGGAAGATAGTCTTGGAAGAAAATGCTGGGGAGAAAGAATAAAAGTAAGGACTTAATGAGAAGTGAGCACACAGCAATCTGGTCGCCTTCAGGGTTATCCTTCTTGTGGTCTTCTTGTCCTTGGGGATCATCTGAGGGAACACAGGTAGATAAGAGTTGGATTGTCTCAGGATCATCTGAGGATGAGCTGGCTGAGATTTCCTTCCAAAATTGTTCATTCAATGGCACAGTAGTGTCTGAAATGTCCTGAATCTGTTTCCATATGGCTTGTAAAACTTATAAGATATTAGCAGAGTTATCAGAAACATATATACAACATTTAACTTTGATACCATATTTTGTATAATATACTTCCAGAATGTACCTTTTAAAATTTGTCCTGGGGGTAACCAGGATCAAAGTTTGGTAACTTGGAGGCATTTAGTGCCATTAAAGGCTATGCAAATACATTTATTTATTTATTTAGGAGCAACAGACACAGAGAGAAAGACAGATAGAGGGAGAGAGAGAGAGAATGGGCGCACCAGGGCTTCTAGCCTCTGCAAACGAACTCCAGATGCGTGCGCCCCCTTGTGCATCTGGCTAACGTGGGACCTGGGGAACCAAGCCTCGAACCGGGGTCCTTAGGCTTCACAGGCAAGCGCTTAACCGCTAAGCCATCTCTCCAGCCCGCAAATACATTTTTTGGTCTCAGTACTTGTTTAAGGATGTGCCAGAAGAGATTTCCTATTGTTCCCAGTATAAGGAAATCTGAATTAAGTGACCTTTGGTCACAGTCATATATATATATATATATATATTCCAGATTTGAAAATTACTGTTTTGACACCTGTGGTTGTTTTTCCTTATTATAGAATTAGAACTATTTTAGAGCTGGGGGAAACATGTCTTAAGGCCTTGCTTGTTTCCCCTCTTGGAAAGCTAGCACTTGTTGCATTACTTAGTAGGCCATTCATATATTTGAGGTATCCCGTTAGCTTTGGTTATGCATTTCTCTCTGCATGTTTAAGACCAAATGGAGCCAAAATTTAATCAAGGATTAATTTTGGAGGTCACTAATAGCTCTCCAAATGAGATGCTAGGGACTCAGGAGTAGCCCTATAGCTTACTGGTGTTTTCTGTCTGTTAAGATGAGTTATAGATGGCTGGCTGTGGTGGTTTGAATCAGGTGTCCCCCATAAACTTAGGTGTTCTGAATGCTAGGTTCCCAGCTGATGGAGATTTGGGAATTAGTGCCTCCTGGAGGGAGTGTATTGTTGGGGGTGGGCTTATGGGCTTTATAGCCAGTTTCCCCATCCCAGTGTTTGGCACACCCTCCTGTTGCTGTGGTCCATCTTCTGTTGGCCAGGGGGTGATGTCCACCCTCTGCTCATGCCATCGTTTTCCCCTGCCATCGTGGAGCTTCCCCTCAAGCCTGTAAGCCAAATAAACCTCTTTTTCCCAGAAGCTACTCTTGGTTGGGTGATTTCTACCAGCAATGCGAACCCGACTGCAACACTGGCCAAGTAGATTTACCTTCTTTGGGAAACCAGGAGGACTGATTGCTCCTCAGTTGTGAACCTCCTGTTTCAGACTATACACCAATTTTATGTTTGGATCTCCATATCCTCCCTGCTCAGTAATACAGGTGACTTACCAGGGGGCCAGTGGAGAAGTGTCCCATCATCTCCACTGGCCTCACAACCTGGGATCACAGGCCAAAATACTGGCCTTTTGTCTCCAATGATTCCAATTGGCTTTGGCTTCTACATAGGTGATTAAGATACACCAACCTGGATGTATATACATATAGAGTACCTTTCATTACTGAAATAGATTTAGTTAAAGAATGGCACAAGAGCTTAAAGTCATCTTGTCCAACCTTTTAAAATGTGGTTTTACTGTCACAGTGTAAGTCGTATCTGAGGCATAGGAAGTAAGCACATCTTACTCTTTAAATATCTAATAGCTATAAATACAGAAAGAACCTATGATTAGTCTTGAAAACAATGCAAATCTAAACCAATTAATTTAACCTAGAAATTCTCAGAAAGGGACAAGTCAAATAGTACACATCCAGATACCTGTGTGGGCCCCAAATACCCAGGGAACACTGGAAACAGAATGACAGAGTTTGAAATTATTTCTCTCAGATGAAGACCATTGTTTGAGCATGAGGCTGTACCCTAAAGCAGTGAATATATCTTAAGGTTTAATTTTGTTATAAGCATTGGACTTGAGATGCCAGAAATGAGATAGTCACTTTACATATAATAGATCAGAGTCTGGTCATTGTTGAGCACAAACAGCTATGCTCTAATACAACCATTGAAAAATCTGTTTCAAAAGAGAAAACACCATTTGACAACCAATGTGTTTAGCTTAATCTTGATAGCAATTGACCCTGGGTGTCATAGAAAATTTTATTAATATAAAACAATTTTATGTTTTCCCTATGAGTTAAATTTGATAAAGCTTAGGCAAGCTATCCCAACACATTTTGCCTAACAGGAGCATAAAGGTTATAATGACTGAAATTAAACCACTTTTTAAGTGATTAACCCTAGTAATGACCATTCAGTAGAATTAGAATAAAACAGAAGCTACATTTAAAGTCACAATGTCTTTAGGTATAAGTACCTCATTTTTGGAAATCAAACACTTATACATGAACTTACATAAACTTTTAATTAATCTTTTTTTTTTTTTTTTTTTTTTTTTGGTTTTTGAGGTAGGGTCTTGCTGTAGCTCAGGCTGACCTTGAATTCACTATGTAGTCTCAGGGTTGCCTCGAACTCATGGCAATCCTCCTACTTCTGCCTTCCCAGTGCTGGGATTAAAGGCATTTGCTACCATGCCCAGCTATGAATTTTTATCTTAAGACTCAGTTTCTCCAATAGTTAAAACCTTGACAAGCAAAGGAACCTAATTTACTTTATTGACAATCTTAAGGCTAGTTTTTATAACACTTAAACCACAACAAATTGGCATCAGTAAGTTGTTAGTGAGTGAGGCCTTAGCCATGAGACTCAGTTTCTCTACTAAATGAAAACCTTTGTATCTGGTAAACATATTTTAGATTTTATATTATTAAATGCCCTTCCCTGAGCAAATCTCATTACTATTATGAAGTCCTGGTGACATCTACCCTTTTTTCTTTATCTCCCTCTCTAGTTACTTTTACCCTAATATACATTTTAGGTAAGTCTGATGATTGTCTTCCATAAGGTGTCTGTAAACTGATCAAGTACCTTGACTCAGTTTATTTATTTGATCTTTTTGTCTAGTGAAAAATATCATTTGATAGAGGTGACTTTATGTGTTCAAAAGATAAGAACTAAAAAGAGAAACAAAGTTATATGCTGTTTGTCATTCCCTTTTTCTTGTCAGAGACAATTGTCCATTTTGTCTCTGGATAGGGTCTGGGGGACACATGAGTTAAACTTCCATGGGGTCTGGAATAAAAGAAACGCCATGCCTTTTACCAGAGTCCAGCTTGCCATGACTTTAAATAGCATATAGCAGTAAGCAAGAGCAAAAGGAAATGACAGAGCAGACAGCTAAGCATCCTGACATTCCTTGTCTTACTCTGAAGTTTTTTGTTTTTAATTAGGAAATTTATTTTACTCATTTGTAACACACAAGGTGATATGGTCTTGTCTATTTCTAACCTTTTTAAACCTCCAAAGAATGTGCATTACACCTGTGCTTAGAACTTTGTGACCCACCTAGCACAAGACATCACCTGTGTCTAATGTAAGCTGAATTTACATTAATTCGATATTCCTATTGAAACTTTTAGAGTATCTTAAGAATCTGTAAACAGCTAAAAAATCTTTACGCATGGTGTTTAGGTTTAGCCTGAAAATTAGCTTTCTGTTTCTTATAAAAGGAAATTAATTTTAGGCAAAATTTGGTCTTTAGATCTCCTATGTCTTTCCTACATACACACATCTTCATCAACATACTTTAACATTCTAATCTAAATTCCACTTAAAAAGCATTTTTAATGAGAATTCTATGTCCAACATTGAAAATTTCCTTCCTAGTTCCTTCAGTAATATAATCTCAACCCATAACTAACCATCTTTTTTATAAGACTATTAAGAGAAACTACACCAAATTGATTAATCTTATCACCCACTGACAAAGAAGCAAGTAGTCTGGCTTCAAAGAGTTAGTCATCTTACTATTGGAAATTTGCAGAGAAAAAGCCTTCCTTACTATTTATGTCACCAAAAATCTCTACTTGACAACCAGACTTGTTTTATAATACCAGTAGATATATCTATAGATTTTATATAACCTAGTGATTTGAGATATCTCCTATCAATACACTCCATGAAATACACTTTCTACAATATAGGCAAAATATGACAACCGTTTTGGGGATAGTCCTTATCAATTCCTCTAACACACTTGGAAGTGCTTTTATTAAGAAGAACTAAGGCAAATTTTTATTTTTGTCTTGAGCCAGGCTGACCTAGAATTCCAGCCAATTGCCTCCTCCTTTTCTTAAATTATTTTTTGTTTATTATTTGTATTTATTTATTTGACAGTGACAGACAGAGAGAGAAAGAGGCAGATAGAGAGAGAGAGAACAGGTGAGCCAGGGCCTCCAGCCACTGCAGACAAACTCCAGATACGTGTGCCCCCTTGTGCATCTGGCTAATGTGGGTCCTGGGGAATCGACCCTCAAACTGGGGTCCTTAGGCTTCACAGATAAGCACTTAACTGCTAAGCCATTTATCCAGCCTGCCTCCTCCTTTTAAGTAACAGGACTCTACAATATTTTAAAATACCTGGAAAATTATGAGCCACCACCTCAGAGAGAATTTTGTTGTTTTCAGTAATCCTCTATGTAACCTGAAGTTGACCTATAGCATAAACTCAGTAATTATATGTATGATAGCATGTAACAAAGTATGGCTTTGTTTACACAAAAATTTTGTTTATACAAAAATTTTGGCTTACCATAGGCTTTAGTTAAATCTGACTTTTAAAGACAAAAAAAAAAAAAATACTTGAAATAAATCAAATGCCAGGAGAGACCTGTTGGATTATTTGGATTAATAAAGAAACCAAACGGTGTCTATAAACATCTTATTTGTTTAAAAACCAAACCACAGAGAAAACATCAGACACAGTTCAAACTAAAATTAGGTGCTTATTTTTACCAAGCAATTTAAGTCATGTGGTTTAAAAATGTGGAGTCAGGCTATCATTAGTGATCCTCCTGTCTCAGCTTTCCAAGTATCTTAGGATAATAGGCCTGTGACATCAGGCCTAACTCATTTTACTATTTATAATACCTGGATGAATAAATGATTTACAGTTAGAGTAATTTGGCAGAAAATCAGGGCAGGTAGTGAGCACCATCAGGCATGTCTTTCCTGTTGTGTCTCTATTTACTAGGAGACAGCCAGCTTGGTTATCTCCCCCACCTGGCTGACGCAATTGCAGACTTCAACTCCACAGAGAGGTGGAGGCATGTGATTCAGACCCAGACCTGTTGGCAACAGCTTTCAAGTCAAGCGGTTAGGCTCAGGCTTGGCTGGAGAATCTTCAATTTCCCCTTCATTTAGGTGGCCAGAAACCCCCAGTCTCTGGCTGGCAGTGGGGTTTAGGTCCATGCTGCAGGATGGGTGGGGCCCACAGCAAGAGCTGGAGCTCCATCCTCCCATCCCCCCACAGGCAGCCATGTGCCTTGTGGATAGTGGCTTGCAATGAAAAAAGGAAATAAACCTAGAAGACATTCAGGTCAGGGGTCTTTGGTTCTGGGCCTCCTTGTGGCCATGAGACCCATCCCCTCTGCTCAGCAGAACCAGCTCCCAAGCTCTGGAGTTCAGCCTTGGGGTCTGAGATCAACCCACTGCATCTCCCAACAAAAGCTGTCACCTTTACAAAAGAGCCCAGCCTGGCTTTATACCAGTTTGGCCTCAGGCAATAGTGCATTTCAATAGGGCTCCAATCCCAGCAGGGAGGAGCTGGCCAGGCCAAGAAGCCATGGCAGAGTTAGTTGAGAAAGAGCCCAAGCAAAATGTAAACCATAAATTGGATTTTTGTTACCCCAGAAACTGCTAACGTATAAAGGATCTGGAGTACCAATGGGAGCAGCAGCTGGAGCATATTCTGCTAATAGAAGCAGAATAAAAATGTGGCTATTTGTATAAAAATCATTCTCAAGATCTTTTGATAGGATCTCTATTCTGTAACAGGGAAATTGAGGTTCTGGGGTGCTTCCTGGAACCCCAAGCCATTGAGTTAACATCTGAAAATTAGCCAAAGAATGATTTTTTTAATTATTTATTTATTTATTTATTTATTTTGGAGGTAGGGTCTCACTCTAGTCAAAGCTGACCTGGAACTCACTGTGTAGTCTCAGGGTGGCCTGGAACTCACGACAATCCTCCTACCTCTGCTCCCGGTGCTTGGATTAAAGGTGTGCACCACCACACCTGGCACGAGAATAATTTTTAAAATACCATATTTTATTTCAGATTTTACAAAGCAGTGCAGAAAGGAGAAGGCTGAGAGGTAAGGGGAAACAAAGTGGTGAGAAGAGAAGTACACCACGTGGAGCCCAAATGCCCATGAAGGCCATATGTAGCTCAGGAGTTCATGTTACCAGATAGGGATCTAGAGGAAAATATCATGGAAAGAAAGAAAAGAAAAAATAAAGTTCAAGGAGTTCCTGCCATGTGGGGAGTTGGAGGAGATAAAGAAGCCATGCACAGAGGAAGGGCTAGGGGGTCCTCCCAGCTGGGCCTGGGCCTAGACCTGACCCAAGAAGAGCTGAGCTAGCCCAGGCCCAGCCAAGGGGAAAAGTGACCCACAGCTTGAAGTTCCCAAGTGACCACAGAGCCTACCCTCCCCTTTGCAAAGGTATTTATAACCTTAGGGTGATATCTTTTGGCCCAGGTGAACCAGAGGACCAGCTGGTTGGTTAGAACTGGGGGCTGTCTCAGGAAGAGATTAGCTTAACTTGACAAACTACAATGTTTAAATCCTATGAAAGACCTCCCTCCCAGGAAGGGTCCTGACTGTTTGTGGAAAAACAGTTATTTGGAACTAGGCAAGAGATAAGAAAAATTTTCCTGCCCTTTTTATACCTTAAGGGGTCCAGTCACCCTTACTCTACCCCCCTTCATTAGGAAGGAGAAAGAGAAAGGTGGGGGGGGGGGGAATGGAAGGTTAAAAAAGGAAAATGAACACTATACAGCAAACCTACATTAAAATGAAGTGCTTATATAATTGGTATAACAAAATGGGATATTGAATATTCCAGTAATCAAATACTCTTGAAACTTATCAATTTACAAGATCATCAGATAAAATGCTAATGTGCAGAAATCAACTGTGTAGCAATCAGCCTCAAGTCACTGGGATGAACCTTCAGACAGTTATGTGTAGGAAGGGAATTAACTGAACATAGAGGGAAAGTTCCATAATGGCAGAAGAAGCTGGCCCTCCTTCACAGGACCCAGCAGAGACCTAGGGAGAGAGAGAGAGAGAGAGAGAAACACAAGCCACCACCAGCAAACAAGCACACTTAGGAACTCAAGGCAAAGCTCCTGCACTTTGCATATCTTTAGACTGGAATTTCAATTATCCCCATACCTTAGGTCTGTATCCTAGGATCCACCCACAGTGACACTTTCTACAGCCAGATGGCTGCAGATATAAATTACAAGCTTTATTAAAATCCTAACTATGTATTGGGGGCCATCCATTCAAGCTACCACAAATTGTAACTCGACACTTTACAAATTTATATTTAAAACAATTCAAAAATAATAGAATATTTGCATTTAAATCTAACAAAAACCTGTAGAATATATATGTGCAAAACCACAAAACAATGGGGAAAAAAATCTCTTTTAAGAAATTTTATTCTAAGAATGTAGTCAAAGAAAAATTTTAAATAAGTGATATTTTTAAAATACATTGCTGTTTTGATTGTGCTATAACTTGGTTGTGAAGCCATCATCTTCCCCTAATACAAATACAAAATTTCTAACAAAATGTGACCAGTACCTATCCATAAGGAGGTGAAAGAATCATACTATTTGACAATATAGGACTAATTCTACAAATGCAAGATTGGCTTAGTATGAAATTATGGAAAGTAATTTACTATATTCCCAGAATAGAAGACAAAAATATATAAATTTTAGTTGAAATAAAATTAGCTGTAAAATGACTAACACTCAGGATAAAAAGTCTAAGTAAGCTCAAGATGTGAACAAACTTCCTCCACCTGATAAAGGATATACATAGAAATATCTATGATGAATCTTCTATTTCCTGATTGAATGTTAGTGCTCTCCCTAAGACTGGACATAGGCAAATATGATCAATCTCTTCACTTCTATTCAACCTCACATTAAAGTGTTAGCTGGGGGCCAGGACAGTATAAATTAAAGGAATACATGATATAAAGGAAGAATTGGGCTAGAGAGATGGCTTAGCAGTTAAGGCACTTGCCTACAAATCCAAAGAATTCAGGTTCAATTCCCCAAGATGCACATAAGCCAGATGCACAGGGTGGCACATGCATCTGGAGTTTGTTTGTAGTGACTGGAAGCCTGGCATGCCCCCACTCTCCCACCTTCTCTCTCCATCTTTCTCTTTCAAATAAATAAAAATAAAATATTTTTTGAAAAATAAAAAAAAAATCAACCTGTATTTCCAAACATAAAAGTACATGGAAAATACACCAATGAACTCATGTTTGATCAAAAAAGTCACCAGAATACCAAATAAATATAGAAATTCAATTAAATATTCATATATCAGCCAAGAACCACTTACATGTAAAAATTTTAAAATTCCATTCACAAAAGCTTCAAATAAGAAAAAAAAAATAGAATTCAATCTATCAAAAGAAAGGTGAGACATAAACTAAGAACCACAAAATCTTCATGAGATATGCAAAAAGATATAAATGAATAAAAAGAAGCATACATTAATATTCAAAAAAAAGCTATAATTATCAAATTAATCTATAGTAAATTAATCAAAAATTATAGGATGTATTCTTCCAATCCAAACCTTACAGTAATTACACAGTAATCAAACTAATGAGGAACTGGAAAACAGAAATATATAAATCAAAGGAATAAAATTGGAAGTCCAAGAGTAAATCCTTATATTTATGGTTAATTTATCTTCACAAGGTACCAACGCGATTCTATCTGTGGATAGTATTTTCATCAAACGGTGATAAAATAATCAGATACTTCTATGTAAAATGATGAAAATAGAGCTTTACATCATTCTGTACATAAAATTAACTTAAAATAGGTAATATGCCAAAGTGTATGACCTAAGACTGAAAAGTGTTTACATGATAACACCAAAAAGAAATCCTCATACCCTTAATTTAAGCAAAAACATCTTTTAAAAATTAAATTATTATATTTGTTGTGGAAAGTACGTAGCTAAAGAAAGGTACCCACATGGCCAGAGATCCCATGTGTAGGGCCTAGAAAAACCATGGAAAGAAAATCAAGTTCAAGGTGCCCCTGTCATGTGGGGAGATGGAGGGGGTAAAGACCCTGTGTGGAGAGTAAGGGTTAGGGGGACCTCCCCTCTGCTCAATCCAGCTGGGCCTGGGCCAGCCAAGGGAAAAACTCGCTGTGGTGGTTTGATTCAGGTGTCCCCCATAAACTTAGGTGTTCTGAATGCTAGGCTCCCAGCTGATGGATATTTGGGAATTAATGCCTCCTGGAGGGAGTGTATTGTTGGGGGTGGGCTTATGGGCTTTATAGCCAGTTTCCCCATGCCAGTGTTTGGCACACTCTCCTGTTGCTATGGTCCATCTTATGTTGGCCAGGGGCTGATGTCCACCCTCTGCTCATGCCATCGTTTCCCCCTGCCATTGTGAAGCTTCCCCTTGAGCCTGTAAGCCAAAATAAACCTCTTTTTCCCAGAAGCTGCTCTTGGTTGGGTGATTTCTACCAGCGATGCGAACCAGACTGCAACACTCGCCAACAGCTGGAAGTTCCCAAGTGGTCAGAGCCAAACACATCTTAGATACAAGAACATGCTGTAGAAAAGAAAAATGATGCACTGGGCATATCAGCAGTAAATCTTTTGTACTTCAAAATAACCTATTAAAAAAATAAAAATCTAATCCAATAGATTGGAAGAAAACATTCACAAATAATGTATTTATTAAACATCCTAGACCTGGAGATATGGCTTAGCAGTTAAGGCACATTCCTTTGAAGCCTAAGGACCCAGGTTCAATTCTCTAGGTCCCACGTAAGCCAGATATATATGGTGGCACATACATCGGGAGTTCATTTGCAGTGGTTAGAGGCTCTAGCATGCTCATTCTCACATACTCTCTCTCTTTCTCTGTCTAATCAAGAAACAAAAATTTTAAATAATAATAATAATATTAAAAAATGAAGTGAAAATAGAAAATGGATAGAAAAATGGAAAAAATATTCAAATGGACCTGAGTTAGAAAAAAACAAAAGTTATATAGGTAGCTAATACATTCTAATTTCATGAGCTTGAGTATCACAGATTTCTAGGAGCTCTTCAAACTCTTACTATAGTAGTTCCCATAGGATTTATATTTTCTCTGATGATTGGGGAATCAAATCAAAAGAATGTAACAGATGCTTACTATAGATACTCTCACAATGTAAAATCTCATTAAATTAAACATCCTTTTATAACTACAAACAAGGAGTTTTCAATGCTTCCTTTGCTAATTCTTTATATATTACTAATTCCCTACTCACCACCATTATACAGAGTTGCTGTAGTAATTAAAAGTTTTCTTCCAGTTAATACAGGTTTCTTTTCCTTAGAATAGCAATTTAATGTGGTTACTTCAATAGGATTAACAACCAGCTTCAAATTCGGCTACACAACATGAAGCAGCTGTGACTATCTTCTGCAAATTCATGAAATCTTGAGAAACTGGACAAGAACTAGATGTTAAGTCCAAGATATGAAATAAATCTGACCTCCTAAGAAGCCTATTGTTTTTTGTAGGCATGAGATCTATCAAATCAATGGTGTCCCAATCTGATCATTTTTTTATATTCACATTTAGCCAAACAGTCAAAGATAATGCTTCTGTGAACTGAGCACACACACAAAGCAAATGAGCTGTCATTAATTATGCATGACATTACATACTAATTATTTGTGAAGAAGCCTGTGAGTGTTACAAATATAATCTCATTAGTTTTCTCCAATTTTCCATGAGTTTGAGAGGTAATCATTATTATCCCTATATTTAACACATTGCTATTTTAGTGAAAACTATACACTGATATATTACAAAACACATTGACATTTATCATTCTTCTTTTCCTATTGTGACATGTATTTCATTATCCTTTTTTAACCCAAGAAATTAAGTCCAATCACATCACAAGTTAGAGACAAAGGGTAATTTTTGCCTCTCAGAATTAATTTCTAATAGCAAAGCTCATCCTTATACAGAATAGAGATGAGAAACCTGATTCAGTCTCAGAAAATGGGACAGAGAGCAGAAAAAAAAAAAAAAACTTTTATTTTTATTTTTTTATTTATTTACTTAATTTTGGTTTTCCAAAAGAGTCTTGCTCTAGCTCAGGCTGACCTGGACTTCACTATGTAGTCTCATGGTGGCCTCCAACTCACAGCAATTCTCCTACCTCTGCCTGCCAAGTATTGGGATGATTAAAGGCATGTGCAACCACTCCTTCAGAAAGTGAACTTTTTTTTTTTGGTTTCTCGAGGTAGGGTCTCACTGTAGCCCAGGCTGACCTAGAATTCACTATGGAGTCTCAGGGTGGCCTCAAACTCAAGGCAATCCTCCTACCTTTGCCTCACAAGTGCTGAGATTAAAGGCGTGCGCCACCACGCCGGGCCCAGAAAGTGAACTTTTAACAACCAAGACTAGTTGGTATTAATCCACTGTAATACAGGCAAGTCCACAATGTGTCCCAAGTTTTATGATTAACTACCTTTTTTCTTCTTTTCATCAAAATGTGAACCTACTTGTTTAATTCTGATACAACCTACTAGCATAGAAAAAAAATGTGAGTAAAATGGCAATATCATTTCAAATTGTATTCAATTTTATGTCCTATTCATAAGGTTTACAACTCTCAAGCTTTCTTAAACCATGTCTTCCTCTAGGAAAGTCCTCACATAAGCTATGAAAAAGTTTAAAATTGGCTACTGTCTTACATTCTGCCCCCTGGTGGCAGATATGAGCAGGTGCCACAGGCAAGCAGCTAGGTTAACCTTGCTGATAATTAGTAAACTGTTCTGTGAAGATGAGTCTTGTCATGCTTGCTAACTTACACTGAGAACTCCAACATTGCTGTTGCATTAGCACACATTACTACATTAGGGTTTTTGACATTTACATTCGAGTGTTACTAATTCAGGCAACTTATCATTATGGTTTGAAAAAACAAAACAACATAAATAAACAAACAAACAGTCTGATAACATAGTCTCTTTTGGCCAAGACTGGGTGCACATATTCTGTGAGAAACGTTGGCCAGGGAAAATATTGGCAAAAGCAGTATGCAAAATATTGTAGATAGTATACACTGCAAAAAAAAAACCTATGACTTCTACACAACTACCTGTTGGACAAGGTCTGAGTTTGAGACTTGGTGGTGCCACTTACTGGCCATACTATGATCCTTATGAATGGTCACTTATTCAGAGGATAAGTTAAGCTAATCATACGCAGGTCCCTATGTTACTGAATTCAGTGGTTTCGTTTTTCCTTTTGAGAAGCAATTGGCATAATCTGTCTAAACAGTTTTATTAATCATAATAAACAATGTTTTATGTCTTGAGTTTTGTTTGTCCTGATTTTATTACATGTTTCATTTTTTTGGGGATCAGGACCTTATGCAGGCTAAGGAGCATTCCGCCACTGAGATGTACTTTCAGCCCCCACATGGTTTAGGGTTCTTGTTTTTCTTAAAACTGCATTACAAGGATTTAAGACCCTTGTGCCTGATGAGCTCTATTATACCAAACCACAATGCTAGCTGCTGTCTTTTTCCTGTCACTATCATAACATCCTGTTACTACCTGTTCAGAGAACAGGTATCTTCTTCATCGCAACTCAGAGGCAGACACCTCGGAAGGTCTACACTAGGTCGTCATGGAACAAGGAGCAGTAAAAGCATTTAGACAATTTCCCTTGGGTTACTTTTTGCTTCCACACTACTGGATTTATTAATGAGTGAATAAACGCTATAGGAGTTTTCTGACACTCTTTACATACCTGCTGTTTCTATATTCTCTAATAACCATGAAAATATTGACAAAGATGAAGATCAGAAGTTATATTTATTAATCACAGAGGAAAATTCTCTTTCACTTTTTACTCTTTTCCTCTTTTTCTTTTTCTGATTTTGGAGCTTGGTTGGGTGAGACAGGGTCTTCCAAGCTGACCTAGTAGTGCCTAGTTCGTGGCAATTGTCCTTAGTTTCTCAAGTACTGAGATCACTGGTATGCATCATTATGCTAGTTGTCAGGCTTTTTGTTTTTTACTTATTTAAAACGTTTTATTTTTGGATGGTGAATATAATTTCAGTGTGCAAATGTACCACATTTTCATCATCCATTCATCTGTCAATGGGCATCGTGGCTGATTTTAATTCTTTGCTATTGTAAATACAGAGGTAAAAAACAGATGTTCAGGCATCACTGCAGTAGAGTAGAATCCTTGGAAGTATGACCAGAAGTGGTATAGCTGGGTCACATGGGAAATCCATTTCTAATTTTTTGAGCCATCTCTGTACTGATTTCCATAATGGCGATACTAGTTTGCATTCTCACCATCAGTTCTTCTTTCACTGCAAATCTTACCAGCATTTGTTGTGTGTTTTCTTGACCATAGGCATTCTGACTGGGTGAAGGTGGCAGTTTAGAGTGGTTTTAACTTGCATTTTCCTGATGGACAGAGATGTTGAAACTTTTAAAAATACTTATTGTGCATTTGTGTTTCTTCTTTTCTGAACTAACTGCTCAATTCATTAGCTCACTTAGTATGGGAAAAGGAAATGTGCAAGAAAATGGGTGGATCTGGAAAGAATTATATTAAGTAAAATAACCCAAACACAGAAAGGCCAAAATCCTGGGATTCTATCTTATACTATCTATTAGTACATGTACACCGGGAAGCAGGAGTGGGTAAGAGGTATAAAGGTAGAATGACAACCAGGAGCAATCATGTGAAGAGGAGTGAGGGAAAAGCAAAAGGACACATGGGACTGCAGAAGAGGGAGGATTGGGGGAGGGCACATTGGGAGGATGAGAGAGAAAAGGAGGACAGAATCAACTAAAACAAAGTGTGTTTGAAAATGCCACAATAAATGGCACTTAAATCTGTGTATTATAACTAAAAAAAAAAAAATAGTATCTTAAAAATACCATTTTTTTTTTTTCTTTGCTTTTTGGTTTTTTTTTTTTTTTTTTTTTTTTTTTTTTTGAGGCTGACCTGGAATTCACAATGCAGTCACAGGGTGGCCTTGAACTCACAGCAATCCTCCTACATCTGCCTCCCAAGTGCTGGGATTAAAGGTGTGAAGTGTGTGCCACCACACCCAGCAAAAATACCTGTTTTTAAGGTGTCTATTGCACTATACACCTAGCTATCAGCTAAATAGTTAGTTTATATTCTTTCTTATAATTTTATTCTTGTATATAATTGTTTATATTTTCTCCCCAATATGCCCTCTCTCACTTCCACTAAGCCCTTCTTCTCGTCAACTATTTTCCTTCTTACTTTCATGCTTTTTTTTTTCTTTTAGAGACCTGCTGAGTTATGCTAGGTCTGCTTACATAGTATGGGTAGCAGAGGTTTACTGGAGTATAGGCCCTTTATCAAGTGGCTATACCATGGAGGGGTGAGTCCCATTTCCCAGCAACCACCATCAGCAGGCTTCCCCAGCTATAGATCACATGTACTCCACAACTGACCTACCAGGCAAGGTGTGCCCGCTGGTGCAATAGTGATATAACTCTTATGGACAACCATTCCTATATTATTATATTTAGGTCTGAACAGCAGGGGGGAGTTCATTCTTGCTACTGTAAACATGCTTAAAAGCCCATGACTGGGATGGTCTTACATTCTAGGAAGGATCCTACTACTGTTTTTATGCTAAATGGACAGGCTAAAACTGCTTTCCAAAAAAAAATATTGTTTATGTCCATAGTTTTATGCTGCTGTTGGCCTTGACCGTAGAAGTTTCTTTTTTGTAGTTGGCAGAGTTACATATCTGGCCTAAGTGCTAAGAATAAGTGACTATTTTGTATTTATCCCTAAATGAGACTGTCCCGACCCGCGGGACCTCGTTATTCGTGGGGGCGAGGAGGACCCTAACCTGAAATAAGATGGGCGAGAGAGAGGAAGAGACTCAAGCAAATGTACACTTGTCAAGAGTCCAATTTTATTGAGCCACAGCGGCCTTTTTAAGGGTTAGGGTTAGGTAGGGTCTTGGGTGGGGGGGGGGGTGGAGGAGGCAGGTGGTGGAAAGTTACAGAATCTTCTTGGCCTTTGGCCTAGGACAGTTTGCGGTTATTCCAAGAATTCACGGTATAGTTCTCACGTCTCTGCAGTCGCCAGGCAGGATGTTAATTAGTTAGGTGTGGTGGGGTGAGGGGATGGAATCAGTTAGGTATGGCAGGGTGGGGGGATGAGGAAAGGTCGGAAGTTGCTCAGGGCAGAAGTTATCTCAGGGCAGAGGTTATCTCAGGGCAAAGATCTGTTCAGGGTTCATCTCGTCTCCAACATGAGACATCTATATAATTGCTGCCAAGTCTCAAAGAACATCATGTAAGTAAGAGGAGGTGAAAAATAATTTTAAGCTAGAGGATGTGGACATGGCATAACCCTTAAACTCGTGAACTCACAGTAGTTGTGATTTCTTGCATAAGATCGAGTATGTCAGCATTTCATTATGGACAGGGGAAGGACTTGTGAGATCCTCCACCTTCTAGAGGAGCCAAATATTTATTGTTGACTTATACAAGTATGGTTCCTGCTATTACAGATTCGATGATCTAGTGAGAGAAATATACAGAAATAAACAAGGAAATCAGTATGTACATTATTCAAGGTGGGCTAGACGATGCTGTGACAGTGAGCATCCCCAAAATCTCATTGACCAAATTGGCACAAACTTTCTCCCATTCATGTGACTTTCTCAATGCAGGTCTTCATGAATGTCTACATATCTTTGTCATTCAGTGTTCTAATATAAAATGTCCCTCATCAGGTCTTGTGTTTGAGTAGTTGGTCCCCAGCTAGTGGCATTGTTTGGGAAAATTATGAAACTATGAGGTACAGCCTTCCTGGAGGACGTGGATCACTGGCAATGGACCTTGAAGTTTTATAACCTGTCCCCAGTTGCTATTCGTGTCTGCTACCTGCAAACTGCAATGTGACGAGGTGTTCTCTTGTTCCTGCTGCCATGCCATTCTCACCACCATTGCATGTATCCCCTTGAAACTGAAAGCTAAAATAAACACTTTATGTTTATCTAAAGTATTTCTGGGCAGGTATTTGTTCACAGCAATGAGAATGTCACTAATGCACAGAGTCTTCATGTAGCAAAGGTATCATCTCAGCATATTATTCCCACAGTCCCCATGCCAGAGAGAATGATGGTGGCAACTAGTAGTATTTAAGTTTCTGCTCACGGTGGCTCATTGTTCTGCTTATTTGAGTATACAAATCAAGTCATATGGTCACTTATAGATCTATAAGAATAGAGCCATTCATCCTCATAATATGATCCAATGGAACCAAAATCTATTCAATGAAGAATTCTGTTTATCACAGTTTAAACTTTCAACCTAACAGAGCCTAACAGGAAGAGAATATAGCAGTATCATTCTGGAAAGGAATTCTCTACATAAGGAATCTCAACATTCTCCTAAATTGAGACCTGAATGGATGAGAATAATTCATCTCTATTCCATTCATAAAACATAGTTGAAAATTCTGGTGGTGGTTAAAGCTAGAAAACTAAAGGAACTGCAAGGAAGGACCTGAATGAGGTCCTTCATGGCTGCATATGCCCCAGTTAGGTATGTGGAACAAAAAGAGCTTTAATCTAAGGAAGGAATGTAATATGATTTATGGTCACTGGGTGAAACATAATGGCTTGGAAAAAGCATAGAGTCTGTAATTCTGTAGCATTGTTATGAGTAGAAGGAAATCTAGTAGCTGTAAAGAAGATGAGAAAATTCTCATGTAGGTATTGGTGGAAAAAATAGTACATGGAGGAAAGGAATGACTCAAGAATGACTCCTAGTTTTCTGATCTGAGACTCTGAGTGGGAGGTGGGACCATTTAAGAATGTGATTAAGATGAGAAAAGGGCAAGTTTTGTTTGATTATTGTTTTGTTTGCTCTGATTTTTTTTTTTTTTTTTTGGCCTGCTGACTCTTGGATATGGGGATGGCTACATGAAAGTTTAAGTTTCAGTAAAAAGTTAATTTTAAGGAAGTTGTGAGACGTCCAACTAGAGATCAAGCAGGCAGTTCATATTGTCTGAAATCCACTAGAAACTCCCAGGAGATGCCAAGGCATGTTATATATAGTAAAAAGTGTTCTATCTATGTGAGTGTCCCGACCAGCAGGACCTCGTTATTCGTGGGGGCGAGGAGGACCCCAACCTGAAATAAGATGGGCGAGAGAGAGGAAGGGACTCAAGCAAATGTACACTTGTCAGGAGTCCAATTTTATTGAGCCACAGCGGCCTTTTTAAGGGTTAGGGTTAGGGTCTTGGGTGAGGGGGGGCTGGAGGAGGCAGGTGGTGGAAAGTTACAGAATCTTCTTGGCCTTTGGCCTAGGACAATTTGCAGTTATTCTAAGAATTCACGGTATAGTTCTCACGTCTCTGCAGTCACCAGGCAGGATGTTAATTAGTTAGGTGTGGCGGGGTGAGGGGATGGAATCAGTTAGGTATGGCAGGGTGGGGGGATGAGGAAAGGTCGGAAGTTGCTCAGGGCAGAAGTTATCTCAGGGCAGAGGTTATCTCAGGGCAAAGATCTGTTCAGGGCTCATCTCCTCGTCTCCAACATGTGAGGTCATTCATGCCAAGGAAGAAAAGAATGATGTGTAACCTAAAAGTAATTTAATGAAGAAAAAAGATTACAGCAAAACATTGAAGATCTCAAATGTTTAGAGTCCAGAAGAAGGGCTGGGAGAAAAGATTAAAGTGGTCAGAGACACAAATCATGTTGTGGGAACCAATGACAAGTTTGCCTAATTATAAACAGAATGACAAACTAAGTCAAATTCTCCTGGAAAGTGAAATTATATTAGGTCTCAATCAATAATCTTAAGCTTATTAATTTATCTACTAAGTACAGGACAATTCTATTTCTCATTGTTCATCTGACCAATATTTATTTTGTGCCTATTATGGGCAAAAAAAAAAAAAAAATGTTTAGAACACAGCACCCACAAGACAGCCATGATTTCTTCTTCCCTCAATTGCCGGGCTCCTTCCCAGGCAGGTAGGTAATGCCAAGGGAAGGACCAGGCCTGCTGGTTCCTCCCTAGGGGTTGAGAAGGATGATGAGCCTCGGATGACCCAGACCTCTCCTGGCCACCAGAGAAAAACCACACTGAGTCGGGAGTCTTTTCAATGCAGGAACTCGCAGAAACAACTCGCTTTATTACTCTGAGCAGTTGCCTATATCATGTTGGGGACAAAGGCGGGGATTTTAGGATGGGGGAAGTGGTAAGGGCCAATAGTAAACTTTAACTATTGAAATGGTAATTAGAATTGCCACATGGAGGTAGCAGGCCAGAAGCCATTAGGCATCTTTCTGAGTCCTAGCTGGCCAGAGACAGGTTGCCAAACTTTAGCTAGATTCAGGAAGTTCCACTAGGCCTCACACCTGGGCCTTCCAGAGCCCAACATCTCCCCCTTTTGTTTTTGTAAAGAGAATTAGTCACCATGGCCCCTGTCTTAGGTTTTCCCCCTCTGGAGATCTTATCAGTCTTTGGTCACATGGAGGGCAGGGGAGGTGGCAATAGGTTATCTGAGGAACTTTATTCCTGAGTTCCCAGCCTGTGGTAATGTATTGACCTGATGAAGTTTTATTGTCTATAGCCGCTGGTGAATAAATTGTATAATTTTGTTAATTACACAAGGCCCAACTGTGAGGATCAGGAGGAGGGGAAGGAGAAGGAGGGGTCCAGGTAGAGGAAGAAGGTAGGGTAAGAAGTCACGTAAGCCCGTCCACAGCGGGCTGTCCTGGAGGTCCTGTCGCCTCCTCTCCAAGTCTTCCTGGAGCCTCTTAATCTTTTCCTGGCTGATTCCCTATTTATTGGCTTAAAAGTAGCATTTTACCTGTAAAAACAAACATACATCTCCCTTTTCAGCTGTTAGTAGGTCTAGTCCTCTCCAGTTTTGTAGGACTACCTCAGCCAGGAAATCTAGCTCCCAGGAATGATATCTACATCTGGGGTTAAGGTGGCTGGGGCACAAAGGCCCGTCCAATCGATGGGCAGAAAGTCTTAGGCCATCCCGCCTCCACAAACATAAACCATTCCAGAAGGCAGGCAGTGTTGAGCACTGGGCTCAGTTGTGTTAAAAGTACAGGAAGAAGGATGAATGTATCCCAGATCTATACTGGAATTATTAGGGGAAGGCAGGGCCCAAATTCCCAGAGGAAACATTGGGAAAAGCTGGACAGGGATGGGGAAGGTGGCTGAGCAATTTTTTTAAGGTCATATGGGCAACTGTACTGTAAGCAGCCAGAGAGGCCCAGATTGGAGGCAAAACCAGCAATCCTCTGTAAGGGAGGGAGTTAGTTTAGCACGGTGAAGGGCCATTTTAGGAACAGTCCTCAGGGGTGGGACACTCCCTAGATAAGTGATTGTTAGTGTCCCCTTGTTGGGACAAATATTTTAGGTCTGTCGCTGGTACCCCAATGGGTCTTTTATCTTTTTACAAAGATTTTCCACTGACAAAAATTTTATGAGCTTTACATAAGTTTCTATCAAAAAACTCCTTTCTGTTACAGAGTTTTTGTACTTTAATCACTTCTTAGTACAAAGGTTGGGAAACAAACAAACCCTTTGATCTCAGTAATGTAAACATAGATATTAAGGAATGGCCAGCTCTTATCAGTAACATTGAATGTGTATAATCTTGTTTACATGTAGGTGTTAAAGTCTTGCTGTCAAATGGCCCAGAGCTATGGATACAAGGCCAGCCAAATGGTTTTAAACCATTTCCCCTTTTTTATTTATTATTTTTTTATGAACTGGGCCCCTCCAGGCCTCAGTGCAGAAAGGCCGTGTCTGTCTTAGGTTGTCCTCTAAGATATCTAGGTCTTACCCATCATCACTACATGAATTCCATCATTCATGCCCTGTCTTAGGTTGACCTAACTCAAGAGAATCTTACCTGTCTTTGACTACCAGCCTCTGCAGGGGCTTTAAGATAATGTCTCAGGAAGCCTGGGTCGGGTCCGTAGCTGTATTCCATGTACTTCTGCACAGATATCCATAAAGGATCTTAAATAGCATTTAACGAGTATGGGCAGCAGACACAGAATGAGTAAAAGACAATCTCCTGTAGCAGCAAAGCTTTCTATCCGAGAAATGAGAGAATTTTATTCAGGCAAGGCAGACTTAAAGCAGATATTAAGTCATTAGCAGCTTTAGCTGCATCAAAAGTAAGATGATTATTTTGTAAAGACAAAATCTCTGAATGTAATTGAATCAGATCAAATATCTCTTATTTTTTAACACTGTTGACTGTTATATTTTTTAGAAGTAACACAAATCTATTGAAAATTTACATGACACTCCAAACGAGGTTTAACTTTTAACTTTAGTAGATAGAGCATCTAACAGGTGAAACTGTATCTAGGGTAAGGGTCAAGCCCAAGATCTTAAAAGGAGGCACAGTTTGAACTTTCTGAGGAGCTACTTTAAAGCTGTGAGTATGAAGGATAGTTAGACATTAAAAGCACAAGCCTACAACCAAAAGCCACAGCACACTTTAGGAATTCCTGCTAGGCACACTCTGTATATCTTTAGATTGAAATCTGAAACCCACCATCACACCTTAAGATAAACAATTGAATATATTAGGGGCCATTTATTTAAATTACCACATTTCACTTCTGGAGTCTAATAGATTTATAACCATCTCACATTATAAATTGTTAGAAAAAAATTAACATATTTAGGGTAAATAATGGCATATTTAGAGTAAGTAATGCCTTTTTTAGTTGCTTGTGTGGGGGTAAGGATTCCCCTTTTGTTTTTGTAATAGAGACTTGAGAGTTTGATTATATCTTTTAATGATAGCCTGGCCCTGGGGGTAGTATGGAATGCCTGTGGAATATGAGATTTTCCAGGTCTGGAGAAAATCTACAAAGGCCCTGCTTAGGAAGCAGGGGCCATTATCTGTTTTAATTTGATTAGGCAGCCTAAGAGTGGAAAGCACTGAAGTACATGACTAATGGCATGTTTAGATTTTTTTTCCCAGCATGTGCTGATGCCCAGTAGGTGCCGGGAAAGGTCAGTGAGCCCAGTCACCACAAGATGGCGGACTTCTCCCCTGTCCCCACCTGGGTCAGTCCAAGGGGGCCATGTGGCAGTCTCCCAGGAGGTGGATTGTCTGCCATTTCCCAGTAGAGGAGGGTCAGGCACAAGCTGCCAGGAGAGGGGCCATCTATTTAGATTACCAAATTTTGTCCCTGGCTCCCAATAGATTTATAATTACCATGTATTATAAATTGTACTCAGTTTAATTTTAAAGGTCTCCATAGTCTTGACCAATTTAAGATATTAAGATCTGTAAAATTAAACTAGTTAAACACGTTTAACATATAAAGGCATAGAGTAAACATTTTGAACTGGTATAAGGTATAGTAAGGAGAGACTAAAACAATGTATATTGAACCATCATAACCTAAAATTAGTCTCAGTGCCTGTAATTAATTTTAACTTGTTTGAGGTTGTTTTAGCTTAAAATCTTAAATCTCAGCCGGGCATGGTGGTGTACGCCTTTAATCCCAGCACTCGGGAGGTGGAGGTAGGAGGATTACCATGAGTTTTAGGCCATCCTGAGGCTCCATAGGGAATTCCAGGTCAGCCTGGGTTAGAGTGAAACCCTAACCCGAGAAACAAAAACAAAAACAAAAACAAACAAAAACACTCACAAATGTTAAATCTCTTAATTCAATATCTCTAGCTAAGCATATCAGTCTATTACAAATTTAACCTTGATTAAACTCTTTGGGCCTGGGCAGCAGAACACAGCCAGCCTTTATGCCAGTATCCCAGTTCTAACGAAGTTCCCTATAGTCTTTCTTCCCTCTTAGAAATCTTATAAGCTAAGCCTAGAAGTTTAATGCTGTCTGTACTTAGAATTTTTAAACTTTTATCTGAATAGTCCATAAAATTTGGCTTACCACTCCAGAAGACATCTTTAGTTGTAAGCATTAAGTTTATGTCTATTTCTTTAAAACAAAGGTTAAAAAAGATTAACAACCACATGGTCAGGTTCATCTCAGCTCATCAGACAGCTTTAGGTTTGCTGAGATAAATTTCCAGACCAGGTACAGTTATGGAGGAAGGAATATTTATTGAAGCTTACAGATACAGGGGAAGTTCCATAATGGCAGAAAAAGCTGGCCTGCCTTCACAGGCCCAAGCAGAGAGAGAGAAGCACAAGCCTTTAGAATTACAAAAGCCGCTGGTGAACAGAAGGTGAAGGGAAAGAGAAAGGGAAGGAAGAGATGTCAACAAGTAAGTACAGGTTATAGAAGCAAAGTTTAGTGCACTAAATATGAAGACTGACTCATAACTCATGAGGGTGCGCTCACCTGCACACACCCATTACTCCTCAATGACTGCCTCTCACGGGGTGCACTAGTCTGCCGGGGTCCCAGAGCCTCACGATAGGCACCAGTTGCCGGGCTCCTTCCCAGGCAGGTAGGTAATGCCAAGGGAAGGACCAGGCCTGCTGGTTCCTCCCTAGGGATTGAGAAGGATGATGAGCCTCGGATGACCCAGACCTCTCCTGGCCACCAGAGAAAAACCACACTGAGTCGGGAGTCTTTTCAATGCAGGAACTCGCAGAAACAACTCGCTTTATTACTCTGAGCAGTTGCCTATATCATGTTGGGGACAAAGGCGGGGATTTTAGGATGGGGGAAGAGGTAAGGGCCAATAGTAAACTTTAACTATTGAAATGGTAATTAGAATTGCCACATGGAGGTGGCAGGCCAGAAGCCATTAGGCATCTTTCTGAGTCCTAGCTGGCCAGAGACAGGTCACCAAACTTTAGCTAGGCTCAGGAAGTTCCACTAGGCCTCACGCCTGGGCTTTTCAGAGCCCAACACTCAATCTTACATTCTATTGCAGCAAATAGGCAATAAACAGGAAGGAATAAATCAGATGATTTCAAGGAATGTAATGCTGTCAAAATAAAGCTTTCAAAGGTAAATGTTAGAGAGTCGTATTAGGCCAAATAATGTTGGTCTAAGAGTACACACAGGACATTGTTGTCTTTTAATATGTAATTATAAACCATTATTTTTCTTTAGTTGAATGACAGGAAATATGATTTGGGTCAGAATTTAAGAACAATGTGAGCAAAGGCAACAGTGGAAAATCCAAACACAAGATTGTGATGACTGCCAGGCTATGCAAGAAAGAAAATATCATTTATTCTATATACTGTGCCAAAACTACACCATGCACACATGAATGCATGTGCATGCACACACACACACACCCCAGATCATGTGAATAGAGCCTGACATTCAGAGAAAAATATAAGGTTAGAGCAGGAAAAGTTTTAAGGCTAAGCATCCTGTACTCTTTGCTTTGACTAAACAAGTTGTAAGACTTTCCCTAGTGATCACTAGACATGAGAATATTTTGCAACCACCTCATTATATGAAGAATTCTCTTGTAGGCCAAGCTAGTCTTCATAGAGCCACCTCTACAATATAGTGTCAGATGTTTGTTATTTTAAGGATCTAATTCTATACTATAGCAATCAAACAGCTGGAGTTTAAAATGATATCAGCACCAATAAAAATTACTTCCCTTGTTTTCTTTATAACTGGACAAGTATAAACTTGTCCCATTCTCTCATTTCAAGCTAGTTCATATCCTTAATTTTCCTCATCTGTTAATCAAAACTAACTGGTGATTCCTTGGACTTTCTTATATATAATACCTTGGACTTCCTTCTGCATGATACTTACCTTCCTAGAGGAGATAACTCGGGTTGAAGCTATTTGAGTGCTTACCTCATCTATTACTGTTGTCTATAAGGCAGAACACAAAAAGTTTTTTTTTTTTGTTTGTTTTTTTTTAATATGATCCTTTAGAGCAAAAACTGAAGCCTGGAAGAGTCCATGAGCCCAATGGGAGAAGCTTGTCCCACTGAAAGCCCAAGTCTTAACTCCTCTTATGTTCAATGCGAATATTTTCCTCCAAAGCACACTCTTTCAAGTAAAAATGAGGAGTGGAGGCTGGATTATTTAAGGGAGGCTAATTTTAAAGGAGAAAAGTAGATTTTTTACAACGTCTATATGCCTTAGAGCCAATTGCAATAGATGTGAAATATTCTTAACAGTATCCAGTAGCTGGTCTCACTTATAGTGTATCAGCTTCACAAACAATAAGTTTCAACCATTTACTGAGAACCACATTTGTCCGATTTTTTATTAAATCAGCACAAAAACTGAGAAATTTTTCTCATGAACTGAACCTTCAATGGTGGAAACCTACAGACCTCTGTTTTATGACCAATCCTGCAGATCCTTGGGAAATTAGTGATAAGGAGTAAAGTTTTCCATAGAGTCCATTACCTCTGGTTGGAAGTTCTCAGCCATGGTCATTGAAAGTATGCTGCCATCAATATGAGAGAGGGGTACAGTTAGGGCAACTGAACTCCTGAAGGTAAAATAATAAAAAGGCAGGAAAGTTTGCATTTGCTAGAAATCAAGGATTATTTGACTTCTTATCTCTTGCCTAGTTCCCTAGAGCTGTTTCTCCACAAAACAATTAGGGCCCCTCCTGGGAGGGAGGTTTTTCATAGGAAGCATTGTGGTTGATCAAGTTCAGCCCCCAGAACTTAGTGTCAGGGCTAGCCTGTTCCTGAGACAGCCCCTGGCCCTAATCAACCAGCTGTCCCTCTGGTTCACCTGAGCCAGAAGACAGCCCACCACTATAAGGTTATAAATAACTTTGCAAGAAGAGGAAAGGCTCTCTAATCTCTTGGGAACTTCCAGCTGTGGGTGAGTTTTCCCCTCTGCTGGGCCAGGACCTGGGCCTGGGCCTGAACATACACAGAGGCAGCCCAGCACAGCCAGGAGAGCCCCCTAGCCCTTACCCTCCACATGGGTTCTTTATTCCCTTCAGCTCCCCAGATGGCAGGAGCTGCTTGAACTTTCTTTTCTCTCCTTTTTTTTCCATTTTTTCTTTCCAGACCCTCCACATGGGATCTCTAGCCATGTGGGTTTCGTTCCTTGGCTCTGTATACCTCTTGATAAGTATAATAATTTAATAATTATCTTTCTCAGTCTTCTTTGCTATTCAATTCTTTACTTAAAATTAGAAATTTATCTATGGTGTGGGGTTCAAAGACTTTCCTGGACTCCTACCCCCCAATTACTGATCCTAATTGTGAGAGGCCATAGTGTAGAATTATTTTATATCCCATTTCTTTAGAATAAAAATCAACAAGTGGTGTATGTCATCAATTTAGATATATGCCAATATAAGAGGGAGGGAAAATCCCTGCTGAGACTTTTTTCTGTATAGTTTTCTCACCAACCAACGAGAGGTAGTATTCAGTCCAAAAAAAAGGTTGAGGTGTGTGTGCTGGGCATGGTGTCACATGTCTTTAATCCCAGCACTCAGGAGGTAGGTGGATTGCCATGAGTTCAAGGCAACCCTGAAACTCCATAGTGAATTCGTGAATTCCAGGTCAGCCTAGGCTAGAGTGAGACCCTACCTTGAAAAACCAAAAAAAAAAAAAAAAAAAAGATTGAGGTGTGCTCTATCAAACACGGCCAAACACCAAAGGCTCCTTAGAGGACAAGCAAGTAATATATTTATGAATAATACAAGATCACCTGTACTTAGGTCCAATAGTCAGATCTCCCTTCTAAGTCTTCATCTATATTATATAAGTATTTCCTATTTTAACTGTCTGACATTCTACAGAGGAGTACTTCCAAAATTAGAAACAGTTTTATTACCATTTGTAGTTATCCTGCCTCATGTATAAATCTATTTGACAAGAAGAGGAATCTGTTTGCTATGAAGTCTTTTCTTCACACTGCCTGAATATGTTGCCTTCAGTCTCCTCAGGTGTGAAATACTAGCAAATCAAGATTCATTTGGGTTAACAAGCCCATTCTGAAAGGTAAATAACTCTAAGAGAATTAACTTAACAATTAAGTCCTTTATGGAGAGTGCACTGGCTGCTTTGTCAGATTACTTCTCTCCTAAACTCTAGTGAGATAATCCCCAGAGTAATGATCACTTTAATAGAAGAGAATGAAAAGAGAGGAGCAATCTTAGACTATGGAGAGATGAGCTATAACTAAATAAATGCTTGGGTGGCCACTAAAGTGGGAGAAAAGGGTTGACAGCAGCCAGAAAAGATGACTTAGAGAAGAGAGGTAAAGAAAAAAATTATGATTGCTGGGCGGGGGGGGAGGGGGAAGACTAGCCTTGCTACCAATGTTAACTCTAGTATTTCCTCTGATAACCATATATATGCAATGTTTGAGTATAAGCTATTAAAAAAATAATTCTCTGAATTGGGAAGCACATAAACAAAAGCAATTTATGTGGTACAGTCCTGGAAACTGAAAGTTCGAGGTAAGGTTATAAAAATTGCTGAGACCTAGCAAGGGTTTATTCAGGTTACACATGATCTTCTTCTCACTGTGGCCTCATGATATAGGAAAATACTCACCAGGGTCCCTTTTGTAAAGCTCTAGTCCTGCCTCATAAGGGCTTCATGACCAATTCACTCAGAAACCCACATCCTAATATTATCATGTTGGAGGATAGGATTTAAATGTATAAATTTATGCAGAGTGCATTTGGTCCATAACTAATAGAGTCTAATGTAAGATTCTTCTCAAAAAGATAAAAATACAAAGCAGCCTTTATCTCTCCAGAGATACACATAGACACAAATCATCTGCAAATCCATCAACTGTGTGATTTAAAAATCTCCATAAATCTTTCTATTCTAAATCTGGGAAATAGCTAAAAGGAATAAGATGTATTTTTCTGGTATTTTCCAATAGTCTTACAGATTTCAAATGGGAAAAAAAAGTAAGTCAAAAGGCATATGAGTTTATGGAGGTGTGCTGTCAGTGTGGGGATCAAATGTGGGGCATTTATCTTGATTCACTCATGCCTACACTTCTCAGACCATTATTCTAGTCAGCCAAGGCCAGAAATAAACACATTTTCAGACTCAATTCAAGCCATCTTTCCTTCAATATTCTAGAGGTTTGACAGGCCTCTAGAGAAGCTGTACAGTGAGTATATGGAAGGCTTAAGAAAACCAGTTTTTACCAGACGCAAGAGTCAAATGAAGTCATTTTAACTCTCTTACTTACTCTGCAGCTCAGAAACATTTTGCTAAAAGATTATTCATAGCTATGGACACCAAATAAAAGACTTGAAAACTGCCTGTGGTGAGAGCTGCTTTGAAAATCACAAACGGGGCTTAAGGAGCATGGTGGTGACTCTCAGCAGCACAGTGACTCAGTGGATCTGAGAGGGCTCCAGGGACTTCTGTTTTCACACCAGAGCTGCCCCCATGGCTTTGCTATGCAACTCTGGGCAATCTTTTAATCTGTTTCAGCAGTACTATGCTCCTTAAATTGTGAGTTAATCAGCAACCCTTTGGAGGAGAAACTAATTTAAGTGATTTATAAACAAAAGGTTCTATAGTGTACAACAAATAATAAACAGAAAGGCTTTAAGCCCTTGGTGGCATGAGTCAGTTCCCTACCTCATACCTCCTCTGTCAGGAACAGAGTCTTGGTCTGCCAGCAAGCCAAGAATCCCTCATCCTGCTATGATGTAAACTCTGAAGATGTTTTAATGAACTTTGGAATCCATACGCCAAGTCAACTGAATAAGTAAAGCCTGAAGTTAACTTTTCCTACAGCCCATTCATTAGGTCCACTTAGTGATGTCCCTACACCCTAGACCTACAGCCAATGAGTGCCAAACCCAGCAGCCTAGAAACAACCAGACCCACACCAAACCCAGCATTTCATGACTAGGCAAAGGCTTTTTCTTTAGCTTCTGGAAATAGCCCCAGAAACACTTGGAAGTTCATAAAGTCTTCAGCATGCATCGCCAGTATAGTGGGCTCACTTTTAGGGTAAATTTAGAGTAAATGTCTAGTAAAGAAATAACTTGGTTTGTTGGTAGTTCTATAGTTATCTTTTGAAGGAATCTCCATGTTGATTTCCATAGTGGTTGTACAAGATCACACTCCCACCAACAGTGAATGAGGGTTCCTCTTTCCCCATATCCTCACCAACATTTGTTGTCATTTGATTTTTCAATGATTGCCATCCTTAATGGAGTAAGGTGGAATCTCATAGTTGTTCTAATTTGCATTTCCCTGAGGATAAGGATGTTGAACATTTTCTTAAGTGTGTGTTAGCTATTTGTATTTCTTCCTCTGAGAAACCCTTATTCCGTTCTCTATCCCATTTTTTTGAGTGTTGTTTGACTTTCTTTTTTATTGTTTAGTCTTTTGAGTTCTTTGTAGGTTCTCGATATTAAGCCTTTGTTAGTGGTATAGCTAGTCAAACTTTTCTCCCATTCTTTGAGTAATCTATTCCCTCTGCTTCTAGTATTTTTGTGCAAAAGCATTTTAGCTTCATGAGATCCCATTGGTTGGGTGATTGTTTAAGTTCCTGGACTACTGGGGTATTGGCCAGGAAGTCCTTCCCCACTCCTTTATTGTGGAGAGTTTCTGCTACATTTTATTCCATTAGTTGAAGAGTTTCAGGTCTTATATTGAAGTTAAATCCATTTGTAGTTGATTTTTGTGTGTGGTGTGATGAATGGGTCTAGTTTCACTTTTCTACATGTGGTTATATGATTTGTCCTACACCATTTTTTGCAGATGCTGTCTTTTCTCCAGTCTATGTTATTTGCACCTGTGTCAAAAATCAAGTAGGTAGAGTTACTTGTCCTAAGGTCTAGGTCTTCAATTCTGTTCTACTGTACTATTTTAATGCCAGTTCCATGCTGCCCCCCCCCCCACATGGCTTTGTAGTATAGCTTTAGAATATGGTGATATTTCCAGAGGTGATTGTCTTGCTGAGGAAATGTTTGGATATCCAAGGCCTGCCATAATTCCATATGAATTTAGAAATCTGTTTTCTTCCTATCTCTGTGAAGAATGATGATAGAATTTTTGTTGGTATTGCATTAAATCTGTATATTGCTTTGTAGAATTTCCATTTTCACAATGTTAATTCTGTCTATTCAGGAGCATGGGAGGACTTTCTATCTTCACAAGTTCTTCTCAATTTCTTTTCTTTCTAGTTGCACTGCATGTTGTAATTGGGTGAGGAGTTTTAAATAATGGAGAAAACACCTTCCAGAAGCTATACTAGCAGAAGATCTCTAGGTCTGGCTGACCTGGAATTCACTATGTAGCCTATAGGTGGCCTTGAACTCACAGTGATCCTCCTATCTCTGCCTCTGGAGTGATGGGATTAAAGGTGTGCACCACTATGCCCGACTTAACAGGTTTCTAGATCTTCCCTTGAACTATATATGAGGAAAAGGAGTCCTTGAGTAGGTGTGTCACTGTTTTTAGAACCAAAGGACCAAAAATCAGGCAAACATGGGATGCCAAGAAGTAGAGAAATGATAAAAGTTTACTCATAAATTCCACGTCCATATTAGACACATGTTAAGTGCCAGGCACAGTGGAGAATGCCTGGGACCTCAGCACTTTGGAGATAGAGGCAGCAGGATCAGGAGTTCAATCCAGGCATCAGCTACATAGTGGGAGGCCAGTTTATACTAGGTCCCCTGTCTCAAAAAATAATAGACATATGTTAAAATGACCCTTGTCATAAGCATTGTAGGACAAACTACTGCTTTTAAGGCAAAAAGTACTCTCGGAAGCTGTAGTTCTGAACTCTATACTAATATCTGGGTGCCTTGGACACTGGATATTAAACACAACAATGAAGTCATCTGTGAGGCATGAGAAAACACTTCAGAGGTATTCTGCTACCCGGTAGGCAGTGGATTAGTCAAGGTAACGGGTGGTACCTGAGACAGTAATGAGCTTAGGCAAATGTCCTCCCTAGAATGGTCTTCAAGCAGGGAGGATATGCTGCTGGAGGAAGGGGAGCCCTCACATCCACAGTCACTGTAGCATGCAGCAAGCAGGAAGGTGGCTTCAGGCCATGGCTGGATGACAGCACGTTCAAGGTGCCCAGCTCTGGAGTGAGGCCCTCTTTCAAAGTTTCTTTCTTCACTGAGATGATGAGTTCAGGATGATCATTCTTAGAGGGGTGGTGGGGGCTTTCTTGACTTTCACTACCACACCACTTTGGCTTTCAGTCTCAGAAGGGATCTCTAAGACTAGAGGCTTGGTGTATACATGGTAAAAATGAATGAGTTCATTAATGGCTTCCAGCTTGGCTGATGAGGGCTCCACTGACAGATAGAGGAAGGCTGGTAAGGAACTAGGTCCTTCTTGACAGACCTCTGGGAGTTCCTTAGACTGGTAGACTCTGGGAAAAGGCATTTGAAGAATATAATGGGGTTCAACTTGTACATAATACCAAGCAGAATATCATACTCAGTGTCTGAAGAGTCAACACCATCAGAATCCGTGGGGAGATGTTCTGGGGGCGGAGGTGACAACTGGGCCTGCACCTGCTGCGGATTTGCAAGTAGTCTAAGTGCCGCGGACTCAGCAGACTCGGCCACCAGCCTCATTCCATTCCTTTCTGCCACTTCCTCCTCTTCAGTAACCAGGGCATCCATCTGCAAGCACAGTCTCAGCTCCTGGTTCTCAAGCACAAGGCCATGAAATTTCCCTTGTAAAAGCTGATTTTTCTTGAAAAATCTTTTGGTTCTCTTCTTCCAAATCTATTAGTTGCTGTTCCAGTTCACTCATGTGCGCTTTCTTCCTGTCTTGGGCAGTCTGCATGCAGCCACTCCATTTTCCAGTTTACTCCTCAGCACCTGTGGGGGCAGTCTGGCCAGATAGAAGTGGCATTTTGGGAAGCCAGGAGGCCACAGTTGGTGATGCCCACACCACCATGATCACAGACCATCTACCTCAATTTATTTATTGAGCATTTTTATGTTTTGATTGTATAAGTCTTTCACATCCTTGGTTAGTGTTATACAAGGTATTTGGGTTTTTTGTGGCTATTTGAAATGGGACAGCCTTGCTGATTTATTTTTCTGTATATTTGTCCTTTGTATGTAGAAAGACTACTGATTTTTGTGTGTTGATTTTGTATCCTGCCACATTGCTCAAGGAATTAATTGCTTTTCAATGTTTTGAGGTAGAGACCTTTGAATCACTTAGGTGTAGAATCATGTCATCTGCAAATAGGGCTAACATGACTTCTTCCTTCCAATTAGTATCCCTTTTATTTCTTTCTCCTGTCTTATTCCTTGGGATAGGAATTCTAGTACTACATTGAAGAACAGAGGTGAGAGTGGACATCCCTGTCTTGTTCCCTATCTCAATGGAAACTCCTTGGGTCATTCCCCATTAAGTATTATTTGGGAATTATGTGCTTTGGATGTAGCCTGTATTGTGTTGAGATATAAACTATCCATGACTATTCTCACCAGCATTTTTATCATGAAGTAATGTATTTGTTAAAGGCCTTTTCTGCATCTATTGAAATGATCTTGTGATTTAAGTTTATTATGTGGTGTACTACATTGATGGATTTCTATATGTCGAACCATCCCTGCTTCTCTGGGATGAATGCTGATTGATAAATGTAGATAATGATCTTGATGTGTTGTTGAATTCAGTTTGCAAGGATTAGGTTCAGGACCATTGCATCTAATTTCTTCAGATATATAGGTGTACAGTTTTCTTTCCTTGCTATATTTCTGTCTTGTTTTGGTGCTAGGGTGACGGTAGTTGGGAAGCATTCCCTGTTCACTGATTATGTGAAACAGTTTGATAAAGATTGGTTTCCTCTCTTCAATGATGGTTTGATAGAATTTGGCCAAGAAGGTCCTGGACTTTTCTTTTTGGAGAGGTTTGGATTACATTTTCAGTCTTCATGGATATAATAGGTTTGTTTAGGAGATGGGTTAGTTAGCTTTTTGTTGCTATGAGGAAAACCACTTATATGGGGCAATGTTTGTTTGGGCTCATGGGTTCAATTTAACAGGTTGAGCCTGAGACAAGGAAGAATGACATAACAATAGAAACATGTTGTGGAAAGGGCTAGTCAACTCACGGTGGCAAGGACAGAAAAGGGAGATACCAGGAATGAGATATACACAGAAAGAAGAGCCCCTCAATAACTTACATCCTACCAGGCAGCCCCACCTCCCAGAAGCCCACTAAGCTGTGAGCCAACAAACCAATAAAGTTGGAGCTTCTGAGCACTACTATGCTGGGGGAAAAGCCTTCAGGAAACATTTCATATGTAAACCACAATAATTTTTTAAATGCAAAACTAAAAGTAATCCCAATACCCTGATCATTAAGGATCATGCACAAAGCCATGCAGTTGGGCTTAAAATTGTCCATTATATATGTGGATTGTTGCTGTTCATCATTTTAGCCCTACTTCCTTTGTGTGGGTAATCTTAACCCTGGGACCTACAACTTCAGGGATTTGTGTCCTTAAACTTTCTCTTACCATCACCCAAATTACACAGATGTATGGTAATTTGGCTTTTTAACAAGTTACAATATTCACAGATACTGCACAATTTCACCACATTAATTAACTCTCATCCACACACTCCCAAAGGTAAAGAAGGAACAAAAATTCCAATTACAGAATCCATTTGCTGAGAAAACTGAGTTCCCTGTCAGTGGAACCTCTCATATTTTCCTAAACTTTCCCTTGAGTTTGGCAGTTTACAGTTATAGCAATTCTTATGATCAAGTTTCTCTTCTGTTACTTCATCTCACATTCCATCCAGATGTTCTCTTTGATTTCTATGTCATCGTTCCCTTGGTTTTGCTATCAAAAGTGACAGTTGTTATAAGCTTCCATGTAATGTTGTGTGTTATCAACTGTTTCAGGGATGTGTGCATTCAATAGTTTGTTCTTCACTCATTATACCTCTTTCCTTAGAAGTTTAAAAGTCAAGTGTATAAAACACTCTAGTTCAGTACTGTAGAAAACTATAAACGTACTGAAAAGCATAACTCCTTGCTGAATAGTGCTTTTTCTCTGATGATGGTAAGAATGTCATGAATAAAATTGTATGAATTTTTAGATAAAAATCCTATATAATTCTAAAACAATATAGTTTGATAATTTTGCTATGTACAGCTATAGATCATGACGGAATATCAATAATGACATACAACACAAAAAGGACTGTATTTGAGTTCTTCAATTTATTCCTCTAATTTTACTGTGCAACTGCCTCGTGCTAACTGATTTATTAGCCAGTTTACATATTTATTTTTCTATGCATGAGTTGCTATTTACTCATAATGTTGGGAAATGACCGAATACATCAAAATAATACAGATTTGAGAGTTTGTTCACGGTAAAGGAGGAGTTTGGTTCAAAGGTAACTAACTGTAGAGCATCAGTGCCAGAGTTATAAGTGACAAGTATGTTAAACTCAAGTCTTTAATATACTGACCACCTACTGTGCAATAGAAACTGTTAAACTTAGAGTTACTGATGGTTAGGAGACTATAGTTTCTATGGACAAAACTATTTTGGGGCTGGAGAGATGGCTTAACAGTTAAGTCGCATGCCTGTGAAGACTAAGGATCCCAGTTCAATTCTCCAGGTCCCACATAAGCCAGATGTACATGGTGACACATGAGTCTGGAGTTCATTTGCAGTGGCTAGAGGCCCTGACACGCCTATTATCCCTCTCTCTCTCTGTCTCTCTCCCTCCCTCTCTGTCTCTAATAAGTAAATTAAAAAATAAAATCTTTATTAAAAAACTACTTTGTGTCACAATAGAACTATAAATATGCTTAAAAATAGTAACAAAGCTGGAACGTCCAGCTATGCCAGTTGGTAAATAAGGAAGAAATTACACACACACACACACACACACACACACACACACACACACATATCCCAATGAACCAAGCAACTGGAGAACATTCACTTTAGGATACAACTTCCTTCCCAATGTAATCTGGCCAATCTAAAGTCAACAGGTACTTGATAAAAAATAATGTAGGTAAGTATCGCAAACACTACTTAAGGGAATGAACAGACGGCACAGTGGATAAGAGCATCTTGTGCAAGCTTGAGGGCTGGAAACCACCTGAGTTTAATTCCTTGGTACCTATGTGAACAGCTGGTTGTTGCCATATACATCTGTAACACGTGGCCTGTGGGAAGCAGAGACTAGAGTCAGTCACTGAGACTACTGAAAGTGAAAGCTCCCAAATCCATGAGAAACTTCATCTCAAGGAAACACAGATTAATAGTGGAGAACACCAGATGATCTGGCCTCTGCATGTATACACAGGATGCATGCACATCAAACAGACACACTGTATCACACAGATTACATGGCATATAAAAACACTAAAATGAAGATGTAAATGAATTTATGGTATATCATTCAATTATAAGATCAAGATTTGGAAAAACTAGCTTATATTTAAATAAATCATAACAGTGGTTGTTTCTGCAGTGTACTGATTAGAAAGAAGTACAAAAGAATTTTCTTGGGTGATGAAACACTTTATGTGTGTATTGTGAATGTTTGTTACAGAACAATATACATTTGTCAAAACATTCAATTGTGCATTTAAGATCACCTCAGTCTTTCCATCTTTGTTTTATGTTTGGATTCTTAGCCCTGCAGGCCTGGGGCATATTGTATCAGTAAATTCTTGGAGGACAGGATAGTAGAGAGTATCTGTCCATCACAGTTTGTCTACTTTCTATCAGTAACAGTACCCTTCAAGTCCTAGAGGCCATGATGGCTCCCCAATAAACACATACAATTCATTCTTATTGTTACCATTTTATATGAATATTTCTATTTTGTCTTATCAATGTACAGGCTAGGCCACCTCATCCAGGAATAAAGGAAGGCCTAAAATAGATTCTTTTAATATTTTGCCAAATGAAAAGCCATATGGAAAAGATAAAATTGAATTTGCTCTTCACACTACACACCTGTGTGAATATCAAGTGAATTGGAATGAGAAACCTCCTAAGTTTAAGAAAAAAGAGAGAGAAATAGATGAATTTATAACCCAGGAATAGATAAAATTTTTCTTTGATTCAAAATCATGCAAGGTCACAGCCAAGGGGAGTAACACACAATACAGAAAGCACTGGGACCTGAGTTCAGTTCCTGAAGACATTGGCAGAAGCAGGTGGACAAAATAAAAAACAAAGGGGACTTCACTGCTGGACATGGGGGCAAACGCATGTAATCCCAACACTTCGAAGGCAGAGTCAGAAGTATTGACATGAATTTGAGGCCAGTCTGAGCTACTAGGCCATCTTGGGCTAAAGAATGAGGCCCTATCTCAAAAAAGATTTCGACATAACACAGAAACTTGATGACTTTAGCTATATAAATGTTCATGTATGAAAATTGTCAATAATAAATTATAAGATAAAAGTTTACATCACAAAGAAATTGCATACAATGTAAATAATTGATAACCCAGGGAAAATGTAAACCAGATCACACAGTTTTGTATACCTCATAATTCTAGCACTTCTAAAATTGAGAAGAAAATGATCAAGGGTATAAAACAAAAATTGGCAACCAATACAAATGGCACAGAAAAAAAAAACAGTATAACATTAAGCACTCACTTGCATGTAGGTATAATACTCACTATCATTCACAATTAGTGAAATGGAGATCTTAAAATATATTATGTAATCTTAATTATAGCACTAATGTTTGCATTTCTCTCCTTAAAGTATGCCATGCTTCTATTTTAGAGCAGCTATAGGATAAAGTAAATGTGTAGTTGTGTTAATGTCAATAAGCATAAAGGTCTTCAGTTTGAAAGGGAAAGGCCATTAAATTAAGAAAAATCTCACATCTTCAAATTAACCTGTTGGGGCTGGAGTGATAGCTCAGCAGTTAAGGGTCTATTGCAGTCCGGTTCGCATTGCTGGTAGAAATCACCCAACCAAGAGCAGCTTCTGGGAAAAAGAGATTTATTTTGGCTTACAGGCTCGAGGGGAAGCTTCATGATGGCAGGGGAAAACGATGGCATGAGCAGAGGGTGGACATCACACCCTGGCCAACAGAAGGTGGACCACAGCAACAGGAGGGTGTGCCAAACACTGGCACGGGGAAACTGGCTATAAAGCCCTTAAGCCCGCCCCCAACAATACACTCCCTCCAGGAGGCATTAATTCCCAAATATCCATCAGCTGGGAACCTAGCATTCAGAACACCTAAGTTTATGGGGGACACCTGAATCAAACCACCACAGGGTCCTACCTGCAGAACCTAATGGCCTGGGCTCGATTCTCCAGGACCCATGTACAGCCAGATGCACAAAGTGGTATGTACATCTGGAGTTCATTTACAGCAGCCGGGGGTCCTGGATCACCCATTCTGTCTGTTTGTCTCTTCTCTATCTCTATCTTCTTGGAAAATAAATAAATAAACATTAAAAACCCATAAATATTAAAATTACTTTACCTCATCTAAAAAATAAACATCTTCTATTTGCCTACTAAAAAGACCTGAAAACAGTGGAATCTCAAGAGCACTGAGCAGCCCTAAGATATAGGTGGTGAACTTCACTTTCAATGCCTGACCAAATGGAGGGAGAATGCTTTGGACATGTTGAAACAAAGTCTACCATATATCATACTTCACCTAGTAAGTGTTCATCTTTCTATACAATAATTATTATGGTTAACAATTGTAGAAGGATTGTTTAAAACTCACCATTTTACAATGTCTATGAAATAATTTTCAAATATTAAAAGTATTAGGAGAAAAGTTGACATGATAAAACATCATTCTGCATTACTAGACACCAGAAAAAACAGATATTATATGTTTCTGTGTGTTAACCTGAAGTACAAAATGTTATATATAAAATTTAGATAAAAACTGAGTATCAATCTAAGCCTTTGTATTTAGCTGCAGCTTTCAATAATGTAGTTCATGACAGAGAATATAAAATTTTGCCCAAAGAGGGCTGGAGAGATGGCTTAGTAGTCAAGTCACTTGCCTGCAAAGCCAAAGGACCTGGGTTTAGTTCTCCCACTTACAGCCAGATGCCCAAGGCGGCACAAACATCTGGAGTTTGTTTGCAATGGCTAGAGGCTATGGTGTGCCCGTATTCATAGTCTCTTTCTTTCTCTCTTTCTTAAATGAGTAAATAAAATATTTTTGAATTTTTTTTTCCTTAAGAAACAAATTAAGAACATGGAAAATTCTGTAGCACAAGGCCAACCAGTGTCAACAAGTCAATGGCAGGTGAAGCAAAAAAGAAGGAACGACTATTTTAAACTCATATTTCCAAAGACAGAACAAGATGGGGAAGCAGGAGGTGCTTTCTTCATACTTTCCTAACAAGAAGGCAGTTATCCAGGAATGAAAGCTGCCTTGGGGTGGCTGGGGGTGGTGCCCAGAACCCAATTAACCTGCAGAAATACAAAGGAGGGAAACATGGAGAATTGCTGCAAAGAAACATCACTGGGGAGAGCAGCACACCTTTGAAGCAGGAGCTGATAGAAACTAAGAAGAGCAAGGCTGTCAGTACCAGCCACATGCTAAATGGCACTGTAGTCCCCAGAGGTTGCTCTGCAGGGAGTCCTGATGGCCTGTGCTACTGATGACCTAAAGAGCTGCCATGGCAGTTTAAGACTCCCCACAGCTTACATAATGAAAAGCCCCTAGGTGCTCATCAGCATGGACCTCAGGGCTCTCCTCCACAGAGTACTTGTAATTCTGGTATTGAAATAATCAATAGTTATCAATAGTTAGTTCTATTTCTGCCATGGGGGAGCGAAAGAGAGAGAGGGACAGGAATAGAGGGAGAGAGAAAGAGGAGTATTGTGTACTAATTATCTTAAGAAGAAGCTACTCTTATGCCCCTTTAGGATGGAGACGGCCACTACCTTAACACTCCACAACTCAGATCCTAGAATGGATGCAAGTGTACCCATGCTCAAGATTCCAGCCTTACTGTGAGTCCATCAGCCCACTAAAACCACAACCACAGTGAATCAGCCCATGCCCCAGACCACAGAGTCAGGAGGATACCTATATGCTTACTCCAAACCCTGGCCCACATGCACCTGTGCTGTGAACACTGGAGCCATTGCTATAGCAGCCACACAATGTCCTGGATCTCAGAGCCATAATGGCATTGTGCATAACTGAGCCCCAAGCCCCAGCTGTCAGCAAGCACTGTCCTTACACATTGTCATCTGTGCTGCAGGGGGAGTAAAGGATCCCAAACACTAGTACTACCACATCTTCAGACCATGGGGCAATTGATCTCCTCCAGTGTACCCGACTCCAGATTCCACCTCTGTGGCCATTTTACAGATGCAACGTGTCAAAAATTAGTGACACCATCACCTTATGTATCCTTTTTGCACTGGAACTGGCATTAAGAATGAGCTCCTCACCCATGCCTGCCTCCCTGGAAGAAAAAGGAATTAGAAGGATCCAGAAGCTTTTGTCATCAGAGACCACAAAGGCCACAGCCCTGGCCACCAAGAACAACAGCTGTCTTTGCCAGTGTTAGCCTCAGGCAGCATGCCAGAGCACCTTCACTGTGTCTGATCCCCAACCATACCATCAGTCATCACACCTCCATATGGATAATGATCTGGCCCCACATCAAACCAATCAAGTCTACATATTACTCAGACTTTCATCACCATAACAAAATACCTGAGATACACACCTCAAAGGAGAAAATACTTATCTTGGCCCACTGTCTCAGAAGTTTCTGTGCATGACCACTCAGGACTGTGACAAAGCAGTTCATCATTGTAAAAGGGGTTAATGAAAGAAGTTACTTACTGCATGGTGGCCAAAGGCAAAAGTAAGAGAGAGAGAAGTGGGCTGGAGTTCCAACAACCCCTTCAATGGCATGAACTCAGGGACCTAGCTTCCTTCCTCTCTTTTGGAACTTGTGTGCTAGAGAAATGGGAAACTTGATGCTTGCAACTGAGGGTGCCTTCTGGAGTGGTAAGCCACGTATTGTGGACTATTCTGATGAGACTTTGAAAATGTTAAGTGCAGAAAGAAGTGTGTTTGCAGACTTTGGCTTATGAACTTTCTAAAGGGAATGAAAGACTACAGAGGGCTTTGTTGTAACTGGGCTACTGACATAAGAGCTGGCTGTGTCTTGCTGCTCATGCCCCGGCAGTTTGATCAGGGTTAAATTTGTAATGGACTGATGTGCTTGGCTAAAGATATGGGACTGAGAGATGTAAGATGTAAAATTGGAGAAATTAAGAGCAGCTTAAAAATTTACTGGGTTTAGGTTACTGAAGTTGCTATTGTTAAATATATTAACAATGTTAAGAAAGATGGCCTGTTTCACACTAAAACAGTGTAGCGAATGCCTGAGGTGATTTCATCCCAGAACAACTGGATGGTAGGAACGCACTCTTTTGAAAGGAGATGTGAAAAATAAAAATTTGCTCTTCAAGGTCATGATTTATTTCATTCCTGAATTAAAAAGATAGCCTGGTACTAGTACATGAAAATTGCTTGAAAGGTCAAAAAGTACATGCAACACGGTGCCACGAGCTGCTGCTGAGAGGTGGCGTGAAGCAGGGACTAGTCACTCGGATGGAGATGCTGGTGGCTGATAAAGCCATTGGAAGATGGACCATGTTTTGCATGGAGATGCAAAAATGTTTTTGATATACCAGGAATGTACAAGGGCTACCATGAAGCTCTGTTGGCATGGGATGGAATATATTTCCCTGGCTAGTCAGCCCAGCTATAGGGGTAAAATCAGTTAGGAGACTGTCAATCACTGGTTATGGTATTGGACTTGAACTGCAGAAATTTCATGTTTGCTTGATGGCTATTGAGTTTGTATTGTTCCAGTCTCTCTCTGTTATGCCTTATAACAGCTGGAAATGTTTACTCTGTGCTTTTACATGTAAAAAGTATATATTTTGTTTTTATTTAACAAGACTCACAACTAAGAGACTATTTTAAATCTCAGATGAGACTTGGGACTTTAAAACTATCAATGTGAGATGGTTATAAATCTATTGGAAACTAACGGAGAATGTGGTGCTTTGAATAGATGTCTCCCAATCGACTCAGGAGTTCAGTAAAACTTGTAATTTATATCTCCAGCCACTTGGCTAAAGGAGGTGTCACTGTGGGTGGATCCAAGGGACTAGCCCTAAGATGTGGGGGTGGATTTGGAATTCTAATCAAAAGTATACAAGGTACCTGAGCTCTGTCATTATGGAGTTCATGAAGTGTGCTTGCTTATGGTGTTGGTGGTGGCTTTTCTCTCTGAGTGTTCCTATGAAAGTAGTCCAGCTTCTTCTGCCATTATAGAACTTCCTCTCTATCTGTAAACTCCAATAAATTCCCTGCCTTCTATAACTTGTGCCTGGTTTGGAAGTTCATCCCAACAGTATAAGACTGTCTACTACACATCATAAAAGGTACATATTTTTTTCAAAAACATCACCAAAGACCTATTAATTTTGAATTCCAAGTAATTGTTGGAATAAACCTAATAAACTATAAGATAACTTTGGTAGATAATGCAATATCACAAAATAACACAAAAAAATTGAGAAATTCAATGAATAGATAGAAATCATTAAAAGAACCAAATAAAAATTTTGACATTAAAGAATACAATTAATGAAATAAAAATATAATAATGATTAGCAACATCAGCTTAATCAAGTAAAGGAGAGGATCAGTCAAATCAAAGATAGGTTGTTTCAAAATATGCAATGAAGAAAGCCTACAGGGAATGAAGAAAGTCTTTAGGGTTCATGGGACACCATCAATAGAACTATACTCCTCTTACTGAAATCTAACAAATAAAAGGCAGAAGTATATCCACTTACCCATTCTTTCTCTATTTTTCTCTCTCTCTCTCTCATTTTCTCTTGCTCTCAATCTCTCTCACAAATAAATAAAAATTATTTAAATTAATACATAAAGGTTAAAAGCGGTTTTACTTGTATGGGGGGAGTGGGGAGGTGTGTGTGTGTAAGAACCCATGCTCATGTATGTGTGTGCATGAGGAGGGCAGAGTAGATACATGTGTGTCACCCTTAGAAACTCCATCCACTTTTATCTGAGACTGGATGTCCCAGTGGCCTGGAGTTCACCATCTAGGTGAGACTATCTAGGCCAGCAAGCCTCAAAAATCCTCTTATCTTTACCTCTCTTTTTCTAGGAGTACAAGCACAGGCCACCATGCTTGGCATTTTCACATCAGCACAGGGGAACAAACTCAGGTCATCATGCTTATGACATAATCACTTTACCATTTAAGGTCTCCAGCCCTGAAAAAGAGTGTTCAGGTAGTACTCTTATAAAAGGGAATCTTGACATATAAGGAAACTTCCATAGGGACAGCAGTGGGTTTTTCAGTAGAAAATTGGTAGGTCAAAGGAGAGTGCTGAATAGTAAAACCATGAAACAGTAATACCTTATTTAAAAATAAAATTCTATCAATCATAAATGAAGGTAAATGAAAAACCTTCCTTAATAAACAGAAATTGAGGAAGTTGACCACAAGACCTACCTCATAACAAACCACTAGACTTTTTCAAAATACAGTGACAGGGTGCTAATTACCAGCATGAAGATATATAAAAGCATAGAGCTCAATGTTAAAGTTAAATATTGGCAGCTGTCTCTGAGAACAGCTTACAGATACCAAAATTTATGGATAATCAAAGACCTTATAAAATGGTGTATAGTATTTTAGTATTTACATTTTGTCTACACATAGCCTCTCATATATTTGTCATCACTAGGTTATTTCTAATACATAATACAACATGAATATTAAGTAAATAATTGCTATGCTATGATGTTTAAGAACTAATAACAATAAAAATCTGTACACCTTCTATACATGTGTAATTTTTTTTTTTTTTTTGAGAGTGACAGACACAGAGAGAGAAAGACAGATTGAGGGAGAGAGAGAGACTGGGCGCGCCAAGGCTTCCAGCCTCTGCAAACGAACTCCAGACGCGTGCGCCCCCTTGTGCATCTGGCTAACGTGGGACCTGGGGAACCGAGCCTCGAACCGGGGTCCTTAGGCTTCACAGGCAAGTGCTTAACTGCTAAGCCATCTCTCCAGCCCCATGTGTAATTTTCAACTCAGGATTGGTTGAATACCCAGATACAGAACCTAAGGATATAGAGCACCCACTGTACTCAAGTGTACATTACCCTGATATTACTTTAGTCTGCAAACCATATGTTGCTAATACAGTATTAAAATAAAAATATTCATAATACAGTAGTTATAATTTATTAATGGATAAATGAAATTTCAATGTAAATTGTGTTATCAGAAACCTGAAATGGGGCATCCTGCATGTGAGATGAAAGTTGCTATAAGCCAAAAATAGATTGTAATGATTATAAAGCATTTATGTAAGCCTAATTGAAACTACAAATTAAAACTCAGTGAAAGATATTCAAAAGAGAAAAAGATCAAAGTATAGAACCACAGAAAATTATCAAATCATAAAAGACAATAATAAAGGAAGAAAGGAATAATGTTCCTACAAAACAATCAAAAAATGAACAAAAATGACAATAATAGGACCTTGTCTGTCCATATTTACTTGCATGTAAATGGATTAAATTCTTCATTCAAAAGACCTATCATGGCTGAATGTATTTCTTAAAAAGAAAACTACACATTGCCTTCAAGAGTCTTACTCAGCCTTAAAGATACAAATAGATAGAAAATGGAAAGATGGGAAAAGATAGTTTATATGAATGAAAAACGAAAGAGAATGTAGGTCTTTTATATTTATATGAAACGAGGTTGATCTTAAGTTGAAAACTGTAAAACCAAAGAAAGTCTTTATATAACAACAAAGAAACTGATTCACCACAAGGTTATGGAAACTGGAGTTATATATACACACCCAGAATCAAAGCATCTAAATATATAAAGCAAACATTAAAAATTCTGAGGGAACAAATATAGAAAATACAATAGTGTGTAACTCCAAAACCACTTTTTCAAAAACTGAACACTCAATCACTAAAGAGAGATACCAGAGGACTCTGGTACCTATCAGATATAATTACCACATGGTATCCAACAGCAAAAGAATACACATTATTCTGAAGTATGCAAAAAAACCATTTTCCAAGCTATGTAATGCCATATAAACCAGCTATATCACCCCTTAGAATATACTCAAAAGGAATCTAAGTCAATGCATTACAGAAATACCTGGATATCCATATTTACTGTAGTATTATAGCAATGATATAAAGCCATCCTAGGTATCAATTAATAGATTAGTGGATAAAGAAAATGTATATGTACACAACAAAATTTTAGTCATAAAGGAGAATGAAATTGCCTTGTTTTTTTTTAAGAAAATTGTTGCACATGAAGATCATCATATTAAGAAATACAATCCAGGGCTAGAGAGATGGCTTAGTGGCTAAGGCATTTGCCTGTGAAGCCTAAGGACCCATGTAAGCCTCCAGGTCCCACATAAGACAGATGTACAAGGTGACACAAACACTCAAGTTTGCACATGCACAAAAGGTGGTGCATGTGGTTGATTGCAGTGGCTGGAGGCCCCAGTGTGCCAATTCTCTCTTTCATAAAGAAAGAAAATCCAGATTCAGAAGAAAACATCATATTTCATATTTTTCTCATTTATATATCCTATATTTTATAATGATAAATAAAATAATTATATATGTGTAACTGGAAAATAGAAGAAAGACTTTCTGGGTCAAGGATAGGGACAGACTGGAGGAGATGAAAAGGGAGGGTATTTGGAATGAATATTATCAAAATGCATGATATATACATTTATGTATATATTATATTTTAATTAATCCCATCCTTATGTGCAATAAGGATAGATCAATAAAAATAAATTTAAAGATGAAAATATAAATAACATACAGTAACATTTCTGGTCACAATGGTATGAAACCTAAAATCGAAAAAAAGGAGAAGAATTTTGAATAATTCACAAAGATGTACTAATTAAATAACATGCTCCCTACAAAAATTCATGCACCAGATAGAAAATTAAAATGGAAACAAGGGCTGGAGAGATGGATTAGCAGTTAAAACACTTGCCTGCAAAGGCCAAGGACCCATGTTCGATACCCCAGGACCTATGTAAGGCAGATGCACAAGGTGGCACATACATCTGAAGTTTGCACTGGCCGGAGGCCCTGGCGCACCCATTCTCTCTCCCTCTCTATCTGCCTCTCTCTCTCTTTCTGAAAATAAATAAGTTTTTTTTAAACCTTTAAAATGGAAAAAAAATATCTCGAGACAAATTAAATGGAAATATAGCATGCCAGAACAAGTAGTATTCATAAAAACTAGTTGTGAGGACAGTTTATTGCAATACATACCTATATGAAGAAGAAAGATTTCAAGTAAAGAACCTAGAAACTAGTGAAAATGGGAACAAAATCAGTTAGAAGAAGGAAATCACTTAGGACAGAATAAAAAAATAGTGACGTGGAGGCTAGAAAGATGAAAAGATTAATGGAATTGTTTATGAACAGATAAATAAAACTGACAAACTTTTGCCTAGGCTAAGCTAAAAAGGCCATAAGCTTCAAATAAATAAAATGAGACATGACAGAGAAAATGTTACAAATGATTTGCGAATACAATCATTCATAAAAGGCTACTATGAACAGTCGTACACTCAAATTAGATGACCTAGAAGAGCTGCACACATTCTTAGAAATGTCTCAATCATGAGCAAACAGGATAGACAAATAATGAGATTAATAGAATTAATTCCAGTAATGAAATATATACAATTAAAAATAACCATAGGTCCAGATAACTTTGCTATTGAATTCTACCTTGCATTCAAAAAGAATTAATAACAATTCCCTTTTTATAAAGATAAAAGAAGAGAAAGCACTTCCAAACACACGTTATGAGTTCATTGTTACCCTGATAGTAATGCTAGACAAAAACATTATAAAAGGGCTGGAGAGATGGCTTAGTGGTTAAGCGCTTGCCTGTGAAGCCTAAGGACCCTGGTTCGAGCCATATGCACAGGGGGCGTATGCATCTGGAGTTCGTTTGCAGTGGCTGGAGGCCCTGGTGTGCCCATTCTCTCTCTCTATCTGCCTCTTTTTCTCGCTATCTGTTGCTCTCAAATAAGTAAATAAAAATAATAAATGAAAAAATTTTTTAAAAAACATTATAAAAAAAGAAGAAAATTACAGGGAGTACCCTTGCTGAATATTCATAATATTAGCAAACCAACAGCATATTTAAAAGATCATGATCAAGTAAGGTTTATCCTTGGGATACAATAAATGTAATATAATAAGCTACATTATCAGAATGTAGATCAAAATTAGACTGTCAATTGGCCTGCCATGGTTCAAGGATTATTGTGGAAGACAGGGTGGAACTGATAAGAGTCACAGTGTGGGTAGGAATACGCTGAGGCTTGTCCCTGCTATCCCATAGGGACTGATGGAGGCCTTCATGACCCCACAGTGATTACCATAATCCCTTTAAGGAGGGCCCAAGGGTAATGGGAATTATGGGCGGGGATAACAGTATTTAACCTGTTATAATTTTATATATATATATATATATATATATATTAGAAAAGATAAGTGATACAAAAAATTCCATATGGTTTTACACAATTCATTTTATACAATTTTACACAATTCAACATACTTCGTGATAAACCTCAGCAAATTAGGTGAGGAAGGAATATACTTTTAAAACAATATGGCCACATCTCACAGATAATATCACACCTGAGGCTAAGTAATTAATCCTTTCCTTGAAGAGCATAAAGAGATGAAGAGGGCTGGAGACATGGCTTAGTGGTTAAGGTGCTTGCCTGCAAAGACTAAGGACCCGTGTTCTACTCTGCAGATTCCACTTTAGCCCAATGCATAAAAGTGAGGCAAGTGCAAGGTTGCACATATCCACTAGGTGGCGCAAGCATCTGGAGTTCGATTGCAGTGGTTGAGACCCCTGGCGTGCCAACTCTCTCTCTCTCTCTTAAAATAAAATAAAATAAAAAAGACATGAAGATATTGAGTCTGCTCTATCTAGTCAGCATGGTCCTGGAAGTTCTCACCGGAAACGTGTTTTTTTTTTTTTTTTTTGAGTTCATGGTCTTTATTTATGAACAAACTGAATTTATTAGTCCAACCTTTCCATTACAGAGGAGGACACAGTTTCTGAGGTCCTACAGTTCCAGGCTGAGACTAGCAAACTTGAGAAGTTATCAAAAAGTCTTCCAGCCGGGCACAGCAACAGCAGCATCGGCCTGACGCTGCCTCCGTGGAGGCTGAGTGTGCACTACAATGTTTTCACCAGCTGCATGCACACAACTGTCCACTTCTCCACTGTTCCTCACTGCAAACTTTAAGTGAGAAAAAAGAAACAAAGGGACCCAAACTCTACATAATATAGTAAAATCGTCATTGCCTGTAAATAAGATGGCTTATTAAAACTTACAATTCAACAAAATGTAATAACTAATATATTCAATAAAGTTGCAGGATACAAAACCAGAAAAAATATCACCATACATGAATGACCTATTTGACAAAGAAGCCAAATAATAGATTACATTATATTACTAAAAAAAGCCTAAGAGATATTTGTATACTGAAAGCTTTATAACACCAATAAAGAAACATTACAATATCAAAAAGATCCCCCAAAATGAATGACATCTTCGGTTCATAGACCAATGTTAACACTATGTCCATAGTATTCTAACTGTTGTATAGATGTAAGGGAATGAGATATTTTCATAGGAATAGAAAAAGACAACACTAAAATCCATGTGTACCACAAAAAATACCAAATAGATAACCTTGAATCAGAATAATAGAGCTGAAAGCACCATATTTCCTAATTTCAAGTTATATTACAAGTCTATAATTATCAAAACAGGTGTTACTCACAAGAAAACATATATAGGTCAATGTAACAAAATAGAAAACCTAAAAATAAATCCCTGAATATATGGTAAACTTATCTTCAATAAAGCCACCAAAAATACATGGGGGAGAAAGCAGTTGTCTTAATAAATAGTGTGATTTAAGTGTGACATACAGAAAAAAGAGAAATTGGATCTGTAAAGAAAAACATGCACAAAAATTCACCTAAAAAGGATCATGCAAGGGTATGGGGCGGGTGGGGGTTGACTCAGCACTTAAGGCATTTGTCTGCAAAGTGTAATGATCCAGGTCTGATTCCCCAGTATCCAAGTAAATCCAGCTACACAGTGATGCATGCATCTGGAGTTTGCAGTGGTTTGTGTTGCACACATGGCCTCCCTCTCAATCTCTCTCTCATTCTCTGTCTCTCTTCTATCACTCTCTGCTTACAAATAAATAAATGAAAATATTTTTAATTAAGTGATTCTATAAGAATGAAAAATTTTTAAATTAGTAGAAGAAAACACTAAGGTAACTTCTGTGAAACTGGGTTCAGAGGGATTTGACATCAAATGCACCAGCAATAAAGGAAGAATTCATCAAGTGAGATGACACTAAATTATCATGCTCTGCAGCACTCATAAAATAATCAGCAAAATGAAACACAGTCCACAGACTGGAGAGATAGCTTAGTGGTTAAGGACTTGCCTGAAAAGCCTAAAACCTCATGTTCAAATCTCCACGTCCTACATAACCCAGACACATAGTGACACATGTGCCCAAGGGCATGCAGCAGCTGATGGCCCTGTCATGCCCATTCTCCCTTTCTCTCATCTCTCTCTCTCTCTCTCTCTCTGCCTCTTTCTCTCTCTCTCAAAAATGAATAAATAAATAAATAAATAACACAATCTACAGAATGAGCAAAAAATTCAACAATCTAAAACCCATACCAGGACTGGGGAGATTGTTCAATGGGCAGAGTTTCTACTACATGTACTAGGGTTCTCTAGAGGAACAGAACAGATAGAACGAATTGTATTAAAAGGGAATTTATTGGATTATTTTAGGACAGTCCAATAACAGCAGATTACAGGCCTGAGAGTCAAGGAACCGGTAGATGCTCAGTCCATGAAGTTGGATGCCTCAGCATTCTCAAACTAGCACTGAAGGCCTGGAGGTGTCCTGGAGAGACACTGCTCTTCAGTCCACGATGGTCTTCAGTCCACGTTGGTCTTTGGTCCACACTGGAAAGCAGCAAGCAGCATTGGCAGCCAGGTGAGAGGAGAGGAGAATATCTTTCTTCCCAGAGCTTTTTTTGATAAAACCTCCCCTCTGATAGGGACCACTCACTCTGGGGGAGGATTCACCCCGGGGGAAAGATTCTTCCTTTAGTTAATCCTTCCTGGAAGCAACTTCAGAGACCCACTAGTGAGGAAATTTTATAAATAAATAAGCTGACACAAACTTAGCCATCACACTATACAGCATGAGTACCTGAGTTTGGATCTTAGAGCCCACACACACAAACCACACAGGATAGTGCCAGCATCTGTGATCCCAATGTGATTTAGTAGAGAAGGGAGATGGAGACAGGAACAGCACCTGGAAGTCAGTGGGCCAGCAAGCACAAAACGCAGCAGTGAGCAGCCCAACAAGATGATACCCAGCTCCAAGCAAGGGGGGAGGCAAGAACCGATACCGAGTGTTATCCTCTGACATCCATAAACGCCTACACGGGCACACATAAATATGCACACACTTGCGCCAAAAATGAATAACAAAAACTTGTACTGCTCAAAGCAAAAAAAAAAAAAAAAAAAAAAAAAAAAAACTAACCAGAAACTCAATTAAAAGGACATAAATAGATCCTTTACCAATGAAAATATGGAAATTGTCAATATGCGTGAATTAGCATTCAATATTGTTAATCATCAGAAAAATGTCAATAAAAATCAAACTATATCCCTTCATAAATATTAGTTGGCTATTGTTGCAGTCCGGTTCGCATTGCTGGTAGAAATCACCTAACCAAGAGCAGCTTCTGGGAAAAAGAGGTTTATTTGTCTTACAGGCTCGAGGGGAAGCTCCACGATGGCAGGGAAAAACGATGGCATGAACAGAGGGTGGACATCACCCCCTGGCCAACAGAAGATGGACCACAGCAACAGGAGGGTGTGCCAAACACTGGCATGGGGAAACTGGCTATAAAGCCCATAAGCCCGCCCCCAACAATACACTCCCTCCAGGAGGCATTAATTCCCAAATCTCCATCAGCTGGGGAGCTAGCATTCAGAACACCTAAGTTTATGGGGGACACCTGAATCAAACCACCACATTCCGCCCCTGGCCCCCATAAACTGATATCCATACATGATGTAAAATACAATGCTTTCAGTTTGACTTTAAAAGTCCCCATAGTTTTTAACAATCTCAATGATGTTCATACATCCCCATAGTTCAAGATCTTTTAACTGAGCCATAATACCAAAATATAACCTCAAAAAACCCAGAATGGCACAGAATAAATATTCACACTGCAATAGATGGCACTGGGCATAGCAAAGAAACATTCAACCAATACAAGATTTAAAACAACCAGGGAAACATCAAACTCTGTAGCTTCAAGTCCAGCAACTCAAACCAGTGACAAATCTTCAAGTCCGATAATTCTAACCAGCAACAAGTCTCTGGCATTCCAATTCCGCCCCTCCAGCTAGGCTACTCACAGTCCTGGGAAACTTCACCGGGGCCGGCAGCTCCCCGGCAGCCATCTCATGGTCCCAGCATCTCCACTGGGTCTCCACTGCAAGCCACGGTTCATCTTCATGGCTCCATGGGGTCTCTATACAGGCAACTAGCAAACCCGCTTCACACTGCCCATGGCCATTTCCAAAACACAAGACCGTGTTGCAAACTCAATGACCCTCTTTCCAGCATTTCTTATACTCCACGATACCAGGTAGGGTGCCAATTTGTTAATCCAGGGGGGAATAAAGCAGACTTTGAAGAATAGGACATTCTTTGAGCACTCAGGCCCCTTCAAAAGAGTCGACGTTCTTTTTGTTGCCCCAGCGCAGGTCAGCTAGTCCAGTCTCAAAGGTTGTAATCTCTCAGTTGCAGCTGAACGGGCAATAGTTCACCCAAAGATTTTTCTTTCTGTGCCATATCCCTCTGCACACACCAGTTCATTTCTACGCAAAGCAACCCTGCACAACTTCTCAGGACATGGGCATAAGAGCAAGCTTCTCACACAAACTGCTAGCCCAGTCCAGGCACAGCTCTTTCTCACCCTCATAAGCCAAACCTCACAGTCCATAGTTCTTACTGCATTCAGGTCTTAGAGCTCAGACCAGAATAGTCCATTAAGCTGTACTTACAGCACTGCAAGACATCTTTTAGGCCAAGGTTTCAACTCCTTCCACTTTCCTCTTGAAAATCAGCTACAAAAGGCTGAAGCCACACAGTCAGATGTCTAGCAGCAATCCCACTCCTCGGTACCACTTTACTGTTGCAGTCCGGTTCGCATTGCTGGTAGAAATCACCTAACCAAGAGCAGCTTCTGGGAAAAAGAGGTTTATTTGGCTTACAGGCTTGAGGGTAAGCTCCACGATGGCAGGGAAAAACGATGGCATGAACAGAGGGTGGACATCACCCCCTGGCCAACAGAAGATGGACCACAGCAACAGGAGGGTGTGCCAAACACTGGCATGGGGAAACTGGCTATAAAGCCCATAAGCCCGCCCCCAACAATACACTCCCTCCAGGAGGCATTAATTCCCAAATCTCCATCAGCTGGGGAGCTAGCATTCAGAACACCTAAGTTTATGGGGGACACCTGAATCAAACCACCACAGCTATTATTTATAACCAAAATATAACTACGGTTAGGTATGTGAAAAACTAAATTGGCGTACACTAGTACTTGGAATGTAAAACTAAAACTATCACATGGTCTAGCCTCCCCATCTTTAAGTATATATCCAAAGGAAATAAAACTACTATCTTCCATGTTTGTTCCAGCATTAATCACCATTACCGACACAAGAAAACTTAAGTTCATTGTCAGATAAATAATAATGAAATTGTGCTGGCTATATGTGTGTAACAGTACTCAGTCCTCAGAAATATGGAAATCCTACCATTTGCAACAGTGCAGAGAACACCCACTGCTAAGTGAAATAAGCCAGACACAGAAAGACCAATACTGTTGAATCCAAAATGTATGTAGGATCTTCCAGAAGTCAAACTCTCACAAAGAAAATGTGTGAAGGTAGTGGAATCAATCTGATTAAGAATGCAAAATTGCATTTATGATTAAGTCTGAAGACCTAAGCACAGCATGACTGCAGCTAGTAATAGCATATGGGGTAATTAAAACTTGCTTTCAAAGTACACCTTCACAATTCTATTTCAAAAAGTTAACTATGTAACTGAAAGATACATGAGCTTTCTCTAGTCCAAAACTTTGCAAGACACAATTTGAAATATAGGTATTTAATGTGTCAGTTATACCTCTAATAAAGATGAAAGAATATGCTTAGGAAGTAAAGCATAGAGTTGCAGTGAATGGACTTTACTAGAGAAAAACCGTAGCAAAAAGATATTTTTATACAACTGGAAGTATTCATATATTGTACCTTATCAGAACATCATTGATAACGTTGATAGGTAATGATGACTATGGCTATATGAGAAATGTTTTCTCATCATATGCATACAGAAGTGGATAATGCTGACATGGTATATTCATTGTTATTGTTTGATAATGCCTTTGTCTCCCCATGCCACTTGACTCAATTAATGCTTTAAATGCTCTAAATCATGTGCTAATATCTAGGGCTGGAGAGATGTCTATATATATAATATATATAATATGCTATATTTAAACAAACAAAAAATGACAGTTTTCAGTGGCTGGAATCAAAGTATTAGGATAAGTGAAGGAGTCTCCAAGAATGATTGAATGTGGTTCTCTGCAGATGGCAGCCCAGGATGACACCTCAGAACACATGGTTCCTCTGCAAAGCTACACAGCATCTCTGTGCTGGAAACATATTGTTTATTTCATTTAGAGGCTCGGCTTCTAAAGGTAAAACTGTAAAGGTGCCATGGCTGAGGAAAACAAGCAGATGGCCATCTGTGAGGGTCTGCCTCCTCTTGGTTAGAAATCTTGCCAAGCCCAAGCAGACCAGTCAAAGAGGTCTTGGCTGAGGGCTCTGTACTCCACTTTCCACAGAACCAGCTTATTTATTTATTTGCTCAGGCTTTCTTGCCTACTATTCAGTTCTATCACTGCCTCTTCCAGAAGTGATGGCTTCCTATGACCAGTTCTGTGAAACATTCCACTGGTACATGCTAGCGAATGCCTAAATTTCCTCCAAACTTCTCATTGTAGTTCCAGGCAGCTTTTTTTTTTTTTTTTTTATAAGTCTCTTTCTGGCTTAATTGCTAACAGAGAGTTCTATGTTCTTTATTGAAGAACTTTAAGGGCTTTCATGAAATGTAAGAGGATTTGTTGTAGTAACTTCTTAAACAAGATAGGTTTTATTAACAGGTCTTCTAAAATATGTTTGAGGAAATACAGCATTTTAGGAGATTCAAAACCATTTAAGTTTTCACAAAAGTGGATACAAAACTTTTGAAGAGCCTGATCTCCAATGTTTAAGGAAAACCATATGAATCTGAGGGATGCCACTTGGGTCAAATATTTCAGTTACAAGACCTGGAATCTAAACTGGGATAAGAGAAGGAAGTTCCTTGCTTAGAAGAGGATCCAGGAACAATGTTAGATAGATCATCATAATTAAAGACATTCTGAGTTTCTTGGAAAAACTTTTAAGTTACATGCCAAGTAATTGTATCAGTTATTGACATTTCAGTGGCAAAGTACCTGACAAAAAAATAAGGAAGGAAGGATCTGTGTGGCTCACAGTTTGAGGGTACAATTCACCATGGCAAGGATGTCAGGGCAGCCACAGCATCAAATCAGGAAGCACAGTGAGAAATCTGGTCTTCAGTTTGCTTCCTCCTTTCTACTTAGTCTGAGACACCAGCTGATGGGACACCACCCACATTCAGAGTGGGTCTTCCTTCCTCAGTTAAGTCTTTGTAGAAACACCCACTTAGACACACCTAGATATGTGTCTCCATGGTGATTCTAACTCTAGTAGACAATGACAATGGAGATTAGCCATCACCATAATGAAACAAAACCTTATCACATTTGAGATAATTTAAGGGAAATAGTAAAGGAGAAAAAAAAAACAATAGATTGACTAGATAGAAATAAGTAACAAGTGAGGTGGACATGCATAATTATATCACTCCTGGGAGAATTTTACCAAAAACATTGGGGCCCTACATTGATTTCAAACTTTGGTAACTTTGTTTGCAATATTAGAACACTTATTTACCAAACCCCAATTTGGTAGATTAACCTTGTAAAAACTGTCTGTTTTATTATATTTTTAATAAATAACATAGTGGTTGGAATCCAGCATGTACTCAACTTTGTTTTCTTGAAAAGAAACACCTAAAACTTTAGCAATTGAAGAATTGCTTTTTCAGAAAATTTGTGGGTATTGATTAATCCCCTGGGGATAATGAACCTGCTTGGTTTTCTTTTGCTTTGCATTGTTTGGTTATTTTGTTTAAAAGAAATGGGAATTTTCTCTTGAAATTAAGACATTATTGTCACCAAAAATTGAGACAGGCTGAAGACATGAATTAGCAGTTAAGGTGCTTACCTGTGAAGCCTAAGAATGCATGTTTGAATCTCTAAGTCTCATGTAAGCCAGATGCACACTGACACAAGCATGCAATGTCATATATTCACACAAGGGAGCACGTGCATATGGAGTTTATTTGCAGTGGCTGAAGACCCTGGAACACCTATTCTTTCTCACTCTTATGCCCCCTCACAAATAAATTTAAAAATTGAGACAATTTCCATGAATAGCTGAAAATAGATCTGAATGTCACCCAGAACTTTTATTTTTATTCTTTACAAATGAGTATAATATGTTTGAATCCTTGGGGCTAGGAAGATTGCTCAGTGGTTAAAAGCATTTGTTTTCAAAGCCTGATATCTGGTTTTGGCTCCTAACTGTCCACATAAAGCCAGATGTACAAAGAGGTGCAAATTTCTAGAGTTTTTGCAGTGGCAAGAGACCTTGATGCACCCATCCCTCTCCTTCCTTTCTTTCTCTCTGCTTGCAAATAAGTAAAAATGTTTTATTTTTATTTGAATACTTAAACATAAAATATTTGACTTAATGTTAAGTCCTTGTGTGGATTCAAGTGTCCCCCATAAACTTAGGTGTTCTGAATGCTAGGTTCCCAGCTGATGAAGATTTGGGAATTAGTGCCTCCTGGACACAGCATATTTTGGGGGGCAGGCTTATGGGTTTTATAGTCAGTTTCCACTTGCCAGTGTTTGGCACATTCTCATGTTGTTGTCATCTATCTGCTGTTGCCCAGGTGATGATGTCTACCCTCTGCTTGTGCCATCATTTCCCCCTGCCATCATGGAGCTTCCCCTTGAGTCTATAAGCCAAAATAAACCCTTTTTTCCCCTCAAACTGCTCTTGGCAGGGTATTTTATGCCAGCAATGTGAACACATATGCAAGACCTTGAACTTCTTTTTATTGTATTTCATTACAGCCTTTAAAATGACCTCCCTACCTGCAAGCTCATTTCATTGCCTTCATTTACCATATGCTGTCTCATGACCTCACTAAAACTCACTTGATCAGGCCACTTACTCTGCTGTTTCCAATCCCTTCAGGAGATAAACCTGATGCCTCACCATGGCAGAAATCACTGTGCAACTTATTTTATTTCCAGCCCCACCCAGACCAGGCTGCACTGCCCACAGATGCCATCATGCCCATGCTGCTGCCATTATACATATTATCTAATCATGAAATGATTACTAACTTTTATCTTGCTCTTTATTATGGTTTATATGTTCCCTTCCTAATTTGTTCACCTAGCCATAGCCAGTCTTTCTATCAAGATCTAGTTTAAAGGCTACTTTCCTTAGGAAGCTTTCTGATTAATCCAGATAGTTCCAGTCATACTTTGCATGTCCTCATACTCTTCAGACAGGGCATAACAGGTGGTTATAAAAGCTGTGGAGTCAGAAAAATCTCATGCTAGTTCTGATTGCCATAACCTTGGGAAAAACACTTAAGGCCTCATTAGAAGTGAAAGCTCGTAAAATGTCTAAATAGCATAAGCATCTGAGATGCCATTGTGTAATTACACCAGTGTCGCTGGTCCCCAAGGAATGGTCCCCCACTCTGCCACCAGGTTATTCTTCTAACATTATCATTACCCTACTAAAACTCTTCCATGTTGGCACAGTTCTGGCCTATAGCATATAGTCCCAACTCTTAGCAAAATGCTGAAGGTGCTCTCTTTAAAGCAGCCATACTTGTTTTATAGCCTTGCTCCCTATAGCTTACTCATACCTTTTATGTTCCAGACCATGGAACATTATCTCCTTAGATTTCCAGTTTCAATTTCATTATGCAGAGTCATGAGTCTCATTCTAACAATAAGTAAAATATGAACAAGTTAAAATTAATGATTTTGTTTCTTGTTACCATCAAAAAATCAGATGAAAATCAACCCTGAAATCTAGAAAAATAGGCACATCCAGAAAAACATAGCTAAGATCCTCTTATCCAGAGCAGTAGCCTACTAGAGATATGAATTGATGGAACACTCAATGATAGTTTTTTTTTATGTTTTAATTTTTATTGATATATATTTTTTTAATTTGATTTATTAGTTTTCTTTTCAGCAAATACAGGCAGTTTGGTACCATTGTTTAGGCTCATCCATGATCTACCCCTTCCCAATGGACCCTCCTTGTTGATGTAAATGGGTCGTGCATTGTGGAGTTAGCCCACAGTTATTGGTACAATAAATGTCTCTGCATATCATGAGCCAACATGTGACTCTGACATTCTTTCCAACCCCTCTTCCACAAAATTTCCCTGAGCCATGTTGGGTTCATTTTTGGTCTGCTTCAGTGCTGAGGTGTTGGGGGGATCTGAGGCTCTGGCTCTCTGATTTGGTAGGAGTTGATTTTTCTCTGCGTTGGTCTCCTTCCCCTTTGTGCTGGTATCCGGTTCACAGGAAAACATCACCCTTGCTTGTTTCACCAATTGTCCTTAGTTTCAGTTGGGCCCCTTTTGAGGTATGTTGGGGCACCTCTCTCCATAGGATCTGCATCTATCTGAAAAAGAGAAGCAGATTCTCCAATGGAGAGTAAGTTAGCACCCAGAAAATTGAAATAACACTTACTTTTTTGATAGACAGATTGATAGGTATAGGCCCTCCTGTTCCCCATGATTGATGATAGCTTGATGTTGTAGAATGGGCTTGTGTTTGGGTATGGTTCTGACTTGTTTCCCAGCTCCAGCTATGGGTCTAGTGCCACTGAGTGGATCAGTTAGCCAAATCAAGAGCAATTGGTTCCTCACCATGGCTGTGTGCCACTATTGCACTTGTGTGGGCATCACATCAGGTTATTTGTTGCTAATTAGATTAGACAATGAGTTGTTTGAACAGATATTGGTCATTTCCCCCAGTCGCCCATGTAGCGTCTTCTGGCACTAGACACGCTGACTGTCTGGGGACTGACTCTCTCCTGGCTTCCAGCCATGCCGTTCGATTTTGCGTATCAGCTGCATATGGAGTCTTCAGCAATAGGGTCTTACCACTGGCCTTAGGTGGGTCATCAAGTACTCTGACAGAAGTCTGTCATTGTTTTGGGAAACCTTGTAGGTTTCTCTGATCAAAAGCTCATTGTGGATGGTAGGCCCAAGCTGGAAGTGTGGGTTACAGGCCAGTGCCCACTAATAAATTGAGGAAAAACATAAGTAGTATACAAGAGTTAGAGAGGAGAGAGATAGAGAGGAGAGGGGGAGAGGGAGGGAGGGAAGATGTAGAAGATTTAGGTTAGTCTTGATCCTACCCTCTCACTCAATGCTAGTTTTGATGTGTTACTAAAAACTGAGGGTAGACTAGCATAAGCAATGCCTAAAGGCTATAGATGTGTACAATTCTAGGACATATTTTGTTGATTTGTCCACAAATAAATCTACAGATACTCAAAGAAAGATTTGAGAAGGAGTCCCTAAAAATGAAGGTGTAATTATTGTGAAACAAAGGGAGATATTCATCATGGTAAAGGCCTTCACTTTTGTACAAGAAAGAATTTGGAACTCTTCCCTACTTGGAAACTTTCATCTCCTTAAAGCTCCTAGAATTCTTCTCTCATCAGGAAATAGAAACCAAGCCAACAAGTATCTAAGCTCCAGGGAATTAGATCCAGAATACTACAGTTGGGAAATGAACTTGCAAAGTTGGTAGTGAACTCTACATATGAAAGTCTTTGTAAAAAGGGCGTGATGGTGCACACCTTTAATCCCAGCATTTGGATGGCAGAGGTAGAAGGATTGCCAAGAGTTTCAGGCCACTCTGAGACTCCATAGTGAATTCTAGGTCAGTGTAAGCTAGAGTGAGACCCTACCTCAGAAAAACCAAACAAAAAATCTTTGTAAAAGCCACAGCCTCAAGACATGGGCTCATAAAACAGACATCAATCAGACTATTGACTACTACATTTCCATAGCTGAGCACTCCAGCAGATAGTAGCTGAAAGAGCAACAAGACAAAAACTGTCTGAGCAAAGGTACTTAAGGAAGGCCACACAGTAGGAGACTGAAAACTGATACAAGAAAACTTGGAGCCTCTAGAACCTTCAGCTACAGCAAATTTTAAACACAGCTCAATTTCCTCCCTACATTCTCATAAATCTTCATACAAAAGGTCCATTTATCTCAGTTGTCATCACATAATAAAACACAGCATTCAATAAAATAAATTCATGATATTCAAGAGAAAGCATGGTCTAGACCAGTATATGACATAGATTTTTAAATAATAGAAAGACATTCTACAATAGCTGTGATATTAGTATGTTAACTATTTCACTAGAAAAAGTAAATATAAAAATAAATAGGGCCAATGTAAACAGAAAGATGAAATGTCTAAATAAGCGGTAAAAGGAAATCCTATGGTTGAAAACAATTAACAGAAATGAAAAAAAAAAATGTACAGCTGAAGAAATAGTAATTTTACAGTTAGGTCAAGAGAATACCAAGTTTTAGAACAGAATATTGAAGAACTAACTGTTGGGAAATTTCAAAATGTAGAATATTCTCATAATTGGATATGTAAAAGAATAAATTGCAATGAATATGGAAGCTTTCCAAGAACTTTCCAAAATTGATGATCTATCAAATCATAGATCCAGGAACCATAGTGAACAAAAATAATAATTTAAACAAAATCAAAAAGACAAGAATATAACATTAAATCTTCAGAAAAGCAGAGGCAATGGAAGATATTGAATGATGTCAAAAGTAAGGGGATGAAAATCTTATACAGAAGCAAGTGTTAAAGCAGATTCTGAGCAAAAACCATACAATGAAAAAGACAGTGAAATGAAATAAAGTGGAATGAAATATGTTTTTTGTACATTTTATGAGAGAGAGAGAATTAGTGAAGCAGGGCCTCTAGCCACTGCTATCGAATTCCAGACATGTGTGCCATCTTTGTGACGCTGTGCAATTACGTCACTTTGTGTGTCTGGTGTACATGGGATCTGGAGAGTCAAACATGGGTCCTTAGGCTTCATAGGCAAGTACTTTAACTGATAAGTCATCTCTCCAATGTGAGTGAAATATTGTAATTGAAAAAAGAAAATCATCAACCAATAATTCTTCATCTAATAAAATATCATTTCAACTTTCCCAGACAGTTAAACACTAAGAGAATTCTACAATGCATGTCCCCAGAAATCCTAAAATAAACCGTTCAGGAAGAAAATTATACAGCTCAAAACTTCAGGTCTTGGGACTTCCGGCCAAGATGGCGAACACCTAGCTGCACTCCAGATACCAAGGGGGAAAAAAAGGCAAGTATTAGAGGGCAATTAGGAAATTTTTGCAAGAGGGAGGGCACAGATTGGGGTAAAATGGAAGCACACACCCCCGTGAACCACGACCCCGTGCGCCCCACAACCCGCCACATCCTGGTGGCCCCACACCCCACCCCCACGACACCCGCGCCCCACCCCCGCGTGCCCCACACACCCCCCTCCGCACAAGGCCCGTACACCCCGCGCCCCCCTGCGCGATCCAGCGCACACCATGCACCCCGTGTCATCCCGCGCACCCCGCAGCATCGCGTACCCCTGCGTACCTTGGCACGCCCTGCAACCTCCCCCATGCACTCTGCGCCCCCCCTGTGTGCCTCGCCCCCCTGTGTGACCCACGCCTCCCCCACACACACCCCAAGCCTTGTGCGCCCTGCGCCCCCCACGCACCCCGCCGCACACACCCCGCACACTGCCCCGTGTGCCCCGCAAACCCCGTGCCCACCTCGCGCCCCTCACACCCCCCGACAGACCCGAGTGGCCCACACCCCCACCCCTCCCAGGCACCCCCCCCCGCGTACCCCCTGTGCCCCGCCACCTCCCGCACGCCCCACCCTGAGCGCCTGGTGCCCCGGCGTGCCCCGCACCCCCCCGCATGCCCCACTCACCCCATATGCCCTGTCGCACCACGTGCCCCCTGACCACCCCCCACGCCCCCTCTGCACACCCCCACGCCCCGCGAGGCTGTGCTGTGATAGGTCACCCACCAGCTAAGACTGACAGCCTGCTGCACTGAAGCTGAGACCTCCTACCTCACCCTTGTTCTCTGATCCTACGAGTAGACCAGCCACGTGGTGCTTGGTTCGCAGGCCCATGGGGGCCATCCCTGCCGTGAATAGGTAGCTGCCAGATCCCCTGCTGCTGTGTTCACATCACTTGCCACTGGTCAGCCTCTGCTGTGTCCTGATCCCATACCCACATCAGCTGCCTCTGCACTACAATTGCACATGCAGCAGGCCCAGACCCACAGCAAGAGCCACACAAGCCCACACTGAGTCACTAGCGACAGCGCAGGGGCCATCCCCTACCTGTCCATCACCACCCATCCTCCACTCCCCTGAGGTGGGAGAGCACAGACTGTTTACAGGCCCCAGTGTACCCAGCCAGAGTTTGGGCAGCTTCAGGGCTTGCTACCTCAGTCCCCTTTCAAGCTCGAAGGCAGGCAGCTTAGGTGCATTACTGGGTGAGAATTCAGGCAACTTTGGTGCCCCTGTCAGGCTATAGATAGGTGGCTTTGGCAAGAGTGAGCAAAAAACCAGGCTACTTGCAACTGCCCCAGGCTGCCTTGGATTCTCATTAAGCTAGATCCCAGGCTGCTCCACCCACCTACCTGCCCATACACTGACATGGGTAGACCACAGCGCAAAGGAAATAACATGAAAAATAAAATGCAAGAAAATCCAGACATATCACCTAGTCCAACAAGGATTAAATCTAACCAAAACATAGGAGAGTGTTTAGGATCAGAGCATCAAGTGGAAGCAATGAACAATGCAACCCTGACCAACCTACTGCTAAAACTGGCAGAAAAGCTACAAAGGATAGATAATCGTGTGGATGCTACAATCACTAAGCTAGAGCAATATGACAAGACACTGGAAGGAATTCAAAGAGAGCTAAGAAAGTTGAGGGAGAGTGAAAAAAAAGAGGACCTTAAAAATCAATTGGCCACACTAAAGGAAAACATAAAGAAATGCAAGGATGATTTCCAAGAATCATCAAGAAAATCAGAAAATGAGACAAAAAGGGAGCTGGGCAAAGCGATCGAAGTGATACATAGGAAAGTATAGAAAATGCAAACTTAATTGAACAAGTCCAAAACTCGCTAGAGGCTCTCAAGAATAAAGTCAGCGAAGTGGAAGATAGAAATTCTGATCTGGAAGACAGAATGGAAGAAACAGTTTGAAAGTCCAAAAATTTCAGTAAGTTCAAAAGTTCTTGTGAACAGAAAATGAGAGAAATGTGGGATACACTTAAATGTCCTAATATCAGAATCATTGGAATACCAGAAGGAGAATTTCAGACCAAAGGCATGGAGAACTTATTTAACACAATAATTGAAGAAAACTTCCCCCGTCTCTTAAAAGAAAGGCCCATCAAGATTCAAGAATCAAACAGAACTCCTAACCGACTAGACCAAAGGAGAAACTCCCCAAGGCATATTATCATTAAGACTCTAAACATTGACACCAAGGATAAAATCCTAAAAGCAGCTAGGGGAAAACAGCACACCACTTTCAAAGGAAACCCCATCAGAATTACTTCAGACTTCTCCATGGAAACCCTGAAAACTAGAAGGGCCTGGAATGAAACTCTCCAAACTCTAAGGAACTATGGCTTCCAATCTAAACTACTCAACCCGGCAAAAGTCTCCTTTATAATAGATGGTGAAAGGAAAACTTTCCATGACAAAACTCAGCTTTACAATTATATGAACACAAAACCAAACCTACAGAAAGTACTCCAGGAAATTCTCCATAGAGAAGAAACAAATAACCAAACACAAATGCCTACAAGAAGCAGATCACAGCAATCAAACCCAGAGTAGATAGAAAAAAAAAATTAAATTCCATGGAAATGCCAACACACCTCTACTACCACAACATGATAGGGATCAAATCAAATCTCACAGTTATCACCCTAAACATTAATGGCCTTAATTCACCTATCAAGAGACACAAGCTAAGAGGGTGGATCAAAAAAATTAGACCCCTCAATCTGCTGCCTTCAAGAAACCCACCTTACCGCTAAAGACAGAAACCTCCTCAGGGTGAAAGGGTGGAAAACAATATTCCAAACAAATGGGAATAAGAAACAAGCAGGTGTAGCTATATTAATATCAGATAAAGTTGACTTCAAACCAAAAACAATCAAAAAAGACAAAGAAGGCTACTTCCTATTTATAAAGGGAACAATCCATCAAGAGGATATCACAATCATAAGTCTGTATGCACCAAACACAGGGGCACCACAGTTCATAAAACAAAACCTACTTGACAATAAAACAGAAATAACCACCAACACCATCATAGCTGAAGACTTTAACACACCATTTTCAGTAATAGACAGATCATCCAAACAGAAGCTCAACAGGGAAGTAAGAGAGCTCAACAAAACCACTGAGCACCTAGACCTAACAGACATCTACAGAACTTTCCATCCCAAATCCACAGACTACACATTCTTCTCAGCAGCCCATGGAACATTCTCTAAAATAAACCATATACTGGGTCACAAAGACAGCCTCCACATATTTAGGAAAATCGACATAATTCCCTGCATGATATCAGATCATAATGCTATATTCCTGGAAATCAACAACAAAAAAACCAACAAGAACCCCAACGGCAACTGGAAACTGAATAGCACACTCTTAAACAATAAATGGATAGTGGAAGAAATAAAAAATGAAATGCAAAATTCCTGGAATTGAATGACAATGAGAACACATCATACCAAAACTTATGGGACACAATGAAGGCAGTCCTCAGGGGAAAATTCATAGCACTCAATGCCTTCATAAAAAAGACAGAAAGATCCCAAATCAATAGCCTAACCATCCACCTAAAGGCACTGGTAAAACAAGAAAAATCCAACCCAAAGAGCTCTAGAAGGAAAGAAATAAAATCAGAGCAGAAATTAATGAATTGGAAACCAAGGAAACAATTAAGGCAATTGAGAAAACAAAGAGCTGGTTCTTTGAAAAAATAAACAAGATTGACAAACCTCTAGCCAATTTGATCAAGCAAAAAAAGGAGAGACTCCAAATTAACAAAATTCAAAATGAAAAAGGAGAGATCACAAGAGACATGAGTGAAATCGGCAGAATCATCAGGACTTATTTCAAAAACCTCTACTCCACAAAACTGGAAAATGTGGAGGAGATGGATAAATTCCTGGATGCATATCATCTAGCAAAGCTAAACTCAGAGCAGATCAATCACCTCAATGAACCCATCACACTCATGGAGATTGAAAAAGTAATAAAAAACCTCCCAAAAAGGAAGAGTCCAGGACCAGATGGATTCCCAGCCAAATTTTATCATACCTTCATGGAAGAACTCAAACCAATCTTCGTAAAACAGTGCCACACAATTGAAGAACAGGGAAAGTTACCCAACTCCTTCTATGAAGCTAGTATCAACCTAATCCCAAAACCAGGCAGAGATGCCACAAGAAAAGAAAACTATTGGCCTATTTCCCTAATGAACATAGATGCAAAGATCCTCAACAAGATACTCACAAACCGAATCCAACAACACATCAAAAGCATTATCCAACTTGACCAAGTGGGATTTATCCCAGGAACACAAGGGTGGTTCAACACACGAAAATCTGTCAGTGTAATACACCACATAAACAAGCTTAAACATAAAAACCACATGATCATTTTGATAGATGCAGAAAAGGCCTTTTGACAAGATACAACATCACTTCATGATCAAAACATTGGAGAGAATCGGCATGGCTGGTTCACATCTTAACATAATAAAGGCAATATACAAAGCTCCAAAGGCCCAACTAATACTTAATGGAGAGAGACTGGAGGAATTCCCATTGGGATCAGGAACAAGACAGGGATGTCCTCTCACCTCTGCTTTTCAACATAGTTCTGGAAATCCTAGCGCAAGCAATAAGGCAGGAGAAGGAAATAAAAGGGATACAATTTGGAAATGAAGAAGTTAAGTTAGCTCTATTCGCTGATGACATGATTGTATATGTAAGAGACCCAAAAGACTCCATCCCAAAACTCCTGAAGGTGATTAACTCCTATCGCAAAGTAGCAGGATACAAAATCAATGCACAAAAATCGGTAGCATTTCTGTATGCAAATGACAAAGACACAGAAAAAGAAATAAAGGACATAGTCCCATTTTCAATAGCAACAACAACAACAAAAAAATACCTTGGGATAACATTAACCAAGGAAGTAAAAGATCTATACAACGAAAATATAAAAACTCTCAAAAAAGAAATTGAGGAGGACTTGAAAAAATGGAAAGACCTCCCATGCCCCTGGAAGGGCAGAATTAACATTGTGAAGATGGTAATCCTACCAAAGGCAATATATAGATTTAACACAATTCCAATTAAAATCCCTACAGTGTTCTTCATAGAGATAGAAAAAAAAGATCTCAAATTTCATATGGAACGGCAGAAGGCATCGCATCTCCAAACACATCCTCAGCAAAAGAAATACCTCTGGTGGCATCACCATAACTGATATAAAGCTATATTACAAATCCATAGTAATAAAAACAGCATGGTACTGGCATAAAAACAGGAGTAAAGACCAATGGAATAGACTTGAGGACCCGGATTTTGGGCCAAGCAAGTATAGCTACTTGATATTTGACAAAGGCCCAAACAATATAGACTGGAAAAAAGATAGCATCTTCAACAAATGGTGCTGGACAAACTGGATAACCACATACAGGAAACTAAAACTTGATCCACACATTTCACCATGCACTACACTCAAATCCAAATGGATCAAAGACCTCAACATAAGACCAGAAACTCAAAAACTACTGGAAGAAAATTTAGGAAGTACTTTCCATGATATAGGAATGAAAAAAGACTTCCTGAACAAAACCCCAGTGGCTCAAGTTCTTAAACAGTCACTCAGCCATTGGGATCATATGAAGCTGAAGAGTTTCTTTACAGACAAGCATATAATAAGCAAAGCCAATAGAATACCCACAGAATGGGAGAAAATATTTGCAGGTTATCCAACTGATAGAGGCCTTATCTCTAGAATTTACAAAGAACTCAAAAGTCTAAACAATAAGAAGACAAATACCCTACTCACAAAATGGGGCACAGGGTTAAACAGGCAATTCACAGAGGAAGAGATACAAATGGCAAACACACACTTAAGAAAATGTTCATCATCCCTAATCATCAGAGAAATGCAAATTAAAACAACTATGAGATTCCACCTTACCCCAATAAGGATAGCCAACATCAAAAGGTCAAATGAAAATAAATGCTGGCGAGGATGTGGAGAAGCAGGGACACTCATTCACTGTTGGTGGGAATGCAGGATGGTACAACCACTTTGGAAAGCAATATGGAGACTCCTGAAAAAGCTGACTATAGAAATACCAACAGACCCAGTTATACCATTACTGGGCATCTACCCTAAAATCTTCAAACCAAAAGCCAGAGAGATTTGCTCAACCATGTTTGTAGCAGCTCAATTCGTAATAGCTAAAAGCTGGAATCAACCCAGATGTCCATCATTAGAAGAATGGATAACAAAGATGTGGTATATCTACACAATGGAATTCTATACAGCAGTAAGAAAAAACGACATAAAGAAATTTGAGGAAAAATGGTTGAACCTGGAAAAGAGCATTCTAAGCGAATTTACCCAATCACAGAAAAAAAATAGACACATAGTCTCACTCATCTACAACACCTAACCTGAATCTACCCAAGATACCTTACATACCCAGCAAGCAACTCATGGACTAGACAATAAGATGGATGGGAGGGCGGGGAGGGCATCGAAGGGTGGAAAACAGTAATCTGGACCCAAACAGCAATGGTACCATAAATTTCTACTTCCTAAAAGACAGACCAAATGGCTGAACCTTCACTAGACCCTTACAGGAAACACCTGAACCACAAGACACTGGAGAGGGTAGGATCAAGACTGACCTAAATCTCCTACATCTTCCCTCCCTCCCTCTCCCCCTCTCCCCACTATCTCTCTCCTCTCTAACTCTTGTATATTAGTTATGTTTCTCCTCAATTTCTTAGTGGACACTGACTTGTAACCCCCACTTCCAGCTTGGGCCTACCATCCACAATGAGCTTTTGATCAGAGAAACCTACAAGGTTTCCCAAAACAATGACAGACTTCTGTCAGAGTACTTGATGACCCACCTAAGGCCAGTGGTAAGACCCTATTGCTGAAGACTCCATATGCAGCTGATACGCAAAATCGAACGGCATGGCTGGAAGCCAGGAGAGAGTCAGTCCCCAGACAGTCAGTGTGTCTAGTGCCAGAAGGTGCTACATAGGTGACTGGGGGAAACGACCAAGATCTGTCCAAGCAACGCATTGTGTAACGTAATTAGCAACCAGTAACCTGATGTGATGCCCACACAAGTGCAATAGTGGCACACAGCCATGGTGAGGAACCAATTGCTCTTGATTTGGCTAACTGATCCACTCAGTGGTACTAGACCCATAGCTGGAACTGGGAAACAAGTTAGAACCATACCCAAACACAAGCCCACTCTACAATATCAAGCTACCATCAATCACGGGGTATAAGAGGGCCTACACCTATCATACTGTCTATCAAAAAATAAGTGTTATCTCAATTCTCCGGGTGCTAACTTACTCTCTGTTGGAGAATCTGCTTCTCTTTTCCAGATAGATGCAGATCCTAAGAAGAGAGCTGCCCCAACATACCTCAAAAGGGGTCCAACTGAAACTAAGGACAACTGGCGAAACAAGCAAGGGTGATGTTTTCCTGTGAACCGGATACCAGCACAAAGGGGAAGGAGACCAATGCAGAGAAAAATCAACTCCTACCAAATCAGATGCCAGAGCCTCAGAGGCCCCCAACACCTCAGCCCTGAAGCAGACCAAAAATGAACCCAACATGGCTCAGGGAAATTTTGCGGAAGAGGGGGCGGAAAGAATGTCAGAGTCACATGTTGGGTCATGATTTGCAGAGACATTTATCTTACCCATAACTGTGGGCTAACTCCACAATGCACGACCCATTTTCATCAACAAGGAGGGTCCAATGGGATGGGGTAGATCACAGATGAGCCTAAACAATGGTACCAAACTGCCTGTATTTACTGAAAAGAAAACTAATAAATTAAATTAAAAAAAAAAACAAAAAAAACCTTCAGGTCTTCCTAAAGAAAATATTATTAAGGTATGATTATAAATCTTATTAATAATTAAGAGTATTATTAAAGATTATTAATGTAAAATTATTTGTTCATTCATAATTGGTGTTATAATTATTTTTTTTGTTTTTTCAAGGTAGAGTTTCCCTCTATCCCCAGCTGACCTGGAATTCACTATGTAGTCTCAGGGTGGCCTCAAACTCATGGTGATCCTCCTACCTCTGCCTCCTCAGTGCTAATATAAAAGGTGTGCATTACCATGCCCAGCTATAATAATTGTTTTAAAGCTATAACAGTAGTAATGTTTTAGATTATTATAGCTTATGGATAAATGAAATCATTACAATAAAGTCACCAAGGACTAATGGAAGCATTGAAACACTCTGTTATGAGGTAACTATTTGTGCTGTATGTGAAAAAGAATAACATTATTTAAAGGTAGAATTATTTTGCTTTAAAATATATGTCATAAACTATAGAACAACAAAATAGAAAAAAACATAAATGATATACTGAGAGAAAATTATGTGTTGCTTATTTTGTTGATAAGAAGAAACTTAAGGAAGGGTTTGTTTTCTCTAATGGTTTGTGGGTATTCTGGCAGGAGCAGCCATAATCAACAGTCAGGAAGCAGAAAGTAATGAATATTGTTGCTCAGCTTCCTTTGTCCTTTTTATGCAGCTATGATTCCAGCCCACAGAATGGTATCATCCCAGTAGATCTTCCCACCTCAATGAATCTAACTGAGAAAATACCTCAAAACATGCTCAGAGATTTGTCTTCCAGGTGAATCCATATCATGTGAGGTTGACAATCTATATAATCCATCATAGGAGATAAGATGAAATTATAGAAAATGCTTAAATAAAACTAGATAAGGTGAAAAAGGAGAGGGGAAATAAATCATTAACAAGGACAATAGAGGACAGATATAAACCATAAATATCATTTTAACTCACTTGTATCATTTATCACTTTAAAAGTGAACAGTTTCTGGAGAGATGGCTCAACAGTTAAGGAACTTGCCTACAAAGCCTAGTGACCTGGGTTTGTTTTTCCCAGTACCCACAAAAGCCAGATGCACAAAGTGACACATACGTTTGGAACTTTTTTGCAGTGGCTAGAGGTCCCAGCATGCCCATAATCACTCTCTCTCTTTCTCTCTCTATCTTTCTATTTCTCTCTGTTTGCTAATAAACAAATAAAATATTTGTTAAAAATTACAAAGAGAATAAACAAGACTCAATCTCATCGTGTTTAGAATAAACTCATACAAATTATAAAGACATAGTAAGTTACAAATGAAGAGATGAAGAAAGATATAACATGTTTAACACCAATTAAAAAAAAAAAACTGAAGTCAAGTCTCTGGCCCCAACACCCTAAATGCACCTACTCTTCTCTAAAGTAGATATATTAATTTCTGACAAAGCTATTTTCTTTTTTAAAATATTTTTTGTTATTCAATTATTTATTTATTTGAGAATGACAGACAGAGAGAAAGAGGCAGAGAGAGAGAGAGAAAGAGAGAGAGGGAGAATGGGCAAGCCAGGGCCTTCAGCCACTGCAAACAAACTCCAGACGCGTGAGCCCCCTTGTGCATCTGGCTAACGTGGGTCCTGGGGAATCGAGCCTTGAACTGGGGTCCTTAGGCTTCACAGGCAAGTGCTTAACCACTATGCCATCTCTCCAGCCCTGACAAAGTTATTTTCATTAAAAGATTATTGGTGATAAATATAAGCACTAAATAATGATAAATATATAACAATCCTCAACGCATGTACATTTAAGAAGAGAATATCAAAGAAAATAAAGCAAATTTCATATAAGTGCAAGAAAAGATAGGAGAATGTATATCAATATAGTCAGATACTTCAACAACTCTCTCAGTAACAGATGAAATAGTTAGATTCTATCAGCAAGGACATAGTTGACCTGAGCACCAGTAGCAATCTACCTGCTCTGGTAAGATATGTATAATACTCCATATAATGACAGCAGAATTTACATGTTTTTCCAGCCCATATTCACCAGTATATCCCTGTAAAACATGCATTAATAGGCAATGAAATACCTAAACTATATATAGTTTATTCTCAAAACAATCTAAAATCCTAAAATCCCCAAGTTTGAAAACTTATTAAAACTTTTAATAATTCTGAAAAAAAATATCTAAAAGGTTTTCAACAAGATGAAAATTAAAACACAACTTACCAAAATGCAAATTTGCCCTTCTCTACCTTACCAAATTCACCAAATATGCAGGATCTAGCAAAAATAGTGCTTAATTGAACATTTCTAATATTAAATAAACTTGTTAGAAAATAAAAGTAAAAATCAATAACATCATCTTCCTCATTAGGAAACTAGAGAAAGAAATTTAAGCTTTAAAAGCATAAGAAATGGAATAATAAATATGAGAACAGAAATTGACCAAATAAAACAGAGAAACAATAGGAAAAAAATAAGTGTTACCAAAGCCTAGTTCTCTAAAAAAAAAAAGTTGGCAAAATTTATAACAAGAAAAAGAGAGAAAGAACAAAGGCACAAATTAACAATGATTGAAAAAGAAAGTTTGTCACTAAAAATCCTATGAATAGTCAAAGGTATGCTATGATTAACATCAAGCTCACATACTGGTAAACTCAAGTAAAATGAAATTCCTTGAAATATAGAAAAATTATGACTCACCCAAGGACAAATATGTGACTTCAAAAGCTCTATATCTGTTAAAGAAAGTGATCAATTATCAATAACTGTCAAACTTCTGAAAAGAAAGCTTCATGCCCAAATGGTTTTGTTGGTAAATTCTCCCAAACAGTTTGGTTAGAAATATTATCAATTGTCTATAATCTATTCCTACAAATATATGCAGAAGGAAGGTTTCTAACTTACATAAAAACATCATTGCTTTAATGAAAGAAAATCTAGATTAAAAACAATAGAAGAAAAAACTTAAAGATCAATCTCACACAATCTATATGAAATAATTAATAAAATATTCAAAATGAATCTAATAATACATAAATGCACTCCATATGAAATTTGTACCAGACATGTAAAAATTCATACCTGGTACTGAAACAAAGTCAAAAGCTTATGGCTTAGGTTACTGAACATGGAGAGAAGCTTATATTATTATCAAGCTAAATAGAGAGGTCATACCCATCAAAATATCTTCTAATTTTATATGTTTATTCCCTTTCATCATAGAACAATAATAATATTTGCATTATAGATTTATTTCACAGAGAACTGGTGATGCAACACTTGTAAAGAAAGCAAAAAATAGGAACAGGTCAACAAATTTCAATCACTCTTATTATTTTTTTTTTACTAAAATTAGTAGTAATATAACTATTTTAAATATAGTCAAGCAAGTATAACAAATGCAAAAAAAAAAAAAAAAGACAAAAAAAATGTGTAATGTAGTGACCACAGTCAATTTATATGGGGTAAACATAGGTTTTCTTTGTGTTTTAATTTAGCCTACCCTTTGTAATATTAGCCCAAAGGCAAGGAACAAGTTTTCTATTTGACATGGCTATTTGGTCTGCATGAACTCCTAAGTTTGTTTCCTTCTATATTCTTTTATATTCCTGAATTCTTTGTTTTCTTTGCAATCACCCAAATACCACACAATACAACACTAGCATCTCAATAAAGGCTGGCCAACAGACTTTCAAACTCTCACACAATTAACTTCCTGTTACCAGCTTGTATTCAGTTTCTGATTTATGGGCATATGGAGGGTTTTGCATCCCAGAGTTTCCTCCTTTGAGTCATGATTGGCAACCAGATATAGTAACCCACAAACTGATATCAGCATCAAAACAGAGCTGTCCAATTCAAATAACACATGGCCTTCAGAGGGACAAAAGACTAGTCCATTAGGATGGCCACAACCAACAAGCAAGAGAGTGCAAAACACCACCCTTCATGAAGTCGGAGTTTTGTAGTTTATTCCACACTTTCTCTCCACTCTAAGATAATGTGTGCGATGAGGGTGCCATGCATTCGGACTCTCACTCTCCCTTGGCAAAGTAGCCTTGTGACAATAGACTAAACTACAGCACTGCCAAGCCTGGATAGTCATGCCAGTCTGCCTGGTCCCAGATTTGTGGCTTGTTTCCATGAAGTAATAGTGACTCTCTTGTCTATACCAATTGCAAGCTGCAGATGGGTAGCCTCATGCCTTAATGTCGGACCAAATTCTCCACAGATGAACTGGAAATTTTCCTCACTCATTCAGAAATATGTCAGCCAGCTGTCAAGTCTCCAGGACGCCTTCATTTGCCCAGATCACCAACAAACAGACGGCGCTCACCACAATGATTAGGCTATTTTTGGTTCAAACCTTTTCTCCTAATGATTTACTCCATTTTTGCTTCTTCAAAGACTCTAGAGGTTTGTCATTGGAAAACTGTTAACTATGAAAGTTTTTAAGTAGACAACTGAGCAAACTGCTAGACCTATATAGCCATCAACTCCGAAAAATTATCTTTTTGAGCTATTCATTGGCTATGACCCCATTACATGACAATCATTCATCCAAGGTGCCCAGTAAAGGAGATCCTTTTGTACCAACAGAGATGGGGAATTGGGAAACAGATGCTCACTCACCAGTGACTTAACTGTCGTGCCCAATAAAGAAGACAACATAATTTTAGGGGACTTCAAACGCCAAGATACAACATTTAAATAGAACAGGAAACAAGTGATAAATAGACTATGAAGTAAGAGGAGGGAAGAGCCAATTTCATTTGCATTTAGAAAATATGAGAATGTTGCTCAGTCCCAAAGATGTCTTTGTTTTCCTTTACTTATGTAAATGAAGAAAATGTTAGGGAGATCACCTATGTGTGGGACTTATTTTCTAGTTAGTTTTTACTTTGACATTATCAGAGAAAAATTTATTCAAAGCATCCAAGAAGATCCATTCACAGGGTCTTTGACTACAGAATAGAGATTTCAAAAAATGCAAATTCTATCTTACCATTTCTTTCTGGGCTGTTCCTTGTCAATAATTCGTCCATCAGATCTACTCCCACACTCCTTTCCAACATAAGTGAGCTCTGGGATAAGATGGACCTACATCCAGAAAGAACACTGTCATTTTACACTGGAAAGACATTTATAAACTTATTTGGCTTTGAATAACCTTGGCTTCCTCATCCTTCAAAGTTACTGTGAGACCCCTGTGCATGCTACCAAGGGCCTGGCAGAATCTTCACCATGGCTTCCCATAGGAAGTATAGTATCTATCAGCCTTGATTAACTGGGTCCCTGTGTGCCTCTTCATTCCCATTCCACTGTATTCTCTTCCTAAAACTCCCTGCAAGGGACTCTGGCCTCTGTTCAATTCTGTACCAAACACTTATCTCTGTCAAGACCTTCTCATACCCTCCTTCTCTTCTCTCTTCATAGCTTATTTTCAATGCTTATCTTCCATCCAAATTTCATTTCCTCAAAGATGTGATCACAGCCCATCTGGTCAAATATGTCCTCTCTTTTGTCTTGCTATGACGCCATCATATTTTCTCTGGCCTCTTCATGTCAGAGTAGTTTTTACCTTCTGAATCTTCTAAGAAATTGTGTTGTTCACATGCATCAAACTCAAGGTGGGGCTGTGCTGGCTTATCCTCAACATTGTCAGTCCTCCACTGTGAAAAGTCTCTAACAGGTAAACCACATGTCCAAAGGAAAGGCATTGGTGCCACATGATCAAGGCCCAAACAAGCTGCCAAGCAGACAACAGCACTAAGTACTCTAGACATGCCAAAAATAAATATAGGGGTGAAGACATCTGATGACTGCTGAGAATGTATTTGATTACTTTATTGGAGAGCTTCCCAAGTTCAAAGTCAAAGACTAGGAGGTTTGACCATTAAATAAGAAAGATAATTTTTTATTATCTTATTTCAGTTAATATGAATAAGAATTGATTGTCACATTACACAACCTAAATTTTTCCTCTCAAAAATTATTTCTTCATTTAGTCCCAAGGAAAATTAAATTAACCTCAATTTGGCCAAACTGTATGGCAATCAATCACAGAATACTATCTACAGAACTATAGCAATCTTATAATGGCAAAAAAAGTTAATTACCTAACACTTGTAGAATTTTCACATCAGAATAATAGACCAAATTTATTGAAACAAACCTAAGCCTTGAAATGTTTACACTTTCTCAGATATACACACAAAAAGCTTGTTTAGGTTTTAAAATACTTTTTACATAATATCTCAAGAATGAGCATCATGCAAAATGGCCAAGAAACAATATTCTCTGCTAAATATGAAAACATTTCTGGTGAGGCTAGAGAGATGGGTTCATTTTGTTTTATTTTGTTTTTCTTTGGGGCAGAGTCGCACTCTAGCCCAGATTGACCTCGAACTTAATCTGTAGCCCAGGCTGGCCTCAGACCAGCTGAGCTCTTCCCACCTCAGCTTCCCAAGCTTTGCGATTAAATGGGCAAGGCTCTCTGAAGGCATCTTTAAGAGGTTTACCCTAGAGAAAAATGCAAATCTTAATTACACGGAAAGTGTGGGATTGAGTCATCACTGATGAAACAAGGGCAAATATTGTCTTTGAAAAAAAGGTAGTTTTGAAGTTACAAATATTTGACAATACTGCCAAGTGAACTTGGTGTTGTCATGTCCAGAATACACATTTCCTCTCCTACCTTCTGCCATTTATTCTTATAGCTTTCAAACAATCAAAGAGGTAGATTTCAGTCCTGAACAGAGTGGCATTGAACAAGACAAACTTAATGAACCTTAAATCTTCATTAACTTAGACTTCTGGCTATCAAATAGTTACACGGATTAAACAAAGGAATGGAAAGCATAAACCCTTGCATGTATAAGAATCCAGCAACTAATGGCTGCTGCCTTGCCACATCTATCCTGCCTTTTAAGAAAATAGCAATTATAACATTCTTTGTTATCTCATGGCTTTAAATGTACATTCTCAGTCAATCCCCACTGCATTCCTCATATACAAGTTCAAAACATGCATTACATCAAAACTGACAGATACATAATCATCATAAAGAAGAGAGAGACAGACAGAATGGATGATATAAAATACTACTGTGGTCACTGAGCACCAAAGTTTGAAAATAGTAAGAAATAAATAAATGAATAAATATAGGAAATTTTGACAATATTTTTAAAACATCTATAATTTTATTTTTTTCTATTTTGTTCTCCATTCCCTTTACACTAAACACCTTCTTTCCAACTAGTCCTTCTTCTATTTTGATGTTATTTTATTACCTCTTTCATCATCCATGACAACATGTTAATGAGCCCAATATTATGTAGTTTACATGTAGGTAACAATAGCCATTGTGAGCTCATGACTTCACCCACCACTCTGTGTCTGGAAGATAGAGTTGCAAAGGACTCTTCCCCTTCTTTTGACTCTTACATTATTTCTGCCACCTCTTCTATAATAGTTCCTGAGTGTTGGAGGATATGATAGAGATAACTAGCTTAGTGCTGAACACTCCACTGTCACTTCCTATTAGCACTTTGATGAGTTTTGAGTCACCCCAGTGGTCACTGCCATCTGAAAAGAGAAGCATTCTCTAACCAAAAGTGAGATCATCCCTTTTATATGAGCATTAAAAATAAATATTTAGAGGGCAATTTAGTGGATATAATACATCTATTTCAAAAGAGCATGGCTCTTTTAATGATTAATTCAAACAATACAATAGCAAAGACCATAGAAAATTAGATTCATTTGGAGGTTTTCTAAATTGATTGGAAGTTTTAAAATCTTGTAACCCAAAATAGATCAGGATGTTTTCTACAAATTTTAATACTATGAAAATTAAATATGCTTTCTAGATTTTTAAGTCTTTGTATATTTCCTTTATGTTTACATGCAAGTTTGAGAAATACTTTATAGGAAAATAATTTTTTGAGTACTTTTCTAGAGAACAGATTCACCTACCAAAGCCACTGGTGAGACTGAATAATACCACATTTTCAGTAAATGCTTCATGCATAGTATTTAAAATGCATTTTAACTTAGTTCAACTCAGTGCTCTGAAGAAAATAGAGTAATAGGGATTACAAAAATAAAACTCCGGGTTGTACTTCCTTCTTATTTTTTTCTATATTTTATAACTCTTTTCAGTTGTTCTTTGGGAAGTTTGTTATAACCCATCTAGATCCTATTGACACATGTGGAGCTAAATCACAAAACAATAATAATAAAAATGTCTGGTCCTATCAAATAGAAGAGTGATAGTAGTAGTCTTAATAAATTAAATACTCCTCTGTCCAGTTCCAAATGATCATTATCATAAGGAACCAAGAACTTGGGTCTTCAGATTTTCTAATCCTTCAATGCACAAAGACATATGCAGTTTTAATGGTACAAGTATCTCATTAAAAAAATCAGAGACTTCCAATCAGTATAACATCTGCCTAACCATGATTCAGCTCCCAGGGTAATAACAGGCAATATCTGTGGGGTTCCAGGGTCAGCAAGTCCTAGCAGACCTCCAGTGGGAGGGCACAGAGAAGCACAGTCGGGAATATGCTGACTCCCATGCTCTCAGGTAGCCCACCAGTCTCCCAAACTCCGCAAGTAGCCATCCCAGCCAACATATCACAGACCAGGTTCACTCCTGTGCTACCTGCATGCTCTGCACATCAAGGTCCCAAATCCTCTCACCTTTCCTCTTGCTGACTGGGTCTCGTTCCTCCCTCCTGCACCTTCACTCCCTTCCTTCTCCCTTTCCCTGCGACCAGGTCCCCACCCTGCCACCTGCCACCTGCCACCACCAGGAATGTGCCAATCCTTCCCCATTCCCCACCATGCAATCTGGTCCATACTGCCAAGCCCACACCACCAGGTCCACGCCACAAGGTGCATGCCTCTAGATCCACACTGTCCCATACCCCCACCATGTCTCAGCACCTGGTGCACACCATCCCATTCCCCTCACCCCACCACACATGTGCCACCTGATTTGTGCTGTCCCATCCCCCAGCCCCACCCTGCCACACGATCCATGTAGTCCTGTCCCCTCACCCAGCAACCAGGCAATGGTTCAGCACCATCATATCCCCTCCATCTCAGCACCTGCTTCCAAGACCCTCCAGGCTCCTTTCCCTGCTCCTCCACCAGGTCCCCACCAGGACCACACCGACTTTTTCCACCTGAGAAGACTGGTCCCTTGCCATCAAAAGCCTAATCCAGTCAAACCCAAAAGGAAACAATCACTGAAGACACTTCAAGGGTAAGCTACAGATTCCTCTTGAATTAAATAAGATTCCTACACTGTGATGGGCAGAGCACAGTGCAAAAGGAAAAGCATAAAACATCAAATGGAAGTAAACTCAACAAGGCTGCCTAATCCCACAATAGAAATCTCTAATCAAAACATAGAAGAGACAACAGGATCAGAACCCCAAAATAAAGACATGAGGTATGTGACCCTGATCAAGCAATTGGCAGAACTTGCAGAAAATCAACAAAAGATCAACAATTGTGTGAATTCTGTCCTTATTAGGTTGGACCTAGTTAAAAAAAGAGAGAGAGAGAGAGAGAGAGAGGGAGAGAAAGAGACTTCTAAAGATAGTTAAGTCAACTGAAAGAGAGCCAAAAATAAAAATAAAAATAAATAAAACTAAAGAGGACCCAAATAAAAAGCTAAGCTCAATGACAACATGAATAAATGCAAGGATGAATTCCAAAAACCATTTAAAAAAATCAGAAAATTACCTGGAAAGAAACTCAACTGAGGGATGGATACTATAAAGAAAAAGGCAATAGAACATACAAACTAAATTGAACAAGTTCAAACATCTCTAGAAGCCCTGAATAATACAGTCAGTCATGTGGAGGACAGAACCTTACAACTGGAAAACAAGACAGAAGAAACAGTTTGAGAGTCCAGTGACTTGAATAAGTTCAAAAATTTTTGTGAACAAAAGAACAAGGGAACTATAGGATATCCTTAAACATCCCAACATTCAGATCATGGATATACCAGAAATGAAAGAATTTCAGACCAAAGGCATGGAGAACCTATTCAATAAAATTGTTAAAGAAAACTTTCCCACCCTCCTAAAAGAGAGTTCCATTAAATATAAGAAGCTAGCAGAACTCTAAACAGATTGGAAAGGAAAGGAAAAACTCTCCAAGACACATAATTATTAATACTCTAGACAATGAAAACAAAGAGAAGGTTCTAAAAAGTAGCAAGAGAAAAACAACACAGTACATATAAAGTTAATCCTATCAGAATTACCTCAGACATTTCAGTGGAAACTGTAAGAGCCAAAAGGGCCTGGAATGGACCACTGCAAAGTCTAACAACCTATGGCTTCCAACCCAAACTACTGTACCCAGAACAATCCCTCATAATAGGTGGTGAAAGAGAAACTTCTCATGAGAAAAGTCAGTTCTAAAAATATATGAACACAAAGACAAACCTACAGAGAGTATTTCAGGGAATTCTCCACACAGAAAAGTCAAATGAACAATCTCAAGAGCCTACAAGAAGCAGACCACCATAACCAAATCTAGAGAAGGCTCAAAAAACTAAAAAGTCCAAGAAATTACCAAACCCCATAAAGTACCACAATATTGCAAAATTAAATCAAACCTCACAGTTATTACCCTAAACATTAATGGTCTTAATTCATCCATCAAGAAACATAAGATAACAGGGTGGATCAGAAAAATGGGCCCATCAATCTACTATCTTCAAGAAACCCACCTTATCACTAAAGACAGAGACCTCCTCAGGGTGAAAGGGTAGATATTCCAAGCAAATGGAATAAGAAACAAGCAGGCATAACTATACTAATATTGGGTAAAATAGACTTCAAACCAAAACTAATCAAAAAAGAGCATTTCATACTCATCAGACTAATGATCCAACAAGAGGATATCACAATCACCAATCTTTACGCACCAAACACAGATGCATCACAATTCATAAAATAAAACTTACTGGACAACAAAGCAGAAATAAACACCAGCACCATAACAGTTGGTGACTTCAATATTCCCTTGTCATCAATAGGCGGATAATCCAAACAAAAAATCAACAGTGAAGTGAGAGAGCTCAACAAAACCATAGAACAATTAGACCTGATGGACACCTACAGAACATTCTACCCAGAATCCACATATTACACACTCTTCTCAGCATCCCATGGAACCTTCTCTAAAATAGATTGTATACTGGGTCATAAGGCCTGCCTCCATATATATAGGAAGATTGACATAATTTACTGCATGCTATCGGATCACAATGCTGTATTGTGATAGATAATGGGAGTTCCCACTGAGATCAGGAATAAGACCGGGGTGTGCACTCTCACCTCTGCTCTTCAACATAGTACTAGAAGTCCTAAGCCAAGCAATAGACAGGAGAAAGAAATAAAAGGGAAAGGAAGAAGTCAAGTTAGCTGTGTTTGCATGACATGATCCTATACACATGTAACCTGAGAGCCTTCAAAACTCTTAAAGTTGATTAATTCTTTCAGCAAAGTAGCAGGATACAAAATCAACACACAAAAATCAGTAGCCTTTCTATATGCAATGGACAAAGATACAGAGAAAAACTAGCAACACTGTCCCATTTTCAATAGCAACAAAATTTCTTAAAAGCTTGGAATAACACTACCAAAGATGTGAAAGACATACAATGAAAACATAAAAAGACTCAAAAAGAAACCGAGGAGGACTTGAGAAGATGGAAGGATCACCCATGCTCCTGGGTAGGCAGTATTACATTGTGAAAATGGCAATCCTACCAGAAGCAATATACAAATTTAATGTAATACCAGTAAAAATCCCAGCATTATTCTTCACAGAGATAGAAAAAATGATCTCAAAACTCACATGGAACAGGAGCAGGTCTCAGATATCCAAGCATACTCTCAGCAAAAGAAATACCTTTGGAGGCATCATACCTGATCTAAAGCTATATTACCAAGCCATAGTACCAAAAACAGCATGGTTTTGGCATTAAAAAAAAAAAAAAAGGAATATAGAACAATGTGATAGATGGGGATCCAGAATTTAGGTCAATTAACTATAGCTTGTTGATCTTTGACAAAGGCCCTAATAATGTAAACTGGAGAAAAGAAAGCATCGTCAATAAATGGTGTTGGACAAACTGGATAACAATTTGCAGAAAAATGAAATTAGACCCATACATCTTGCCATGCACAAAAATCAAGTCCAAATGGATAACACATCAATAAAAAACCTGAAACTCTTCTACTACTGAAAGAAAAAGTCGGAGGAGCTTTCCATGATATAGGAATGAGGAAAGACTTCATTAACAATACCCCAGTTGCTCAGGAACTTAAACCATCACTCAACCATTGGGATCTCATGAAGCTGAAAAGTTTTTTCACAGACAAACATACCATGAGCAGAGCCAATATATTACCCACAGAATTGGACAAAAGTTTTGCTGGCTCTGCAACTGACAGAGGCCTAATTTTTAGAGTCTACAAAGAACTCAAACACCTAAACAATAAAAAACTAAAATCAAACAACCCACTCACAAAGTGTGGCAGAAAACTTAACAGGGAGTTCTCAGTGGAAGAAATACAAATGGCAAATGAACATGTAAGAAAATGTTCAACATCCCTAATCATTAGGGAAATGCAAATTAAAACAACTCTGAGAGTCCACCATACCTCAGTAAGGATAGCAAACATAAAAACATTAAAAAAAATGAAAACAAATGTTGGTGAGGATATAGAGAAACAGAAACCCTCATACACTGTTGGTGGGAATGTAAACTGGTACAATCACTATTGAAAGGAACATGGAGACTTCTAAAAAGGTTTTGGCAGTGCACACCAGTAGGATATTGCTGAAAAGGCAGAGGCAGGAGGATAAGGAATTCAAGGCCAGCCTGGGCTATAAAGGTTGACTATAAAGTTACCAACAGGCCCAGTTATTCCCTTACTGAGCATTTTACCCTAAAAGCTCCATGCCTCAAAGCTATTTGCTCAAACATGTTGAACCCTCAACAGGACCTTATGTGGAGCACCTGAATCGAAGGGCCCTGGAAAGGATGAGATGAAGCCTAACTTTAAATTTCTCCTGATTCTTTTTTTTTTCTTTTTCTTTTTTTTCTTTCTTTCTTTTTCTTCTTTATTTTGCCTTGGTGATGGCCTATACCTCCCAGCACCAGGATGTGCTCACAATGAGGTGTTGATCATGATAGAGACCTACAAGGTTTCTCAAACCAAAACAGACTTCTGTCAGAGCACTTGATTACCTATCAGAGGTTAATGGTAAGACCCTACTGCTGAAGACACCACATACTTTTGGTACAGAACATGAAGAGACCTGGCTGGAATCTGAAAGGAAACCAGTCCTCAGACCATTAGCCTGTCTCATGCTAGAAGGTGCTACATGAGCTACTGTGAGAAAGTGGCCAACATTTGACCAAGCAATTCGAGGTCTAAGCTACTCATAAGTAAAAATATGATGTGATTCTCACACAAGTGCAATAGTGGTACATAGCCATGGTGGGTAATCAACTGCTCTTTGATTGGCTAACAGATCCACTTAGTGAAAAGGAACCCATATCTGGAACTGAGAAACAAGTCCAAGTCTGAATCATATCCAGATATTGGGTTTGCTTTCCAATATTAATATTCCACTAATCTTGGGCTACAAGAGGGTCTACACACATTAAATTCTCTCTAAACTAATAATTGTTATCCCATTTAAGCTGTGGATACTTTACTCTCCATTGGAGAATCTGCTTTTCTTTCTCAGACCAGAGCAGGTCTTGAGGAGAGAAATGATACATCACACTTCACCAGGGCCCCAGCTGAAACCATAGAGGAACTGGGGAAATGAGCAAAAGTGTTGTTTTCTTGGTGAACTTAATATCAGCAAAAGAGTGAAGGAGATAGACACTGAGGACACTCAGCACCTACCAAACCCGAGCTCGAGAGACTCCTAAGAGATAATCACCAAAGTAGACTGAAAACAAACTCAACATGGCTCAGGGAATTTCATGGAAGGGGTGAAAGATTATTAGAGCCACAGTTTGGATATTAGGCACAGAGACATTGCCTCATCCCTATAATTGACTACTGCCCCCATAGTGCACAACCCACAGTCCCCATGGGGATGGCCAGCATCCCCAATGAGGAGGGCCCCTTTGGAAAGGGGGGCAGGGATGAGGGAAAGGATACCAAAGGAAACCAAAGGTACCAACATGTGCTGCTTACATACTGAGTATGTCCATAAATATTCATTTAAAAATTGAAAAGAAAAAGCAGATATAGTAACTTTAGTGGTTAAAGGAAACTTAAAGCCTGTACTTATCCATTATACTGTATGGATGGATATTATTTGAATTCTACTTTAAATAAACTATTTGAGGGCAAAGAAAAAAATCACTATGCAAACTAAGTAAACATACCTGTGATAGCTATACTATCTGTTTCAACCAAATCTATAAAACTACCATGGGCACTGTACTAAGGCATGGCAGTGACTTTATTTCATAGGGTGCCATAGTTACACAGCTTGTTGTCTAACATACACTGCCATCAGTTACACTATCGTGATGATATCTTGGAATTTACACTGTCAACTCATTTGCCTTAGGCTGATTCTATGTATTTATACCCAATGGCTGTCTAAATATAATCACTTAGATATCCAATAAACTTTTCAAATGCCATTCCCAAACTGGTTCTGGGGTTTCCCTGATGTTTGTCAAGTTCATGTTCTTCCTTTGTTCCCTTTAAGTTTCCTTCATTTACCCACCTCTTGTATGATTTTCTATATGTAAATGCAATCCTTATTACCTCTAAAGATTTACCTAAAATTTCACTTGCACTATGTAATTTTTCTATGTAGAATGTACCCAATGACCTCAGGAAAAGTACAATTTATGACCACAGCCTGTGAGATCATTCACAGTGAAGTTCAATTTACTGTTCTAGTGCATCACTCCCCAGAATTGCCCCTTAACCTTTTTGCCCTTCATTATTTGCAATTGCCACAGTTTGGCAGGACTACCAGGTTCCCATAGTCTTAAACACATGGGTGAAAGTGGCATAAGGATAGTTTTACAGACAAAAACAAGGGACACTATTAACAGAAGCATGTATTGACTTACCTATTCTACTTCAAAGATACTTGGTTATATAGCCTCTGTCATTTAACCTTGCCCAAACAAGGAAACTTACCCAGTAAATTTATAGATGTGAGTGAGTGTATACATGAAGACCCAAGGAAACAGTTCCTGCATCAATAGTATTTACTTTAGAATATTTACTTTCCAAATATGTAATGCTTTCTCTTGCCTATAAACCTTTTATAAGGTTATTTCGTCTTCCAGGGAATATTGTTACTCCATTTTAATTAATTCCTCATTGCTGTGAGAAAATACCTGACAAAAACATCTCAAGTAAAGAAACATTTATTTTGGCCCACAGTTTGAGTTTACAGTTCATCATGATATGGAAGGCATGGTGACAGGAACATAAGACAGCCAGTCACATTGCATTGGCCATCAGGAAGCAAGCGCACATGAGAGAGAGGCTGGTATGCAGTTCCTTTTCCATTTTTATTCTATTAAGGATTTCCACAGAATGATGTTGTTCACATTGAAGGTGGGTTTTCTCTGCCTAGCTAAATTATCATTGAAAAACTCTTATAGAAATAGACATAGATATGTCTCCATTGTGATTTTAAATCCAGTCAAGTAGACAATGAAAATTAATCATCACACTCTTTATGGATGGTCCATTTGTTTGTCCAGATTTGATTCATGCATTATGTCCTCAAGGATAACTTTTCTCCAGTGGTTATACTTAGACTGTCCTTATGTAAGATTCCATAACAAAGCTTTCTGCTTTGTTCCAGCAGGAATATTATATGATGACACTAGCTATCTTTATTCTCAAATCCTGGAACTAGGCTAAAAGATTTCAGCTAAGGCTTGAAGAAGAAAAAAAGAAAATAAAGAAAGAACAAGAAAGAAGGAAGGAAGTAAAGAAAGAAAGAAAATGATTACTTTTCATTTAATTAAGGATAACTGTCAGTTCAGACAATTCAATGTAGCGTCATAGTCTTCATCTTCTAATGAAAACCGTTCACTACTGCCTCCTTCCCTCATTTCAGCCAACATACCTCTCCTTATCTTCTGGCATAAGCAGATCCACATTGCTAGGCAGCCCATGGGGCTTTGTCTCATGGCAAGTTGGGAGATTGAGACTCACTGCCCCATCATAACAGCTTGGATTCACAAGATCTCAACAATAGCAGCTAGTTACTCATTTTGACAAAGGTTATTTACTCTAAGCCAGATGAAGATTAGAATTAATGACAGCCTTGTAAGTGCTGAGTAGTTTAGTGATAACTACCTGGGATGACCCCTATCTACTGCTGTCTCTCAACACACACAAACCACCCATCATCACTAACTGCCATATTTTGTGGAAGTCTCTGGGCAGAACCCAAGTCCCTGAGTACTTTATAGCTCCTGCATGCTCTCCAGCATGCTTTGCTAGAGGTTGGAAATGTCAAAAGGTACATTGAGCACTGGACATTGTCAAGGCTCTTCCTCACAGCATGGCAGGACTTTAACACAAATGCAAAATTGTGTTGAATCAAATGACATATTTTTGATACTTAAGATGAAGCAAGATAAAACGGGCAATTAAAAATCTACGAAAGTTGTGCTGGAGAGATGGCATAGCGGTTAAGTGCTTGCCTGTGAAGCCTAAGGACCCCGGTTCGAGGCTCAGTTCCCCAGGTCCCACGTTAGCCAGATGCACAAGGGGGTGCACGCGTCTGGAGTTCGTTTGCAGAGGCTGGAAGCCCTGGCGTGCCCATTCTCTCTCTCTCCCTCTATCTGTCCTTCTCTCTGTGTCTGTCGCTCTCAAATAAATAAATAAAAATTTAGAAAAAAAATAAAAAATTAAAAATATCTATGAAAGTTGATTGAATTCCTCTACCACCAATTATGCCTTATAATTGTTTACTGAACTAAGAATTGACATTTTACAAAGCCAATGATTGGCTCTCATTTTGTGCTTCCTGAACCTTGGTGGGTTTAGAGTTTAGGTTTGGATAAAAACCAAGAGTAAAGCAGAATTTGAGAAGCCTCTCCAAAGCCTTTCATCTAGAAGCTAGCTGGTAAGCTCACAAGGTTTCTGACATTTCTCCCATTCCAACCAGGCTGGAACCCCACTGTAATCAAAATTCACAATGTTCCAGAGCCTACTCTTAAGTTCTCATTAAAACCTCAAAAGACAAAAATGCCCAGGAGGCCTGCTAGCCAAACTTTTTTACACGGCAGGGAAGGCTTGCATTCAGATTTATTTTTAAGTTTGCAGACTATGTTGGGACTCATTTTGAAGGCTGATGAAAGACAGAGAGCCTCTGTTTCATCTTCTGATTAATCCAAAATTAAACAATTCAGAGATTTTGATCACTTCATCTTTTTTTAAACATATGTGACACATAATAAGTAGCCATTTCTGGCGCACATACCAGGATACATTGTGTTTGCCTACAGGCTCTTTGTGGACCATCCTTAGGTGTGTTCGAAGATCAGATAGTAATTCACAATTTCCTCCTAAAGGACTGTTAAAGTTTTCACCTTTTATTGAAACTAAAGTGTGTGTTTTTTTTCTTCTTGGATATTGCTTACCTGCTGCTCATATTCTTGGCAATAATCTATCTTATTAAAACAAAAAACCTTTGAGGAAGTGGATTTGTGATTTATGGAAGCCTTGTAATACATGAAAGGGGAAAGGAATTAGGCATATATTGTAAGGCTCATTAGTGGTATTTGAGTTAAACATAAATCTTTGGAGAATAACAAAGTATTTTGCATTCTCCAAGGTTTTCCCCCTTGAATCAAAACTTGAGAAGTAGTAAAACACTTTTAAAATAATAAATAGGCAATGCTTTAAGAAGACAGTAGGAACTCCAATATACTCAGATCATGGATATTTCTGAGACATAAGTGACCAACTGCCTTCATACAATGCCTGTTAAGATTTGGTTCACCTGTCATTAATTGGTTCGTCTTTCATAACCAGGTTTAGTCCTCTTCCATTCCTTGCACTGACCTCTCTCCACACTCATCTACCCTCCAACTTTTAGCACAATCAGGCACCTCATTATTCAAGTCCCCATGGAACTGTCTTTCCCACCTTTGTAATTCCTCACAGTGCATTGTGATTACTTGCTTCTCTGGGTGTTCTCCTCAAAAACTATGATCTCCCAAGAACTACAGTTTAATTGTCTTTTTATGTCCCCATGATTTCTTTCACATATTATGTTACTTACCTAGCTTCTTACTTGCATATAACATATATATAACATGAAGTGCTTTATAGTACAGACGTATTCACAGGTTGAAGGAATAAAAAATAAAACTGTAAATAAAATAGGACAAAGGGAAAGCACCAGGTGATTAGTACCTAGCACCACTGCTCAAGTATATCAGCCAGGGTCTCCATGGGAATCTGATGGTATGCTAAGAAAAGTTTAATAAAGTGGCTATTTACAAAGCTGTTGGAATGGTTTGAGAAATGAGGAAAAATGGATACTGGGGTGTCTCCAAAAAGTAACAGAAAGATCTCCTTTGGGAGGGTTTACTGTATCTGCCCTAAAGTGAAAAAGAAGAGAGGTGTTAGTAGCATCCAGTAAAAGAATTCTGTAGAGAGGAACACCCCAATGAGTACTACTTGTTAAGAGGTAACTAACCTACAATGTCCTAGCTTACAGAGGGCTCAGGGAATAAATACTGTTCCTGTGCTTTTCTTGCACTTGGATCATTTCCTGGTATTTTTCAGCAGCCAAGTCTAATGAAAGCCTAAGGACAGAATGGCCCCTTGATACTGTCCATGTAGGTAAGGAGCACAGAGGAGGGTGTAGGAAAGAGGAGGAAGAAGACATCCAACAGAGGCTGTATTTCAACTTCCAGCCTGAACATAGTAGTATCTGGCCAGAACAAAATAAGAAGCATAATTAGTTCCAAGAAATCAGCACATTTATCAGTAATAGCATATCAGTGCCTTGTGAAAAGCTGGAGATAAAAATTTCCCCTGAGAGCCTATCAGAGTGACTTTCATAGACTTCCTTCTGGTAGCATGCCTGGAGGCACACAAAGAGCCCACATGCACAGAGCACTTTATAAGTAATTCTACAAGGTCACAAAATATGGTTTTAAACAGTATTTGACTCATGATCATATGGTCTAGAGGTAAATTTTAAAAATAATTAGAGGTACTGTTTGATTGAATACTGAGTCATCTCTATAATCATAAATATCTGCTATTTTCTTTCAAAGATTTTGATAACAGCTGAGGAAGAAACAATTAATATTGGTTCTTTGGCAAAAACAGGGAGTACATATAAATGATAACAAAACAGCAGTCTCCTTTTGACAAAAAAGGAAGATAGAGCCAGCTTCTTTTGTAAAATTTAAGAAGCCTACTCTTATATGACTCTGAATGAATAATCAGCACATCCAAGTCCACAGTCATACTGGTTCTAAGCTTTCTGAAAGACTTAATACCATGCTTTGACAAGCAAACATTCTAAGAAGTACATAGATCCTAGAACATACTTCAGTTCTGTGTTTTCTTTATCATTGCTAATAACAAAGTCATAAAAGAAAGTTTTTTTCTCCTCATAATATACCCTAATAAAAATTATTAATTACTCAGTTCTTTGTTAGAGTAGAAAGAGTACTTGGCCATTTTAATGTCTCCCTCTTCCTCCTCTTCATAACCACTTATAGGTTTACATTGTTTCCTAAGTGCTCAACATTTTTACAAGTACTTTACATGTAAACAAGTTCATAATAATCTCATGTAAATACCACAATCTGCATTTTATAGTTAATGAAACTGAGAATTGCAGAGCTTAAGGAGCTTGTTCATGTATACCTAGAGAATAAGATTAAACCTTGCTAGTCCTATTTCAGAGAACCACCTCTTACCATCTTATAGTTCTTACACTCCAATACTATATAAAGGTGATAGATTGAATGTCTTCCTATGAAATGAGAAATGACAGAACCAAGATTCATTGCTCAAGTAATACTTTCACCTTAATACCTACCATTTTAAGACGCCACAAAGCATCTTATATACAAAACATACCAGGAAAGGAAAGATTCTAGCCCAAGAAGAATGAAATGTGAAGCATTTTATGATAGAGGTGGTGGTTTTGCCATCTTGCTAAGCCCCCAAACCAATTTTATTTGCTTGAAAAACTCCATAGTGGATCTTCAGTCTAGTTACTCAAGGTTACCTTCCCAATCCCACTATTTGTTTTGGGATGGTATGCCAGGACTTGTTTGGCAGTTACAGCCATACTTTATAAAAACTTTTATTACATAGACTTTGTGATGCTAACTTCTGAGTTTCTTACAGATGGGTAAAAGCATCTGAAAGAACAATTAAAAAAAGAATAGCATTTAATCAAAGATGTTACCTTTCAAGGGCGGAAAAAGGCACTCAGAAAAGCCATAATGTTTTGAATGAAGATCCCAGCCCAAATGGCCTGCTTCACTATGAGTTATTGGATGAGGAAGCTCCAAAGCCTTCCATATTACCTATATAATTGCTACTGACATTGATTTCATTCCACAATTAGATGAAGTCCCTATTGCTAAAAATACTTCATATTCTTAATTGCAGTACATGGAGAAATAAATCTGGAACTAAGCTGTAAACTATTTCTCTACTGGTTAGTGTTCATAGAGGAAGACACTATGCAGGCTGCTAGGAGAGAATTGTCATCAATGATCCTGCTTGGCTATGGACCCTGCATGTTACACTATCAACATGCTAGACAAGATATGATCATCAGTACAACAGTGACATAATTGTTATGGGTGCAACCAATACTTTCTGATTATTATTATTATTATTATTATTATTATTATTATTATTATTATATTTCAAAGTAGGGCCTCACTCTAGCACAGGCTGACTTGGAATTCACCATGTAGTTTCAGGATGGCCTTGAACTCATGGCAATCCTCCTACCTCTGCCTCCCAAGTGTTGGGAGTAAAGGCATGCACCACTAAACCCAGCTTACTTTCTGATTATTTTTAAGGTCCATGACACAGAAGGAAATACATTTAACTGGGACCTCTTCATAGTATACTCCTCTGAATCACCTATGCTCCCATAAGTAACACCAATAAACTCATTAGTTCACCAGTCTGGACTTACATAGAATCTTTTGGAAACTCCTCTGGCTTAAGTGAACAGATAGTTCTCTACATTTCCTCAAGAAAGCAAGCAGTATACACCATATTCCCCTCTGCTTCTTTATCACTGCTGTGACATTTTTAGATGTTCCTAGAGCCAAGCACTTTACTAGCACTGTGCCAGGTGCTAGGTGCTATCATATGATACTGAAGAAATCTGATTTTTTTTTCTTTTGCTTTTTTGTTTGTTTGTTTTTTGGCTGATGTAAGTTTTAGTATACTGTAAGAAAATGACCATCAATAAGCAGCTGCAATGTTAGGTGTGACAGAGGTTAAAACATAAAAGGTTGCAAAGACATGATGTGACATATCAAGGAAGTTTTTCCAGAAACAGAGCCTTAAATGACCACAAGTATAAGCACTTGGTCCATGGAAATTCATATTGATCTGATCACAGTGAAGGTGACTAAAGACTCTCAAGGGCAAGGATATGTGACTTACAAGGTCAGGCAGCTAATTAGAAGGGATTCTCAATTAAACCCAGATAGTTTCCTTCATTTTTTGTTAACTCCACACACCATTTTGTCTTTCTGAGTTACCAAAGCAAACAAGAGTCAAGAGATAGTCGGGTTCAGAAGAAAGGGTATATAAAAGTAAAGACCCTGTGGCACAAAAAGACTCCAAGGTTCTGATAAACTAATTGATTATTATTTTAAGGAAAAGAAAAATAAAACACTAGCTATAGTGAGGAGATAGGTTTGAAGCAAAGCAAACCTGGAAAATGAAACTTTTTTATATATCCTCCCTAGTAAAATTCCTTTGGATATATGAGATTGCAAGAGAATACTATCCTAGACAAACCAAAGACAGTTATGGGTTCTTTTCAGGACCACAAACAAGACTCCCTCCTATTAAATTCTGTATAAATGGAAATCTCTAGTCACAGACATGACACAAAGAAGAAATCCTAGTATACTGAAAACATACATTTGAAGGGAGTCCATACAGCCTCATTGTTTTAGAACTTCAAATTTTTATCTTTCAAATCCAAATATAATAATAAGAGGGAGAAAAAACAAGGACAATTCTAAAAACTACTTCCCCTACAAAGAATAATCAAATAAATATAGTTTAAAATCCAGTGAGCTGGTCCTTTCATCCTCACATCTTTGAAGGACTGTGCAAAAAAAGGGGATGGCTGCTAGATCAAGCGTTTTTGCACATATTATCCACAGGGAAATCTAAATCTATAACCATCATCATAAAATGAAACAAGAAGAAAATCAGAAAGCAATGAATGAAGGGCAAGTGATAGCCAAGGGGCTCACAGTAATCAATTATTAAAATGCCTTAAAAGAGCAAAGAAAATGCTTATCAGATCAGCAAAGCACCTTTTAATAAATAATATGATTTGGGTTTAATTAATGGCCTAATTACAGTTTTGCCCAATAGGCTTAAATGCTCCAAAGGAACAGTTTGAATCTCTTTGGTAGATAATCTGTGTTTTAAAAAATGTTCTAATTACATATTTGCTTGAGTAAATAATGTGCATTTTACAAAACTGCCTAATGATATATTTATGTGACTATATTTACCCAAATGGCCTCTCATTCTGCACTAATGGAGTTGGGATTACTGTTCCTGGGAGACATGGGGAAATGGGATGGCTCCAGCTTTCACCCTAACACCCTGTTATTCTCACATTGCTCTCACTGTCTCTCAACCCAAAACACACCACTGAAAGCATATGACCCACTTATTCACTATCCATTTTAACAGGAAAAAAGAAATTCTTTCACAGCCTTTATGTAAACACATTTTGCAGAAAGGGTGCAGACTTGAAAAATGAGTATTAATACTGTATAATGCTCCATTAAAAGTAGATAATGAGATTGTGACCAAAGCAGAACACTCAAGGTTTAAATAGCTGAATAATTTATTCTACTCTTTATATAGTATTCTGCAATGTTCTACAAAGAACCAAAGTGAAGTCTTGGAATACAATTTCCATGAGATAAGTCACATAATGGTCTGGGTTATGTAACCATCAAGTCATAAAAAGGGGGTATGAATCGACCCATCTTGGGATGCCATGCATCCATTTCTGACTTTTAAATCATTGTCATTTATTTTAGAGACATAAATCTAGAAAAGGAATGCATATCCACCCATAAAATTGCCCATCACTAAAATTTCCATTTCATCGTTTATAAAATCTAGCTCAATAGACATTCGTTATTTAAAACTAGATGAATAAAATCTTCATTAGCAAAATAAAGAATACAATAATACATGGTGGTTACTCAAGAAATAAAAAATAGAATTATCGTATGGCCCATAAATTCCACTTCTGCACATAGATCAAAAAATCGCCAAAGCAAAATCTTGAGGAGAGTTTTGCATACCCATGTTCATAGCATCAATGTTCATAATAGTCGAGATTTAAGTATCACAAATGTCCAAAGACAGATAAAAGGATAAACAAATATGATATACATCTGCAATGGGATATTATTCAACCTTGTAAAAGAAGATTCTAACACATGTAAGAACATAAATGAACCATGACAGTAGCATACCATATGATATTGTCCAATCAGTAAATGATAATTGCTGTGTGATTTAATTTATGAGGATCTATAGTTGAATTCATAGAAACAAAAAGCATAGAGGTGGTTTTTAGGGGCTATGGGAAGAAGTAACATGCTTGCTGAGCTTAAGGGGGACAGAATTCCAGTTCTGCAGGATGAGAAAGTTCTGGATAGCTATATGAAAATAATTTATAGAACAGTACACTTAAAAATGTTAAAAGCACACATTTTGTATTGTCTTTTTCTTTTTTTATTATTGTCAACTTCCATAATTATAGACCAAAACCCATAATTCCCTACCCCCTCTCTTTTCCCTTCACAACTCCACTCTCCCTCATAATCCCCTCCCCCTCTAAATCAGTGTTTCTTTTATTCTGATGTCATCCTCTTTTCCTATTATAATGGTCTTGTGTAAATAGTGCCAGGCATTGTGAAGGCATGGATAGCCATGCCATTTCGTGTCTGGAAGAGTGTATTATAAGGAGTCCTACCTTTCCTTTGGCTCTTACATTCTTTCTTCCATCTCTTCTGCAATGGACCCTGAACCTTGGAAGGTGTGACAGAGATGTTTCAGTGCTGAACACTCCTCTGTCACTTCTCAGCACTATGGTACATTTTGAGACATCCCCAGCAGTCACTGCCATCTGACAAGAAAAACTTCTCTAACAAAAAGAGAGAGTAGCATTAATATATGAGTATGAACATTAATAAAAGTGCTTATCAGACAGTTTGGTGAGCATGATATAATGCATTTAGCCAGGCATTACACCCCTAGGGCTCATGGCTTCCCCCATCATAGGTTTTCAGTATGATGCATGTATTCCCTCCCCCCATGGAGCTGGTCTCCAGTCTAATTAGAGAGCTATTGGTTTCCCCCATAACAGACATGCCACTATTGCACCCATTGGCTCATTTGGCCTGGCTGGGCCATCTGGTCTTACAGTGTCCACTGTTGTTTATCTCTACTGGTGATTTCTCTCTTTCCCTTGGAGCTGCATGCAACATAGTTTTTTCAGATTTCTGTCAGCTGGTCTACATGGAGGAGGTTTTCAGCTCAGCTCTACCAAGATTTCTGAGTGACCTTGCAGCCCAAGCATGACACCCATTTTTTTTAAACAAATGCATTGAGATTCTTCAAAGACACTCTCTATCATGTATATTATTTCTTTCACATTTATTCAATACTTTCTATGCATGTAATTGCAGCTTTATATGTAATATTAAAGCAGCTTTCATGTAATTTTGGGTCGGTATTCTAGCTATACACATGTCTTTTAAAAATATTTTTTTTTTATTAGAGAGAGAGAGAATGAACACATGGGGGCCTCCATGCACTGCAATGAACAAACTTCAGACACATGTGCCACCTACTGCATCTAGCTTTATGTGGGTATTGGGGAATAGAACTGGGGTCTTTAGGCTTTGCAGACAAGTGCCTTAACCACTGGCCCATCTCTCCAGCCCCTACACTCATGGTCTAACAAGGCATACATGCTTAATTTCTATAATCATACTCTTAGGCAGTGATTGCTATATTAATTTTATAGCTCAAGAAATCAAGGAACAGAAATGTTATGAGAGAGAGACAGACAGGTGACACTTTAAATCAGGTCCTCAGGTCATGAACTCAACTAGAATATATACTTCTCACTCAGTAATCTGTGTGATAATGGTCACAGATGGAAGTTCTAACCTAATATCAAACCTTTATATATTTGAATATTTCTCCAGGTTTCCATATCCCATAAGAAAAACAATGTATGACTAGACTGTCTTCATGCTGACTTTTGTTTATCAGACAATTTATAATTGTGACAATAAACTTTCCTGAGAATTTATCATGTGGCAAATACTCCATTTCTACTGTGCCATCTAGAAGGATACTATTACCTCCTCATTTTGCAGATTAAGGACTGAAGCCAAGAGAAGGCAAATAATGGGCTCACAATCACACACTTTATAATCAGAAAAGTTCAGATCAGGATTCAAACCTCGTTCTACCCAATGCTTGAGCCACATTAGCTCATTATTCAAATGATCATAAATAATTAGAGCCATCATGTTAGAAAGGCCTAGGAAATATTAGAATAGAATAGGGAAGGTCCAAGGAACTGGACTGGCTATATAACACCCAGGTAATGGAAAGAAGGCTCTGTCACAGTCACCCAGCAAGATGACTGCCTATGATGGATTTGGACTTTGTGGGTCACAGTGAACATCCTGAGATGACATGTGATCCAGGTCATAATTCAGACATATGTAACATTGTCAATTATAATTTTATGGATAAGAATTAGTAACCAATAAGAGTAGATGCTAATTCCTCTACAGTGTACAGTTTGGAAACAAAACTAGAGAAATCTCACAAAATCCGAGGCAAATACCAAAAATGAGTGATATACATCAGATAGAACAATTAAGGTGCAAAGTTCACATAGACCAAGACTCCTATTATCCAGAAGACCCAGGAAAGGGACACAGTACTAATATTTTCAGTCATTCCAGAGGTGAAGTAAGACGGTTGACAAAAATACATACAAAAAACAGTTGAAGTAAATAATTGCAAAAACAAAGAATAAGGAAAATACAGGTAAAATAAATAAATAAAATCAAGGATACAATTCCACATATTCAGTTGCAGCCTTCAGACATGAAGCTTTGCAGAGGCCAGAGCAAAACTGGATGTGTGATGGATTATGGTCAGTCAAAATTAGATGAGCAGGAATCAGAGCTTTCTGATCCCATGTCTAAACTAAGTTCTTCAATGGCCACCATTCACAGGACACTTTATGCACAGAGTAAACTCAGTAATATCCCAATAAAGAGTATAAGAGTGACTTTCATATAACTAAATTATCATCTGAGTCAGGGGCAGCATCCCATACTTTTGAAAATATAGTGCATGACACATACAACTTGCTGTGTTCCTCCCTCTTGGATGATTCAGAAGGCATTCCAATAATTGCAGGGACTCAGGGCCCTCATTATGAGCACTAATTGTATTTTACTATAATTGGGCAAAATTGCTACTTGAGAGTTCAAGTTGATAGAGTGCCAGATTAACTAATTTTCACCTTAATAAATGTGTAATTATTTATTAAAATTTTGAATCCCTCTGGTGATGCCCTTATACCCGACTGCTTATGCTGGGCATCTCATGGCCTCTCAGAGCTAAGATAATCCCATTGATCAGACCAGAAGACTTGTGTTCTGAATAGTAGAACACAAATATTTACAGGGTATACCCCAGAGCACTAAAATCCATTCACTTCTCTCTTCTAATCCAACAGCATCTGAGGCACTTGCCTGCAGGAGTTGCAGTAGCAGCTCCATCTGTTTACTCTGGCCTCGTTTGCCTGGATCAAGTAGGAAATTGAAGGCACTAAGCTGAATTTTTCAACTCTGCAGTAATTGAAAAGAGTGGGTGATAAAAGAAGAGGGGACAGAGAAAGACGTTTGGCAACATAATTATGTTGGTCACTCCGTGGGCTGCATAATAAAGCAGAGGTGCATTTCTGAAAATGGAGCACACTTATGAGTGTGCCATGACTCCAAGCACTTTGTAGTGCAGACCAGGTGCTCAAGGCTTCCCTTATAATTAGTATGTGGAACTCAGCCCCATAGCTGTTTATTATTAAAATTGCCTTAAGGTGATCTCCAAAACAACTTCATCTCTTGATTTACTCCTCCCCGCCTTCCGAAGAGTAGCAAATGGAATTCACAGGATTAGCCTCTTAGGAACAAATAGGCAGAGATGAAACCGAGCCATGAACTAACGCTTGGCAGGGCCCAGAAGGGAGGTGCCAAGAGGACATTGGTGTGTCAGGAGAGAAGTGACTGGAATGCCCTGTGCTCCCAGAAGAGAGTAGGCTTCAATGGGTTAGCTCCAGTTTTATCACACATTAGCTGAACCATATGCTCTGTTCATGCATGCCGCACCTGGGGGGTAGTGCATGCACTTCAGATGAAAGTGAAAATTGGGAAGTTTTTTGTTTAGAAAACAACACCTAATATGACTATAGATGTTGCCTCTGTCCTCAGCTTCTACCAAATAAAATTTTCCCATTTTTTGACACAGAATCCATCTTTGAGGTGTTTAGTTCCATTCTATGTTCACCAAAAGAACAAAACGATCAGAAAGTTTCTATTACTCTGAAATGTACAGGAGAAAAGAGTCAATCCTTTGTGTGAGAAGATGACACTGGGTAGAGGGAGAGAAAGGAAGGAGAACAAAGAATTTTCTTTTCCAGACTAAAACTCATTATGTCTTAAACCCTAACCAAACTGCCAAATTCATTAAACTCGGGGTCTACTTGATTGGAAACAATATTTTACCCTGGGATTAAATACTGTGATTGACTATGCTGCAGAATCTGAGCTTCTTTCAACCAAGCAGGAAAATCACAAAGGGTAAACAGCTTCAGCAGTGCTAGCTGCACCAAACAGATCCTGGCATGCACTATGGCCGACCTCACAACTCCGCCATTTTGTTAGTGGTGGATTGTAAATGTGCAGCAGAAATGTTCCATGTTTGTTACTGCTACCCAGCTTGGTCCCAGCCTGGCTGCCTGAACTTCACTTGGTGTCTCTCTGAATTGTGCTATCACACAGCTACCCTCAGCAACCCCATCTGAGGCACTTAAACAGCTTTCCTCCTGCCTTCTTTCTTATCACCAAGCCTTACTGTTTGGTAGCTTCCTTTTCAGGAATTTGGTGGCAAATACACTTTGATTAAATATTGAGACAAAATACCAATATAACACATCCTCCAAAAGTACAGTTATTTCATGGAAGAGCCTCTTGGGAGAATTTTAGGAAACATGCAGTATGGAAGAAAATGTTTCTGTAAAATAGTACCTAACCAGTCTACTCCAGCAAATAGTACTTTATCAGTGATAATAGTATTGGTTGCAAGTTATAAAATTTCTAGCTCAAGTACCCAAAGTAATAAGAATATTTATTGACCCCTGTAAGATGTCCCAAGTGCTAACAAGGTACAATGTTGTCCCATCTGCTCTGCCCAACTCAGCATTCTTTAATCTGTTCTCCATTAATCTTTATCATGTTGGCAAGGCATTCCAGGCATCTCATATAGGGATCTCTATGTCCAGAAGAAAAATAGATATCAATGCATATGTCTCTATCACAAAGACAGCATGTGTTAATGCCCACCAGTAATCTTCACACATCAGCAGCCAGTTGTTATAAGTTCACGGAATCCATCCTCACTCAGCATTGCCCTTGGTGATATGTTAGCTGTTCCTGGCTTAGACCGCCCAGCCTCTGACAGTCACTTAGAGCATACAAACCAAGTTTGGTGGTACGTGACTGCAATTCCAGCATTTAGGACATAGAGGCAGGAGGATTGCAAGTTTGAGAGTCAGCCTGGCTTACATACTGAGTTCTAAGCCTACCCTGAATACCTAGGGAAACCCTGTTTTAAAAATATGAAAAAAACATGGGAGGGCAAAAGATACAGAACAATCAAACTAAGTCAAGATATTTTACATGTTGACTCCAACAAAACTTAACGGTTGACCTACTGTTGGGTTTTTAGTGTACTTTACTTTGAATTCTGTGGTCATGTCCTTGCTTCTGCCAGGTTTTGCTCCTTTAGCTTTATGGATTTTAGTATAAGAAGAAGAAGATGGGCTAAACATGTATCTCAGTAGTGGAGGGTTTGCCTACACTGTGTAAGGTATTAGGTTTGATCCTCAGACCTTAAGGTGAGAGAGAGGGAAGAGAAAGGAAAAGTGAAGGAACAGGAACTAGGAAGGGAGGGGATAAGAGGGGAAAGGGAAAGGGAGAGAAGGGAGACAGAGACAGCCATTAGAGTATGAGCTAAACGGTTGATTCTACCCTTTGCCTTTTGTGGTATGTAAATGATTTTAGTACATAATTCCAGTTTATAACCACTGACTTTTCAATATAACTCAAAACCCAAAAGTAAGTGATTTTTTTTAGACCATGGGGAAAAACAAAATCAATCTGGGAGTATATGAGTGTGAATTTACAAAAGGTTGCTGAAGATCCACTATATTTGTGATGTAGGAATTGGAAATAATTTTTTTTTCCAGGTATGTTTTCACTCTAGCTCAGGCTGACCAGAGAATTCACTATGTAGTCTCTGGGTGGCCTCAAACTCATAGCAATTCTCCTATCTCTGCCTCCTGAGTGCTGGAATTAAAAGTGTGCAACACCACACCCAGCTGGAGATGGTATTTTAGATGGTGCTGATAAATCAAAAGTATCAATCACAAACATAAATGATGATATTTTTCTAGAAATTGGAAAAACAGAATAATATATGCCTTTGACATTCATTTAGTTGCTCTAGAATGAAGGAAACCATCTATGTCCAGTATTCTACATCATTAAGTGGACTCAAAAGATTAAAAGTGAATGACATTTCAAACCTTTGCTTAGTACCTGAGCACTAAATTTTATCACCATTACATTCATCCACCTGAGAGCAAGATCTCCAGCCTGCATCTTTCTTTCTGCTACAGAGCTGCCTGACACTACAGCCTTTCCTTAGCATATGCTAAGAAAAAACATTAACTGCAATTACTATAAATAAGGGTAATGTTTCTCAGGGCTTAAAATATTGCTAATTCATCAAAACTTATTGAAAAAAAATTTTGGCTTGAAAAACTCTGGTTTTAGAAAATTAAATGCATTCTTGGTAGTACATTTATTTGACAGTTGGAATATGTGTACCCTTGAAATATGTTTCAGCAGAAAACTTAAATCCTTAATGTTTAATTCTCTGCTGATTAAAACTAAGATTACCAGAATAAAAAGTTAGATTAAGACAAGTTGGTAAAGCAGACATTTTAGGTTAAAGTTTCATTTCCTGAAATGAAGTTTCTTATGCAAACATATCTCAGTCTACACATATAAACCAAATAGTGTCTTCCCCAGTAACAAATCCATGGTATGATAGCTCTTCACAATAGCCAGGTGGCAAGAGAGTAAACTAACACATGTACTGCTCTCATGGTCACAGTTTGTCCAGTACCACCAAGTTATACAAAATAACACCCATGTTTAGTAGGATAAACCATTTCACTGTGTATTTCTAAACAGTCTCTTCTCACTGTTTGGATAAGGATTCATCCTTTCTCACTCATTTTGACAGGCAACTTTGCGTCGTACAAAATCCAAGTATAATATTGACTTTTATGAATATTGCTAGAACTGAATATCACCAAACAGCTAAAATTTTGCTTCAGTTTTCCTTGAGGAGCTGCCTTAACCAATGTTTGTCCTTCCTATAAGCCATGTTTGACAGCCATCTGTATTAAACCATATGCAAGGTACAAAAATACTTCCCTTTGCTTCAGCCTGCCATCATGCTTGAAAGTCTAGCCATTAGTTTCATTCACATCTTTGAATTAAATACCACTGGGCATTTACTCCATGAGGAAAATAGACTGGTTGATTGTTACAGATGAAAAAATAATGAGATACGATCTCTGTATTATAGTACAAAGAGCACTCTACGACAGGAAGAAGTTAAACTTTACTATCATTTAGTACCTACAAAAGAAGATAGTCAACAATATTCAACAAAGAGCCAAACTAGAAAAGATGTAGCCAAGTGAGGCCAATGGGAAAGTCTTTGTACCTAAGAACATCTGTGCAAGCACCTTAAAAGAGAAATTTCTAACAACAACAACAAAAAAAATGGTGGTAGCACATACACAGACTAAGCACAGCAGCCAAACCATGGGGAGAACTTGTTTATACATTCCCTTCAACACAGATAACCCAGCATCCAAAATGATTAAGACACATTAAGACACACAACGAAGAGCTAGTGGGCACAAGAATCAGAACAAACATGGTAATTGGCAGTGTGGTTATGATGGTCAAGAGAAGCCCTTAATAACCCAAAACACATAGTTCAATTCAAAGCTCCAGCAACATCTAGCAGGGTAATGTATCCTTGAACAAAAGAGAGGTGCCAACATGTATGTGAACTTTGCCATGCATTCTTGGGCAAAGACTAAGTACAATTTGTGTTAATTTGCCTTGACAAAGCAAAAGGAAAATAAATCCAATGATGCATGTTGCTCAAGAATGTGTAACATGTATTGAGGTCAACCTTAGGGAAATGTAAAATGAGAGTGAAGGTTATAGCTCTGACAGGGATGTGGCTGTCTGTGATTTCATTCCTTTCTGGGTCACACTGACATGAGGCCCAGAGACAGCTTGAAAATCTGAGGAAGAAGTCAGCATATGTCAGAATGGAAAGGAATTCTACGCCTGTTTGCTTTTAGCAGAAAAAAAAAAATCTTCCATCAGAAATACTGTAGTGCTTTACTCAAAGCTTAATCATTCTTACAATTCTAAAAAAGCCTTTTAATAAGCACAATTAAATGATAGGAGACAAAATAGTGGCGACAAATAAATGTACTAAGGCTATAAAACCAAATTCATAAGAAAAGGGGGCATCAATAGCAAAGAACCACTAACCAGCAATCAGTAAAGTGCAACTTAGAAAAACCAGGTACCATTTTTTACTTGTTAAATAAGCAATTTAAAAACTCTGTTTGATCAAAGCATATTGGCACTTTTTCAGAACAAGGTCATAGCTAGTCATTCTTGGAATCTATGGTGGTTGTTTGCAGGTTATCAAAACCAACAGATGCTCAAGTTGCTCAAAGAAATTGAGGCAGTATTTTTACATAATCTGCACTCATCTTGCATACTGTAACTCATCTCATGATTACTTATGTCTAATTTAACACAAATATGACTGACATAGCTGCTCTACTAGACTGTCCTGGAAAGCATAGAAACAAGGTCTATATACATGTTCAGTAAGAATTAATTTATTCCAAATACTTTCAATTGGTGGTTGTTGAATTTTGTGATGTGAAGTCCACTCAGAAAGAAAGCAAACTGCATGGTATAATCACAAGACCATATACTATACATAGTTGAAGTGCATAAAATAAAATTAAATGCCAGGAGTAGTGGCACATGCCTTTAATCCCAGTACTCAGGAGGTAGAGGTATGAGGATCACTGTGAATTCAAGGCCAACCTGGGACTACTGAGTGAGTACCAGGTCAATCTGGGCTAAAGTGAGACCCTACTTCAAAAAAATAAAATAAGGGCTGGAGAGATGGCTTAGCGGTTAAACGCTTGCCTGTGAAGCCTAAGGACCCCGGTTCGAGGCTCAGTTCCCCAGGTCCCACGTTAGCCAGATGCACAAGGGGGCGCACGCATCTGGAGTTCGTTTGCAGAGGCTGGAAGCCCTGGCGCGCCCATTCTCTCTCTCTCTATCTGTCCTTCTCTCTGTGTCTGTCGCTCTCAAATAAATAAATTCAAAAAAAAAAATTTAAAAAAAATAAATAAATAAAATAAAATAATAATGCTGGTTTTACTAGGCTATCTGTAATCTTTTTCATATATTTTCTTTTTGTATTTATTTTTATTTTATTTATTTATTTATTTATTTATTTTGGTTTTTCGAGGTAGGGTCTCACTCTGGCTCAGGCTGACCTGGAATTCACTATGTAGTCTCAGGGTGGCCTCGAACTCTCAGCGATCCTCCTACCTCTGCCTCCTGAGTGCTGGGATTAAAGGCGTGCGCCACCACGCCCAGCTATTTATTTTTGGGGTTTTTTTTTGAGGTAGGATCTCACTCTAGCCCAGGCTGACCTGGAAATCACTATGTACGCTCAGGGTGGCCTTGAACTCACAACTATCCCCCTACCTCTGCCTCCCAAGTGCTGGGATTAAAGGTGTGTGCCACCATGCTCTTCTAGAAATCAATTCTGTTAGATAGTTTCAAATGCCATAGGACTCTAGAATTCTTTGGAATCTAATTTATTTTCAGTGTCTCTCAGCTGATTTCTTCCTTCTTTTTATTTTAAAAATATTTTTATTTTTATTTATTTATTTATTTGAGAGGGAGACAGAGTGAGAGAATGGGCTCAGCAGGGCCTCCAGCCACTGCAAACAAACTCCAAACATGTGTGCCACCTTGTGTATCTGGTTTACATGGGTCCTGGGGAATCAAACCTGGGTCCTTTGGCTTTGCAGGCAAACACCTTAACCACTAAGCCATCCAGCCCATCTTTTTTCTTTTTTCTTTTTTTTCTTTTTTAAATTTTTAAATTTTTATTAACATTTTCCATGATTATAAAAAAATATCCCATGGGGCTGGAGAGATGGCATAGCGGTTACATGCTTGCCTGTGAAGCCTAAGGACCCCGGTTCGAGGCTCGCTTCCCCAGGTCCCACGTTAGCCAGATGCACAAGGGGGCGCACGCGTCTGGAGTTCGTTTGCAGAGGCTGGAAGCCCTGGCGCACCCATTCTCTCTCTCTCCCTCTATCTGTCTTTCTCTCTGTGTCTGTCGCTCTCAAATAAATAAATAAATAATGTACAAAAAAAATTTTAAAAAAATATATATCCCATGGTAATTCCCTCCCTCCCCACCCCCACACTTTCCCCTTTGAAATTCCATTCTCCATCTTATTACCTCCCCATTAAAATCATTGTTCTTACATATATACAATATCATTTTATATATATATATATATATATATATATATATATATATACACAATATACATCATATATATATACACATCATATATATATATACAATATACATATGTATACATATGTATATATATATATATATACACACAATATCATCATATATTTTCTTAGTATCGATATGTTGCTCTAATAATTACAGTTAAAGTTCCTCTTATTAAGGAACTTCTAATTTTCCATTTGATGTCAATTAAACCATGTCTTCACAATGTTTATTTATTATAGCTGAGCATTTATGTTTAACCCTATTCAGTTTCTCCAAGTAGAGAAGAAGCCATCACATAAAGACATAGCACTTAGCTCATAGCACATAGCTCCTATCTCCAGCACTAGCTAAGAATGACCCAGTGGTTACTGACTACATCTACTGACCCAGTGGTTACTAACCACATCTACTGACCACATATAATCTCAGCAATGCTGCATCAAATGCCCATCACTTTCTCTTCATTAACTGGATTGTGCTTCACAGGTAAGATCTGCAAAACATTTGCCTATATAGTTCCTATTCCTAGATAATGAGGCATGGGTTCTGAGTGCCTATGGTGTCTCAGCTGTGCAACTCTATAAATTTGGTTATCTCTAGTCTATCGCCTACAAAAATTTAAAATACTATTTCATGTCATGTAACACATTTTCAAAAGAAACTTTATTGTAGTATTGGCTGATTTTAATATCTTTCTTTGGTTTAGCAAAATGTCTCATTGTAACAGAAGCTGATTTCTGACGGTATTAGAGATAAAGTACTCTGGGTAAGAAAATGAAGAGTGCTCACTTTTGATTTTGCTCTTGTGAGTTATAAGGAAAAAAAAAAAAGAAAGAGAATAGAAGAGGGAAAGAGGAAGTAACAAGATGGTGAAAAGCTTTGAAGCATTTTTGGAGGAGGGTGATAGTGCCCAGGGAGAACTGTCTAGTGTGAATGAATCAGGAAGGCCAAGCATAGATTGTGAGTGCTTAACACTATGCTCTGTAAGATTCCTTGTCATAGACACATGTTCAGGAAAAGTCTTGGTACATGCAACAGCCATACATCTGTTGACTCTGTGGGTAGTCTCATTTAGCAGGTCAAATAAGACTTGGCCAGGAGGAAATATATACAGCAGTGACAGGGAATTGAGACTTATGTGACTGTCAACGTATAAATTCCCAAATATCTGGGGGAAAAATGCAAGGAAGGGCTTCTGACATCTGCAACTATTTTAACAAGGTTTGATTGCCCTTAGAATTCCCAAGACTTCCAACTGACTTCCACAGTAAGGCAAGTCAGCAGTGAAACAAAAAGTAGGACCCAGGTCTTTACATGTGTCTCAGATCTTATACCACAATTCCATGCTGTGTCTCCACTCCATTTCCTGTTTATGTCTTCCAAAGCAGCTGCATAAGATATAGCAGTCATAGCACAAAATAAGAAAGATGCATAAAGAAGAGAGAATGTTTGACAAACTAAAACATACCTTCTAGGTGAAGAGTCCCCATAAACACCCACTGTAGAAGAAGTCAACCTGGCAAAGACAATCAGCATTTTATTTTGCTTTTGTGCTTTTCTTTGTCTATTTCTTCTTAGCTTTATTTAATAAAAATCTTTCTTTCATTACTGATTTACTACTATGAGAAAAAATGCCATATTTTCGAAGCTATAAATCTAGTATATTAGTATATTATTATATAATATATATATATATATATATATATATATACATACTGTATACTATATATATATATATATATATATATATATATATATACTATATAATATATAGTATATTAGTTAGAACAAGAGTAGGACTCCACTATCTTGCTAATTTTTCTATTTTTTTAAATCTATAAGCAAAGACTCCTACAAAAAAGCATTTGGAAGAATGAAAAGCTGTTAGAGCTTTTTGTGCTATTTCTTGCATATGTTTTCATTGGGATCCCACTGAAGCCCTAAGAGTCCAAGATTCATCAGGCTCTCTAATATTCTGGGCTGAATAGAAAGTCTGGGTAAGAGAGGCCTTCAACGACCTCTTAAACCATCAGTTTTTGGGTTGAAGACAAGCTATGACAAAGGACTAGACCTCCAGGAGACAAAATGAAAGATTTGACATGAGGTCCTTCCTCTAACATAACCGCTAGCTACATCAGTAAACTTGTATTGAGAAAGGAACAATAACACAGCATGCCAAAGGCAGTTACTGCTGATGGAGGATATGACAGACAAATCTTCACCTTATTTCGTCCTGTTCTTTTTCCCCAGTGTCATCAATCTCTCCTTCGCCTGGAAGGCAGCAAGCCTATAAGAGAGCAGCACTGAACATGACAGGCGGTGGAGATCTGCTCCCACAGCAATGAGTCCTCCACCTAAAGTTCAACACAGGCAGGTTGCTCTCACGTAATAATTTGTGCTTAATTTTACTTATAACTATGAGCAGTACTTGTAGCAGTCCCTCATACCACATATGGACCAAGAACACTACCATCAGGGGGAATCTGTTAAAAATGCAGAACCCCAGGCCACATGCTGAACAAGAATCTGTGTTTTAACAAGATCCCAGGGAATATTCTGTGTACATTAAAGTTTGAGAAGTGCTTTAGGGAAACTTACCAGGTGGCACTTCTCATCACTTTACAAATTGCTTAGGACTGTCAATCATTCATGTGGTATGCAAGAAAAAGTAGGGTGGGGGTGTTGCAGTAGTAATTCCTACTATTCATCTCATAGCACCTGTATCATTGGGCAAAGTACATAACATTATCTGGTTCCCAATTTCCAATGGTTAAATAATAGAACCATGCCCACAAAGGACTAAACTAAACAATGTGCCTCAGAACAATCCAATGCCTGGACTACAGTAGATGAATATATAAAGCTGTCTACTCAAAGTATGGAAAGAGCTTGACAAAATGATTGTCAAATGTCTTTCTTGCTCAGTGACCTCAGCTACAGACTATACTTGAATTGGTGGAAGCAGACTTATCTCCTCACTGTTCCTTTATTAAGGAGCTCACTGTAGATAAAAACCACCCAAGGGCTAGAGAGATGGCTCAGCAGTTAAAGTGCTTGCCTGCAAAGCCTAAGAACCTGGTTCAATCCCCCAGTACCCATTGGAAGCCAGATACACAAGGTGGTGCATGTGTATGGAGTTCATTAGCAGAGAGGCAGAAAGCCCTGGCATACCTATTCTCTCTTACCTGCCTCTCCCCCTCTCTCTTATATATCCCAAACCATTTCTCCCACAAACTTCTACTGAACTTGAGATTCATTTTTGTTTAGGCATGTTATTGTGTGTCATTTTGATTGGCTGTCTTTTTCATTAGCCAAGAATCCTCAAGAATAAGATGACAGTATTACTGGAATAGGGATGCAACAAACTATCTGCTTATCATGTGCTTAAGAAAAGTATTTTAAAAAGTGAAACAATGATAACAGCTTTCCTTACCCTAAAGCAGAGATGAGATGAATTCTTAATTCAAACACAAATATTGAGTACATATTGTATTTGGCATTATGATAGAGAATGGGGATAAAAGAAAAACAAAATCATCTTTTCCAGCTTATAAGTCACTGTCTGTAAAAAGGCACTATTCTAAATGATATGAGAAAGGAAATGCATGAAATTTGGGGTTCTCATAGGAAGGGGAATTTATGCCATATTTTAAAAATTATAATCAAATTGCTTGCAAATCTATCAGCACAACTCAGAATAAGGAAAAAACTGGTTGGGTCTAAATTGTAGCTCAGAGATTCAAGAAATTAATTAACACTTCTACTTCTTTTTCACATATCTTCATAATAGAAGTAACATTAGTACTATATCATAGATACCAGGCAATAACATTTCTTTAATAGTTCCTGAAGCTCCAAAAATGTTGACCAGTTTAGTTCTTTCATTTATCTTTCTTACTAAAATTTATATGTGAAAGACTGTGATGGCAGTGTTAAGGTTAAGGTTAGGCTAAAGAATGAAGAATAGCCACCAAAAAAAACCACTTCCTAATACCTAAAATGTGTTAACTTGTTAGGAAAAAGGAGTAGTTAAGGACTTAATTGAAAAAAAATTGAAAAATGTTTTAGCTGGGCGTGGTGGTGCACACCTTTAATCCCAACACTTGGGAGACAGAGGTAGGAGGATGGCTGTGGGTTCAAGGCCACCCTGAGACTACATAGTGAATTCCAGGTCAACCTGGGCCAGAGTGAGACCTTACCTCGAGAAAGAAAAGAAAAAAAAGTTTTAGATAAGAATTTTCCTGGATTATTTGGGTAGGTGCTAAGTGCCAACACCAGTGTCCTAAGAGACAGGCAGAAACTTGGCACCCATAGCCAGAGTACATCATGACTACAGAGGCAGAGATTGTGCTGATACTATTCTAATACAGAATATCAAGGACTCCCAAAGTTACCAGAGTGATTCTGTCCCTGGGGTCACCTTGATTTTGAAATTCTGACTTCCAGCACACTGAGATAATAAACTTTTAGCATTTTATAACACCCAAACTGTCATTTCTTATAGCACCCTCAGAAATCTAATATAGTCTTGGAGGGTGCATCTATACTCAAAGGAATTGAGGGTACAGTTGCAAGTCTTGGGATGTGTATAGCATCTATTCTAAATATAAAAGTACATACAAGTTCAGAAAGGAGTTTCCTGTGCTAACTTAAGTCTGCTACTAAAAAGTTTTATAAAATTAGTTGTGATCCAATTTCTAGGTCATTACCACAGAAGACAAGAAAGGAAAGGAAGGAAGGAAAAATGATTTCCTTTTTTATGACATATATAATGAAATTAGGACAAAAGTAGCAATAACACCTGTTTTTTAACCTTGTAAAGAAAACTACCTCTGCAGGAGAAAACCCCCTCACTGGAAAAGAAAAGGCCATGAAAGTGTCACAGATAGTTCTTTATACTCATTCTTTGAAGTTGTTTGTTTATTTGTGATGCAGAAAGGAAAAAGATAGGGGCTGGAGAGATGGCTTAGCGGTTAAGCACTTGCCTGTGAAGTCTAAGGACCCCTGTTCGAGGCTCGATTTCCCAGGACCCACATTAGCCAGATGTACAAGGGGGCGCATACGTCTGGAGTTCATTTGCAGTGGCTGGAGGCCCTGGCAAGCCCATTCTCTCTCTCTGTCTCTTTCTCTATCTGTCACTGTCAAATAAATAAAAATAAACAAAAAAAATTTTAAAAAAGAAAGGAAAAAGATGGGCAAGTTGAAGGTGGAGATGTGAAGAGGTGTTGTGGTAGATTTAGCAGAATTATGGATTCTTGACCCATAATTGTAAATTCCTATCCTGCCCTGGGAAGCCCTATCTCAAGTCTTCTGTCCACAATAACAGGCTCCCCTATGTTTGTTCTTCTGAATTTTCTTCTATATCACCAAAAAGATGAAATAAGGATTGTCATCATGTCTACCTATGCAGCAATTATTTTGAGTTGAAAAGCCAAAGTTAACAGAGAAGAAATACTTGATGAAACTAGGACACTTTGGCTCCAGCCCCTCCTCTTCTTGTACTCTGTGGTTGAAGCTTCCTGAAAAGTAGAGTCCATATTATTTTATAGGAACAATTCAGGTAGTAAAGGCTGAGCTGCAAATGAGTTTACAACACTGTTCCTTGAACAAGCACTGTTGTTCAATCCAGACAACCGGTAGAAGACAGACATGCCAAAACTATAAAGAAGGAAGGAAGAAGTCAGAAGAGGGCACAGCATGAGCTGAGAGGAATCTGGGTTCTCATGGAAGACTAATGAATTCACTCATTCCTGCCTTCCTACAGTGAGGCACGAAGAAAACCAGCCATCACATGACTGAAAAGATTCGCAGAATTTAATTCATACCATTCCCGCTTCCTTGCCTCCGTGCTATAGCCTGGGTTCAGCTGACTGCTCACCATGGACCTGATCACTTCCAACCTTCAAACATTAGAGCCCATTGTTAACATTGTCATTAGTGTGATATTCCTAGGTGTCAATTCACAGGGTTCCCCTGTTCAAATTTCCTGCAACAGATTTTGATCCATGTCACCCAAAGCAAAAACTAACTTCCTGGAGTGATTTGGAAGGTATCATCTGTTAACATCTCCTACAACTTTCCCCTTGAATTCTCTCGACTTCAGCCACACTGAACTATTTTAGCCTCTGCTTCAGTCCTCACCTCTCCCAGCAACACTCACCTTGCTTTACTCTACTCTATTATATCTACTCTTACTTTTGAGTGCTTTGAACATCACCTACTCAATATATCCTTCCCTGACCATCCAAATTATTGCTTCTACTCCTCCCTATACCCCAGATTTCCATACCCTCCCCTACTCCATGGTCTATTTCTATTTCTTAGAAGTTACTATATGCTTAAAATCATGCATGTTTATGTTTATTAACTTTCTTTACCCCCTAAACCTGGAAATGAAGTCAGACATTTCTATCTCATTTGCAGATATATAGAATATTTGGCAATTAGCAAATGCTCAAAAATGTTAAATAATGAATGAAGCCAAAACAGAAATCTAGTTTCCATAATAAATAAATTTTTGCACATATAATAGGGACAGATATATATGACTGATTCATTCATTTAATCAGTATTTCATAGGGTTCTACATTATGACAGACACTGTTTGTTCCAGGTCCAGAGCATAGAACAGTTGGGCAAAAATATCCTCAAAGTGGTTGAATGCTTATGTGTAACACAATTAAAATAAATAAGAAAGAATTTAGAAAGCCGGGTGGTAGTAAGTGCTAAGTGGAAAAAATAAAGCAATCAATGAGGATAAATTGATTATATATTTTAAGAACCAGATGAGATAGATATAATGATAAAAGCAACAGTGGAAATTTTACATCATGGAAACAGATGTAGTTTTCCTATATTTGGGGTTGGCTCAGAGCATGTTATAGAAGATGTGTCATATGAATCTCATGAACTTACTAAGTGGTTGTGGACTGGCTTCATGTTCTCTACATTCTTGCTTCAAACCCATGGAGAGTGCTGTCCTTCCTACAGGCAAATGGTGCAACATTACCCAGGCAGATGCAGCAAGCAGGACCTCAAACACATCCAGTGATCACCCCCTCTCCCCCAGGCCCTTCTCTAATTCCCTGGTGGCAGCAGAGAGTGGTTGGTGTGATAGTTACCCCATCTAATGAACTGTACCATTCCAGGGACACCTCTGGAAATCACACGCTAAGCAAAGAGAGAGCCTCCAAATAGCTTTCCTTCTGGGAAAGCAACATTTAGTTACAGAATTTATGTCTATTGATTTGTTTCCTTGGACTCCCTTGCAAGAAGCAATAAATGCTATAAACATAAAATCAATCTTAGGAATTTTAGATTTATCTTGTATATCTTCCATCCCATTCTGACTTCTTCCCAACATCCTTGCTAACTATACCTCCTTCACCTCACTTCCAAAACTTTACCAATATGCCTGGTCCCTATTCTCTTTAAAAGAAGAAGGCATGCAACTTTGGTGGATGGAATGTGATCAGAAAGAGTACATATCACTTCTGAATGGGAACATTTAAGAGCTATGCCTCCCCTGATGCAGCAAACCCTGACCACCACAGTGGGGAGGCATCCTACAATAATGAATTCGGAATGAATGTATCATTTGGAATACACAAATAACTGAGGCAGGTGTAATTGGGCATTTGGTAGAAGCAAGAATAGCATTCTCTTGGTTTTAGCCACTGTTTTTTTTTTTTCCTTTGGTTGGTTTTTTTGTGGGTTTTTTTTTGTTGTTGTTTTTTGGCTGTGGTAATGACATGAGTTTATTCCTACTAGTATACCAATAAATCCAAATCAATCTTCTAAGCCCCTTGTCGTCTTTCTTCTCCAGGCTCCTTAAGAAGACTAGTCCGTCAAGAGGCTACGGTAGGAAGATTGCTGCTAGTTCAAGAGCAGCCTTGGCTACATAGTGAGTTCTATGTAAGCCAGGGCTATAGTTTGAAGCCTTGATGAAAAAACAAACAAGCAAGCATCCAAGTGTGGTGCATGCCTTTATTTCCAGCACTAAGGAGGCAGAAGAGGAGGATCACTGTGAGTTTGAGGCCACCCTGAGACTACATAGTGAATTTCTGGGGTAGAGGGAGCACCTACCTGAAACACACACACACACACACACACACACACACACACACACACACACAAATGTATTCATAATAGAAGTCCTCTGAGTAATTGAGGAGAAAAGGAAAACTGTTTCAGAAGTATATGGTTAGAAAGCCCTAAGAAGAATGGAGACAGTGTACAGCCCACCATCCACAACAGAAAAAGTACTGAAAATGATGTAGAGAATGTTCAGTACACCATCCACAGCAGGAAATGACCCAAGAATGATGGTAACAGCATTTGTCCCTGACTCCACAACAGGCAAAACAACTGTGTTCATGTCTACAACATCCTGAATAACTTAGTTGCAAAAGGGTGGCAACCATTAGTGTAATCGATGAGAGAGGACATTAACACTATAGCCTAAAGCATAGTTTTATTTGTTCCAAGAACTGAGGTACGATGTCAACATACTGCTAAAGGGCAGGGTCCCACAAATCCCCCCATTCAGCCTCAAACCCAGAAGAGAGTTTTTTTTTTTTTTTTTTTTTGGTCTCAGGGATAATTAGCTAGACTCTTGATAATCTTCCCCTACTCTAGACTGAAATTCATAAACAAGGGAATGCATATAAGCCATCCTCTAGAATGTAGAATCAGTTCCAATAATCAAGCAGAAAAACTTAAATGCATTAATACATTCTTTGGATCTTTGTGATATACTCTTTCATCACAACTACTTGAAAGCTAAACCTATCTTCCTCCAAATGGAAGATTCCAATAGCAATAAAATACCACAAAAAGCCTAAAGCAAAAGGTAAGACCCTATTGCTGAAGACACCATATGCTGCCAACACAGAGCACAGAGAGACCTGGATAGAATCTGGAAGAGAGCCAGTCCCAGACAGCTCACTTGTCTAGTGCTTGAAAACACCACTTGAGCTACTGTGAGAAAGTGGACAACATCAGTCTGAGCAAACAGAGATCTAAGATACTTAGTTGCAAACACCCTGACAGGATGTACACAACAGTGCCATAGTGGCACAGAGCCTCAGTAGGTAAACAATTACTTTCTGATTATCTAAGGGATATACTCAGTGTAAAAGAACCCATATCTGGAATTGGGAATTCCAGGTGAGAATCCTATGGAGACAAAGATTGTGTTCTCCACTGTCAAGCTCTCTCTAGTCTTTGGCTAAAAACGAAGGGTTACATACATCAAATTCTCCCTAAATTAACAATGCTTATCCCATCTAAACTATGCTGACTTCACTCTCCATTGAAGAATCTGTTATTCTTTTTCATAAGGTAGCGAGACCTGAGGAGATACACCACCCCTCTCACTTCAGCAAGCCACAGCTGAAACCACAGAGGAATGGGGAGATGAGCAAAAAGGGCCTTCCATGCTGAACCTGTTAATCAGCCCCAGCATGTAGGAGACAGACCCTGAGGATACTCAATACCTACCAAAGCAGAGATCCAGAGGCTCTTAAGAGCTCAACACTGAAGTGGACTTAAAACTCACTCACCACACCTGAGGGAATTTTGAGGAAAAGGGGACAGAAAGATTTTAAGAGCCACAGGGTGTGACATCATGCCCAGAGGCATTCCCTCTTCTCCGACACCCAAAAATACTGGCTGCTGCTCCCACAATGCATAAACTACAACCCCATGGGGAATACCTGCAAACTCACTGAAAGGACCTTCAGTGGAATGAGGGAAGGGAAGAAGGAAAAGAGGGTACCAATACATGATGTATCCATACAAAATATGTTGTATTAATAATTAATAATAATAATTAATTTTAAAAACCACAAGAATTTAAATTATGGGATGTCATGCCAAAACTGCCTTGTAGTTTTAAGGCATCCTTTATTTACTTTTACATTATTTTCTTTAGTAATAACATCAAGAGGTCAGCATCCAAACACCTAGCACATACCACAAGTTCTAGACTTCTTAACCCCCTCAGCCTCTGAATTGGTTTAGAGAGAGAAAAGGATAGCACGCCTAGAGCAGCCATTCCAGGATTTATCTCTGTGCTGTATCTCCCACCAGAGCTCACAGGCAGCAGCCTGAATCTGCTTCACTTTAATCAGAAAAGATAGATGGAATGCAGCCCGCTTAGTTTGTGGCTGCCAGCCTCTTTGTCTCCCTCCCACAGACATGCATACAGGAAACCTGGCAGCTCCCCTCTGCCTTCCTGTCATTCTCACTAGGCTGAGGAGTAGGCAGATGCAAGAGGGAGGAGGGAAGTAAGGCTGCCAGAGCACTTGCCACACTTGGAATTGCCACGACAGGCCTCCAAGGCACCCAGAATTCCTCAGGTGTTCTGCCGGGCTCCAGACAGAGGAATAGATTCAGACAACTGAGCATGGTAGCCCACAAGAAAGGTGGGCCCCAACACTTGGGCTTCATGTGAAGTAATAAATAAGCAAGATGACTTTTGCCCTGACTAATTCCCCTTATCTTTAAAAAGGGGGGGGGGGGAGGGATTAGAAGTTAGGCAGCATTTTGCATTAAACTCAGAAAATCTCCCCAAATGAGTTCAGACATAAGTAAGAAAGAGGTAGAAAGAGACAGTGAGAGATCACCCAGATGAATTTAACAGTGATGGACTTTTCCATGGTCCCCAGTGAAAAGAATCCCAGTGTGGGGCATTGACATATGACCAGGCAGACAAGTTTAATTGGCAAAACAACAGAAAAACATGGACTCATGGTCTACTTCCCTTACTAATAAGTGTCCCAAATGCTCCCATCACAAGCTGTCAAAACAAATTTAGCTTTGCTCTGACTTTTGTTGATAGGTAATAATACTCAACTCAACCAAACAAATTATTAGTCTGCTATATCAATGTAACCTTCATTCTTCCCACAATCAAAAACGTCAGGAGAAATCTAGAGCAGAATCGTCACCCTTATATACTCACTCTCAACAGTGAGGGATGCCATCCTCTATAAAGTGACAGGGCAGACCAGATGAGCAGCTCAAAGATCTCACCTAGAGCTACAGAGCTGCCTTATTTAATTTGTTCATTCACATGTTTTTACATAGAGATACTGTGCTTGACATCAAGACTAATAAGATAAATGTGCTTTTTACACTCTTAGATCAGAAAGAGAAAATGGCAGAGCTCTGTGTAAATATAGTACAAAATGATGTGTCATTGGACAATAGCTTGCTACCATAGCCCAAACACTACAAAACCATCGCAGCATTAATCAAAATAGCCCAGAATTTGAAACAGCCCAAATGCCTATCTACATATAAACACAAGTATCATATACTCATGCAAAGAGAATGCTCTTCAGCCATGGAAAAGACCAGAGTATCAAAACATGGTTCACCATGTATAAATCTGGAAAACATGATGTTAAGTAAAAGAAGCCAGACACAAAATGCCACCTACTATATGACTCAACTTATATGAAATGGCCAAAATATGCTAATCCATAGATACAGAAAGCAAACTAGTAGACACAAGGAGGAATGAAGGGATTTGAGACTGCCAATAACCAAGACTGGGGTGGCTTTAGAAGGGTAAAGAAATGATTATCTTGATAGGTAAACAGATAGAGAGAGAGAGACAATAGATAAAAACATGATACATTACATAGATGAATGACAGAGAGATGTATACCACTGAATCACGTATTTGAAAGGACATGCTAAAGTACATAAATTGTATCTCATTTGGTCCCAAGACGCCAGGCATGGTGGCACACACCTTTAATTCCAGCCCTCGAGAGGCAGAGGTAGGAGGATGGGAAGTGAGTTCGAAGCCATCCTGAGACTACATAGTGAATTCCAGGTCAGCATGACCCACTTGACCTACATGGCATTTTCTGTCTTTGTGAGAGCATGTGTGACTTGTTCTTCAAACAAGACACCATGACTTAGCTTCTCACGACCATGGTGGCTGAGACTGAAAATTGAGATTCATACAACATTGTTGTGAAGTTTAGAAATGGCATACATGAAGCATGTGCTAAAAATAGGTTTAACAACAACAAAAAACTTCCCAACAGCATTATAGGCTGTTTAATATTGTGACAAGACTTCCCTGTCCCTCTGTGCTAGCAAAACCATTCCCAGCGGAGGAGGGACTACAGACACAGCCACAGCAAAACCCGGGCAGCAGGAGGAAGAGCAGCAGATTCTACCCTGCCAGGGGCTCACCACCACATGGCACATGAGGTCATCACTTCCAAATCTATGCACAACACAGCCATTCTGGAATGCAGGACTTGTACACCACTGTGATGCAAAGCCTCCTGCTTCCCTCCTTCTACTTTGGAGATTCTGTATTTTGGCAAATTATCTGAAGAACAAAAGGAACTACAAGTGCTAAACACTTCACAAACCTAATGACAACGAATCAATCCCATAGAAATCTTCTTCCTGAATACCATTCTACAGTCTATCCTCATTAAGTAGGAGGGGGTACCCAAACAAAAGAGCTCCATAAAAGGTGGAGAAAGTATAATCTAAAACAATGGGCTCTGGCTGGTAATTCCCGGGGCCAGAATTGGGTTTTCCCCACAGTGAGCTTTTGGTCAGGAAGATAAGAGGTTCTCTAACATAGGACATTGCCAAAACACTCTGTTACCTGCAAGAGCTAAAAGCTGAATCCCTATTGCTGAAGTTACCACAGCCTGAAGCCACAGAACGAGTAACCATGCAGGATCAGAGAAGGAATCTGCTTCCTTCATGGCTACCCCTGGTAGTGCTGGTAAGTGCTAAGAAAAGCTAGAAAATAACATTTGTCAATAAATGAGTAATCAGGAGATCTTGCCAGACACAAAACCAACCAGCTGAGTGAGAAGCACGCACTTGTGCAGTAGTGGCACACTGCTGTTGCATGGAACCAACTGCTCTCAGGTTGGACATGAGACCTGCTCAGAGGGGGAAAATCCATATCTAGTTCTGGGAACCAAGTCAGATTCCCTAGAGCAGGAAACCAATAGACATAAGAGAGAACCTCCATGGTTCTTTAAGAAGAGTAGACATACATATCAGTAAGTCTCTTTAATAACCAGGCTTATCCTCTTTAATTCAAACTGCCCTCACCTTTAGATGGAAAATCTGTTCTATCATATTGATGGTTGAGATTACTGAGGAGAACCAAGATACATCAATACATCAAGAATAGAGTCCACCATGGTGGCATATGCCTTTAATTCCAGCACTCAGGAAGCAGAGGTAGGAGGACTGCTATGAGCTTGAGGCTAACCTGAGACTACATAGTGAAATCTAGGTTAGCCTGGGCTAGAGTGAGACCCTACCTCAAAAAAAAAAAAAGAATAAAAAGCCAGCAGATGGGTCACCTGCACTTCACCTGCCCAGACCCAGAAGTAACTACAAGGGAAGCAGTGACTAGAGTATTGCTCTCATGACTAGCCTGAAAACCAGTTCCAGAGATAACAACAGACACCATGTTGACTCATCCATCATCAAAACAGAGATACAAAGGCTACATAGAAAGCAACACTAAACCAGATATCAGATCTCTATCTTGCCTGAAAAGCCTGAGGAAACATTGCAGACAGATTGTAAGAGCCTCAGTGTGGGTGGGAATAGCCTGAGGCACCATGCCTTCCCTCATCCCTCAGCAGAGACTGAATGAGGCCTTTTGGTTACTACAATGATTACCCCATTAGCCCCACAAAAGAAGCCCCTTAACAGAATTGACATAAGGGTGAGAGGGTGTCTAACAGTACAACCTTTTTATTTAAAAAAAATCAATAAACTCATTTTTTAAAGGAACTAAATACTTCACAACATTTTCATATCAGAAAAACCCATCTCAAAAAATATCATAAATGTATCTCAATTGATAGATTTTGCTTTAAAATATATTATATAATGTGGGAAAGAAAGCTTATAGTTTAGTATTTCTGATGTCCCAAATTTTACACTAGGAACCAAAAAGCCAACTTTTGAGAATAATTTCATTTAAGACTTCTTATTGGAATATATTCATCATAGGACATAGCATATAATGAAAGCTCAATAAAAATCTCTAATACCAAATTTTATACTATTACATAACAGACTGGCATCTGGCCAAGAAATGCCTATTACCTGAGTTGTTCTCACTACTAAGGATGAGACATACAAAGCCCTCTATGATCTGGTTTCTGCCTTTCTCCCACAACATCTCTTTCACTCACCACCACATACTGAGCTGCCATCACACTGAGCTTCATGGAATCCTCTAACTGGGTCACATCTCATACTGCTTTCCTGTTGATACTCTGCCCTTGCTTGTATCCCCCTATTTCTACGCTTGGTTAACTCTTTATTTTTCATGTTTTATTCACACCATCCATACATATATATTATAATATACTACACTGAATCTCCCGCCACTGAATCCCTTCTTCTTTCCACCTAGTCCCTCTTCAGTTTTTATGACATTGTTTTATCCTCTGATGCAGGTGTTGTGTTGGTACAGTCAGCCATTGTGAGGTTATGAATACTATGGCCCATTTGTGTCTGGAAGACAGTATTGCAAAGCACTCCTCCCCTTTCTTTGGCTCATAAATCCTTTCTACTACCTCTTCCTCTATGGTTCCTGAACCTTGGAAGATGTTACAGAGCTTTCTCATTTAGTGATGAACACTCAACTACATTTCTCAGCACTTTCTTGAGTTTTGAGTTATCTCCGTGGTCATTTCCATCTGAAAAAGAAGCTTCTCTAACCAAAACTGAGAGTAGCATCAATATATGAGCATTAAACTTAAGAATTTAGAGGGCAATTTGGCAGCATAATATATCTGTAATCCATTTAGCCAGATCACAGTAGTTGTAGTTTCCCTCTGAGGGCTTATGACCTCCTTAACCATAGCTTTTTTTTGTTTGTGTGTTTGTTTGTTTGTTTGTTTGTTTGTTTGTTTGTTTTTCAAGTTTGGGTCTCACTGTAGCCCAGGATGACCTGGAATTCACTCATTAGTCTCAGAGTGGCCTCAAACTCACTGTGATCCTCCTGCCTCTGCCTCCCAAGTGCTGGAATAAAAGGTGTGCACCACCATGCCCAACAACCATAAGCTTTTGATAGGGTTTCAATATCAGGCAGGAATCCCTTCCCATGGAGCTGGCCTCAAATCCTATCAGTGAGCAATTAAATCAATTGCTTCTTTTGGCCTGGCTGGCAAACCATAGAACTGACAGGGTCCACTTCTGGTTAAAACAGTTGATGACTTCTCCCACAACCAGCTGCATAGCTCTTTCCAGCATCCTGCTGCTAGTCAAGATGCAAGATGCTTCCAGCTCAGCTCCAGTTTGATTTTGCAGTAACTTGCAGCCCAAGCATGTGGTGTCATCAGAAATGGGTCTTACATCTATTTCTGTTAGGCAAACAAGAGCTTTAGCAATAGCCCATTATGTTTTGGGGTCATGGTAGACCTCTTTAACCATCAATTCATTGGAAGGTATCCTATTCCTGACATTGAGATTGGCTTGTTGCAATCTATGGCTTCTGGGTATAGCATTATCCACCCCCACAAGAAGGTATTTCTGCCCAAATTCTCCTATATATATATATATATATATATATATATATATATATATATATGCATACATACACATGTTAGCTAGCAAAAAAAAGTAGATTTCCATACATATGGCTTGTTCATATTGGTTAACTCTTATGTAACACATAAGATTCAACTCCAGCATCATCTCATAAATTTTGGAGGCTTCTTTAATCTTGTCCAGTCCCATCTCTCAGTGTGTGCTAGAGCCCTTCACACAACCTTATGTAATAATTCCTCATACCATACAACAGTCTATTTGTTTTCTTTCCTGCCTACACTATTGGCTCCTAAGAGATGTCCTTACCCCCTATATTGTTATCTTGTAATTGCGTGCAAGCTCTGGATAAATGTTGGATGAGTAAATGAGTGGACTCACTAACTTAGTCATAATTGTTTATATAGTGCATTATAATAATTTCAGTTTCTATCAATATATCAAATCTTCTCAAAAATTAAAACATAAAACCATGGTTACCTTTGATGAGAAATACCATTAAATTCATTTAAACAAAGTTCAGTACTAATATCAAATGTAATTTAATGCAAAGTTAATTTAATTTGTAATTATATAAATTTTTGGTAGGGTATTATAAGTTTGTTGGGCATAATAGCTAATATAAATGAATACAAATAATGCTGCTTTTCATTAAACCAAGCAAATAATCCTTAGAACCAACTAAAGACAGGGAGTAAAAAGGAAATGGAAAGAGAAGGAGGTTATTCTGCTATTTGTTAGTCAGGTTCTGGGGTGGTGTTGGAGGCAGGAGTGCATGTACTACCTAGGGAGTCTATACACTCTCTACCAGGAAGAAGCCCCCCAGCAGACACAGCCCTTTGATTTTGGTCCACCCAACCTACAAGATTATGATCTCAATAGAACTTTATAAGTTCCTCTGTCTGTAGTATTTACTTATAGTAACTGAAAGTAGACTGAAAAAAGTTAATCCACTCCTGAATAAATGAAAGCATCTGGCTACTTATCCCTCTCTGGATTTTAGCATGGACTTCACTGTCTCTCTCTTTAACGATTGAACATTAACTGGTGTAGTGGTTTGATTCAGGTATCCCCCATAAACTTTGTCATGAATGCTAGGTTCTCAGCTGATGGAGATTTGGAAATTAATGCCTCCTAAAGGTGGTGTATTGTTGGGGCAGACTTATGGGTGTTATAGCCAGTTGCCACATTGCCAGTGTTTGGCACAATCTCCTCTTCCTGTTGCCCACCTTATGCTGACGAGGAGATGTTATCCACCCTCTGTTCATGCCATTGTTTTCCATGCCATTGTTTTCCCTGCCACTGTGGAGGATCCCCTGGAGTCTATAAGCCAAAATAAACCTTCTTCTCCCCAAATCTGCTCTTCATCGGGTGATTTCTGCCAGCAATGCAAACCTGACTCCAACAGTAAAGTGATACCAGGAGTGGGGTTGCTGCTAGACACTTGAACTATGGCTTTGGCTTTTCGGAATGGATTTTCAAGAGGGATATGGAAAGATTTTAAACCTTGGCCTAAGAGATCTCTTGCAGTGCTTTAAGTACAACTTGATGGATTATTCTGGTCAGAGTTGAAAGACCTGAATCCAGTAAGAACTATGGACTGTGAAATTTGGCTTATGAAAATGAAAAGGAGCTTTGTCTGGACTGGGCTAGAAGCAGTTTGTGTGAGAGGCTTGCTGTTAGGGCTGTGTCCTGAGAATTTGTGCAGGGTTGCATTGTATAGAAATGGACTGGTATAAACCAAGGTATATGGCACAGAAAAAAATCTTTAGGCCAAAACTGCTGCATGTTCAGCTGCAATCGAGAGATTACAACCACTGATATTGGACCAGCTGAATATCATTGAGACAAGAGAAAGAATGCAGTCTTTTGAAAGGGCCTGAATCCTGAATGAGTGTCCTGTTCTTCAAAGTCTGCTTTATTCCCCCCTAGATTAACAAATTGGCACCCTACCTGGTATTGTGGAGTATAATAAATGCAAGAAAGAGAGGGCCATTGAGTTTGCACTATGGTCTTGTGATTAGGAAGCAGGTTTGCTGGATGCCTGCATGAAGACCCAATGGAATCATGAGGATGAACTATGGGTTGCAGTGGAGACCCACTAGAGATGCCAGGACTGCAAGATGGCTGCCCAAGAGAGCTGCTAGCCATGGATGATGCTTTCTGAGACTGTGAGTAGCTTAGCTGGAGGGGTGGAATTGGAATTCCAAAGACTTGTTGTGTTTAGAATTATTGGACTTGGAGATTTGTTTTGAGTTGTTGGATGTGAAGCTACAGAGTTTGGTGCTTGCCCTTTTTAAATCTTGTATTGGTTGAATATTTCTTTGCTATGTCCAATGCCATCTTTTGCTTTGTAAATGTTTATACTGTGCCATTAAGGGTTGGGGGGGGATTTTTTGATATTATGGCTCTGTTAAAAAACCTTGGATTATGAGAATGTTTGAACATCATTAAGATTGATAAGAAATGCGGGGACTTTGAAAGTTGGACTGAATGCATTGCATTTTACATCATGTATGATTAACAGTTTATGGGGAACAGGGGCAGAATGTGGTAGTTTGATTCAGGTGTACCCCATAAACTTAGGTGTTCTGAATGCTGGGTTCCCAGTTAATGGAAATTTGGGAATTAATACCTCCTGGTGCCAGTGTATTGTTGGTTGCAAGCTTATGGGTGTTACAGCCAGTTTCCCCTTGCCAGGGTTTGACACACTCTCCTGTTCCTGTTGTCCACCTGATGCTGGCCAGAAGGTGATGTTCACCCTCTGCTCATGTCATCATTTTCCCCTACCTTTGTGGAGTTTACCCTTGAATCTGTAAGCCAAAATGAACCTTTTTTCCCAAAAGCTGCTCTTGCTTGGGTGATTTCTGCCAGCAAGACAAACATAACTGCAACATCTGGGAACTCTCAGTTTCTTGGCTACAAAAAAAAGCTCATTGGCAAGATTGACACTAACAGATATTTGAGAGACAGATTTAAAGCACTTTTTCAAATCCTTCCTCTGACTAAGGAGGAAGGACTTGAGTGAGTGAATCAATCAAGAAGATAACATTTTATGGCTCTTACCTAAGTAAAAGTGCAAGATATTGGGTACCAGACTGGATTTGGTAATAGCTCTGATCTTGAGATAACTTATTAACCCATGGATACATTAATCTATTTCTAAAGATAGAATTTGTATAACTTATTCACCTCTGAAATGTTTCACCTGGCCCCACCTCTTACTACCTTAATATTTCAGCACAAACTTCGGTGAGGAATCCTATAGCAATTAACTGATAGCAGTCCTACATATAAAGGATGACATATCTGACCACCTGAGCAAGAAACCCAGGAATCATTAGATGTAGGAAAGCATTTGTTCTATTCTGATTCTTCTTTTTTCCCTCCCAGATAAAGATCATGGTAACATTCTATTTGTCATCCATTTATAATCCCAAAATAGTATCCTGCTCTTAATCTACAGATACAAAGTAACTTGACTCAAGATTGTACCCTTAGTACTAGCTGAGACACAGACTTAAAATTTATGAGATGTGAAAAGAGTAGTAGAAAGTGAAGGACAATTGAATCTTTTCACTCTCATATGCAAACCTATAATTTCATAGACTACTCTAAGACTATTTTATGTGAATATACCCACTGGCTTTCAGAAACTAGTGTTACTTCCTAAAATATGTTATCATCAAAATGAGCCAAAACAAGTAAAATTGCCTGGGTTCAATAATACCTATAATACACTCCAAATTAAGTTCAGATAGCTATTTTTTTGTACTTCACATAGATTTCAAGCTTTCCCGCCTTGTTGAAATATAAGTTTAATAATTATGCTTTGATATGAATAAAATCCTATTCTGCATTTGCATTGTAATTTTTGCATGCATCCTATTAACATGAAATAGTCATTTTATTTAGTTCATCTAAATTATTTTTAAATTGCTTTATGCAGGTTTGGTATTTGGGGTATAATTTGGACTCCTACATGTCTTAATTCACTTGGGATCCAATTAAATTATTTTGATATTCCAAAGTACTCAGCTCCTACTCACTTTTCTTTTCCCCACTCCTGTCAATGCATTACTTGTATGTACTTTGCGAGAGAGGAAGTCTGGTCAGTTAAATGAGGTAGTAGAACAGTAGCCAATAGGAATTCCAAGCTGATGTTTCACTTTGTATGACCTTAGATTTCACATTAATCCACTTGTTATGCCTGTTTCCTAATTTGATAAATGAAATACTGCCATCAACAGTCTTGCCTTTTCTTTGAATCAATAGGGAAACAGTATGTCCTACTAAATTAGAAACTCCTTAAGATGCATACTCATTCCGATACTCAATAGCAGGGCTATTGTCAGCATCCATCCTCCTTGCCTAGTGGAATAGACAGCAGAACAAAATGGACTAAATTTTTGGTTTACTTGGTTTAGTATACATATCCTAGGGAAACTTAGGAATCCAAATGCACCTGATGTAATTGTGCTCAACTGGGTACATATAACAGAGACTTTTGTTTGGTTTTGCAAGTAGAAACAACAAAGAAGTCTACTACACAACAAAGAAAAAAGAAACTCTGGTGAAAAGACACTCCTAAAACCTATACAGGTTTTGGATTCTCCTGTTGGAGCATCACTCTAAATATTTGTTTTTTCAAGATTCAAAATTTAAGCAAATTACATTTAGGGCTGGGGAGATAGATCAGTGGTTAAAGTACTGGCTTTACAAGTGTAAGGATGCAAATTTGATTCTCCAGATTCCATGTAACAATGTTAAGTGTGGTAGTGCATGCCTGTAATCTCAGCAATGTGGATGCAGACACAGGAAGATCTTTAGGGCTCACTGGCCAGCCAGTCTGGCCTAATTGGCAAGCTACAGGCCAGTGAGAGATTCTTTTCATAAAAAAGTGCTGGGCTGCATGGATTCCTTAGTGGTGAAGGCATTTTTGCCTAAAAAGCCAAAGAACCCAAGTTTGTTTCCCCAGGACCCACATAAGCCAGATGCACAAGATGATGTATGTGCCTGGAGTTTGTTTGCAGAGGCTGAAGGCCCTGATGTACCCATTCTATCTACCTACTTTCTCTCTCTCTTTCTCTCTCAAAATAAAATTTAAAAATGAAATAAAGGGCCAAACATTTTTCAGGAATGGAAACCAAAGTCTCTAAATCATTAATGAATAGTAGTAATAATACTGTGTTGGGCAAGAAAAATTTTGGATTTTGGATAAATTCATATTTGTGGGTAGGAAGACAATATTACTGAATAATTATCCACTTTTCATAAATAAAGTAAAAAAATCCATGTAAATTATAATACACATCTCAATGGGATTTTATAAGTAGTAATATGGGTATTTTAAAATTTATATGAAAAATTAGGATTGAAAAGTTTTCCATAGATTTAAAATGAGAAAAATAAAAAAAAAATAGGTGTTTTCTTGAGGAAATATCAAGATGTTTAATTTGACCATTGTTGCAGACCGGTTCGCATTGCTGGTAGAAATCACCCAACCAAGAGCAGCTTCTGGGAAAAAGAGAGTTATTTTGGCTTACAGGCTCGAGGGGAAGCTCCACGATGGCAGGGGAAAATGATGGCATGAGCAGAGAGGGTGGACATCACCCCCTGGCCAACAGAAGGTGGACCACAGCAACAGGAGGGTGTGACAAACACTGGCATGGGGAAACTGGCTATAAAGCCCATAAGCCCGCCCCCAACAATACACTCCCTCCAGGAGGCAGTAATTGCCAAATATCCATCAGCTGGGAACCTAGCATTCACAACACCTAAGTTTATGGGGGACACGTGAATCAAACCACCACATTCCACCCCTGGCCCCCATAAACTGATATCCATACATGATGTAAAATACAATGCATTCAGTCTGACTTTAAAAGTCCCCATAGTTTTTATCAATTCCAATGATGTTCATACATCCCCATAGTCCAAGATCTTTTAACTGAGCCATAATACCAAAAAATAACCTCAAAAAAACCATAATGGCACAGAATAAATACTCACACTGCAAAAGATGGCATTGGGCATAGCAAAGAAACATTCAACCAATACAAGATTTAAACAACCAGGGCAAACATAAAACTTTGTAGCTTCAAGTCCAGCAACTCTAGCCAGTGAGAAATCTTCAAGTCTGATAATTCTAACCAGCAACAATTCTCTAGCATTCCAATTTCCGCCCCTCCAGCTAGGCTACTCACAGTCCTGGAAAACTTTATCGGGGCTGGCAGCTCTTCGGCAGCCATCTCATGGTCCCGGCATATCCACTGCGTCTCCACTGCAAGCCACGGTTCATCCTCATGGCCCCATGGGGTCTCTATGCAGGCAACCAGCAAACCTGCTTCACACTGCCCATGGCCATTTCCAAAACACAAGACTGTGTTGCAAACTCAATGACCCTCTTTCCAGCATTTCTTATACTCCATGATACCAGGTAGGGTGCCACTTTGTTAATCCAGGGGGGCATAAAGCAGACTTTGAAGAACAGGACACTCCTTGAGCACCCAGGCCCCTTCAAAAGAGTCTCCATTCTTCTTGTTGTCCCAGCGCAGGTCAGCTAGCCCAGTCTCAAAGGTTGTAATCTCTCAGTTGCAGCTGAATGGGCAACAGTTTACCCAAAGATTTTTCTTTCTGTGCCATATCCCTCTGCTCACACCAGTTCATTTCTATGCAAAGCAACCCTGCACAACTTCTTAGGACATGGGCATAAGAGCAAGCTTCTCACACAAACTGCTAGTCCAGTCCAAGCAAAGCTCTTTCTTACCCTCATAAGCCAAACTTCACAATACATAGTTCTTACTGCCTTCAGGTCTTTCAGCTCTGAACAGGATAGACCGTCAAGCTGTACTTACAGCACTGCAAAGCATCTCTTAGGCCAACATTTCAAATCCTTCCACATTCATCTTGAAAATCAGCTCCAAAAGGCCGAAGCCACATAGTCAGGTGTCTAGCAGCAATCCCACTCCTCGGTATCACTTTACTGTTGCAGTCCTGTTCCCATTGCTAGTGGAAATCACCCAACCAAGAGCAGCTTCTGGGAAAAAGAGAGTTATTTTGGCTTACAGGCTTGAGGGGAAGCTCTACAATGGCAGGGGAAAACGATGGCATGAGCAGAGGGTGGACATCACCCCCTGGCCAACAGAAAGTGGACCATCCGGGTGTGGTGGCACATGCCTTTAATCCCATCACTTGGGAGGCAGAGGTAGGAGGATCACCGTGAGTTCGAGGCCACCCTGAGACTACATAGTGAATTCCAGGTCAGCCTGGGCTAGAGTGAGACCCTACCTCAAAAAATCAAAAAAAAAAAAAAAACAGAAAGTGGACCATAGCAACAGGAAGGTGTGACAAACACTGGCATGGGGAAACTGGCTATAAAGCCCATAAGCCCGCCCCCAACAATACACTCCCTCCAGGAGGCAGTAATTCCCCAATATCCATCAGCTGGGGAGCTAGCATTCACAACACCTAAGTTTATGGGGGACACCTGAATCAAACCACCACAACCATTATGGTGAGTATATTGCTCCTTGGGTTATAAATTAAACATTACTAATAACCCAAAACTCCACTCATGAGTATATAAGAAAGCACATTTAAAATGTATCACAAAATTCTTATATCATTGATCACTATTCAAACCTGTAAAGAAAGATATTCAATATAATTATAAGAACTGTTGATTATCTATATCAGGGTGAAAACATATTTCTATTTTATAGAATTCACAAAAGCTAATTTCAAATAATTATAAACATAAATATGGAGAAAATACATAATGTGAATATAGGCTATTGAAAATTCTTAGGTTATAATAATCCTTCTTAAACCAGACACCAAGAAAACCTATATAAGAAAAAGCTAATAATTTTAGTGACACTGAAGCTAAATTCTCTACAAGTAATGAGAGACTACAGACAAAATTCAACACAAATATTTTGCTAGGAGAAATGTTTGCAACTTGTATTTTAAAAAAGGATTAATAACCATAAATATCAATAACTTTTTTGAATTAAAAACTAAGCTGCAAACCAATAGACTTACAAATTAAAACTTTTTTCACAAAAATAGGTAATATGAAGAGCTAGGAAGGATAGAAAGATTCAGACAATATCAAAAATAATTTTACTGGGCTAGAGAGATGATTTAGCAGTTAAGGTGCTTGCCTGTGAAGCCTAAGGACCCAGGTTCTATTTCCCAGCACCCATATAAGCCATCTAGAGTTCATTTGCAGGCTAGAGGCCCTAACACACCCATTGTCTCTCCTCCTCCTCCTCTCTCTCTCTCCTTCTCTCTCAAAATAAATAAATAAATGAAAAAATAAATAAAAGTAATTTTACTTGCTGGGCGTGGTGGCTCACGCCTTTAATCCCAGCACTCGGGAGGCAGAGGTAGGAGGATTGCCATGAGTTAAAGGCCACCCTGAGATGACAGAGTTAATTCCAGGTCAGCCTGGACCAGAGTGAGACCCTACCTCGAAAAAACAAAAAAAAGTAATTTTACTAAAGAATAATTATAAGAATCCCAGCCATAAAGTTGAGAGGCACAGCCAACTTTCAGAAAATCTCCTCTCTTATAAATTACATGAACAAATGAACACTTAACAGGTGTAATTAACACCAGGCATATTCAAGGAAAACATAAATGCATTTAAGTAAACATTTTTATTCAAAAGAAATAAATAGGGGCTAGGGAAATGGCCCGGTGGATAAAGCAGTTGTTGCACAGCATGAGTACCTGAGTTTAGATCCCTAGAATCCTCATAAAGCCAGGTATTATCTGCAGTCCCAGTGTGCCTAAGATGAGAAAGTAAGCAGAGGTAGTAGAATCTCCCAGAAGCTGGTAGGCCAGCTATGCTGGCAAACACAGCATGGGGAAGAACCAGAGACTCTCCCTCAAATGAAGTGGAAGATGAGAATTGACACATGAAGTTGTATTCTGACACCCTTGTGTTCTCTCTCTCTCTTTCTTTCTCTCTTTTTACACACACACACACGCATGTGCACACGCGCGCGTGCACACACACACACACACACACACACACACACACACACCCCAAAACAGAAAAATTTGGGGCCATAAAAGTAATTGGGAATAGGAAAAAAACACAAATATACAACTGATTGCTTTTTCTTTATGGAGATTTTTATTACTTATGTAATTTCAATCAATATTAAAATATGAAATGCTTCCAACAAAGACATGACTTTATAAGGATAAATAGGATGGAAGGCTTCAATGACGTTTTGAAAGTTTCTTACATAGGAGGAAAAATTGGACTTGTATTTTTATAGCAACACCAATAATGTATGCTGTTCAAGAAAAAAAATTGGCAAAATGTCCCATATTATGGAAGGAACAATTTTAAACTAAAAAAAATAATACCAGCCTATCATATATCCAACCATGAGAAAAAAAATAAAAACATTGTAAAGCATGTAAGTAGTACCCTGCATCTCAATGAAAGTTACATAAGGATCTTCTCCAATAAAATGAAACAGAAATTAGGGATTACAGTTTGAATCTGAAATTCTCCTGAAAGCTTATGTGGTTAATTGCCTGGTTGCTAGTCAATGCACTTTTAGTAAGTGATTGATCATAAGAATTCTCACTTTATCAACAGGTGAATTCATTTATGACTCATAATTTATGGATTATTAAGATATAGAGGAAAGTGTAGAGGGTGGGATCACTGGGAGGATGCTTATCTACACTGGGAGAGTGTTTTGACAGTTATAATTCTCAAGATTCCTAGCATGGGTATCTTCATCTTTTACTTCAAATGTATTATTGTCCAAAACCATATTTGAGATTCCAGAATGCCATGTGTCATACACAGTCTCTACTCCTCAATTTCCTGCCCAAATGATTTGCAGCATGTAGATATTCACAACAATGAAGTAGGAGAGGTTCAGGGTAGCAAGCATGTTCTGCCAGTTACACTAAGAGCAAACCAAGCTTCCTTCGCAACCTAAATTGCTGGCCAGTTGAAATATTTGACATCTGTAGATTGAAAATATTTTCTACCTTAATTCAAATATTTAGTATATCTAATTTAGATGGAGAAATAAAGTACTTAAGATGCATTAAACTAGCATGACCTCAAAGGTGGAAAAAAATTAGTAGATTGTGGACTAGGGAGATAGCTCAGTCACTAAATTGTTTGCCTCACAAGCATTAAGACCTGAATTTGGATCCCTAGGACCCATATAAAAGCTAAACATGGTATCCTGACTACCTGTGATCCCAAGTAATAAAGATAGACACAGAATGGATTCCTGGCCTTGCTGGTCAGCTAGTATAGCCAAATCAGGGATCTCAAAAAAAATATGGTAGAAAATGATGGAGGAAGACATTGACCTCTGGCCTCCCACATGATTACACACTACACACACACACACACACACACAGTTTAATAGTTCTGACATTAGACTGTTGGAGTCTATAGTATGTACTTTCATGTTTTTCTATATACTTAGTGCCCATATGTTTTAGAATAAAGTTGAAAAATGAAGGAGGATGAGAGGGCAAAGACAGAAACTCTCAAGGCAGATGTTGTGTTGAACATGAAAACAAATGGCTATAAATTTATTTTAAACTCTACCACAGGATAAATTATGTTGCCTTAATATCATGTAAATTCCAAATGTGTAATAAGCCATAAAACCAAGTATACATTCCAATTTTTATACTTTATTAGCATGAACAATGTCAATCAAATTAATCATTTAGCCAGCAAATACTGACTGAGTATAGGACCATGTGTCTAATACTGTAGGACATAAAGATTAATAAAAATCAATTTCCCTTCCTCAATAGTTGGTACATAACATGTCTACTTATTTTAGTCATTGCCCTAATTCTGATAAATTTTCCAAAATTTATATGCTAGATGTGGTCAAGAATAGTATTGAATATTAGAATACTTTTACATTTATAATTTATGTCACAAATCTAAAGGATGACTACTTGTGTGTTTGAGTCAGAGTTCTGTAGAAAAACAGAATGGTTAGAATTAGCATGTACTGCAGATGGGATTTGTTGGATTAGCTTGTAGTACATGGGCTATGCCTTCCAACAGCGGCTGTGTGCAGGCTCTGGAGAGTTAGAGAACCCAGTAGCTGTTTGATCCATGAATCCTCAGTAGTCCCAATTTGGCATTAAAGCTTTGGAGGATAAATGGAGAGCCACTGCTCTTCAGTCCATGTTGAAAGGCCGATGAAGCTGTTTCCAGTGCTGATGAAGGACAGCAGCAATAGACTAGATGCATACAGCAGTGAGTAGCACTGGCAGCCAGGCTAAAGGCCCTGTGCTCTCCTAAAGCTTCTTATGTATAGTCCACCAGAGGAAGGACAACTCACTGGGAGATACTCCTTCCTGTAAATGACATCATAGACTCACCCATGAGGCATGTCTCTTACTTAACAATCAATCTGAGCAAGGTGACCACAGAACTTAATTATCACAATATAGAATTCCCTATGAGGAAAGCCTCATCAACTACCATATATAGAGAGGGAGGAATTTTTGAATAATATTGAGCACACAATGATCAAGCAAAAATAGCTCCAAAGTTACTGCATCCAGGAAAATGGCAAATATAAGTCTCCTAACTGGGAAGTGGGAGTTGGTTAACAGAGATTCATAACTTGTGAAAATTCTGAGAAAAGTGACCTAAGTGATCAGTTCTAAATCCATATTGCCCTTCAAGACTAAGGGTACATCACAGAAGAGGGAGTGGAAAGAATGTAGGATCCAGAAAAAGGAGAGTATTGTGGGATACTATCTTCTGGGCATGAAATGGTGGTTGTGATCACCAGTTCTCTGCAGCCTAATGGCATGGATAGTGCTTGCTCATGATTGGGCCATCAGTATCCTGTCCTGGATCAGGAAGGACTCATGAGTCCTCCCACCAATAGCTATTGGCTGTTAATAATTGCTGGGGGACAAGAAGGTATTTTCTTCACTGTTTCACCAGGTAAATTGCCCATACTCTGGTAAATAAATACCACATAAACCATGCTTTTGCAAGCAATCCTAATTAAACTGGGTGGACTTCACAGAAAAATCATCAAAGTAGAAGGTAGACTACTCATGCAGAAGAGGCTTCAACAGTGAGATGGGGACAAGAGATTGCAGTGCATGAACATAATCAAAATACATTTCACATACATATATGTGTGGGTGTTTAAAATTACTTAAAATATCATTTTCAAAAGATAAGGGTATAGGCAGGAATTTCTAAACAGTACTCCAATATTGCAGGAAATACTCACAAGACTTGATAAAATGGAAGTACATAAAGTATACAGCTTCTGGACAGCAAACAGTCCCTACAGTGAAGCCTGAGAATGTGGAGAACCTTTGCCACCTCCAAATCAAAAAGGTGATTAATGCCTAAGATATCTAAACAACTTTAAAAAGTAAATACCAAAAATACAAATCCAGCCAATCAATGAGAACACCTGAACTGAATACACAGTTCCTTAAAGAAGTATAACAATAAATACTTCAAACAGTGTTCAACATCCCAAGCCATTAAGAAAATACAAATTAAACTGCTTTGAATTAATTTGAAGTTCCATTTCATTCTAACTAGAATGGTTATCAAGGAAACAAATAGTAAATGACAGAAAGGATGTAGGGATACATATGACTGCTGAATATCAACATAACTCCATAGATTTTAGTTGTGTTCCTTTTTTAGCATTTTTTAAAAGACAGAAAATTATACAGAATATGTAAAATAATACATGGTTAGATATATGTTGAAACTTCTGCAGTAAGGCTCACATTACTAGCAGAAATCACCCAACCAAGAGCAGCTTGTGGGGGGGAAGGTTTATTTTGGCTTATAGAATTGAGAATGCACTCCCTGATGGCAGGGGAAATTATGGCATGAGCAAAGGGTGGACATCACCTCCTGGCCAACATCAGGTGGACATCAGCAACAAGAAAGTGTGCCAAACACTGGTAAGGGGATACTGGCTATAATACCCATAAGCCTGCCCCCAACAATACACTGCCTCCCAATTCCCAAATCACCATCAGCTGGGAACCTAGCATTCAGAACACTTAAGTTTATGGGGGACACTTGAACCAAACAATCACAGTGTATGACTTATAAATTAAATATAGATAACAGTAAGAATAGAAGGGGAAACACGCAACAGAGCTAATACAAATATTTTTTCTTTGCCTCACTGCAATTAGGGTAGTATAAATATGAAACATATTATGATGTTATGTTATGTATGGTAAGTCAAGGTGTTAAGATGTTTCAAAAGTTACAGCTGTAAATCTATCAATAATATTAACTGTGTATGAGCTAAATAACTGAAACAAAAGGAAGATTTCATCAGACTAGACTTAAGCAAATAAGATCTAGCTACTATAAGCTCTCTACAGGACACATGTATGATATTCAAAGATACAAATCAGGGCTGAAAAGATAGCTTGGTGGTTAAGGCAATCACCAGCTAAGTCTAAGGACCCAGGTTCAGTTCCCCAGTACCCATGTAAGCCAGATGCTCCGAGGTAGCACAGGTGTCTTGGGTTGTTTGCAGGAGCTAGAGGCCCTGGCATGCTCATTCTCCATCTCTATCTGCCTCTCTCTCTCTCTCTCTCTCTCAAATAAATAAATAAAAATAAAGATACAACTTAAATGAAAGAAAAGATAGAAACATACATGTCAGGAATGCAGCAACCATGTTACACTTACAACAAAACAGACTTTTAAACAAAATGTTAGTAAAGTGGGAAATCATATAATAACTGTCAGTCTATTAGGGAGATATGGTGATTTCAAAAATAAACATGCACCTATTCATTATATCCAGAATTCCTGAAACAAAAAGACATAATTAAAGGAAGAAATAAATAATTTAACAGTTTACAGTTGGAGACTTCCACACCCTACTTCTTATAATGGACAGAACAAGTAGTAGATCAGATAGGAAATAGAAGATTTGAGCAACAGTATAAACCAACAATACTAAAATATACTTGGAGAACACTTGCATCAATAGCAGAATGTACACTTGCTTCACGTGCATGGAGCATTTCCAAGGAATAAGTGACTGTGGAGGTTGATTCAGGTGACCCCTGTAAACTTAGGTGTCCTGAATGCTAGGTTTCCAGCTGATGGAGATTTAAGAACTAATGCTTCTTAGAGGCAGTATATTGCATTGTTGGGGCTTGTGGGTTTTACACCCAGTTTCCCCTTGCCAGTGTTTGGCACACTCTACTGTGACTATTGTCAACCTTATGATGGCTAGGGGTTGATGTCCACCCTATACTCATGATATTATTTTCCCCTGTCATTATGGAACTTTCACCTTGAGACTATAAGCCAAAATAAACCTCTTTTTTCCCCCCAGGCTGCTCTTGGTTGGGTGATTACTACCAGCAATGTGAACCTGACTACAACAGTGATTAAACCAGGCCACAGCACAAGCCTCATAAAATTCTGAAGGGTAAATTCATATGATGTATATTTTCTGGCCTCAATGAAATGAAATGAAAGATCAATAACAAATATAGGTGGAACTTTAGAAATACATAGAAATTATCGAAAGCAACACTAATTTACCAATAGGTCAAAGAAGGACTCAGAAAGAAAATTAGAGAACACTTTGAGATTTTCTTATAGTTTTATTTTTATTTATTTATTTGAGAGAAAGAGGCAGAGAGAGAGAGAAAAAGAGAGAGGGTGGAGAGAGTTGGAGAATGGACATGCCAGGGCCTCCAGCCACTGTAAATGAACTCCAGGCTCTTTGTGCAGCTGACTTACATGAGTTTTGGAGAATCAAACCAAGATCCTTTGGCTTTGAAGGCTAGTGCCTTAACCACTAAGCCATCTCTCCAGCCCCTGAGATTTTTTTTTTAAGAGTGAAACACAACACACACAAACTTACAAGAAGCTGCTACAGGAATGTTGTGAAGAAAAATTATAGCTGTAAACATTTGCATCAACCTATAGAAGAGTGGGGCTAGAGAGATGATTTAGTGATTAAGGTACTTGCATGCAAAGCCTAACAACCTGGGTTAGATTCCCCAGTACTCATGTAAAACCAGATGTAGTGGCACAGGCATCTGGAGTTCCTTTGCAGCATCTTGAGGCCCAGGTGTACTATTCCCTTTCTTTTCTCTCTCTCTTTCTGCTAATGCATAAATAAAGAAAAAACATTTTTTTTTTGAAAGTAAAAGTCTGTGAAGTGATGCATCTTTGAACCTAAGACACCAGAAAAAGAGAAGGCCAATATAAGGCAATAAATACAAAGGAAGTATTAGCATGCAAATTAATAAAATAAACTAAAAATAAAGTCTTTTGAAGTGATAGAACAAAAATCCTCTACATGGGTAAATAAGTATGTATATAAAATACAAAAAGAAAGATAAATAATAGAGAAATAACTAAAATTGTTTGATTTGAAAAGAAATCAAAATGTCAACATAATTGGTAAATCTCAAATTTGACTAAAAAATTTAAAAATAATAAACATTTAAAAATCATAGCTCTCAAGAACCAAGTGGAAGCAGACTGTCTTGCACATCCTGATCCATGGACCTTTGGATTTCAAAGGAGCCACAGTAGCCAGCCCAGTCTGCTGACCCAGATTCACAAGACCACTGGGACCCCAGTGGGGTGAACATAGATAGTCCAAGGCAGCATCTTCTATCAGTATGTGCCACCAGGGTCAAGAGTGAGATATGAAAGGGTCTTCTACACTAAGTATAACCAGATTGACTGATATATATGAATAAAGCACTGCAATATCTAGTGAAGTGGTCTGTGAGTGTTCTGAAAGAAGACAAAACAAACCACCAGTTACTACTGAAAGAATCAGGAATTTAAATCTGGAACAGATGAAAATGTAACAAAAACACATAAAATATAAGAGATCAACATAATTTGATATATTTCCAGACTCCCAGTTGCCCTACAATAGAAGCCATAACCCTGAATTAGGGGAAATGTCAGAGAAAGAATTCAGAATCCTATTTCTAATAATAATAATAATAACAACAACATTCAATGAGCACATAGAAGACTCAAACAATCAGATGAATGAATGAAGGAAATTCATTGAAGATCTTGAGAAGAAAGTCTCCAAAGCAAATTAAACTGTAAGCTTATTGGAAGAGAAAGGCCAAGATACATAATAAATAAATAAATTCATAATAAATAAATAAATAAATTCAGCAAAGAATTTGAAACACTGAAAAAGAACCAAACAGAATTTCCAGAAATGAAAAGAGAAATGTCTCAAATAAATATCAAAATAGAATTATCAATAAGGAAAGAAGGCTTGAAAATGAATCAATAGTATTTAACACAGTCAACTGTGGGAATTTGAACACATGTCCACCAATATACTCAGGAGTTTATTAAAACTTATAACTTAGATCTCCAGCTGCCTGGCTGGAAGTGGTGTCACTGTGGATAGATCTTAGGGTTCAGCTCTAAGGAGTGTTTGGAGAATTCCAGTCTAAAGATATACAAAATGCTTTAGCTTTGCCTAGAGTTCCTGGAATGTGTTTGCTTGTGCTGGCAGTAGTACTTTTTTTTTCTCTGTGTGTAGACCTATGAAAGTGTGTACAGCTCCTGCCATTATGGAACTTCCCTTCTATCTGTAAGCTTCAATAAATCCCTTCCTGTGCCTGCCTGGTTTAGAAATTCATCCCTGAAACATGTTGCTGTCTACTACAGAATTAGTACCATGAGTGGGTTGTGAAATGAGATGAATCTGAGTATGTGGATTTTCATCTTTTGAAACTTGTGTGCTGGAGGAATGGGGAACTTGGTGCTTGCAAATGAAGGTGCCTTCCAGAGTGGTAATACAAGTATAATGGACTATTCTGATGAGAGTTGGAAAATGCTAAGTGCAGAGAAAATTGAATTTGGAGTCTTGGCTTATGAATTTTCTAAGGGGAAGGAAAGAATGCAGCAAACCTTGTTAGATATGGGCTACTGGTATAAAGGCTAGGTGCATTCTGCTGCCCAGGCCCAGATAATTTGATCAAGGCTAAATTTGTAGTGGACTGATGTGCTTGGATAAAGGTGTGGGGCTGAGATATTTAAGATTTAAAGTTGGAAAATTTCAAGAAAGTAAAATTTGTTTTAGTTTACTGAAGTCCTTATTGTCAGACACATAAGGAAGATGGACTAACTACTTTACATTAAAACAATGCAAAGGATGCGTGAGAAAAGGCTATACTAGGAAAGCAAACTCTTTTTTTTTTTTTTGAGGTAGAGTCTTACTCTAGCCCAGGCTGACCTGGAGTCACTATGTAATCTCAGGGTGGCCTCGAACTCATGGTGATCCTCCTACCTCTGCCTCCCGAGTGCTGGGATTAAAGGCATTCATCACCACGCCCGGCTGAGCAAACTCTTTTGGAAAAGAGTTGACTAGAGAAGGAAACTACTCTTCTAGGTTATGATTTATTTTGTCCATGAATTAAGAATATAGCTGTGTTCTGAATACCTAGTGTTGGTTTTGGAATAGGAAAAAATGCATGGAGTGGGTCATGAAGTGCACATGGTCCGAGGAGCCACCACTGAGATATGGCATATAGTCAGGGAATGATGACCCTAAGGAAGAGGTTAGTGAAGCCATCAGAAGTTGGAGCATGGTTTGCATGGGCTACCCTTGAATACTGTTGGCCTGGAATGGAAGTTTTTCCTGGCTAATCATCCTAGCTGTAGGGGCAGAATTGCAAAAATCTAGAGATTGTCATTCAAGGGTTATATCAAACTTGAACTACAGAAATTTGATGTTTGTTTGATGGGTACTGAATTTGTCTTGGTCTAGTCCCTCCTTGTTATGCCTTTTAGCAGTTGAAAATGTTTACCCCATGTCTTTATATGTTGAAAGTATATGATTTGTTTTGATATTGCAAGGCTCACAGCAAAGAGTGTTAAATCTCAGATGAGGCTTGGGATTTTTTAAACTGTCTTAAGTTGGTAAAGATTATGAGGGCCTTTAAATGGGACTGAATAGAATTTATACCATGAGGGGGTTATGAATCTATTAAGAGACAGATACAGGATGTGGTGGTTTTAATGGATGTTCCCCAACAGATTCAGGAGTTTATTAAACCTTATAACTTAGATCTCTAGGTACCTGGCTGGAGGAGGTATCACTGTGGGTAGATTCTATGGTCCAACACTAAAGTGTGTTTGGGGAATTCCAGTCTAAAGAAATACAAACTGCTTGAACTTTACCTGGAGCTCCTGGAGTGTGCTTGCTTGTTCTGGTGATGGTTGCTTTTTTTTCCTTTCTGTGTGGACCTATTAACGTAGGCCCAGCTTCTTCTGTCATTATAGAACCTCCCCTCTATCTATAATCTTCAGTAAATCTCTTCCTCCTATAAACTGTTCCTGGTTTGGAACTTCATCCCAGTGACATGTGGCTGTCTAGTACATCCACAGACCTCCAAAGCTAATTGGGGACATGAAAAAGAAATACCAACAACCAGATCTGGAAAGATGGATGAACAATAAAGACACTTGCTTGCAAAGCCTGATGACCTAGGTTTGATTCCCTCATACCCACACAATGCCAGATGCATAAAATGCTACAATAATCGGGAGTTCATTTACAGTAGCATAAAGGCTCAGGAACACCAATTAATTTTCTCCCTCTCTCTCTCTCTCTCTCTCTCTCTCTCTCTCTCTCTCTCTGTGTGTGTGTGTGTTTGTATGTATCTCCTTGCAAACCAATAAAATATTTTAAATTTTAAAAAGAACAGAAATAGCAACAATTCAGCCAACCAGAACTTCACACCACAAAATCAGAGGAAAATTTTTCTCAATAACAACTTTAAATGTAAATGGCTCCAATTCACCAATATATAAAAAAATTTAGAAGAGCTAATTGGATTAAAAAACAAGATCCCACAATCATTCATCTTCAATAAACACATATATCCAACAAAGACACCATCAACTTAAAATGAAATCTGGGAGACCATTAGAAAACAACCAATCGAGCAGGTAGATACAGTAAGTAAGCAGGCCTGGCTATTCTGATATCTCATCAAGTAGTCTTCAAACCAAAGTTAATCAAAATAAATAAAATGGGTACTATATCAATAAAAGTATAATTCAATAACATAACAGTTAAAAACATTTATATGCCAAATACTGGCTGGAGAGGTTGCTTAGTGGTTAAGGCACTTGCTTGCAAAGCCAAATGACCAAGGTTCAATTCCCCAGTCCCTACATAAGCCAGATGCACAAGGTCATGCATGCATCTGGAGTTTGTTTGCAATGGCTAGAGACCATAGAATGCCCATGCTCTGTATATGTATCTGCCTATTTCTCTCAGTCTCTCTCTTTCTCATTCTCTCTCTCTCCCTCTACCTCAAATAAAAAATAAAATAAAATAATAAAATAAAAAACAAATACTAAAAAACATACCAGGTCACAAAAGTCAAGATACTATAGTAGTAGGAGGCTTAAATACCTCACATATTTAGTGAGGTCCTCCAAAGTAAAATTCACAAGAGACACTTCAGTGGTATATACCATAGACCACCTGGATTTCCCAGATATCTATAACATTTCCACTCAAAAGAGAGGGACTACACATTCTTCTCAGTGGTACATGGAAGTTTCTCCAAAATTGACCACATCATAGGCCACAAAGCAAGCGTTAACAAACATAAAACTCAATAGAATTTTATGAATCCTATCAAACCACAGAGAAATAAAACTAGAAATCAATAGCAAAAGAAACTTCATTAACTACACAAATACTTGAAAACTGAATAGCTTATTGAATAAACAGTGAATCATTGAATAAATTTTAAATTTTCTAGAAATTAATGAAAATGATAATAGCTTCCAAGATCCTCTGGGATACAATCCTGGAAGTCCTAAGGAAAAAAGTTTATAGCCATTAAAAGTGCCCATTAGATATTAAGAATGAGACATCAAAATAGAAGGATTACCTGGCAAGAGGAGATTACTCAGTGGAATATGCGTAGAGAGGGACAAAATAGGGTCAACAGTAATAAGGATATGATCAAATTACAGTATGTTCATGTATTAAAATTCTCAATAAGATATTTTTAAAAAGAAAATAAAGAGATATCAAAACACAATAGATAGCCAGGTATATGCCATGTCCTCAGTGTAACGGGGTGACAGAGAGGACAAAAGAGGCTAATAGGTCAGAACTATGATCAAACTGCATTATGTTCATATATTAAACTTCTCAAACAGAAGGGTGAAAATAAAAACAAATAAATATGACTTTCAGGGCTGAGAATGCAGCTCAGTGAGTAGTGTGGCTGCTTAGCATACATGAGGTCCTGAATTCCAGCACCACAGAAAATAAATGAATATTCAGAGAGAGCTCAAATTAACAACCTAAAACTGCAACTTATGGCACTAGAAAAACAACAAAACCAATTCTAACAGGTACCAGAAAATAACTAAGATTAGTTCATGCAGAATAAAAGAACTCTACACAAAATCAGTCAGTCAAAGAGTTGATTCTTTGAAAAAGATAACAAAATTGACAACTCCTATCCAAAGTAACTAAATGAAAGATAAGTCCCAAATAAATAAAATTAGAGATGAAATTAAATTATGATAATAGGCAATAATGAAATCTGGGAGACCATTAGAGCATACTGTGAAAACTTATACTGCATAATAATTTTAAATCTAGATAAAATGCATACATTTCTAAAATATGATATAACAAAATTAAAGCCACAAGATATAAATAATTTAAATTCATTCATAATGAGCAATGACATTGAAGCCTTAATGAAGTCTACAATGAAGTCTTTCCCTCCAAAAAAAAGAAAAAGAAAAAAACCAAAATAAGATGGACACTGCTGAACTCTATCAAAATTATGTGTGGAAGATCTAACACCAACACTTCTCAAAATGTTTTAGTTTGGAAATACAAATAGAAATAGAAAGGGAAAGATAAATGCCAAACTCATTCTATAAAGCCAGTAAAATCCTGATATTAAAACCTAACAAAAACACACAAAAATAATTAAAAGTATACACCAATTTCCCTGATGAACATAGATGCACAAATTCTCAATGAAATACTTGCAAGCAGAATTCAAGAAAAAAGATTGTACATCATGGTCAAATGGGCTTCATACCAAAAATTCAAGGTCAGTTCAAAATATACAAATAAATCTAATTTCTGTGTAAATCAACTTAAGGACAGAAATCAGATGGTCTACTCTGTATATGCCGAGAAGGTACTTGACAAAGTTCAACAGGCCTTCATGATGAAAGTACTGGAGAAATTAGGGAAAAAATTAAACATACTTCAAAATCATAAAGGCTATGAACGATAAACATAATTACATTATTCTGATTGAGGGAAAAACTGAAAACATTTCCCCTAAACTCTGGAACAAGACAATGGTACTCATTGTCTCCATTCTTATTCAATATCATTCTCCAGGTCTTAGCCAGAGCAATAAGAAAAGGACATAAAAGGATAAAAATAGTAAGGACAAAGATGAAACTATTCCTATTTGCAGATAACATGATTCTATCCTTAAGGGACCCTACATACTGTGCCATAAAACTCTAAAATTAAATAAACACTTTGATCAAAGCAGCAGGATACAAAACAACTACACAAAAATCAGTAACTTTTATATTTTCCAACAATGAACTTGCTGAGAAAGAAATTAGGGGAAAAATATCCCATTCTTAATAGCTCCCTCAAAAATAAAATATGGAGGAATAAACCTCACCAAGGATGTAAAAGAAAACTTTAAGACATTGAAACAGGAAATTAAAGAAAACAATAGACATAGGAGAGACCTTCGATGTTTTGGGACTGGTAGACTCACTAATGTAAAAATAGCTAAATACCAAAAACAAAAACAGATTAAGTTCAGTTCTCATCAAAGTTGTAATGATATTCTTCTCAGAACTAGAAAAAATAATATAGTGATTTATATGGAAACACAAAAGCCTACACACAGCCAAAGCAAACCTAATAAGAAAGAACACTGCTGCAGGTACCACAATTTCTATTCTAAAATTATACTGTAGAGTCATAGTGACAAAGAGCATCAGTGCAGTAACAGAAACAAACACGCAGACCCAGAGACTCAAGGACCCAGAAGTAAGCCCACACGTCTCTGGGCACTCAATTGTCAACAAAGTCATCAAATACATACATTGGAAAAAAGGCAGCCTATTTAGCAGGTGGTGTTGTTAAAACTGGATATCCACCTGCAGAAGAATGAAATTTGACTAATGTGTCTCACTCTATACAAAAATCAATTCAGAATGGATCAAAGACTTTTATGTAACACTAGCAATTCTGAAAATACTAAAGGAAAATATATAAGCAATACACTAGAAGTTATACACATAGGTAAGAACTTTCTGAAGAGGATTCTAATAGCATAAGAAATAGTCTCAACAATAAATAAATGGCACTACGTGAATTTAATAGTTTCTTCAGGGCTGGAGAAATGGCTCAATGGTTAAAGGCACTTGCTTGCAAAGCCTGAGGCTTGAGTTTGATTACCTGTTGCTCATGTAAAGCCAGATGCACCAAATGGTGCCAGAATCTGGAGCTTGTTTGCAGCAGCAGAAGGCCCTGGCATGCCCATGAATCCTCCCCACTCTGTCTCTCTTAAATAAATAAATATTTTAAAAAGATTTATATAACATGTTCCATCATAGCAAAGAAAACTGTCAGCACAGTGAACAAGAAACCTACAGAATGGAAGATCATTGCTAGCCATTCTCCTTACAGGGTTTGACTTAGAATATATAAGTAACTAAAAACAACAAAATCAAAATTGCTAATCAAGAAATGAGTTAATGAAAGCTGGAGAGATGGTTTAGTGGTTGAGGCACTTGCTGTGAAACCTAGGTATCCAGGTTTGGCTCCCGAGTACCCATGTAAATCACAAGGTGGTACATGCATCTGGAGTTCATTTTCAGTAGTCACACCCATTCTTTCTCTCTCCATCTTCTCTCTCTCTAATGAAATGACCAGACAATTATCAAAATAAGGAACACAAATGGCCAATAGATATTTTAAAAATAGGTAAATAAATTTGAAAGTTGAGAGTCCATAAATATATATATATTATATATATATATATATAAACACATATCTATAGTCAAGTCTTGTTTTGTGTTGTACAGAGGGAGAAGACCATTCATCTGCAGAAAGAAGTTTATTTCTACAAACAGTACTAGAACAACTGAATAGCCATGAACACAGTGAATAATTCAACCAATACCTCACACTACATATAAAAATTAACCCGAGCTAAAATGATGGCTTAGCAATTAAGGTACTGGTCAGAAAAACCAAAGGACCAGGTTTGATTCCCCAGTACCCACATAAAGCCAGATGCACAAGATGGAGAACATGTCAGAGTTCATCTGCCATGGCTAGAGGACCTGGCACACCCATTCTTTCTTTCTCTTTCTCCATGTATATATATATATATATATATATATTATCCATGATCCATTTATATATATATAAAACCCCCAAGATGAGATAAGAAAATAATGAGGGGTGACTAGAGAGGCTCACCCTGCCCCTGGGTATTTATTGCCCTTGCCCTTCTTTTACAGTTTATTGCAGGTCTAACTTTAATTACCACTTATACCCCACTGTAATTTTTTATGTTATAAAGGTTACATAGATACTACGTGCAATCAAAGTCTTTGCCATGATTTTTTAGTTGTATTTATCTATTTATGAGAGAGAGAGAGAAATAGAATAGACATGCCATGGCCTATAGCCACTGCAAATGAACTCCAGATGCATGTGCTACCATGTGCAGGTAGCTTACATGGGTACTGGGGAATTGAACATGGGTCCTTAGGCTTTACAGGCAAGTGTTTTAACCACTAAGCCATCTCTCCAGCCCCCTCTTTGTCATTTTCACAAAGAATTTATAATGTGTTTCCTGCTTTGCAGGAACAGTCCTTTCTCCCAGTCCTATGACCAAGATCTTCTCTTCAACCAGCTGGAATGACGAGTGCCTGTGGCCGTAGACACGTGGCTCCTTCCTACATTTCAGGCTCCCTGACATGGCAATGAGAGGTCACAACTGACACAGAAGGAAAGCAGACTGGTGGCCAAGTGGCTTGTGCCAGGGACTTCTGAATTAAATATTTTGGGAAAAAAAGATGGAAGATAACTGACAGATATTGAGCAACTTGCTTACATTATGACCATGATCCATTTCTGCTCATAAGACATTGATTACATTCCAAGTTGGCCTTGAACTCATAAACTCCTCCTGCCTCCCGCTCCCAAATTCAGAGATTACAGGTGTATACACCACACTTGGCAAGGTAGCTTTTCAAGTGTCATTGATGAGAAGATTTCTTTTTTCAGTCTACATAGAGCAATGGTCGGTCTTATTAGGTTTGGTGAAAACAAAGAACAAAAATCATCAGTGGTTTTAGTGTATCAGGTGATGGTGATGACTATGGTGAGAGGTTTTCCTTTTCTTACTTTTTTAATGTTTATTATTATTACTATTAACAACATATTATGTATGGATGCGTCACGTGTTGGTACCCTCTTTTCCCTTGTCCCTGCCCCATTCCATTGGGGATGCTTCTTAGTGGAGTTGCAGCTATTCCCTATGAGGCTGTGGTTTATGCATTGTGGGAGCAGCTGTCAGTTATTTGGCAGCGGGGGGAGGGGTGTGAGAGGGAATGCCTATGGGCATGATGTCTCAGCCTGTGACTCTTACAATCTTTTCTCCCCCTCTTCTGCAAAATTCTCTTAGCTGTGGTGGGTGAGTTTTAAGTCTACTTCAGTGATGAGCTCTTAGGAGCCTCTGGATGTCTGCTTTGGTAGGTACTGAGTATCCTCAGGGTTTGTCTCCTTCACACTGGTGCTGATTATCAGGCTCAGCATGAAAGTAGTACTCATGCTAATCTTCGTCTCCCCAATTCCTCTGTGGTTTCAGCTGTGACCTATCTGAAGTGCGAGGGGTAGTTTATCTCCTCTGGTCTTGCTACCTTCGAAAAAGAGCAGATTCTCCAGTGGAGAGTGAAGTCAACATAGTTTAAATGGGATAAGCATTATTAATTTAAGAGAGAATTTGATATATGTAACTGTTCTTTTAGCCAAAGATTAGTGAGAGTTTGACACTGGTGAACATAATCTTTGTCTCCATAAGATTCTGATCTGGTTCCCAATTCCAGATATTGGTTCCTTTATACTGAGAAGATGTCTTAGCCAATCAGAAAGTTATTGGTTACCCACCAAGGCTGTGTGCCACTATTGCTCTGGCATAAAAATCCTGTCAGACAGTTTGCTTCTGAGTAGCTTAGACCTCTGGTTGTTCAGATCATTGTTGGCTGCTTTCCCCCTATAGTTCATGTAGCACTTTCCAGCACTAGATAGGCTAACTGTCTTGGGACTGGCTTTCTTCTGAATTCTAGCCAGGCCTCTCCATGTTCTGTGTCAGCAGCATACAGTGTCTTCAGCAATAGGGTCATATTTTTGCCTCAGGTGAGTAATCAAGTGCTTTGACAGAAAACGATCTTGCTTTGGGGACCTCATAGGTCTTTCCAATCAACAGCTCAATGTAGGTAGCAACCAACCTCTGGTACTGGGAGTTATAGGTAAGAGCCAAAAAAGAAATCTTTTTAAGCTTAGGCTTCATCCCACCCTCACCAGAGCCCTACTTTTGAGGTGCTCCTCCTTACTCCTTTTAGGTTGTCTCCAAGGATAAAGGTTTCTATGATATCATCTCATCTTGGATTTAATTTTGTGTTTGTTTCTCCCCTTCCTTTCACCTCCCCCCAAGCCTTTCCATCCCTATTTTCTGGGCCTTCAGGTGTCTATCAGGTATGTTAGCAACTTGAGCAGGTTCAGTTTAGGAACTGCAGATAAGTGACACCATGTGGCATTTGTCTTTCTGTGTTTGTGTGGGTTTGCTGAGAATGATATGATGGGTTTGTTTAGGAAATTAATCTGCTCTGAGTTTACTTTTGGTAGGTGGTGTGTGGTTAGGAATTCATCCATTTTTTCCAGATTATCCAATTCTGTGGAGTAGAGGTTTTGGAACTATGCCCTGATGATTCTTCCAATTTCATTGATATCTGTTGTGACCTCTCCTTTTTCATTTCTGATTTTGTTAATTTGAGACTTCTCTCTCTTTTTTTCTGCTTGATCAAATTGGGCAGGGGTTTATCAATCTTGTTTATTCTTTCAAAGAACCAGCTCTTTGTTTTTGTTTGCCAAACTGTTACAATTTTGTAAATCTTTTGGAACTTGTTCACTCAACTGTCTTGTACTATTGTAACACATGCTTGCATATACTATAAAATCCCTAACAAACTTAAGTTCAGGACTGATGCCATTACAGAGAGATCTGGGTGTCAGTTTTCCAGCATAAATAAAGTTCCTCTCCTTCACCTGACTTGGCTGCTGGTCTCTTGACTCCCAGAAATTCCCATAACACATTTAAAAAATTGTATACATGTAAGTACAAAAGAGTAAGGGGGTGAAAAGACCTAAGTGAGGTCAGGGGAAGAGATTGAATAAAGGAAAGGTGGAGGGAGGGCTAGTCAAAATCTAAGAGGACATAAATAAGTCATATAGAAATCTACTTTTTTTGGACAATGGAATACTTAGGAGCCATAGATTGTTACTAGAGAATTTTCAGTGTCAGAGATGGAATACCTTCCATTGAGTTGTTGGCCAGTGAGGTCCCTGATACCCCAAATCATTACAGGCCATTGCCAAGGCCCTTGTTTTCCCACTAGGAATAGATGGTAAGACCCTATTGCTGAACACTCCATATACTTGGGCTGCAAGATCACTGAGAAACCCTGATGGAGAGAAGCTGAAAACCTCCTCTATGTACACCAGCTGACAAAAAGCTAGAAAAAGCCATGCTGCATGATGTTCAATGGGAGAGAGAGAAATCACCAGCGAAGGTACCCAACAGTTGACACTGCAAGCCTCATATTTGGCCAGCCAGGCCAAATGAACCAACTGGTACAATAGGGCACATCTGTTATGGGGGACATCAACTGCCCTCTAATTTGACTGGAGGCCCACTCCATACCAGGGAATATATCTCTGGTATTGAAAACCTACAACAAGGGTAGTCATGAGCCCTAGGGGTATAATGTCTGCTGGCATCTGGCTAAAAGTATATGCTATGCTCACCAAATTTCCCAGTAAACACTTCTCTTAATGCTTACCCATACATTAATGCTACTCTTACTTTTGGTTACAGAATCTTCTCTTTTCAGATGGCAGTGACCTTGGGATGACTCAGAAGGCAACATGGTCCTGAGAGAAGTGACAGAGGAGTTCTCAGCACTGCAATATCTTTATCACAACTTCCAAGGCTCAGGGTCCTTTGTGGAAGAGGTAGCAGAAAGAATGTAAGAGCCAAATCAAGGGTAGGACTCCTTACCACATGTTCTAACAGATACAAAATGGCCTGGATATCCATGACCTCACAGTGCCTGACACTACCTACACAAGCCCATCATAACAGGAAGAAAAGATCATGACATCAAAATGAAGGAGAGTCTGATTAAGAGGAGAGGATATGATGGAGAGTGGAGTTATAAAGGGGAAAGTGGAGCGGGAGGGACGAATTATCATGGGATGTTGTTTATAATTATGGAAGTTAGTTGTCAATAAAAAATATATATTAAAAAATGTTTGGCTTCATGAAATAAGTTGTAGTTATCAAAAACCAAGATGTGGTACCTCACATAAGATAAACAACCTACATTTAACAAGTTTGGTGAGGATGTGGAAAATCATAAGGCCCCCACCCTGACTGTTGGTGCAGCCACTGAGGATAGGAAACATCTTAGTATCTCCTCAAAATGTTAATAAATAAAAAATGTGAATAAAAAATTTTTTAAAGAGAATAAATACAGACTTATTGTGGTACATAGGAATTCCACTCCTAGCTATAAACTTGAGGAAGGAAATATTGTCATATAAAAACTTTATGTGAGTGTTCCTATCAGCATTGTTAAAATTAGCCAAAGTTGACTGACACGGTGGTCACTGAAATCTCATCCAAATAGAAATGCAAGAGCTACAGAGAATTCAACATTAAGCCAGATTTCTAAAACACCCCCCAAGATTCAGGGAACATTCAAGAAGAAGGGATGGAAAGACTATAAGAGCCTCAGAATAGGAGGGATTAGCTTAAGGCATGGCCTCCTCCCCCCTCACACTGAATAACCCCACTGAGGTGGGCATTTGGTGAATGAGGGCAGGGAGAAAGGATATAAGAGTATAAGCTTTTATAAAAAAGGAAATAAAATTTAATTTAAAAAATACCAAAGGTGGGCTGGAGAGATGGCTTAGAGGTTAAGCGCTTGCCTGTGAAGCCTAAGGACCCCAGTTTGAGGCTTGGTTCCCCAGGTCCCACATTAGCCAGATGCACAAGGGGGCTCACGCGTCTGGAGTTCATTTGCAGAGGCTGGAAGCCCTGGTGTGCCCATTCTCTCTCTCTCCCTCTACCTGTCTTTCTCTCTGTGTCTGTCGCTCTCAAATAAATAAATAAATAAGTTTAAAAAAAAATACCAAAGGTGTTACAGTAGACAGTTTCAGGTTCACTGACATGAACTTCCAGACCAGGCACAATTATGGAGGAAGTGATTTATTGAAAATAGAGGGGAAGTTCTATAATGACAGAAGAAGCTGCCTGATTTCACTGGTCCAAGCAGAGAGATAGAAAAGCCACAAGTCAAAACCCAAAAACCACACCACAAACACACTTCAGGAACTCCAGGCACTCTGCATATGTTTAGACTAGAATTACAAATCCACAACCACACCTTAGGGATGGATACTAAGATCTTCCCAGTGAGACCTCCTCCAGCCAGGTGGCTGCAGATCCAATCTACAGACTGATAAAACACTGAATAAATTGGGGACTAGCTAGTCAAACTACCACAGATGGGAACAATCCAAATGCCCAGAAACTGACAAATGAATAAACAAAATGTGATTAAATATATATAGTAAAATCTTGTACTTTCATTAAAAAGGAATGAAGTTTTGATTTATATTATAACATGAAAAAAATTTGGGGGGCTTCAAGATAGGGTTTCACTCTAGCCCAAGCTGACCTGGAATTTACTATGTAGTCTCAGGGTGGCCTTGAACTCATGGGGATCCTCCTACCTCGGCCTCCTGAGTGCTGGGATTAAAGGTGTGCACCACCACACCTGGAAGAAAAAAATATTGAAAACATTATATTAAGTGAAAAAAGCCAATACAAAAAGACCACATGTATAATTCCACTTATGGGAAATGTCCAGAATAGGCAAATATTTAGCAATGGAAAGTAAGCTAACAATTTGCCTGGAGAAGCTTGCAAAGTTAGAAAGACACAGGGAACAACTGATAATGGATATGGAATTTTTGTTTGGGAAGATGAAGACATTCTAAAATTGATTATAGGAATGTATTCAGAGCTATATGAATATACAAAACCAGACTGTATACTCTACATGGACAATCGGTATTGCATGTGAACTATATGTCACTGGGAACAAGGAAAAAGAAGATTTACAATATAGCACATCTCCTATTTTCCTAGTGAACTAATGCTACCCATGAAGCAGTTCCCCTATGTGCATTTTTGATTTATTATGTAGACATTTTTATGTAATAATTTATCACTTTGATTTACTTATTTACTCACACATAATCTGAATGTGATTAATATATATATTAGAAAAAGAAAGACATTAGAGAAAGTAACAGAGCATATGGCTATTCCTGGAAGTTCTGCTCATCTATTCCACAGATTGCTGAGGGGAAAATGGGAAAGAATATAAGAAAATGTATGAATTATGATTTGGTACTGTGTTTCCAAGGACAAGCAAAGTACCATCTGAAACACATTTTTATTTAGCAATAAAGAATTTAATCCTAAGAAGAAAACTCTTGAACTAAACCAAATAGCCCCTCCACTAGGAGAGAAGATTCACTCCACTTGACTTCTCTGAAGTGGATTTCACAAGTTTACATGCAACCCAGAATTGAGCCACATTATCTACTCACAATAAAATTGTGGGCCTTAAGTACCCCATTTTTATTCCTTCATCTTGCCTGCCAGAGATTCTATTGATGAACCAAATAATAGAGAAAAATGTGGACAGCCTGTGGCTGCTTCCTTGTCATAAAAAAAGAAAGAAAAAGAAAGAAAAGGTCTCCAATTATACACATTAGCCTTAATTTTGGCCTTTGGATGATCAGATAATGTTTCTGGCCATGAAATGAATTCTTGTAGCAAGCCCATGCTTTTCAATGTCAAAAATAAAAGCTTCCAATTAACTGTCGAAAGCTTTTCCAGCATCTGGAGACAGCAGTAAATTGGAGTCTTTAAATTGGTGGCTTTTGACATTATATTAAACAATCTTCCAGGGTTGTCATAGCCCTTTCCCTTTGTATATACATCCCCATTCGTTTGTGTTTATCAATTGTTTTATTAAGCCATCTAATATTTTAGCTCAATTTCTACACTTCTTTTATTTGAGTGAGATCAAGGCACATTTTTACAATTGTACAATAATCTTCATGTCTCATTCCAAGATGACAAGATCGGATATGTGTTTCAGACTGCAGTGCATGAAGCTTTTTGCCTCTACAGTCTCCAAAAAGTCACTCCTGCATGGAGTTCCTTGGCAACTGTCAGCCATTGAGAATACTGTGTAGACAGCTAGTCAACTAATGGACTATTGTGGAATGCTATAATCTTTACCATAGGTAAGCATCAGAACGATTGATCTATGTTTATATGCTTCTTTTGAGTCTGAGCTTTTTTCTAAAAGAAAACATTACTTTGAAATTGTTTCCATTTTTGCAATATCTTCTCTACTGTTCAGATTGTTCTTTGTTTTACATTTGTAAAGGTAATCAAGTCACATAAATGAGCTAAGGATTTGCTCTTAACTCTAAAACTTTTCAAGAAAAGTTGGAAGCAGAAAAACCTTTCTTTATTTCTTGGTATGTTAATATCTGGGGCTATTCTCTCATTTGACTTCTGTTTTCTTTGTTCCTTTTTCCTAAGAATGTCTGCATTTACCAAATTTGACTTGTGTTCCTTTTAGAGTCATAAAAGCATATATTTTTCTTTAATCAAAGTCTGCATTCCCTGGGAAACTAAAAATTATTCCAGGCAGAGTGTATTATGTATGAACAAAAAAAAAGGAAAATCATTTGTATTCCCTTCTCAAAATACTTCTTAGCCCAGTTTAGAAAGACTTTATTGGATTTACTCATTTGAACTTTTTATTATTAATACAACTGAAATATAAAGATGTCCAGCCATATAGATGAAAAATGAACAAGAGCAATTGTCCCTGGATGAGAGAAGGGGATTGATTTGTAGCAGATAAATAATTAAAGCACTGTGATGGTTGTGGTGGTTTGATTCAGGTGTCCCCCATAAACTTAGGTGTTCTGAATGCTAGGTTCCCAGCTGATGGATATTTGGGAATTAATGCCTCCTGCAGGGAGTGTATTGTTGGGGGTGGGCTTATGGGCTTTATAGCCAGTTTCCCCATGCCAGTGTTTGGCACACTCTCCTGTTGCTGTGGTCCATCTTCTGTTGGCCAGGGGGTGATGTCCACCCTCTGCTCATGCCATCGTTTTCCCCTGCCATTGTGGAGCTTCCCCTAGAGCCTGTAAGCCAAATAAACCTCTTTTTCCCAGACTGTTGGCCAGGGGGTGATGTCCACCCTCTGCTCATGCCATCGTTTTCCCCTGCCATTGTGGAGCTTCCCCTAGAGCCTGTAAGCCAAATAAACCTCTTTTTCCCAGAAGCTGCTCTTGGTTGGGTGATTTCTACCAGCAATGCGAACCGGACTGCAACAATGGTATATACTTCCTAATGCCTTACAAGCCTTCTTACAAGGCTCCAGAGGTACCTCTCAACTAAGAAAGTCTTTCCACTTCAGATCTCCTTATAAGGGCTGGAACAAACCTTACAGATAGATCAACCATCTATGTATCACCAATAGAGGCATGAGGGCTTGAGAACATGAAAACCTGCAGACAAAAGATATCATTGGAGCTAGAGAAATTGCTCAGTGGTTAAGGTGTTTGCCTGTAAAGCCAAAGGCGCCGGGTTGGATTCTCCAGGACCTACATAAGCCAGATGCACAAGGGGATGCAACCATCTGGAGTTTGTTTGCAGTGCCTGGAGGCTCTGGCACACCCATTCTCTCTCTCTTTCTCTTTCTCTCCCTCCCCCCCCTACTTTATCTCTCTTTTATATATATATACATGCATACATACATACATACATATATATACATACATACATACATATATATATATATATATATATATATATATATATATATATATATGGTATCATTGACCCAAAGGCAAAGAAAATTAATTAGTATATATTTGAATAATGCATCCCAAACCAGAGAAGTCTGGAAAGTTTATGACTGAGTGCCAAGTGGGTCCAGAACAAGAGGTTAACACAGAAGCCAAGAATGAGATGTCTTAGCAGTTAAGCACTTGCCTGTGAAGCCTAAGGACTGTGGTTCCCGACACTCAATTCCCCAGTATCCACGTAAGCCAGATGCACAAGGTGGCGCATGCACCTGGAGTTCGTTTGCAATGGCTGGAGGCCCTGATGTGCCCATTCTCTCTCTCTTTCTCTTCCTCTCTCTCTCTCTCTCTCTCTGCCTCTTTCTCCGTCTGCTGCTCTCAAATAAATAAATAATCGAAAAATTTTAATGAAATAAAAGAAAGAACTGTACTAGTACTTTCCTCGGTGTTATGACTAAAATAGCTGACAGAAACAATGAAAGAAAAAAGGCTTATTTTGGCACCCAATTTTAGAAGGGAAAGTCTATGAAGGAGGGAATGTTGTGGTAGCCTGTGGCAGGGGCTTGTTCACATCTCAGAAGAGCAGGAAGCAGATAAAATGGAACCAAAGGGGACTGGACTATCACCTTCAATGTCCCTGCTCCAATGATCCATCTCTGTCAGCCAAGACTCACAGCCTCGCCAAGAGAACACCTGGGGAGCGGGTGTCCTAAATCTTGGGTAGCATTTCATATCCAAACCTTAACTATATCACTACATGTAAAGGACTTGGGCTATATTGCTTCTGGGTGGATGTGAAGGAACGCAGGGACTAGACAGGATCATCCCCATCCCTGCAGCCACACCTTTCTAATACACACTGTGTTGCTTAGTCAGTTCCATCTTCTATAAGCTTCTGTTGGTCCTTTCAACCTTCTCCAAGTCCCTACCCTGCCAAAAGTACCACCAGTGTTTCAAACTCCTATAAAACCAAAACTGGCAAAAACTCGCAAGTGCCAAATTATATCAATAATGAGAACTTGCATATGCCTTTTGTATACAAATATGCCTGATTTTTTTTCTAGGAACTTAGGTCATATCTTAAAAGTTAATAACTTTTTACTCATCTGTGTTCTCCAGTTATTCTTAACCTTAACATTGTTATAGTCATCTGTACATGAAACAACTTTTGAGAAAATCTTTATATTTTCTTCTTTTTTGTTTCCATTTACAGTACAATGCCATAGAATGATGTCATATATATGGGATAAAGTTGATGCAAATAGGAAGAGTAATGAAATAGTTAACATATATTAGGTACTTCTTATATAGGTCAAACACTGTGTTAACTACTATTACATTGCTATCTCACCAAAACCCCTTAACAACTATTATCCTCATTTTATACATGAGGAAAGTAAGACTCACATAGTTCATTTGCCTGCCCAAAAGAGTTGAGTAGGAAAACTCAAACTTAAAAAAAAAAAATAAGGGAGAATCTAAAGAAAGTTTATAAGAAAAAAGAGTTGATAATTAATAGTGATAAATTGTGTGTCATGCTCCAGGATCCCCATGCCCATGACCAGAGGCCTGGCAGTGTAAGCATAATGGTGTACCCCTTGAATCCCTTGAATTAAGAAAGCTATACTACTATTCAAGACATTAGAAAGCTTCTTTGTGGTTAGTAAATGAGTAAGATCTTAAGACTCCTGGCAGCAGGCAGAGCTTCAGAGAAGAGTAATGTGCTGTTCTGCAAGACCCATTTCCACCCCTGAATGCTCCATGCCCTGGATGGGACCATACAATCAGAGGAATTACAAGTGCAGTCAGGAGCATTGGCCTGGTTTAGTGCTTTAAATATAGGAATGGAAGCCCTTATGAAAGCATGCGTGTAATTTAGATGGCATCATTTGTTGATCAAGTAGAGCCTTCATGGATAGCTTTGACACAGTATTACAGAGGAAGACCAAGTATTTTTTCTTAATACCATCATTATAACTATCACTATAGGCCAATGGTTGAGAATGTGGACTTTAGAGCCAGAATGTTTGGGATTTGGATCTCAATTTTGATACTTACTAGCTATGTATTTTTTGTTGGTAAATTGGTTAACATTTCTTTGCCTCCAATTATTTCTGTAAAATAAAGATAGAGAATCCAAAGAAAGTCATGATTCTATCTGACAATAAATAAGCACTCTCTATATATTAGCTAGTATCATAATGATTACCATTAATGGCTTTTTGCACAAGGATTTTGAGGTGAGTGGAGATAACTGTATGAAGATATGCCAAGCTCTGATATTAAACCCCCATCAAACAAACCTGACATTACATGACCAATGATCCCAGCCATTTTCTTCATCTACATTTCCCTCATTCCCATTCTATAGCAGACCCTCATTAGGTATTACCTATAGTACCTCAAAATCTTTCACACTCTTCTCCCCAAATCCAGTCTCTTCCTTCTCTAATTGGTCATCTGCAATGCTAGCAGATCAGTCTTTCTGGCTTAGGTCAGGGTCTTTTGCTTACATTTCTTCCTAAGCCCTATAAGCCCTTGTACAATAGCACACACTGGGGAGACAGTGAATGGAAACTTTCTGAAATCAGTGTGTGAGTTCCTATTCTTGAGAAGGACTTGATACACTAAAAGCAGTAAGGGGAGTGGCATGTTAGTCATGGTAAACTCTGTTCACAACATGCTTTTTTATTTACAATTCACTTTTACATCCACTTGGAAGGGAGGCAAGATAAATAGTATCCTTATTTTATTTTTTATTTTAGAGATAATTGGTGTGCCAGGGCCTCTGGCACTGTAACTGAATGCCAGACGCTTGTGTCACCTAATGAACATGTGCGATCTTGCATTTACCTCACCTTTGTGAGTCTGGCTTAAATGGGATCTGGAGAGTCAAACATGAATCCTTAGGCTTTGCAGGCAAGTGTCTTAACCTCTAAGCCATCTCTCCAACTCTGTGTCCTATTAAAGAGATGGAAACTAAAGCTTGATTACAGATATAAGGTGACTCAGACAAAGTATGACTTCCTTACATATAGTAAGAAAAAAATCCCAAAAGTCTGTTGGCCAGTTCCACATTTTCCTTTTGATAACTCTTAAAACAGGGTCATGCTATACTTTCTGAAGAAATGTGGTCAGTGTATTTAGTGTGACAGTGACAAATTATACTGGGTACTTTCTCAGGGTCAGGAACTATACTAAGTTTTGGACATGGAGAGTTTATTTTGATTTGATCAATCCTAACTGCCTATATTTTCAGAAGAAAGAAAAAACTGAGGCCTGCAGATACTAAATCACTAGCCCATAATTTGGTGATGACATGAAAATAGCAAATGACAACAAAGGCCTGTGCTTTAGACGAGGACTCCCTCCTCCCTTCTCTCTGTACAGATGCTCTTTGCTTCCTCCTGAGCGTCAGCTCAATGAACCTGAGGTAATGTTTGAGTATGACTTCAGCTTTGTCTCCACCAGACATCTGACAAGAGGATATGTTATAATTTTTAAATGTATCTAAATTATGCATTATAATTTAGACACTGAGCTTCTCAAAATTTTTATTTTCATTTTAAAATGTATTTTGTACCTGAGAATTAACTAAAATAATGAAATAATGAAATGAGAATTTCACTCTAAATACATTTTAATGGGTCTTTTTGCTTTGTTTAAAAGACTTTGATAAAGCTTTTCATTCCTAATTCATGTGGAGGCAGGCTTTGTGACCCAGTATGTGATCTATTTTAGAGAATGTTCCATGGGCTGCTGAGAAGAATGTGTAGTCTGTGGATTTGGAATGGAAAGTTCTGTAGATATCTGTTAGGTCTAGGTGATCTATGGTTTTGTTGAGCTCTCTTACTTCCCTGCTGAGTTTCTGTTTGGATGATCTGTCTATTACTGATAATGGTGTATTGAGGTCCCCAACTATGATGGTGTTGGTGGTTATTTCTGATTTATTGTCAAGTAGGTTTTGGTTTATGAATTGTGGTGCCCCTGTGTTTGGTGCATACAGATTTGTGATTGTAATATCCTCTTCATGGATTGTTCTCTTAATAAGTAGGACGTGGCCTTCTTTGTCTTTTTTGATTATTTTTGGTCATTGAGCCTTAATGTGCTTTTGTCATAAAGGATGCAATAGGAATTACAACCTTTTTGTCTTATGCATTATTCCTATGTCATTCCTCTCAGTCTATAGGTGAAACCCTTTAATTGACCTTCCAACTTTCTCTTCCATTTTATTGATAATTTTTATACATGTACATAATATTTTGATCATAATCTCTTCCCATCTCTCTCCATTATGCCTTATCTTTCAAGCCCCCTTTCCACTTTACTCTTTCCTTCCTCCAACCAATCCCTCTTCTATTTTTGTTTTTGCTTTTTCTTCTTTTATCATCTATGATAATATGTTGATGAACCCAAAATTGTATAGGTAATGACAGCTGCTACATATGAATGCAATGGCCACCTCATGTCAGCAATACAGTGCTGCAAAGCACACCTCTCCATCCTCTAACTCTTAACATTCTTTGTGCCATCTGTTCTGCATTGTTCACTGAGCCTTGGCAGGCATAAGAGACATGTCTCATTTAATGCTGAGCATTTAACTGTCACTTCTTTTCAGTATTTTGAAGAGTTTGATCCTCTTCAGTCATCTTTACCATCTGCAAAAAGGACATTCTTTGATGAAAAATTAGAGCAGCACTGCTCTATGGGCTTAAACATGACTATTTAGAGGTCAATTTGATGGGCATAACATATCCATTTAGCCAAGCACCAGTGGTAGCTTTTCCCCTAGGGCTGATAACCTTCCTAGGCTTCGGACTAGATTTTCAGCACCAGCTATGAATTCCAAACTGCAACTAAGGTAGAAGCTTCCTCCCTGCTGACTATCTGTTAGAGTGCTGGAAAGTGCTATGCAGGCTGCTGGGGAAGAAAAGTCATTCTTGGTCAGAAGATTCTGAACTATTCATTGTCCACTCAGGTAAAATGAGTCCATGGGTACAACAGGGGCATAATCATTATGGGGGTGACCATCCACTCCTGGGTATGATTTAAGGCCTGCTTCCTAAGAAGAAATTCATGTCTGGTATTGAAAACCTTTTCTACTTTTAAGCATGCCTATGGTTATACTGGACCAACCAGTCTATTGTGAGTTTATTACAAAACTAATTCAACCATCAAAGCCTTCATACAACAATGCCTAGTGTAATACTTAAGCAGCTAGGCAATAAGAAACTTGGAGTTATGTCATTGCAAGCTTGACTACCAAATTTTATTTTAATGTTCTGCTTATATTTTAATAGTTAGATTAGCATGATGTCATAAGGTGCTGTAAGTTCTTTGTAGGAAGAAATATTATATATTATATTTACTGATTTGTACAGAAAAATATTCTCACTATAGAAAAGCTTGCAAAAGAATCATGGTGCAATGGTTAGCACTCTTCTGTCTGAAAAACTTATAAAGTAAAAAGCAAAACCAATAGTCTAGAGCCTATCACAGTTCTACCACTCACACATAGCTAATATTAGTATATATATTTTCTTCAGCCATTCCATTCTGCACACATCCAGAAAACTAAATTATAAAGTGTATGCACTATTAAATTCTTATTAATGACAGACTGAAAACAATTTTTTTTGACACAGTGTCTCACTCTAGCCCAGGCTGACTTGGAACTCACTCTATATTCCCAGACTGACCTCAAACTCACGGCAATCCTCCTATCTCTGTTCCTGAGTGCTGGGATTAAATGTCTGTACCACTACGCCTAGCCTGAAAAAGTTTTGTCACTTTATATACACATAATTATCACATGATATTACACAAATGAATGTACCATGCTTTATTGTACTTAGTGGTATAACTGCAAGCTACATTTTCTTTTGTTATGTATGACATTGAATTTGTTTTTTTTAAATATAAAATTTTGTTGAGATTTTTTATTTCTTTTTTTATTTTTTAAATTTTTTGTTTATTTTTATTTGAGAGTGACAGACAGAGAGGAGGAGGAGGAGAGAGAGAGAATAGGCACGCCAGGGCTTCCAGCCACTGCAAACGAACTCCAGATACGTGCGCTCCCTTGTGCATCTGGCTAACATGGGTCCTGGGGAATTGAGCCTTGAACAGAGGTCCTTAGGCTTCACAGGAAAGTGCTTAACCACTAAGACATCTCTCCAGCCTCATTTTGTATTTCTTTCTGTATATATATATATATATATATATATATATATATATATATATATACCTTGAATGTATTAAATTGTATGTTATGTTAATTCCTTAAAGTTTTTTACATTTTAAAATATGCTTGCAAACTAATTGGACTTTAAAACTACAAAGTTGAATTGACAGCTGATTCTAATTACAGTGTCTATCATTCGTAACTCTCTTGCATTTACGCAAAAATATTTCTGTAGACTCATCTTCTGTCATAGTACAGTCCCAATTCTAAGTACATTGATGGCCCACCATAATAAGCATCAATTTGCAAAGCTTGTAAAAGGTCCTTATTGCTATACACCAAATATCTCTTGTTCCCTTTATAAGATTATACTTTTCTAGCTGGGTGTGATGGCGCACGCCTTTAATCCCAGCACTCAGGAGACAGAGGTAAGAGGATCACCATGAGTTTGAGGCCACCCTGAGACTACAGAGTGAATTCCAGGTCAGCCTGGGTCAGAGTGAGACCCTACCTTGAAAAATTTGAAGAAAAAAAGATTATACTTTTCTAAACCTTTTAATCTGATGAAGCTATGTTATTTGATTTGGCTAAGGGAAAGTAAGTGTACATGGTGTGTTATTTACTCATGCCTAATACTAAACCAACCATATCATGCACTGACCATCCCTCTGCCATGAACATTGACAATGATCCTGGTTACGATGACTCTGCTGGCTCATATTTTAGAATCATAACAAGGCACATAAACTTCCCTGATAGACACAGTGTGAGAAGGAAACTTGTTTAAATTGGCACAATATTGTGATTACTCATTATACAATGTAATCTTTCCTGTCTTGATCACACTAGGTAGAAATGCTAACTAACAGACCGACCTGGGACCCTACATAAGAAAATATAGTAGTGATTAGAAACTGTGGAAGGAAAACTAATATGTCATGAAATACTGTTTCTTAAACAGTCATGTGCATGATTTTAGAAGAAACACCAAGTGCCAAATATACTTGGAGTACTGGGGAAGTAAGTTGGAAAAAAATGCTAGAAACATGTGCAGGCTGTATTTGGCTCTATTTGACAATAATAGAGATAACTTGAAAAAAGAACTTGGCTTTACAAGTTAGAATAAAAGTAAAATAGAAACCCACTAATTCAAAGACTAGTGAGTGATAGCATAAATGACTACTTCTCCTACTTACAAAATAGAATATATAATCAAAAAATGTTTTTAAATATGGCAGATTAAAATTCAGCCATAAAGTTAACATTAAGGTAAGATTACGGCAATGGCATCTAGGGTTAAAACCTCTGAACAGACTTAAGATATTAGTTTCCTATTGCTTCCATAATAAATGATTATCAATTTATTTGATGCGAATTTACTCATAATGATCAACAGGTTTCTCTGGGCTAAATTAGATGTTACTTGGCTTTGTTCCTATATGGGGACTTAGATAATCCAGTATTTCTTTTTCTGTTTACAAGTTTCTAGATATAAATGTAGTCTTGGTTGACAAGTTTCTACTATAATTTTTGGCTCATGGCCCTTTCCAGAGCCAGACACAGCTGGCCTAGGTTTTCTCCTATTGCTCCCTTCTGACACAAATTTTGATTTCTTGTTTCTGCTTTTAAGGATATGTGTGATTACATTGGGCCCACCTGCATAATTCAAGATAAGCTCTCTATTTTAAGGTGATCTGATTGGCAACTTTAATTCCATCTGCTATTTTAATTCATGTTGAGCACAGAACATAATTCATTCATAGTTCTCTAGTTAAGGATGTGGAAATCCTTAGTGAACATTGTTCTTCCTAACATGCACACAATGATACCTAGAAAATCCTTTAGCTGGACAAAAATTGCCTTGAATCCAGGTGTGGTGGCACATGCCTTTAATCCTAGCACTCTAGAGGCAGAGGTAGGAGAATCTCCATGAGTTCAAGGCCACTTGATACTACATAGTTAATTCCAAGTCAGCCTGGACCAGAGTGAGACTCTACCTCAAGAAAAAATTCCTTGAAAAGTACTTGATAGGCACAGGATAGCTTCAGTGAAACCCAGAGACATGAGAAAAGAGAGATACATAGGAACGAAGAAGCAAATTCACTTAACAAATATGGGTACTGTATCTAAAAAGAAGCTGTCACAAATTTCTGGTACATGAAGCTGACTGAAATCAAAGAGAGAAATCCATTGAAGCTTTTGAAAGAAATGTATTGCCAAAAGAATAGGCCTGAACTAAAAGAGGATGTGACAGTTCAGAACTTAAAATAGCACTGGAGCTCTAGCCATCATTGCATAGGATGTAGACAGAAGTCTGCCCGCCTCCAAGGGAGGTGTATTCCCTGACACTCACTTCAAATGGTGCCAAAGAGAATCCTACAAATGAAAACTCATCCTCCCTTGGACCATAGGAGCTTTGAACTCAGGAGCCCTCCTGCTACTGGGTCATCTCAGGAGAGAAGCCTGTGATAACATTTTCTCAGCAGGATTTCACAGTTGCTATAACACAACAAGATAAATGTAGTATGTCTCCCATACACTCCCCAAATAAGAGGGGTTATGTGCAGTGCATGTGGGCGTGCATACAGGTGTGCATGCATGTGTACACGTAGCAGGCCACTTGTCACGGCAAACAAAGATCAGACATTTGCACTGTGTTTTGCATCTAGATCATGTGGGTGGCCCAGGATTTGAACCTCATCAGGCAGAGCATTACAAATTAGGACCCTTATGTGCTAAGATAGCTTCCCAGCCCCTCAAATGAGAGTTTTAAGTTTTTCCAATCCAGCCATGAAGAATGAGAAAAGAGGTGGACCACTTGCCTCTGTTATGTAGGTCTCCAAATCATCCAGAGTTGCATCTGGATCTATTGAAAATATTTTTCAACACTCCTGATTGACAACAAACAGAGACCCAGCACTCTGTGTGACTCTTTGTTTGTTTCAGGTTGTCTCCTTTGAGAAAGTCAGGGAGGGGGGTGCATTAACTGGATGAAGCAGACAGAAACAAATAACTGATAACCACAAGGTCCTTCTGAGAAAGTCATTATTGCTGCTCACTCATAACCACTTCTCATTCCTGCCCATATAGAAGATGAAACTTCTTAGCATTTTGGGGGTAGATGGGCAATGGGGAAGTACTTGACCATTGGACCACAATTTCCAGGTCAAAACACTTAATCTTAATGGTATAAGGTGCTCCTTAGTTACCTAATTCTATTTCTTTTTTTTTTAATTTTTATTTATTTATTTGAGAGCGACAGACACAGAGAGAAAGACAGATAGAGGGAGAGAGAGAGAATGGGCGCGCCAGGGCTTCCAGCCTCTGCAAACGAACTCCAGACGCGTGCGCCCCCTTGTGCACCTGGCTAACATGGGACCTGGGGAACCAAGACTCGAACCAGGGTCCTTAGGCTTCACAGGCAAGCGCTTAACCGATAAGCCATCTCTCCAGCCCTAATTCTATTTCTTAATTAAGTACTTAATTCTTAATTAACACTTAATGGCACAAGCTGCTCCTACATTTGCTGTCCCTGTCGAAGTGCTCTTAGAAGAAAGTGTGAAGATGGGCTTCATGGGCCTTACAGAATCTCCCTCCCCACGACTTGTGAACAAATAATAATACAGTCTTGCCATGATTGGGAGTTATTTGTTTCTATCAGTAAGTCAGCCTGATACAGAATAGGGGGCTTTATTTTTTAATTTTGAAAAGCTTTACCCTAGGATTTCTTTAAATAGAAAAAAGTTCCCTAAGACATTTTTATAAGAATTTATGTACTTTCTTTCTGTTTAAGCAAATAACACACTGTCAAGAATATAGTTATTATAGAAGATAAGCTATGTGGGCTTGTTATCTTCTTCATATATCCAAGTTTTAATAAATCAGAATGCATACTTAAGTGTGAAAGAAGAAAGGAAATTACCTTCTTCATACTCCAGGCATTTCCACCCTTCCTTGCATCAATCACTTAAGGATTTGATGAATGTGTATTATTGACACTACTTAACTTTAAAACAGAAGTTTAAACCAAGCATTAGTCAATTAAGCACTTCCTGAAGCTGGCAGGGAAGAAGTATGGAGAGCAACCCTATCAGAGTTGAGGCACATGCCTAATTATGCTATATTGAGAATAAAAGGAGAAGACTCAGATTACTGAAAAGCACTAAAAAAAAAAAAAAACCTAACAGAACATGGTGAGCATGGAATAGGAAGCAGGTAAAATCACAAACCTTACGTAACTTCCATCAAAAGCATCATTAAGAAGCCAGCATGGCGGGGGGGGGGGGGGCTGGAGACATGGCTAAGTGGTTAAGGCATTTGCCTGCAAAGCCAAATGACCTCAGTTCAATTCCCCAGGACCCACGTAGCCACGTCCACAAGGGGTTGCATGCGTCTAGAATTCGTTTCCAGTGGCTGGAGGCCCTGGCGTGCCCATTCTCTCTCTCCCCCTCTCTGCCTGTTTCTCTCAAATAAATAAAAATAAAGTTGTTATTATTATTATTATTATCATTATTATTATTATTATTGGTTTTTCGAGGTAGGGTCTCACTCTAGCCCAGGCTGACCTGGAATTAACTATGGAGTCTCAGGGTGGCCTCAAGGCGTGCGCCACCACGCCCAGCAAGTTTTCTTTGTTTGTTAGTTTAGTTTAGTGTTTTGCTTTTTGGTTTTTTTTTTTAAGCCTGTGTGGTAATGGGATGAAAAGGAACAAGATTCTCTCTATAAACAGAACTAGACAACTAGACCTCTGTCATTGTATATGAGCCCTGGTAGACAGGTTAAGTACACAGGCTACCCAAGAAATTACATAGCATTCAGACAGGAAGTATCTATGCTTAGGCTATATCTAAATAACTCAGCTTAAACTTTTATACTGTGATTGTAGTTTTAAATTCTTAATATCACATTATCTATGATTTCACTAGAAAAAGATTGGCCTTTATTTGGAAAAAGAGTTGATTCTAAAGAAACTGAAAGGAAAGGTTATTATAAAGAAAGGATGAGGCTGGGGAGATCACTCAATAGGTAAAGTGTTTGCTGTACAAGCATGGAGACCTGACTTGATATGCCCAGCACCACATAAAATCCAGTTAGAGCAATGTGCACCTGAAACCCTTGCACTGGAGAGAGAGGAACAGGAGGATATTGGAGCCTGCAGGCTAGCTAGTCTACCTGAATCAGTGAGCTCCAGGTTTAGTGAGAAACCCTGTCTCAAGAAATAAGATGAGGAGCAATTGAGGAAGACATCCAACCTAGATCTCCCTCCTCCACATGCATGTGAACATAGCCTTATGAACACATCTGCATGCACATCTCTCTCACACACACACACAGAGAGAAAGCTATACATATATATATAGAGAGAGAGAGTAAGGAAAAGGAGTGAGAGAGAAAGAAGAGGAGGAAAAAGAACAGAAACAATAGAAGAAGAAAGGAGGGAAGGGAAAAGTAAATTAGTATAATTACAAAAAATAAAAGAAAACCTTCATTATTTCTTAAACGTATAAGAACTTAGTAGTGGGGCTGGAGAGATGGCTTAGCGGTTAAGCGCTTGCCTGTGAAGCCTAAGGACCCTGGTTCGAGGCTCGGTTCCTCAGGTCCCACGTTAGCCAGATGCACAAGGGGGCGCACACGTCTGGAGTTCGTTTGCAGAGGCTGGAAGCCCTGGCGCGCCCATTCTCTCTCTCTCTCCCTCTATCTGCCTTTCTCTCTGTGTCTGTCGCTCGCAAATAAATAAATAAATAAAATTTTAAAAAAAAAAGAACTTAGTAGTGAATACTGCTGAGAGAACTAGGGGGAAAGAAAAGGCTGAGGCAGCCAGAAATGTGTAAGAGAACACAGTTCACTGCAGGTGAGTGGCAGTTAGATGCAACCTGGGAATGGGACCAGTGCAGGCCATCACAGTGCAGTCTTCAGAGCACAGAGAGCACAGACGGCTCCATGTGAGCATCTCCTGAGCCAGTGCCCAGTTACCTTTTGGCTCCAACTTTTCCACTGTCCAAAGAATCTGTGGGTGGTCCTCAGCAGCCTGGTCCTCTTCCCACAGATGGGTAAAACCTGATTACATTTGATATGCTGGACAACCAAAGAGTCCTTAGGAAAATGCTTAATCATTTTGACAGGCTCCAAGTCCATGTCTCCTTTTGGAAGAAAAAAGAAGAGTAAATTGTTTTTTAAAAAGAAACAGTTCATCTTATATTTTATTCTAGGTAAGGATTGTAAATAATGGCTTACTTTCTGATTCAGTTTGCCTCATGGTTGAAGAGTATAGCATTCTTAGGATTATACCTAAAGATTAATCCTAAAGCTAGTATAAAACATTTCATTCCAAACCAATAGCATTTGAACTAAACATTCAGGTGCTGACTAAACTGAATAGAAGCAAATGCAAAGTTGGCATTCCCTTAGCATTTTTGAAGATAATAGGGATATATACTGACTGATTCAACCCAGGTATGCCTGTCAAATGTTGGCAGTATTGCTTTCAGCTGCTTTCTAGCAGTGTGCCTCAGTTGGAATATTTCCCTCTGTTAATTTTTTGTGTTTAATAAAATATTTTACTTTTACAAAGCTCTCAATGCATTAACACATGTTCTTGGGGCCACAAGCATATGCTCTGATAACTTAAAAATCCTGAAAACAGCAGCCATGTTTCATTATTATTGCATTCTTACCTGTATGTGTTAATTTTCTTACTTTATTTGGTTTGTGTAGTGAACGAAGGACTAAAGTCCAAGCATGTTCTATGTGTGCAACCTGTGAACCTATCTTCTGCTCTAAGAGCTTCAGCTCACCTCAAAAATGGCTATGCAGATATCCATTTTTCACAGTGTTCCCTATTATTGGAGTATATGATAAAAATGTCTCATTTGGTGCTGTCCACTCAACTGTCACTTCTTAACATTTGTTTAAATTTTTATTTTATTTTTTTGAAAGAGAGAAAGAGAGAAAATGGGTGAGCCAGGGCCTTCAGCCACTGTAAACAAACTCCTGATACTTGTATCACCTTGTACATCTGGCTTATTCAGTCCTGAGGAATTGAATCTGAGTCCTTTAGCTTCACAGACAAACATCTTAACCGCTAAGCCATCTCTCCAGCCCACTTCTTCTTAACATTTTAATAAGTCTTGAGTATCCCAAGAAGTCACTACCATCTGCTAAAAGAACCTTCTATGACCAAAAGTGAGAGCAACATTAATCTATGGGCATAAACATAAATATTTAAAGACAATTTGATGGGCACAACTTATCCATTTAGCCAAGTAACAGTAGTATCTTGACCCCCTAGACCTATTATCTCCCCAGTCATAAGCTTTTGACTGGGCTTTCAGTACCAGACATGAATTCCTTCTCATAGAGAGAGCCTCAGACCTAATCAGAGAGCAGTTATCATCACAGACATGCCACTATTGCAACAGTGAGCACATCTTGTCTGGCTGGCCAACTGTGTAACTCACAAGGACATGACATGATGTTAATCCACCAGTAGCCTGCAGAGCACTTTCCAGCACTATGACAGCTAACCAGCAAGGAGGAGTCAAGCAAATGTTTTCATGTCCAGAGAGTCTATGGGGCAAGTTTCACAGGGTTACAGCTATCCATAAAAGTAAGCCCTTTAAAAGACACTAAGAGATTCAATTATCCCATAGCCCAGGAGGGTAAAAGAGATGGCAATGGGCAAGCAGGTAGGTGTCAATCAAAGAGAAGAAAAGTTCATGTAATCATTTCTTGGTATGTCCTAATTTCAGTGTGCTACATATTACCTGGGAATCTCATTAAAATACATATTCTGATTTAGGAAGGCTAAAACCACACCTAAGAGTCTCAATATATGACAAGTAGTATAGTATGGTATAGTATAGTATAGTATAGTATAGTATAGTATAGTATAGCATAGCATAGCATAGCATAGCATAGCATAGCATAGCATAGCATAGCATAGCATAGCATAGCATAGCATAGTTTTATACAACTATATATAATAGTACCCTAATAATCAGATGACAATAATAATAACGGTTCAGAAACCACATTTTGACCAGTACCAAAGAAAGTTTGTGCCAGGATCCCAGGGATAAAATTATAGAACTGAAATACTTGAATCATTTTCACCATCTGGCATACAGGTAGGGTTGCATTTCTTTAGCATATGGCATTTCCTGCCCTATCACAGGCACAGGGCATGCTGGAGGAGATCTGGCCAGCACTGAAAAGTCCAGCATGGATGTCAGGACCATTGACAACAAGCAGAAACTACTTGCATTGGCAGAGAAAAATATGACTGCCACTCTGAGGTTGGAAATAAGGCATTCACAAGCCCCTCAATTCACAAAAGCATAAGCATTCTCTTGGTATTTATTTGGTAGGGATGAATCATATTTTTATTATGCAATAATCCTACATAAATAGGAAAACTTTAATTTTGCATAAATTGTGTATAAATGTCTTTCAAGTAGAATTTTCATGTGGATTAATCTGAGATTTTTAATATTCTTATATCAAGAAACAACAGGGAGACGAAGGAGAAGAGTATGATAATGGTTAATCTCAATTGTCAACTTTAGAGGACCTAGAAATCACCAAGGAGACAAATCTCTGAGCATGTCTGTCAGGGAGTTTCTAGATTAGGTTAACGGAAGTGATAAGATCCACCCAAACTACAGGCAGCATCTTTCATGGGCTAGGTCCTGGCCTAAATAAGTAGAGAGCAAGCTAAGCTCAGCAGTCATCACTCTCTGCTCCCTGACTATGGATTGAAGTGACTGCTGTTTCAAGCTATTGCCACTGTCTTCCCTACCACGATGAATTGTATCCCCTAATACTGTAAGCCATGTTAAAGCCTTCAAACATCCAGTTGCTTCTTGTCAGGTATTTTATTTTGTCACAGAAACAAGTGTAACTAATACAAAGAGGGGGAGAAATCTGAGAAGAGTTCATATGTCTAAAAAACAAGTTCTGTTTTCCAGAACTTCCCAAATATTTCATGTTACCAAATGGGATATTCCATCCTAAGAGACCATGAGCTCTACTTTGCTCCTCATAAATATTCAAGTAGACATATCAACCTGTCTCAATAAGACAAATTAATGAAAAAATAACAGAGAGTTACAACACATTTACAAAAAATTCTATAAATTTCAAGATACTTTTACATACACACACACACACACACACAACATATGCAGATATACACAGTATGAACTCTTTTCTGAGGAGAAGGTCACACACACTTAAGGACTTGTTCTCCAAAGGCAGGACACCCACAACAGACCAAAGCCCCATTTGACCAAAGTTCAACCTGGTGAGCCAATGACTTTACTAGGCTCCCTTACACAGCATGAAGAAGGGTTACTTAAGAAGCATGGGACCCCACAATAGCCCAAGCATGAAAAAATCTTATACTAGCATGGACAACAACCTCCCCAGAGCCACATAGATGAATTTCCCTACCCCTTAATATTCTACCTCCCCTGAGAAAAGTATACTTCTTTTGTCACTGCATATAGCTGGCATGGGGGTATCTTAGGTCTCACACGAGAGTCTGATGACCCTCCTCACAGAGTTCTTCATGAGCAATGACAGCTGCTTCTGATGAAGATGGCAATAGTTGTTTTTTTGGGGCAACAGTATCATAGAACAATACATATTCATTGCAGTTTGAAAGGAAATGTCACTAAAGAATATATGCTATGCATGAACAGACCTTATTTCCTTGTTATTGACTTCCATTCTTCTAACACTGTGACAGACACTGTTGTTACAGGCATGGACAATAAGAACATTACAATATGGTGGGGGAGGGTATAACAACAATCAAACACACCATGCTATGCAGGAAGCAGAAAAGAATTTAGCTAGGGGGGCTTCCGGTCAAGATGGCGACCGCCTAGCTGCACTACAAACAATGAGGGAAAAAAAGGCAAGTATTCAAGGGAAATTAGGAACTTTTTGAAGAGGGAGGGCACAGATTGGGATAAAAGAGGAAAGCACACACCCCCGCGACCCACGCCCCGCCACCCCGCCCGCCGCGAATAACTGCATCGGGCGCGGCCCCGCGCCCAGCGGCCCGGCGCCCCGTGCACACCAAGCCCCACGCGCCCCGGCGGCCCAGTGCCCCCCCACAACCCCCGTGCCCCACGCCCGCCGCACCCCCCGCACCCCCCCAGCGCGCCCCACGCTCCCTATCCACACAGGGCAGACGCGGCCCAAGAGAACCAAGGCTTCCCGCGCCCTGGGCACCCAGGCCTGCCCCGCGCCACCGCGCGCCCAAGACCCCTGCACCCCACACCCGCGTGCATCGAGACCACCCCACGCCCGCCCCACCCTCCCGCGCGCCCCACCCCCCACGCGTTCCGTGCTCTCTATCCACACACAGCGGGCACGCCCCAAGCGCCCCAGGCGCCCAGGCGTGCCCCACACCCCCACGCCCCCCGCGCGCCCTGAGACCCCCATGCCCCACAACCACGCGCCTCGAGCCCCCCCCGCGCACCCCGCCCCCGCCTCCCCCCCCCAGCGCGCCCAATGCTCCCTACCCACACACGATAGGGGCGCTCAAAGCGCCCTGCAGCGTCCAGAGCCCGGGCGCCCAGGTGTGCCCCGCGCCCCCCCGCGTGCCCCAAGACTCCCTGCGCCCCACCCCCACGCTTCTCGAGCCCCCCCCGTGCACCCCACCCCCGCCGCGCGTCCAGACTGCCCCACAGCATCCCGCAGCATCCAGCACTCCATCTTACCTCAGCGTGCTCCACGCCCCCTGCGCTACCCGCGACCCCCTGGGCCCCCTCACCCCCCCCTCGCGCGATCCGCCCCCTCCCCCCCTGCGAGTCCAGAGCACCCCACGGTATCCCACAGCGCCCCACGCTCCTAGCTGCCCCCCCTCCCCTCACGCCCTGCTGTTCTCACATCACTTGCCGCCGGTCAGTTTCTGCTGTGTCCTGATTCCGTACCCACATCATCTGCCTCTGCACTACAATTGCACGTGCAGTGGGCCCAGTCCCACAGCAAGAGCCACATAAGTCCACACTGAGTCACTAGCGCCAGCGCAGGGGCCATCCCCTACCTGTACATCGCCACGCATCAACCACTCCCCTGAGGCGGAAGAGCACAGACTGTTTACAGACCCCAGTGTACCCAGCCAGAATCTAGGCACCTTCAAGGCTTGCTACCTCAGTCCCTTTTCAAGCTCAAAGGCAGGCAGCTTAGGTGCATTACTGGGTGAGAATTCAGGCAACTTTGGTGCCCCTGTCAGGCTATAAGTAGGCGGCTTTGGCAAGAGTGAGCAAAAACCCAGGCTGCTTACAACTGCCCCAGGCTGCCTTGGATTTGCATTAAGCTAGATCCCAGGCTGCTCCACCCACCTACCTGCCCATACACTGACATGGGTAGACCACAGCGCAAAAGAAATAACATGAAAAATAAAATGGAAGAAAATCCAGACAGATCACCCAGTCCAACAAGGATCACAACAAACCAAAACATAGAAGAGTGTTTAGGATCAGAACATCAAGTGGAAGCAATGAACAATGCAACCCTGACCAAACTACTGCTAGATCTGACAGGAAAGCTACAAAGGATAGATAATCATATGGATGCTACCATCACTAAGCTAGAGCAATATGATAAGACACTGGAAGGAATTCAAAGAGAGCTAAGAGAGTTGAGGGAGAATGAAAAAAAAGAGGACCTTAAAAATCAGCTGGCCACACTAAATGAAAATATAAAGAAATGCAAGGATGATTTCCAATAATCATCAAGAAAATCAGAAAATGAGACAAAAAGGGAGCTGGACAAAGCGATGGAAGTGATACATAGGAAAGTAGTAGAAAATGCAAACTTAATTGAACAAGTCCAACACTCACTAGAGGCTCTCAAGAATAGAGTCAGCGAAGTGGAAGATAGAAATTCTGATCTGGAAGACAGGATGGAAGAAACAGTTCGAGAGTCCAAAAATTTCAGTAAGTTCAAAAGTTCCTGTGAACAGAACATGAGAGAATTGTGGGATACACTTAAACGTCCTAATATCAGAATCATTGGAATACCAGAAGGAGAAGAATTTCAGACCAAAGGCATGGAGAACTTATTTAACACAATAATTGAAGAAAACTTCCCCCCGTCTCTTAAAAGAAAGGCCCATCAAGATTCAAGAAGCAAACAGAACTCCTAACCGACTAGACCAAAGGAGAAACTCCCCAAGGCATATTATCATTAAGACTCTAAACATTGACACCAAGGAAAAAATCCTAAAAGCAGCTAGGGAAAAACAGCACACCACTTTCAAAGGAAACCCCATCAGAATTACTTCAGACTTCTCAATGGAAACCCTGAAAGCTAGAAGGGCCTGGAATGATACTCTCCAAACTCTAAGAAACTATGGCTTTCAACCTAAACTACTCTACCCAGCAAAAGTCTCCTTTATAATAGATGGTGAAAGGAAAACTTTCCATGATAAAACTCAGCTTTACAATTATATGAACACAAAACCAAACCTACAGAAAGTACTCCAGGAAATTCTCCACAGAGAAGAAACAAATAACCAAACACAAATGCCTACAAGAAGAAGATCACAGCAATCAAACCCAGAGTAGATACAAAAAAAAAAAAAAAAAAAAAAAAAAAAAAAAAAAAAAAAAAAAAAAATTCCATGGAAATGCCAACACACCTCTACCACCACAAAATGACAGGGATCAAATCAAATCTCACAGTCATCACCCTAAACATTAATGGCCTTAATTCACCCATCAAGAGACACAGGCTAACAGGGTGGATCAAAAAATTAGACCCCTCAATCTGCTGCCTTCAAGAAACCCACCTTACCACTAAAGACAGAAACCTTCTCAGGGTAAAAGGGTGGAAAACAATATTCCAAGCAAATGGGAATAAGAAACAAGCAGGTGTAGCTATATTAATATCAGAAAAAGTTGACTTCAAACCAAAAACAATCAAAAAAGACAAAGAAGGCTACTTCCTACTTGTAAAGGGAACAATCCATCAAGAGGATATTACAAACATAAATCTGTATGCACCAAACACAGGGGCACCGCAGTTCATAAAACAAAACCTACTTGACAATAAAACAGAAATAACCACCAACACCATCATAGCTGGGGACTTTAACATACCATTATCAGTAATAGACAGATCATCCAAACAGAAGCTCAACAGGGAAGTAAGAGAGCTCAACAACACCATAGAGCACTTAGACCTAACAGACATCTACAGAACTTTCCACCCCAAATCCACAGACTACACATTCTTCTCAGCAGCCCATGGAACATTCTCCAAAATAGACCATATACTGGGTCACAAAGATAGCCTCCACATATTTAGGAAAATCGACATAATTCCCTGCATGATATCAGATCATAATGGTATATTCCTAGAAATCAACAACAAAAAAAACAACAAGAGCCCCAACGGCAACTGGAAACTGAATAGCACACTCTTAAACAATAAATGGATAGTGGATGAAATAAAAACTGAAATTGCAAAATTCCTGGAATTGAATGACAATGAGAACACATCATACCAAAACTTGTGGGATACAATGAAGGCAGTCCTCAGGGGAAAATTCATAGCACTCAATGCCTTCATAAAAAAGACAGAAAAATCCCAAATCAATAGCTTAACCATCCACCGAAAGGCATTGGAAAAACAAGAAAAATCCAACCCAAAGAGCTCCAGAAGGAAGGAAATAATTAAAATAAGAGCAGAAATTAATGAATTGGAAACCAAGGAAACAATTAAGGCAATTGAGAAAACAAAGAGCTGGTTCTTTGAAAAAATAAACAAGATTGACAAACCTCTGGCCAATTTGATCAAGCAAAAAAAGGAGAGACTCCAAATTAACAAAATTCAAAATGAAAAAGGAGAGATTACAACAGACATCAGTGAAATCGGCAGAATCATCAGGACTTATTTCAAAAACCTCTACTCCACAAAACTGGAAAATGTGGAGGAGATGGATAAATTCCTGGATGCATATCATCTACCAAAGCTAAACTCAGAGCAGATCAACCACCTCAATGAACCCATCACGCTCATGGAGATTGAAAAAGTAATAAAAAACCTCCCAAAAAAGAAGAGTCCAGGACCAGATGGATTCCCAGCTGAATTTTATCAAACCTTCATGGAAGAACTCAAACCAATCTTCCTAAAACTGTGCCACACAATTGAAGAACAGGGAAAACTACCCAACTCCTTCTATGAAGCTAGTATCACCCTAATCCCAAAACCAGGCAGAGACGCCACAAGAAAAGAAAACTATCAGCCTATTTCCCTAATGAACATAGACGCAAAGATCCTCAACAAAATTCTCACAAACCGAATCCAACAACACATCAAAAGCATTATCCAACTTGACCAAGTGGGATTTATCCCAGGAACACAAGGGTGGTTCAACATACGAAAATCTGTCAATGTAATACACCACATAAACAAGCTTAAACATAAAAACCACATGATCATTTCGATAGATGCAGAAAAGGCCTTTGACAAGATACAACATCACTTCATGATCAAAACATTGGAGAGAATCGGCATGGCCGGTTCACATCTTAATATAATAAAGGCAATATACAAAGCTCCAAAGGCCCAAATTCTTAATGGAGAGAGAGTAGAGGAATTCCCATTGAGATCAGGAACAAGACAGGGATGTCCTCTCTCACCTCTGCTTTTCAATATAGTTCTGGAAGTCCTAGCCCAAGCAATAAGGCAGGAGAAGGAAATAAAAGGGATACAATTTGGAAAGGAAGAAGTTAAGTTAGCTCTATTCGCTGATGACATGATTGTATATGTAAGAGGCCCAAGAGACTCCATCCCAAAACTCCTGAAGGTGATTAACTCCTATAGCAAAGTAGCAGGATACAAAATCAATGCACAAAAATCGGAAGCATTTCTGTATGCAAATGACAAAGACACAGAAAAAGAAATAAAGGACATGGTCCCATTTTCAATAGCAAAAAATAAAATAAAATACCTTGGAATAACGTTAACCAAGGAAGTAAAAGATCTATACAACGAAAATATAAAAAATCTCAAAAAAGAAATTGAGGAGGACTTGAGAAGATGGAAAGACCTCCCATGCTCCTGGATAGGCAGAATTAACATTGTGAAGATGACAATCCTACCAAAGGCAATATATAGATTTAACACAATTCCAATTAAAATCCCTACAATGTTCTTCACAGACATAGAAAAAATGATCTCAAATTTCATATGGAAAGGCAGAAGGCCTCGCATATCCAAACATATCCTCAGCAAAAGAAATACCTCTGGTGGCATCACCATACCCGATATAAAGTTATACTACAAAGCCATAGTAATAAAAACAGCATGGTACTGGCATAAAAACAGGAATATAGACCAATGGAATAGACTTGAGGACCCGGATTTTAGGCCAAGCAACTATAGCTACTTGATATTCGACAAAGGCCCAAACAATATAGACTGGAAAAAAGATAGCATCTTCAACAAATGGTGCTGGACAAACTGGATAACCACATGCAAGAAACTAAAACTTGATCCACACATTTCACCATGCACAACACTCAAATCCAAATGGATCAAAGACCTCAACATAAGACCAGAAACTCAAAAACTACTGGAAGAAAATTTAGGAAGTACTTTCCATGATATAGGAATGGAAAAAGACTTCCTGAATAAAACCCCAGTGGCTCAAGTTCTTAAACAGTCACTCAACCATTGGGATCATATGAAGCTGAAGAGTTTCTTTACAGATAAGCATATAATAAACAAAGCCAATAGAATACCCACAGAGTGGGAGAAAATATTTGCAGGTTATCCAACTGATAGAGGCCTTATCTCTAGTATTTACAAAGAACTCAGAAGTCTAAACAATAAGAAGACAAATACCCCACTCACAAAATGGGGCACACAGTTAAACAGGCAATTCACAGAGGAAGAGATAAAAATGGCAAACACACACCTAAGAAAATGTTCATCATCCCTAATCATCAGAGAAATGCAAATTAAAACAACTATGAGATTCCACCTTACCCCAATAAGGATAGCCAACATCAAAAGGTCAAATGAAAATAAATGCTGGCGAGGATGTGGAGAAGCAGGGACACTCATTCACTGTTGGTGGGAATGCAGGATGGTACAACCACTTTGGAAAGCAATATGGAGACTCCTGAAAAAGCTGACTATAGAAATACCAACAGACCCAGTTATACCATTACTGGGCATGTACCCTAAAACCTTCAAACCAAAAGCCAGAGAGATTTGCTCAACCATGTTTGTAGCAGCTCAATTCTTAATAGCTAAAAGCTGGAATCAACCCAGATGTCCATCATTAGAAGAATGGATAACAAAGATGTGGTATATCTACACAATGGAATTCTATACAGCAGTAAGAAAAAACGACATAAAGAAATTTGAGGAAAAATGGTTGAACCTGGAACAGATCATTCTCAGCGAACTTACCCAATCACAGAAAAAAAATCGACACATAGTCTCACTCATCTGCAACACCTAACCTGAATTTGCCCAAGATGCCTTACATACCCAGCAAGTACCTCATGGACTAGACAATAAGATGGATGGGAGGGCGAGGAGGGAATCAAACGGTGGAAAACAGTAATCCGGACCCAAACGGCAATGGTACCATAAAATTCTACTTCCTAAAAGACAGACCAAATGACTGAACCTTCCCTAGTCCCTTACAGGAAACACCTGAACCACAAGACACTGGAGAGGGTAGGATCAAGACTGACCTAAATCTCCTACATCTTCCTTCCCTCCCTCTCCCCCTCTCCCCTCTATCTCTCTCCTCTCAAACTCTTGTATATTAGTTATCTTTTTCCTCAATTTCTTAGTGGACACTGACCTGTAACCCCCACTTCCAGCTTGGGCCTACAATCCACAATGAGCTTTTGATCAGAGAAACCTACAAGGTTTCCCAAAACAATGACAGACTTCTGTCAGAGTACTTGATGACCCACCAAAGGCCAGTGGTAAAACCCTATTGCTGAAGACTCCATACACAGCTGACACGTAAAATGGAATGACATGGCTGGAAGCCAGGAGAGAGTCAGTCCCCAGACAGTCAGCGTGTCTAGTGCCAGAAGGCGCTACATAGGCAACTGGGGGAAGTGACCAAGATCTGTCCAAGCAACACATTGTTTAACCTAAGTAGCAACAATTAACCGGATGTGATACCCACACAAGTGCAATAGTGGTACACAGCCATGGTGAGGAACCAATTGCTCTTGATTTGGCTAAAGGAAAAACTGATCCACTCAGTGGTACTAGACCCTTAGCTGGAGCTGGGAAACAAGTCAGAACCAAACCCAAACCAAGCCCACTCTACAATATCAAGCTACCATCAATCACGGGGTATAAGAGGGCCTACACCTATCAAACTGTCTATCAAAAAAGTAAGTGTTATCTCAATTTTCTGGGTGCTAACTTACTCTCCGTTGGAGAATCTGCTTCTCTTTTCCAGATAGATGCAGATCCTAAGAAGAGAGCTGCCCCAACATACCTCAGAAGGGGCCCAACTGAAACTAAGGACAACTGGCGAAATAAGCAAGGGTGATGTTTTCCTGTGAACTGGATACCAGCACAAAGGGGAAGGAGATCAATGCAGAGAAAAATCAACTCCTACCAAATCAGAGAGCCAGAGCCTCAGAGGCCCCCAACACCTCAGCATTGAAGCAGACCAAAAATGAACCCAACATGGCTCAGGGAAATCTTGCGGAAGAGGGGGCGGAAAGAATGTCAGAGTTACATGTTGGGTCATGATTTTCAGAGACATTTATCATACTAATAACTGGGGGCTAACTCCACAATGCACGACCCATTTTCAATAACAAGGAGGGTCTAATGGGAGGGGGTAGATCACAGATGAGCCTAAATAATGGTACCAAACTGCCTGTATTTACTGAAAAGAAAACTAATAAATTAAATTAAAAAAAAAAAAGAATTTAGCTAGTAATTAGTAGTGTCTCTCTGTAGAAATAGTGCCAGAAGACATGCTAGAAAAGGAGGAACCAGAGAGCTTACTTAGAAAACATAAGGTATTTGTAAAGCCTGAGGCAGAAAAAAAGATTGACATGTTTGAAAAAAATTAAAAAGATATAAAATCAGTTAGAGCTAAGAAATTATAAGTGTGTCACAGTCATGGTTAAAAGGGTGGGTTCATTTGCTCTTCAGTTCAAAAACCACTTCTTTATCAAGTTCTTCATCAAATATTAGGTCAAGATGAACAAGTTTTCATGAAGTATATGTTCACATGAGGAGAGGCATACTCATGATGTGTTTCATAAGTTGATATGGGGGAAGTACTGCCGTCATTGGAACACAGAGAGTTGGCAGGAGGGTTTTGAATTGTCCACAGAATATATAATTTTCTTGTAGGTGAAAACATTTAAAATATTTCTAAACTTGCAGAAACAGTAGATACTACAAATCATTCAGAAGATTGAAGTGTGTGCCTTATTTCCAACATTTCTACTCCAACTGACAATATGTATGAAGAGTTTAAAGGAGAGGCAAGTTGTGTTGACTGGTTGGTGAACTTTGCTCAGCTTGAGACCTAGAGATGCCAGCCATGCTTTCTGAATCCCTCTATAATTTTAAAGTGGACCTATTCGCTGGACACATTACTACATTTTATATACAAATATTCTGTCAATAGCAATAGATTACAAAATTCCTATAGGCAAGAATCCATTATTCTTGTATTCCAAATAAAACAATATTTTTTTAAAAAAAATTAGGGTTCAGAGACATTGATTCATTCAGAGTTTTAAAGATTTCAAGATAAATCCAGATCAATATGTGTGATGACTTTGGAAGAATTTTATTATTTCTTGTTAAGTGAGGATTTTATCTCCTAGCTGACCTCCTAAGTGTCCAATACCCTTTTGGGCTTTTGCAGAAATTAAAGGTACATAGTGAAGCTTCCTGTACCAGTGATTCATGTTAAATCATTCTTCTTTCCATTGCCAATGAATTCAGTCATTTGATGCCAATAAAATTAAATTAAGCCTCTTCAACATCACTTGGCACATAGACTATAGAATTCCTTCTACAAGCCAAACCCACACATCAAGAATGTGTTTTTTTTTTTTTTTTAACCAAATCTACTTTAAGGAGATACTTTTTATTATTAATAAAATTATTCTTACTATTGAAAGGTTTGTAAGGGGGTTGAACCAAGGTATTTTTATTTTCTTTTAAAAAGCACTCTTTTAGAGTAATTTATAGATGTAGAAAGATGAGAATCTTCCTGTATCATTACGGAGCAGCATGAACACTCCATTTGATCTAAGTTCTATTTTTTACTAAATAATGCAACTTTTTTTCTCAAGCAATTGTATCTTAAAATTTCCCTGTAGTCATAGGTGGTCCTCAGCAGGGTTAAATGCTTTACATGATAGTGGAAATTTATTTTTGAAAAGGAAGAAATGTAGCTACATATTGGAGATACAAAATATTGACTATTTTCTTATTTTAGAACATCAAACAGAATAAGCAAATTTTGGCAAGTGTGCAGGCATTTTGCCATAACTCACTTGAATTTTGCCATGATTGACTTAGGCTCTGGACTTCAAGTTTATTAGCATAACTTCTCAATATAATATACTTCAAATCTTCAAAACTTGGCTTGGAAACTCCTATAGCTTTTCTACTGACATGATCATTACTATAGAATCTATGATTATGGAGAAATAAATCCCTTGTGGCAGCTATCTTCTTCTCCTTTGGCCATTTGAATTTGACAAGCTAGTTCTTCAGTTGGGGGCTAGCAAGACTGACTTACCACCTGAGGTGACAAAGTCTCAACCTCAAGTCAGTGGCCATATGCCAACTGAAGCAGCAATCTTCTGCTAGTCCCCTAGCTCAGTACCTAGCTCACATTCCAAGACATGCAATAGTTTAACACAGTAGTTCCAGTCCACAAGTCTCTTGAATAAATTTTTGTGATCTCCACTCTTTCAACCAATAAATAATTATTGAACATCCACTATGTCTGGACTATGCCAAAGATGGAGCATACTCAGACAAAAACTGATGATCCATTCTCCTAAGGAGAAGCTCACAGATGGAAAAAATAGGGTGATTTATTAATTTCACCATTTCAACAAGTATATGTTAGGTACCCATTATTTACCAGGCATAATTATAGACTCTAAAATACAGGCATGTGATTTTTCAAAGCCTCTATTATCATAAAGTTGACTTGTTAATAAAGAGGCAGACACCAATAGGCCAACAGCAAAAAAGTAAAAACAGGGCTGGAGAGATGGCTTAGTGGTTAAGCACTTGCCTGTGAAGCCTAAGGACCCAGGTTCAAGGCTCAACTCCCCAGGACCCACGTTAGCCAGATGCACAAGGGGCGCACACATCTGGAGTTCGTTTACAGTGGCTGGAAGCCCTGGCATGCCATGCCCATTCTCTCTTTTCCCTCCCTCCTCCCTCCCTCTCTCCCTCCCTCTCTCTCTCTCTCTCTCTCTTGCAAATAAATAAATTTTAAAAAAAGTAAAAACAAAATAAGTAGACACATTTAGATAACAAAAGAAAGAGTGATATAATGAAAATATGAGCTGTTTGCTACTTTAGATGAGAAAGAAAAGAAGCTGTCTATAAGTAGGTATGAACTGAAGGGGTACTCAACAAAGAATAGAGGAGTAAGAGAGTCCATTTAAATCCTAGGGAAAGGCTGGAGTGATGGTCCATCAGTTAAGGTGATTTCCTGCAAAGCCTAATGACCCAGGTTCCATTCCTCAGTACCCATATAAGACCAGATGCACAAGGTGGCACATGCATCTAGAGTTCATCTGTAGTGGCAGGAGGCCCTGCTGTACCAATTCTCTCTGTCTGTTTCTCTTGTGTGTCCCTCTGCTTGCAACTAAATAAATAAATAAATAAATAAATAAATAAATAAATAAATAGCACTATTTACAATCCCAAGGAAGAATGTTTAGCCAGCAAAATAATCAAACTGGGTATAAGTCATATCCTCTTAGGCCCTCATGCTTGCCCAGCAAGTGCTCTTACCCAGTGAACCATCTCTCCACCCCCTTTTCCTAATGCTTGCCCATGTCACTAATCAAGGTCTTCCACTACACTGCTCAGAAATTTCCTCCAATCACTGGAGCTTACAGGTCATCTAGTCTAACCAAAAACTATAGCTTTTGGTTCAGTAAGAAACTCCATCTCAAGGAAATAAAGTAAAAGAGTGATGAAGGAAGACATTTAACATTCTCCTCTGGCCTCCATATGTACATGCACAGGGTGCCTACATCTTCATATACACACATTTATAACACCCCCCGCACACAAATCATACATAACATACACACATGCAAAACATTGTAGGATGATAGATAAATATTAAACAATAAAGGAAGGATAAGTGAGAAAAAAAAAGGCATTTACAACTTAAAAACCCAAGCATATGGCTAAAGAGGTTAAGTGTTTCCAAGTGGACAAAAGAGGAAAAAATAGAGTAAATGGAAGTAAAAGAAAGTGCTTGTAATAAAGTTAAAATATTAAATAGCCAGACATGTTCTGCAAGCTACCAATAGGAGTACAGAACCAACAATAGAATGAAGGCAAAGAGTTCAGATTGCTGATGACAGGCTCCCATACAGAGGCATTTTTATGATGGCCTTATCTATTGCCTTGACAATCTGCTCCTTTTCCTTTCACTGCTGTGGTAGTGAATCCAATAAATGCTTTATTGTCAATTATCATATAAGTACATATAGTACATTGGTACTTTTGCAGCAAATTATAGCTAGCTGCTTATGCATTTGTGCTTTTATATTAGATTGAAATTCCTTTAAAGGTGGCAATAAGGACATTTTAATTCTGCATCACCAGTAATTGTTGAAGCAGTGGACAACTAATATGGATTCAGTACCTGTTTAATGTGAGTTGGGGAGATGAATGAGTGGGCAGCTGAAAATTCATGAAATATCTGAATTACTATTCAAGGTTGAAATCAATAGGTTAGGACTATAGTATTTTCTTTCTTTTTTCTTCTTTTATTTCACAAACTCCAGATGCATGCATCACCTTGTGCATCTGGCTTATGTGGGACCTAGAGAATTGAACCTGGATCCTTAGGCATCTCAGGTGAGTGCCTTAACCAATAAACTATCTCTCCAACCCTAAAATATTTTTTGCTTATTTTTATTTATTTGAGAGTGACAGACAGAGAAAGAGGCAGAGAGAGAGAGAGAATGGGCCCACCAGGGCCTCCAGCCCCTGCAAACAAACTCCAGGTGTGTGCATCCCTTTGTGCATCTGGCTAATGTGGGTACTGGGGAATCGAGCCTTGAACTGGGGTCCTTAGGCTTCACAGGCAAGTGCTTAACCTCTAAGCCATCTCTCCAGCCCCTATAGTATTTTCTACAACACAAGTAAATAGCACTAAGATAGAGTGTGTAGTATTTGTTCCTCTGATATTGTACCACGTTTCTTGTATCTTTCAAATTCAGAGGCTCAATATTAATTGCTCAGCCCATTAAGTCTATAATATTGCCCATATTTAAGGCTCTCTCACTAAGTTTTGACCAATGTCGCTGTGGCTTCCTATAGTCTGATCACTGTTTCCCTCTTTCAGGTATGTATGTGTAAGCTGTGGCCCACACCAATTATGAATGTGGCCTACCACAAAATTGTAAACTTACTTAAAATATTGTGAGATTTAGTTTTACTTTATTTATTTGTCTATTTATTTTTACTAACTTGCTTGTCCAGTTCTCTAGAGAGAACTTAGTAGATGACAATGCCATGGCACGATGTCAAAAAGTTCAATATGCTACAGGAATGTATGAAATTAGTGTGTAGCTCAACTCATTTTCATTATACCTACTTTCATCTATTTACAAGGGTTGAACTCTGCATGGTTTGATACCACACTTCAGGAGTGCTAAATTCTCAACACATCGGTATGCTATATCCATATCACTATCTACCTCTCAGAGACCCCTTACCCTTAATGATGCACTTAGATGTTAAATGCTACAGATCACCAAGATATCATATCTGAGAAGGAGAGGGCAACAGGGTCAGACCAGGATAAAGGGAAGGAGTCAAGATTCTCAGGTTAAGGCTGATGAGCAAACTCCCAATAAATTTGGATATGCCATGATGGTCACACCAGACACATCTGCAGGGTGGCTAAGACAGAGCAATGAGCATCACACAAAGGCACTGGAGAGTGGTCAACACTTCCTAGCTTCCTTTCCCAAATTAGAAATGAACGGTACCTTTAATCTCTGGGCAGAGTTAGATGGAGTCCTAGGTGGTAAAAGAAACAGACTCTCTAGGGAGAGCTTATTTGGTACAATCTGTTAGTGGGATATAAGCTATAGTTTTAAAGAAAGGAAAGATTTGGCATGTGAGCCTGAGCAGTTAAGAAAACTATCTTTTTGCCCATCTGGCAAGGATTTATGATGGGTTCTCAAAGAAATAAAAGAGTAAATGAGAAGGAAATACTACATGACATGTGAAAGTCAGGAAATGAGAGATCTAGGTCACTTTGATTTTAGCTTACTGGTCTGTTTAATATAGAAGGAAAGACATACCTATTCAGAAGAAAATATTATGAGGATAAAAAAGGAATGTAGCAGGTGAGCAAGACTATCTGGGGCTAGGATAACCAAATATATGCTCAGAAATATGGTCCAGAGATAAGGGTACTTTACCTGATGGATGAAAACCTCACCAGTGATAACATCTGCTCAGTTGCCCCTGCTAAATGAAGTTCATATTGGTCAACTGAATGTATGAATGGAAGAGTGACTATCTGCCATTCCTGTATATTCAAGTCCAAACTTGACACTCCAAGATAACTCACCTAACATAATACTCATTGCAACAATGTTAGGAGGAATTTTCATCTTCATTTAGAAATAAGGAAACTAGAGTTTGTACAAAGTTTCCTTTGGGATCATAAAAACTATGCAGCTGAAATCTAAACCTGAAGTGCAGTTTATTTTACTTTATAACAAAGCTGATTTTACTCAGTCACAATGTCAATCCTGGTCATAAATATAAAAATTAGGATCATGGGAGATAGCTCAGTCAGTAAAGTGCTTGCCTTACAAGCATAAGGACCCGAGTTCAGAACCCATGTAAAACAAAAACGCCTATCATGGTGGTGCATGCTTATAATTCTAGCACTAAGAAGGCAGAGACAAGAGAGTCCCTGGCAATTATTAGACAGCCAATTTAACCTAATTGGTAAGCTCCAGGCCAATGGGAAAAAAATGGTAGCATTACTGAGGAATGATTTCTGAGGTGGTTCTCTGACCTCCACATGCATGCAAGCTTGTACACCCCAACCCATGGACCTGCACATGTATGCCACACACATGCATAACAAATTGTAAATCTGGTAGCAAGATGAGACCTCTAGCCTAACACTCATTCCTTGATATGCAAGTACTCACTGTCTCAGGTTCTGAGGGTAGGAATGGCCAAAAGGCCTGAGACAGAGACATTGGCTTTTAAGTGAAATTTGTTGGAAGACCTGGAAAATTCTGCTTTGCAAAGAAGAAACACATGTCTCTAAAACTATATTTTATCCAAACACAGGCATAATGGCCTGAGCTGAAGCAGCCATCTGTGAGCATCAGGAAAAGGTAAGGAAAGTTGGAGGGATACTGTTCCTGACAGCACAAAGTTGTTCAGACAAGTGTCACACATGTGAGGTGTGAGAAAAATGAACTCCCATTGGGCTGAGGCACTGTTAGATACATCAGCAATTCATACTGCAGGATGTTTATTGCAAGCTTAAACTATTCAAATTAATAAGATGTATGTGAAATAACACATTTCAAAACAACAAATACAAAGCCTCACTTTGTAAAGTGCATTTTAAAAATTACACTTTGCAGCTCCAAAAACTGCCAAGGTGGCCTCAAAATCACAGTGATCCTTTGACCTCACCTGCCCTGGTGATGGGATTGCAGGTGTGAGTCACCACGCCTGGTGGGAAATTATTTTTTAATTTGAATTGCTAAGATAGAAACACCGCTTTTTCTAAAGTGTCATTAGTACATGGTTGATAGTTAACAAAGACTGCATGCTAAGTCCATGTACCTTATTAACAACTTCACTCAGGCCTTCCACTTGGGAAAAGTTGCTTCTCTCACAAATCAATATCATGGAGAATCAGGCAGCAGCTGGAGGATGTAAAAAGTGAATCATTCTTCAATAACTGCTTTCAGGGTGGAAGGTTTCACATGTCTAGACATATTTTGCTATTGAATTCTATACTGCTATTTAATCCGTTGTTTCTCCCCATTGCATACAAAATTACCCTAATTACAGCAAAGCTTTTTGATGGCCCGCTGTCAATCCCAGGCAGAGTGGAGTCTTCCTGCTACTCTGGTCAGGACACCCAGTGCTCTCCTCTGGCATTCTGGAACCCTGGCCCTAGGGAATGATGCAGCAGAAACCTGGGGCTCTCCACCTAGATGACCAACACAGTACATTCTTTTATTTTTAGACCTGTGTACAAACATTTTAATTTTCTCACAGGGAATTTTGTTAAAAGTAGAACTTGGCACTTACTAATAAACATGAAAAATAACAAGTAACAAAACCTTGACTAAAAAAAATAATATTTAGTGAGGCAGGAATTTGAAGGAATTTTTTGTTCTGAGATAATCAGGTGTCAATGACTTGCAGACTTACATCTACATCTTGTTTGAAATTTTTTTTCAGATAGACAAGCTCAGCAGGGTAAGAACCCACAATGTGCATTCACATCAGGGATGCCCCTGGATCCAAGAGGAGAAAAAGCAACAAAGAAAGAACAAAGAGGACTTGAGGGTTTGTCTGACCTGCATGACCACAGTCACCCAGGTAGGACCAATACTAATTGCTAAGATCAAATGAATTTTGAAAATGATTTCAATTTTATAAAGCTAATGAGATGTTCCTCAAAATACTAGCTCACCATTCTAATGTACATGAAAAGATATTCTTCATTAATGAAAAATCAAGGAATGAGACATTAAAGTTTCCAGAAGCTCACAATATTACTTTTAAATATCCACTCCTGGCACCACACTTCCTGTGTCCCACACTTCACTTTTAACCTAATCTTGGCCCATGTCACAGTTATTTCAGATAAGGATGGAACTCTCTTCTGTGTTGTTGGTAGGTGAACAGGCAGTCTGCTTTTTTTCAGGAAGCTAATAGAAGTAGGGAATTAACCAAAGAGTATTTAGAAAGGGTTTGCTCCCTCCTCACCCAGTCACTACCATTTTTCCCATGATTTTGTTGACCAAGATTAGTGCTGCTCCACCAATCCATACCAGCTTTCCTGGAGAAAAAGATTGTCTAAAAGAATAAGAAATAAACCTGCCTTATCGTAGTACTCTGTGGGACTTAATCCTGTTCTGCATTTCACTAGGCATGTGATCACAGAAAGCATCTTTAGTCTCCTTGCACAAGTGTCTCATCTGCCGTTCTGGGGTCAGGTTACCTATCTCATAAAACTGTTAAAGGCTGAGTGAGGTGGTTTGTTTGGCAATATCTAAGATGGCGTGAGTACAAAGTAAACCTTCACAAAATCTAAACTGTTTAGCTATCCAGCAAAATGGGAACAAACACAAAGAACCAGTAACTTCTTAGTGTCCAAAGACCCATTCATGAGAATACAGATCTTTTCTATGTACAGATCATTGCTTCAGGACAAGAATGGCATATCCCCATCTCAGATGATGGAATTATTGACAGATAGCATTGACCTTCTTGTAGGAAATCACAGGTTTTGAAAACAGGCACTTTTTAAAATTACATAAATATGTAGCATGCATCAGACAAACATGAGGTTGTGTTTGTCTGATCAACATTTCATTTTCCATAGCTCCCATCTTCGTTTACTGCGTGGTGTGCTATTTGCCTCAACAGAAGAAGGCTACTGGGATGTTTGTTATAATCGTCTGCTTAAGGTTCTTTGGCAGATCACATGTTTTACTTAATTAAATAATGTCCCAATTAATTGATTTGTTTGTAGACATTCTTAATTTAGTAAATGTTGAGCAGAATGCTAAAAATACCATTATATTTCTGACAGAGGCAGCACTAAAGTCTGATAATTGATAGCTTTGCTGTTTTCTCTGATGGCCTGAAAAGCTTTTAAAGCTAAATTCTGTAATCATGTTCATCTTTGGAAATTAGTTTTGTGAAACCACACATTTAGTTCTTGCTGAGAAATCTCATTTTATTCATTTTAACATAATTTATAATGCATAAACTAAATTAGCTTTTGTAGCTAAGCCAGCACATTTTTCTTTAATTTTTATCTCATCCTAATATATTTTTGACCTTGAAAACTGTAATGTCTGTTGGATATTGAAGCCTCTGAACAAAGGAAATCATTTCCATTCCATCACTATGGTTACACTTTCTTCGCTCTCCAGCACTGAACAGTGCTGAAAGTGTTGAATCTGGATTCCTCGGGAGGGCAAGGGGAACTTCATGTAATATCATTTAGTTCTGATTAAATAAACACATATACATAATGGAACCCAGGAAAGTAGCAAATTACTTCACTCTGTTTACATTGCATATGATATGACTGATGGCAAGGGACAATATATCACCAGTGTTATTCTCATCAGGTTCTGTTGTGTGTTGTCTTTTTCCCTTTTTCACACATACACATTCTTCCAAGAAAAACACAGCCAAAATGCCAGGCAACTCCTAACACTTCCAGTATTCCCAAAGTCAAAGCAGTTCCATTCCTTTCTACCATCAGAGAACTTTAAGTGTGATTCATACCATTCCCTGTCCACCAGAGACACATCTCCAACAAATGCACCACATATCTCTCACCATACTAAACTGGCCTTGGCTGCCCGACACAAAGCACACTAAGAACCTGGTCATTCAAACAAATGCTCAACCTGCTGCTTCTCATAGAAAAAAATACATTTAAAAAATAGATGGCACCTTTTTGTAAAATGTTTCTCAAATTTCATGGATTACACAGTTGGTCCACAATGTTAGTTACAATAGGGTTTCTGCTTTGTTTCTCTTTTGTAGTTCATGTCTCAAAAGTCATCTTGAAGAAAACTCTCAGCAACTAGCAGGTACCTTTAAGAGGCATACTGTTTTCTAAAAAATATTGTTGTTAATTAGCTTCCTATAACAGTGACAATAATCCCTGACAGAAACAACTCCAAGGGAAAGGTTATTTACTTTGGCTCGTGCTCTCACAGCTTCCAGGCTATGATCATTTAGCCCTGCGTGTCTGGGAAGAACAACATAGCAATGGGACTTGTGGCAGGGGAGGCTTTCATCTCATGCTAGACATGAATTACAGGATGAAGAGGGGCCTGGAGGCCTTGAGAGAACCTTACAGGCATACCCCCAAGTGACCTATATTCTCCAGCTGTGACCTACATCCCCCAACTCCCAATGTTTCCACAATATCTCAAAGTAGTGCCACCAACTGGAGACAAAGCATTCAAAACATGAACCTGTGGGGAATGTTTCAGATTCACACCATCACAATATCCTATCAGTCCTGTGGCATATTAAACCCACCCATATAAACTCAAATGGAATGCATTTTTCCTAAAATTTATAGTCACATGGATTTCTAGTTACCTGGGTTGGCTTGTGCAAAAGCTATGAAGATCATAAATTTCATCAGCAAATGCTAGTAAAAGGAAAAAATGGGTTGAGGAAAGAAATAGCTAGAGACCAAGTAGGAAAGAAATATGTATCTTGAATAGTTTTCAGGTGAAGCATAGTACTCACTTCCGAAGCCGGTCTATGTAAACATGGGATAAACGTGTGGTGCGAGGAGGAACAGATGGATGGTTGAAAGAGCTCACTGTTTTCTCAGACTTAAAGAGAATGCAGCTGAAGAGTAACACTGTTTGTTACTGATAGTGCCAAATGAGAGAAGACTGCCAACCAGGGTCACATGTGAAGCTGCATTTACAGAAACGTGATCAAAGCAAGCTGCAGCTGGACAGGACCATCCATGTTTAGCAAATGTGGTGGGGTTAACTAGGTCCCAGGGACTCCCTGTGAACTGGCTGATTTGAATGATCCTGTGTGCTTCTAGGCATAAGGGCTAGTTGTCGGGAACCTGACCCCTGAGTAATCAGGCCCAGTTTGTAGTGAGTCCAGACTGTCAGAACATAGAGGTGGACTTAATCAGCCACTCAGGAAGGGGAGGGGCCCACCTCTTCCAGAAGGTAAAAACTAGATCACAGCTATTTTATTTTGTTTTGTTTTGTTTTTGTTTTTTGAGGTAGGGTCTCACTCTGGCTCAGGCCACAGCTATTTTATAAAAGTCTATTGCATTCACCTGCCCCCCCAAAAGAAGGATTTAGTTGTTTAAATATGGGAAAGCATAATGTATAATTTTAAAGCAACTAAAACATTAATGAAGTATGATAGAGAGTTTAAGCTAAGCCGTACTGTAATATAACTGGGCTTAACTATAAGAGAATTTGTTACACATCTTTTCAAGGTGGTAATCAAATTTTAATAGCTAAGTTGTGATAAGTAAAAGGCTACAGAAAGGCAAATTGTACTTTCCATATTTTTTATTACCATCAGATATTTTCTTATTATGTGCTATGATTAATTCAGCACATAGTCCAGAACATATGTTATTTCAAGCAAAGGTAGCTGGAATGGCCCAAGTTCAATAGGGTTCTCCATCACATAGGATGCTGCATCAGAGGCAAAAATTAAGGAATAGTTCATCAAAATTTTTAAGCAGTATCCCTAGAACCTGTGATTATAAGTTTAAAAAAAAAAGGTCACAAATATGGTTGTGAATCAGTTGATCTTAAAATAGGACATTAATTAAGCGAGCCCAAAATAATCATTGTTAGAGGAGGAATAATCATTTTCTTAGAGGTTGGAAAGGAGAAAGAAACAAATTCACCTCTAGAACCTGGGGACAGAAAAATGCCTAATAGCATCTTCATTTCAGTCCAGTGGGAGTAACATTGGAATTCTAACCTATAGTATTGGAAGGCAATCAATCTGTGGTCTTTGAATGCTCTACATTTATAGTAAATTGATACCACAGCAAATAGGACATAACCACTTAAATTCCCAAAGTGTAAAAGCATTGCTTCTTTTGTTCCATGCTGTCTTCACTCAAAGTTTTGTTTACCAAGGAAAAAAAACCTTCAGTAGCGTATCCAGGAAATGCAGGCATTTTGCATCCTTGGCATTGCTGGCAAGTTTTATATCCAATACTTGGCCTCACTCAGGAAGCATTTTCTGTCAATGTTGCTTCCTTCATTCTTGAATTCCAACTTTCTTTGGAAAATTAAAAGTAAATACTATCCACTTTGATTTTGTAGGTGGACTAGAACATAAAAAATTTGCCTCATAGGCCAGAGTTTTGACTTTGAGAACTCCAACTGCAATGCCAAATAGTAGTTAAAAAATACAATGTTATGCTATTCCTTAATGTAGTAATTATCTTGCCTGCCTTTGCTAACTCAAATGAACACATCTCATTCTCATCCTGAGGGCAGCCAGAGAGTACAGAGCTGACAGCAGGTTACGAATAAAGTGCACGGAACTATGAATCCAACGTGGCTTCAAAATCAGGGTTAAAGAGCCTAAAGGAGTATGACCGCAGCTAGGAAAATGAAAGGAAGGTAAGTTGTCACAGACCAGGTCCTTCTTACAAAGGCATGGAACAATTGATAGTCTAAGCTAGTTATCAGTATTATGAGTGAAGATCAATAATCATCAAAGAGATCAATAGTCAATTGAAGATCACTGAGTGGAGTGAGATCAAACTCCATCAATCCCAGCTTCCCTCCTGAGTCACGGTGGATGTCATTCATGGAGCCTCCCCATTTCTGTGTGACCTTCATCAGTGTCTGGAGCTAAATCTAAATGCTTTCATATCTTGCAGGAATCTCTTTGTCTCTGTCCCTTTACTTCCCACGTGTTCCCCTCCATGGAGCGCTGATTCTCCTTTTCTCTCTCCTATCCTTCTACATTGTTCTTTAAAGGTCAGATTTAGTCAAAGATCTTTTCATTTTCATATTAGGCTTGTGGTATTTTCCTCTTTCCTTGAAAGAAAAATTTTTTGAAAATCCGTGTTAACACAACTGTTTATTTTTTATTTATTTTTTAATTTTATTTATTTGAGAGAGAAAAGGAGAGAAAGAGCACTCCAGATGCATGTACCACCTTGTGCATCCGACTTAAGTGGGTCCTAGGGAATAGAACCAAGGACCTTTGGCTTTGCAGGCAAGTGCCTTAACCACTAAGCTACCTCTCCAGCACTTTTTAATCTTTGTTGTTCCTTTTAATAACAAAAGTATTATATCTCAGAAGAAGGAAGTCATGATACAAATCTGAAGAAGCAAATTCACTTCTTCAATATCAATTCATGATAGATGCTCTACTTCATGATAATTTCAGGAGGGAAAGATTTTAAAAGATGAGTAAGATAGCCCTTACCCTAAAAGAATCAACAACAAGTAAAGAAGACAAATAACTATTATAGAAAAGAGATGAATGATGAGAGAACCTTAAAGATCCTGAGTTACAGCACTGTAGGATGTTTTCCTCTGCTCTCGGTCAGGTTTGACACTCAACAGTGCTGGCCTGTTTACTTAGCTGAAATACCACCAGGTAAGAAAGCAGAAGGTGAAGGCAGCCATTCCCAGTGACCCACAAATGCTAGAACTGCAAATACTTCCTGAGGAAGGGGAACAAGAAGAACTAAAGCATGGTGGGTATTCTCTTTAGAGCCTGCTAGTACTCATGTTTTCTTGAAGACGTTGAAAATTTTTCAGGAAAGAGAAACTGAAACGGAACCAGGTGGATTCAGGCCACTTACAAATATCAGTTAGCAGAAAAACTTTCTCTATTACTGAAAAAAAATGACTTTTTATTAAGTAGATCTGAAAGAATAAACATATATACACTTAAGCCTTCCCCTCCGTCTATGCACTCTTGTGTATGGGGGTTAATTTTCTGTTTCCAGTAAACAAGTAGACTAGTCATCTCAAAGTCATTTTCATTCCCTCACTTTATGTCCGTCTCTGAATCAGCGCTTACCTATGCTGAGTCTTCCTGAGTGATGTCCAAATCTATCCCCTCTCTCTTTCGGCTTCTAAACACAATTCAATTATGTAGATATGAAATAATTTTCTTCTCAGCAGCCATTATTTCAGTGTTCAACAATTATTAATAGTGGTGCTATTAATATCTGTATAAAAGTCTTTTGGTGGTTCCTTTTTGTCTATTGTCAATAAATATTTATAAAATAATTATTTTTTATTTTTATTTTTTGTTCATTTTTATTTATTTATTTTTATTATGCACAGAAACTGGTTGTGTCATTTTAACAACCAACTTCGCATCCTGGTCAACATTTAATGTTGAGGCTTTTAAACTAAAGAAATTCTAGAAAGGCAATCACATCTCCTTTTAATTTTAATCCATATTTTCCTAATAACTAGTATTGTGCAATATTTCAAGAGCTTAAATAGTTATGTATATATCTCCCTTTGTAAAATAAGATTGCGTTTAACTATTTGTTATTAAGACTTGCTTTTATCATTGAATTTAAAAAGTACTCCTGGGTTAGTGAGACGCCTTAGTGGTTAAGGCATGTGCCTACAAAGCCAAAGGACTCAGGTTCAATTCCCCAGGTCCCACCCAAGTCAGATGAACAAGATGGAGCATGTATCATGAGTTCATTTGCAGTGGCTAGAGGCCCTAGTATGTCCATTCTTTCCCTCTTTCTCTCCCTCTCTCTCCCCATCTGCTTCTCTGTCACTCTTAAATAAATAAATAAAATACACTATTTTTACAAATTCTTCCTTACATATTCTGAATACAAGACCTCTTTCATGGGTAAAGTATCATAAACATATGCCCTGTGCTACCTTGTTCTTTCTCTTAATGGATTTTCCAATGAACTAAGTTTAGACTTTTGAAAACATGTTAAATCCAGGTGTTATGGCACATGCCTTTAATCTCAGCACTCAGGAGGCAGAGGTAGGAGGATCACCTAAATTTGAGGCCACACTGGGACTACATAGTGAATTCCAGGTCAGCCTCTGCTGTGAGGCCCTACTTTAATTTTTTTTTCTTTTATGCTCAGTGTGCTCTATAACCTTTTACCTATCTCTAGGTGATGAATATTTTTTTCTTATAATATTATGCTGGGAACAATCTATTTTTATTATTAAATATTCTCACTGTAGACATTAACAGATTAGAAAAGGTCTGTTCTATTGTTACTTTGCTCAGAATTTTTTAACATCATGCTCAGGGTAGGTGAGGTGCATATGGCAACAAGAACAAAGGACAACCAAAATCTATTAACAGGACAAGAGATAGCTAAATCCCTGGCAGGAGATGAACCACCCCTCACACATCACCCAGGGCCTAGTGAAACCATACAGGAATTGGTGAGATGAGCAAGAGTGCTGCTTCCACAGCAAGCCTGACAACCTGTGCCAGGGCAATGGAGACATATAATGAGCATACTCAAAATGCACCAAAGCAGAAATAGAAATGCTGCTGAGAGCACAACATTTAAACCTTATCCACCACAACTCATGGAAAAGGAGGTAGAAATATTGTAAGATCCACCAGATGGGTAGGAATATCCAGAGTCATTGACCCCCTCACAGTAACTAACTGTTGCTTTCATAACTCATAACCCACAACCCACAGTAAATACCACTGAGGGTCCTCAGCGGAGTGGGGGCAGGGAGGGAGGATATGATGGTACCAGCACAAGATGTGTCCACACAAAGTATATACTTAATAAAAAAATAAATTTCAAGATATAAGTGAACATTGAATTTTAACATTTTCTAGATTTATATGAGACGATTATGTCATTTTCTTCTTAATATGCCATATGATCTATTACTTTTACTTGCAGATGCTGAAACAATCTTGCATTCCTTTGTAAGATAATTCTCACTTTGTCATGATGTGCTATCCAATTATGTATTTCTAAACTGAATTTCCAATATTTTGCCATGATATGTGTACCATCTCAGTATCTATAAATGATATTGAGCTGTGCCATCAAGATTACATTAACTTCATAAGCATTTTCAACTCTTTATTCTGAAGAAATTTCTATAAAATTGGTAATATTTCTTTCTTAAATGTAAAAATAAGTTTTCCTTATTAGACAACTCTTGTATGAAGTGGTATCATGAGAACATTTTAAATTATAAATTCCATTATTTAATGGTTAACAGTGATATTCAGAATGAGTTGTTATTCATGATGTTTTCTTCCTAATTTTAATGCTCTCAATATTTGTAATGATAACTATTTACATTTACTGTGTTGACTATATGCATATTTCTATAGTTTATCTTTAACTTTTTTCTGTATAATTAGAACAACACTTCTCAAATGGACTCCTATGAAAGAATTAATCTTAAATAGTTAAAGATAGCTATCTATTATGAAAAATTAACTATATTTTCCTTGTGGATCTAAAACAGTACGCTAATACCCATGTAACTTCCTAGGTAAAGATAAAAAGTACATGAACACCAATCATAGTTATTTAAGTTTTAGTTACTTCCCAAAACCCCATTTCAAAATAGCTAAATTTCAACTTTACCTTCTCAGATAATTAGTTTTTGCTATTACTTAGTTTATTAATTCAAACTTTGTACTATATTGTTCCTTATATTTACTTTGGATATAATTTGGTCTGCTTCTACTATCTTTGTAAGGTACAAGCACATATGGTTAATTTTAAGCCATTAATTTTCCTTAAAACTAACCATTGCAAATTTTTGTGACAATGTTTGAAACCTGCAAACTTTGACACTTCATGTTTAGTAATATCTATTAAAAGATTTTCTGGGATTGAGAAATGCATCAGCAATTAAGGCACTTCCTTGCAAAGCCTAATGGCCTAGGTTTGATTCCCCAGTACCCACATAATGACAAATGAATAAAGTGGAACATGCATCTGGAGTTCTGTTTGAAGTGTCAGGAGACCCTGGTGCACCCATTCTCTCTCTCATTCATTCTCTCTCTCTCTTTCTGCTCGCAAATAAATAAATAAAGATTTTTCTAAAGCTGGACATGGCGGTGCATGCCTCTAATCCCAGCATTTAGGAAGCAAAAGTAGAAAGATCACTGGGAGTTCAAGGCCACCCTGAGGCTATATAGTGAATTCCAGGTCAGCCTGGGCTAGAATGAAACCCTACCTTGAAAAAATAAAAGAAAAAATATTTTCTAATCTCTAATTAATATAATCCCACATGATGCATGAAATACTTGAAAGCACATTAACTGCAAATGTCTGTGTGTGTGTGTGTTCACTTTTGTTTTTATCATGTGCAGAACTTTTCATTTTGAGTTAGTCTTGCACACCTTTCTTTTCTACTTTATCCTGTGCTTTTGATTCCATATATAAAATATCCTTGCCCAAGTCAGTGTCAACACTCTTTTACCCTATGATTTCTTCTGGAAGATTCACCATTTAAGGCCTGTGTTTAAGTCCTCAGTCCACTTTTAATTGGCTTTTTATATATGAATAGTGGTCCTAGGCAGGGAGCCAAATTAAATATTGTCTTTCCTTATCCCAAGCATCACATTCCTGCACTAGCCATTTTTAATGTCTGAAAACAGTTTCTTATCAGGTTTACCCAGTTTTATAGTTTTCCATAGCAAAAATGGACACTTAACAACCAGTTTTTGCTTTGTGGTTAGAATTGCATCTGTGCTTTACTACTTTATTTCATTCTCATAGTACCTCTGCAAAATAAATATTAAGCCATTTTGCAGCTAAAAAGATTAAATATTTTGCATTTTAGCTACTTTCCATTATCCTCTAAGACTTTCAAGTGCAAAAAGAAGTCCAGTCTACTTTGGTGCTCATTGGTCTTGACAAGAGTCCTTTGACAGGCACTATTTTGTTCATCATCGGTGTGAAAAACTTGAGTCAAATGACAAATTAGAAAAAAATAAAGAAGCAACCACTATTGAGCAAGTGCTGAAATTTCTGAGCTAGAGATCATGGCCAAAACTTGTCCACTTGCCCTTTTAAGATGAAGTTTTATTGAAACACAACAGTGTTCATTTTTTTATGTACTGTCTATCTGATTTCTCACTATGATGGCCAATCTGAAGAGCACTGCAAAAACTAAGCTATTTGTTCTGTGGTATGTGACAAAAAAAGGTTTAACACTTTCTGATTGGTGGCAATTTTACATACCTTTCATCTTATTACACCTCTCTATAATAAAAAATAAATAAAAAAATAATGTTCTGATCAAACTGGGAACTTGAGATCCAGAGAGGTGCCTGCCTCAGGTTCTGTTGTTCATAAGTAGCAGAACACAGGTTTGAATTTTTGTTTACATGGCTCTGAAGCCTATGCCTTTCCTGCTTCTAATAGTCAGATTGAAACCTTGAAAAGGAATGGGGAGTGATACACAAACCCTATTTAGTGATATGTACAACATCATATATCAAATGGAATCAAATCTTATGCAAGCTGAAGAGCAGCTTTATGCATTATGACAAGAATAATGTAAACCCTTGCTACTTACAAGGAGCCTTTTATATGTAACACCCTGATGATAAAGAATTATATGTGAGGTACATATTTTATATGCATATGAATTCAATATACACTCATATATGTATATATATTTGCCTGTATTATGTGTACTTGTGTACATATGTGTTTTTTTCTCATAGTCATTCTATGAGAAACCAAATTTTTGTTACAGAAAGAAATGCTTAACAGAAATATATTAGAAGATAATAGTTGAGAGATCAAAGATTCAACCAAGCTTTATTAAGTCACCAACTACCTATAGCTTCTTTCTGCTTTTTATTTCTCATCTCTTCCCTGAGTATACATGACCTCAAACACTATTCTATAGAAATGGAAAAGATAATATCATGGGATCCTCTCTAGTCACACAGTTATCAAAGCACCCTTGCCTACAGTCTTCCAGATCTCCTGGGCAAGCTCCTGACCATTACACCACCACTGTCAATATCAATGCTTTTCTTTCTTCTCTGTACAATTGTTGCTTAATTTTAAATGATCTGATTTCCTTCATGCACTGAGAATGAGAGTCATCTGGGGAAATGGTATTGACAGTAAATAAGGTATGCACTTGTGGAAATCTTCCTTTTCAAAATAAGCTGTGATCATGCTTTGTATCAACATGATGCCTTGCTTTAGCTATAACAAAGCTAGAGGAAGTGTTGGGATGATAAATTGAGAGTTCAGAAGATGAGTCTATTGACCCACTTTTTTGAACAGGATTGGTATTATAGGTTTCCCACATAGAAACCAGTGTAAAAATATTTCTAAAGCAATTCCATCCTTGCTGGTAACCCTTTCTGCCCCCCTTATGTCTCTTCTCTCTCCCACAGTGTTCCCAGTGCCTTCAATCTTCTGTGCATGATCTCCTCCTCCACTTCAACACCCTCCCATGATCAAATTGCTCATGGGGTAGGATTTGGAGTCTTTCCCATCAGTTGCCCGTTAGTTTTCTGACAACTAGTTCAAAGAGACTTCTCTGAAAATGAACAGACCAATTCATAGTATACAGACATAGAGAATGTCTAATTTACTGTACTAATAAAAATCTTATGAATTAAAAGATGGCATATGTATAGGTAACTTTTCTTGAATAATTTTTGTTCATGTGCATATAAGAGATACAAGTCACTATCATTCCTTATAGATGCTCTGATTAGTTTGTCTAACTTACAAATGATCCCAAAGTGAAAACCAGTGGTAGAATCAGTGTGTACAATGTGAAAATAAACAAAATACTTCCAATAGTCAAGCAAACAACTCCTGTGTATTAGAAGCTGTGCAGTAATCTATCCAATAAGAGTCACTATGGTGATGTTCATCCCAAATGGACCAAAAGCAGATCTGACAGCCTAAAAACAAAATTGGAGCATGTTTGTCCCTGTGCACCCCAGGCTGGTGAAGTGCTTCCATGTTTGGGACCTGTGCACCACAAGTTGGTAAGGGGCTCAGTATGTTTGGGTCTGGAGGGCTCCAATGGGTAAGGTACTCAGAGTGGTTGGGGCCTGTGTGTGGAAGTCACCAGCATGTTTGAGGGGTGTGGCATGTTGGAGCCTATGAGCTTCAGGTGGGTGAGGTGCAATACCAATAAAAATCTCAGCATCTTTCTTTGCAGATATAGGGGAAAAAAAAGTCTCAAAATTCATATGGAATGGCTGAAGTCCCCAGGTATCAAAAATACCCTCAGCAAAAGAAACACCTCTAGAGATATCACCATACCTAATCTAAAGCTATAATCAAAACCACAGTAACAAAAACATTATGATACTGGCATAAAAAAAGAAACAGACCAATGTAACTGAATTGAAGACCGGGACCTTAGTTCAAGTAACTACAGCTTCTTGACCTTTGACAAAGGAGCCAATAAGGTAGACTGAAGAAAAAACAATATCTTCAACAAGAAGTGCTGTAAAAATTAAATAACCATATGTAGAAAAATGAAACTAGACTCACTCCTCTCATGACACACAAAAATCAAGTCCAAATGAATTAAATACCTCAATAAAAGACCTGAACCTCTCAAACTACTAGATGAAAAAATTGGGGGAACTTTCCATGATATAGGACTGGAGAAAGACTTCCTGAGCAATATCCCAGTAACCCATGAAATTAAATAATCACTCAACCAGTGAGATCTCATGAGGCAAAAAAGCTTTTGTACAGACAAACATAGCATAAAGACAGCCAACAGACTACCCACAGAATGGAAGAAAATCTCTGCCAAGTATACTGCTGACAGAGGACTAATATCTAGAATCTACAAAGAACTTCAAAAATTAAGCAATAAAAAAAAAATCAAACAAGTCACTCAAGGAAACGGGACAAAGAACTGAATAGAGAATTCTCAAAGGAACAAATAAAATGACTAATACTCACCTAAGAAAATGTTCAACATCCTTAGCCATTAGAGAAATGGCAACTAAAAGAACTAGGAGATTTTGCCTTCCTCCAGAAAGGTTGGAAATCACAAAAAAAAAAAAAAAAATCAAACATCAATGAATGTTGGAAAGGATGTGGGGAAAGGAACCCTCATCCACTGTGGGTGGGAGTACAAACTTGTACAACCACTATGGAAATCAACATGGAGAGCCCTGAAAGTGATGAAAATAGAGCTACCAAACTGACCATGGCATTCCTTTACTGGTCATCTACCCTAAAGACTCCACTCTTCACTGCAGAGGTATTTGCTCAACCATGTATAAACATGGTTGCTCAATTCACAATATTTAAGAACTGAAATCGGCCCAGATGCCCATTGTATTATGATTGGATAATGAAGATATGGTACATACAATGTAGTTCCACTCAGCAGTAAGGAAGAATGAGATAATGAAATCTGTAGAAAAATAGACGTAATTGGAACAGATCATATTAGGCAAACTCATGCAAGCACAAAAAGACAAATGTAGCATATTCCCTTTCATCTCTGGTCCCAAAACTGGAACAGTTTGAGTTACAGGCATACTTGACAAACAACTCAAAGAACAGATGAGATGGGGAGAAGGGGTTGAGGAGAATGTGTGGGTGAAGAAGGGGTAGAAATACACAATACCAAATGGCTGAGCCTTCACCAGGCCCTTACAGGGAACACCTGAACCACAAGACACTGGAGAGGGTAGGATCAAGGCTAACCTTAATCTTCTACATCTTCCTTCCCTCCCCCTCCCTCTCTTTCTCTCTTTTCTCTCTGACTCTTGTATATTAGTTATCTTTTTCCTCATTTTCTTAGTGGGCACTGACCTGTAACTCCCAGTACCAACATGGAGCTATCATCCACAATGAGCTTTTGATCAGAGAAACCTACAAGGGTTCCTAAAAGACAGACAAATTTCTGTCAGAGTATTTGATGACCCACCAAAAGTTAGTGGTAAGACCCTACTGCTGAAGATACCATATGCAGTTGACACGTAAAATGGAATGGCATGGCTGGAAGCTAGAAGAGAGTCAGTCCCCAGACAGTCAGCGCATACAGTGCCAGAAGATGCTACATGGGCGACTGGGGGAAAATGACTAATATCTGTCCAAGCAACTCATTGTCTAACCTACTTAGCATAGCAGCAAATAACCTGTTGTGATGCCCACACAAGTGCAATAGTGGCACACAGCCATGGTGGGGAACCAACTGCTCTTGATTTGGCTAGCTGATCCCCTCAGTGGTATGGAACTCATAGCTGGAGCTGGGAAATAAGTCAGAACCATATCCAATCATAAGCCCACTCTCCAATATCAAGCTACCATCAATCATGGGCTACAAAAGGGCCTACACCTATTAAATTCTCTATTAAAAAAAAAAGTAAAGGTTATCTCATTTGTCCTGGTGCTAACTTATTCCCTGTTGGAAAATCTGCTTCTCTTTTTCAGATAGATGTAGATCCTAAGGAGAGAGCCACCCATCATACCTCAAAAGGGCCCCAGCTAAAACTAAGAAAACTTGGTGAAACAAGCAAAGTGCTGTTTTCCTGATGAACTCGATACCAGCACAAGGGGAAAGGAGACCAACACAGAGAAAAATCAACTCCTACCAAATCAGAGAGCCAGAGCCTCAGAGGCCCCCAACACTTCATCACCGAAGCAGACCAAAAATGAACCCAACATGGCTCGGGGAAATTTTGCAGAAGAGGAGGTAGAAAGAATGTCAGAGCCACATGTTGGGTCATGATATTCAGAGACATTTATCTTACCCATAACTGTGGGCTAACTCCACAATGCACGACCCATATGCCTCAACAAGGAGGGGCCAATGGGGAGGGGGTAGGTCACAGATATGCCTAATAATGGTACCAAACTGACTGTATTTTCTGAATACAAAACTAATTAATAAAAAAAAATTTTAAAAATAAATAAAAAATAAAGCCTCTAAAATTTAATAAAAGAAATACACAAAACTAAATTTAAAATGAATTGGTAACATAAAAACCTTCCTCCTGGGTAGCTGACTAAAAGATATAACCCTCATTAGGAGCATGGAGAGATTGTCTGGTTAAAAAGGACCTGGAGAAGGTGGAGTGAAACCTAACCCTAAAACATTTAGTCATGGCTTGTAACTCCCAGTACCAGAAATTGTTTACAACCAACTTTGAGCTATTGATCAGAGAGAGACCTATGAGGTCCCTAAAACAAAACAGTCTTCTGTCAAAGCACTTGATTACTCACCTGAGGTAAAAGGTAAGACCCTGTTGTTGACAAAACCACATGCTACTGATGTGGAGCACTAAGAGATACAGCTGAATCTGGAAAGAAGCCAACTCCCAGACTGCTAGCCCATATAGTGCTAAAAGTGCTATATGAGCTACTGGGGGAAAATGACCAAAAATTCTGTGAGCAAGCAGGAGACCCTGCTATGTAAAGGCAACTATCCTAACAAGATGTACACACTTGTTCAATAGCGGCACATATCCTTAGTGGGTAACCAATGGCTCTCTGCTTGGCTATGAGATCTACTCAGTGAAAAGGAACCCATAACTGGAACTGGAAACCAAGTCAGAATCATATGGAGACAAAAACATTATGGATTCCAATGAGAAATTCCCACTAGTCTTTGGCCAAAAGTGAGGCTACATCCATCAAAATCTCTCTAAATCCACTGTGTTTATCCCCTCTAACTTATGCTGTTCTCAATCTCCACTGGAGAAACTGTTTTTCTTTTTCAGAAAGCAGAGAGAACCAAGGAAAAGCAAACTCTATCAACAATGCAAGGATAGCTGAGTCCCTGGTGGGAGAGCAACCACCACCAGCACAGCTGCTAGGGCCTGGGTGAAACTACAGAGAAACTGGCAAGATAAGCAAGAGTGACACTTCCATGGTGATCCTGACAACCTGCATCAGGGTGATGGAGACAGACACTGAAGTCTACACAAAATGCATCAAAGCAGAACACCAGAAGCTGCTGAGAGCACAACACTAAAGTAGACTTAAAGCACACCCACCAAAGCTCCGGGAATTTCACGGAAGAGGGGCCAGAAAGAATGTAAGTGCCACAGGGTGAGAGGGTATATCCAAGAGCATTGCCCTCACCCCCATAATGACTGACTGAACTCTCACAATTCATAGCCCACAATTCCATGGTGAATACCAGCAATCCTACTAAAGAGGGCCCACAGTAGAGTGAGGCAGGGAGAAGGGAAATGTTGGTACCAACACATGATGTATCCATACTAATTTTCTATTTAATAAAAAAAAATGTAGCAAATGAGAAGTAAACCACTAGTTGGTACAACAAATTATATAGTGCTTGTAAAGCTGGCCACTATTTCAATGACATATTCACCAGAAGTTCTTGAATCTATCAAGGATGTTCTGCCTTCCCATTGGGATAAACACTTCACTCTATTTTAGTAGTTAACAAGGAAAACGGAATTCATTTTAGGGCCAACCACTGGACCACATCAGATCCACAACCTGAAAGCTAACTGTCTTCATGCAGACACCATGTAGACCCCATCCACGTAGAAGCTTCTGTCATGTCCACTGGATGGTGCTGAACTTATCGCTTTCTCTCATCTGCGCTTTTCCTTCAATCTCCTCTTTCCTGGCACCCAAACTTCAAGTTTGCAACCCCTTTCTTCTTTACTTCTTTAAATTCTAGCTGAGCAACACATGCCAGCCTAAGAGATTGCACCAGTACCTGATTGGAGTTGCCTAGAGAAGTAGTAACAGTCAAGAGGATTATAAGTTAACAGTCACTTGACCTTCATCATTTCTCTTCTCCCTGATTCAAAAGCCTGTAAAAACAGGTGGGAAGAAAAGAGTAAATGAAAAGGCTGCTTTCTTCTTCACCGTAGGTCACTTTTGGCCAAGGTTATTAAGTCTGAGTTGCAGAAAGAGAAAGAAATGAGTCTAGAATTTTAGACTTCATAGTTTGGTTTTGTCATGACTGAAAAGGCCCCCTCAGCACTGGAGTCACCTTCAAAGGTTAATGGGTAATAATAATGGAGTGATTTAACAGAGCTTGTTTGAGATAGTAACTAAGAAACTATCTTTATGCTACTGAATACAAATTGGTAGATGCATTTTAGTATTTTTATAAAAATCTATATAGCCAATACAAGCCTTGGCCAAAGCAGAAAATATTCCCTTTGAATAACATTATTCTACTTTCAAGTCTATGTGACTTAATAGCTGGATGAACAGAATTTCTATACATCTCTAGAGTCTGTTTCACAACTGTCAGGTGAGAACATCTCCCACTACTGCCCAGTCACCATGAGCATTACCTGAGATGATACAGAGAGACAGCTACAACCCAGGACACACGATAAGTGTTCCATAAATCATTCCATTATTACCACATCTGATAATATGAAATGTCTGTTTCTCCCAATTCAACCAATCTAAATGCTATGATTTTTTTTCATATTCAACCTCCTTATGAATCCATCTCTGACTCCTTTTTTAGTATTTATTCAACTTTTATTCAAGGCAAGCAATTGTCAGACAGAAAAAGAATAGATATTCTATACAACTTCCACAGGGCAATTTTATAGAGAGATAAAAAGTAGCAGTTTGGTTCAGTATCTGAAATTGCTTTCCAACAATTTAAGCTAATCAATAAAAGATTAGAAATTGTGAACTCCTCATTTCCACAAACAGGGGTACAGCTAAATCGTGCTACAGAACAGTGAATCTAAACTCCAGGGTCTGAAAGACTAAAGTTCAAATTGCAGTCCCTTCACTTTCTGACAGCAAGATCATGCCACACTGTGTAACCTATCTGAATCTGTCCCCTTAATGTGAAAATTGGTCTTAATACCTACCTGACCTGGGTTCACTGAGGATTAAATGTTATGAGACTCCTTCCCCACTGTCCCTGCAAAAACAACACAGCTGCCTTGGCCTCCTAGGATAACAGGGAAAAGGATAGAGACTTGTTAGGCTCATAAAGCCTTGGGAAAATTAAGGTCATAATAATGCCAGAATCATAGAAGCCAGTGAGACAACAGCCAGAGCCAAGATCAGAGAAAGGTATTTTAACACCACAGTTGTAAGATTCTCACACTTGCAATACTTTCATAATATCCTCTCCAGAGTAAACTCACTACCATAATACCCCACATCCAGTGATAGTGAAGCAAGAACTTTTTTCAGAAGGAATAAGAAGAGATCATGGAACTAGGACTTTACTTCCCTTCCAAATATGTCCATCACTTTTACTTTGAGGTTTAAGCATCTTTTTTATAAAGTGTAATTCTTTAAATGTTGAATTTTCCAAATAGATTTTGATGTTAGATTGTATGTTACCATACCAATAAATTTTTAAAATAGTGGTTTCTGTACATTCATTATCAAAAAATCAAAGTGACTATCAATAACACTGAATACAACAGTACCATATATTAAGCAGGGAAGGAATTGATCTAAAAAAAAATGGACTTGAGTGCATGTTGTACCACCTTAACTCCCTTAAAGTGATAGAAAAATAGTGTAACTGTTGAGTATCTAACATCCTCCTTCTTTTGATTCTACTGTGGTAAAGAAGTAAGTCCCTGGCCTCATAGAGCTTATGTTCAGGCCAATGTGCAGAGGGTAAGAGAAAAAGTAGAAGCCAACAAACATAAATAATCTATATAATTGTGTATAATGATACAAGACACAAAAGTAACTAAGCAATATTATGATTAAGAGTGAACTGTTAGGAGAGGCTGGGTTTTTACCATATATAGCAGTTAGGGAACACATTCTAGAAGAGATAATATGAAGGATGATGAGACCTGAGTGAACCATATATGCAGGCCTGAGAAAATTTTGGAGGCTATGTTGCAGTTTGGGTGTTAAATGTCCCCATAGGCTCATGTATTTGAACAGGTTGTCCCCAGGTGGTGGCTCTACTTTGCAAAGTGTGTAATCTGTAGAAGACTGTGACGCCCTAGAGGAAGTATGTCACTGGAAAGATGCTTTTATATCTTGGGTATTATAGCCTGGGGTTTTATACCCTTGCCACATTTCCCCTCTGCTGTCTGCTTCCTGACTGCCAAGGCAATGTGACCAGCCACATCAGATTCCTAATGCTATACCATTCTCTCCCTGATGGACTACATCATCTTGAACTGTGGCAAAAACAAAACCCTTCCTCTCTTAAGTTGCTTTGTGTCAGGTTATCAGAGCAATACAGGAAATTAATTAACACAGGGCTGCATATTTCCAGAAAAGGAAACAGCAAGTTAAAAATGCTAGTGTGGACATGACTTAGCCCATGCAAGGAACAGAATTCCCATCCCATAAAAGCAAACTGGGTCAGAAGTGGTGGCTCAGTGGGTGAAGAACTTGACTTGCAAACATAAAGGCCCTTGTTTGAACCCCATTATCAACATAATATACCAGTCATAGTGGTGCAGTTCTAAATCCCAGCTCTGAGAGGAATGAGACAGAAGGATTGCTAGGGCTTGCTTGCTAGCTGATATAGCCAAATCAGTGAGCTCTAGGTTCAGCAAGAGTCCTATTTTCAAGTAATAAGGTGGAAAGCAACTGAGGATGGTACATGACATTGACCTCTGGCCTCCATACCCACATGAACATACATGCACATGTGCTTACATAAACTTATACCCAGCCAAATAACCCCACTCCACATGCGTGCGCACGCACGCGCGCGCGCGCGCGCGCACACACACACACACACACACACACACACCATAAAACAAGAACAAACAAATAAAAAGGAGTATAGTGACAGGCACCCATAGACCAGGAATTGTAAATAGGCAGGTCAGAAAAGGAATACTAACTTGAGTCCTTAGGAAAGCAAGTAACACAATCAGGTAGTGCCAGGCAGACACCCTCAATAGTGAAAAAGTGTGGGATTGTAATGGGGGTGCTAGGAGTCCAGGAAAGTCCTTGAATCCCAAACTCTAGGTTTGTTTCTAATTTTAATCAAAGAATTGAGTAAAAAAGAAGACTGAGAATGATAATTATTAAATTATTATATTTACTGAGGGAAGTACAATGCCAAGGAAAAGCACCTACATGACTAGAGATCCCATGTGAAGGGCCTGAACAAAAAGCATGGAAAGAAAAAAGAAAGTTCAAGTAGCTCTTGCCATATGGGGATCTGAAGAGGACACAGCAAACCACATAGAGAGTAAAAGCTAGAGGGCCCTCTTGCTGGGGCTGGGGCTGGGGCTGGGGCTGGGGCTGGACCCAGGGCAGGCAAAAGCTCACCCATAGCTGGAAGCTCCCATTTGGTCAGAGGCCTGCCCTCCCCTTGCAAAGATATTGTAACTTTTAGTGGTAGGCTGTCTTCTGGCCCAGGTGAGCCAGCTCACTGGTTGGTTAGGGCTGGGGGCTGTCTCAGGAAGAGATTAGCTCTGGCACCAAGTTCTGGGCCTGAACTTGACCAACCACAATCTTTAAATCCAAAGAAAGACCTTCTTTCTGAGAGGGGTCCTAGTTGTGGAAAAACAGGTCTAGGGAACTAGGCAACAGTTAAGAAGTGAGATCATCTTTGGTTTCTAGAAAATGCAAACTTTCCTGCCTATTTTACCTTCAGGTGTCAGTCACCCTAACCATACTTCTGTACCAGGATCATAAACAAAGGCCAAAGATGGACTCAGTACTGGACAAGGAAGTTTCCTAGCAGAGCTTAATTCATCTTTTGCTCATTAAAGCCCCTTCCGTCTTCCCCACTGGAGAAAGGGAATCCAATAACAAGAATCAATTCTATATAGGCTCCAACACTCCTGGCAGAGCTACAATGTCCACATTAAGAGATATTATAACATTATAGCAACTAAAATATCTAAATTTAGGTAAGTTGTTTTGCTTTCATAAATAGAGGAATGATTAAGCTTCATGCAGAAATGATTGACAGGCTGTCATTACTTTAAAATACAAAAGAAAAATATTTTGCTCTATCTATGAATTCACGGAGTATTCTAAAAGGGAAAATTCACACATAGAGACTTTTGATTCTCAACAGTTTTCTTTCAAAACTGGATCTACTGACCTCAAAGAGAAAGTGTGATTCAATATGCCACTACAGACACTAGGTTACAGAAAACAGGTCATTTCCTGGCTCTACCTATGCTGCCAAATGACTGTGTTACTTTGAGCAATCCACGAATTTCTCATACTGCAGATTCATTGGCAGAAATACAGCAAAATTCATATGTTCTCCTTATGCCAGAGGTTAATCATTATGGTCATAAAAAGTTAAATATTATGAAGTTTTTATAACTCATATGTATTACTGAATTGATTATATATTCTCTCCACCCATCCATTCATTATTTTTTAATTTTTACTGCAGGCAAAACCCTGAATTACACAGTGCAGGGTTTAGCATGAATGAAAAACCCAGCCCCTGAGCTCTTTAGAATATCAAAAATAAGTGCCAACTTTTCTAAGAACTAAAATGATGGTGTTTGGGAGGTATCTCTCCTTTCCTATCTAAGCATGATGAAATGATGGATGTTCAATGTGTTTAAGGTATTTTGATTCTGTGAAATTCTGATTTCAGAATATCCAACTGCTCTGGAGAATCTTCTAAGTGAGAAGTTATAAAGAGTCTTGGGACTTGAGAAATCCTGGCAGAGTGAGCCACAGGAAGACTTGCTCATTCTTGGAACTCGTGCTGATCAGTTGGTTATCTTAGAACTGAAAATAGAGTACAGCTAAAAATATTTTTGTGAGAGAGAAGATACACGTCCACCAGGAAGAAATCATGAGCAAAAGACAACGTCACACTTTTCTATGAGCTCTGTAATGGTATCAGCTAATATATATTGTGGATTGGCTTGGAAGTAGAACAGAATGAGCCTGTATTCCAGAGTCCCTTCAAAAAAAAAAAAAAAAAAAAACAATCTCCCTAAGTAGTAGTGACTGATTACTGTATGTGAACATCAAAAAATAAGACTAAATTGTAAATATAGGAATTGTCAGCAATGACGGATTTTTCAAGTCTGCTTAATTGGGGAAATGTTGGTGTTTATAACAAAGGGAAGGAACTTGGGTCAAGTTCTGTTTGGCAAGTGTTTTATGGAACAGAGAAAATAACAAAAAAAAAATATGCTATCTTCAACATTTATGAAAAAAAAAATCTTGTCTTTGGCTATGATTCAACTCTGTGTTTTAAACAGTGCTGCTCTATGGTCTGTCCAGGACACAGCAGCCTCTGTTTTGTATAATGTCTCTACTAGTGAGATTTCCTTTGGTTGTAAAAAAAAAAAAAAAAAAAAGAATTAGAGGATGAGGTTGAAGGCATGGATAAGACATTATTTTTAATTCTCTAAGAAGTAACAGAATCAAAATATCTGTCACAAGAGAAAGAGCCCAGAACTTAGACTGAACTTTCAGAGATGCTCATACTTTAGAGATAGGGGACAAAATAAAGGAAATCAAGGTACAAAATACACCAGGCAGAAGGATAGAATGACCTACCTTGGAAATAGAGTGTGTTTCAAGGTTTCAAGTCATGTAATAAAAATAGTCTTGATCTTCTTTTTCAAGAGATGCAGCAGTACAGAAGAAATCAGATGGTAACTAGAGAGGGCCCTCAGAGCTTGTGCAGATTTTTCCTTCAAGGTGAAGGAGAAACAATATTTGAAGTCTATGCAGAGGAAAAGCTTGAAAATGTCAGAGTGAAGGAATAAATATAGCAACAGTATCTCAGATGGGATCTAGTTTCAAAGAAAAATAAGGACAAGACTCATTTAAACTAGAAGGACAAGAAAAGTAAACACAAAGGTGAAATGTGGTGGATTAAGGAAGAGAGCTTCTTAAAATATTAACTAAAATAGAGTAGGGAATCATTTATGATGAAGAGTGTAGATTTCAGAGGAGTTAAGAGATTTTGGAATAGCTGTTGCAAGTTACACATTAAATAATTATCTACAAATAAAGCAATCAAATGCATCTAAGCAGTGAGTGCTCAGTTGGGCAGCAAACACAAAATTATATTTGTTGAATTCTTTCTATGTGCTGTGTACATGTGTGGTAGTTTGAATAGATGGACCCCAATATATCCAGTGTTTTATTAGTTTGTACTTTGCATCTGCAGCCACCTGGCTGGAGGCAGTGTCACTGGGCAGATGTTAAGGTATGGTGGTGGGTTTGAGATTTCAATCTAAAGATTTGTAAAGTATGCCTAGATGGAGTTCCTGAAGTGGGCTGTTCTGTGTGGCTTTTGGCTTTCTCTGCTTGGTCCTGTGAAATCAGGCCAGCTTCTTTTGCCATTATGGAACTTCCCCTGGATCTGTAAGCTTCAATAAATCCCTTCCTCCATAACTGTGCCTGGTTTGGAAGTTCATCACAGCCAATCTGAATCTGTCTGCTACAACATGCATTTGAACCCAAACATACAGGATTTGCATCCTTCACAAGCAGTCCTATGAGCCAGGCTCAGAGACGCAGATAGTCAAGAAGATCATCCACAATGAAAGCAAGAAGCCTGAGGAAGGTGCCCAGAACTAATTCAGAGGACTGTGCTATTTAGAAGATGCCTCTCTAGATTCTAAGAATTCTTGTTGCTTGATACCTACAAAAAATTGCTCACTATAATCATTCCTCATAAACAATTATATCTTGACCTTAGAGATAGGTCCATTCAATGTGTTCTAAAGAGTGATGCTATGAGACCTGACAATGAGTTGGCAGTTCTGTATACTCTTGTCTTTACAACATGCCCATACTGTGAAATTTCTTTTGGTTTTAATAGAATACCAAGCTGAACTGACTTAAGCCAAGGAGGAATTAAATGGATCATTTAGCTAATAGTGGAGAGGAGATGTGGCAGGGCTCTAGAAGTGATGAAGCCAGAGCTAAAATCAAGGCACTGACTTTCTTCATGCTTTTACTATCCTTGCATGCGCATCATTTTCTCTTCCTGTGAAATGACTCCTAATAGGCACTGTAGCCCCAATCACTTCCAAATTCTCTTAGGATCTCCCCCCCCCCCCCTCTCTCTCTCTTTCTGATTCCATGTTCTGTGACACTGCTCTATTTGTGAATGTTCCTGGACTGAGGAATTGTGAGGACCAGTATAGGAACTATGTTTGGCCTGGGATGTTCCAGGGTACAGATCTGACCAATCATTGGTGGTTATAAGCAAGAGACTCTGGGCATGTTAGAAGTATGCTAGCATAAAAAAAGAAGTAATAGGGGCTGGGGAGATGGCTTAGCAGTTAAGCACTTGCCTGAGAAGCCTAAGGACCCAGGTTCAAGGCTTGATTCCCCAGGACCTATGTTAGCCAGATGCACAAGGGGCGCATGCATCTGGAGTTCATTTGCAGAGGCTGGAGACCCTGCTGCATCCATTCTCTCTGTCTCTCCCTCTCTCTCTCTCTCTCTCTCTCTCTCTCTCTCTCTCTCTCTTTCTCAATGTTGCTCTCAAATAAAAAAATAAACAAAAAATTTACAAAATAAGAAGTAATAGATACCAAGAAGGAGGTGAAGTAATGAGAAATTTTAGGTTAAATATATCAAATTCTTTTAATAGATATGTCATTGATCTCTTATGAAGTTTTATTATGATTGACTAGGTTTGGCTTCCTTTGTATTAATTCCAAATATTTGTAAAGATCACAAAGGATCAATAAAGTATAGTCTATTTGTCCAGTAGAATACATCATAGCAATGAGAATAAATGAACCACAATATAGTTACACATAAATCTTACTATAATGTTGAACAAAATATTTTATAAAACAAACAATATAAAAAGTAAGAGAGCTGGCGAGATAGTTTGGCAGTTAAGGCACTTGCCTGCAGACCGTAAGGACCCATGTTCAACTATCCAGATTCCACATAAACCAGACTCACAAAGGTAAGGCAAGCACAAGGTCTTACATGCCCACTAGGTGGCACAAGTGTCTGGCCTTTGATTGCAGCAGCTGAGGTCCTAGCCCACCAAGAGTCTCTCTGTCTCTCTCTCTCTCTTTCTCTCTTTAATAAAAAAAAAAAAAAAAAACTTTTAAGGCAAGAGTTACACAAAATAATATGCACTAAAATTTTTTGTGTATTAAAAGGTTAGTCTCGGTAGGCTGAGCTGCATGCACAGTGCACACAGTTAGACAGCTAGGCTAGACCACTCTTTCCAGCTCTGGTAGAGCTTGCAGTCAATTCACATAACACATTTCTGTTCATCCATTTTAGTCCCACCCATGCTGCAATGTCAAGAAGTGAAATTGCCCTCTCCATTGCAGCTCCAGGGTTTATTATAGATATTTACTTGTTTGAGAGAGAGAGAGAGAGATTGAAATTGGATCCACTGCAAATGAACTCCAGATGCATGTACCACTTTGCGCATCTGGCTTTAGGTAGATACTGGTGAATTGAGCCCAGGCAGTCAGGCTGTGACTAAAGGGCCACCTCTCCATCCCTGCATGGTTTTGTTAAGTGAATTTTTAAAAAGCTCAATACTCAGGATGCTGAGGCAGGATGATTGTGAGTTAGAAGTCAGCTGAAGATACATCATAGTGATATGCTCTCCAAAAAAATTAGTTTATGATATTATAAACCATGACAACAAGGCAGTGGTAATGTATTATTTTTTGACCCAAGTAATATAGCATCCAGATGGTCACCTTGTAATAATGCCTGAAGCCATATATTTATAATTTGTGTGCATCTATGATGTTATACTTAAATGAAAATATATTTTCTACAAAAATGTTTGTGGGCAATAGGAAATGTGGAAAAATAAATATACAGTCTCATTGGAAGAAATGATGCCTCCATTAACAATTATTGTGTCATCCCATGCCTATGATAATGATTAGAAACAAAGATCATATATATTAAACACCCAGTTCTAGATCTCATTGATAACTAGTTACTGATTATGAAATAGAGACTGCTCTTGATTTCTAAACTAATATCTAGAACATTCCACAAACTAGCATAATCTTCACAATCCTCCTATTTTTAGTATCAAAGAGTGTATTCATTCATTCACTTGGCATTTATAAGGGGCAACCAGAAAACTCTTGGTCTACCAGCCTGAGGCCCAGTGGTGGTAAGATACAAACAAAGTACTATACAGCAATACAAGAAACCTCTTGTTCTAAATAGTGTCTTCACAGTGCTAGATTCAGAGAAGCACCTGTTTAAGCAAACTAGATATTCCAGTGACACACATTAGTAGTCAAATAAGTGAATGACTGCCCAGACTGAAACTCTGGCTATACCACTTACCTGCTACTAGGCAATATGACCTTATGATATCCATTTTCATGTTTCAGTTACCTTAGTTATAAATTGGGGAGAAACTATGAAAGTAAATGTATGTAAAAGCTTAGGAAGTAACTGGAAACATGTATCATTCAAATTTTCAGGATACTAGCAGAATATAGGCAGATGCCTTTCCAGAATGTAAAACAAATGGCCTTGACACCAGTTCCAACTAGAGTCCTGGTCCACTTTGAAACCTCCTGTGATCATTCTTTACTGTCTGCATTTCTATTGGCATTATGGTCTGCCGTGATCCCACCACTCACCCATTAAGCTCTGCTTATAGCATTCTAACCACTCTCTAGCTCACAGCTCCAATTCTTCCTAACCCTCCCACAAATAAGTTCTAAAGATCTATGAACACAAGATCAAGTTTACTGTAGCAAAGACTCCATTTCTGGTAACAACACTATGTATTAGTTACTTTTCTCATTCCTGTGACCAATAAGAAACAAGTCAAGGAAAGAAGGAATTAGTCTGGCTCATGGTTCAAGAGATCCGTTCCATCATTGCAAAGAAGGCTTGGGCCTTGCAACTCATAGCTTTGGCAGCTGGGTTATGGAACTTATTAGATACTTGCAGGCTTGGAGGGTAGAGAGGATGGACCTCTCCTTCATAAGCAGCAACCTAGCAATCCAAGGACTTAAATTGCTGAATTCTGAATAGTAGTCAGAAGAATGGGATCTCTGGCCCTGGGAGATGTGACCTTCTGAGCTGTCCAGAAGATCACTAGCACATAACAACATATATCTTGAGGCAGACACTATGTGCTCTCCATTAGGTGACCAGCTGCCTCAAAGCATGCTCCCATACTTTTCCTACTCTGATGCACTGTATCCTCAAACTGTAAGTTGAAATAAGCCTTTCTTTCCCTAAATTGTTTCTAGTCAGCTATTTTATTTCAGCAATAATACGGTAACTGATACACCATGTAAATCTTATTAACTTTCTAGCTAACAGGAAGTATTATGGTAAGAACAAAGACAACTTGTTGCCCATTATTTTAAGAAAGATTCTCAGGAAAATCTGCTTATCCTAGACTTTAGAAATGAAAAAAAAAAAAAAAAAACCTGTCTAAAAGGAAGATCTGAATTCCTTTCTCTACTGCCCTTTTTCAGTCCTTATAGTGTGACTTGTCTGAATTTTTTCAAAAGAGATCACAAAGACCATGGAGTGGAGGGAAACACAGAGAGAAATCATGACAACAGGAGGAGTATGAAGCTTCCTGTTCACATCTTGGCAAAGCAGGAAACAAAGACTGGACAGGAAGTAGGGCCAGACTATAAAGCTCAAGGCCACCCCTCACTGAGCCATTTTCTCCAAAAGCCACCATTTCCTCATAGTTCTACAACATCCCAAAACAGCACTACCTGGTGAGTGTCAAGTTTTCAAACAAATGAGCCTGTTGGGGAAAATTAAACAAACCATACTACAAACCCAGGAAGAAAACTGCACTTTTCTTTGGACACTTTTGCCATCATTGGAAAGCAAAGGAAAACATTGTTAGGCTTACCTTTGCTGGACATCTTTGAAAGTGGCTTGCATTTCACACAAGAACTGCCTGCAGTTCAACATTTTCTCAAGTCCTCACCATTTGGCCTGATTGTTTCTGTGCTCTTAGGTGTCCAGGGATGGCTTGAAGAGATTCACCATTGAGAGCACACTTCTGCCAATGAGCTATTTCAGCCTGGTGCTCTTCACTGCACCAATATGAGAGCCTACTTTGACAATAAGAATAATCAACTTTGTATTTCAAAGGGGTCTTAATGTCAATGCTCTCTAGTTCCTCTCCGTGAATGCAATTAACTAATGAGAAGGATGAAGTCCAGGTAGTCCACAAAAGCACAACTACATGAAGAAAATTTTAGCTTAGTTTTCCCAGAAGATTCCTTAATACTAAGAACCAAGCATACCATTGAAGATCACTTCAGAGGCAAGAGAGGGCTCACTGAAAAGTCCCAGAACAAAATGGGAGAATCCCTTATGTAGGAAGCTTAAACCTTAAAAAAAATATATCTATTTCAGCTGAAATTTAACGTAACCAATAAATGTGATTTTCCCAAGCAAGCAAATCCCATCTCTAATTATAGCTCACCTCTAGTTCCTGCAAACAAAACCTGAAAGTAGAAATCAAAACAAAACTTCATACCAAATCCAGTGAAATTACCTAAAACAGAAGTCTAGAACTTTTCCCACTGGAGAATGAGGTTTAGATAGAACAATTTTTAAAACATGATTGCTTAAGAGCATGGCCCTCAAGCCCTCTACCTCACTATGTATCCTGGTTCTACCACTCCCTTGTGACATTTATATTGATTGTCAATTCCACAGAACCTAGAGTCACCTGTGATGGATTACCTAGATTAGGTTAATTCAGGGTGGGGAGACTCAGTCTAACTATGGGTACACCATTCCATGGGCTGAGTTTTGGACTGTATAAAAAAAAGAAAGCTGGCTGAACAGCACATTGCCATTTTCCTTGCTGCAGAATGTGGCCAGATGCCTTAAATTTCTGGAGTAATTCTCCCTACATAATGAACTGTACCCCTGATATTGTGAGCCAGAGTAAGTCCTTTCTCTATTAAACTAACTTTTGTTGGGTATTTTTGTCCCAGCAATGAGAATGACAACTAATACAGTAGTTCAAGGTCCAAAGACAGGTTAGTTAATCTCTCAGAGCTCAGACTGACTTGTTTATGAAATGTCTTAGTAGTGCTACCCCCTTCAGAGAGCTGTGGCTAAAATAAAATAAAATTTTCACAGAAAACAGTTGGAACAGTTCCTGAAACATAGTAAGTACACCCTGAATGTCAGCACCTCATATCACTTAGTAACCCTTTCCTCAGCACAGGTACAAGGCCAATGCACTTAAGAAAGGATGATCCTAGAGAAATTATGAAAGCAAAATATAATTCACCCTGTCAAACAAGGGCCTTGTGATTCCCTCAGATGCCCAGCATGGTCCAGCCCCTTCTGCTAGAGTCATGCAAGAAACATCAGGCTCAAAGGAAGTCAGAGAGAATGGAAATCTCCCAATGCAACAAACCCTAACATAACCAATTTTCTTGTTCACCCTCTCCTAACCTGTCTCCTGTTCCCATTTTCCTCTTCCTGCTCCTCTTATTTTCCATATCTTAGAGTCCAGCCAGACACTCAAGGATCAGTGGAAACACCAGGAATTTCATCCTCCTACCTTAGTCCTTCCATCACCAGTATATTAAAAGATACCTAAGAAACAGATAATTTTTATTTGCTCCTCTCCAAGCACACTGCTGCTGTCCAGGTTGCAGTCAACACTAGTGCTTAGCTGCATGGTTGCAACAGCCTCCTGCCGGGTATCTCTGCAGTGATACTTGCTTCAGGTCAATCATTCTCAACAAAACTGCCTGAGGAACTTTTCAAAGTGGGAAAGACAATCATGACATTTCCCTATAACAAGAGGCATCTTTTCAGCCCATTCCTTCTGTTCCCACAGTCATATTTTATCCTCTGGCCATACAGAATTACTGTAGATGCCCATTCTATAGTACTGTAGGCACATGTTCTTTGGTTCATCAGTTGTCTACCAAGAAATCTGCAACCCACCCAATAAAGCCCACTTCAAATGTCACCTCCTCCCTTTGAACATTCTCTGAACTCTGCAAGCCACTAATTCACATGCTCTTTCACATGCTGATGGTATCATACAGAGAGCTGTGTAAAGCAGTTGTCTCATCATTTGGAATGGTTTATTTGTGAGAATACTCTCCAGTACATAGGTGATGCTAGATGATATTAGACCACAATAATTACAGTATTAAGTACAATAATCATAGTAGTTTTTTTCTTTTGTTGACAATAGTGGCTATTAATATGAATATTTGATGGATTCTAGACATTTCGCTAAGCCATGTTGTTTTTGGTCAAAATGGTCCAATTTTGGGAATCACATGTAATTCAACCAAAAGCATACACCATTTTCTTAGATCTGCACTATAATACTTAGAGGTAGATATGTTTATAATACCATTCTATTAATAGGAGGAGTGAGGTTCTGAGTTTTTAAGTGACTTTGGACTAGGTGACATAAGAGGTAACCTATCTGTTGCAGTCAGGTTCGCATTACTGGTAGAAATAATTCAACCAAGAGCAGCTTCTGGGAAAAAAGTTTATTTTGGCTTACAGGCTCGAGGGGAAGCTCCACAATGGCAGGGGAAATTGTTGGCATGAGCAGAGGGTGGACATCCCCCCTGACCAACATAAGGTGGACAATAGCAACAGGAGAGTGTGCTAAATACTGGCATGGGGAAACAGGATATAACACCCATAAGCCTGCCCCCAACAATACACTCCCTCCAGCAGGCATTAATTCCCAAATATCCATCAGCTGGGAATCTAGCATTCAGAACACCTAAGTTTATGAGGGATACCTGAATCAAACCACCACACCATCCCTAACCAAGAGTGACCAGTGCTCCTCACTGGCCACTATATCAAGACTTTCTGAGCATTTTGTTTAATTGAATGATGAAGCATGATGTAGGATAGCCAAATATCATGATACTGACAGTTTCTTAACTCATAGTGGCAAATATGTGTTCAGCTGGTGGAGTAGGACAAACTTCTGATGTTTGTGTGAGAATTGGGAGAAGTAAAGGCTATTAAAATGAGTTAATACAGAAGATTAAAGAATTGCCTTCAAGGAAGACTTCCTCCCCCATCCCCTTCAGTGGAGGATAGATTCTCTTCTGTCTGAGATGGTTTAAATATAACCCTTTGTGAAGGTCAATAAATTGGGCTTGCCAAGTCCTTCCCAGGCTCCTTATGGTACTCGGATACAAGTGGCTTAATGTGGCTCAGTGCACAGACTGATAATGAGAGGGTGTAGATACCCTCGCCTGAAGCAATCTCTTCCTCCTTGAACCTCTTTCAGCCCTCTGACTTGACCTTCTTTGTGACACGTGCAGTGATTCCTATATGTTGTTCTGACTTCTGTTAGACAAAAGCTTACCTAAATGACTAAGCATGCATATTTAATTTTAACATCTACCTCAGTGCCTAACACAACACTTAGTACTTTTTTTTAAAATTTCATCAAATATAACTATTTTTCCTCTTCTGAAAGAACCACATGGCATCAATTGAAAGTAAAGCCATGATTTTTGTCTAAAATCACTTGTAAAAATTGGACAATTCCCACACTAAGGACATAACTTTACTAAGTGTGATCCAATTGTCATCAAATATGAACTAGTTTTGTCCTCTCTCTCTCTCAGCATTATTTTTAAGTATTGTCATTCAGATGATAATTCCTTTCAAGCAAAGCGTCTGGAAGATAAACCAGTATTTTAGTCAATAAGAAGAAATCAGGTGAATTACTAATGACTATGCAAGGCACTGCCACCTGCAAATAATTCTAATGGAATTTTCTTTTATTCATAGTTGTCAACTCATAGGAGCTTCATGACAACAATCAATAAGTAAAATAAAAATTCTATTCTCAATACAATAATAGTAACTATAGTCACATAAAACACTGAAGTGAAAAAGGAAAAAAAAAAAACACTTGCAAATGGTTGGCTCACTTGTTCCATATAACAGTCTTTACCATTTATATCACCACTTTAGAAGATATTTACAGGAAACTTGGATCAGAAAGATGAAAAATTTTGCTGTGAGTCACACAGCTAGCAATAGCAAAGTCCAGACTAGAACCTGGGCATTTTCTTCATTCCAAAACTCATATTTTTTCTACCACATCTTCCTATTCACGTGGGCAATCTTTAGAAGAAAAGTTACTTCAGCAATATAAAGGACTCAGTGTCTAGAAAAAGCAATAAACTTACCAGAGGAGATAAACTCTTGAATATTATTCTTCACATATTATAAGAAATACCAATAGCTAGCACAGTCACTGGGCATTTATTTGTTGCACATACGAAGTACTTTAAATGGAGTCTCTCATTTAAGCCCTTGAAGTCTGGCAAGTTGGTCTTCTTCCCATTTTACAAATGTGGAAACAAGAGTCAACAGGGATGCAGTAACTTTCTCGGGTCACAGGGCTGTTATTTGAACCTAAATCTGTGCTCTTCTCTCCGCCTATCTAACAATGTCTCGGGTACTCAATGCCCAGACCTGGCAGGCCGCATTAGCAGTCCAAGGAACTTGTAATTGAAATGCTCTGTCCACATGAGAGATGTGCTGGAGGAGAAGCTACTAAAGTGGATTCCAGAGGTCTCACCAAACTGTCAGGTGCTTCTGAGGCACACAGAGCTGCAAAGCACTGTGGGAGACGCAAACCAAAGTAAACACTAGCCATTTTCAAGGATTTAGAATATTCTCTATACTGTCTAGAAATGTAAAAGAGGGGCTAAAGAAAGGGCATAGCAGTTAAGGATCTTGCCTGTGAATCCTAAGGATCCAGGCTCAATTCCCCAGTACCCACATAAGCCAGATACAAAAGGTGGCACATGTGTCTGGAGTTTGCAGTGCCTAGAGGCCCTGGCATGCCCATTCTCTCCCCCACCCCTCTTTCTCTTTCACTCTCTTTTTCTCTTTCTCTCCCTCTCCCTCTCTCTCCCCCTCTGTGTGTGTATATATGCCTCTCTCTCTCTCTCTCAAATAAGTAGATAAATAAAAATGTTTAAAAAATGGAAAAGGAAGCGAGAGAAGCTGAGAACAATGAATAACACTGTTGAAAATGAAAATCTTCAGGGAACAGTAAAACCAGAAGGGGCAGAAGTAACCTTAACTAGTGCATGAAAAAGCTGAAAACAGCAATGATGAGCAATTAATCAGGCAATATGTTACTCTGCAATCAAGATTAGAAAATTCCGGAAGGACTAAATGACACAGACTTTATTGCTGCATGGTAAATGATCATTAATAAATGTGGCTGCTAAAAGAACTAAAGAGATGAATAATTGTAGAAGGAAATGTCAGCTGTGGAAGGAATAACTTGTGGTCTTAATCAGTTGGAGAAATTAGAGGTAGGGACACAGAATCAAAAGAAAGTAGTGGAAATTATTTGTTCTGTGAGAATAACATGGCATGAACTTGAAAGTTCTTTTCACTCAAAATTAAAGTGGTTACAAGATCCCATACACTGGTTAATGAAAGTTTGACTTGGCAAATATTTCACCTGCTAAAAGCAATAATTTGCACATTTTTTTAAGAGCTGGAATATTTATTTATTTATTTATTTGAGAGTGACAGAGAGAGAAAGAGGCAGATAGATAGATAGAGAATGGACACTCCAGGGCCTCTAGCCACTGCAAAGGACCTCCAGACGTGTGTGCCCCTTGTGCATCTGGATTATGTGGGTCCTGGGGAATTGAGCCTCAAACCAGGGTCCTTAGGCTTGACAGGCAACCACTTAACCACTAAGCCATCTCTCCAGCCCAGGTTCCAGCTCTTTTAATCTCAATGCTATACTCCTGAGGTTGAGAAAGGTTTTACCCAGCTGTACTGGGCATTGAACCTAGGGCGTTGCACATACTAGCAAGAGCTCTACTCTGAGTTGGATCCTCTTTTACTTTTTTTTTTTTTTTTTTTTTTTTTTTTTTAGGCAGGGCTTTATTCTAGCCCAGACTGACTTGGAACTGAAACTTACTCTGTAGGCCAGACTGGCCAGAATTCACAGTGATCTTTATCCCTTCATCTCCCAAGTACTAGGATTACAGGTGTGTGCCACCACACCTGGCTTTACTTTTTTTAAAAAAAATTTTATTTCTTTATTTATTTGAGAGAGAGAAAGTGAAAGGCAGATAGAAAGAGAGTGGGTTTGCCAGGCCCTCTAGCCACTGCAAAAGAACTCCAGATGCATGTTGCACAATTTTTATAGCACATTGTTTTCCATTGGTTCCCATCTCTGGTATAGAAACAAGAAATATTTTGGCTAGGTGCCATGGCGCATGACTGCATTACCAGTATATGGGAGGTAGATAGAGGAGAAGAGGATCAGGGGTTCAAGGCTAGCCTCAGCTACATAGTGAATTTGATGCTAGCCTGGACTACATGATGCTCTATATTTAAGAAGCCAGCAAACAAAAATGAATTTTCTTGATAGAGATAGTTAGATGTAGAAATTATTTGATGGGAACTTATGTGACTGCACTGGCTTATATTAGGCTAGTCTACCACTGACTTACAATCTTCTTACAGGACTAATCAGACATGAGTTCTTGCTCTTAACTCAAAAGGGATATAATATGAATTGGCATGTCCCTTCCAAGGGTACAATATGGCAGAGACTAGAAAGTAATATCAGAAAGATAAAAGAAAGAGAATATAACAAAGACTGTGTCACTCTACTAAGAAAACTGTTAAATTATCTCATTTGATGGCTCCCACATAAATACACACACACACACACACACCCCTACACATACAAGGTGTCCACTAGTTAAGAGGAAGCAAATCAAAGAGAATGCATTACAGTTGTCAAAAGAAGTCTTAATCAATAAAATCATTTAGGGCTGAAGAAATGGCTTAGCAGTTAAGTGCTTGCCTGTGAAGCCTAAGGACCCCAGTTTGAGGCTTGATTCCCCAGGGCCCATGTTAGCCAGATGCACAAGGGGGTGCACACATCTGGAGTTCGTTTGCAGTGGCTGGAAGCCCTGGCTTGCCCATTCTTTCTATCTATCTATCTGCCTCTCTCTCTCTCTCTCTCTCTCTGTCACTCTCAAATAAATAAATAAAAATGAACAAAAAATTAAAAAATTAAATAAAATCATTTAAATTGTCTTCACCAGAAATGAGTGTCCTTTTGTCTTAGTGCTCACAATTCTCTAATCCCTTCCCAACAAAAATTAACTAAAATGTATTAGCTACTAATTACACAGCAATAAGAATTCATACGTTTTACATGCACTACCTCATGAATTTCATAACAGTTTTATGATAGTTAATGTTGTCCTCCTCCCATTGCAAAATTTAGAGACAAAGAAATTGTAAAAACAATAATGTTACTAGGGTACATAATGTCTAAGGATGGCCCCAAGTAATTCTGCCTCTTCCTACATGTACAAGTGATGCCTGTTCTCTAAAGAAGCAGAACTTACATTCCTCCCTTTGAATCTGTGCAGGAGATAATGAAATACCGAGCGCTCAAGCCCCACTATCCCTAGGGGGTCTAGAGGTAAGGAAATGAACTTCCACTCTCATCTGCAATGGGTTGTTGTGAGTCGACCTTTATTTTCTGAAATTGGTGGAACCTATCAAGAACATGCCCAGGCAAACCTCATACAGTCTTCAAGCTAAACCTCAACATGGAGACTATCTACCAAGGGAAAAGATTACTAGTATCCAGAGTCCTAGGGCACAGTATCTTAGATGTCCAGGATATGGTAGATCATCACTCAGTACACCACAAAAACCAAGATCAATCACATACTGGAATTTCCTGATGAGGCTCATAAAGCAACCATATAAAAATGTTTCCACTAGCAATTATAAATTCTCTTCAGAGAAAACAATAAAAATTATCACCAGCATCAAGATCTCTGGTGCTATTGTGTTTGTATAACTGGAAATGGGAAAGGTGGCATTCTTTCTTCTGTTAGGCACAGAAGTCACTTGCTCTGTAACAATAAGAGTAAATTTCCCACCTGCAGACATTTACTGCTACCCCTATTTTCCAAAGAACCTGAAAAATTGTTAAGCAATTGAATCTTCTAAAGTGCCTATGATCACCATGATGCACACACATGAACAAAAGTTAGAATCACCATTTCCTGATATTTGCATTTCTATTTTGCATTTATTCATTTGCTTACCAGTATTTCAAGATTTAAAACCCATTATCAAAATCTTTGGGACATGATAAGTGGAAGAAATAAATAATTTTACCTCTTGCTCTCAAATAAATAAATAAAATATTAGAAAAAAATATTGTTTTTTCTGAAGATTAAAAAAAAGACAAATATTTTTGAGGGGTAAGACTTTGGAGACAAAAATGTCTCCCATGATCTTTCTTCATTGAGTGCTGGGTTGGTGTGATATGAAAGAAGATCTGCCTCAAAGTATATCTTGCCTGAAAATACAGTCTTTGTAAATTAAACACTTTTTGATTAAGGAATATTTTTGCCTTAAACTGACAACATTCTTCAAAGATGGAAGTCTTGGTGATGAGGGCTCAGGAAACTGAGCTGGACTGGACTTCCTTCTCATTCCCTCATTCCCTGCCTATATTACTTTGGACAAAGCTTTTTACCTTTCTAGCCCATTCAGTTAATTTTAAAGTATAGATAACTGACCTATCTGGTCCACTTGACAAACCTATCAAGAAAAATAAATAGCACATAAATAAATGTTTTATATAATGTAATAAGCAATATGCATACAAGTGATCGCTAGAAATTGTAGAAATTAGAATTTTGTACCATTTAGTTTCCATGTTAGAAGAAGTTGTCCAGTAATAAATCATAAAGTAGGTTTTAGTAGCTTGCAGGAAGTTAGGACAAAGATGAGCGACTATGAGAAGGAAAGTCAGAGATTTGTGTAAAGAAGCTTTGCCTGCATCTCATGTAGTCCCTGCAGTGGATGGTTAATTGGAACAAGCAGTCCTTGCAACAGGCCTAAACACACGTATGCTAAGAACCAAGAGAAAAGCAGTAGCTAAATATACTGTTTGGGCACATAACCCAAGGACCCAAGGACATGTGTGACCTCTAAAAAGGTTCAAAGATTAGACACTTTCTCCCTGCTCTCTCTCTTTTTCTTTCTCTCTGTAAAATAAATAAATAAATATAGTAAAATATTTTTTAATGGGCTGGAGAGATAGCTTAGTGGTTAAGGCACTTGCTTGCAAAGTCAAAGGACCCAAGTTTGGTTCCCCAGGACCCTCATTAGGCAGATACTCGAGGTGACACCTGCACCTGGAGTTCTTTTACAGTAGCTGGAGGCCTTGGCACACCTATTCTCTGTCTGTCTGTCTGTCTGTCTGTCTGTCTGTGTCTCTCTCCCTCTCTTTCACTGTCAAATTAATAACTAAATAAAAATTAAATATTTTAAAAATAAAATTAAAATTGTTTAAAGTCTTCTCTTTCTGACTATTTCAATCCCTGAAGACAGTAGAGGTTACAGGAAAATTCAGGGGAATGAATACCTAAAGACTAGAGTCTAATTTTACTCCATTTCTTATGTACTGGGACACACCTTGAGTTCATCCCTGCCTCATTAGACTATTGAGAGTATTGAGCTGAATTTTATACATATTTACTATCTGTGGTTGGTAGGCATTTTTCTGATTTGCTTTACTCTTTTGGCATCTGCTTTTATACAAAAAAAAAAAAAAAAATTACTGGTCTTGGGTACTATTTCCTGAAATAGAGTTAATTTTCTTGCAGCCAAACTATATGTAACATCACTCAGAGTAGTGGCTCACACCACAGCTTCACAAGTAAGCCTATGTGTGGATTCTGATAATTTTATACTCTGTAGGAGAAGAAGAAAAAAATATAACCCAAGTTAAGAAAAAAAATTACCTTCAAAAATGTTTCTTTGCAACTGTTTTAGAGATCTTTGGCAAGGTTACTTTGAAATAGTACTCGGAAAATACAATGTACTAAAGAACAATAGTAAAAATACAGGGTTAACAATCAGGAAGACCTGGCTTGAATCTTTGGCTCTTCGACTCAGACGCTATTTGATATTTATGTAGCTGGTAATTTGGAATAATATCTAGACTTCACATCATATTGTTTATGGCAATTAAAGATAAGGAAAATAAAGCTCTTGCCCCAAAAGGGAAGCCAACAAAGGGTGCTTTGAGAATGATGATGATGGGATTACTTGGGGGTAAAGAGAGAACATACAGCAGGGTTCCACCCCTTTGTTACTATGATGATAAAATCACCCACTTCCATTACAAGTCAAGTCATCCTTGGTCAGAAAAGCCCTTCAGGTTGGCTCTGTAGAGCCTTACAAGAGAGACTAGAATCTGTGATTCATTTCTAGAGTCAATCTGTACACCTTGGTTTCTTTTTCCATAGACCACAGCATATTCTTTAAGATGCCAGACTGTGCCTATAGCAGACAGCTTCAGGTTCGCTGGGATGAGCTTCCATACCAGGCACAGTTATGGCATGAAGGGAATTAATGAAGCTTGCAGATCCAGGGGAAGTTTCATAATGGCAGAAGAAGCTGCCTGCTTTCACAGGACCAAACTGAGAGAAAAACCACAGCCAAAAGCTACACTACACAGCACAATTTAGGAGCTCTAGCTAGACACACTTTGCATATCTTTAGAATGGAATCTCACACCCACCACCACACCTTAGAGCTGAACCCTAAGATCCACCTAATGACACTGCCTCCAGCCAAGTGGTTGTAGATTCAAACTACAAGTTAATAAAACACTGAATATATTGGGAGCTGTCTATTCAAACTACCACAGTTCACCCCTGCACCCCAATAGATTCAAAGCCATCACACATTGTAAATTGTATTCAGTTCAGTTTCAAAGTTCCTGACAGTTTTACCAACTTAAGATTGTGAGTCCTGTAAAAAAAAATCAAACAAGTTAAATAGTTTCAACATATAAAGGCACAGAGTACACATTTTCAACTGGTACAAGGCATAGCAAAGAGAGACTAAAACAATGCAAACTTAACCACCATCAAACTTCTACAGTTCAAGTCTAATAAAACCAGAGACTGACAGTCTCCAGATTTTCCAATTATGCCCCACCCAGCTGGGCAGATTAGTCAGGGAACACTTCCATCCCAGGCCAACAGTGCACTCTATGGTAGCCCTTGCACAGTGCTGGTATATCCAAAACATCTTCAGATATTCATGCGAACCACGGTCCATCTTCCTAAGGCTCTTTTAGCCTATCAGGGCATCAGGCCCTGCCTCATGACACATCTCAGCAGAAGCTCCTGGAACCATGTGCACTTCATGACCACTCTACACATTTTTCATGCTTCCAAAACTAATACTAAGTATGCAGAGAACACTGCCGTATTCTTAACTCATGGATGGAATAAATTGTAACCTTGAAAAACAGGTTCCTTTTCCAGTCAACTCTTTTCAAGGAAGTTTGCATTTCTAACTGTCTTTCTTCTCCATTGTTTTAATGTAAAGCAGTTGGGCTACGTTCCTTAAGAATGCTAATCTGTTGACAATAGCAGCTTCAGTAACCTAAAACCAGTCTCAGTGCGTGTAATTTTAACTTGCTTGAGGTTTTCCAATTTAGCAATCTTAAATCTTTCAGTCCATTGTCTTTACCAAAGCACATCAGTCCATTACAAATTTAATCTTGATCAAACTCTCTGGGCCTGGGCAGCAGAAAGCAGCCAGCCCTTACGCCAGTAGTCCAGTTCCAACAAAGTCCTTTGCAGTTTTTCCTTACCCTTAGAAAGCTTATAAACCAAGCCTCAAAGTTCAATACTCTCTGAACTTAACATTTTCAAACTCTCACAAGAATAGTCCATGCCCTTCCTCCAAAACAAAGTTTCCAAAAGAACAAAGTCCCCATGATCAGGTTCATCCTACCCCACATTCTGATACCAACTTCTGTAGCAGACAGATTCAGGTTCACTGAGATGAACTTCCAGACCAGGCACAGTTATGGAAGGAAGGGGTTTATTGAAGCTTACAGATCCAGGGGAAGTTCCATAATGGCAGAAGAAGCTGGATTGCTTTCACAGTACAAACGAGAGACAACCACAAGCCAAAAGCCACACTACACAGCACACTTCAGGAACTCTAGCTAGACACATGTTGCATATCTTTAGAATGTAATCTCACACCCACCACCACACCTTAGGGCTGGACCCTAAGATCCACCAAGTGACACTGCCTCTAGCCAGGTGGCTGCAGATCCAAACTACAAGCTAATAAAACACTGAATATATTGGAAGCCATCTATTCAAACTACCACAGGTCCCTATAAGCTTCTCTTGAAAATGCCATCTCCCCAGCAGTAGTTAGAAAAGGACCATTGTCCAGTTTTTGAAATTACAGATGATCATAACAATAATTAAAATATTCACTATTTGTTAGATTCTCTATACTAAGTCCTTTGGATATATTTTTTTTAATTATCTCATCAATATTGTGTGGCAGGTATTATTATCTTATTAAAATACAAATAAGGATCTCAAGGCTAAAAAAGGTTAATGTCTGCAAGAGTAAGATCCACACACATTGCTTTCTCACTACTTTGTTCTGTATTACTTGAAACACTAAAATATTTAGCCTTGTTCAACTTAACCCAGAGTCCCAGCTGTTATGAATTTATGCTAAATTGTATAATTATAATTTCAAATTTAGGTCAATGACTGAGAATTATTATACTTCAATCTGTGACCTTACAAAAGTATTTACTATAATAAATTTGCCTGTGTTATCTTTAGAAGCATCTCCAGTGTTCTAAAGCAAAGTCATTCATATTTAAAGAGAAAAGAGTGACAAATGAGACTATATCCCCAAAAAGCAATATGCTCAAATTAAATAATTACAAATTATGTAATTGTAAATATATACAAATATTGCATCCAAAATATAAGTACCTTATATATTATATATGCTATATATATAATATATATGTAATTTCATGCTATGGCAAATCTATGAAGTGGATATGGCTAAAATCACTATTTCATAAATGAGGGAAAAGGCATGAAATTATACTCATTTTTGAAAATGCTGATTAAACCACAAGGACAAAAATAAGTCCTTATAACAAAACCAACATAAAATAAATGCAGAACTACCAACCTCTAACATGAACAAGATAGAAGTTGTGCCTTCATTAAGGACTTGAATAATCAGTTTTCAACTAAGTCCGATCTGTACTTCTCAGACACATTACACACTCCTGAGCCCTGCACAAAACATTTAGGTATCAATCAGATTTAGTCCTAAGAGATCAAAGATCCAAATTTCTTCCACAGTCTTGTAATTAACATTGGGTCTTCTTAGGTACATCTCTGCCATACGCTTCTATACTTCCATAGTTCTTGTACTTCTGGAATTTTTCCCAGACCCATCACCTAGGCTTGGTTCTTATTCTTAGGCTACTTAGCAAATGGATTGTGACACCTTCACCAATGGAACAGACACTTTCTTTTAGGGAATTAGTGATACACATTAAGCTATCTGATAATCCCACAGTCAACTTCCCTTTTATTTGACTTTAAATAAATTAGGACCAGAACCAGCTGGTGCTGCTTTTAATGAAATTAAATGAGTAGAAACCTGAGTTTCCTTGATTATTATGTCTGCAGTTTCAAATAGCTTCAAAGCAGTCTTGAATGTGGGAAATTCATGTGTGACTTTGGTAATTCTTAACTGGAATCCTTTATTCCACAGTGGTATTGAAGGTCATTTAAGAGTAAATTAAACAGAATACATATATATGTGTGTGTTTGTGTGTGTGTGTGTGTGTGTGTGTGTATACATACATGTATACATACATATATATACATATGCATGCATATATATATATATATATACACACACACACACACACACACACACACACACACACATATATATATATATATATGTATATATGCAATTAGTAAACCATATATATATATAGTTTGACACTGGTCACTCAGTCTGGCTGTCATATATATATATGGTTTACTAATTGTCCCTTGCTTCTTTGGTAGAAATTGTACTAGTCCTATCAGACACATGCCACAATATAATCACTAAATGCTTCCATAAGCTAGGCAGTTATTTCGTGCAGAGCATAGGAGGATGATTAAGATATAGCCACTGAGAACTGAAGGAGACAGGGTACCAAAGCCGCTAAGCTGACTGTCATGGTGAAATTAGGGATCCTGTCATAACCTATCATCCTCAGTCTGTCCTACCCTCTCCGATGCTCAGTTAATTCTCATTTTCTGTGTCCTGACCCTCCGCTGCTATTCCATTCTCCCACTGCTGAACCTAAGCAAAGGTCACTTGGTATGGAAGCAAAATTCAGCAGCAAGGAAAGGCACAAAAGATCAAAGTGGGTAGCTAGACTGAAGTTCAGGATTAAGAGAATTCCGCTTTAAGATAAAGTTCCAGATGATCCGAATATAGGCAAATAAGCCCCAGTGGAACACTCAGCTTTCTGTGCGGAACCCAGGAAAGAAGCCGACATCAGGACAGAAGCAACTCACTTTCGCTCTTTCCAACCCTGTGGGCTCTGTGCTAATTGCCTACCCCAACAGTGAGATCGCATTTCAAAATATGGTCAAACACAAAACAGCCAAGTCAATCAAGCATTAAGCATTCAAGCACAATTATCCCAACACATGCCCAAGTACCAGCAGCAAAGCAGCTTCATTTGGGAGCCACTCCATAATCAAGTCTGTGGGCAGCTGAGATTTTAACCTCTTCCCTCAGGCCTCCTGTTCAGGGCTCTGGCTCGGTTCTCTGGGTGTGAGAGATCACAAGGGAGTGGCTGTCCCCAGTTATGGGGCTCATTGCAATTCATGCTAAGAGTGGGGGAGGGGAGGGGCAGAAGGTCTGTAAAAGCCCCCATTGTTGGGAGGAGGCATGTGGGAGCAGATGGTCGGGCTGGTCACTCAGTCTGGCTGTCAGATGCTCCCTGTCAAGGCCCTGGGGACTGTGGAGTCTTTTCTCCACTCTGTTCTGGTCATGTGTGTGTTTGCTCAGTGTGATCTGAGGGTTTCTCCGCCCCCCTCTCGACCCCTCAGACTTTCATAAGTCCTTCCTCCACTCCTTCCCCTGATTTCTCTGCTTTTTCTGGACCAGCTAGTTTCCTAGTTTCCTCCAAGGGCCCACTCGCTGCAGAGAAAAAGCAGCGATTTTCTTTGTCGCTAATTGAAACTCTCCTCCAGCAGTTTCTGACTAGTATGCTCACTGCATATTTAACAAATGACTCCACAGTCCTCATTAAGACTATTGAGGTAAGGCTAACCAACCTCTATAGTTAGGGATGATGTGCTATCTGGTATCCATGGGCTCCCTTCCTCCTGTGGGGTCCTACTATGATGTGAGCAGATAGACAAACTGTAACTAGCCTTACATTGGTTTGCCATACAATGTCAGGGTCTTAAAAAACACAAATACAGCCTGGGTACAGATGCAACTCTTATTTGCATCAGAGAGGGACAAACACAGTCAGCTTTTCTACATAAAGCTCTAAAGCATTAACTGTTGAACATAAATCTTGGCCTCAAAACCTGTTCCCTTTTAAGATTCCACACAGCTTGTGCCAAGGCAGCTATTCCTTGCAGTTCTCAGAGAAGATTTCCTCCAGCTCAGGATGTTGTTAAATTTGTTTTAGTTTTTAAACCACACTGGCAGCCCAGTGCTTGCTAATGACGTGTCTGTCAGCTGCATGGAGTCAGCATCAGCCGGAGAGACTGGTGTCTGGAACTGGGTGGCACACTTAAAGTGAGAAGTATCATTTGATCCCCCTCATTGGGTTGAGATTAATCTTTTCTTTCCTAGGTCATTCTCTGGACATAAATGTTTTAATGTTTCATTGTTCACTCTTCAATCAATAAGATTTTGGTTTATCTTTCTTCTCCCTCAAATTGTGGAAGCCTTGCAGGTAGAATTGCAGTAGCCATGTTTATTGTTACAAGATTCCTTCTGCTCCTTGGTACATCAGAGAAGCTTAATATTTTTCCAAAGAAAAGCTCTCTTAAATACTTAATTGGCTATGCTGAAACTCTAAAAGAAAATAAAAGGTATCACTTGAACAAGAATCCAAGAAACCCCTTTAGAATCAACAAATGCACTACAGGCATACTGCCACCATCTCTTCCCATACCCACCACAGCCATTGCTAATCAATCAACGCCTTCCTGGTAGCCTTCAAACTCTGTTCCGCACAGTAGACCAGCAGCCTCTACTAATCAATCTGTGTTGGTATTTTTGGTTGTTAGTATTCATTAGCTTGATGTAAAGGTAATAATCATATATTCCAAGCATTAAAGCCCAGGAAAATAGGCTGCAGCATTCAAGACGTACTAAGATGACTCCATGATGAAAGTTTTGTTATCAAAAAGTTATGCCTGCTACTGCCAGAAGCTGTTCCTTGTCCAACAAGAAGCCACAAAGCAGTGTGTGGGGTGAGGTGAGCGGCACAGGGTGCTGAAGCACTGCAACCAGAGGGACCTGGATAAACTGATACATTTGCATGTGTCTCCATGAAGATGGTGGGAGTTCAGTTGAACTAGAGAACGAAAAGCACAGGTAGATTACCAGTGAGAGTTTTCTCAGGATTGGCAGCACAGAGGGCAGAACACTTCACCCCTAAAGAGGTGAGGGAAAACACTGTCTCTCATTTCTTCCTTCCTAGGACATGGTTTTCAAAGGCCCCTCAGTTAATAAGTTAGCTCCAATAAAAAGGGGAAAATCCATCCCAGAAACCAACAGAAAAACATTCACAGCCAAGTGCTGCTGGCCAGGAGCATGGGACCACCTTCTAACCATTCACTGCCACGAATATACCACCTGAAGAACTCACAGTTGCATACCTTATGGTTTTGGTTTTAGTTATCATCTGAATGCTACCTACTTGCATGTGTGAATTCCTTAATTTATGCTCAAAATGACCTTATAAATCATCACCAGTTTTAAGTCAGTAAACTAAGACCTAGTTAGATTAAAGTACCCATCATCATAATCATGATATGACCACATTGGAGTTCAGAACACACTATAAACATCAAAGCCAATGTTCTTTCACTACCCACCACAAATCCACCTTAGGCCCATGCAACTAAAATCCATGAAGGAATTATCTGTGTCCTTCCCGACTCTCCAACATGAACTTTGCTAAGTCTCCTTTTCTCATAGACAACTCTAACTGGTTAATGTGCTAGGCCTGGGTTAACATAGAAGGTCCATCCCAATACATTCACTGTGTGTTAGTAAAGGCTTCCAGGGATTCTCCTCTGAAGTGCCCTTCCCTTTTCCTATGCTGTGAGAATCTCACTAGACTGCTAGGAGCCTTGCTTATACAGTCAATGGTAGTTGGAAACCACAATTAGGATTACTTTAATAAAGTTATAAATATTCTGCATAAGCTCTTTCATTAATGGGAGAGGAGACAATGAGATGGAAATAAGATCATTCTTCCTGAGGTTTCAGCTCTTTAACAAATGTGCTCTGCCGTGATATTAACAATATTTAACAGCTAGTCTAAAGCAGGCATCAGCCAATGAGAGCAAAGAGGCTGGGAGCTCTCCTGCTGTGTGAGCATAGCTTACTGAAAATTCAGGAAATGTGGGAGGGTGAGGGGAGCCTTGAGAAGGCTCAGAGCAGTGACTATGCAGTAGTGAAAGTCTCTCAGTGTTTCACAAACTACTAGGGTCAGAGGCATGGCATAACAGTCCTTCACATGCTTCCTAAAATATGTTTTAACATGTCAAGAAGAATACATTGATCAGAAGGGAAGGGATTGTCAGCCATGGGGGCAAATGTCAATAGAGCTCCCTGTCTGATGCAGATCCAGGAGACAGTGTTTCATCTAGCCATGGTCATTCCTGGTGGAAACTGTCCAGCTGGAATGCTGAGTCTGTCCCCATTAATATTCAAACCACACCGCTAATCTCCTCATTCTGCTTCCTTGACTATTTTAAATTTTATTTTGTTTGAATTTCCATGCTGTTTTTTTTCTCTGTGAAACAGCTAAGATGAAAATATTTTTATACAATCAAGTGCATGTTGAGCGAACTTGGAGGAAGCAGTAGATGTCTGTTACATCGCTGCTTTCAGCACCCTTTCCTAATCAGTTTTAAGTACAATAATTAACACAGATATTGGGCAAGAGCACATTCCTAAGAAAAAGTTTGATTTCATCATGCCTAGCATGTTTAACTTGGAGAACTGTTGCAGTGGAACCAGCCAGGTTTTACATTAAATATGATAGTTATGGGGGGAAAAAAAAATCAAAGAAAAGGCAAGTCAAATGGCTCCTGATGGGCTGACAAAGCTACAATACAAACAGTTTCAAGGAGGCTTAGGTAAATCTGAGGGTGTCAACTCATTACAGATTAGTATCTTATCAAGTCCTTTGAGGTATTTATGATAACGGGAGATTGTCTTCCCACAAAGATGGAGCTGTCAACAGGGATGAGAAAGCTGGTTGCAGCACAACTCTGACCTATCAGATGATGACCTATAGAACCATGGAAGTTGGTGGCCATCATAGTGACTGACAGGACCAACCTTACATTCCCGTTCCTAAAATCTCCCACCACTAAGTGTCCCATGGAGTGAAAAGGTTTGAGTATAGAGAGCTGGAGATTTGGCAACCACTGGGCCAAGGCAAAAAATAAGTAGAAGGCTACTGTTGGAAAGCTCTGTCTGGAGCAGACAGACAGAGAGGTCCCAAGAAGGTGCCTAGATGTCAAAACTGTCTAGAAAGCTCCAGACACCTATGTTCACTGGCAATGCCCCAGCATGGATTCAGGAAAGACCAGACTGAGCATATCTACTGCCTGGAGCACAAAGCTAAACTACCTGTCCAGAGAAGCTTTGGAGCCTTGTGTCTGCCATCTGTCCATACATCTGCCTAAATGACTTTCATAGGTAGACTCTAACCTGAAACCATAGGAAAAAGAGTTCTGGGGAACAGGCTTCTCAACCTCTCCTCTGCAAGACCACAGACAAGGATGGAGATGATTTTGAGCCAACAACAGATAACTAACTCAACTCAACATGAAGAGGCCATGCTTGCTAAATGGCAATTAAGCATAAACTTCTATTCCTGACTGCCTTACAGCAACTACATTTCACCCAGCCACTTAAAAATGAATCCAGAATATTATAAGACAATTTATAACTTTCATTGAGGGACATCCCAAGTTATGGACCTCAACAGAGCCCTTAAAACTCAGTGGTTCTCCAATTTATAAAGACAAGAACCTGGCAGAAGTGATGCTTTTTGAAAAGCACCATATTCTGCCCAACCCCTTGAAGAAACAACATTGTGAAATCCATCACATGAGATGTGAACATTTCTATATGTAGAGCAGGGAGCCCACATGTCCACAAAGCTGTCAAACCAAGCATGATCAACTGCTTCAGGGTTTCTCATTAATATTCATTTGCTGCTTGTTCATTTATCTGGTCGTTTTCTAGTGCTTGCTACCAGGGAAGTGGTAGGAAGCACCAAAGAAAAAGAATGAATCATAAGAGAAATAAATGTTTTGGGGAAATTATCTTCTTTCAAAGGACTTTTTTTCTTCCTGCAAGTTTTGAAAGGGTTGCCACTATTCTGCACTAAAATCGGGCCACCAGAACCAATGTTCCACTTAGCAGTTTCATATAATGGAATGGATTTGCATTATTTAAAAATATATAAACTTATGAACTAACAAAAAAGTTTAAAGGTAAAGCCATAATAACTTGACCTACAATAACCTGTTTCTACCAGAAACAGCACTTAGAAATAAAAATCTTTAATGATTTTTCCAAAACAAATTATTTGAACTGAATATATGTAAAAGTCCTATTCCAAAATGTTTTATAAGTAGCTCAAAATAATGTAAATATTGCTGAACTGTAAGTATTTAGAGGTGAAAGAATGTGTGTCTATGCACGTGCACACACACAAACACACACACAAGCGCAGACATGCATTTTCTTTTAAATATTTCAAGGTGTGAAACACTGACGAGACTCCAAAGTCACCAAAGCAGAAAATTAGAGGCTACTAAGAGCTGAACACTAAAGGAGACTTATACCACACACTCGCAGGCTCAGAGAACATTTCAGAAGAGAGAAAAGAAACAATTTAAGAGCCATGGGGTTAGAAAGCATACTGTGAGGCATTGTCCTCCCCACAGTGACTGACTGGTGCACTCATGATCCCATAGTAATTACCAATAACCCCACTGAGGAGGGTCTCAGTGGAATGGAGAACAGGGAACAAGAGACATAAGAGGATAACCTGATGAAATTATCACCACTTTGCACTATACTCATAAAAATAAAAATAAAATTAGTTTGAAGTTATAGCCTGAAGTTTTGACATTGTAGTATCATTGACTAGCATTAAGGGAGAAATAAGAACAAGATAGACCCCCTTTTCTAACAATCAGAAAACTGGTCCCAGGGTTAGAGAAGTCCTATTGAGAACATAGCAATGGGACCTTGACTTTCTCCAGATGATTGTCAAATGTGTTGATGTATTTAAAGACTTGTGTGATGGACTGCCTTGATAAAACTAAAGCCAGATAAAGGAAAGTCCCCCCATGGCCTCAAAAAAGAACTCCCAGAAGTCAGAACTCTGGGTTGTATGACCGAGACTCAACATGAAAATCAATTTCAGTGCTGGAGAGATGGCTTAGTAGTTAAGTGCTTGCCTGTGAAGCCTACGGACCCCAGTTTGAGGCTTGATTCCCCAGGACCCATGTTAGCCAAATGCACAAGGGGGCACATGCGTCTGGAGTCCGTTAGCAGTGGCTGGAAGCCCTGGCGTGCCCATTCTCTCTCTCTCTCTCTGTGTCTTTCTCTCTCTGTCACACTCAAATAAATAAATAAAAATGAACAAAATATTAAATAAAATAAATTTTAAAAAATCAACTTCAGTGGAATTAAAGGCATGGTATGTACTAAAACTTGGGCCACCTCTGCCCCTGAAAACCTAATTTAGAGCACAATCTCTAACTTAATATTTTTAAAATAAAACTTAAGACCCTCCTATGCCCTACAAGGTCCTATAGTTTGGATTTCTGCCCATTGTCTAGCCTACTGTGTGAGATCTTCTTACTGTTAGCCTCACTGTCTTTCTTCTGGGTTTTCAAAGACACTGAACTTATTCCTCAGGAGCTTTCTGCCTGAGATTTCTTCAGTTCTTCTCTTGCATAGTTCTTTTGAAATAGCCAGAAACCTAACATGTCTACCTACGAAGCCCCAACATCCCAACCCAGCCACTGTCTTTCCCATTGCCCTCATTTTTTCTGCACAACAATGACCACAATCTAAAATGAAAGTGTGTGCACACTTTGTCTACCTCCCCTACTACAACACAGAACATAAGGGACTTTTCTCTTCCTCAATAATGACATGAACAAGCTGAAAGAGTTGTACTATCAAGAGAGACAATTCTCAGAATACCTGCACAAGCCCCACTCTTGCTTTGTTCTTTCTTTCATTCAAAAACCTTGCATTGGGCTGGGAAGATGACTCAGTGGGTGAGAGCACTGGTACAATCATGGAGATCTGAGTTCAAATCCCAGCAGCAACATGAAAAACTGGATGTGGTCACATATACCTGTACACTCATTTCTGAGTAGGGCAGAGACAAATTACTGGGCCTCACTTGCCAGCCAGTCTCATCAAAAATGGCAGCTCCGAGTTCTGTGAAAGACTTCATTTCAAGGAAACAAAGCAGAAGAGGGAGAGAGGTAGACACTCAACATTTTCCTCTGGACTCCACAGGCATGTACTTAAGGTATATTCATCTTTACAAAAAAAGTCTTTACACTACACATACATCCCCCCAACCAACACACACCATTTTTAAGTACCTGTCTTGTGCCAGCCATTGTGTTTGGTACAATACATAGAGAAATAAAGATCTTATCTTACTTACTGGTACATTCTTGACCCCACAGTGATTACCAATAACCCTACTGAGGAGGGCCCTTAGTGAAATGGGGGAGGAACAGGGGATATGAAAGTATAACCCAAGGGGAATATGAGCAAATTGCATTATGTTCATATGTTAAAAGTTCGTAATCTTGAAAAAAAAAAAAAAAAACAACTCTTCCTGGAGCTTACAACTAGTATACAGAGATGGTCAATAAATAAGTACACCTTCCTAGCCAGACTTTGTTACACACTATCAAACTTTCTTCTACACTCCTTTTCTTTACCCTTCTCAGCCCTGAGTAGGGTACATTAAATACCCTGTTCATTGAGATGAAACCTTTTAGCTTTCACCTGTGAGGATATGCGGTATTTATTTGTAATACGGTTTGAGGCCTCCAAATACAAATAAAAGATAAGGATATCAGATGCTTATTATCCTGATGTGATCATTATACATTGAAAACACATGTTGACTATTAACAGCATACTCAAATATGCATAATTATTGTATGACAGATAAAATAAAAAATGATTTAAAGTAAATAAATAAATACAACAATGTCAAGTATGCTGTGTTGGAAAATAAAGTTGTCTATGGAACAGGGACATCTGTAGTATTTGTATGGAGTGTTCTGTGAACTCTTCTTAGGATTGACATTTCAGCAAAGACTTAAAGGAAGTAGGAAGTGCCTATGTGATATTAGATGAGAGGAAATATTCTTTCATACCAACAACAGGAAATGCAAAGGCCCTGAGGAGGGAGTATGCTTGGCATGGCAAGAAATACAAGGCCGGGCTGGAGAGATGGCTTAGCGGTTAAGCGCTTGCCTGTGAAGCCTAAGGACCCCGGTTCGAGGCTCAGTTCCCCAGGTCCCACGTTAGCCAGATGCACAAGGGGGCGCACGCGTCTGGAGTTCATTTACAGAGGCTGGAAGCCCTGGCGCGCCCATTCTCTCTCTCTCTCTCTCTATCTGTCTTTCTCTCTGTGTCTGTCGCTCTCAAATAAATAAAAAAAAGAAAAGAAAAGAAATACAAGGCCAAGTAACTGAAGCAGAAAGACAGACCTAGGCAGGGGCAGGAATGAGGCTGCAATTTGGGTGAGGCCATACCCAGACAGTAGCAACAGAGGCTTACAGTGAGGATTTGATTATCACAATGCCCCAAGACAGGGGGACACGAGGTCTGGCCAGTGGTAATCTCTTTGGGGCTACCACATCTCCTTTCCTGGTTTGCTGGGCATTTCTACCAGCAGTTCCCACCTCCTCAACAGCAGGGCTAAGCTCCCTCTAACTAAAGCAGCACCAGGAAGCACATTCTGCACTCCTAATCTGACTTCTCAATTTCCTTAAGAATATCATTCTTAGATTAGAAAGCTGCCCTACAAGGGCTGGTTTCCCAAGCAAGAAACATTTCTCTTTCTCTCTCTCTTCTCCCCTCTTACTCCTTCCCTCCTTCCTCTTCGCTGCCTCACTCTCTCCCCTGCCCCTGTTATGAAGTTGGTAACCATGTCTTTGCCATTCTTTGTCCCTTCTGTTCTGACTTCTTGACTTTAGCTCATCTGCCTAGACTTTAAGAACACATTCTATGCATTCTCTGTGCCACTTGTCAGCTCGCCTGTGAAAAGCAATAATTGACCATTACGGAATGTCCTCAAAAGAAGGTGCCACTGCCTCAGAAAGAAATTCCAAAACTGTTATCTATCAACATTCAGATGTGCACAGCAGCCATGGCATAGTTTCTTCCAGGGTTTCTGCTTTGAAGACGGTGATCATCAAGTGCGCAAGTGCAATCAGCTTGTTCACAATGACCATCAACCTCATTGGTACATGCGCAGTGGAAGAGCTACAGTGTGGGTAAGCTTTATATTCTGAGAGAACTTTTTGAGACACCCTGGTTAAATGTGTTTCAAGCCACATGACCTATCATCACTCTAATCGTGCCATCTGAAAATTCAGATATTAATAGTGCCCACTTGTCATGGTTGTTATTATGTTCTTATGTCCCAATGTGTGTGATACAATTCTCTCTCTGCTTGGCATAGACACAAAAAGGAAGAAAGGAAGAAGGAAAGAAAGAAAGAAAAAAATAAAACACCAGGGTTTCCACTTTCTCTTAGGTTGTGTTCTCCTTCTCTGAGTTCCTTCTCAGCAATACCTGGCCCAAGCATGAGAATCTGGACAATCTCTCATGCCTTCTGACTTCGAGGGGACTTAAGGTGAGCAGCTCTTTCTTCTGAATCACTAGCCTAAGTGTGAGGCAAATGCTTCCACCGGCTGGCTGACATATGTGGCCTGCTGCAGACTAATTTCTTCTGACATGTTTCCTTGAATGCACAGTCACAGAGCATGTGCTGAAGTGCTAAACACCCCCAAACTGTGCACTTTCCAATCTGTGAAAGCTTTTTGGTAGGTCCACGGTTTTTTTCTCGACCTGAGGCATCATAATGGAGCAGCACATGGACACTTCATTGAGGCAATCTGTCATCCTGCAAAAGCTTAATAGCAGCCACAGTACCTGTGTGTCCCTCTCAGTGAGCCAGACACCGCCAAACAGCTGCTCTTCTGTTGAAGTTGTTGCTGCATTAATGAGCTTGCAGACAAAGAGATGCTTGTGTGGCGTGTGGCTCTGGCCTGCACACAGCCTGAAAGTGAGGCACAGAGGAAAACCCACACTCAAAAATCATATGACTTCGATTACAAAAATAATGGTTTGGGGCCCAAAGAAATTAATGTGTGTTGAGATTCAGGAGTTGAAAATACTAGGTTATCCCTCTGTCATCTTCTATTGTAATGTGGAAGCTGACAGTTATTTTGCTCCCTGAAGTTTACAGGCTGTTCACACTTTGAATTTCATTTGAACTCTAACATATCCTGAAAAATATATTACTTGTATATATACAGATGATGAGAGTTGGACCTTTGAAAGTTTTAGCAGCACACATGAGTTCAGGAGGATAAGAAAGGCAAGGACAGTGTGCTCCAATTAAGGTCTGTGTGACAATGGGTACCTTGGCCACATTTAGTCCCATTCACATTGAGCGGCCACTTCAACCAGCAGGAAAGCAACCAATGACAGAAAAGGTTTTCAAGAGCTGAGTATCACCATGAAAGTTTGAAGTCCCATATTTACCAACATGTGAAGGGAGAAACCTATGGAATCACAGAATTTTTAAAAATCTCCCTGTCATAACATAAAGGAGGCAAATTCATTGCTTTGCCCATGACCTTCATCTAAGGTCCTCATAGAATATCTTATACCACCAACAAAGGACAGTAATAATTGGATAGAACAATTAAAAATTAAGTTTCAAACTACTTCTATTGTTTCTGTTCCTAAGAAATATCACAGAGCAGCAATAACAACAATAATGCTATTAGCAGGTAGCATTTCTTTGGTTTGCACCACGTGATAATACTTAATGTCCATCTGTATTAACCTGAATTATCTTAGCAACCCATCACATGGGGTGGTCCCTTATCTACAGGTAAATACCTGAGGTTCTAAGAGGTCAAATAACTTTTGGATGTCATAGAACTAATACATAGCAGAATTATGTTGGATTTTGAGGTCTCCCAGTTTAAGCCAGTCTACAGTCTTTAATTGTATCCTCTAAAGGAAATAGTAGCCAGCAAATGACTCAGGTTAGGACATCTCTAAACTGTCTAGGCCACAACTGGAAAAGATGAACAGGTATGTCCTTGTGGTCTTACAATGATAATCTCCATCCTTAGACATGCAGAACATTGATTTTAATCCCTGCTTTTCACCTTCTGAATTTGGCCAAGAAATAAAGCACAGAGGGAAGGTTCTAAAACCAATCTGGCTTCAGGTATGAGTTTAGTGGAATCCTCTGACACTTGTGTTAAAATACCAGTGCATGTGCGTACACACACCCACATCCATGTCACGCAGGTGGGAGACAGGCACCAGGAGCAGTGGGATGACTACATGTCCTGTTCTGCCTCCTGACAGCTATGAAACGACAAGTGGGTAGATTATAGCTGGAGATAAAAATAGACATTATACTGCCGCTTTCTTTTCCCAACATTGTAGTTGCTCCAGCTTGAAAGCATATTGTAGCATTTTTATTGTAGTCTGGGCTCTTGTGGCTTCTCTTGTTTGTGATTCCTTTTTGGAAAACGAAAAAACATTCCCTCTCCATGGAGAAATGAACTGGAGTAAGTGACAGAGGCTGTGTTTGTGTGCGAGTGTGTGTGTGTGTGTGTGTGTGTGTGTGTGTGTGTGTATGTACATACTGTATACATGTCCACGTCCTTTTCTGGGCTCCAGTACCTCAGAATGGAAAGGAGGTAGAGACAGCACGTGTATGCCTGGGTATGCATGTGCTGGGTCCCAGGGCCTCTTAGGGAGGAGAAGCAGCAGTGTGTGAATCTGAATAGAGCGGAAATTGGAAATTGACACAGCTGTTTTTGTTTCACTGTAACCATTTTTAGAAACCCAGGATGCACTAAGCTTCCAAGTAAGGCAGCTCACTCAGCCTTGGGATTAAACATGAGCCATAGATCAGATGCATTTGAACGCAGTGGACAAACATGCAAGGTGTAGAACAGGTCCCTTAGAGTAGGCAGGGCAGGGAGCACAAGCCACCCTTGCACATGTTTTGCCTAGCAATCAAGCTGACTTCTGCAAGGAGTTTCAAAACTCCTCCTTTTCTGCTCAACACTTCCAATCTTTCTCCTGAATTCTTACTCCAGGGTCACTTCATACTCAGCAAGATACAGTGTTCCATGTTTCTCAGTTTAAGGCCCTTAGACCACACATCTCCAAACAGTACAAGTGTACTTTGTAATGCACATTCCTGTGCCCACCACAAAGCAAATGGATTGTAATATATCACAAGTCTGAATTTTAACAAACTCGACTTCAAATGCCTTGTAAAGTATCAAAAACAAATAGTCCATGATATTGTCCTGGCTCAAGTCAATCACAAATTCCACCCTCTCAGAACATTCCCTAGCCCTTCCTGTGCAAATATGATTGTTATTTACAAGCTTTGAGACCCTGGTCCCCTCAAAATTCCTATAGATTTCATTTTATGAGTAAAATGGTTGTTATATGGGTATGTTGAGTAGAAGGTGGGGAGATCTGAATGAGACGCTGGGTGTGGTAGAGATAATCACAGCACTTAGGAGGTAGAGTTAAGATCAGGCTTCAGGGTGCTCCTTGCCTCCATAACAGGTTGGCAGCCAGCCTTGGCTACATATGACCCCATATTTAAAAAAAGAATTAAATGAAAAAGAATATTAACAATGGACAGTAATGATCAACCTGGGAGTGGGGTGATTTTTGCCCAAAGGCAATAGTTGAAAAGGTCTAAAGACATAGTTACTCTGTTGGTTGCTATGATAAGATACTGACAGAAAGCAATGTAAAGAAGGAAAAGCTTTGCTCTGGCTTCTAGCTTCAAGGAGATACAATCACAGCAGCGAAAGCATGGCAGCAGAAACAGGAAGGTGGGTGGTCACATTGTAGCCATAGTCAAGAAGCAGAAGACAAAGCAGAAGTGAGGCTGGGCTATAAAACATCCAGGCCTACACCCAGCGACACACTTCCTCCAACAAGGCTCCACATCCTCAATGTTCCACAATCTTCCCAGATCTTCTATCAGTTGGGGAACAAGTGTTCTAGCACATATGCCTATGGGAAGACATGCCATGCTGGTATGTGGGTGACAGTCTCCTATCATATAAAAACATAGGCTAGAAATACTGATAAATACCTGACAGTAAACAAAGCAACCTATAAAAATGATCATCCCCAAATGTCAGTAGATGACCTTTTGAAACATCTAGGTACAAAACCTAATACCTCAGACCCCAGTCTTGGCAGCACCAGTCTAGCAATGTGATCACAGATAGGTTGCTCAGTCACCTGGAACTATGATTTCTCCATCTATTAAATAGGGAAACAAATACAAGGTTGGTGAGGGATCAAAACAGTCATATATAAAACATATCTGGCACATTCTCAGTTAGTCCCTCACTCTGTCATCAAAGAGGAAAATTCTCGGAATCTAGGAAGTTCAAGACTTCCTCACCTTTAACTTATAAAGTAAGATACCTTGTGAGTTGGCACGAGGCAGATCACAGATGGCCCATCATCTGAGCATGCATGCATGGCCAGGCCCTGTTACTAAGGTTAGGAATCATCTGGCCCCCTATTGGGCCAAGGCTTTGGGACAGCCCAAGAGACAGCCCCAGGCTGAAATGTTTGCCCTGACTGTGCTATTAACCCTATGATGCAATTTCAAAATAACAGAAAACCAGCTTGCTGATAAAGGGGGGGAGGGGTGGATTAATGGCCTAAAAATAAATCAGGGCAACAAAATGAGGTTGCAACCTATAAGGAAATACTGCACCCTTTTATATCCAGGCCTTCAGATTTAGGACATCCAAAAATTACCACCAACTATTCAATTCTCCACATGAATGGGAGAGATCACAAGTGTAAATAAATCAAGGCAATGACTTAGATTATATGTGTTAACCCAAAAGGAAAAATCTCACAAGAATATGCAAAACCTTGGTGCTTACACACACACACACACACACACACACACACACACACACACACACTCCAACTCAACTCTAGGCAGTGATGTAGAAGAAACTTGGAATTTCACTACTTAGGGACAGGAACACATAAATATAAAGATAGGACAATTGCCAGAACTTTGCACCTGCAGGCTAGAGGTGCACAAAACCCTCCACTGCCACCAAGTCATCAGTGGTCACAAGACCACTCCATTCATCTGTATTTGCCTGCTTCTGGGATAATCCGTTCAACTGATCCTTTGTGGATGGAAAACACCTTTCTCCCACTTCATGTACTCTAAACACAAAAATGGCCAAGGACAGAGTCTGAGCCATTCTTTCTTGAGAAGTGGAAAAGGCAGAAAAAAAAGATCTCTCTACTCAAAAATTAAGGGCTGCTGTACCCTAAGAAAAGACATCCATCAGACCCAAGCTTCTGACACTTCATTGTTGGAGCCCAGGCATGGATCTTCCTCCTAGAAAGTGGTAGGATGGGAGCAGATGAATGGCTCTGCTGCAGGATTTCTGCTCAGGGTAGAGACAGAAACAAGTTAACTGCATATAGCTGCTACCACAGCATGGGGCCTGGAGGAAGTCATCAGGCAGGTGCTGCCTTGCTGTCCCTCCCCGCCATCACCCTCACGCACTGCTGCATCAGCTTTTGTGCTCCATTCTGGTCAGACACACTGCAAAGTCATCACTCATCAGGAAGTCTCCTGTTAAGGAAATGAGGCTCTAAGGCAATCCCAGCAGAGTGCCAAGGCCAGAGGTACCCAGAGCCCACTCAGCTTTCTGGCAAGGGGTGACAATGCAACACAAGTGGAAGGCAGAAGACAAAGGTACCTCCTGTCTTTCTTAGGTAAAAGCAATAGCAGTGGCACACTATGCACCCCTTGTGCGGGCATCAGAACACCATATGGAAAGCCCTGCCCAGGGTTCCTCAGCCCTGTCACTTTTTGCCCAGACAATTTGCAATCATCTATCCTGGGTTTGAGGCAAGAGGCAATTATGTAATCACTGTGACAGCTCTGGAGGGACGGAGGTAGGATCCTCATTTCATATTGAATCAAAATGAGTATCTGAGGACAGACAATAGCATCCTTCCAGAAGATTCTCTCCACTATAAAATCCACTTTACATTGAAACTTGAGCAAGTGGCTAAGAAAGAATGTGATCTTGTTACTATTTCACTTAGAACCCTTCCAAAGCTTCTCACTTCCTGAGACCATACTTCTCGACACCAGGACACAGTGGGAGTACCCAGAAAAATTTCAAAAAGTGCAAATTGAAACAGAATCTACAGAAGGTGTAAACTCAGGCTTGGCATTGTTGGGCTCTGAGAGTTGCTGACATCCTCTAATGTTATTATTAAGAACCACTGCCCAGAGGGATTCACCTCAGGATCCTTAAACCTCTTAGAGTCCTCTGTGGATGACTAACCTCATCACCTCCATCATTTCCCACTTGGCCTCCCACCCTCAGGCACATGGAATTTCTTCGGAGGAGCACACGCTCATTTCTCTTTCTCTTGGTGCCCTTCCCCTTCATTTACTAATTTCTGCTTCTTCCTGCACACTGAGCTCAGTACTACCTCCTCCAGGAAGCCTTTCCTGATACCAGAACCAGGGATAGTCCATGAGTATGCTTCTACTACTCCAGTACATTGCACTTGATTTTTTTTCTCTTCGTTCTGTAGAGTGAATGCTTGAATTAGATCAGAGTTTTTATCTCTTCCCACCCTCAGTGAACAACATTACATAATGTTCACTGACCCAAAAGAATTGACTGCAGACTTACCCATGACACTCATGCTTGCATAATAATATCCCTTGAAGCAATACCCAAAAGTGACAAAAGTGGGGAACAACTCATGTCTATCAACAAACAAATGGGTAAACAAAATATGTAGATACAACAGAATATTATTCAGCTTTAAAGAGGAGAAACATTCCAACATGCTACAACATGAATGAGTTTTCTAATGTTATATTACAGGATGTCAATTTGAAATACAAAGACAAATACTATGATCTGCTTGTGTGAGGTACCAAGGATGAGAAAATTCATAGGGATGGAAAATGTAGAGGTTACTAGGGAACAGGGGTTGGGCAAAGTGCTACGGGTATTGTTTAGCAGGTATAGAGTGTGTGTTTATGGTAACAAAAAGTTCTAAAAAGAGAATAGTGATGATGGTCGCACATCTTGTGACTCCTGGAAATGGTTAGAATAGAATAGTAAAATTTCAATTGTGCCTAGTTTATTCTAATAAATGTTTTGAAAAGCTTATGAAATGCATAAATAATAACACTGCACTTAAGAGCATCATGGCTGTTATGACTCTGTATAGTCTCCTATCCTTTCCCTAAACAGTCCACTCTGGCCCCTTTGGCCTCCTGGTTTTTCTGAAATAACATTAGACTTGTTCCCTATTCTAGGATCTTGAAATTGCTTTCCACTGCATGAAAGGATCTCCTGCATTGTCATATGGCTCCCTTCTCCCCACTCTCTTAATTAAATGTCGTGCCTCAGAAGGCTTTCATGACCACTCTAATTGAAATTGCTCTCTATATCAGTTAAGAAAATGCTTGCTGATATAATAAACCTCACAATTTCAGTCACTTAAAGCAGTCCTAAATTTGAGCATGAATTCAAATAATCTGGAGGGTTTGTTACAACCCAAATTGTGAGACCACACCCTTCCAAGTTTCTAGTTCAGTACTGTAGGTATGGGATCCAAGAATTTTCATCTGTAGCAAGCTCCCAGAAGCTATGATTTGAAAACCTGTGTCCCCTCCAAAATTTAAGTTAAAATTCAATCCTCAATGCAACAATGTGGGGCTTTTGGAGGTGGTTAGGCCACAGAGGCTCTACCTTCATGAACAGGACTAGGAACTTTGTAACTAGGCCCATTTTACTCACCCGTCCCTTTTGCAGTGTGATCTAGTCTCTAAAGGTATCACCTTAGAAACAAAAAGCAGCCCTTACTGGGTAACAAAGCTACTCTCGCTTTAAACTTCTATTTTCTTGCCTCCAGAACTATAGAACAACATTGCTTTTATTTATAAATTAGCCAGCCTCTTTTACTGTAGTAGCATGAATAACTATTATATCCTAGGTGATGCTTATTCCGTTCACTCAGGGATACTACACAGAGAGCCATTGGCTCAACAAAATTCAAGCTTCTTTCATACTGACATAACCACAAAATGGAAATATTGCATGCTTGAAAGCATTCCTCTAGCCAGTGATTCAAAGGGCCTATGGCTTCACTACTTTAAACATAAGATGTATAGGGTTATCCAAAAGATTTTTCCCTCCAAGTCAACCAAAATGGGGGTAGACAACATGGAAGACCACAGCTGGGAAATTTTATGGTCTATGGCTAGAAAAGTCGTATGTCACTTCACACATTTCATTAGTCAGAACTCAGTACATCAAGGGAGGTTTGCTAACACAGTCTGTGTGCAGCATGTGGAGGAACACGTGGGCTAGCGATCCCCTGCATCCTATGCTATTATGTTCATCCTTGCATGGCTTGTTTCTACCTGAGATCACACTGTGCACATACTTGCTTACTTTGCATCACCTTTCAACAAGAGACTGTAAGATACACAAGGACAGGGCCCCCGTTTTCTCACAGCTGTCTCTTCATGAACTAGTGTAGTTCTTGAAACACAGTAGCACCCTAACTTATTTCAATTACTAATATCAATTTTCCTAGATCATCCTATCTGATGATCTCATAATTGTCTTTTCTCTCAAGTATTTCTAAAGCCATATTCTTGTCTTGTTTGTGTCACTAGGTCTCTTCTACCACAGTTGACCTATGTTTGTGCTGACAGGGGTAGATTTTCCAACAGCCCTGGCAAAATTGTGTTTGTCTCCCAACTGTTGTCTCCTGAGAATGTCAGTTATACTAGCCTACTGTCCCCAGTGTTCCTTTATAGCTTCTTCCAGCAGCCTTCATGCTTGGCAGTGAAAAGAGGCTCCAAGTTCATTCCCAAACAGGCTAAGGATCCATGAACTCACCTAGCACAAAGAATAATTTAAATGCCAGTTGGGACAGACAGCCACCCTGTGGATTCCGGTAGTTTATAAAGTTGTCAGTCAAGAATAAGACTAAATTTACAGACAACAGCAGGAGTTTCTGTAACTCTGAAGTGGTAAGCACAAAGAGGAAGAGAGTAACTATCTTGGATCCTCATAGTCTTCTGGTTTCAAATGCAGGATGTCCTTAAAATAAACTCTCTGTTTAAAAGGTGCAAATAGTCACTGTTCTTCATTGGTAATGAGCTCTTCCAAGCCAGGTCAGTACCTATGGACAAAGTGATCAACAACAGTTTAGTAGGGTTTAAGTGAGAAGTTATCACATTCACTTGCCACTATATAGCTCAATAAAATGAACCACTCTGCCCAGAGATGGAATGAGGAACAATATTCCTCAAGAAAAATATCAATTCATATTTTTGGTTTTAATGTGAAAAAATGTCTTCCATAACTTCATGGATTTTTGATTAAGATTAAGCTTCCTATTTAGATATCCAACAGCCTGCTGAAGGAGGTATTACTGGGGAGGGGGGGCAGATTTTGTAGCCCAGCCTAATGTATGTTCAGAAGCCAGCTGGGGCTCTGGCTGCTTGTGCTTGCTAGTGTTGCTTCTCTCTCTCTCTCTTTCCCCTTCTCTCTCTCTCTTTCTCTCTCTGCTGTTGATGCTGAAGTAAGCCATATTCTTCTACCATGATGGAACTTCCCCTGGAATTTGTAAGCCTGGAATAAACCCTTACTCCCAACATCTGCTTCTGGTTGGATGTTTGTCCCAGAAAGGAGAAGGTAATTGCAACAGTACCTTACCACCTCACTGCAGGCCACTGCTGTGGGTTCTTCCCCTCATTGTCAACTCTCCTGCTACAAACTCCCCAGTGTTCCACTAGAGACTATAGAACAATTATGGAATTTTCACACATGCTGGAAGAATGCTCATGAAGGCTGAAGAGCATTATCTCACTTTCTGAAAACCAAGCCTGCAGTTGGGACCTTATTTTCCAGCTATAGTGATTGGCTTCAGGAAAGGGCTGAATAATAATTTATACATAACTTATTATGGAGCTGGGAGTGAGTGGCGGCACCCCAGTGTGTTTATTTCTACATGCTCTCCTGCTTACATATCTGCTCTCACTCACTGATACTGACTGAGCATCAGCCACATGCCTGGAACTGTGCTTCAGATCAGGATTAGAAAAAATAATTTACTGACAGATAACTTGAAAATCACTATGACACCTGGAAGAGCATCCAGCATTAGGTGGGGGAGTGTAGACATAAGGACACTAACTACAAGCTCCTACAAAATGTTTCATTGTTCAGGGAAGCCTTTCTCCTGCCAGTGTTCCCCTCAATGTGTGAAAAACTTGTCTTTATATTGGGTGTTGTTTTGGTGGCAAAGGAGCTATATGTGCCTTGTTTCTCACAATGACTTTCCTGGAGCAGAGAGAAGGGTAGGAAGATTGGGCATAAAAGGGACGAAGGAAAACAACATTTAAAAAGTTAAAATACCTACTAGTTGCCAAATGATATTACCAAAGTGTATTTAGATTTCAACAGTTCCCATCCTTTGGGCTTATAGTTGCTGTTTAATTTGAAATTAAAATCTATTTTCTTACCCAGTAGCATCTCTTTCTTCTACACTGAGATACGGTTTCATCCCTGGTCTGTTGTCAGGGCTAATTATGTTCCCCCGCACATTCCTGACTGCACAGAATTAAGGAAGGCAGGTGTGGAGGTGACAGAATCAAACAAAGCATATGACTTATATGACAGACTGATTGGTTCCAGAGGGGACAGGAGTAAAAACAGCAAGTGTTTTGTATATAAATGGGGGAAAACACACAATATTCACACTTTTACAAAGACAAACCAAATAAAGCTGAAAATACTTTTTTAATTCATTTCTCCTCTTACAAATGCAGTCTGAATATGCATATCACTTTTTTCAGCCTTTTGTGAGCTTTTGATTTGTCCTCAACTTAAGATGCAACTCAATTCATAGAGAAAACAGCTTTAATAGAGTATTCAATTTGCATTTGCAATTTTAAGGTTAATTTACAATATCTTTCATATCATATCAACATGAAAACAGATAACATTATCTTTCTCATTAGTGTGACAAAATGCATGACAGAAATAGCTTAAAGAAGGGAGAATGTATCTGGGCCCATGGTTCACAATGTGGTTACAGAAATCAGAGCGATGGGACCATGGGGTATTATTTATACCTGGAAGACAGGAAACAGAATGTGAGAGGACAGTATACAGCCAATCCCAGTAGTCCGCTTCCTCCCTCTATGTCCCATGTACCAAAATTTTTGTAACTTCCCAAAGTAATATCACAAAATAAGAATGAAATATTCAAAATTACCCTGTAGCAGAAAGTTCATATGCAAATCATTACATTCCGTCCATGGCTCCCCAAAGCTCATGGCTATCCATAATGCAAAAATACATTCAATGTATCTCTAAGAGTCCACAAAATCGTAGCAGTTATATTATTATTCAAAAGTGCATATTCAAAGTTTCTTTGGAGAATCAATGCAAACTCTTAGCTATGAGCCTCTGTAAAATCAAAAGCAAACAACATATGCCTAAGAAACAATAGTACAAAGAAAATATGCAATTTCCACACAAAAGAAACAGGAGAATAGCAAGGACAGATAAGACCAAAAACAGGCCAAGCCCAGCAGGGCAGACATGAAATAATGTAGTAGCTAGTCCAGCATCAGGTACATGTGAAGTCACGATATGCCTCCCACAGGTCCCAGGAAGCCTTGCCCCATGGCTTGCCTCTTGTAACCCATACTACCTCCCTCTTGAGTTGGCTTTTCTTGTGCCAGTGGCTGTCCTGAACAGACATTCCATGTACTTGGCATCCCCTCCATCCTGGGGTCACAATTACAACTTAGGTTTCACTCTCACAGCTCCATGTGTTGCCCTTTAAGAATCTGACTACAGGGATCCCGCTTCTGTTGCCCTGTCACACAGTGCTGAGTTTCTCCTATTTGGAAATCTTGGAGGAAGCCTCCATGATCCTATAATTCTTATATTCTAGATTCCTAAAAACCAGCAGCAGGTAGACAACTCCAAGGTCTTCGAGGCACTGCTTGGGCCCCTGTGGACCACAGCTCCAGATGCCTCTGAGTTTCTGGAGACCTGAGCCCAGAATATGGCTTCACTTGGTGGCTGTGTATGATCAGAGCATCCCTGTGGTTCTCTCTTCCCAAGTTAGGGACTCTTTAATAAAAGTATTTTGGGGCTGGAGGGATTGCTTAGCAGTTAAGGCACGTTTGAGAGATGGCTTAGTGCTTGAGGCACTTGCCTGTGAAGCCTAAGGATCCAGGTTCAATTCCCCAGAACCCATACAAGCCAGATGCACATGGCAGCACATGTGGAGTTCATCTCCAGTGGCTCGAGGCCTGTCAGGCCCATTCTTTCTCTCTCATAAATAAATAAATAAAAAGATATTTTTAAAAGGTACTGGCTAACAAAGTCTATCAACATCAGGTTCAATTTCCCAGCACCCAAGTAAAGCCAGATACATAAAGTGGAGCATGTATCTGGAGTTCATAGGCAAGCGATCCTGGTGCATACACACACACACTTTCTCTTTCTCTCTCTCCTTATAAATAAACAAATAAACATATATTTTTAAAGGGAGAGTAGAGGAGAAAGAGGAGTCAGTAGCAATGCATCCTGAAACAGGAGTAATAGAAACCATGCAAAGCATGCACAATACAAAATAAAAGCCACAATCTGAAAAGGACAGTAAATTTGAGTCAAGTTTTCTTGTTCTCCAAACTTCTTAACTTCCCACTTAAAATTCATTTACATTCCTTTAAACAAAGTAGGCCTTTAGTCTGCTGTTTATGCTAATAAAGGATATATCCTACAAGTCCAGCAGTCAGGGTAATGGTTAATTACATCATACTCTAATGGAAAGACTTATAACCACCTGGAAAATGTTCAAGGGAAAATAACAAGGTACAAGGATGAGCTAAGCAATACATATTTTTAAAGTATATTTATATCAGACAATGGGAGGAAATGTAACATAACACAACAATTGTGGCTTTATTATAGTACAACAGATGGTTGCATTTTCTTCTGCGTGCCTTTTAATATTTTCCCTGTTTCCTAAAATAAATGAAGAGTACCTTTTAAAAAAATATTTAATTTATTTATTTGCAAGCAGAGAGAGACAGACACAGAATGAGAGAGAATAGGTGTTCAGGGCCTCTAGCCACTGCAAATGAACTCTAGATGCATGCAATACATTGTGCATCTAACATTATATGGGTACTGGGGAACTGAACCCAGGTCATTAGGCTTTACAAGCAGGTGCCTTAAATGCTGAGCCAGCTCTCCATTCCCTGGAGGTCTTTTAATGAGCAACTAATGCAAAAAGTTACTCCAGGCAAATGGCCTGAGTTGGAATCTTCTCACAACTTGGTAATGACCTTTGCAGCAACACTGCATTTTTCTATTATTTCAGTTTTCTCATCCATAAATTCTTTCTGGAGTATAAGTAAGATAACCCTGAGACAACTCTTGGTGAGTGACATCCAGTCTGCCTGGATGTGGAGGAGCCAGGTATGCTCGGAAGTTAAGTCCAAGTACGATGGACAGAGGACAGGTTTAGATGACAAACTTGGCCCCTGTAACAGTTATCTTCTGGTTACCAGGACAAAGCACACCATCAGAAGCAGTTTATGAAAGGAAAGGGTTTATTGTGTCGTACAGTTTCCAGGGAAAGTTTTAATATGGCTGGGAAAGCATGGCAAAAGTAGATCGCAGGGCACTACATCTTGTTACATCAACTGGGAGGAAGCAGCAAGTGAGCTAAGCTATGAATATGAACTATTTCAGTTACTTTCTTGTTGCAGGGACAAACATACAAACAAAGCAGCTAATGGAAGAAAAGAGCTTATGTCATGCTCACAGAGTCCATGGGAAGCTTCGTCATTGCAAAGAAGCTGGCTCCTTTCCATAGAGCCATAGCAGAGAGATAACAGCCAGCAAACACGAACAGCCAGAGCTCAAACTGGCTGTCTATATACCTACAGTAAAGATCCACACCAATGGCACCTCTTCCAGCAGGGCTGCTGGAGACTCAATCTTAACCAAATATACCTTAGGCAATGGGGGACATAAATTCACTTTCAAGTTATCACAGAAACCAATAAGCCACAAGGTCTAGCCCCAGTGGCACATCTCTTCTATGAAAGGTCCTATCAGCTAGGGATTAAGTATGAGGCTTAATCACAAACACATGAGACTATAAGGGGCATTTCACATTCAAATCACCATAGCTGTATTGACAACTGCTCAGGGATTTAGTCCGTTAAGTTATTGGTTCCCTGTTACACAAATCTCAGTGTTCAACACAGCTGCTAGGAGAGGAAGGGAGAAAGGAGCAATTTTCAACTTTATTCTTCACTGCCTTTGTCTCCTGCCTCAATGCACTCTCGCTTTCATTTGTATTTTGTCTTAACTGCCAATTTTGGGCTTAATTTGTAGAACGCAAAGGAGCTGAAGTAAAACAAAGCTCAGCAGAATATAAAGAAAAAAGAAAAAAAGGGCATGAATGGCAGTCTCGACTCTAGCTCTAATCAGAGAAGCAGGTTGTCGTGGCACTGTAACACACATGACCTCCTAGGGAAGTGGACTAATGTTTCATTTACTGCTCCAATTTTCTCTCAGTAGGGATAATTTACCTGTGTGATGATTACATCCTGCCTCAGGGTCTCAGGAACTCTTGCCTACCATTGTATCTAGTATTTGGGAAATCTATTTGCATGCAGACCAAGTGTTGAAGATGACAGAGGAGGCAAGGCAATCTCATTTCCCCTCCAACACTGTTGCAGGCTTGGATTCAATCTATTAACGTCAATTGTAGATTCGTACAGGTAGTCTAATTAGAGATATTCAGATAGCAGGCACAGGTTCCACTTGCATTCTAGGTTAAAGGGAAAAAAAATCAATGTCCACACACAGGATAAAAACGAATCACTTATTTTGAAGTCACAAATTATAGCAATGCCAGGCCCAGAAGCCCAGTAGAGGGGCTGCAGGTCAATGCAAAATTACCACCTCATGGGAAAGAATGATGAAAAGGTACAGGTTTTCATTCATCATGAAATCCTGATTTACACCTCCAGGTTTCAAGCACAAAATGCAGACCAGCCCTGCCCATATGACACTGACAGTCCCTGTGAAGGAAGGGAGCCAGCTCAGAAACCACATTTTCACCAGATATCATCATCCATTTGATTGAGAAACTGAAAAACAACAGGATTCTTTAAATGAGCTCACCTACTCAGGGCTGAGAGTGGGTATTCCAGCAGCACAGCTGTGTCAAATTACCTATTAAGTAAAGTTCATTTGCAGCAGTCCTGACCCAGGCTCAGTGGCTTCAGGCCCTGGAAAGGTGAGGCTTCCAGCAGGAAACTCAGTTAGCAGAGCTTATCTTCCCTCTTGACTCCCAGCCACAGAATCAGAAAGAAGAAGCATACAATACAAGGGCACAGCGAAATAGCCAAATCTCCTCCAAGGCTCCCAAGTTCACCTTCCTCTGTATGGGATACAAAAGCAAGTGTGATCAAACCTAGCTCTGAAGTTGGAGAATTATCTAATAATTGTTAGGCTTTGTTTAAATAGAAAATTAATATTCATTAAATGATAACCACATGACAAGCACTCTATTAAATGCTTTCCTAGACTTTATTCATTCTGCAAATATTTAGTGCAGAGCCACTAAGCCAAAAAATAAAATTAAAAATCAGGATATGTGGACTAGGAAATATATCTGATATAAGGGAATCTGCAGGAACCTTTAAACCTTAATTCTGAAGCAATTTTTACCTTCTGCCTTTTTACTTCTCCCTAAAATTTAGGTGGCTATGAATTTACTGGTATCATCACCATCACTGTCCCTATTTTAGAGTTGAGATGGAGAACTAAAACAATTGAAGCAAATTTCCCAGCATATGTTCTTGGTAGACATTGAAATTAACAAAACACATAACTCAATTTGGACTACAAAACCTGTGATTTCTGCTTTCCAACACGACACATGTTATAGTTTAGAAGTGTAAACCTTATACAGGATTGCACTACAGACAGGCCAGATCAAAACAGAGACAATGGAATACTGGGTACTGTTATAAATTCTGAGGAAAAGAAAAAGCAGCTTTGAAAAATATAATGCTATGGAGATAGCTCAGTGGATAATGCCTTTGCTGCATGCATACTGTATACACACTAGACCACATAAATGCTAGGGGGGCATGACGACCCACCTATTTATCCTGGTGCATGGAACACAGAAACATCCAATCCCCAGGGTAAACTGACTAGTTAGAGTAACTGAATCAGGAAACACTGGGTTCAAGTGGAGAGGGATGGAGGAAGATATTCATTGTCCACCTCCGTCTTTTTTAAATTTTTTTTGTTTATTTTTATTTATTTATTTGAGAGCAACAGAGAGAGGAAGAGGAAGAGAGAGAGAGAATAGGCATGCCAGGGCTTCCAACCACTGCAAATGAACTATAGATAAATGCACCCCCTTGTGCATCTGGCTAATGTGGGTCCTGGGGAATCGATCCTAGAACCAGGGCTCTTAGGCTTCACAGGCAAGCACTTAACCACTAAGGCATCTCTCCAGCCCTCCACCTCCAGCTTACACACACAGACACACGCACACACACATACACCATCTTCATCATCATCATGAACACACACACACACACCATCATGAACACCTAAGTCACCCAAACTGGTGGACTCTATCTCTGAGGACATCTGGTGTTCTGCTTTAAAACCCAATTCATATGTCAGGTTGAAAATAATTAGTGGAATTCCACACGATGCAAAGCAGAAACTGAACACTGAGTTCCTGGTCATGTGAATGATCAAGAAGAAGCAACTCTTACTTTTGAAGAAAGTCCAAGGCTAAGAAGCTTGAGGGCATAGCATCTCCACCAAGCCATCCTGAGAGTGAATCCTGAATCTGATCCTGGATGGTCCTACACCTCTGCGTATGTTAATATCAGTGAACATTTGTACAAGGGTGGTGGTGAGAAATCCAATTTTTCAGGAATGTTAACAAATCCCATCATGCAAAATACCTGTGACAGGTATCTCAAGACATAGTGAGGATTTGACAATTAGGTGCTATGGGTTTTGTTGGGGTTCTTCCACCTCTGGGAATTGATGTGAAGCACAAGAGTACTTTCAGGGCATGCTCCAAGGAATCTTCTGCCTTCCCAGAAACAACGTGTTGCTCTCTCCTTGAGGCATACACACCCGCTTGCAAGTGAATAGTCATTCACTATACATTCCTGGAACCATCCATAAAAAGTAAATAAATAAATAAATAAATAAATAAATAAATAAATCCTCAGGAGTCCCTGAGAAGTTGTTCTTTACAGAGTGCAATTCCCTGACCCAAATCGGTCTTTGCCTTTGAATCAGTGTATGTTCCCAGTTATTTAGCAGATTGATTGCTGCCATGGCAACTGCACATCCCTCTGCACAGACACGGGCATAAGTCCTTGATACGATCCTGGCTTCGTCTCTCTGGTTACATTCACTACATGCCAAAAATTAGATAATATTGGGAAAATTAATTGCTTTCTGTGCTATAGGCACTGGGGCTGCACTGTGGTACAAAGAACAAATGAAGCCTGGTGTGTAAAGCAAGGACTATGCTTATCGCTCAGCCACTTGGAAGGAGAGAGAACTGGAGTCCCCAGCTGTGCTCTGGCCACACTGCTCACCTTTGCTTTCCACAGTTCCTGCCAAATTTCAGTGTGGGATGTACCCAGACATTGCAAATGTTACTTGGCAGTGAGTGTAGGTCTTTCAGGAAAGCTTTCCACTGGGGTAGGAAAGTACAGGCTTTCCCTGCCTCAGGAAGAGTTGCACAGAGGCTCTGAGCTCACCACTTACCAGCTGCGTCGCGTTGGGTGAGTACTTTAACCTTGGAAACCTCAGATACACAGCCACAGCATGGAATGAAGGGTAGTATCCACTCTCCACAGCTGCTGTGAAGATGGCTTGAAACCACAACCCTGCCGTGTGAATGGAGTATGGTAACCAACAGGTTCCTTCATCTTTCCCCTCATCTTCAGTTTCCCACAATTATACCATCCACCCCATTGGGCAATTTGATTAACCTCTGATTCCTTGTGTCTTTGAAATATTTCAGCTACGTTTGCATCTAACTACCACTCTAGTAAGTGTACTAGTTTGACTACATGATACAGGTCAGTGTTTTGGGATGGTTTCAGTCCAAGTAGACAGGCTGCAAGAGAGCTGTGCTCTGTCCTTCTCTCTCACCTTGGTCTTTACAACAATCCTCAACAATCCTTCAGGCCAAATTTCTCTAAAATTACAATGCTTATCATAAATAAAGGCTGCCAACTAGTATATGAGTATAGAAATGGAGCCTACCCCTAGAGAGCCCCTTAGCCTACCTATACAACAAGCAGCCTGTTCACTGTGGTCCTGGTTTGCTGAGGAAGACACAATAGTAGCAGTTATGCTATATATGGATCTGGGGATGAAGCACTTACAGAAATTCTCTTAAACCATATGTTGTTTTTATGTTTTAGCTACTCTGATTGTATATATAATTTTCATAAATACAAAATAAATAGTTTTCCTGTATTTCTCTGTAAGATGTATACTCAAAGACAAAGCTAGGAATCTTCCCATCCATCAGTGTCAATGGCATAGGACTTTATCCACAACAAAGCGAACTTGACATTCTGGGAATTAATAGTTGATATTTATAATGCAAATACACTCATTTAAGGTGTGTTCTACTATCAAAGGTGTGAAGAAGATGGCATAATCAAACATCAGAATAAAAATACTACCACACCATAAACCAATACCAACTTTAGCAGCTTAATTTTAGGATCCCAGAATTGAAGGTCAATTACTTGGGATAAAACAATTCATACAGGGTTGGAGAAATGATTTGTGGTTAAGGCACCTGCCTGTGAAGCCAAAGACTCAGTTTTGATTCCCCAGGACCCACATAAGCCAGATGCAGAAGGTTGTGCAGCTTCTGGAGTTTGTTTGCAGTGGCTGGAGGCCCTGGCATGCCCATTCTCTCCCCCCACTCCCCTTGCAAATAAACAAATATAAAAATAAAATATTCAAAACAATTCATACACAGCAATAAGTTGGCCACTAGGTCTAGGCAGAGGTTCTTGATGAACTGGAAGAACACTATGGCTTTAAATTGGGAGATTTGGCTTCTAGGTTCTAAGTCTTTCCAACTCCCAGTTTCTTCCTTAAAAATAACAATATTTGCATCCATTGCAGGTGTAGAGGGTGATGGCTAGAAGCACCAACTCTGCGTTGTAAGAATATCTGATTGTACTCCTAATCCATTCAGTTAGAACTGAGTGAAGATGACTAAATGATGCACTTATCTAAGGCCTGCTTTCCTCTTCTGAAGAAGGGAAGGGATCATTGGCCTCCCTCCACAGTAGTCTTAGAATACAGCAAAGGATGAAAAGAGTAGAAAAAGCCTAGCTTTTGTATTTTTAAGAACACAATGAAAATGTATATAGTCATGAAAACTCCAGTCTTCCAGACTTCTTTTGAAAAATTCAAACTTCTCTGGAATCACTATATTGGGCAGGCACTGATTATGACATGGAAGAAGTCATTTAATTCTGTCCTTTCATTGAAATTATTTCATTGTTAGTGAGGCAGCAAGGAGATGGTGAAGCCCAGCAGATTGGTAGCCTCCTCTGGTTCTGAAGCAATGTGTGATGGATCATGTGGACAGTGGCCATGTTTTGCCCCAGGCCCTGCAAGCGGGTGGTGACTAACTACTGCCAAGGATGGCTGAGAGAGGAAGCAGAGAGAAAGGATTTTTTTTTTTTTTAAATGAAACAGCATTACAGGACAGTGCTAGGGTAAAAACATCAATGGACAGGCTGGCCTAGCCTGCCATGGGAGCAGCAGAGTTTTGCTTGAGCACAGAGGTCATGTCTGGGAGCACCACAGGAGTTAAAGCAATAAATAAAATCATAATTGCTATAGACAACCCACCTACATCAGATGCTGGTCATGCTTTTTATGTTTTGTTTCTTCAAAGATACACCCACTCACCTTTTGGCAGTGTTATCTTCAAACAACAAGATGTTACTTCTAAGCTGTAAGACCTCAGGCGCTGTCTGTCCTCACCCACACCCGACTGCCTACCATCTTCAGCACCAAACACATCCCCAAGGACAAAAAGTGGCCCTTTAGTTCCTGAGTCATTTAAACAACAGCAAAAAAAAGTTAAAGTTCCATTCCCAAAATAAAACAGAAACATGGCCACTAGCATGAAATATTTATAGCTGTGAGACCAAAAAAAAAAAAAAAAAAAAAAGCCTCACTTGATCTGGTCAGTGGAGGATCAGACCTGTATGGAAGAATGTTGCTCTAAAATGGTACTCTCCTTTGGAATCCCTACTACACCTGTCAATCAAGCTAGACTCAGCATAGTCTTCAATTGCTCCTGTGCTTTACCATTATTCCCCAACACAGTCCCACCTCTGCCTGGTCCAACACAGCTTCCAAATCAGTGCTCTTCCAGGTGTTGGACAATCCTCTACTGTTTAGGCTCTCCTCTCTCTGCTGACCATTACAGAGGTATTGTCCTGGCTTTCTTCCACTCAATATTCTGCCCTTTCTCAGTGCTTCTCACACCATGATGCCGTGACCTTGAAGAGCCTCAAAACCAAACTCTTCCCTGCATTGCTAGTTTTGTTCATTGTCCAACCCCCACCCAGCTCCTCCATCCTGAAACATGTGACACACATGTGCACTTTCATGCTGTGGTTCATGCTTCTCCCTCCACATAAAGTGACATCTGTCCTAACAACATTCCTACCCAGCCTTCCACCCTTGGCTGAACTATTCTTCTCTTTCCTTCCCTTCATCATGCCTTCATGACCATGCTCAAATTAGAGCACCCCATGCTGCTCTTGTTCCTTACACACACTTTCATTATGGCACATTTGACCCTGCACAGGGACTGCCTATATGTTCATCTCTTTGTCCGCTGCTATCCCATGACCTTACATGTGATGTTGATGTAGATGCAGCTGCAAGAGACACTCAAGAAAACAGACTGCATCTAGTCCTTGAACTAGGAGGCATGGCCCACAGGCTCATAAACAACATTAGGTTTTGGGCCGGAGGCAGGAGACAGAATTGAGTGAAGGGATAGCCTGGGCTTTATTGGAAAGCTTTCAGGACTGGCTACTGTAAATAATCCCAGTGGATTTTGAGTTACAGTGTAGTGTCAGTTGACTAGTACCTGACCCTGGGATGATTAAGGCAGAGAAATAGCAACTCCTGGGGTGCTTAGGCCCAGTACAGGAGGCATAGCTCTGATCGGTTACTGTGTGTTTGTATGCCTCAAAGAGGATTGGCCTTGTGCTATTGCTATAAATATCTCTAAAATGAGCAAGTCAAATCCCAAGAGAGAAAGTCTATCCTTAATTAGGCAGGTTTTTGGAGGTCAGTACATTAATATATAGGAACACATACACATGCCAACCCTCGTATTAAGCCTTCTGTTAAAACTTGGGCTCCAGTATGTTCTAGATCCTCTTAATGGCAGGACTGATATTCCACTCATGTGCTGCTATGCACCAGTTGTTCCTTTGCTATGCTTGTTTCTTCTTGGTTTGCTTATTTTCTGGAACAAGAAACTAGGCTCATAGAAGTTAATTTATCTGCCCAAGTGGCACAGGTGGTAAGGAACAGAGCCAGAATGGGAAGTGTCATCTGCCCATGCTTAAGCCTGTACTGTCCTTCACACTCCCTCTTTGCAATTTTAGATTCAAATTCATCATACAGTACCTGGCATCTAGTAGGCATTCATTAAATGCTTGCCTAATAAACTAAAGCCCAAATAGCAGTTACAGAAGATATTTTAAGCTTTTCCCATAGCTGATTTATTCTATGAAACTGAAGACAGGAACCCATAACCTGCACCAAAATGTCATAGGATGAATAAATATGATATGTTCCTTATAATAGTTATCTCTTATGGAATGAGTCCCATATAAGAAGCTTTCTGATCATTATTCCATTCCATTTTCCCATAGCTCTTGCAGAAAAAAAATATTAAATTTCCCCCATTTCAGGCTTAAAAAGAATGGATATTCACTTCCCATAGATGGTAAATGATGAAGCAAAGATCCGGATAGTTTGCAATTTCCAAAGTATTTTGCACTATATCACACAACTGTTTGCCTTTCCCATGACCATGTAGTAGCATTTGCAAGAATACAAATATAGTGCAGGAAACAAAACTTCATCCTACCCGGAGGTCTCTGAGACTAAAAGGTACTGACATCACTGTTAAGTAGCCTTTTGGTAATGGATTATTGTGGCTTCTATTTTCTGGCCCAATGGAAGGTTTGGTCATGGGCTCAGGACCCACCTCCTGCTGGAATCATTAGTGCTTCCTCTCCACAAATAAGAACTGGTATATTGTGTTAAATTGACTGACACAAACAACCATGCTTTGTCCAGAAATAGAAAATGCAATTTTCTTTAGCAAAATAGAACATAGGAAATGGTAGAGGTTAAAATGTCATGCACAGAACAAAGGTTTGGCAGAGGAGAAAGGTTAAAATCAATCACCCTACAGGGAAGGGGGGGGATATCTACAGTATTCTATAGTAATTATCCACACAAAGTCACACTAGAGAATTGGGAATCATTTCTACTCCAAAACATTTTATTTTAAAAAGAAAGAAAGAAAAATTTCAACCCCATAATGTTCGTGTTTTACTTCTCATGAATCATTTGTAAAGATCATACATATATTACTGAAAATAAATAAAAGGAACCATTTCAACAGTCTTACCTCTAGTGGTAGGAAATGACCTTTACATATAAAAATGAGGTAGGAAGAAACCAAAACTGCTTTCTCAAAGGATACTATACTGCATATTACAGCAGTGACTTGTGTGAAATAAAAATTACAGGAGGTTGTTTCTTGGGACTAAGCTCTGGTAGTGGGCCCCAGCAGGCTAGGAAATCAAAATGGAGGACCTCATTCAAAGTTCCACATGACCAATCCACAGCTAAGCTCTTTATCCCACCTTCCAAGAAATCAGGATTAAGACCATAACAGCCAAGTTTCTGGGTTTTAATTGGCATGATAATGAAGTTCCCTCTGCCTTTATTCTCACACACAAAAAGGTAACCAGGAGAGTAAGGTGATGTTCACTAATCAGTACTTTTTCCACTGTTCTGTCTCTAGGTCCCTGGCTTGCAAGGCAAATAACTTTGAAAACACAAAATTGCTTTTTGTTTCAAGTTTTTTGTCTGTTTTTAGTTCTCTGTTTCTGCTTTCTTCAGCTCTTTTTGCCTATAAAGCCTCCTGTACTCAGCACATTGGGACACACATCCTCCTTTAAAAAAACGAAGAATAGGCTTGACTCTAGAATCAAAAATAACCAAATGAGATCTTTATACTATTGTCATTTTATGCTTTGAAATGTATACATTAAAAAAGTAGAATGTGATAAAACTTGAAGATTATCAGTCAAATTTTTGTTAATAATCTCATCTTTAAGAAAAAAAGAAAACACTCATGACTTCAAGTTCACAAAGCTCACATCCTGCTATGATAGCACTCCCTGGCATTAATTTTGTCTTCTCCATTACAAGGTCTTCCAATTGTTCTCCATGATTATAAATTCTTCTAGGCCTTACAACTGCTGTATGCTATCCCTACCCTAATTGTCATATATCCTCTTGGATCAAGAGGAAGGTTTTGTACAGAATCATTTTTAAAAGACAGAAAATTACTGGCTTTTATGATCCAGTGTTAAGCTCAAAAGTTAAAGAATAATATTTAAGAAACACAAGTGGTCACAAAGGCAGTCAAGGAAAGAACACATGAATACTGGTAAGCCTCCGAGGAGAAAACCTACATTCTGCCTTGCTGGTCAAGTCTGGGGAAAGACCAGATGGTTTTATAGAGATTATGACTTGCTTCTTGTCCTGTTAAAGGCAGGAAACAAGAAAGAACTTATGAGAATTGAAGGGAAGCTTTTTATATTTATTTATTCAGATAATATAAGATGACAAATAGAAATATTAGGTCAGAAAGGTGAAATTGAAGAGAATTAACTGAATGCCAAAAGAGTGTTATTAGCTCCAGAAGATAGAGGATGGCTAAAACATAGATCGGACAAAAACATAGCCTCCAAAAAATGTATGTTCTTACACAAAGGCAGCATGATGAGGCATGTGGTCTGTGACACACACACACACACACACACACACACGCATGCATGCACACACTGCTTAAAATGGCCATCTACATGGACAAAAAACTGGGTTACAGAAACATTTGGAGGTCTGAATAGAGACAGTGATCCTTAGGATGTCTATGACCCTCAATTCAAAACAACTTCTTGATTTTATTTGCAGTCACTTGTTCCTACTTGCTTTAATCTACCAATCCAAAGCCTCCCATTGGCTTTAAGAAAAAATGGCTTTAGGGAAGAGTCCTCCATCTTCTCATTCAGCTGGCTCTTCGAAGTTACCTTCTTTGCCTGAACATCCATCTGGCTGTTCAGCAAGCAGCCTAGCCTAGGTCCAATGACAAAATTTGTGAAAGGTCAAGAACACACACACACACACACACACACACGTATGTGTGTGTGTGTGTGTGTGTGTGTAATCTTTGTTTTGAGCTGGAAGCAGAAGGATTGAGAAAAGAAATTAAACTGGCTCATGGTGTCATTCAGTCAAATAGTCAGTGCGGTTAGTAACAGTGATTCTCCCCACCTCCTTGCAGTGGGGGGGGGGGGGTTGGAAAGTCACTTTTGTTAAATACAAAATTTGGTTCTTGTCACCTCTAGCTCTTGTTCCAAATTTGTTTTTCATCTTAGGCAAATCATATGACATCTTCTGGGTGTTAGCTGTCCCCAGGAATCTGTATTCCTTGCTGAGTAAACATGAGAGTAAATGAAAGGTGAAGACTGTGAGGGACCAGGACAGCTTGGGCTAATCAGTATTACTGTGTCTTAGATAACAAAACAATGAACATACTTTATAGGTTTACTAGGAAGAGAGAAGTGTACCATGGGGTAATACGAATAGAAAATCAAAGTTTGCTTTTGGAGGGAAAGTACAGTGAAGATGAGGATGAGACCATGAATACACTGTTGTTGTTGTTGTTTTTCTCTTTTGCAACCTTAAAGTGCTATCTGAGAAATGCAGGGATGTGGCCATGTTCCTATCCCTAAGTCTCCTTCGTTCTATATCCCTTTCATGAACTAAATCATATGTGAAATCAGAATTCAGAGTGCAAGATTTTTAGTTGTCTGCTTAGAACATTTGCAAGAACCATCTTCTCTCACAACTATTAATGCATGAGTTAAATAAACTCAACATTCCACTAAGAAAATGCTCTGCAAACTCCCTACTACTTGGGCTGCAATCTGACTTCTGGTTAATAAAAGCAAACTTAAGGAAGGCCAAAGGAGGCACTTAGACCAGTCTCTCCATTCTGAGGACCCAGAATTGTTCTGGTTTCTTATTAGTTGATTCTCTCCTTCACCCCTAGCACTTACCTCTTTGGTCAGCTATTAAAAAGAATGAAGAAAAACATTTCCCAGCAAGAAACCCCTGCAGCTGACAGAAATGAGAAGGAAAACCTCTCACAGATCAATCCTAACTCACATACATATAAAGGCAGGCTTACAAACCCTTGAATAAAGAGAAAAAAATCTATTTTGAGTTTTTTATTTTTTCAATAAAAAATTCCAACATCTCTGTGCTTTGTTATCAGAGCCTTCAGGGCCTCTCTGGCCTCTCTTTTATTATTATTATTATTATTATTATTATTATTATTATTATCAGAAGTGTTTTTTTTTTTTTAATTTGCAGATAGCTATTCTGTGATTAGCTGGAATATTCTTGCTTGTTTTAAAACCTGAGGTCACACTATAGTATTCTACTCTGGCCCTGGAGGCAACCTGTAAAAAACAAATCCTTTTACTGCTTTTGGTCCAGGAGTTTAAGATCCTACCTGAATAGAGTTGCAGTTATTTGAAAAGTCTTCTGTTTCCCTGGAGCCCCAGAGCTGTGCTGGAGAGCGTCCTGGGATCTGTCACTCAGCATACAGCTTGCTCTTGAAAGCATGCATGCCTCACTTAGAAATGGCTTTACTCCTAGTCCTGCTCAAAATGGGATGACAAATGCCTGTGTGGCCAGGGGAAGCATTCACTTCCTTCTATGTGTTTATTCATGCACAGGCTGTACTGTTACCTAAGGAGGGTGCATACAGCAAAAACTGCACCCACATGCCAAAGGATGAATGAGGCAGCGGGGGGGGGGGGGGCAAGCCAATGCGCAAAAATGTAGAAGACGGGTTGAGGGGATAGCGTTAGGAGGGCTGGTTCTCACAAAAGGGTACGTTCTCAAGAAAGGAAGATTAATGACCTGGAAATGCCTCCCTTCTGGCCACATGAAATATAGGGTTTAGGAGAAGATCAATTTTCACTGCAGAACAATTTGAGGAAAGAGCATCCTGAGGAAGATGAAGGTTTAAATTCTGGCTGAGTAGCATTTTGACAATAGATTGAAGAATGGCGCTCGGTTCACAATGGGGAATCTCAGACAAGAGTTAATACTTCATGTAACAGAAGTAAGAAGTTGTAAGGTAACCAGGGAATTTGGGCTTTAGAGAGGATGGCCAATTTTACAGGAATAGACTGGTAAAGCTTATTGGAAGTGACTAGCTTTAACAAGCCTAGCTTTTCACAATTAGCTAAACTCCCCAAAAGTGAAGAGAAAAAAAGCAGGAACTGCATGTGGTTGGCAAGTGAACAGTGGTAGGGGTAGCAAAAAATGTCTTGCATGTGACCTCATTTTTAGAGAAAAAAAAATGCCTAGCTGGAGTTAGGGACACTTTTTCTTATGATGAAATTATAATGAAACTTTTATCTCTTGAAACTCAGTCTGATTTAGTACAATGGTGAATAATCGGAGAATCAGAAAACTTATATTCTATCCCAGACCCTATTTATCCTTGAAGAAGAACATTTGCCCTATTTCTTTACCTCTTAGTTCCTACTCTCATCTTTTGACAAGTCTTAAGGACCGCTTGCTACAGTTACATTTAATGGACACTTCCAGCCTAAACATAGTTCCTTTTCATCCCTTGGTATTCCTACTTTTCCTCTGCTGAGCCATTCTCTGGCACCAAATTCTTTAGATTCAGGATAGGTAACTTAACAGTGTGGGAACATATTTTTGTCAAGTAGATAGTTGGATAAAATGCCTTCCAGCTTCTGTGTCCTTTTTTCTTCCTTTTTAGTACGTGTATATGGCATAGTGTGTGATGATAAATGACAGCTGTCCTCTTCTCTTTGCTCATTCACCTCTTTCTTTGAGGTGGAGTCTCTCACTAACACAGAGCTGCTCCAAACACTGTTAGCAAGTCCCAGCAATGCTCTGTTCTTCACCACCTGTGTGGCCAGACCCAGCTGTTTACGTGGGTGCCGGCGTATTGCACTCAGGTGATCTTAGGCTTTCTTGGGCTCTCATGATTCCATAGCAACTATTCTTTCCCACCGAGTCTTCTCCACAACCCTACTTTTTAAAAAATCATGTGTGTTGTGTATTCATGGGTGAGTGCAGGTGCACATGTGCCATGGTCGTGTGTGGAGTTCAGAAGATATCATGTGTCAGTCTTCACTTTCCACCTTGTTTGAGGCAAGGTCTCTTGTTGTTTCCTGCTATGTACATCAGAATATCTGGCCCTCAAGCTTCCAGGGAGTCTCCTGTCTCTGCTTCTCCTCTTGCCATAAGAGCACTGGTATTACAGACACATGCTACCACATCTGCCTTTCTGTGTGTCCTGGGTATCTGAACTCAATACATCAAGCAATTTATTCATAGAATGACCTCCCCAGTCCAAAGTTGAGATTCTGTTGCAGCCTCCCGAGTGCTGGGAGAACAGATGTGTACTACTATGTCCAGAATATATATTCACCTTTCCAAATTGCAAGTTGAGACTTCAAAATATAAAATTAAATGATCTTCTCATCGTCACTTTTCTGATTTAAGAATCAAGTATCCTACATTCAGGGACAAGATGCTGGAATCTATTATATAGAAAGGATAAATGACAACATTGCCCCTGCTCCCTTTTCAAGGTCCGAGAAATAAGGTATCAGCCTTTTTATGTTCTGGATACCCAAACATTAGATAAGTAATACAATCTGCTTAATATGTAGGTATGAACTCACAGACCTAGAATACACAGATGGACTGAGCATAATGGCTTCACTGTCACCATTATCTCATTCTCTTTAAAATACAGTCTAACTTTAGTGCTATAATGTAACAAAAGCCATCTTCAATATGAGCAAATCAAATTGTTTTTTTTAAGCAGTGTGTGCTCATGATACCTAGTGATAATTATACATATCTATTTATACAAACACGTAAAAATGGCACTGCCGTGTCTGTGTCAATCCATTTGTCATGACTTGGTACAGAAGTCCTTGTACTCACTCTATACACCATATACAAACAGTCCTTCCTGATTACAACAAAAGTAGAATAAAGTCAAAGAAGCAGAAAGAAGATTTTCTTGATCAATTAAAATGCAAACTTGCAATGGCATGAGATGAGAATTTGGTATATTTCCTGTTGGGGACTATTTTTAAATACTTAGTTTTATATAGTTTTGTAAAGAATATATGTATCATCTTCCCTGAAAATACTAATATAAACCATAAAGGTATTTGAGAATACGTTGTCACCTCAAAAATGCATTTTACAAAGAGCATTCATGTGGTTTTAAATAGAAATCTCTAAATATCTTATTCACAGTTTACAGTGGTAATGTACCTTTTAAATAAACAAGACTAAATAAAATACTCAAAAATTAATGCTATTTAAAATTTTCATTAAACTGATATAAATATCACCCATTGTTCTTCCTTATCACCATCTAAATTACCAAGTTCAAAGGCCACAACAGCCTTCAGAGGTGTCCCCAGTGACAGCAGAGCTCAGGTGCCAATGTGATGCAAGCACCTGTTCCCGATATAGCTACCCTTCACATACTCTAGGGGATCCCTTCCCAGCTCTCTCTGGGAAATACAATGGGAAGAAGCAGTCAAACACTTAACCTTTCCTAGTAAGAGGTTGCTTGACTCATGTAAACATTAAGGTTAATGCTACGGGAAGGGTCCTTGTCTCATTCCCCCCTCTGTATGTAGGGTCTCTTAGGCACTTGGGCAAAGCTCTGTAGTGTTTAATGATGGTTGAATAAGGGCCACAGAGAAATTACCAATTAGCAATACTCTTAATTATAAGTATCAGAAACTAATACAGTAGCTTTAGCACATAAATATCTATTGTTCTTGTCTATCAAGTAGACACAGTGGCACACATCTTTAATTTCAGCAGAGGTACCAAGATCACTTTAAATTCAAGACCAGTCTGATACTACATAGTGAATTCCAGCTTAGCTTGGGCCAAAGTGAGACTCTACCTCAAAAAAGAAAAATAGTCCCAGACCAGGGTTATATAGCAAGACATCTCAAAAAAAGAAAAAGAAAAAGAAAAACCCACCAAAACTATGTACAGTGTAATAAACAAAACTAAAACTTGAAAAAATAAGCCCAGAAGAAGACCACTGTTGATATTTTTTTAATGGCTCAGCAACATCAGGGTTGATGTCTCTAAAATTCTCTCAGGATTCCTTCTTTAGTATCAAGATGGCTATTTTAGCTCAAATCAGAAACATATGTTCAAAGTAAGAATAGACCATGAAGAGTCCTCAGCAGAATTCCAGTTACATCTCATGATGGGTTCCTCTAGCTACAAGGGAGCCTGACAAATTGCTTATCTTTACTACAGTTAGGTATAAAATCCAGATTCAGTTAGCAAGGAAGAAAGGAGAAAATATTGTATAGAAAATTAGCCATGTTTGTTTCAAGAAATGTTTTCCTCCAATCTCCTTTAAGTCTAAATGATGAGAAGTATAAAGTGGAAAGAGGGCAAGAAAATAATTTTTTTAAAAGGGCATTATTCCCAGGCAAAGTTCTTTAGCCATAATAAGTTAATAATAGCTGCTACTGATAACGGGAATTGGCGAATTGGAGACAGTGGGAGGTCTAAGAGAGGGACTCATTGAGAAACATGAGAATGTGTAGATCTATAGTTAAACATCCATCCAATAACTTCTCATTGTAATATAGGATAGAAACAAAGTCAGTTTGTCAAAGATGGTAGAATTATAAATGGTATTCTTTGGTTTATTAAGTAACTCAGACACTCTAGAGAGTGGAAATTTGAAGTGAAACCATCTAGTTTCCTTTTCATTATATGTAGGCTATGCTTGGAATTCACAGTAGTAAGGAGCTGCATGTAAAGTAGCTCAACTTTTAAGTTCATCTACTTAATAGTGAAGTGTTTCACAATTTGAATTAGCTTTCAACTCTCAGTGTCATAGACCCACACTTTCTGTTGTTGTTATCAAGAGAACAGGATTATCTTGTCTCTCTTTGGACACAATGGTACCTTAAATAATTATCAATAAGGTTAGACAACTGTTCTTTAGCAAACCAATCTGGCTTTAAGTTCATCTTTACTTAGCACAGTCTCCCCACATTCCATCCACCCCTCCTTCAAACTAGTCTCCTTCTCAAGTCACTCCCCTGTCTTGAATATCTTTCATCCTATTGTTCCTGTAATGACATGATTCTTCAGATCTGCTCTGATGAGCCATTGCTACTACAACCAATCTTGGTGCCAACACAAACTTATTACTAGAAAATTTCTTTATTTTGGTTCTTTGTACTGACCTTAGAAATTGTTTTGAGATCCTCACTGATCAAATGTAAGTTCTTTCCACAATGTATCTGCCAGACAACTTTTCTATAATTTTATCCAAATCATTAGGAAAAAAAGGCAGTGCTAATATGAGAGAGAGCATTCTCTTCTGGATAGTAAGCCATTGATAAATATTTGGGTGAATCTGATACCAACTATCAACTATCAGAGTACTTAAAAGATACCATTCCATATCCCTCTATTTTGTGTCAAATTCCCAGTACTTTCCATATCTCAACCAAATAACTTAGAGCCATCATAAGCTATTTAATGGTCATGCTCTCCATTCAATTACAAGGGTACATTATGGATATCTGGCACTCCTTTAAAATTCAGTGGGAATGCAGAGAAAAATCAACTCCTACCAAATCAGACAGCCAGAGCCTCAGAGGCCCCCAACACCTCAGCACTGAAGCAGACCAAAAATGAACCCAACATGGCTCAGGGAAATCTTGCGGAAGAGGGGGCGGAAAGAATGTCAGAGTTACATGTTGGGTCATGATTTTCAGAGACATTTATCATACTAATAACTGGGGGCTAACTCCACAATGCACGACCCATTTTCAATAACAAGGAGGGTCTAATGGGAGAGGGTAGATCACAGATGAGCCTAAATAATGGTACCAAAATGCCTGTATTTACTGAAAAGAAAACTAATAAATTAAATTTTAAAAAAAAGTAAAAAAAAAAATTCAGTGGGAAAATGAAGGTAGGACATTAACAATGCTGTTACTAAATACCAAACTCTGGCCTCAGAGATTCATACAGAATATCTCCTTCATTTTTCTAGACACCTTTTGAGGTCTTCCCACAACACATATAGTTTTACATATTGAAAGCTAAAGTAGATCATATTTAATGAGTGTTTTCTGGCAAAAATAATAGATTCTTACACAAGTTCTTAAAGTTGCTAATGAATAGGGTGTCTAACAACTGCTCAGAGTGTGTATGGACTCCATATGGTCATGGTTCCCTTCTCTAAGATGTCTACTGTGCAGAAGGGGTCCTCAGGCTACACACACTGTCAATCTTTCTACAAATTCAGGAGTTTTCATGTTTCCTAGAATAAATCACAGAACTCAGGAAAATACTGAAAGGAGAGACCAAACAATGAAAGCAGTCCTAAGAGGGAAATTTATAGCTTTAAGTGCCTATATTAAGAAATTAGAAATGTTGCAAGTAAAGAAATTAGAAGCATCACAAGTAAATAACTTAATGCTTCATCTTAAAACCTTGGAAAATGAAGAATAAGGAAGACAAAAAAATCAGTAGATGGGAAGAAATAATAAAAATTAAGGCAGAAATTAATAAAATAGAATAAAAAAAATCCAAAGAATCAATGAAACAAAGAGCTGGTTCTTTCAAATGATAAACTCTTAGCAAATCCTACCAAAAGAAAGAGAGAAGAGGCAAAAATTAGAGATGAAAAAGGCATGATTACAACAGATACCAATCAAATTCAGAAAGTCATAGAGACATACTTTAAGAACATATACTCTACTAAGTTTGAAAATCTGAAAGAAATGGATGATTTTCTTGGTTCATATGACATACCAAAATTAAATCAAGATGAGATTAAAATTAAATAGATCTATGACAAGTACAGAGATCCAAGCAGTTATTTTAAAAAATTCCAGGCCCAGATGGATTCACTGGTGAATTTTACCAGACCTTCATGGAAGAACTAACAACAATGAATCTCAAACTTTTTCATACAATAGAAAAGGAAGGAATCCTGCCAAACTCCTTTTACAAAGCCAACATCACCCTGATACCAAAACCAGACAAATACAGAACAAAGAAGAAAACTATAGACCAATCTCCCTCATGAACATAGATGCAAAAATTCTTAACAAAATTTTTGGCAAACAGAATATAGGAATATATCAGACAGATCATTCACCCCAACCAAGTATGCAAATTGGCAAATGTAATACATTATATTAATGAACTGAAGGACAAAAATGACATTATCATCTTATTAGATGCAGAAAAAGCATTTAACAAAATCCAACAACATTCATTATAAAACTCCTACAGAAACTGGGAATAGAAGGAACATATCTCAACATAATAAAAGCTATTTATGGCAAACCTGCAGCCAATATAATACTACATGGGGAAAAACTTGAAGCTTTTCCACTAAAATCAGGAATAAGAGAAGGGTGGCCACTGTCCCCTAGTTTATTTAATATAGTACTAGAAGTCTTAGCCATAGCAATAAGGCAAGAGACACACATAAAAGGGATACAAATTGGAAAGGAAAAGATCAAATTATCATTATTTATAGATGATATGATTCTATACATAAAGGACACTAAAAACTCTACTAGCAAACTGTTAGCAATGGTAAACACAGCAATGCAGCAGGATACAAAATAAACAATCAGAAATCAGTAGCTTTCCTATATGCTAATAACAAACACACAGAAGATGAAATCACAGAACCACTTCCATTCACAATTGCATCAAAAAAAGTACCTTGGAATAAACATAACCAAAGAAGTGAAGGATCTCTACAAAGAAAACATTAAAATGCTCAAAACAGAAATTGCAAAAGACAGTAGGAAATGGAAAGACATCCCGTGTTCTTGGATTGGAAGAATCAATATTGTGAAAATGGCAATCTTACCAAAAGCAACCTACACATTTAATACAATTCCCATCAAAATTCCAATGGCATTCTTTATGGAAATAGGAAAATCAATCCTAAAATTCATTTGGAAACACAAGAAAGCTCAAATATCTAAAAAAAAAAAAAAAATTGAGTAACAACTTGATTTTAACCTATATTACAGAGCCAAAGTAACAAAACCAGCATGGTACTAGCATAAAAACAGACATGTAGATTAATGGAACAGAATAGAAGAACCAGATATAAATCCAGGTAGCTACAGCCACCTGATCTTCAACAAAATAGCCAAAAATACTCATTGGAGAAAAGACAATAGTACTTGGAAAACTGAAGATGTATCTGTAGAAGAATGAAAATAGGTCCTTATCTCTCTTCATTCATAAGAATTAAGTCCAAAAGGACCAAAGACTTTAATATCAGACCCAAAACTCTGAAACTGCTAGAGGAAAAAGTAGGGGAAACCCTTCAACATGTTGTTATTGGAAAAGACTTTCTGAATATAACACCAGTTGCTCAGAAAATAAAACCACTGATCGACCACTGGGGCCTCATAAAATTACAAAGCTTTTGTACAGCAAAGGACACTGTGAATAGAGCAAAGAGGAAACCTGCAGTATGAGAGAAAATCTTTGCCATCAATACATCTGACAGAGGATTAATATATAGGATACACAAAGAAATAAAAAAACTAGGCAATAAGAAATCAAACAACCAAATTAAAAAATATGCTATGGATCTAAATAATGAGTTCTCAAAAGAGGTTCCTGAGACAGCTAAAAATAAATTTTCCATATGACCCAGCTATACCACTCCTAGGCATATATCCTAAGGACTTGTCTCAGTACCATAGAGATACTTACTCAACCATATTTATTTCTGCTCCATTCACAGTAGCTAGGAAATGGAACCAGCCTAGATGTCCCTCAACTGATGAGTAGATAATAAAAATGTGTCACATTTATACAATGCAGCTCTATTCAGTGGTAAAGAAAAATGAAATTTGTAGTAAAATGGATGGATCTGGACAGGATTATAATTATTGAAGTAACCCAGCTCCAGAAAGCCAAACATCACATGTTCTCTCTTATATGTGGATCCTAGCTACAACTGATTGTACTTCTATGGGATTTGGAATAAAACTCAGTAACAGAGGCCAGTAATCTGGAAAGGGGACATAAAGAGAATAGAAAAGAAGGAAGGAGCCCTTAAGGGAATAGTATTGTATACATGTAAGTAGAACAGTTTAATATGGGGTGCAAAGATCTAAGTGAGGTCAGGGGAAGATATTGAGGAAAGGAAAGGTGGAGTGAAAGATAATCAAAATCTAAGAGGGTATGAATAAGTCATATGAAAACCTATTTTTTTTGGACAATGGCACACCCAAAAAGCCATAGATTATAACTAGAAAATTTTCAGTCTCAGGGATGGGATACCTTCAAGTGAGTTGTTGTCCAGGAAGGTCTCCGATACTCTCAAACATTATAGGACATTGCAGAGGCTCTTACAAATAGATGTAAGACCCTATTCTTGAAGACTCCACATACTTGTTCTGCAAGTTCACTGAGAAATCCTGCTTGAGCTGAGCTGAAAACCTCCTCTGTGTTGGCCAGCTGACAGAAAGTTGGGGAAGGCTACATTGCATTCAGTTCCATGGGAGAGAGAAAAATCACCAGTGGAGATACTCAGCAGTGGACACTGCAAGCCTTAAATTTGGCCAGCCAGGCCAAATAAGCCAACCGGTACAATAGTGGCATGTCTGTTATGGGGGAACCTAACTGCACTCTAGTTGGGCTGGAGACCCGCTCCATGGGAGGGGATACATGCCTGATACTGAAAAGTTATTACAGGGGAGGTCATGGACCCTAGGGGTGTAACACCTTCTAGTGTCTGGCTAAATGTATATACTGTACTCACCAAACTGACCTGTAAGCACTTCTCTTAATGTTCATACCCATGTGTTAATGCTACTCTCACTTTTGGTTAGAGAAGCTTCTCTTCTCAAATGGTAATGACTTCTGGGATGACTTAAATGGCACCATAATGCTGAGAAGAAGTGACAGAGGAGTGCTCAGCATTTAAACATCTCTATCACACCTTCCAAGACTCAGGGCCCATTGCAGAAGAGGTGGCAGAAATATTGTAAGAAGGGTAGGACTGCTTACAATGCACTCTTACAGATACAAAGTTGCCTGGATATCTATGACCTCACAATACCTGACACTACCTACACAAAGAGGGAATGATAATGACATCAAAATAAAAGAGAGACTAATTTAGAGGGGGAGGGGATATAATGGGTAATGGAGTTGCAAAGGGAAAGTGGAACAGGAGGGAAGTACCAAGTTTTATTATTTATAATTATGGAAGCTGTCAATAAAAAAAAGTAACAGAAAAAGATATGGAGAGGTTAGTATGGCCCAGAATGTCTGTATACTCTAGCACAAGCCATGTACATCACCTTCTTAACAGCACATACATGCATTTACCAATTCAGAAGGTCCCCAACATTATCACTTGGGAGTATGAAGTAGAAATGAATGAATAAATCACTGGCTAATAATTGTCTACATTCTGCTCCTGTTGATATGTCTCACTTGAAGTTCATGTGTTAGTAACTTAATCTCCAACACAACTGTATTGACAGGTAGCACCTTAAGAAAGTGATAAGTCTTCCAGTCTTCATCTTCATGAATAGAATAATGCCATTATTATAGCCGTGGCTTTATGATAAAAGTAAACTCAAAGGCCCTTTTTAACTCCTTTGAGCGTGTGCCTGTGACCTTCCATATCCTGTCTTTGGATGTCATAGCTTGAGGCCCTCACCAGACACTGTCCCCTTCATCTTGGAGTTTGCAGCCTCCAGAACCATGAACAAAATAAATCCTGTTTGTTACAGATTACACCATCTGTGTATTCTGTTATAGCAACATAAAGTGGACCAAGACATCATTTCTTACAGCAAACTTTCTTCTGATGAATAAATAAATCTTATACACACTTGAAGGAAAGGCTAGATTAGCACAAGCCATTCTGAGATGAGCTTCAAGTAGAATATCTTGTGTCAGTGTCACATCAATCTGAAAACTGGTAATCAAGAAAATGAGGCTTGAGAAATTTATGGTTTTCTTTATTCAAAATAATTAGCACTTTCATTGTCATATATACCCTCTGTAGGCTAAAGCATGTCAGATAGGTAAGGCCATCACTCTCTGTCAAGTGTTTGTACCTAAGTATATGTTAAAAATCCAAGCCATTTCACTGCAAGCTTTGCACCTAGCATCCACCTATCAATCCACTACAGATTCTCACTATAAGGGTTGAAGCACTGTAAACATACTCATTCAAAGAGAAGAAATAGATTTATGATATATCAGATATCTAAAAGCCTGAAGCACTTAGTGAGTAGGATTATAAGAAAATATATGATTAGGGTCTGAATTATTTTCATATCCAACAGTATGGCATGCTCTATTTACATTTAAGAAGTGCAGAAAATATTCCTAAGCCAAAAAAATGAAGCTGTTTTATTTTCGATTTTCTAAGGATTTAGTATAAATGACTGAATTCTGGGCTAATAATGCAGCTCAAAGAGAAAGTGCTTGTTCTAGAGGTGCTGGGCTCTAGATTCCACCCCCAGGAAATTAAAAAAAAAAAAAGCTGAACGTATCATTCAGTTTATTAATAAAAACATGGTTGTAAGTCTTCAGTTTCAAGTTTTTAGCAATAACAAAAATTATCCTATATATTTTGTTTCTTTGATAGCAAGTAGTAGTAACAGAAGGCACTTTTCTAATCTTGTGTTCTTATAATGAGCACAAGACATCATATCCCCCATCTTAGGAAGAACAAATGTGAGACTCAAAGGTTGAGAAGCAAAGCACAGGAATCACATGTTCTTTTCATGGAAACTTGCTCTACTAAACCATTAGGTCTAGTATCCCTAAGCAATCCATCAATGCAAACTCAGATACATTTCCCTAAAAGGAAAAGTCTTTAGAAGACAATGTCAGGACAAGGAAGAGGAGGACAGAAATCCAGAAAGGGGAAGTGATCTAGGACATCGCAGGAGAAGGCTAAGGAAATAAGACAGACCAAGTGAATCAGAGCATCTGGACAAACAGTAGCTAAAATTTTGCCTGTTGCTGACTATGGACAAAAATCATGTTGCCACTATATCTCCACACAAAATGTGCTTCCAAATAGGTTGGGCATTCAGTCAACATATTTATTGAACTATTCTCTCTATTCAGAATGTTATAATTGGTGCTAGGGGGGAAATACATAACATTGAAAGACAAGGTGCCAGTCTTACAGTCCTCCCAATCTAGCTGGGTCAAGGGTATAAATGCATGGATGAGCAAGAGACTTTCATGATAGTACCCTAAGGAAGAATATCTCTAGTCTATCTATGAAGCCAGACAGTAAAAGTGCTTAAATGCAGGCAGTCAGTCTCCTCCATAAGCCAGAGCCTTCTTCTCTAATTAATCTAGATACACAGAGAACAGAAAGAGAGGATGTGATGGCCAACAAAGGAACTAACACCAAAGCATGTTCATTGTCTACACACAGAACAGCAGATTACACTTGACTATATGGGAAATAAACAGTCCCTTCTTGGGATTCTAAGTTATCTTGGTTCTAAACACTTCATGCTAACAAGATATACACTTTAACATCCCAAAATCTTTGATGAAGATGAACATCCTGAGCCTACTCCTCTGCACAGAGAGATGTGCCAAGATCCTATGTCAAATCCTGTAACATATTCTGCATCTGTTTTAGTCACACACTAGCAGCCACCTGGGCAAAAATGATAATGAGAATGCAGTCACACTCCATCACTGTGAATGATTTCCTAAGGCTGCCATGGGCATGTCTAAAACCAAAGTGACAGACCGGATGGTGATACTCAATTGACAAATGGCTAGGCCGACATGTCTGTGTGTATACTTCCTCAGAATTTGGTAGGGTATGTGCTGATGTTTGAACCCCAGTGCACAATATTTGCATAATGCCATAGGAGGGCATTTTCTGTTTAGAACCCTTTATGTCTGATATGATTTGAATCACTTAGAGACAATGTTTTTAGTGGCATCCTTGTACTTGTCCTGGAGAGGCCCTCTGGATTCACTCCCACAGGTCCAACATTCAAAGCCAGTTAATGACTGAGTGCTGTATACCAATATTACCTTAGAAAAGGTAGCAGATTGTGAATAGTACAATTTAAACCTTAGGTCCATATGTTTTCATAAAAGAATACCAGAATTACTCAGACCTTTCCTGTACTGGGATCTAAAGGTATATGTAGTTCCATAAAGTTGAATAGAGAGTTTAGTTTCCCAATACTGTATGTTAAATTCCCATTCATCCTATCTATATTTAAATCATCAGGGGTTTTTTTTTCCCTATAAAATCTTTGGCTGGCTGGCTCTCTCTGTACTTTTTCATCCAACACATGTTCATTGAGAAGCTACTATACAATAGGACTCAGTGTCAGAAGATGCAGATGAGCCAAGCACAGTTCTTATCCTCTTCCCCTTACTCACTCACAGCAAACAAGGCTCTGAGACTAGTAGACAATTACACTGCAGTCTGAAGAAGTCAGAGTATAAGGTGATGCTGAACATATGATGGCATTGTACAAAGTGAAACCAGCAGACCACTACAGGGGTAAGAGAAGTCTTCCTCAAGGTTAAACACAGACATAAGCCAGTTAGGAGCTAGTCACCTGTTTCTACTCCTAAAAGGGATAACTAAGCAAAACATTTCTTATACTTGTAACTGATTAAAATCAAGATCAGCACTATTGCTTTAGTGGAGCCTTGCAGTTAATGTTGGATGATGTGATTGAATGTCTTAACTCTCATTCTCAGTAAAGTAAAAGTGATCCTACATCACAGGCTCATCTGAGGACCAGTATAGAACACACATATAGCATTTATGCAATGCCTGGCCCATAGGAAGTACTCACAAAACAATTGAAATTATGAATACCCACTGTGATTCTCTTTCCTTGTCTCCACTCCTAGTGTGTGATGGTTAGTCTTCATTGTCAGCTTGACAGGATTTGGGATCACCTGAGAGACGTGCTTGCAAGCTTATCTATGAGAATGTTGCTAAAGAGGTTTAAATGAGGAGGGAAGACCCACCCTATGCTTGAGTTCTCCATGAGCTTGGAGCCCAGGGTGACTAAAAGAAAAAAAGACTAAAATAAGATGAACACCAGCATTCAGCACTCTCTGTTTCCTGGTGTTACAATGTGAGCATGCAAGTAATGCACATTCCCACTGCTATGACTTCCCTGCTATGATGGGTTGCATTCCTTCAAAGTGTGAGCCAAAATAACCCTCTTCTCCCTTACGTTATGTATTATTGGGTCACAGCAACAAGAACCGTACCTAATACAGGCAGGGCATGGCAGCTGTGTGGCTCTCTGAGCTATACCTCAGTCTAAGGACATGTTCCTTAAGCTTTTATAAGAGGAACCAGCTGGTATCTGAAACCAAACTTTACTTAATGAAGGAAAAAAGCACTCAGTGGTTTATTTTAGTTGATTTTATTTAGTTTTGACAGAATTTTACTCTACAGCTTAGGCTGATCTGGCATGCATTATTCTATCTCTGTCTCCCAAGTGCTGGTATCACTAGTATGCACCCCAGTGTCTGGATCTGCAATAATCTTTACTATTAAGATACAAACACTTATTAAAATTTATATGATTCCCTCCCACTCTCCTCTGTTTCTTTTCCATTGAACTTACTCTCCTTTCTTACTGTTCCTTCTTCTATTTTAATGTCTTTTGTTGTTGACTTTTTCCTTCCTCCATCATGAACACAACCTGCTGATGGACCCAATATTATGCAGGTAATATGTAGATGTCCGGAAGACAGCATTCCAAAGCACTCCTCCCCATCCTTTGGCATTTACAATCTTTCCACCACCTCTTCCATTATAATCCCTGAGTAATTGGAGGGTGTTACAGAAGTGTCTCTTTTATTGCTGACCATTCAACCGTCACTTCTTTTTAGTACTTCAATTAATCTTGAGTCTCCCCAGCAATCACCATTTGAAAAGAAAAGTTTTCTTACTAGAAGTGATAGTAGCATTAATATTTCAGCATAACCATAAGAATTTAGAGGGAAATTTGATGGCCATAATGTACCCAGATAGACAGAAACAGTAGTAGCTTTTTCCCCCTTAGGGTTTATGACTGCCACAGCCATGGGCTTTTGACTAGGTTTTCAGGGACAAGCCTGAGTTCCCTCCTGTGGAATGGGCCACAAATCCAATCTGAGAGCTGTGGGTTACCCTCCTAACAAGCATGCCACTACAGCATTAGTGGTCATATCTTACCTAGATTAATGGCTACATAGTTGAGAGTCCACTGCTGATTCAGATCGCTGATGACTTTTCTTCCCCAGCAGGCTTCATAGCACTTTCTAGCACTATGACTGATAGTTAATGAGGAGGCTTCCTGCTCAGCTATAGTTTGGTTCCTGTGTCCTGCAGCCCAAGTATGTGGTGTCTTCAGGTAATAGGATCTTAGCAATTTGCTCCAATGGGTAAGCAAGAGTCTTGGTAATAGCCTCTATTGTTTGGGGTGGTGGGGCTTGGGACTTCACTGACCAACAGTAATCTTTTGACATGGGATTCTGGTTCATATGATTCCTTAAGAGTCACAAAGGGTTCTTCTCTAATACCTGGGTTCTATTCCTTTGATCCCCAGAAAGCAAGTGTTGTACTTAGTTGCCTAGACTAGACTAGACACAAATATAGAAAGCCACTTACTTATAGAAACTGCCACTACCTATCAGGATGATGGAACAGATACTTCCCCTTTTCTGTCAAGGGCAAACCAATGAGTTTAGCCCTGAAGTAGAGCAAATGTGATCTGATATCTTAGATCTGTTTAACCAGCTGCCATGAAGCTAAGTGGTCTGGGCTCATGGCAAGGCAGTAATCATCCCAAAAGTAACCCAAAGAAGAACTAAGTGTGTGTCTACTAAAATAGTAGCCTAGTTTTAGTTTGGTTGTGATTGATACCAGATTCCTCCAAATAGATATGCAAAGTCAGCAAAGAGAAAAACATTGAAAGGCTGGCAATTGATATTTCTAATTTGGGGATGGTCAAAACAATGGTACTGTGGAGATGAGCTTAAGAGCCACTTTAAGAAGGGGAAATGTGTTTTCTAAAAGGAGTTGAACTTCATTTCTTTCATACTTAAAGACTATAGCAGTGCTGTTAAAAGAAGGGAAGAGTTAATCCTCCATTGTGCCCACATGTGCAGTGGCAGCAGAAACAGGCAAAAAGAACCCTGAACCAGCCTTGAGTACTATTCTTGTCTCCACGCTAACTGTGGGCTCCCTGCCAGTAATGGCTTTTGTGAAGCCACTAGGAGCTGCTGACTACTTGAATTTCCTTGTTTATCCAGAAGCTATCTTTGGAATGACAACCCTGGGAGATTTGGGGGTTCTGAAGACAGGTCAAGGGATGTAGTACTGCTCTGATCAAGAGTCACCTGAAAGCAATTGTCTCTTGACCCAGTCTAAGAGAGTTAACTCCATGATGGGTAGAAGTGGAAAGAAACAGTACTAGAGCCAGGGACCCTGACTACATGATACCATTCAATCCTAACAATTATTGAAAGCTGTTATTATCACACTTTTGTGTTCTAACATGATATGTAACCTGGCTAAATTAAATGTGAAAGATCCTGACCAAGCCTGACCACAGACAGCAAGGTCTCCTCCACACTGAGCTGTCACTATGGTTCTTGGCCTCTGATGAAGCACCCTCTGGCAGGCAAGGGGATATATGGCATATGGGCCTGTTTCCTAGAGACACTGAGACCTATAACATCATCTTAGTTAAATGAGCCACAAATCTTCTTAGGTTATGAGAGGCCACTGAAGCAACTGGACTTCTGGGTTTGCCTCAGTAGTTCTAAACATTTCAGCATGCTTGACAAAAGTTTCAGAAGAAACAGCCCTCCTTCTTTGAAATATAATGACTTTCAAGAGAGAAGATATATAGTAAGACAAATGTAAGACCAAATCTTCATTTTTCATAGTCCTCCTCTGTAAGAAAGAATTAGTAATGAACAGTCATCTTTTGGGATGATGGACATGTTTTATAAGAAAGCTAGCTACTAGCTCTTTGAAAGGGAAGAAAAATATAGATCCCATTTGTGCAAAGATTTTCCATAGACATGAACATGCTGATGCTCAGATATATGTGGATACAATATCATCATCTCACTGTACAGAAATTCAAGAGGCCCAGAAACTTGCAACATGGTTAATATGCACCCTGCTTTGACCAAGCATTATAACCTAAAAAGACATGTTTTTCTAGCTAAATTAATCTTGCTGTCATCAGAATAATAAACTCCTACCACTAGTAAGAGGACAATGGTATGAAATTAAGCTATCCATTTTATCCCTTTCTATGGCCATAAAGCTTATGCCCCTCCAAAATTCATTTTGAAACTGAGTTCCTTATACAGCAGTATTAAGAAGTAGGACCTTTAATGGTGATGTGGTTACGAAGGCTTTGCTTGTAGGAGAGCATGAGGGGCATATGTGGCAAGTCTATCCTTCCACCATGCAAAGAAACAGGACCCGTTCCTCCTGAGGGAAGCAGCAGCGAAGCACAACCTTGGAAGAGTGCTAGTGTTTACGGCACACTCAATCTTGCAGCACTTTCATCTTGGACTTCCCATCCTCCACACTGATAAATAAATTTTTACTGTACATCAATTACTCAGACTCTGTTATTTTATTAGAGCAGCTTAAAACAAAACACTAGGTTAGAGAGATAGCTTAGCACCTGCAAAGCCAAAGGATCCAGGTTCGATTTCCCAGGACCTATGTAAGCCAGATATGCAAGGTGGCACATGCTTCTGGAGTTCATTAGTAGTGGCTGAATGCCTTGGCATGCCCATTCTCTCTTTCTCTCTCTCATAAATAAAATGAAAATAAAAAAAAACATTAATATATCCCTGAATAGAATTTTGGTAATATAATGGAAATGCAGGAAGGGCTAGGAAAGCTTTATGAAATAGGTGACAATTTACCAGAGCCCTATATGATAAGATATGAAGAGCTCATAATAAGAACCAGACAATGAAGAAGTATAAGTTTTGTATATGCCAAATGTAGAATGTTTGGCTGTTTATTCAGGTTGAAATGTTCAGCAAATTCTAGTGATTTGATGTAGAACTGGGTCACCAACAGGAAATCAAAGCTACAGGCTTATGAGTCAACAGTATGCAGAAAAAACAGCATGGCCCATGATGAGAGCTAAGAGTGAAGTGCATAAACCTAACAGACTGAAAAAGAAAATGTACAGAAGGAAGAGAAGGAATAATGCTCAGTGGCAGAAAAAAAAAATGTGAAGAATATGGTGCCATGTGGCGAAAGGATGAGAGAAAAATCAACAATCAGATGACAGCCAATAGTATCCAATCTGGCATCGACATAAAGGAGAACATAGGTTAGACTTAGCCCATTACATGAGCTTACAGTGGGGTCTTTGGGAGCAATTTAAATAGAGATGTGTGGGCTCACATCAAAATGAGAGAGAAGACAGAGAGAATGCAACAACTTTTGAAAAATGGTCTGAGGACTACAGACAATCATTGCATTCTCAACTACTTTTTCAACTTTACATTTTTAAAATATATTTATTTATTTGAGAGAAGGGGGAGAAAGAAGAAGAGGCAGATAGAGAGAGAGGATGGGCATGCTAGGGCCTGCAGCTACTACAAACAAACTCCAGACACATGCACCACTTTGTGCATCTGGCTTATGTGGGTATTGTAAATTGTAGTTGGGGCTAGAGAGATGGCTCAATGGTTAAGGTACTTACCTGCAAAGCCTGACAACCCAGGTTTTATTCCCCAGTACCCATGTAAAGCCACATGCACAAAAGTGGCACATGTATCTATAGTTCATTTGCAGTGGCTGGAGGGTCTTGTGTGCCCATACTTTCTGTCTGTCTTTCTCTCTGCTTGCCAATAAATAAATAATATTTTAAAAAATAACAGGTGAAATTAGGTCTGGGGAGATCACTCAGTAGTTAAAAGTGCTTGCTTGCAATGCCTGTGGCTCAGGTTCAATTCCCCAGTATCCACGTAAAACCAAATACACAAAGTGGTTGGTTCATGCATCTGGAGTTCATTTGCAGTGGTAGTAGACCCTATTATGCCTATACTTATTCATTCTCCCTCAATCTCTCTTTTTCTCTCTCTCTTCTTGCAAATAAATACATAGATAGATAGATAGGGATAGATAGATATATAATTTGGGATAGTGGCTGGTGAGATGACTTACTGGTTAAGGCACTTGCCTGAGAAGCCTAAGGACCCAAGTCCTATTCTCTAGGACCCACATAAGCCAGATGCACAAGGTAGCACGTGCATTTGGAGTTCTGTTTGCAGTGGCAGAAGGCCCAGGAGCACCCATTCTGTCTCTCTGCCTCTCTCTGTGTGTCAAATAAATAAAATAAAAATAAATTGGTGGCATAGGTGATGGAGAGATGGCTCAGTTGGTACAGTGCTTGCTGAATAAGTATGAGGACCTGAGTTGGAATCCCCAGTACCCACATTAAAAAAAAAGCTAGCCTGGCATGGTGGCACATGCCCTTAATCACAGCTCTCAGAAGGCAGAAGTGGGAGTATTGCTGTGAGTTCGAGGCCACCCTGAGACTACATAGTGAACTCCAGGTCAGCCTGAGCTAGTGAGTGAGACACTACCTCGAAAAATCAAAACACATAAAAAGCTAGATATAATGACACATGTCTGTAATCTCAGCAATAGGACAGAAAGAGGAAAATCTAATTTGTTCAGCCAAATTAGTGAGTCTTTAGTTCAATGAAAAATCTTGTCACAAGAAAATAAGGTGGAGGGGCTGGAGAGATGGATTAGCGGTTAAGCGCTTGCCTGTGAAGCCTAAAGGCCCTGGTTCGAGGCTCAGTTCCCCAGGTCTCACGTTAGCCAGATGCACAAGGGGGCACACGTGTCTGGAGTTCATTTGCAGAGGCTGGAAGCCCTGGCGCGCCCATTCTCTCTCTCTCCCTCTATCTGTCTTTCTCTCTGTGTCTGTCACTCTCAAATAAATAAATAAAATTTTTTAAAAAGAAAGAAAATAAGGTGGCAAGCTATAGATAAAGATACCCAATGCCAATCTCCAGCCCTCAAAAACATGTATAAATATGTGTACACACATACATGTGTGCCTACACAATATGAACATGCATACACACATGCCTGCACACAATACATACATACACATACAAAAAAGTTGGTGTGGACAGAAAATTAGTTTTAAAAGTAATCAGAAAAAATAAATAACACTATGATGAAATTAGAAATGAGAGGAGATGAACTTAATCTTAATATTATGGGAACAATGGATAATATATAATGTTTATCAGTATGGATACCATGGCTTATACATAATTTTTTAGTTCTGGGCATAATAACAAGAGTATTTAAAAAATAAAGCAGCTAAAAAGTTGAATCTGGAGAGTGTGACAGGAAGTCAAGAGTAGGAGGTCAGAAAAAGTCAGGTTTTTAAAACTACAAACTCTTCTCTTAATTTAGCTTGTCTTTAGCATGTTACTTGGATAATAAAATAATTTTCTCTTTGTTACATTGTAATGTATCCTAACTTGTCCAGCAGGGGTATGTCTCATAATCTTCACAATGCTATTGTGACAGAAAACATAGCAGCAGAAGTCTACCTTGATGAACCACATCCTGTAGTCATTGCCAGGAAGCTAGCAATGCTCTCTGAGCATTCTTGACTGCTGTGGCAGGGCTGGACCACGCTGGCCAAAATGATCATCCCTCACCAACCCACAGGAGTGCTTTCACTTGGCCATGTTTATTTGCTGTCATTATGGTTAGTGGAAGTATGACTCATCTGTACCTAATGTTCATCTCTATATGGCATAATTCTGATAGCAACTTATAGCTCCTTAGTAAGAAGTAGTTGAACCCTTGGCCCAGTGTACCACAACATGGTCTGCCTGGTTCTCTTTTCTTTTCTACTTCCACTTTGTTCTTATCTGACCAAAGAGCACATGAGGACATGAATTTGTGGTGCCAAAGTTCAGTTCACAGGTAGCAAAATTATTCTTATGTTCTATCCACCACGGTTCAAAGACCAGGTTTTAATTTTACAAGGTGAATCATTGTTTCCTATCAAAACCAGCTTCAAAATCCTTTCTGCCTCAACTCCGTCTCTGCTATCTCTATCTGGTTATCTAGATATCTTTGGGCCACAGAGTTTGTTGAGAAGAAGGTCTTTCTTTACCAGCTTTTTGGTAAGCAGTATCACTCCCTGGTTATCTCACAACTAGAAGCTGGCTTCCCATTGAGTAGAAAATGGTGACATCTTTGTACTGTTTTGTTTAGTGTTCTAAATGATCCTCCTACTATAACCTTTTGTATCTTTCTGTCTGGTTAATCCATGCCCAGTGCCATCCAAATTTCATTTGGCATGTTGTAGACACTCAAGTATTTCTTCCTTATGTATTAATTTGAAAAAAACTAATTACAAGATATAGGAAACTAGCAGCACCCACTCCATCTGCCACATTTGTACAATTACGTAGTAGATGCACTTGGATTTCTGATTGTTTTTCCTAGAAATCAGGCTGATTTCCCAAGTTCAAGGAAGCAAAATAATAAAAAAAAAAAATACCTACATAATAGCAAGAAAGAATTTTGAGTTGTGTTTGGTTTAAACATTATATATGCCATGTACTATGGAGGAAAAGTTCATTGATACATGTTTATGTTGTTTACTCAACACCTTTGTTTCATTTAAATACTTTTGATTCAAAAAGTCCTGTACTCCCAAAGCCAGGAGCAAAAGCAAGGAGGTCCTTGTCCAATGTACGGCTTCAATATCTGAGCAGAAACGAGAGCTGCTGAAGGAAAAGGTAGAATTCACTGCACCACTATCTGCACAGGCAGTCCTGGAGGAAGGCATGCACTGCAAACGTAGACATTTGACCTTTAATTCAGAGAGTCTCACCAAGGATTGAAAATAGATCACTTCTGTCTAGTAGGAAGCTTTCAGACAGGTGTGCTGACAGAAGAAAAAAGACTAGCATTGCATTTTATAGGTAACTGCTGACCAGAAACAAAACACAGTTTCTAAGAAAAGAGAGCAAAAACAATCAGGTCTCCAAATGACTTTTTGGCCAAAGGGTTAGAAAATGAGATTTCAGTTACCAGTCGAGGACTACATTCCCAGCAATTCAAGATCTTTGTCCCCACCTTGTGCAGCTTGGTGAATGTTTGGTGAGGCCAGTGTGGTGGCATTGAAGCAGTCTTTAAGAGGGTCCCTGCTCCTGAATGGGGTTAGGTGCCCTTCCAGAAGGGCCTCTATGAAGGGAGTGCACCACTCTTTGCCCTTCTGCCTTCTTCTACATGAGGACACAATGCACCTTCCCGCTGGAGAATCTAGGACCATGTGCCATTCCTGAAGCAGAGATCAGCCATTGCCGGGCCAAAAGAAAAAAAGAAAAGAAAAAAAAAATACTTCCACTTGAACTTCCTGGTTTCCAAAATTGTGAGAAAATAAATTTCTATTCTTTATGAATTTCCCAGACACAGGTGTTTTAATGTAAATGAAAATCAACCCAGATTTGCAGACAAATGAAGATTTAAGAAAGTCCTTTATGACATCACTCCCACCTGCTGTCAACTTTCTGAGGACAGATCCAATGGTCTTTTACTTGAAAGCCAAATAGATTAGAGTAAGGTAAATATGAATCCTGGCTGTATACTTACTACTTATCTGACCTTGGACAAGTCATTTTATGGTACTGTCACCAGATCTTCACAGTTCCTCAAAAAAAAAAAAAAAAAAAAAAACAGACAAATATGTCTTTACAATCCCCTTTTCTTAAGCATCCATGAGTATGAATTAACATAATTTTCATTTATTTCAGAGATTAACATTTGTATACATACCTGCCCATACTAGGGACAATACATCAACACAAAAAAGGGATCCATTCTATAGAACTTAACTTCTAATGACATGTCTAAATATAAGAGATGTGCAACTGAACAGGGAGATGCCTTTAAACACAAAATGTGAAAAGCCACAGGAATTGGTCAAGAGAATAAGGAACAAAGGAACAAGCACTTGGCACATTTTTTTTGAAGAAAATTAGGAATTCAAACCCATCTGCTCACTTTCCAGCTAAGTTTTAAAAATTAACAGAAGGCTAAGTCTGTTCTAATAGCTGGGTAAGAGTGATATACAAATGGAAATACTATTTGGCATCATATAGCAGGCTAGGGTGGCAACAAGAAAATCAATGTGTGCCCAAAGAATGAGGATATCTTGGGATGGATCATAGGGAAACTGGGAAACAAGGCCTATCTATGAGGCAGCGTGGGATTTGCCCTTTTCTTCTCCAGTACAGTGTTGAATGAGGACTGGATTCAGTTGCATCCTGCCCTTCACTGCCCACATGCTTATTTGCTTGTCTGCAGCTTTAGCTGCCAAAAACACACCCCATTGATGCCAGGGAGAAAGGTCAAAAAATGGTCTTTTTTGTCCTGTGCCTTGCAGTTTAGAGTAGGCAGAAGGGAATTGACTGTTATAATTCACATTTATTTTTTCATGACAGAACAAAAAAATGCTTTTTTCAATGGGTTATAATCCTTTCTTAAGTGATAAAGAAAATGAGGAATGATTGTTTCCAAAATATGTTAGTAAAGAAAAGATGACCCCCAAATTAATAGAATCCTCATTTTGCTATGTCTCAATTAAAGGCTTTAGTGATGTTTTTAATCAAGAAACTATTTTTAAAGTTTGATGTTTATGAAAAAAATTGAGCAGGGCTGGAGAGATGGCTTAGTGGTTAAGCTCTTGCCTGTGAAGCTTAAGGACCCCGGTTCGAGGCTCGATTCTCCAGGACCCACGTTAGCCAGATGCACAAGGGGGTGCACGCATCTGGAGTTCGTTTGCAGTGGCTGGAGGCTCCTGGTGTGCCCATTCTCTCTTTTTGCCTCTGTCACTCTCAACTCAATGAATAAAAATGAACAAATTTAAAAAAAAAATTAAAAATGAGTAGAAAAGCAAGCATCTAACATCCTCCCACATAGTCTCCCTACAATTAACATATTGTAGTAGTTACATGCATTTATTTTATTTGATGACTGCTATGGTTCAGATAAGTGTTCCCTGAAGGTCTATATGTCAAAGGCTTGGTCCCCAGTCCATAATCCCACTGGGAATTAATGAAACCTTTAATAGGAAGTGCCCAGTGGGCGGTCTTTTGTTATTAGGGATATGTCCTTTTAATGAGTATTAGTGCTCTTTGCTCCCTCTCCTCTCCTTTATTGTCCTCTCTTTTGATTCCTGGCCATAGGCTGAGTGGCATAGCTGTATCACAGTTATGTACTCCAGCACCATTATTCACTGCTTCCCAGAGCGAGGGGGCTCATTCATCACGGACTTTCTGCATCTAAATGATCTGTCCCAGGAATTTGTTATAGCCATGGAAAGGTGACTGACACAGACCAAAAGACAAATTGTTATTAACAGAAGCTTATAGTTTATGTCAGAGTTCAGACTGTGTGTTGTACAGTCTGTGGATGTTGAAAAATATGTAATGACACATATCCACCACTACAATATTGTACAGAATCATCTTACTGCTTTCAAACTGCACTGTGCTCCGCCTATTTCTGTCTCCCTTCTCCACTTCTGAGAAACTCTCATTTTTTTTTTATTATCTCTATGGTTTTTCCTTTCCAGAGTGCCACAGAGCTGGAATCAAATAGATAATAGCCTTTGCAGACTGGCAATAAGGTTTCTCCATGCCTTTTCATGCAAGTTGCTATTTTTAACAAGTCTTTTTAACAGACTTGACTAAGTTGTTGCATTGGCCTGTTTTCTATTGCTATAACAAAAATCCTTCAGATTGAACGATTTGCAAATAAAAAAAATTTATTTAGCTCAGAACACTGGAGGCACAAGACATGGCACTGGCATCCTCTGAGTTCTTTTATTATTTGTGTGCGTGTGTGTGTGCATGCGCACACATGCGTACACATGCGTGTGTGATTATGAGTGCACACACACACTCAGGTGCATGTGTGCAGGCCAGAGGACAACCTCAGGGTGCTTTTGCTCTCCTCCTGCTTTCCTTCAAGCCAAGGTCTCTCTTGCCACTGCTACTTGTGATCTTGCTGAGTCTCCTGCTTACTACCCATTGCTATAGGCACATTGGGATTATAGATGCCAGGCCAATTTGCATTAGGCTGCCTGGGTGCTAAGGAGGACTGAACTGTGGCTGGCATGTTTGCATGCAACTCTTGAGCAGTCTCCCCAGCCATCTCCTGATTTTTTTGAGGGCCTATGACAGATGGCATGTGAGCAGGTGAGATGGAGAAAAGATAGGACAGGAGCATGACTAAACACACCTTCACAGCAGTACAGTTTCTCATTAACCTTGAAGAATCATGATTCACTTCTAAGAGCTCCTTGATCTGTCACCCTAAGTCTCATGATCTCAATGATTTTTCCTTTTCAAGGTCAGTGTGGTCGTATCTCCAGATTTTTTTGTCATCTTAGCCAGTGAGCAAGGAGAGACTAATCTTAAGCTCACTTTTACATGGGTCAAAGTGTTTTGTGAGTGCAACAATGACCCTTTTTGAGAGCAGCACCAGAATAACCTAGTTATCTACCCTTGGGTCCTCCCTCTCTGCCACTTCACCATCATCCCCACTGAGGCTCAAAGTTGTCAGATGCAACCATTTGGGAGACATGATAAAACCACAAACAGACTACAGCCATCATACACATATGTGTTTTACTGTTGGAAAGTCAGCAAAATTACTTCTGATGTTTAGGGTAGAACAAGTTTAAGCCACAGACACCTCCCAAAATGTTGCACATTGTTCTTTAATTTTTATTCCACCTGATAATAATTTCCTTCCACAAAATGCTTCCTTATATCTCCCTTAAACTATAGGGATTCCTTTAGATTTCAACCAGGATACCAAATAGATAAAATTGTTCTTTTCAGTACTCTTGTTTTCATTTGTGTGCTCAATATATTGCATGACAAATTTTGTGTGACCAGGGACAAATATTTTTAAAAGATTAAAATTCCCATTCATAAAATGTGAATGCCTTTGTTTCAAATAATATCTTCCACATTCTTTCTATATAAGCTTTTTTTCACTCCTGTTCTAGAAAAGCTGTTATTTCTCATTTCCAAATGCACCCAATCAAAGTCTAATGTCAGCATTCAATTTTTATTATATTGACTCACTTAATCATCTATTATTTCTCAAGTGTGTTTACAGTTGTCACTGTTTCATTTGATAAGGACTTCCCTTATGAAGGGAAGTTTAATAAACCAAGATCATACCATGGAAATCCATCTGCTGAGACATGCATGTTCCCATCTGGTGCCTGCCACCTTCGTCCTCCTTCCAACTGTGATCTTCTACAGCTCCAAGCAGTGACATTCTGCTATACTGTACTCTGTACCATGAGGGGATGGGATACTCTGAAGGTGTTCCTATCTACCTGGGAATATTCTACAAGGATGCGAGCCATACTGACCACAGTAGCCTCTCTGAGATAACACTTCCTAGATCTGACTTCCTGAAAAGAAAGATACCTTGGAAATAAGATCCCTCAACTTTATGGAAGCTTGTTAGTGCCTAGAATTTTAAAAGTTAATTCTGAAACCAAAATCTGAACATTGTCTTATCCATCTTTCTGCGTATGTGCTGTAACACAGGTGAAGAAACAATGAAAACTTCATGACTTCCCGAAAGGAGATGATAGGAAATGTGTAAGAAACACAGGGGGAGAAGAAACACAATTGGAATATTTCAGCACATTATACATTATAAAATAGAAAATGCTAGGGCTGTCAGTAAATTATGTTCACTTAAAGACTTTCCAAGTCCTGGTCAGTTTGGGCATCTCCCCTGCATCAATGTTATATTATGTGCTTTGTTTCCTGGAATTGCAGATGTGGTTGGGGAGGAGTGAGTGGATATATTTAGAAATATTCAATAATTTAAATCACTTTCTATTTACCTTCTGCAAACATATCTTAATAATAGAGTTCCCTTCAATTCCATTAAAGCACAGTTTTAATGAAATCTGTTATCTCAGCTTCTTTTAAGGTGATCTATTCCCAGTAATTCTATTTTAACTGGCTATCTTTTCTATGTAGTGCTTACAGAGAAACACCACACACACACACACACACACACACACAAAGAATTTACTATGATCACTCCAAAAGGAATGAAAAAGTAGTAAAATGAATGAAACAGATAAGCAAGAAAGTAAGGGAAAGTACTAGCTCTTCTTAAGTACTCAGGAAAATAGCATAAACACCCTGTCTATGAGCAGTTTAATCTTGTAGATTAAACTTATAGATTCATGACTCTCTCTTAAGAACAGACCTTGGGCAATCATCCAAGGTCCCATCTTCATATCTACTTTCTACTTCCAAGGAGATTGAGGTCACATCTCTAGACTTTTTCTTGGCATAGTCCTAGCTCAATAAGAAAAAGTGATTTATATAAAGCTGCTTGCTTGCCTTCTGAAAAAACACAGACAGGAAAGACAGAAATACTGCATCAACACAATAGCCCTATGGGTCAGTTATAACATCATAGTCAAAATAACTACATAATCATTAGCTAAGTGGTGCTTTACTACATATTTATCCAACTCTTCAGAGACTTCCCACCTGTAGCCAGGAGGAGAGTCCAAGGGTCTGTGAAGATCATGGAGACAGGACCCAAAGCACCAGTTACCAGTGGACCTGGTTCTGCCAGTGGAAATGATCAGTTAATTCAGTTTGTCCTGGCTCTAGCATCCCTTTGGATTTTGAGGTCAGCTAAATGTTTATGAGGGAAATAAATAGTGGGTAGCATATTTTTCCTTATAGCTTGGCTTAGAAACTCACAAGAGCTATTACTTATTGGTAGTGGTTGTAGTAGTACTAACACTGTTGAAAAGAACAGCAGCAACTAGCATTTACTATTGATTAAGAAATAAGTACATGAAATTCTCATATCAAAGCTGAGAGTTATTTACAGTGATCTTCTACACAGGAAGACACTAAGACCCCAAAACAAAGTAAGTGACATTTGAGATCATTAGTCAAGGTCAATATCAGAATTCAAGCCTGGACACTCCACCTGTAATTGCCACAGTCTTCCCTTGATACCACACTATATAAGACCAAAGATTTAAAAGCATTACCTTTGCTTCTGATTAAATATATTCTCTGTAATAAAAGGAGTGTGATGCAAGACACTGGAGAGGGTAGGATCAAGTCTACCCTAAATCTTCTACATCTTCCCTCCTTCCATCTCCCTCTTCCCCCCACCCTCTCCTCTCTAACTTTTGTATATTAATTATCCTTTTCCTCAATTTCTTAGCGGGCACTGACCTGTAACCCCTACTACCAGCTTGGGGCTATCATCCACAATGAGCTTTTGATCAGAGAAACCTACAAGTTTTCCCAAAACAATGACAGACTTCTGTCAGAGTACTTGATGACCCACCAAATGTCAGTGGTAAGACCCTATTGCTGAAGACTCCATATGCAGCTGACACGTAAAATGGAATGGCATGGCTGGAGGCCAGGAGAGAGTCAGTCCCCAGACAGTCAGCATGTCTAGTGCCAGAAGGTGCTACATGGGCGACTGGGGGAAATGACCAATATCTGTCCAAACAACTCATGATCTAACCTACTTAGCAACAAATAACCTGCTGTGATGCCCACACAAGTGCAATAGTGGCACACAGCCATGGTGGGGAACCAACTGCTCTTGATTTGGCTAACTGATCCCCTCAGTGGTGTGGGACCCATAGCTGGAGCTGGAAAACAAGTCAGAACCATATCCAAACATAAGACCACTCTCCAATATCTAGCTACCATCAATCATGGGGTACAAGAGGGCCTACACCTATTAAACTCTCTATTAAAAATGTAAAGGTTATCTCATTTGTCCTGGTGCTAACTCACTCTCCATTGGAGAATCTGCTTCTCTTTTTCAGATAGATACAGATCCTAAGGGGAGAGCCACCCCATCATACCTCAAAAAGGCCCCAATTGAAACTAAGGAAAATTGGCAAAACAAGCAAGGGTGCTGTTTTCCTGATGAACTGGATACCAGCCCAAGGGGGAAGGAGACCAACACAGAGAAAAATCAACTCCTACCAAATCAGAGAGCCAGAGCCTCAGAGGCCCCCAACACCTCATCACTGAAGCAGACCAAAAATGAACCCAACATAGCTCAGGGAAATTTTGCAGAAGAGGAAGAGGGGGCGGAAAGAATGTCAGAGCCACATGTTGGGTCATGATATGCAGAGACATTTATCGTACCAATAACTGTGGGGTAACTCCACAATGCACGACCCATTTACATCAACAAGGAGGGGCCATTGGAGAGGGGGTAGGTCACATGTGAGCCTAATAATGGTACCAAACTGCCTGTACTTGCTGAATGGAAAACTAATAAAAAATAAAAATTAAAAAAAAGGAGTGCGATGGATGCTTCACAGATATTCTACTTGTAAAAATAGTGTTCAATAAAGGATACATGGTGTCTATCATTCTGTTGATGGTATTAGAAAATTTCAACACAAAACCTACCATCATTCCAAAACTCCCTCCACTGAAACCTACAATCTTTCACTCAGATTCAGCTCAATTCAGATTTGTTCACATACATTACTAAACTAGGCACTTCCACATACATCCATGTATCTAAGGCTAATATCAGATAAGGAGGCTATGGTATTCCCATTGGCCAGACAAGCCAGCCAAGGAAAAGAAATGCTCATTCATCTAACAATTACTGGCTCAGACAGTATTTATGGGCATCTCCTATGTATCAGGCTCTGCAGGAATGAAAAATTCAGCCCAAGACCCTGGTTGAACAAGGGTTAAGTCAAGGGGACACACACTAAAACTAACAATAAAAATGATGTCAGATCATACAAGCACTATGAAGAAAAATTGAACAACACAGAGATATAATGAGGCAGTTGTGAGGAGAGAGGCTGAGAGGACAGGCCTCTCTGAGGGCCCAGTATCTGGGAGAACTCCCCATGGAGGCATATTTGTTAACACTGACTTTATACTCATGATAAGGTATGGTCTTGACCCACTAGCAGCTCTGGGTCTACTTGTGAGACATGTAAATAAGTATTCACATGGAAACAGGTTCAGGGAAGTTTGAACAGAGGCAGGGTGGGATGAGAAAGAAGCTTCATCTTAGATGGGATAATACCAGCATAACTGAATTTTCTTGTGCTTCAGGCTCTAGTTTGACTCTCAACAGCTCTGATTATGAGCAAAGGGAAACATTTGTGTTTGTGGAGACTGGTGGGCCTGAAATTCTACATCTGACCTCTGTCTTTAAGAATAGCAGAAGATAAGCAAATTCAGTGCTGTCCCTGAATCATGGATCTAGCACATGTACAAGGATTCAAATGCATATTCTGTAGTACAGACCATGGCTTCATCTACCTCATCAGCATTCCAAGATGGGTGGTCAGAATTACGGGCAAATATGGCTTCAGTGATCAAATAAGTTCAGGAATATCCAGCACATAAAAATTTTAATTGGTCTTTTTACAGTGGGACTCTTCATAGACTTCATTCAACAGAAAATACTCAACAATGGGAACTACATTTCTTCCTTCATAAAACAAAGTACTGAAACAAAGTTCACAACTTAACAACAAAGTACTCATTGTTTGTGTGTGTGGACATATGCTAGAACTTTATACAGATATAGTATACATAACATATTGAGTGCAAGTATATATGTATGTGTATATGCCCTTATGTAAAATTTTATCCCTATGACAACACTGACAGATAGTTATTACTTTCATTTTGCAACTGAGGAATATAGAAGGCCTTAAAAAAACTAAATAATTATTCCAAAGTCACGCAGCTCATAAGTGGCAGATCCAAAAATATTGACTCCAAAGCCAGTGATTTTTTTTTGAGCCACTCAGCTTTAACAGCCATTCTGAAGTCTAGGCAATATTCAGAGAACAAAAGCTGACTGAGAGCATCTCTGGTGGACTCATGAATTTGAATAATAAATGAGAACAGAATCAATACTAAATAATTTGGAAAAACAATCCCACAGAACAAAGTGAGCTATGAATATCCTTGAGTGTGCAAGCAAAGGAAGGAAGTGGGGGGAGGAAGGAGGGATCAAGGGAAGAGGAAAGGAATGGAGGAAATTGACAGGGTTTGATTTCATTGTTTTCTAAGCTTTGTTTGTATGCAACAATCTTGTGAGGTTTTGGTAATCATAAAACCCTACCAGTTTGTAGTTTCCCTCATAGGCAATAGTATTTTATTTATGCAGTAGTCTCATAGGCTCCACAGGGGATAGCTTCGAAGACTCTAATAGATGCCCAAAACCATGTGCCATGTTCCAAATAGACTCTATCCCCTGATAAACACCTATGATATACTTATAAAGTAGACACAGTAAGAGAGTAATAGCAATAACAAATAAAATAGAACTCTAACAAAATACTGCAATAGAAGTCTTGTGAATCTCTTTCCAATTCATAATGTGTTGTCTTTACCCTTCTTTTTGTGTTGATACCATGACTCAATGACTCAAAGATAGACAAAGTGAGGTGAACACATACTTGCATTGTGATGTAGTTTTGCTACTAGGTTTGGATGAGTTGAGTACAAGTACAATGACACTGAATCAACTAATTTGATATGCAGGATGGCTTCTATTAGCTCAATGGGAAGATAACGTCTATATCATATTGCACAGAGGGAAGAGTGATGCTCCAGGAAGGATGAAATGAGACAGTGTGAGATGCCTTTCAGAATAATATGTAATTTATAACTTGTCAGTTGTTTATTTCTGGAATTTTCCAAATGATGTTCTTTTCCTGTCTATTCTTCATTGCTGTATTTTTGTTTGTTTGTTTGTTTGTTTGTTTGGTCAGTGTTGCTGCAGAATGAACCCAGCATTAGGCACTTGCTAGGCAGTACTTTATCACTGAACTACACACCTAGCCCACCATCTAGCATTTTCCTAGACCATGGTTGACCTCTAGTAAGCAAAAACAAAATGACATAAAGTTGGAGGTAAGAAGGAATATGTGTATTTTTTTGATTCAATCTTCTGTATATTCTGAATTCAATCAGTCCAGGATTGAGAGTTATACCAGCCTTTCCCCCACCCCCACCCAAACAAGCAACCAGGCTGTGATCAGCCTCTCTTCCACATTGAAGAAATTTTGGATTGAGACTAATGAATGAACACTGATTCCATTTAAATTTCTTCCAGGTTCAGAGAAGTTGGGGAGACCTATTGGCTTGAACTCCATGCAAAATATAGAGAAATTCAAGATTAATATAGAAGGGAGACCCAGGTGGCAGATTCCACATGTTATTTTTAGTCAAGCTTCCAAACTCTTTTCTCTCTCATAAGTAGGTTCTCTCTAGACTCAGCCTTATTCCTTGGGAGAAGCTGATTAAATGAGAAAGGAGTTTTGCCACTAATAGGCAAAGCCCAAGGAAACGAGGCTCTTGTGGCTCATCTCAAAAGGAAAAGCTGCAAGAAAGCACTGAATTTGCAAAGAAGTGAGCCTCATAAATTGTGCACAAAAAGGTTTTGAAGATTCAGATAAAAAAGCTCAGTTCCAGCATCACCATCTGTTATTTCCACCTAAAAGAAGATAGCTCATAGTTTATAAAAGCAATAAAACAGTTCCAGAGCTCAAAGACAATCACAAGGACTTCTAGTTACAACCCAAGAAGCTTGTACACTGACATCCAGCTGAGTGTGCACCCACTAGCCCTCTCACCTCTTCTCCAGGCACAGAGATTTTTCTAGATAATGGTACTTGATGCATTCTTTTGGTGTAGCATCAAATCTGCCTCCCCTGGCTGCTTTGGCCAGTACTCACAGCTTACTTACACTTTGTTATTGTTGCTATTGACCAATTTTCCTGCAACCACATATCATCCTAGAACCCTTCCTGCTCACTCTTTCCTCCTCAGCCTTTTCCACTGCTAATCTACCTTTCTTTGAAGACTCTTCCCTCCTACTCGAATACATATCAAGTCGATACTGGACTCACATCCTGACTGGACATTATGAAGAGTTAGTAATATAATTGGATGAAATAAATCAACTCCTAAAGCCCAGATGCAGGTCTCCCACAGTTTGTGCTCCAATCCCTCCTTCCATGGGGCAGAGTAATCAATAGTCTGGGCAAAGATTTCTGCTGTCCAGACAGCACTTTTGCCCCTACACTTACTCATGTGTGACCATGGCTGAATTATTTGACCTTTAGAGCCCTCAATTTCCTCTCTGGTAAACTGTGCCTAATGATGTTCCTTCCTCTTGGGGTTGTATTATGTAGAATAATTTATTTAAAGTGTTTAACACAATACCTGACACATTTTTAGGCCTCCAATTAATGCTATTCATTATTCCAAACAGCAGCAATGGAAACTACATCATCTTCTAATTAAACTGTTCTTTTCTGACCTTACTATATGTTTCTTTTTAGTAATTTTGAGATTGCACCTATATTTTTTCAACATTTAAAAAATACACTCTGAAATGGTTTAAGGAATAATTCAAATCTAAGCTTGCTTGTGATAATATCAAATGGTGTGAGGCAAGGAGAAACCTCGTAAGCCCAAGGGGCAGCCACTGACAACCAGCTTCTCTTTTGCCAGCTTGCTGAGAATTCACCAAACTCACACTGGTAGGTTCAAATTATACAAACACAGGAAACATGTATGGAAAGGAAATACTTATATTTTAATTTATGATAATAAATATAATTGTGACAGACCTGTAAAACTTGTAGCTGTACAACCAAAGAAATTTCCCCATATTATTAGGTATACTTAAGCCAAATTCTAACTAGAAGTTACTTCATGGATATGGAAGTAATGTAATAGTGTTTGTTGATATTATCTGCACCAACAAAATTAATCTGATATATCTGCCTTATAAAGAGACCAGAGCCTTCAGCAGTTGCTAAATAATGTCTTTTCTGGAGTGCCATAGTGGACACAATCATTGGTATCAAAAGGACTTACTTCACAGTTCCTCCAGGGCTAAGGATTTTCTAGATGTTTCCTAGTTTCAGTAACATATTATATACCAGAGATTTCTTAAGGTAACTGTATTAGTTACTTTCTCATTGCTAGGGCAAAGTACCTGAAAAAAAGCAATTTAAGGAAGGAAAGGGATGCTTTTAGCTTATAGTTCAAGATTACAGTCCGTCACAGTGGAGAAGGACGGCAACAGGAGTTTAAGGCAGCTGGTCACAATCAGCTCAGTGGGGAAGGAAGCTGGGAGTGAGGAATGCTGCTGCCCAGCTAGTTCTCTCCTTTCCATAAATGTCAGGGCCTCAGGAATAGTGCCACCCACAGTCAATATGAGTTGTTTCACCTCATAAATCCTAATGTAGACAATCCTTCACAGACATGATCAAAGGTGAGTTTCCAAAATGATCCTGTCAAGTTGACGGTCAATATGAAACAGCACAGTAAACTTGTATATTTCCATTTTCATCAACTTATACTATTTTATAGTAGTACTCTCTAGGAGAATTTTTCTTTCCCTTATGTATAAATTCAGGGGATGATCTTTGACATAATGGCAAAATTTAGTATTCATATCATGTTATAGGAAAAATAGGTATTAAAGAAGATAGGGGGCTGCAGAGATGGCTTAGTGGTTAAGCGCTTGCCTGTGAAGCCTAAGGACCCCGGTTCAAGGCTCAGTTCCCCAGGTCCCACGTTAGCCAGATGCACAAGGGGACGCACGCGTCTGGAGTTCGTTTGCAGTGGCTGGAAGCCCTGGTGCGCCCATTCTATCTCTCTCCCTCTATCTGTCTTTCTCCCTGTGTCTGTCGCTCTCAAATAAATAAATAAAAAATGAACAAAAAAAAATTAAAAAAAGAAGATAGGGCTAGTGATATTATATATCATATTATTTTATAAGAAAATTCAACCAAGTTCCAAGTAAATAATTTTATAAACTTATTGAAAGTTGTGCTCATCATCCACCCAATCTTTATTAGTAAAATATCACTGACCTAATTTCATCTTTAAGCTAAAGGATTTACCTCTAATGAATTTTTTCAATGGTAAAGAAAACCATTAAAATTACTTTGGTACAAATGTGGCTTCCTACAAAAAGAGTGATATTAATATAACTTACACAATCTACAAAAAACAGGCAATAGTTGTTAATAACAAGGGAAACCTTTAATATTTTATTTTTATTTATTTTACTAATTTGACAGAAAAAAAGAGGGGGGTAAAAGAGAGAGAGAGAGGGGTAGGGAGAGAATGGGCATGCCAGTGCCTCCAGCCACTGCAAATGAACTCCAGATGCATGTGCTATCTTGCACATCTGTCTTATGTGGGTCCTGCAGAATCAAACCTGGGTCCTTAGGCTTTGCAGGAAAGCGCCTTAACTGCCATCCCTCCAGCCCAAGGGAACTCTTTAAACGATTAAATGAAAAATTAAGATTAAAGCATAATAGTCATAACATAGGCTGTGACTCATAGTAGGCCTTTCCCTGACATGCCAAATCAGGTGAGCAAGGATTGTATCTTCCTGTTTTAGTTTCTTCTTCTGTGAAATGGGAAAACACCTCCACTATAAACATACGGATAAACAACTAAAAAACTAACAGAATATATCAAAGTATGGCCACCTGTTTTTATAAAGGGCTTTATTTTTACTGTTTGCACTGTCCTACACTTTTTCCAAATTTTGTGTTATTGCTATGCCCTGATAGATACAAAGAAAACTTTCACTAAAGAAAATACTGTGACAATTGGTAACTTAGTACATCCAAAAGCTCACTAAAGGATGGCATTTGAGTTTGTAATATATCTTTCCTTTCCTGCTACTTCCATAAGAAATCACCACATACTTCATGCCTTAAAGTAATAAAAATGTAGCAGTTTTCAGGTCTGATCCTTGTCTCAGGTGCTAGAATCCAGGTATGAACAGGGCTGTGGTCTTTGGACTCTGGAGGGAGAAAAACAATGATGTACAGATGCAGTATCTCAAATGGCAGCAATTAGCAATTTTAAGCCAAACTGATTAAAATGAGGCAATACACATTTCAAGTGTGCAATGTGGATGGTGGCTTCTGTGTTGGACAGAGCAGATATAAAACACCCCCTGCTCATACAATGTTCAATTGGGCAGTGCGGAGCTGCAAGAGGGGAGCAGCTGGCCTTCTCACTGGTGTCCTTGTGCCCCACAGGCCAGTATTACCTTTTCAATTCAGACTGGCTCACAGATCTTTTATTTTAACAGGTCCTTTGGTCTTTCTGGCACCTAACAGATTTTTAAAAAAAAATCATTTAAAAGCTATAAACTCCTTTATTCAAATCAAACTTTATATATAAATCATCAAATGTTACTGCTCCAGTTAAAGTACTGGTAGGGGATATGAAGCTCCTACAAGCCCCTCACAAGCCTGTTAACCCCTGAGGAGACTACTTTGAAGAAAACTGTGTATAAAGACAAATGTAAAGTTCTTTTCATGTACAAAAAAACCCAAAACAAAACAAAACAAAATTTTCATCTAGCCCCAGATTAGTTGCTGTTCGTTTACTCATCCCCTTCCTCCTTCCATGAAATCTCATTGACTGCTCTGTCTTCCTTTCTTTTCTACTTAGAACTACCTCCTCCTAAGACTTCAACCTCCAACCCCACAGTCATTGAAAAGGAATCACCAGTGTCCCCCAAGCCAGGTACTCAGTGTAAAGATGAGGAGTCTGTTTGGATGAGTCTACACAGTTGAGTCCATAGGGATGGGCTAGAGAAGATGTTTACTCTGAATCCCCCAAATTATGTTTAGCTTTGTGTACATGAACAATTTGCAGGGTGATGTTCCACCCTTTTCCTGTCATCATCACCAGTCCTGTGACCCTAAATGTTTAGGAAGATGGTTAGAGAATGTCCAGTTCAAATGAGAATCCTGATAGCATTTGAGGATCCTTCTGAATCCTGACAGCATTTGATGATCCTTCTTTTTAATCTCTATTTCCAAACATACCTCATTATTTTTTAAATTTCCTCCCACAGATATGTGACAATGCTCTGTCAGCTCTGCATTCTCTTCTCTAGGTTTGAGGCACCTGCCCACTCTGCTTCTTTCTGTCATTATCTAGAATGTCAGGCATTCCTTCCCAGCTCCTCCAAGAGTAAAAAGGTGAGGTGTGCACATCCTTAAACTAGGAGTACAGTTCTGGCATTGTAACTCAAGCTTCATATACCGTGAGAGGAATCACCTGTAGCATCTTCAGGGCTCTCAGATGCACCAAATGCAGTGCTAAGCAGCTTACATATAGCATCTTATGTCTCATACCTCTTGAGAAATATCACCCCAAGTTTCAAAGATGAGAAAATGAGTTTAAATTGCACCATTAGTAAATGGTACCTTGGGGTTTGATTCCAGGCCATCCAATAAGCACGTGCAGAGATAACAGCATCCTGCAACTCCTAGTTCTACTTGAACTCATCATTGCATGCTTGTGATTACCAAATCTTGGGGGTCCAACATAGAAACACAATGATGTGAGCTTAAATATGGAAATCATTTACTTTAAAAATGAAGGCAAATGCTAGCACATACACCTTTGAGAGAGTTCCTTAAATTTTCAGTGCATAGTCTCCTGAGTTGTATAAAGGGAATTACAAAAACACTTGGTTAACAGAAAATGAGTAACATAGACACAACTGTGGTTGTTTGTGTGAATTTGACTGGGTTAAGAGAGGCCCAGATAACTAGAGAAATATTATCTGTAGATGTGTCTGTGAAGTTACTTTTGAAAGATATTAGAATTTTAAAGGATAGACTGAGTCAAGATTATTCTACCAATGTAGGATAGAACAAAAGGCAAACGAAAGAGGAATGTGCCCTCCCCCATTGAGCTAGGACAGCCACCACTACCTCCTTGTTCTTTGTGGCCTTTGAACTCAGCTTGAAAGATGCCAATGGCTTTCCTAGTTATTCAGCCTTTGGATGGGAGACTGTGAGACTTGCAGCCTGCATAATCGTGTGAGACAATTCCTGTAATAAATTTCTTTTTAGATAGACAGATGGATTAAGGAGAGAGAAAGCATATTTACTCTGTTTTTCTGAAGAACACTGACTAATTTAATAGGTGAAGTAGTTAGTGGGCTCTAAGCATTTAATAATGGCTAAGTACATATTGTTCTTATTGCTTCTGGAAAAAATATGAGACAAAAGAACACTCTGATTATTAGACATCCCCAAGGAAGCAGAGGGAGCTGAGCTGAAGACAGACCACCTGCTCCTCTGCTTTTGTTTAAGGAGGAAATCAATCAGAGTGAAAAGACTCTTTCATGTGTAAGTTGGATAAGAGAGTAAGCAAAGAAGTGTGTTCTTCCCTCACAATCCAGAGCCGGCAAGCAGGCAGATGGGACTTTTGAAAAATCTATAAAATCAGGGCTTCAGCAGCTTCTTTTAGAGACATCTCATCAGAATGATATCCAGCCTCACTCCTCTAGCTGTCTCTAGGACTGGACCCACAGGAATGTAAGTAAACTGAACTCTGGTCCACAAGGAAACACTAACATTGGATCTCCTATAACCACATCTATCCCAGAAAACCCTTCTGGACTCATAAAAGTTTTCTATGCTGGGACCAGGAATGAGAAAATATAATGGGTGAGTGAAAAATAAATTTCTATTTTTTGGTTTGGAGCTACTTCTTATTCAGTTTAGCTGTTATAACAGAATATCAGTAATAATAATAAACATCAACTTTTCCCAATTTGAAAGCCTGGAAGTCCTAGATCAGACCATGTTCCTGATAAGGATCATTTTCCTATTATAACCCTTACTTGCATTATCCTCATATGGCAGAGGGGAAGAATGAATGAGAGAGAGGGAGGGAGGGAGGGAGGGAGAGAACACAAACATACGTACCAGCACCAGCACACTGTCATCTCTTCAGTGCGGTGTAAAGGTACTGATCCCATCTCTGGGGTCTTGTGCCCTCATGACTTTATGAGCTCCTAGGATCCTACTTCGAAACACCATTACATTGATAATTTAGGCTTTTATGATTGGAGTATGTGTGTATGTATGTGGGTATAGGTGTGCATGTGTGCACAAACATTCCAACAATAGCAGTCCATGAATCCAATAAATGCTCTCATATTCTTGTTTGTTTATTTAGTATTAAGGAGAACTTAAGTAAGATGAACCACAGAGGATAACAGAAATTGAATTATTTGCTTTAACATGTAAAATTAACTCACAAAACGCTTTCCACAAAACCTTTGAGTTAACAAGATTACCCTATAATTTTAATGAAGAATATCCCATAGTCCTGATCGTGATGGATATTCCAAAACCATGAAACATATCTTCCATTCTCCACAGTCTCATGTATATTTATTGTTCCAAAGTGTACTAATTCATTCTTGTTTCCCAGAGTTAGCACATGCTTGGTCCCATTCACCACTAGGAATACATCTCAGCATATTTAAACTTTCCCAACCTTCACGTTTCATTCTATTCCAGGTTCCATTTATATTTAGATGCTAAGACCTTCCCCAATTTTTGCCATCTCCAGTCATGTGGCTCACATGCATGCATATTTCAGATAGTAAATATGTTCTATGTGAGAGATAGTGTACTAACCACTAGAGATATTGCAATGAACAAAACAAGTGAATAAAAGTGAGCAAAAAATAGATGAAAGGTTAAAAATATATTTATCAAGTGAAAGAAAATTATACTGGGAGCTGAAGAGATGGATTAGTAGTTAAGGTATTTCCTGGCAGGGCCAAGAGACCCATGTTCAATTCCCCAGTACCCACATAAAGCCAGATGCACAAGGTGGTGCATGCATCTGAAGTTTGGCTGGAAGCCCTAGTGTGCTCATTCTCTCTTCTGCCTCTCTCTCTCTCTCTAATGAATAAATAAAATATTGTTTAAAAAGAAAATTGTACAGGAAAAAGTTCTGTAGGATTTGAACTGTCACAACCAGCAGCTCTCAATATGGGTTCTAATCCATGTTAGCAAAGGTTTGAAACAGAAACCCAAGAGAAGAGTACATTATGAGATTTATTTTGGGGACAGCTAAGAGAGAAAGCAAAGCAGGAAAATTCCCAAGCCAAAAGCGAGTCTCCCCCTTCCCAGCCCCGCCAGGGTGTAGAGACTAAGTTCTCCCTTGCATAGGGAAGCAGCAGCTAAGGGCTTAGAAGGAGCCCATTCATAAGAATCAGATCTCCAATTAGAATAAGCCTCATCACCTGGCTCAGGTGTGGAAGGGAGGGCCCTGATTGGTTGATGGGCCCAAGGGGAATATTGACTTAGGAAAAGTGCGACAATGGGGTCTGAGCCTGCAAAACTGAAGAAGAAACAGAAAGCAGTTTCTTTTGCTGAGAGGTAAGGGTTAATAAGGGTAATAGCATGTAGCTGTCTTGGATGGGATTGAATCAGATGCAAGTCATAGTCCTGTCAGGGCAATGTGACAATGGCACTCATGTCTCAGTGGACAGTACCTAGCTAACTACATAGGAGGAAATAATGACCTTGCTCCTAATCTGTCTTTGTTTCAAGCTGTCCTTGAAAACCAATGAGGTTATAGACCTTATTGGTCTTATAGGAATTCACATGACACGATGAAGTAAAATAGAAATAAGCTGGAAGTACACACACACTCACTTTGCTGCTGGGAGGTCTAGAGCTCATGTAAAGCCTGTCTTAACCTGTTAAGATTTAGACTGTGGAACCGCTAACGATATGCATGATCTTCCTTCTTCATACAATGAACAGGTCCTTTAATGTTTTGATAGTTATGGCTCTTTCAGCATATCATATGAATACTATCTTTCTTCAAGTAGCATTAAGTGAATCTTGAAGTGCTTTATTCTGATGATGTACCATGAGAGATATCCATTTGTTAAGTATCTTCATGTATTTTCAGTCTGAAGTCCATCATTTGTAGACAGAAGTGAGGACAGCACAGTAGGAAAGAAGTTGAAAGCTGTTATTTTAAACAAACAGCTAGTTACAAGTGCCGGGAAGGGGGAGCTTTTCTATTTGTCTTTTCATACATACACTAGTTTGTCACCACAGCATTCATGTCCCTAATCTGATTAGCTAGAGGGGTGTCCAGAAATCCCCTAGCTACAATAGCCACTTGCAAAATACACATACATCAAAACAATGATTAATAAAATATACCTATAAGCGTGTTTACAGTCACAGGGGGTTAAGAGGGAAATGAAACAGCAGCTATTGCAAGCTCTTTTTCCCTTGAAATTCATAATTTATTTACTTTGTCTGTCCTGTTCCTGGGGTGTCTACAATCAATTGCATTCCATGTCAGCTCCTAGAACAACAGTCGACTGTGCCTGCATTTTAGCTCTACAGGCTAAACATTCTACAAGTATTTGTGAGAAAACATCAGCATGTGTGTGCTATTTTAGCTATTTGGATGAAATATAACTGTTACTGAAAAATAATCTGGGGTCTTGACCCTCTCCCTCTTAAAGTGAGACATACTAGGCAGGGTAGGCCACCAACTGAAAGCCTCAAGCCTCAGTGGCTTAGCAGAATCAACACTTATTTCCCATTTATGCCAAATCCAAGAGGGATGCTCTTAATCTGATAGCAATTCTACGAAGCATGAACTCAGGGGTCCTGTGCTAGTCCCACTTAGATTGCTTGACTTTGCAATGTGATTCCCCACTATATTTATGAATGGATAAAAGAACAAGAGCATGGCTATCAGAAGTTTGGCCATCTCTTCCAGAGAACATGTCATTTGTGATCACATTCCATTAGCCAGAAGCAATCACAAGTGCTCTCTCACAGACAAGAGCCTCATGGAGAATAAGTCAGCTGAATGATGCCTCACAAGTCTACACAATATAGGGGAGTGCCTGTGAGGTGATCAGGAAGCCATCCCTGTTGTGAGTACCTAAAGAAGACATATGCTTAATAATTTTAAAAACATGCTCTTCAACCAAATTTCAGTCCCTGCTAGTCTTGTAGAAGATAGTAGTACATAGTGTCCAAGGGCTCAGAGTAGGGCAGCAGGGAACACTAGCTTAAAGAGATGAGTCCATCTGGGCACACAGTTGTAGTCTTAGCACTCACACACTGAGGTATAAGAATGGGAAATTCAAGCCAGCTGGGTCTGCATAGTAAGACTCTGTGTCAAAAATACATGAATTAAATAAAGTCATGAGGTTCTGATTTTGCAGTACTGGGAATTAAACCTACGGCCATATACATACTAGGCAAATGTTCTACAACAGAGCTACTTTCCTAACCCATGAATTAATTTTTAATATTTATTTTTATTCTTATTTATGAGAGAGAGTCCAAGGGAGAGAAAGAGAGAGATAGAGAAAGAGAATGGGTATGCCAGGGCCTCCAGTTACTACAAATGAACTACAGATACATGTGCCATCATCTGCATTTGGCTTACATGGGACCTTAGTAATCAAACCTGGGTCCTTTGTTTTTGCAGGCAAGTGCTTAACTGCCAAGCCATCTCTCCAGCCCACCATGAATTTCTTTTAAAATATTTTTATTTGAGAGAGACAGACACACAGACAAGAATATAGGTTGCCATGGCCTCCTGCTGCTGCAAGTGAACTCCAGATACTGTGCTACTTTGTGCATCTGGCTTTATGTAGGTACTGGGAAACTGAACCTGGGCCAGGAAGCTTTGCAAACAAGTGCCTTTAACCACTGAGCCATCTCCTCATCCCTAGTCCATTAATTTTTTTCTTTTCTTTTCTTTTGAGGTAGGGTCTTACAATGGCCCAGGTTGACCTAGAATTCACTTTGGAGTCTCAGGGTGGCCTGCAACCTCCTACCTCTGACTCCCGAGTGCTGGGATTAAAGGTGTGCACCACCATGCCCAGCTAGTCCATGAATTTTGAAGCTATCAAATCTAGATTTAACTCTAACCCACCACTTAGCAATGGGATGACCTTGTACAGATATGTCATATCTTCTCTGCTACATGAGAAACATGGAAATAACAGTTATATTGTATTCAATACTGTGATCATGAGGATTAAATGATGGAATGTGGGCTGGAGAGATGGCTTAGTGGTTAAGCGCTTGCCTGTGAAGCCTAAGGGCCATGGTTCGAGGCTTGATTCCCCAGGACCCACGTTAGCCAGATGCACAAGGGGGCACACGCGTCTGGAGTTCGTTTGCAGTGGCTGGAGGCCCTGGCGCACCCATTCTCTCTTTCTGTGTCACTCTCAAATAAATAAAAATTTTAAAAAAATGATGGAATGCATATAAGATGCCCCCATTCAAGTGAGAGCAATCACATTATTGAGTTTACTGTAACAAGAAGTCAACCACTACAACCTGAATTGGACAGAGACTCAAAAGCAGGTAGGGAGTGAGAACCTGTGATAAAATGGAGATTGGCTTTGGTTGGAGGTAGTGGCATGTGAAGCTGGAGGTGGATAACCTGAAGCACAGCATCTTTACACATTGATGTGAGAAGCATAAATTACCTTTTCTGCTTGATTCTAGTTAGTGGAGCTCCAGTCACTGACCCTGTCCTCACCAAAGGGACTGGCACAGTAGAAACCATGGTGTGCCTTTCTGAGTTGTGACTGTGGAGCCTGTGGGTATCAGTTCTGTTGTGTGCAGTGTGACCTTGGTCCCTCTGTAAGCTTAGTCTCATGACCTATAACTATTACAAATTGCAAGGGTCTCCTCTCATATTAATACAGAGAATCCTCCTAGGTCTATATATCTCTGGAAATTTTTAATTAAAAATTTCATATTCTTAAGCCTTGAGCATTAAGGGATGATGGGCAGGGAAAATATAACACAACTTCAGATTCTGTGCTGTGTGGTAAAGCCAGGTCGACCACTATTACCACCTAGCATTGGCATCCAGCAAACCTCTCCATATCCTTTCCACAGTACACATGTTCTACAGTGTTGTGAAGGAATGGACTTTTAGGATGCTGGAGAGCTGAGGGCTGACAGAAGAAAAAAGCTCAGAAATGCCTACATACCTTGTTTGCCTCGTGAGGATGGAATGCTCTATCATAAGCTTGGATCCATAACCAGCAGAGCCTAAAGTTTGCAATCATCCCTTTAAAGGGAATAATTAAGCATGTAAATTTATGGAGTATTCAAATTCTGAATAGCAATGAAAGATTCACTATCAAGTGAATCTGGCCCAGTTCAAAATTAAGCTTCTTGGATCCTGCAAGATACTACCTGAGATAACTTTACCATTAGCTGTATTGTATGTCGCTGCACATCCATCAAAGACTGGGGACCAAGGGACACTTCAAGAAGATATTCCGCATCTGTTTTTTGCTCTGTATAGCCGAATCACTTCTGATACATTTCTCTGTCCAAGAATAAAAATATAAAACTGATAGCAAGGGTGTGTGCATATGTTGTAAGCACACAAACTTTCCCTCTAAGGATAGGACTTCCATGATTTTTTTTAATCAATAAAACATAGAGCACTTGAAATTTTATGTAGGTGCCTTGAGTCACAGCACAGGTGGTGGTCAGTCTCAGACACACACTGTCAAAGAGCACACTCAAAGAAGGAGCCAGGACATGGAACTTGAATTGACCATACAGAGGAATGAACTGGTGAATAATGAAGGAGAAATGGTACATTCATGATAACAGTACCATCTCCAAATTGAGTATGTCTTCCCATAGTGGAAGGAAAAAAGTTGGTTACTTCTCTCTCCCAGGAAACATTCAACTATAATGATACTATTTTTGAGATGTTAATTGACTGCTGCTGCCCACCTCCAAGATTTTCTCTTCCTCTTAGCCCTTCCTTCTATGCAGCAACCTAGTTCCTATGTTCATTGCCTCAGGAAAGCAACAAGAGAAAAAACAGAGAAGAGTGAAGCCCTTTCTTGCATTTTGGTTTCAAAGTCCTAGACTTTTCAGGTAATGAAGACGGTGACATCCATCTCTGTAGTAGGAGGCAAAGACCTACTCTGTGGCAGAATTTGAGGATAGACATTTCAAGCCCAGAGAGTGTGAAGTCCAGAACGACAGTACTGAGGATACTTGAAGGCAAGAACCAAGGTTATACCTGCATATGGCCTGGTGCCCTTAACAGGGTCCTTACTTTATGAAGCTCAGCATCTGCCTGTCACTTCAGCGGCAGGGACTTCACTTTGGCACACAGGTGAGCACTCAGTAGGAGGAGCTGTGCACATCCGAATGGCTCAGCATCAAGGAGACTCACACCATGAGGAAACTCAGTCCTGAACTGTACCTTAGGTGCTGTAAATTCCAGAATTAAAGGGTTCAAATTGGGATACCACAGCCCTTGAAAGACAATGCTGATGATGAAATGAACAGCCTAACCACTATTCTTTGATAGAACTGAACAGGTCCAGCCCCATATCCCCCTCAAGTCAGGAGCACGGGAAATCTTACAACACAGACTAAATGATGATGACGTGAAATTATTTAGAAGAAATCAAATTTGAGGTCTGTGTTTGTCACGGTTCTCCACAAAAACAGAGCCCATTGTGTGTGTGTATGTATGTATGTGCATGTGTGAGTACATATGTGTAAAAAGAGATGTAATATAACTTTCCACAATTTGATGAATTGGTGTGGTTTGACTCAGGTGTCCCCCATAAACTTAGGTGTTCTGAATGCTTGGTCTCCAGCTGATGGCAATTTGGTAATTAAAGCCACCTTGGAGGCAGGGTATTGTTGGGGGCGGGCTTATGGGTGTTCATAGCCAGGTTCCCCTTGCCAGGGTTTGGAACACTCTTTTGTTGCTGTTGTCCATCTGATGTTGGCCAGGAGGTGGTGTCCACCCACTGCTCATGCCATCATTTCCCCCTGCCATCATGGAGCTTCCCCTCAAAGTCTGTTAGCCAAAATAAACCTTCCCCTGCCTCTCCCCTCACCAAGTTGCTCTTGGTTGGGTGTTTTCTGCCAACAATATGAACCTGACTGCAACAGCTGGCAAGCTGGAGACCCAGAAGAAAGAAAGCTGCAATTACAATCTGAGTTCAAAGACCAAGAACGGAGTGGCTGATATTGAAGTTTCAGGCTGAAGGCTGGCAGGTTTAAGACCCAGGAAGAGCAGATGTTTGTGTTTGATTCGCAAAGCATGAAAATAAGGTCCTCATTTTAAGACAGGAGGCATGTTGTGTTTCTGGCAAAGGGTTAGTCTCTATTCTTGATTCCGGCCATGAGAGGGTGGAGGCCCATACATACTAGAAAGGACACTCTGCTTGGGTCAGTCTACCATCTCAAGTAGTAATCTCCCCAGAAAAAAAATAAAAATACTAGAGGATTTACTGAGGCTTGCATTTGCACAATTTTACCATTTGTGGATGTTTCTGGGAAGAGACCAGTGTTGTTTACTTTCAGTTAAACATCCAGGTATGACATATGACATTGTACTTGGTACTTTCAGGGAGGGAATGAGGCTTGAAATAATATCTTATAGCCCAGTTTGACCTCAGACTTACTACATAGCCTAGGATGTCCAACCTCACAGAAATTCTCCTGTCTCAGTCTCTCAAATATGAGGATTACAAGTGTGAATCAGTACACGTAGCTCCTAGCTTTGTACTGAGTGTATTGGTATAGGTAACCCTTCATTATTCATCCAACATAAAACAAAGCTTTGGGAGGCATAAATGGCAAAAAGAAATTCTAAGACAATAAAAGTTGATTTCAATCTTTTATTTATTTATTTATCTGAAAGCGACAGAGAGAGGAGACAGAGGCAGATAGAGACATAATGGTCATACCACGGCCTCTAGCCACTGCCAGTGAACTCCGGATGCATGCACCACCTTGTGCATCTGGCTTATGGGTCCTGGAGGATTGAACCTCGAACCAGGGTCCTTAGGATTCACAGGCAAGTGCTTAATTGCTAAGCCATCTCTCCAGCCAGCCCCCCTGATTTTCATCTTTTTGAAGAAACCAATTAACATTTTGGTCCAGTCAAGTCAGTACACTATAATGATTAAAATCATATGCTCCAAAGCATACCCAGTCACACACAACGAACTTCAAATTAAATTGTTTGAACCTTAGGTTTTATGTCTACAAATGTGAGACACTGCCAACTGACAGGAAACAACTTAGCTTATAGTTGCCACACACCATTGCTTAGTGTGTATTAAGTAGTGACATCATTTGAATGAAATTCTTTAAGATGTGCTGTATTATCCTAAAACTTTTTTTTTTAATCCCTTCCTTTAGAATTATTTGCAGTTAATGGTTGCCTGGGGAGGAGAAGACATTTTCTACAGTGATGTAACCACTGATAAGTTGCAAGTGCTCTGGCAAATAATCCCTTACCAGCACTCATACAGGCAATCCTCCTTTAACTCATGGGTTGTATAAATATGCAAGGGAAACAAAGACATCGAAGTAGAAGAGGGTCTTGTTGGGAAGAAGAAAGGGTTCTGTGGGAGGAGAATGAGAAGGAACAAGAGAAGGTAATAGAAGATTATGATCAAAATATATAGATACATAAAACTGTCAATACTTTAAAAATCACTCCTCTACTTATCTTTTCTTAAATCCCACAATTTAGATAGCTACAACAGAACTACCATTGATTTTCCAGGCAAGAAGACAGATAAAACATTGAACCTAATTTCCTTAGAAATCCAGGATCCCCACGAAAAAGAGCAGGCCTTACGCTTGCATGCCAGAAATACAGAAATCAGAAAAAAATAAAAGGTGTCATAGACAGCTACATGTTGCTAGGATTGACTTCCAAACCAGAAAGAGTTTATGGGAGGAACAGGATTTAAATCAGGCTTACAGATCCAGGGGAAGTTCAATTGATGGCTGAAGAAGCTGGCTCCAGCTCACAGATCCAAGCAGAGAGAAAAACCACCACCAGCCAGCACCACAAACAAGCAAACACAAAAACAACAGCAACACCACAGGAAACCAGGCAGAGCTCATGCATGCTGCATAACTTTGGGCTAGAAGTCAGGTCCCCCCACACTGCACCCCACCGTGACACCTCCTCTGGCCAGGTGGCAGAAAATCTAAGTCTTAATAAAAACACCGGAGTCTACTGAGGGACATTCAAACTACCACAAAAGGTGGTTGTTGTTTTTTCCTACTTTAAATTAAGTAGAGATTTTTCTACTTTACTATTTCCTTCTTTAAAGCTTGGGACACATCCATTTGCACCAGAAAAGGCTAGCTTAAACAGGAGCATTTAGTTGAAATAAGGAAAAGTAAAATATAGCATCAGAAGTAAGACAAGCAGTGCATAAAAAATTTAACCTTATTTTTATATATATATTTGACAGCAACAGAAACAATGGTACCAAACTGCCTGTATTTGCTGAAAAGAAAACTAATAAATTAAATTAAAAAAAAAAAAAAGAAATTCAACTTGCTGATAATGCTCAATACTGCTGAGGCTGGACATGAGCTCCTCTCCCTCACTGTGTCTCTTCATCATAGGCCATGGCTCCAGAATCTTTCCCAGAGCAGATGTTTAAGAAAGACATTGTCCCAAGTACTTCTAAATACAGGTCTTCTCACCAAGCATAGTGGCACACAAATGTGACCTCCACACTCTAGAGGATGAGGCAGGAAAATCATTAATGGCTTTGAATCCCGAGGATCTACATGAAAGCAGGACACCATAGTGTGAGTGTCTATAATCCTAGTGTGTCTATGGCAGCTTGCAGGGCACCTACCATAGTGAGTCAAGAAACATGGGCCTCAAACAAGTTGGGAGGCTAGGCTGACACATGGTACAAAAGCATTCATACTCTCACACACGCACACACAAACACACACATCCCAAGCAAGACAAAGTTAAATTTCACTGAGTTACTACAATTGTACACACATTAAAATGACAAGGTGAAAAAAGTCCAAACATAGGCAAGGGTATAGAGGACCTGAAACTCTCCTGTACTTCTGGTTGGAACACAAGATTGCACCACCATGGCAAACAGAGGGGAGTTTGTGACACAGGTGTTTGTGACATCCAATATGAGGTTCACACATCAGACATGTGACTCGAGTCTTCTACTCCTAGGTATTTAGGGAAATGCAACAAATATGAATGCTTATACAAACATCTACACAGTTATATAATATCTCCATAAATGTTAAAGACAGCACACATTTCAATTTTAAAAAATATTTGCTTATGAGAGAGAGAGACTGAAAGAGACAGCCACAAACAGAGACAGAAGGAGAGAGAATGGATGGATGGGCATGCTAGGGCTGCCTGCCACTGCAAACAAACTCCAGACACATGTGCCACTTTATGCATCTGACTCTATGTGGGTGCTGGAGAATTGAACCTGGACTGTCAGGCATTGCAAGCAAGTGTCTCTAACTGCTTAGCCATCTCTCCAGCCCAAACACACTATTGTAACAGCCAAAATTACAAACAACCCAAATAATATATGGGAAAAAAAATGGATGGTAGCATATCCATTCAACAGAATGTTCCTTGGACACACAAAGGAACAAACTATTAACATATGCACCATGGATGAAGCTCAAAATTGCAATACTATCTGAAAGAAGCTATATGAATAAGTTAACACAATATGCTTCCAGTTACATAAAACTGTAGAAAATGAAAACCACTAACCTATAGTAACAGAGAGCAGATGAGAGAGGTAGCCTGGGGAAGAGGTGAAGAGAAGAACGGATTACAAGTGGGATCTAAAGAAACTTCTGGGACATATTTGAATTATACACTTTAAATGTGAGTTTATTATTAAACAAAAATGAGAATGTGACTGTGTCTAGCAGACAGTGCTCAGAAAGTAGTTCTATTGGTGAACTCATATGGAAACAGCCTGGCTATCTGTATGGGAAATATATCCTATATGCAACAGTACATTACAGCTTTGGATAAAATGGTTTCTTTTATGCCATTTTGTGGATTAAAAGTTTTCTTTTGTTTGTCACTACAATAGTTTTGTTTTGCATGCATACATGTATGTATTATTCATACATGGTATGTGCATGTTTGCATGGTGTGCATTTTTGTGCAGATGCATGCAGAGGCCCAAGATTGATACTGGGTGACTTTCTCAATTGTTGTCTCTGATTTCTTTGAAGCAGGGTCTCTCATTGAATCTGAAACCTACCAGATCATCTAATCTAATTATCCAGCAAGCCATAGAGTTGCCCATTTCCACCTCTCTTATACAGGCATGCACCACCATGCCTAGCTTCTATGCAGATCTGGGGGTCTAAACTCAGGTCCTCATTCTTGCATGGAAAGCAGCTTGCCTACTGAGCTATGTGCCTAGCCCCTTGATTCTGATTTCCACGATCCTCTGTGTCCTCTCTTGGTCTCCTAATTCATTTCTGCATCTACAGTGTGGACTTCTGCTAACAGAATCTTCATGTCATTCTGAGGAATGTGCTTCTCATGGCATCAGTTCTGTGCTGAGGGAGGCAGGAAACCACATGACTCATCTTGGCTAAGCACAGCTCCTCATAGTCAGAGTGATGGTTAAGAGATGATGTGTAGCAAGAACGAAGCCAATGAAATTAGACCTACTATGTTTTCAGACACATGGAGAAACAGCCTGATAGACAAGGATCCAGCTCCACCAAGGGAGATCCTGGCCAAAACAGAGCATAACATAGTGGAAGATTAAAGATCAGATATTCCTAAAGGTATTTCCATCTTTAAAATTTCAATTTTGTGTCTGAGAAAATCCACTTTTCATTAAGGCAATCTTATCAAGACTTTTTTTTTTTTTTTTGGTCCTTTCCATTCTCTTCTTTCACTCTTTGCAAAAAGGCCTTGTTACTTCCATGGGAAAGCATTATTTAGAGGTTTGTCCATTAGTAAAAGATTGCAGAGTTGGCATCCATCATTATGACTAGTGACCCATGTACATATACTTTGTAAAGCAGAGGACAAAATGTATGTGAACGTGACCTAGACGAGATGAGCACAAAAAGCACATATAAATGAACTTGAACACACACACACATACATACATACATACATATATATATATATATATATATATATATATATATATATACACACACACACACATACATATACATATACATAAATTCCTTTCAAGTTTGGGTATACATATTATTGTATCACTTAGCAAATATTCAAATATAATTTAAATGTATAGTAATTTGATACCTACATACTGAGAGATGATAGTAGGAAACTATTAAATATTCTGATTTATATAATTATCTTGTTATGTTTCTACACGAACAGTAAAAAACTAAATTAAAAAAAAAAACAAAAAACTATAATCTGAATCTATGCCAAGGCATTTTAGGCAGTGTTTATGGGTGCTGTGCGATGTGACAGCATGTGCAGTACAAGGCCACATGTGTGTTCTGAACCGAGGCTGCAATGGAGTCACACACTACAACACAGGTTCACACTACCAGAGATACTTTGAGTTCATTATGCATCTGGTTGGAATTGATATTTGGTCACTGTGCATTCAGAAATAATTACAACTGGTCAACTGGTATTTTTTTTTTAATTCCCACTTATAGGTGTCACAACCTAAACACACCCTAACTGATTGTTGAATATGACTAATCTCAAAAAAGGAGACTGGGAGTAGATTGGTTTAGTTACTGTGTCATTGCTGTGACACAAGTTACTTAAGGAAGGAAGAGTTTCCTTTGCCTTACAGTTTAAGAATGCCATCCATCATGGTGGGGGAGAATGGTGATGAGGATCACTCTAACTGTAGTGTCAGCCTGGAAGCAGGGGGGGGGGGGAGAGGGAGGGAGGGAGAGAGAGGGAGGGAGAGAGGGAGGGAGGGAGGAGGGAGGGAGAGAGGGAGGGAGGGAGGAGGGAGGGAGGGAGGGAGAGCGGCGCGCAGGCATTAGTACTCAGTTGGCTTTCTAACTTTCCATTTGAATCAGTCCACATTCAGGTGGGTCTTACTGAGATATACTTCTCTGGAAACATTCTCACAGACAAACCCAGAGGTGTGTCTCCTAGGTCATCCCACATCCCACAGAAAATGAGGATTAAACATCACAATTGGGATGAACTAGTTGGCTAGCTTCTGCTTTACCAGCTTTACTGAAACCCTGAACCTCTGAGGGGCCTTTTTGTACTTTGACTACTACTTTCTCTATACTGCCCTTTCTAATATGGGATTGAAATCTTATTCACAATAGCCCTATAGCCCTGAGAACCTTTCAGTTTTCCAGAAGCCGTAGGGGAGAACTATCACACAATATCACAGATGAGAGACCAACTTCCCTGTCTTATATTTCCCTATACCCAGTTTCCTTCTCCTTTGCTCAAGCAACCCAGGTTTGCTTTCTGCTTCTGAGGTCAGCACAGTTATACCTGCTTCCACTTGGGTGCCTTTGTGCATGTTCTTTCCTTAGTACTTGTTTCAAAATACACATATAATAAATAGTTGAATCTTCTCTAACTTGAGAGCTCATCTTAGTAGCCCTTCTCCCAAAATGCCTTCCCTGTCCTTCACCCTACAAGAGCATTATCTGAAATCTTCATATTCCTTTACTTGATTATCATGTGTCTTCAACATTAGAGACCAGGATCTCCTGTCCTATTACCTGTATTACTAGTGCTAGTCCCCATTGGGCCACTTTTTTGTATGTGGGCCATCTATCCTATCAGGGATACTGAGAAAACTGATCAGAGGGTACCTGGGATGGTTGGGAGACTCCAAGCTACATGACAGAAAGGGGAAACTGGTGTGTAGTCCGTCTGACAACATGGAAGAGACTACAGCTATTTTGGTAGCTTTTTTGTTTGTTTGCAGTGGGGGGACTAAGAGAGGGCGGAGAGAGAGAGAGAGGAGAGAAACTATAGGGCCTGAGATATTTATTCTAGCAAAAATACTTTTAATGATGCATATTCTTCTCAGAGCCTGTAGGGCACCATGTAGAAGAAGGTCTAGAATTGGTCTGAATTGGTTTCCAAGAGGAAAGACTACAGAGTAGAAGCCATGGGAGTAAGATTTCAGGCCCATTTTAGGAAGGGTAGTATAGAGAAAGTAAGTCAAAGTACAAAAGGGCCCTTCAAAGGTTCAGGGTTTCTGTCAGTAAAGCTGGTTAAGCAGAAGCTGGCCAACTAGTCCTACAGAGATGAAAAGCTCTGCATAGGCAGGACATCAGAGCAAATAACTAGTATCTGTATGTCACTTACTGCATGCCAGGAAGACTCTTTCAGGTAGATGACAAATACTAACGCATTTCATCCTTACAAAGACCTGAGGAGGCAGGTGCTATTATCATCACTTTACAGAACACATCAAGATGCAGACGTCAAATAACTTGACCAAGTTCACCTTGCCAGTAAGCGGCAGAGCCAGCTTTTCAAATGACCTTTAATGTCTGCTCTGTATTTCACAGTAATTCTTTTTTATGCCCCAACTGGAAATGAGTTGCTATCCTATTTTTATCATCTTCAGAAAAAAAAATTGTTCCAAAATGTCCAAGCGTGACTGTCCAGCTCCTCAGAGGCTCAGCGTGTAGGTGGTATATAATACAGCCCTTGCCTGAACAGACACCCTGAAATCCTGGGCCATACGGAGGGACTCAGCTCCTCCCAGAACATGTATGTCTTCATTTTCTTTCTAATATATTTTCTGTCAACCTTCTGATCCACCCAGGATGGGATTTCATTTTGTCAGCTACTATATCCCCAAGTATTAAGCAATATTTGTTAAAAAATAGAAGAAAAACAAAAGGAGAGAGGAAGAATGTTGGTATCTTCAAGGCTTCTTTGACCTGGTGTCTACTCCAGGATCTTACAGTCCTCTTCATTGGAACCTGTCGAGAGAAGGAAAGCACTGAGAAGCCAGATCACAGGCAAACTAAAGACATAGCCCTTGTGGCTTTAAAAAAAAAAAAAAAAAAAAAAAAAAAATCCATTGCAAATAGTTTGGCTTCTAGGTTAAAAGGAAAATAAAAACAAGTATTTTTCAAACCCAGTACCTGCAGCATGGATAAAAGTTTAGTGTATCTCTGGGTTGCTGTCAGAAATTCCACTCTGATTAAATGTAATAAAATAGAGTCAATACTAAAATATTAATAAAATGCTGTTTTTCCCCTAGTCACTAGCATCTAATAAAGGTGTTTTGATCCTATTTATGAAATAAATTATATTACTTGGTACCCAAAGGTGCTATTTTGTCTGTGGGAGGTAATCATATTCTAATTTAATGACAGAGGAGAAAAAAAATCATGCATGACTAAAATAACTCTAACACAGGCCATCCAGCTTCGAGAAGACTACATCTTGTGAGAGGCTACAGACATGCCAGTGCTTGTTAAAGTATTAAAATTAACATGTCTAAATTTTTTCATTTACTATATATTCAGTTTGCCTTCTTCCAGATCCCAGAAGCCCACACTATCTTTCTCATGAATGTTTAATTGTCCCTCCCCCCCCCCCGCCCTGGGAAGTCAACTCCGCAACCACCCCTCCAGAAAAAGAACTGTAAACAAGGCTGAAGGGAAAAGTGAGAGAGGAGATGAGGCGAGCACAAACGTAAAAGGACAGATGGCGAAGCTAAGCAGAGCATCACCGAGTCACCCCCCAAGGAAGGCAGAGAAACAATTAGAAGCCAGGAGTGGACAGATAAATTCTGGAGTCATTTAAAGCTCTAATACCTTCCACAAATGGAGAGGTGGGTTCTATTTTGAGGCCAAGAGGAGGTTTATAAATACTTTATCATGTTTGCATTAGAGAGCCTGTGTCAGCATGAATAGATTGCATCCTTTGGTTGAGTAGCCACTCTCTGGTCAGTGGTTAGAAATTTTCAATGTCTTCTGTGAAACAAACTTCCTGGAGGCTGTTGAGTCACCAAATAAGGTGATTTACAGGCAGACAGAAAACCTTTAGTGGAATAATGAACTACTTCGTATGCATCCCTTGGGCTCAAGTGTACACTTGGCCTCCCAGAAGAGTTACATAGAAACCATTAGTGTACCCACATTCTGGATGACATAGACAACCAGAGAATAGTGATATCATCACTTCCTACTTTTAGTTGCAATGGAACACCTGGGATGTTGCTCTGCTAGAAAACAGTTTAGGGGTCACAATGATTTCTTAACATTCCTGTGGTTGAATCCAGATATCTAGGAAGATCTTCTTGTACAATATCCAGGTGAGCATTACTTTGCCTGCCCCACTGTCAAAGCACATTTTCCTTTACATGAGCATGGGAAGTACTATGTCTGAGTCCTAGATTTAGAAGAGTTACTGAGGAAGTACCTGCTTTCCTATAAGACAGCTAAGGGCTAACTATATTTTATGCCTAATTAACTTCATTAAAATGGCATGTGGCTAGAAAAATATTTTATAGTTTATGTCCCATCCCCTGCCAGAAAGGAAATAGTGTTGGATAGTGGAATGGTCATGGGAATTGTTTCTGTAACAACTCCAGCAAAATTGAGAGGGGGGGGAGGGAGGGAGAGAAGGAGGGACAGAGACAGAGACAGAGACAGACAGACAGGAAATGAGAGAAAAGCCAATAGAAGGTTCATTATAAATAAATCGTCAGAATGAGCATTTGGAGCTTTAATCCAGTGAGAAATTCTGAGAAGTAGCCTAGAAAACACTCAAACTTACCCTAGCTGGGAGGAGGAGGTGGTATAGAATAACAGATGCTTACTACAGACTGCTGGGGTAAAAGGAAGGTCTTACTTGTCCAGGCATGCCAACCTGCTGTGTGCCTGCTAGGGGCTAAGTGGTGGCAGGGAGGGCTCCAGCATCAAGAGAGGGTACTTAGGAAAGAGGGCGCCTGTGTTGGCACTGGAAATCAGGCTAGTATATAGTGACAAGCCAAAGGTATAAGGGACATGGGCAGTGAAACATGATGCTACAGGAAGAAAGGGCAAAAAATATGCACCTCCCATAGATTGGGGCTGTTCACACTTTTGGTTAAAGAAGCTTCTTTTTGTAGATGGTAGTGAATCCCAGGGAGACACAAATTGATTAAGGTGCTGAGAAGAGACAGTGGTACCTAGCATTGGATGAAACATCTGCATCATGCCCACCACAATGCAAGGAACATTGTATGAGGTGGCAGAAGGAATATTAGTGCTGCTGTCACTGCTAGTCAGAGAAACTTCTTGATGGAGATGGTGATGGACACTGAAGACACTCAAAACTCATCAAAATGCTGAATGTGAGAGCCCACTAAAGAGATATCTCTATCAAGCCCTTCGAGGTTCAAGAAGCTTTATGGATGAGGGTTGCAAAGAATATAAAAGCCACAGGGTAAGAAAGAGTGTTTCTTGGCAGTATTCTTTGGGCACATCTGACTAGTGCATTCATGATCTCACAGTAGAGGTCATGCATCCACAGCATCGAGCCCAGGAACACTCTGACACAGAGAATGAAGTAGGACAAAAAATAATGAGAATCAAAACAGAAGGACTATTTGGAAAGAGGAGGGTGTCCAGTGGAAAGGGGGGGCGGTGAGGGAGGACAAAAGAAGGTGATAGTAGGGAAATGCCATGAAGTTACACATACTAAACTCCTCAGTGAAAAATGAAAACAGAGGTGCAGCTGCAGATGGACTGCAATGAACTAGCAAACATGGGCTGGAAGCATACAATGCATAGCTACCAACATTTATTGCTGGTACCACTGAATCAAAAAAAAAAAAGTGACTTGCACATACTCTGCAGCAGTGGCAGTAGCAGTGCCATCCAGTTACCAGAGCAATCAGACATGAAGCAAGGCAGGATTGGACCCTAAAGGGCCCAGATGAAACCATGGGTTGAAAACAGGTGCCTAGAGCCTGGGTGTGAGGAGAACAGATCCCTCCATCCTGGTTCCAACCCAGGCAAGGATTGTGTGAAAAAGACTAAAGTAGTAGATGAGCAATGTTAACATCACTTTTCTTGCTTGTTAGTGGAGGATAAGCATATGTACCTATGATAAAATTCCTCTCCCTCTAGTTTTCAAGTCTTATGTACTTTTCTACAACTCACTGTGCTGAGGGTGGCAGAAGACAGTGACATCCAGACCGTCACCATGGTCAGCACTTTCTCTTCTAATACCAGAACTCTAAAATGGGTGACCTGAAGGCTAATTCAGTTGTAGACATCGATACGGCACACTCTAAGTGCAATGTTTAAAATGCTGAAACCAACATTTTTCATACGAGATTTCACATAAAACCCTGACTTCCAGAAGAAAAAAAAAATCACAAATTTTTATATACAGGGGCAATTTCCTGGTAACAATCAGTCAAACAGTATGATTATTTAAATTGCTCAAATCCCTACCAATAGTTGCTGTTCTCCAAACATCACACTTGTTTTGTTTCAGTATAAAAAATGGCTGGGCCTATAGGTCAATGCCTTTAATTCCTTCACTTAGGAAATAGACAGGGGGTCTTGAGTTCCATGCGAGCATGGGCTCCATAGTGAGACTCTCCAAAACTAAACAAACAAAACCAAAAATTATAAATAAATAGATAAATTGGGCTGGAGAGATGGCTTAGCGGTTAAGCGCTTGCCTGTGAAGCCTAAGGACCCCGGTTCGAGGCTCGGTTCCCCAGGTCCCACGTTAGCCAGATGTACAAGGGGGCGCACGCGTCTGGAGTTCGTTTGCACTGGCTGGAAGCCCTGGCGCGCCCATTCTCTCTCTCTCCCTCTATCTGTCTCTCTGTGTCTGTCGCTCTCAAATAAATAAAAATTAAAAAAAAAATAAATAGATAAATTAATAAAGGAAAGCTTGTGTATCTAGAACATTGTGCTATGGGGGAGGGGAGGTAAAAATAAAAAGAATTCTGTATACTTCTCTATGGAAGTAAAGAAAAAAATTATATTCAAAACAAAAAGTGTGTGCTACATATGTACTTTCTAGAGTCCTTAAGGGTAACCTTTATGCTCAGAAAAGATCAGTCTTATAGTATTTTGGTTTTAACTATTAATATATTTTATTTATTTATTTATTTGAAAGTGACAGACAGAGAGAGAAAGAGGTAGACAGAGAGAGAGGGAGGGGGGAATATAATGGGCATGCCAGGGCCTCCAGCCACTGCAAACGAACTCCAGACACACGTGTCCCCTTGTGCATCTGGCTAACATGGGACTCCTGAGGAATTGAGACTCGAACCAGGGTCCTTAGACTTCATAGGCAAGCACTTAACCGCTAAGCCATCTCTCCATCCCTATCAATATATTTTTCATGCAACAAATTGAAAAGCATAGTTTTCCTTCAGCTTCTCATTTCAGCTTACAAATTCCATTTTGTTTAACATCTAGGAAATTTCAGCAATTGCTTTTAAGGGTACTTAGAGAAATATTTAGCTCCATTTACAAACAGTTAATTAAACCTCTTTAAACATTTTAAAATTCATTTATAAATTTAATATATTTGATTTGCTCTAAGTACATCAATTGTCTGACTTAATTTTTCCTCAGTAATTAAATAAATCTCTCAAATCAAATGAATTAAATTGATAAACATGGTGGATCAAATTTTTAAACATTCCAACACTGTAGATCAATTTAGTAATATTTCAACCTAAAAGCCACAAGTCTAAATCACCAGTTAGTAATGCATTTTACATTGGAATTAAGAAGTTGCTTGTACAGTCTTCAGCAATACCAAGTCTTAAAGATCAAATCAACAGATTCCTTTTTAATATAAAATGCATTTGTCTTAGCTTTAATTCTCTTAAATGTGTTTATATTTCATTTAAAGCCTTGTTTTGTCAAAAGGGAAGACTACTAGTTCTCCAGCTTATGAACAGCTATGGTTTTGATGACTGACTTTTATTGAACTCTTGCTGTAAAAGTAACAAAACTCCTGAGCCATATTCACAGTCTGGAAGAAGAACTTCAGGCTAATGTACACCTCACCTAGCAGGCTCCTGAGTTTTGGCTCACATTTTAAACACTTTTAAATGAGAACATTTATGCTACTGCCACTCTGATGGCTATACCACTTGATTGGATAATGCGTATTTTTTTGGCTTTAAGATTATATGCTTTGTATTTTAAATCTAACGGCCTAGGGGATAATGGCAGAACACCCATTTCTCTTGAATTTCCTACCTCTACTCTCTTTTGTTATATAGCTAAGATGAGACTACTGTCAGTGTCTCATGGCAAGGCCCCTCCAGGACTTACCTGTTCTAAGTAGGAACACGTATTGGCCACCAGCAAGACACAACTAGAGAATGGCAAACCTAAAAGCACTTAAAGTATGGACTCCAGGAAAACCACCAGCACTGAAAATGACAAGAGGAATGCACTTTTCAGTTGCTTTTAATGTTTTAGGGCTACTAATATATCAGTGTATCTGATAAAAGTCACAGACCTTTTGCATATGTAAGTTCTGCTATTTATATTTCTCTGACATTCACTGGTAGACAAGAAAGGTCAATTAAAAAAAACCTTGGGCTAGATGGATCTCTTAGGTCCTTTTCCAGCATGGCACTGAAAATAAACTCTATCAAGGTGATACATTACAGAGTAGATATCTCAAGTTTCACTCAGAGGTTGTCCTTCAAAATGACTAATACAGAGAGCTTGTTAGAATTAAAACAGAAATTAAATAGAGTGCTTTTCTTTCTTTAAAAAAAAGTTGGAGTCTGTCCTAATTCCCACTGAAATCTGTGTCAAGGTAGGGTACAGTGAAAAATTAACCACATGGTTAGACAACAATTTTATCCATCATCCTTGAGAAGCAGCAATGAAGAAAATGTTCACAATTAGACTTCCAAATATGTAGAGCTTTTATGTAATGGAAAACAATGAATTTGTTCTCCATCTTTACAGAAGATAAAAAATACTTTTGCACTTGGGAGACTGAGGCAGCTGGAAAGTTCAAGGCATCCTGGGATATGTAGTAAGGCCTAAATAAAAACAAACAAAACAAGTAAAATACGCTTTTAAGCTATAGGAAGTTTTCTTTAGTCTATCTATGTGTGCTTTCTTTTCTTTTCTTTTCTTTTTTTTTTTTTTTTTTTGATGAGTTACTAAAGGTAATATTGAAAAGCCTTCTCTAGAAATCATGACCTCAAGTGGTCCTCAACTGCCTGGGATAATTAAAGACAACTAAAATGGTTAATTCTGGTTTTCAACTTGACAGGATTTAGTATCACCATGGAAACAAATCTCTAGACATGAGGAGTTTATTAGATTAGGCTAATTTAAGTGGAATAACCTACCTTAACTGTGTGCAATACCATTCCATGGGCTGGGGTCCTAGGCTGCAGAAAAAGGAGAGACCTGTCTGAGCATCAGAATTCATGTATCTGCTTTGTGACAGAGGACTGCATGTGACAAACTGCTTCCCATTCCAGCCACCTCGATGGCTGGACTCTATCCCTTTAAACTACAAGCTGAAATTGACTCTTCTTCCAGTTGCTTTGTCAGGTATTTTGTCCCAACAATGACAAAAGTAACCAATACAACTAAGAAACAGTAAGAAGAATTGCATGTTTTGTAAATGAAGGAATGATCTTTTAGTATTCCTTGAAAACACATAATCCAATGCATTTCATAGGAGACTGAGGTTTTCCATTAGTTTCCACACATTTGATGCCATAATACATTACATACATATATATGCATGAATATTTAACAAGTGATATGGCTGTATTTCTGAGCACTTACATTTTATCTAGGGAAATTAGTTCTGTTGGGCTTTGCTAACGGCAAACTTATAACATGGTTTTACCTTCTGGAGTATTTTTGGAGGTGTGGTTGGGTTTGAAATGATTTTATCTGCAGAGGCCCCAGAGCCAGGCTCCTGCACTGAACACATTTAGGGCTTGAGTTTCAGCTGCCTGGCTCTTAGAGTAACAGAAAATAACACCCTGAAGTATGAGGCTGTCCACAAACGCAACATGCTTTTTTCAAAGCTGTAGTTCAATAACAGCCTTATGGTAAAGGTCTTTGTGCCTTTGAGACTTCACTCCAAAGCTCTTATTTTAAGTCATGTTTTGTTGTTGTTGTTGCTAGAGATAGGAACATCAAGGTGATCACAAATACAATAGGCTTGTAGTGAAGAGAAAAACAAGAGGCTTGAATCCTGTGAACTTGGAAACCTCCTCAAACCCCCGTGACAGAGCAGTGAGAGTAACAGCTAAGATGGAGAGACAGTGAGAAGGAGGGAGCACTGGGTCACATCAAAGTGTGGCTCTGCAAAGTGCATGCCTTCTCCAAAGGCATTCAGATTTGAATTTTAAAAATGCAGAAGGAAAACACATTCATGAGGTGGAACTAGCCCAAGGATTCAGTCTGAAGTACCTTTATTCTTTCTACATTAATGATCTTGATCTATACAGAAGTTGGTAAATTTCCATTTTTTTTTTTTTTTTAAAGACAAGGTCTCCAGCTGGAGAGATGGCTCAGTGGTTAAATGAGCTAGCCTGCAAAGCCTACTGATTCAGTTCCCCAGTACTCACATAAAGCCAGATGAGTAAACTGGTACATGAATCTGGAATTCATTCACAGTGGCAAGAGGCTTTGACACACCCATATTGTCTCTCTCTCCTCACAGTTAAAAAAAAAAAAAATCTTTTAAAAGAAATAGGGTCTCATGTAACACAGGCTGGCCTTGAACTGCAATGTTGCTGAGAATAACCTTGAACTTTTGACTCTTCTACCTCCACCCTGCCCCTCCCCAGTGCTAAAATTACAGACATACACCACCACATCTGATTTGTGTGGTGCTGAAGGTCAAACTCAGAGCACTCTATCAGCTAAGCTACATCCCCAGCCCCTCCTTCTATTTTCTTGTACAAATAGCAGAGAAATTAAAAATAAAATAAAATAAATCTATGAGGTTTCTCTGTGCTTTTGTAGCCAAAACTGTCAATGACTTAGTAAATATTTCTATTTTACCTGAATTTTCTTTAGGCAAGGTCCCTCAATTTCAACAGTGCCTATTTTTCAAAGACTATTCTAACTAGCAATTGGAAAATATGTTTCATATTTACATATTAGAACCTAAAGCCAGGATATATAAATCCATAAAATAGATGCAAAATGACAGGTAACCATAGGATATATATTTTAGTTCAATACTATATAAAATCCAGAAATGATACTGAGCAATCTCTAAAAATGCACCATTCATGTCTCATTCAGTTTTTTATTTAGTCATTTGTGGTCCTGCATTGAGATCTGATGAAATGTATGCTTCTTTAAGGAGGCTGGAACCTGACAGAGAAAAGTATGATGATCATAAGAGAACACAGTGAAGGATTGCAGATGATGTTCTAGCAGCCAAGAGAAGCCATATCTTGTCCAAATAAGGGAAATAGGGGTGATAAAGATTCTTGAGTAAAGAGTTTTAAGGATAATCATGAGATAGTTGGACAGAAAGGATATTTTCAAGTTTTTAAAGAATTTTTTTACATATAACAAATGTATGTCTAGTATGTAAGAGTATTCCAAGTCTATTAAATCTGCTGAAGACTCTGATCTGATCTGAGCATAGCCAACAAAATTATACCTCCAAAGATCATTGGAAGTTGATGTGATTTTTTTTCCTCATGTAGGCTGTTATTCCTCAGATGGTATAGCGTACAGTGTGGACTCTGTGGTGTCTCAAACAAATGCAGCTAAAAGATACTAACTCCTTCTCTTCCATGTGTACACACACACACACACACACACACGGACCCCAAGAGCCTTAAAGACCTACTCTTACAAAGGAACATTCACGTCCTGTTCCAACAATGAACTAATGAACTATTTTTGTAAAAGGGGAAAAACTGAGTGTCAGTCAAGACATTTATTTGAATTTGAAATAAATATGTAAAAGGTGATATAAATTTGTATAATAATCTTCCATTGTCTCAGTTTAGAATCCAAAACTAGGAAATGTGAGTATTAAAAGTAGCTAGTTCTGTGTTTTAAAAAGGGGGTGGGAGAAACTACCTGACAAACATCGTTACCAGGTTGGGGAAATAGCTCAGTTATTAATGGACTTGATTCACAAGCATGAGGGCCTGAGTTTGATCCCCAGTACCCATGTAAAATGTGAGGTGCTTTGGTACATGCCTATAATGCTTGTGCTGGAAGCTCACTGACCAACCATGACTGTCTAACTGATGAGGTATAGACCATCAAGGGACCATGTCTTAAGAAGCTGTGAATGGCATACTTGAAGATAACACCAAAGGCTGTTGCCTGGCCTAAACACACACACACACACACACACACACACACACACACAGAGAGAGAGAGAGAGAGAGAGAGAGAGGGAGGGAGGGAGGGAGGGAGGGAGGGAGGGAGAAACCCAGCTATAAATATACTTAAGGAAAAGTAATTTCTGATTCTATATATTCAAAGAGAGCCAGAAGATAGGTACTTTCATTCTCCCACCTTGCTGAGGTCCCTTTTGTTATTAGCTCACTGTACTTTTATCAATGCAATGTATTTCCTGTCAAGGTTTAGCAATTTTAGATTTTTGTAAGTACTGATTTAATGGCAGTGACATTAATGTTTCTTTTCTACTGGGTCACAAAAAAAGCCCACTGAACTGGGTTGCAGAAGGAGAAGCGCTGAATACCAAAAGGAGTGGGAGGGCAGAGAGATGGATGACAATGTGATCGTCCTGCTGTACAGACACGAGAGCTGGTGCTGGCTCTAGTTATTAGCTCAGCATGCTCAGAGTCTATCAAGAGCTTCTATTGGGCCTCCTCCTGATAAGAAAGGCCCAGGAAGGAGAAGGCAAGAGTCTATATTCTTTGATCTCAGACACTGAATCAAATATGCTCATCTCAGTAGAAACAGCAGAGAAACAGGCCAGTATCCTACACTGGTTCTTTTGAGCTTTTCCCATGAGCTTCAGATCAATTTGGCTACCCTGGTGAAACTTGGAGATTTTTATAGTAATATATAAAACCAAAGGCTTTGAGGAGAGGGGAAAGACATAGGAAGGTGACCAAGAGTTTCAACTTTCTATGCTTACTCTAAACCAAATACTCTTCTATACAGGAGTGAGGCAAGCATTTGTAGGAAACAAGAAAGGTACTGAAAAAGACAACCAGGGCAGAATATTCAGATGCTGCGTAGAGGCAACCAGTATTCAATGCTAGTCCAGAGTATTACCATAATACTGCACACCTTGTGAATGGCAATATCTTACATTTTACAAGAGGTAGAACACATATTTTAATGTGAAGGCTAAGGATGCAATTCAATTAGCAGAGTGCTTGCTTAGCATGCATGATTACCTGGGTTTGATGCTACTGCTGAATATATATGGCGGTTTAAGATTAGTATGTGGTATTCAAAAGATTTTAAAAATTCTAGTGAAATCCTCCAATTATGATATATTGACCATGAAGGTAAGGCTCATAAAGGTCACAGAGAATGTATCTGATATCAAACACAGCTGGTAGACCACTAGTTCGTATGATCTCATCAGAATTATAGGGGATCATTTTACAGCTATTCTTAGTACAACAAAGTAGAAGCCCTACTCAAATTTGGGTTTCTGAACTATGCTGCTTTTTAATTCCAAAGGACCCCAAGAACATACATACTTCTGCTGGTCTTCAGTATAAATTAAATGTTTTTTTTTTCCTTCTCTTCTCTCAAAATAACCTTTATTAAATTCAAGATTTCCAAGGAAGAGAGATAAAAATTGGAAGTTTTAGTATTTGATGTTTCATTTTCATTTCTTTCAACTAAGTCTATATTAAATATTTTAACTATCAATCTTTTTTAAATTTTGACAATTTCACTCATGAAATCAATGCATTTTGATCCTCTATGCTATCCCACTACAACCCCTCCTTCTCATTAAACCCTCATTCTACTTTCATGCCTATTATTTATTTATTGTTTGACTTGTTGACTTAAATTAGTCACTTGCATCACCATGAGCAGGAGGTGGTGACTGGAGAATGGGTAACCCACCAGTGGCTGTACCACTAAAGTGTACTTCCCCTCTCCTAACAATCATCAGTTAACATTATTTACTCTGGCAAGTGCGGGGTCTCATGGACTTCTCCCGCATCTATGAAAATACTGACAGGCTCAATCTTATGCAAGAATCCACAGCTGCTAAGAATTCATGGGTGTAGGGGACTTGTATCCAGAGATGGCATTCCACAGCCCTACTTGTCATCTTTCTTGCTTTTTGACATTTCTGCCCCCCCCCCCAATGTTCCCTTAGCATCGAAGGGGGAAGTTTATACATCATGCTTAGGGCTGAGCACACAATAGTTGCTTATTCTCAACAACTTTGCAAGCTATCTCTGTATTAACCTCTGCCCTTTTTATAATCAAACTTCTGTTTGAGGATGACAGCAATACCAATCTATAGAAACAGATATGTAGAAGGCAGTTTGACATGCTATCTGACTAGCATAGTTACAGTACTGGGCTCCCCCTAGAGCTCAAGTACATAGGTATAGACTTCTGGTCATATTTATATTACTGAACATGATTTCCCCACTGAGGAGCAGGTCCAAATCTAATCAGAGAGCAGTAAGTTACTCCCATAACTTTCATGCTACTATTGCACCAATGAACCTCACCTTGCCTTGCAGGTCAGTTGTGAAGCACAGTTGATGCCTTTTCTTCTCAGCAGCTTGTACAGAGCCTTCTGGCATGAAGGAAGCTGCCAGCTCAGTTCCAATGGTAATAGCTAATATTGTTTTAGGGGTCTCTGTGGTCTCACTAACCAACAACTCATTGGAGGGGTATCTCATTCCTGGGACTCTTTTCTTTTTCAATTCATACCTCATGGCTTCAGATTTCTAGATTACTGGGTATAAGTTGTAATAAATATCTATAGAAGTCATAACGCTAGGAAGAGGCCATGGTGAGGTGGTAGATGTGGTTATTCAGGTGGTTAGTAGAAAAGAATGAGACAAGAAAATATAGGAGAATAACAGTTGAAGGAAAAGGTTTAAGCAGGGATGGGGGTAGGGAGAGATGGTGGTAGTAGAAACTGGGGACAGGTGAATTAGTCATATGGAAACCTACTATGTAGTGAGCCAAGGTGAAATATCAATTTTAAAAAATATTTAAATGAAGTTCCTCTTTATGTACTTGGAGTTTCTTTTAAAGCTTTTATGGGTCATGTGGCAGTACCAATCCTATATCAGTTTTTGTCATTGACATGAATTTTCTAGTTCTTGTTGGAATAGATCTGCATTCTCAGGTGACTTACTTTCATAGTTACTAGACAGAATGATCTGAATTCCCTAGTAAATTGCACAGGTAACAGGAGTGTTTGCAAACATGCCTCCCAGAGCCACAGTACCTTGTAGGGGAGTGCTGTGCTGAACATGTGCTTCATGCCTGTGGGCTGAAGGAAGCCAAGTTCCAGAGAGCTCACAGTTACCTCCACTCTTCATCCTTTTTGCATGTCCAGCTAAAATTTATGCATGAATGAAAAATTTGGCTTTCCTTAGTATTTCAAGGGCTATAAGAATAATATCATTATACAAGGACATCTCAGCTGAATTTTGTGCTGTCCAAAAGGAGTTCAAAGATAGAAGCCATTTATAAGCTACAGGGCTACTTCTCCAAAGTGGGTAGGGGATAGAAAGCATAGCATCCCAAACAAGCAGAGCATCAGCAATGCCTTCTTAGAATCTTTAGCAAGCTACAGTTTTAGGCAGGCTGATGTAGTGGAATAGGAACATACATTTGCTCAGCAAAATGTATTGCCTACTGCCAAACAGATATCAAAGTGGGTAATGGGGATCACAGGAAATTAAATGATTTGTTGCACTAATAAATAAATAAACAGGGCTGGAGAGATGGCTTAGCAGTTAAGCACTTGCCCGTGGATTCTAAGGACCCTGGTTCGAGGCTCGATTCCCCAGGACCCACATTAGCCAGATGCACAAAGGAGGGTGCAAGCATCTGGAATTCTGCAGTGCCTGGAGGCCCTGATGGGTCCATTCCTTCTCACTTTCTCTCTCCCTCTTTCTCTCTGTGTCTGTCTCTCTCAAATAAATAAAGATAAAAAAACCTTTATAAATAAATAAATAAACAAACCAGTACACAAATATATAACACTAGAAAACACCAAGTGTCACATGAGAGGAAGGAAGTAACAGTCAATGGACAAGGAGACAGAATAACAAGGCTGTTTTAAAACATTTTCCCTAAGGTCACAGAGAATATTTCCTGGACAAAAGAAGAAGGAATCACATGATCACAGTGCAGTTCTCTGCTCACATCTTACCTCACCTTGGGGGTGGGGAGCAGTGATGCATAACTTTGAAGCCAAAACTGGTGAGGACATGCATTCTTGGGGTGCTCATACCTGCTGTATTTTAGTTTACTCAGCTGTAAAGTGAGAATAACATTGGTCAACCAGCTCAAATGATTAAACATAGATTGCATGTGTCATCACCAAATATACTGTGCAGAGAGCTGGGAGAGAGTTCAGCATCAGTGCTGCCATATTACAGAATACTGCTCCATCTTCCAGTCACTCACTTGGCTCCTTCTTTCCTTCATCAACATATTCCTTTGGGAGATGGCCCATGGTGTCTGTGCACATGAATGCCATTATTTCAGACAAGGAGGCCCTCAGCACAAGTAGGTTATACTGAAGATTAACTGGGGCTGAAGGAAGCTAGAAGCTCTCCTTGAGCAGGTAGTAGTTAACTCATCTCTTCTTCCTTTCCACAGGCACAGTTAAATTTTAGATATGTAGGCTGGGAAGATGGCTCAATGGGACAAGCACTTGCACTTGTTGATGCCCAGAACAAACTGCAGAAAGCCAGATGTGGTGACATCTATCATCCTAGACATCTTATGGGGAAATGGGAGGCAGACAAAGGAAAATTCTTGGAAGTTCAAGCCAGTTAACCTGGTACACACAGTGACAAACAAGACAGCCTGCCTTAAACAAGGTGGAATGCAAAAACTGACACTCACTGTTGTCCTCTGACCTCCACATCTGTGCCATAGCACATGTGGCCACACTCACACAAATACACATATGAGCACCAATAAACACACACACCCAGCTTAACAAAACTACAACATGAAGGTAGAATTAGGCAAAAACTTGCTAAGACATATTAAGACAACATAATTTTTGTGCTGGACACATGAATCAGCAATTAAAGGTACTTTCTTGCAAAGTCAATTAGCCTAGGTTTGATTCCCCAATGCCCACGTAATGCCAGATGCACAAAGTAGTACATGCATCTGAAGTTACTTTGCAATGGCATGATGCCCTGGTGCATCCATACTCACTCACTCTGTCAGCTTCCTACTCTCTCTCTCTCTCTCAAACAACTTTTTAAAAGACTAGATTATTTCTTTCAAAAAATTACATATTAATTTTATAAAATGGGCTTAACTGTGACATTGTCATATATACTTTAAATATCTTTATCTTCTCCTACTTCCTTTTATTTCTCTTATAACTCTTTCATGGTAACTTCACACTTCCATTAAAAATTAAGTTGCTAAATACTTTTGTTTTCCTTCTTTGAAATGCTATTGTCATAATGGGACATGATGTTAATTTACATTGGTTGACGACTGTCAAAAAGTTGAATAAATTTTCCAATTCAAAAATAATAACTTGTAGGATGATAAATATTCTCTAAACATATATTTGATGAATAAATTTGGGCACTAGTTATATTTACAGATTTTTCAAAGGTTGTTGAAAACAAGTCCCTTTGGCAATGAAGGTGAGAGAAAAGTAAATAAATTGATTTCAAATTAAATTTACAAACTTAATTCCACTGCTGCTTACTTACATTTGGCCAAATATGAACTTAATATTTTTCCTACTCACCATTAAAAAGAGTGTACTGTCTCTTGAAAAAAAATGCCTCTAGGTAATCTATTTGAGAAAGAAGAAGCAACGATTAATTTATGAAGAACAATTAATTTGCAGACGTGCTACACAGCATATAGTCAGCATTTCAACAGATTTATTCCAATTCTTTCAAATTAATTTCACATATTAAATCAGAAGCTGAATAAATCACAATATATTACAAAATTAAAGTTTATTTCTAGTATCAACCTATCTAAAGGAGAAACCATGCCAATTAATTTCCGTTTGGTGTCACAGGTAAATGGACACCAGATCACCATATCATATCTCTGACTCACTTAAATCATGAATCTGCCTTGCCAAGTCAGTTTCCACTATCTGTACAGAAATTTCAGGTAAGCCTTGACTCCAAATAACCAAGCCTAGCCTTCAGTGCATTCAGGATACTGTTTGTTGAGTTCTATTTACTTTCTTAGCAACATCCAATATAAATGAATGCAAATCTAAACCTTTTTATCACTATATTTACTGATGAAAGTTATTCCTCATCCCAATTCCAGATTTCCTTCACAGTATTCTCTTTTTATATTCACAGGTCTTCTTTTGTGTCTGTGTGTATATGTGTACAGTTATGTGATATATAACATTTTGGTCAGTAACAGACTTGTGAACAATGATTGTACTATAAGCTGATGGTGGAACTAAAGAATGCTTAGTATCACAGTCTTTTTAACAACATAGCCTGAGGTATTATGAGTTTGTGATGGCGCATGTATAAATAAAACTATTGTGCTGCCTTGTCATAAAACTATGGCACATGGGATAGGGATGCAGCTCAGTGATAGAATACTTATTTTTAAAATGTGTCAGGCAGTGTATTCAAATACCAGCACCACATATAAAAGAACTATACTACATACAATTTCATATGGTGTATAATACTTGATAACACTAACATTTACATCCTATGTGTTTCTGGCTTATGTATGTAGTCTGCTATAGAATATTTCTGCTTATGGAAGAAGTTTTCCATGAAACAGCATGATCCTTGACTGCATTATTTTATTCTTGCACTGAGTTTAATCTTATATTATTTTTCTAAGTCATAGACCCTAAGCCTATACAACTCACTACCAGTATTGCCTATAATAGGCATGGTGAACTATTGATGGGAAAATGAAATGAAAGTGAGTAAAGAGCCAAAAGGTGGAAAATAAGTGATGGCACTGCAGTCAAGCAAGCCCCATCCCACCAGAGCTACGATCTTGAAGCACAAAGTGATGGAAGTGGGTAAAGGATCTGTTTCATTCAACAAGACTAAACCTTGAGAAGGGCCTGCCATGAAGAAATCTCTAATAATATGAGTTGAAGACCAAATATAGAAATGTAGCTCTCTTAGTACCATGATCATGGTGATACTGAGAGAAGAAGCTAGACTTGACTGTGCTGATGAACTTACCATTAGTTCTGGATAAATGAAACAACGCAAGCATTCTTAATCTGTCACATAATGTAAGAGTGAGCAGTGAGTCTATGACTTCTGATATGAAGACAGCTGGAGAATTTCTTGGAAACCGTAAGTAAACTGATTATGGAGAAAAATTATTTACCAGAGCAAATTTTCCATGTGGACAAAATCTCTTTATTCTGGAAATGGATTCCTGCAAAGACCTTCACCTGTAAAGAATCTAAGTCAATATCAAGTTTCAAGGATTTTAAGGACAGAGTTAACACTCTTACTCAGGGGCAATGGTGCATGCTATGATCTGAGACAGGTCACAAGGACCTGGCATAGTGACAGTTCCCAGAACTTCAAACAAATCAATAAGCTCACACTATCCATGACCTAAAGAGATAGGAAGAAGTCATGGGTGACCCGGTTCTCTTTTCCAGATGCCTCTGGGATTGCTAAATCAGAGAAACCAAGAAGCAGTCTGAAATGTAACATACTGCTCAAGATTTCACTTCTCAAAATTTGCATAGGTATACTACAATGTTTACACAATGATCACATAGTTTCATAACACAGTTCTCAAAAATATATCCCTTCTCTTCAAGAGATGAGTGCCTATACATACTATGTGTAGTGATTGGGGCCTATTTCCTGTCTAAAGAGGATAAAATACCTGAGGGCATAAATCTTTATTGTGTTCAAGGATATGCCTAGAACAACTAGAATATGCACAGAACATAGTAGGCTTTCAATAACACATGTTGTGGATAAATTTACATGCATTATAATACCTCATTAGCTAAACCAATACCGAGGTAGAATTTGGGGTTTTTCCTGTCGTATTTTTGGTAAATGAGTTTTTCTTTTATTTAAAAATGCACATTCATTTCCTAATTGTGAATTTATACCTTTCTCCATCGGGCACTCTTAAAGCAAGGAAAAAGAGAAACAAAAGGCAGTTAAACTACCATGTAGATATGTGGGAACAGGAGGAAAAGGTATGGAAATGCTGCTCACATCCTCATAACCAGCAATCACAGAAGTAACAGCTCTAGGCATATAATTTAGAATACCATGTACCAAAATATTTACAGACTTGCAAGCCTGGTCAGAAATCAAAACCATGCCATTGTGACATTAATGCAAAGAGCAGACCTCCCGCGGGTGACAGCCTCTAACCTCAAGTATTCATTTGGCTACAGGAACAATTTCATCTGTATTTATGCTCACTTATTTTTCTCGTCCAAGGCAAAATGCCAAAATACTTTAGCCGACCGCTTTCAAGAATGAACATAATTGTGAGGTGCAAAGCTCTCCTTCAAAGGGACAGTCAAATGCCTCTTATGTATGGTTTTAAGTGAATCAACAAATCAACATTTCTTTTCTACTTTTTACCATAAAGGAAAACATAGTAAAATTACATATACTAAAAAATTGGTCCTCTGATCTGAGTCCTGTAATTTACCAGCTACATTTCCTAGGCCAAGCCATTTATATGCTTGCAGCCTCAGTTTCCTTCCTTATTTTTTAAACTGATCCAATGCCATGCATAAGGAACAAGGTTCGAAACGTTGGATGCAAAGTTGTGACCTTGATTTCTAGTACATCTACTGATGTAATAATTTTAACTTTACTCCCAGTTGTAAGAAAAAAATCCTGAGCAATATTTTCCCCATTGCAATAATGTATCAGCTTGGGGGGCCTTATCTGAGGACTGAAAGGAACAGAAGGCAGCAAGGGAAAAGAATGGAATTCAACTTCTCATTCTTACCAAGGCATGGGTTGGAAGAAATGATTTTACTTGGGAGAGGGTAAGGTTAGCCTTCCTTGAAGTGAGAAGGCAAATACTCTGCCCAAGAGAATTTATTAAATGAAACATTATGGTGCCTGGAAAGGGTGGACCAACTTCTCCAGCTCTCCAGCTTTTAGCCCTGACAATGAAGGCTGTGCCTAGCTTGCCTTTAAAATGCATGATGCTGATGAGTTATTCCTGACAACCAATGTTTATAACAACAAAGAACATGCAGCAGAATGTCAAAGCTGTACCTTGGTCTCTTACAAAACTCTAGACAGATAGTTTGAATGTGAAATGTTCCCCAAAGGCTCATGGGTTTGAACATTTAGACCCCAGCTGGAGATGCTATTTTCCAAGGCTGTAAAATCTTTAAGGTGGAGTCTTGCTGTAGTAAGTGAGTCACTGAGGTATTATGACCCAAACCCACTTCCTGTCTGCTCTCTGCTTCCTGTTTACAGATAAGAGAGCAGAGCAATACACTCCCGCAATCATGGAGCCACCTGTCTCCATTCCTTCCTCTCTAAAAGCAACTGTATCCTTGCAAGCAGTAAGCCAAAATAAAACCTTCCTCCCTTAAGTTGTCAGGTGTTTGGTCACAGCAATAAGGAAGGTACTTAATGCAGAAAGGTCTCTGTGTTTCTCTGCTTTAGCAAGTAAGGGCTTAGATTCAGATTTGAGACTGAATAGTGGAAAAGGGCAGCATTCATACACCAACATGTTATCAGTCCATGAGGCCCCACATTGATTTTGGGGAGGGCTGTCCTCTTTGAGTGGGGGTAGGTGGAACTGTCCTCATTTCTTTGAATGACAAATAAGGGCATATTTATTATTAGAAAAAATGGCAACTAAGGGTATATTCCTGTGATAATTATCATCTCACTGAATCTTAACCAACAACCAAGCAACCTATTTCTTTTCTAGAGGAAGAATTTGGATTTGCAGAGGTTGCATAAGCTGTTGAAGAATCAACTACCAAATGTCAGAACTAAAGCTCCAAGACCCCATTTCTTGCCTCAAGCATCCTTCTCTCGCATGTGAAAGCATCTCTGGGCTTTTGCTGCTTTCAATTCTATTGAATCAGAGTTCTCAATGAGCCACCCTGTGTTTTGCTCTTTTACCACTCCATGAACTATGCCATAATTACTACATTTTCCATCCCACACTGTTGGTCCTGGGAGGAAATCAGCAACTACACAAATCCTTACCAGAGAGAATTTGTGTAAGAAATTAAATAGGTGTTATGGAATTGAAAAAGTAACCCAAGAACACAGGCAGCACAAAAATAACAACCAAAGGAAACAATAACAACCTCTAGGGAGCAAAGAGTCCCATGTAAAATTAGATGCACAGGGTGGTGCATCTGGAGTTCATTCCTTGCAGTGATTAAAAGCCCTGGCACACCCATTCTCTATCTTTCTCTGCCTCTCTTTCTCTCTCAAATAAATTAAATAAATTAAAATTATTTTATTTATTTATTTGCAAGGAGAGAGAGAGAGGGTAGGGGAAATAATAGGTACACTGGACCTCTAACCACTGCAAATGAAATCCAGATGTATGCACCCCTTTTTGCATGTGTCTTTGTGTATACACTGGAGAATAGAACTAGGGTCATTAGGCATTGCAGGTAAGCACCTTAATTGCTGAGCCATCTCTCCAGCCCAAGAGACAGTCTTTTGCTAAACTCAGAACTCACCAATTTGGCTAAACTAGCTGGCCAGCAATCCCTAGAGAACCTATCTCTGTCGCTTCATGCTGGCATTACAGGCATGTGTGCCACTGTCTTTTAGGTGGGTGTGTGGGATCCAAACTCAGGTCCTTTTGCTTGGGCAGCAGTTACTATATTGACTGAGTGAATTTCCCAGATCATCACTCCATTCAAAAGCAGTCAGAAGCTGGGCGTGGTGGCGCACGCCTTTAATCCCAGCACTGGGAGGCAGAGGTAGCAGGATCGCTGTGAATTCAAGGCCACCCTGAGACTACATAGTGAATTCCAGGTCAACCTGAGCTAGAGTGAGACTCTACCTCAAAAAACAAAATAAACAAACAAAAAGCAGTCAGTTTTGCTTTCATACAACACAGGCATTCCTGATGATCACTGAGCTATGCAAAATCTCAGCGACTAGAGAAATGTAGTAAGAACAGCAGTACAATGCACAATTTCCTGCATATTAATTAAGAAATACATAACAAGTACAGAAAGTATGGAAAGTTGCTTTGAAGTGGGCCTACCTTTGCTTGTGGAAGATGTGTCAGATGGGCTGGGCTGCAGTTTTTGAGTGAGTTATTATGAAATAGCAGAAATTAGAGGGGTAGTTGTGGTGGCATGGCTTGAGGTTTTGTGGAGAACTGAGTTGTAGAGGGTGGACTTCTGAGAGCACTGTGTGTTTACTTTATCCCATAGTATCTCTGGGCAACTGGCTGCAGTTAACTCTGTGTGGTCACCTAATGTGTCTCACTGATAGTCTCACATTAGTGCAAAATCCATGGTAGGATCAAAATGTTCCCTCACAGATCAATCAGATTGGAATAAATTAATGATTTCACAATATCACTAAAGCACAAGTGGCTGTTTCCTGAAATCCAGGAAACATCATCTCCTCTTTTACAGAAAAGAAAACTGATTCTAAAAGAGTAAACGTCTTGCTGAAACTCCTCCAAAAATATTTTTTAAAAAGTCCCATTCTCTTTCTTGGGCCAGCACTGTATTTTCTCATTTCAGATATATTACTTGACAGTATGAGGTCAAAGTAGGACCTGAGGGCAGTTAACAGCGCAGTTTTGCCCATGACCTTTTTCAGGTGGGTGTAATTGCCCTGGGATGAAATGGCTGAAGATCTCAATCTTTAGGTCAATGTTTAACGTACAGCTTCCGAGCAAAGGATTTCATGACCATTCTGTACTTTCTCCTAAATGTACTTCTGGACTGAGTCACGGTGATTCTTAAAAGATGTCTGACGACACTTGAAATCCATGGAAAAAAATGTCCCAACCTCTACAATACAGAAATAAAACAAACCTTGAAAGTCTGCACGCATTCTTTCATCCTGTGCTGTAGTGAACTTTCTAAAATGTGTTAGTGATTTCATTCTCTCTCTTTATATGTTGCTCTGAAGCTAAGGTTCAAGTTTCTCAGGATAGGGGAGGGGCCCTTTCTACACCTCCAGTTGCATCTCCGGCTGACCCTCCCCTGAAATACGAGGATGACGAATTATCTAAATGAAAGCAGCCAGTTATCCTGCCCCATAATGAGTTCAATTTAAACAAAATATACAAGATAATAAAGATAGATCTATGATGTTATAGCATGGAACACACCCAGTGGCTGGCTTGTTTGGAATTTTTCTGGATCCCCATTCTTCAAGAGCTCTCCTGAACTCAAGCATCACCTACTTTTTACTTTCTGTAGCAGCAATGTCAAAAGTGACTCACCATGTTATGGTACACTCGTAACAAGGTCTGCAGCACATTTCTTGAAAATGTACAGACCAAAAATATATCCAGTAAAAGCCTAGTTCTACTTCCCTTGTGAATTGAGTATTTCTTTATGGGGGGGGTGGACTAGGAGGCAGGGGACACATGTCCTCCTTAGAAACGATGGCCATATGGAAGCTTGACACCTGTTCATTCATGGGCTTAAGGAGGACTTCAATGGTGTGTCTCATATTTGCTCAGACTCCTAGGTCTAGGACTCTCTGTGCATGGTCTTTTGCCAAAAAAGCGTTCTGCCTAATAGTGCCATTTCCTATAATTATGACTGTTAGCCTAGTTAGCTTCAGTGGGTAAAACATTCAAATCATTTTTGAGCTCTAGTTTATCTGCTTTCTCACAACTCTCATCACTTCTTCCCTTCAAATGTCAGTGACACACAGACATCTAAACCTTCCCTTGACCATGTTGTGGAAGCACAGCACATATCCACTTAAGCAGCTGTTCTCCAAAACTCTAGGCCTCCTTTCTAGAACTCAGATTTGCTGCTGGGAAGCATGTGCTCACCTGGAAATTCTACTTCTATGGTATGACGAGTTGGTGAATTCGTTTTGGCCTCAGAACGTGGGCAGAAGGGAGGTGTGACCCTCCCAGGCCAGGCGTGGCTGATGAAAACTCCTTCATGATATCAGTTTATGTTATTTCTTCTCTGCCCACAACAATAAAATTTAGGAATTTTAAAGTAAAATGGAAAAATTGTTGCTCCTGTAATACACTGGGAAAGAAAGTTACACTCTTTCCAGTAACATCCACATTTAATGGATAATAAAAATAATTTTATTGTACTAAGACTTTAAAATGCTGGAGTTTGCTTTTTCTCTGCATAAGAAGTAAGAAGATTAGAAGTATTTAAGGTTGTAGTTAAAGCAATCTCCATGTAACTGCCCTTGATGACAATCCAAATCTTTTACCACTGCCTTTTGAAAATAAGGATTCTATTTCATGTATGTGAAATAGGTACAAGTTTTTAACCATTTCCTGTTCTAGGCAGGATCATACTACGTGCATCATGTGTTTTTGTTTTATAAAAATCCTGCAAGGCAGCTTTTGCTGCTATGCCTCTTTTGTGAATAAGAAAGCCCTAGAAGTACAAGGTAAACAGGCAAGCCGCACAACTACAGAACAACTGAAGCCCCACTCTCTGTAAAGCTTCTACCTTAGCCCTCCTCCTTTAAGGGGAGCAAACAGGCAAGCTAGAGTACTGTACGACAGCTCACTTTCCAGTGACTATGTGAAATGCTGCAGTTAACACTGTGAATGTCAATTTGTTTCCACCAGTTTTCATACTTTAGTTAACACCCCTGAAGTATCCCAGAAGTTTAGCTCAAGGGTTCCCCAGCACGACAGCTCCACAGCCAAGATACTTCTCTGCTGTTCCTTTCGGCCTTCCCTGTATACCAAGAAGTGTTTTACTTTTCAGCCCAGGAGCCCCTCACATAGATGATACCAGCTCTACCACCTCTGTCCATCCTTTAACCACCCCTTGCAGAACCTACATTTCATACTTTTGTTTTTAAATCAGGAGATCTCCCCAGGAACATGGGCTAAAGGGGAAAATGCTAAATGAATTTTCACTGGCTGCCTTGATTTTGTTCCTATCTTCAAGAAAATCCATGACAGTTGACTTGCCTTGTATCTTTTAAACATCTTAAGAGACATATTAGATCAAACAACAATTCCACCATAATTTTTAAGTTAATGATCTTTATATAAATAACTTGTTTATGAAAGATATAGCCTTCCAAAGTAATAGCCTATGAGAGCTGCTAATTCCATACAATGCACTTCTCTGACTGTGTCTGACAAAGCATTGCCTAGTAGACAACAGGAGTGCCAATTTGTACAATAGAATAACCAGAGATGACAGAGGTCACTTGTCAAAGGGCACTGACCTTGTAACTTCCAAGGGACATTGCACAGGTATTTTTGTGCCAATTTTGGCATAAAATGCAATTTGCTAACTTAAAATGAAGACAAGGATAAATTAGGCACATCCATGAAAGTACTGATTTTTTTTTCTATTGCTATGGTAACAGGACTCCATTTTAGGAGAGGAAAAGAAAGAGTGGGCCTTAAAAATAAGCTATAAATTTTGTCAATGATGAATCCAAAAGGACTCTAAAAAGAGATTCGTTTTAATTATTTCACGACCAGCAATATATCCAAGAAACTAGTCTGACAAATATGCAAAAAAGGAACACATAAAATGCATATCATAACACCTTATGCAAGAGTCAAATATTCCACAATTAATTAAGTGGGGGTACGTTCACATAGTGGAATTCCGGGGAGCCAATCCAAGTTAGGTTGTGTATATATAGTCACTGACATGGAGGCATGCTCACTGTGTATCACCAAATACCAAAATTACAGGACAACACATTATTTGATTACAATATGAAAATTTCTCAGATGAGAAAGCATCTGAAATATTTGTCAAAATACTAATATCTAATATATGCAGTTATTTCTAGTAAGACAAAATTTGGAGTAAATGGAAATGTTTGTCCTGCACTTTCATTACTACCTGTGGATTTTTTCTTCATTATTTGCACAATAAAGAGAAAAAAATAGACTTATGGGGCTGAAGAGATGGCTCAGGGGTTGTGACACTAGCCTGCAAAGCCTAAGGACCCAGGTTTGATTCCCCAGTTCCCTTGTAAGTCAGATGCACAAGGTGGCACATGTGTCTGGAGTTCATTTGCATTAACACACACACATAGTTAATTATATCATTTATACAGAAATATCTGATGTCTACTTCTATGTGTCTCCTTTTATGGGGGAGGTATAATTTCTGCCTCCAGAAACACTGCGCCTAACTCTGGGCCATGCTTAGATTAATATAAATAAAATGTGAGTGGAAGGAATGATATGTGACCCCTAACACAAACCTTGAGAGCTAACCCTGCACTGCCACAGTTTCTATGTCCTATTCCTTGAGACAGGATTGTTCTACAGAGGAACTGCTTCTTTGGCCTAGATAACTACAGAGACAACAGGAAATAGATAGGAGCTGACTGGCAATGCACCGTGGCTCACAGGAAGCCACAGTGCATAAAAGAGTCTAGCTGTGTGATGCAGCAATTTTACACTGCTCCAATAGGATCAGACTGAGTGTAAGTAAAACAGTCTTTTAATACCCTACCACCAGGTACCTACCTCCAATTCATTCTAGAGCTTCAAGTTTATGAAATGTAAGCCTCTCTGATGTATTCTATGGTTGTTTGTGGGAGAGTTCACTGCCCCACTATTCCAGCTTCCTCCTCCTTCCTTTCTGCTCCCCAACAACCTCCCCCAGTCAGGCTGGTTACTCCTCTCTCTCTTTTTGGCCCTACTGTCCTCCCTCCCTTTAAGCCGGGCAAGTTTATTTCATGTCTGTCTTTGGTGGTCACATGGCCAATAATACTACTCTTCAACCTTTGTCCTAAGTTTTATCTTGTAGACAAATAATTGTATATATCATGTGTTTCTATATATTTAATGTTTACATGTATAGAGTAGGTACCATGTGATTGTTTTGATGTACATTTACACTGTGAAGATGATTACATCAAGAAAATTAATAAATCCATGACTTCACATTTTTATGTACTAAAAATCTTTAAAAACTCTTTCCTGTATGTGTGAGTGGTATGCATGTATGTGAGTTCACATATGTGTGGGCCTACATATGTGTAAACATGCATTCATAAGTGTGTGTTTCATGTTCACATGGAGACCAGAGATTGAGGTCGGGTGTCTGTGGTTCCTCTTCACTTTTATTTGTGAGACAGGGCCTCTCACTTGGATCCAGAGCACGCCACTTCAGTTAGTCCAGCAGGCCAGCTTGCTGCAGGAATTCCCAGGCTCCATATGGGCAGCACTGGAAGTACAGGCTGGTTGCCACAGCTAAGTGGCATTTATATGGGTGCTGGGGATCTGAACTCTGATCCTTATGCTTACAGTGGCAAGGAGACCTCTTCCCAGCCCCCAAACTACTCTTTACGTTGCTATTGTTGGGGCTGGCGAGATGGCTCAACAGTTAAAGGCACTTGATTAAATTACCGTTGTTAATAACACCACATTTGTATTGACAAAAAACTAGAATTAACCCAGAAAATGGTTGTACAAAAAGTGGCTTAACTGGAGTACTCTTCAGCAATAAAAAGAAACATTTGAACCTAGAAAAATCTTGAGAGGAAAAAAATATTCCAAGAGGTTACATACTATATCATTCTATGTGTATTTTCCTAGCAGAATTATGGGCTTTATTATGACATTTTTGCACATGCATATAACAAAATGTGATCGTGCCCACCCCCATTACCTGCTTTTTGTATTTGATTCACTAAAGTCATCAGTCAGAAGTCTTCCTTGCAGCTGTCAGAAAGATTCATTCTCCTTCAACACTGCTCTATGCCAAAAATGGTTCAAAGGCCCTTTAGTATAGAATTCAAGCTGCTACTGTGTTTTTCAAATTCATTATTTTTCTGTGATAAACCTTCAGCACCAGCCAGACTTCTCCAGCCCTTATGTTTTCTTCACACCTCATATCTCAAGGAGCATCATATTGGTTGTAAAAGAAGAATTCCATGGTGACTTGATATACTACAAAATAGGTAATGTGGCCTTGAGAGACATATGATAAGAGTGATTAGATAGGTTAAAATCTTCATATAAAGCACAATAGTGGGCTGGAGAGATGGCTTAGTGGTTAAGCGCTTGCCTATGAAGCTTAAGGAGCTCGGTTCGAGGCTCGGTTCCCCAGGTCCCACGTTAGCCAGATGCACAAGGGGGTGCACGTGTCTGGAGTTCGTTTGCAGAGGCTGGAAGCCCTGGCGCGCCCATTCTCTCTCTCTCCCTCTATCTGTCTTTCTCTCTGTGTCTGTCGCTCTCAAATAAAAAAATAAAATAAAAATTAAAAAAAAAAAATAAAGCACAATAGTGCCTCCCTTCCCTGAACATAGAGCCTACTTCTTTGCTCTTAGAATACAGCAGTTTAGGAACTTGCTGTTATCAGTAAAAATGTGATAGGAATGATGCTCAGACTTCCAGGTTCTTCAGAAACAAGGCAAGCTACTACTGTCTCAGAGCCCCCAGACTGGACTCTGAGACGTCCAGGGCAGTCTACTGAAGGATAGGGGCCACATTGAGAGAGGCTGTGGGGATTGAGTGGTCATTTGGGACTGATCTACTCTGAGTTTCCAGCTGACTCAAGCATTGAATTTACCAGAAACCAGTATGTGGAGCAGAGAAACTGCCCAGAAGAAACAACACAACCTAGAGATTGTGAAGGAAACAACCACAGCTCTATGGGAGTTTATTTCCCAGCAGCAGACAGCAGGTGTTCTTACTATACTGCCCTCAAGGATAGCCTGCAGGACAGAATTCTTGGCACAGGAGCAGCACCAAGATGTCCTTAGGTGACTAAGCAGACAGAGGATTTAAGCAGTGAGAAAGAAGTATACATGAAGAGAACAAACACCGTACGACCAGTACTGCTGATAGATTAGCTTCTCAGTCAGAAGTGTGTCCACCTAGGAATGGTGGAAGATTCCTGCTAAAAGTGTGGTCAAGGACCAGCAAGACTGATTACTTCTGTATCTCTGTCCTGTCCCCATAAGTTAATAAGAACTCCAAAAAAAAAAAAAAAATCAAGTGGCATCAATCACTACTACATGTAGCCCACTTCTCACAGTATCATGCTATAGCATCGGGAGAGGCAAAAAAAAAAAAAAAAAAAAAAAAAAATCAATCAATCATGGGCAGAAGCACAATCTTTTTAAGCATGTCTGTAGATGTGCGTGACCCATGCACATACAGGCAGAGGCCAGAGGAGAACATTTGGTTTCCTCCTTTTGAACATCCATTGAGATTTGTTCATGCTTTAGCAATGTCTCATTTATGTCCTCCTGAAATATGCCAGTAGCCTACAAAGCATTATTTACTATCTATACATGAAAATGTTCTTCAGTGCAGATATCCAACAGGGGTCTCTAGATGCTCTGGAAATGTAACAAAAGTCCTTAGCTATTATCAATATCCAAAATTCTCAAAAGAGACTTTATACTATGCTTACTGGCTAATTAAAATATCAATCATATTTGCTTTTGACTAGGATATGTCACGTAAGCACAGATACTCTGAGGACAATTGGAAGCTATGAGCTAGTTAAGGCAAAATAGCTGTTAATTTTAAATTAGTCAATATAATCTTTTATTAGATTAAATAATAACAGAGATGTATACTTATATAATGATTTAGAACCAAATGCCAAATATGCACAGTTGGCTCATGTTTTGATTTTTCTTAAGAAATTTGAACCACAATAGGAATAATAGCAAACTCAAAGATTACAAAGATATCCATAAATATTACTTTATCTTTTTGAAAGAATCAAGAATGAATCTTGGCCACAGTATTAACTAGCTGGGTTACGTTGGGCATGTTACTTAATCTTTCCAAACTGACCGCAGTTTCAAGTAGGGCTTATTTCACTTACCTGCAAGGGCTCAGACATGGGGCTTATTTCGTGTCAGCTGGAATGGTAGGGGGAGCTTCTTGCTGGTTCAAGGAGAGAATTCCCCCTCCCCATTCAGCAGGTCTGGAGTGGAGCCTAGGGATTTGTATTTCTAACCAATGTCCACCATATGCAACAGGGTTAAAAAGAAACAAACAGGGCTGGAGAGATGGCTTTAGTGGTTAAGGTACTTGCCTGCGAATCCTAAGGACCCAAGTTCAGTTCCTTAATATCCACATAAGATGCATAAGGTAGTGCATACATCTGGAGTTCGTTTGCAGTGGCTGGAGGCCCTGGTGCACCCCTTCTCTCTCACTCTCTGCCTCTTTATCGCTCTCTCTCTCTCTCAAATAACAAACAAACAAACAAACAAACAACAACAAAAACCCAGAACCAATTAAGGTGGTGTAGAGGCAGGGAAAAGAGGAGAATGGAAATGAGCCTTTCAACTTTATGAATTTTAAGGTACTGACCTCCAGGCCTGTGGGCCTGACAAGTGTTTAGCATGCAGGGCAGGCCAGCAGTCCTGAATTCTGGCAGCCATCCATGTTGTGGACATGAGTTTGTCTGGCTAATCCAGAAAGGATTCCTCCCTGTCCTGGAGACCTTGTTCTTTTCTCTTAAGGCCTTCAACTAAGTAAATGAGATCTACCCAAATCACAGAGGACAATCTGCTTTACTCAAAGTCCACTGACCACATCTAAAATAACACCCCACAGCAACATGGAGACTGCTGTTTGCCCTGGAGCCCAGCCTAACTGCACCTAAATCATCATACCAAGAGAGGCTGAAGTCCTCACGTTCCTCTACGCACCACTGTCTGAAAGAACTGTGAAGATAAATTAGCTAAGAGAAACACCACCATTTGGTAACAAAGAGCTTTCAGTTGTAACGACCTCTTCTCAGTCTCTCTGCACACATAATGCACACTGCACATGTGCTTTAAGATAAGGTCTTGCTGTTTTATAGCCAAGACTGGCTTTGGACCTACAATCCTCCTGTCTCAGCCTGCTGACTGCTAGGATTAAAGGAATGTGCCACTAAACCCCACTGTCTTTAAAGAGTTGATCAACTTGATTTACCAGGTTTTGCCTTTTTAATATTTTAGGAGGAATATTGGGTAAAGAGAGCATATAAAAATAAACATCTATGGTTGCTGCCCAATTCTGACAAGCATTCTGGGTCAGCCACTTTATGTTCCCTAAGCCCATCCCTAAATGTAAATATAAAGTGTTAATTGAGGTCCTGATATCACCATTCTCAAAGTTAACGGAGAGAGACACCTAAAAAAAGTCAGCATTGCTTTCCATATAGCCCTGAGATTTCTTAAGCCTTCATAGAGATAAATTTGGAATCCTAAATTTCAGTCAATGCTAGTATTCTGGATAGGCATTTAATAATTACACATTACATAAATATGAATAATTTTGTATGTTGAAAAGTTGTAAAATGATGATACAAATGAAATGTTAATTATTCTCTTTTAAAAAGGAGCTGTTTCCTACTAGGATTACATTCTTGCTTTTTTTTTTGACACATCTTAAAAATCTGCATTTCACAGCAGTTAGGAAATAGCAGAGTTTGATTCTGATTTAATCAGATGAGAACTAATTCAGCTTCAGGCCAAAATGACACTTGGTGGGAAAGGTTGGAAGGATTTCACACTATGTTTAAAAAAAAAAAAAAAAAAAAAAAAAAAAACTCTTTTACTCTTCCCTGAACTTTCACTCAGCTTGATACAATTCCTTGATTTTAATTCCCATTCCCCCAAGGGAGAGGAAAACACTAACTGCATGAAAATGTAAGACATCTGTAATAAGGTGGTTATGAAACTGGGATCAATTGAGCCACTAAAAAAAAACTGATTTGAACAGGTTGTGGTGACACATGCCTTTAGTTCCAACATTCAGGAGACTGAAGAATAAAGATCAACATGAGTTCAAGGCCAGCATGAGTGAAACTCTACCTTGAAACAAAACAAAATAAATAATAATAATAAAATAACTGATTTGAAGAAAGGTGACAATAGTGTTGAAACACATATATACACATATCTTTTTGACCTTTGGTCCTATCATGCCAAAACATTTGCATGTCCCTTATCTAAATTCAACATGGCTGTGTTTCTCACATTATGCTCAACATTCCTTGTATGAGGCATTTAAAAAAATCAATCACTCAAGCTCTCACAACCTCTTATTCTAGAAAGTGCCTGTCTGATATTTTAGAATGTTAATGCTCACTGTGGCTGTTCAGACATGTACATGAGTATAAAGTCATCATTAATTCCCAAAGTTTAGTGTTTATGAACAGTTCTATTATCAGATACATCCCAGGTTTTGTATTTTCCTAAAACCACACTAGAAAGTGGCTTCAAGATGTATTCCAGAAGAATGAGAACTGATGGACTTCCATTTAAGGAAATGCTTACAAATATCAGACTCTGTGATTCTGAATCAAATTAAGGTCAAGTCTTCAGCTAAGGAACAAAGTAGTCTCCAAGCCTCCACATTCTAAGACAAACATTTCCCTGTAGTAGCAATGATGGTGTTTCAAATCAGTATGGAAACATGGCATAGCAACTGCTCAACACTCTGGGGAGAAAACTAATATAATGTAATGGCAGAAGCTAAAATGTCAATAGAGGTCATTTCTAGATTGTTAAACTGGTGAGAATTTTTGCTTTACATGCTCCTTTCAATTTTATAAGTTTCCTAAAATAAGCTATACTTTTCCAGCAGAAAAAAAATACAAACATTATTTTAAAAGGTGAACTAATACAGTTTTTTCTCAGTGGAACTTTTATAACATAAATAGAGCATTATTTTCATCTTCATAACCCACATAGAATATAGAAAATCTAGGGAATATAGAGAGCCCTGAACTGAAATTAAAGCTAAAACATGAAACCTGACCCTGACAAATGCCTGTTTTCCCTTGTCACTGTATGTGAGCTGTCCATTAAGAAAGGAGAACTTTGGATTGGGGGGGGGGGAGGGAAGGCAGGGGGAAGATACTCAGTGGATAAAGCGCTTACCTCACAAATGTAAGGACCAGAGTTTAGATCCTCAGAACCCACGTAAATACTCTGTGACTATGACAGCCTGATGGTAGTTCTAGGGCTCGGATGGAAGAGGAAGGGGTCCCTGAAGCAAGTTGGATAGCTACAATAGCTGAATCTGTTGGCTCTCGGTTCAACTGAATGACCCGGCCTCAATTTAAATAAAGTGGAAAGTAATCAAGAATACACCCAACATTAATCTCTGTCCTCCACATACACCCACATGGCCAATTACACACATAAAGAACTTTCACACGAGAAGGGCAGCTGACCAGTAGAAACTTGTATTTTTGCCTAGCCAGTACACAAGCTAGAAAATAGTCAGTAATAGATTCACTAATCACAAAAGTTACTTCTGGAATGGCTTCTAATGCCTATGGTTGGTTCAAAAATGCCCTCACTCCCCAAACATGAACACATATACCCACACATATTACGTCCTACTCTCTGGAATCTATGGCTATTACTTTACACAGTACAAGGAGATTTTGCAGATGTGAAGAATTTAAAAGTCTTGAAATGGGAAGACAACCTTGGATTATCCAAATGGCATCTACATTCAACCTCCACATCCTTAGGAGGCAGAGGGAGGTGTGACATAGGCAGAAGAGGAGATGGCTTGTGGCCACAGGAGCAGACTGGAGAGATGTGGTCACAAGCCAAGGAGAGCTGGGAGCCAAGTGACAGGGAATGAATTCCCCCTTAGTACTTCTACAACAGAGGCCTGCTCTGTCAATGCTTTGATTGTAGCCCAGTGGAGCTGACTTAGAATTTGGTCCTTCAGAATGGTGACAATATAAATTAAATTTGTTTTTAAGCTGTCAAGTTGCTGGAGATTTATGAAAGCAGTCCAAAAAAATTAACATAATCTAAGCTAGGAGAGGGGTCCTGATGTACCAGTTTACAGGAGCCTAACATGACTGATCTATCTCTGAAAGCAACCTCAACTGTGGGTGATGGTGGTTACCCTCGTACAGGAGCAAGCAGGACACTGGCTTACAACCTCCAGCTACACAGCGTTCGAGTGGCATGCTATTGAAGGGTGTTAGCTCTGGCTGGGAGCAGTGAGCACAGTCACATGAAAATGATCTGGGATAACACCAAAAGAACTTGACACAATTATGTATACACTTACAGTCCTGATGTCCAACCTAAAAATCAGAGAACATCTAAAGTAGGGAACAGTAAAAAGAGAGATAGTTCACTTATCTTAGTTATTGATTAAACTTTGAAAGAATAAAACATATACTGTGGAAAACACTGGCAACTGAGGAAAGAACTGCAATACTTGCAGATCAAATCCATTCCACTTAAGAGCTCCATTATCTAGTGGTAGTACCAAAATTGAAAAGAGGTTATTGGGTTTTAAGGTTTAATTTAAATTTAGGCCTTTCAACAGCAAGTTTGGTGATTTATCACACTGATTGAATTCTAATTCTCTTACTATGTTGAATTCCAGAAAACCATTTCCTTCAAACACTAGTACCACTGAGACATATGCCACACATTTAGGAATGGCTTAATCCTCCAAAAAAAAAAAAAATAATGCAATCTATACATCACTTAATAGAAGGAAGTAGTGTTACTATCACATACTAATAAAAATAGAGGTGCCTGAGGCAAGGCAAAGACAGAGGTTGCCTTCTGAAAAATCTAGCTTTTTAAAATGCTAAATATTGACAGATTAGTGTGCTAAAGTATGGGAAGAATCATATATAATTCTAAGAGAAAATAAACAACTCAATTTTCCCCAAGAGGTATTTAACCTCCTTTCAATCACTGTTCTCCATACCACTTTCTACACAAAAGTGGCTTACTATCTCAATGCAAATTCAAGTAGGAATGTAGATTAGTTCTATGTAAAGGTTATGACAAAACACTTGTTAGCTGATACATAAGCCATTTCATTTTCTTCATGAATGCATAGCTATACTCAACCTTTAAGCCCCACCCAGAGTTGAAACTTGGCTGAGCAACTGTAGGTATAATGATGAGCCTTGAGTGCTTCCTACCCTTGCCCATCAACTCCCAAGACAACAGTCCTCTATATTTCTCTCCCTCCTTTACCAGCCTTGGAAGCCACATGTTCAAAAAGGCTGGCAAAGCGACAGAATGGAAGGAACCTAGAAAAATAAAAAGAAATGATTGGCATGTGTTTACTGCAGTAGTTAACATTAGCTGTAGTAGGACAGTGGTTCTGCCCGAATCCCTTACTTGACTCATTTAAAACACTTACATGCCGAGTGCTCAGCATACACTGGAAGACAAGGAAGTGAATGGAAGCCCACAGAACTCACCAAGTCAAGCAGCAGCACAAGTAGCAAAGAGCCAATGACTCATGGTCCTAAGTCATCCAGATGAAATGTATGCTGGAAGTTTTTGTGGAAATGGAGATTCAGAATTATGGTAGGAAGCCCTAAGTTGATTCTTAAGGCAAGGAGATGGAAGGAGTGGTCCCAAAATCCACCTGCAAAAGCTTCAGGGTTCCAGAGTATATGGGCCCTGTGGGGTGGGGTGAGGTGGGGCAGGGCAATTAGCAAATGATAAGGCAAGGGTGGTTGGCACAGACTCAGCAGCAACACCCTTCACACACTGATAATGTTAATGTGTTGTCTATGATGTCTATGCAGATTGGACTTCATACTGAAGGCAAAGGAAAGTCATGGGGTGGAGGATGAGTTAGAACTGTGATCCGGGGAAAGCAGCTCCACATTGGGTAGTAGGGGGGCTTTCTCCTTCACATAGGAAAGATAGAGAAGCCCAAGACGAGCTATAGGTAGATCACATTTACAAGCAACAGGAATTCTTACATGGCTAATCAAAGGTTCTGTACCCAGCTCTTAATATTTCTTTCAAAAAACATACAGGGCAATGTTTTCTAAAATGCATATATTTGTTTAGGCAAATCACTCCTTTATAAATCTAAAAGTTGTATCATAATTGTTTGAATTATTTATAGATAATTTCTATTACATGACTTTTCCTAGGATATTAAAACCAGTATGTGTGCGCACGCACACACACACAGAATGGGACAATAAAACACCCCAGTAACATAACATCTCTTCAGAGTTTGGCTGTCAAGCAATCATACTTATGAGAGCCATCAGAAAGCACAAAGGTCTTTGAAAAATAAAGAGAGATGTCACACTGACTACTGTAAGACACAGTACTACAGCACTTAATCCCACAGGAAAGTACCTCAAAGTCAGATTTTGATAGTTCATGTTGTATGGATGCAAAACTAAAGAGAAAAGGTAAGCTTCTAATTTTTTTTAAAAGATAATAAACTTTGTATTTAGAGGATTTTTTTAGGGCCACAGAGAAATTTTGCATAAAGTTATACATTCTCTATATAAGCCCCCCATAAACAGAATTGCTATTATTCTTACACTAATGGGCTGTTGTTAGGTTAATGGGCTACTATGAGTATTTTAATGTTAATATTGCAAAGCCCATAATTTGCATGAGAGCTCAATTGAGGTGGACTTGCTCTGGGCCTTTACAAACACACAATGGTATGGATTCATTTCATAGTATTATTATGATACAAAGTTATAAAGCCCTAAAAATCACCTTTGCCCATCAGTTCATCCTCCACTCCTCTATCCTGAACAGCTGTCAATTGATTTATTAACTGTCTCCATAGCTGTGCCTTTTCCAGAATGTCATATAGAAGGGACCACCCATTGTACATCTTCAGACTGGCTCTTTCCTGTAGCAATATGCATTTAAGTTTCCTCTGCGCCTTTTCAGGGCCAGACAGCTCATTTCTCCTTATCAGTGAATAATATTCCATTGTATGCATGCACCACAGTTTGTTTATGCGCTCAACTATTGAACACCTTGTTTGCTTCAAATTTTTGCCAATTATGAATAAAGCTGCTATAAACATCCATGTGCAGTTTTCCTGTGTGGCTGTAAGTTTTTAACTTATTTTGGAAAATAACTAGAAGGCTGATTGCTGAATTGTATGGTCAGACCATGGTTAGCTCTGGAAAAAAAAAACTGTCAAACTGTCTTCCAAAGTGGATACATCATTTTGCATTTCCATAAGCAAAGAATGAGTTGATTTACTTCTCTCCATATTTTCAGCAGTTTCTGGTGTTGCAAGCTTTTTAGACACTTCAGCAGGTGCATCAGAAGTTCATTGTTTTAATCTCCAATTTGATAACAACACTGGACACCAAGTATCTTCATATAAGCTGAATTTTCATCTGCACACATTTCTTAGTGAAATATTTATCTAAACGTTTTTCCTACTTCTTAACTGGCTTTTCTTTGTGTCTGAATTCTGAGATTTTTGTGCATTGTAAGTAACAGTTTGTAGCATTCACATCACTGTGAAGACTTCTTGGGGACCAGGACTCGTGTCTTTATTCTGGCACAGTGGCTTTTGCGAAGCTTAATAGTTTTCTTTCATAGCTCATATCTTTACTATTACAGCTAAAAAACATCACCACCAAGCCCAAAACTACCTAGATTTTCTAAGGAAGCTTAGCAGTTTTACAGATGTATTATTTTTAAAACCAAGATCCATTCTGAGTTAATGGTTGAAAAGGGTTTTTGTTTAGGTTCAGCTTTTACATAAGCAGTGTGATCCAGGTGTACCAGCACTGTTAGGAAGAAGAACTCTCCTCCATCGAATTGCTTTAGCTCTTGCAAGAAGCAGTTGACAATACTTGTGTGATCTTTCTTCTGGTGTTGCCTTTCTGGTCTACTGGTCAACCTTTCTGTTGACCAACAATCACACTGTCTTGATTACTGTCACTTTATAGTAATTCCTGAAGTCAGGAGGTGGTTTCTCAACTGTTAAATAGAGGGGAGGGAGGGGGAGAGAGAGAGAGAGGGAGAGAGGGAGAGAGGGAGAGAGAGAGAGAGAAGGGGGGGGAGGGAGGGAGGGAGAGAGGGAGGGAGGGAGAGGGAGGGGGAGGGGGAGGGAGGGAGAGAAAAGCCCTGTGATAAGAAGGTAGATGAGCAGCTCATTATACAATCTTGAAGCAAAGGGAAGTGCCTAAGACAAGCCTAACTGTCCTTAGTCACAATCCTAGCATGAAGACAATGTGCACAGAGCCTCTGGCTGTAAGGGCTGAATTAGCAAGAAGTAAAGTTATGCCAATGAGTTTTGGAAGTTTTTGATTGTCACTTATTCAAGCAGGTTCATTTCAGCCACAGAGCACTGCTTTGAGAATAGTTTTGACAACTTCAATGAAGGAAAATCACTTTTGATCTCTGAGCTCTCCAAGAACAGAAGTAACACCCCAAAATGCTCCTCTACATGAAGCCATATAACATTAGACATATAGGTTCTAAGAAACAGCTCAAGCTCTCGGCTTTGGCAGATGGAGAGAGGAGCCTCAAACAGTAATCATTCACATGTTTCAGGGAACTGGTAAGGAAAAGATTACCAAGTCCAAACTTCAAAGAGGCAGGAGTCTTATTATGCAACCAAGTAAAATCTCATTCCTCTCACCACTGCAGAGGCTCAAAGTATGGGCAGGAAACCAGTGTGGGTTGCTGTTGGAGCCTCTGACCACACCCAGGGACAGCAGTCCCTGACAAGCATTTGTGAAAGAAACTAGATAAGCATAGACGAGCAATGCAAAGATTCTGTGCTTAAAGATTCAATCAATTTTGTTAGAAGAGATTGAGAAATCTATCCATGAAGTCCTATGGGAAGGACAAGAACAGGGCAGGACAGGAAGACCATCTATGGAACTCACTGGATGAAGGGAGATTATGCTGAGCCACAAGGATCCATGTCTTCACCAGACCCATCGTCACTATAGAGTATCACCGTCTATTCCAGAATTTCGTAATTAATGTGCATGGTCACGTTTCAAAATAGAGGAAGCACAATAGCCATATCTACTATAGTGTATTATCCGCTAATAATGGAGACCTCAGAAAACTAGGTGTGCCATCCCAATCCAGCTGCTATGGGAAATAGTTTCCTTGGAACACAGCCAGGCTAGGGTTGTATGTTATATGAGTCAGGTGACAATAGAGGCGAGTAGTTGCCACACAGACTACATGGCTTGTAATAGCTGAAGCATTTACTGTCCGGTCTTTTATTCAGAGAAAGTGAGCTAACCCCTACCAGGATGAATTTGGTCATCTCACAAGTGCTTCTTTGGAGGAAACTCAACTTTTTAAAGAACATTTCTGTTAGGTCAGGGCAAAATTTAGTCACAGAACATGGCAGGATGGTGACTGACACAAGGAAGCAGGTTATGCACTTTCCTCAAAAAACTGCCCAGCTATTATCCCTTCCTTGTCTAACAATGCTCCAGGTCTAGGTCTCCTGCCTCCTTATCCCCTACCTGATCACTTCTGGTCTCACGACCTAGCTATGTGAAATGGCTAAAGAAAAAAAGGAGTTCCTTCCCTTCCTCACCTTCCCCCAACTGAAGAGCTCTATAAAGCTCTTATAAAGTTGACTGCTCTGCTCCTGAGAGTCAGTCCTGGAAGCTTGAGCTTCCCTATTTGCCTCAGGGTGGTCTCCGTGGTCTTGGTCACTCCTGAACCTTACAACTTCTACTATCTCTATTTTAAGGGTCCTATTTATAGTGGCAAGAAAATGTTTATGACAGCTATTCTGAAGACAAGTCCTCAAAGATGTGGGAAAATAATCTTTGTTGTATTTGATTTATATTGACCACTTTACTCAAGAGTGGGTTTTTTTGTTTATTTTTATTTATTTGAGAGTGACAGAGAAAAAGAGAGAGAGAAGGAGAAAGAATGGGCATGCCAGGGCCTTCAGTCACTGCAAATGAACTCCAGATGCATTGCCACCTTGTGCATCTGGCTTACATGAGTTCTGGGGAATCAAGCCTTGAATCGGAGTCCTTAGGCTTCACAGGCAAGCACTTAACTGCTAAGCCATCTCTGCAGCCCTCAGAGTGTGTTTTATGCTGAATTTCTTTTTGTGTATGGATGCTCATGTATGCACACATTTTTCATCTAATTAAAAGATCATTCTAGGAACCAAATATACGTTAATTAGAGGTTTTATTTGGGTTCATTTTTATTTAACTCAGCAATTATAATGGGAAAGTATCCTCAAATGATTAAGTGTTGAATGACTGCTTATAAGGGTAAAAAATAGAAACTACCTACATATCCTATTTTTCCCTAAAGGGACAGCTTAGGTGAACTCTAGTACTTATACAGTGAATGTCATGTTTTCATTAAAGTGCTGAATTAGGTATACATGTATATACAGGGAAATATGTTAACAAGGATTACATGTATTCATAGGGAAATGTGTTCACTGAGAAATGCTAGATTGTGAAAGTATGAATCTTATACTCCTATATTTATGTTTAAATACGAGTGTGTGTATGTGTGTATGGACATTGAAAAGATTGAGAGAATATGTCAAAATGTTAAAAGGTACGCATTAAAAGGTAGTGTATTTTTTCCCTTTTGCTTCTCTGCTCTTTTAAATTTTTCGACAGTGAATGCAGGCTCCTTTTTATTATCGAAAAGAAGAAATTTTTCAAAGATTTTAGAGTAAGTAGAATTGGGACACAAAGGAAGTGGTGGGGATGCCGGCCTGTAACACCAGATGTCCACAGTGTGAAAATTGATCAAGCAATGTATGCATGTGCACTTTGGGGAAACAAATATACACAATTCAAACTGCAAGCAACAAAGTTGTTTTAAAATGATCATACAGCTCACAAATGAGGAGGAAAATTTTACTTCATTCCTTATGCAATTTCTTCAGTCAACATTACCTACTACCTCCCATAGACGACTACACACTAAAAATGAACACAGCATTAAAATGAAGACACTCCAAAGGAACTTTTACAGAACTCGAAAGTGTTACATGGGCAACATACACATGAGCACACAAATGAAGTGATACATGGATGCAAGCTGTAGGATCTACTTAATCCATAAATATGCAGCTAAATTAGTTGGGCAAAACGGCAATTCCTTGGCCAAGAGATTGCAAGAAGGGCTGAAAAGACAAAACTGATCCATCTTAACCAACAGTTCTCACGTGCAGACGATTTTGTACCCCAGGGAGAGTGGGTACCATCTGAGGACTGATGCAGCTGTCCCAACTATAGGAGGGCTAGTGGCTTCTGGGAGGTAAAGGGCAGGGGTAGGATGGTGCTACACACCTTCCAATGGCCATGACAGCCCTGGACAACAGAAAGTATTTGGCCCAAAATGATAATACTAACAAGGTTTAGAAATGCTGACCTGGGCCTGTGTTATTAAAAGTGTGGGCTAGGGAGATGGCTGAGTCTGTAAAGTGACTTGTTTTGCAGGCATGAGGACCTGAGTCCAGCCCCTAGGGCCCATATGAAGAAGCTGGGCATAGTGACACATGCTTATTTTCCCAGTACTGGGGAGTTAGAAACAGGTGGATCTCTGGAGTTAACTTGCAAGCCAGTTAACCTACATGGCAAATTCATGGCCAAAAGAGACCCTGTCTCATAAAATGAAGACAATGCCTGAGGAACAGTATCTGAGGTTGTCCTCTGGCCTCTACGTGCATGCATAAGTACACAAGCATACACACACACACACACACACACACACACACACACACACACACACACACTGTAGTCTGGTGACCAGTACCATTAAAAGTAGTTAAGATTCCAAATCCTTGCCCCAACCCCACTCTCAGGTTATCTAAATCATAAGCACATAAGTATGTCTTGCTGCATGCCATTCCTTATCTCACCATAGATTAGATTCTGCCTCATGCAGCAGTCTCAGCTGCTGTGGGTTGCTGAGGTTCACACTGGACTTCTCCTGCCATAGGACATATCCTGATTCTCCTCTTCAGATGCTGAACTTTCCAGAGTCACCAAGGAAAGAGAAGGGAGTACCTTAAAATAAACCTATATGGATGCTGAAATTTTAAGCTGCTCTGGGAAAAAAAGGTTCTGGGGAAAAAAATCAGGACATTTGGCAAGGTAATTGAAAACTCTGGTCCAATATTGTGTTACACATACTATGATAGATTGGGGAATGCATTAATGGGAAGAAAAAAAGTCCTGATTTTGCCCCTGAGGTTGTATTCTATTGAACAAAAGCAAATAGCCATGCATACAAAGAAACATTACAATGCAACCACAAACATGAGGAAATGGAGAGGAGGAGGAAAGTACTGAAAAGACAAGAATGACATCCTAAAACACCTAGAGCATAAGGACAAGTATTTTAGGAAGGATTCTCCAAATGAGGCATAATGTGGACTGAGATCTGAAGATAAGAAGCTAGGCAACTGAGGAATTACTGGCACTTTGCAGAGAGATCAGCACATGGGAAGAGAGGGAAGAGAGCTTGGTAGGTTCTACCATAGGAAGGCAAGGTTGAGGGAGCCAAAGAAACATAGATGGATCACAGTGGGGCTGGGCTGTAGCAAGAGGGAGAAAGCAGGCTGGGAAAGCAGGATGAGGCAAACACAGCCAGGCGAATGGACAAACTGGTTCAGAAGAGTGACTACCTTACAGAGCTGTGTGGATGACAATCGATATGGGAAGAAATCTTACAACAGGAATTGGCTAAATCTGGCTTGATTGCCTCTGTTGAAGGACAATATCTTCTTTTCACATTCTTAAAATGTCACATTTGAAATAGTTATGTAATTGTTACCTGATCTTTGATTTTGCTTGGTCCACAACACCTAAAATACATATTGTGTGACCTTTTCCAATGAAGGACTGTCACAGAACCAAGAGACCTGTGCACAAAGGTTCAGGAGGGGGCAGCCATCACTGTCATCAGCAGGGACTGAGACTTCCAGTAGGCACTCCCTGAGGCTCTACATGGGACCTCCACAAGAATCTCCTCATTTATAGCTATGACTCAGGCAGGTGTCGTCCTAAGAACACACCACTTAACCATTTCAAGAATCATAACACAGAGTTATGTATCTGAAGCCCACAAACTTCCAGATTGGCACACAAACTCAACACATGCAAAGCCTCCATCAGTTTGTTTTCCAAACACTCTGTCCTGTGACTATCTGAGATACAGACACTTAAGACATAAGTGAATGAATCTAGATAATGTTGCTTATTCTATGACCTAATAGAAAAGAGTGTGAATATAAGAATGATCTACTTTTGAGGGTGGTGTTTAAACTATTATGCCTCTTTTTACTTTTCTTCTTCTCCAGGTTTCTCTCATGAATATGCTACTTTGTAATAAGGGAAAAATACTTATTTTTATATAAAGAGAGAAGGCAGGAATAATCAGCCTCACCCAGAGTGTCTACATTGTACTTTTTAAAGATGGCACTATTTTGACAGCCAAGAAAAAAAGACACTTAGAAGTGCAGCATTACAAATTCAAGATCATGTCTATGAACTTGGCTTAGGAAAAAAAAAAAACCTCCATAAAAATACAACCTACCATCTGTACAATGTATTCACAAATGATTAGCATAGTATGAAAAAATAATGCTGGAGCAGCAGATTTTTTCTTTATTGTTAAAGAATGTTTCCTACTCACTATTCTTTTTTTGAATTCTCCATGAGGTATAAGCAAATAGAAAATGAAACATTAGGTCAGGAAGATGGAAACAGGAAGAAAATTAAGATGTGAAGAAAACATTAAATACTCTTAACTAAAGACATACCACTGTTCCAGAAATCTCACCAGAGAGACGATCTTTGTGTATGGCAATGTTGATAGTCCTGGAAGCCACCCATGTCTGGCTCTATGTGTCAAACCTGGCTTCTACTTACACTAGCTCAACAAAAGCTGTAACCCCATTCCTCTGACACCAGACTCTCACTCATGTAAGGTGGGTAAGGGATGCAGATGTATGGAGTATGGAAAGTGCCTCCCACAGGGCAGCATACAGAGCCAGGGATGTGGAACTCGTGACAGCAACCTGTGGCCTTCTGCCTTAGACTCTATTTCCCCACCCACTAAGAACGTCTTACATAAGTTTCTCAACCTCCCTGAAACCTGAAGTGAAAATAAGGACATAAATTTCCGGTCCCAAAGCCACTCTATGCTTTTCCAATTTAGGATATAGAGACTTGTTCACATTTGTATGAACATATTCTAATAACATGGATTCTAAAACAATGTCAGTTTTAGGAAATCACAATCAAACTATAGATGTTCAAGTATGTTTCCTCCAATGAAAAAATATTAAATGTGTCAAATTCATACTTAATGAAAATTATTTATCATACTCACATGCAAGACTTGGATCTGAGAAGCAGACTGGGCATGTTTTGCTTATCACTGTTCCCAAGCTTCTGTCTATAGGAAAACTTGGCCACAGCAAGAAGTGATCCACAGAAGGACCTCCAGCCCTGCATGCGGGCCAGAAGCTTGATGCCTGACACAGAACATATCTTTATGGACAGAAGTGCCAGCACGGCAAGAGATAGTACCTGGAGACTGCAAATTCAGTGTGGTCAGTGGTGAATACATCAATCCTCGCTTTTCTTTCTGACAGCCTTCTTGCCCACTGACATGGAGCTAATGAAAGCCTAGTCTACTTCCCTGCCAATGCTGCCCAGCTCACTGCCTGAATGACAGAGGAAACACATCAAAACCCCAGCATAGCAAGTGGTTTTGTTCATCACTCTGGATACCTCCAAGACTGCTCCAGTTTCAGAAGTACTTAATTAATTGGCTGTTAGAACAGGTTGGGGCTCTAATGATGGTGAATGCAGTGCTCCTTTAATGCTGGTTGACTTCAGGCTATAGACAGAAAAGAGAATGTTACAAGTGACTTTGTTATTGCTGAGGTATATAGGGTTAGATGACATGGACATGTCAACATCAACATGTTTTCTCAGACTGCTGCATAAAGTGGCACCTTAACACTGTGGTCAGCAAAGAATAGGTAAGAATTTTTAGGTTTTGTGGGTCATATGGGCTCAGTTGCAACTACTCAGCTATGTTGTTCTAGGGCAGAAGTCATTATAAAAAATACATTCAAAAAATGAGGGAGACTATGCTCCCATGATGCTCTTTATGGATACTGAAATTGAATTTCATATAATTTTTATAGGGAATAATGTATTTTTCCTGTTTAAAAGCACTTTACCAACTATTTACAAGCATAAGAATGAATCTCAGATCACAGAACATACAAAACCAACAGGTGGTAGTTTTTTGATTCCTTGATGAGAGATGACACCTCTGTCCTATTCAGTATCCAACAACAGAACTGGAGAATGGAGACTTTCTGTATGAGCTTGGTAATATTTGGTTCACCATTTCCTTCCTCTGGTTGTTTGAATCAGATGTCCCTAGTGGACACATGCATTTTGAATACTTGGTCCCAAGCTGGTGGCAATTTGGGAAGGGGGTGTCTTGCTAAGAGCAGGCTTAGGAGTGTTATAGCCCAGCTTCCCCCTTGCCAGAGCACAGCTCACTCTTGCTATTTTCTGCCAGCTGCTGTGGAAAGATGTGATGTCTAGCCTCTGCTCTACCATCCTCTCCCTGTCATTCTGAAACTTCCCCTTGAGACTACAAGGCAACATAAACCCTTTCTTCCCATCAGCTGCTTTTGGTTGGCTGTTTTGTCCCAGCAATGTAAAGATTTCTACAACATTCCCCAAACCTAATCTCCAAAACAGTCCTCTGATGTATCTCATTGTTTTTACCTCTCTTGTCTCTGCTCCTATCACCTCCCCAACACCTTCCACCTCATCTTATACAACCTCACACTTTTTAAAAAGAATGATTAAGTATCAAAAGAAGTGGGGTTATGGCTAAGCTCCTTCAATAGCTGACCCTTAAATAAATGCCAAATCTCTTTCCATGCCTCAAGGCTCTGCTTCTCTCCAGTTTCCTATATGTTCATCTCCTTTTCCCCCTGGCCTGTGAGATCTTTTTGTATCAAATTGACTGGACCAAGGAATACTGCAATATCTCACCAAATGTTTTTCTGAGTATGTCATCAACTGAATGGGATCAGCAGTTGAAATGGTAGACTGAGTAAAAGAGATTATGCTCTGTATTAGTCAGGATTCTCCAAAGACATAGAACTAATATGATGGAGAAATAGATATGTATTCTAAGGAAGTGGTTCACATGACTACAGAGTCTGAAAAATCTGATGATCTCTCATCTGCAAATTGGGAGAGTCAGGAAAAGCTTGTGCTATAAATTACAATCTGAGAACTGAGAGTGTTAAGATTTAAGTCCCAAATACAAGGGCAGGAAATGACTGACATCTCAGCTAGGCACAAGGTTAAGGACAGTAATCTTCTAGTTTGTTTAATCCAGCCATTAAAGGGTCAGATGTTGCCCATCCACATTGAGAAGGACAGTCTGCTATCTTGGTTCAATTAAAATGCCAATCTCTTCCAGAAACACCCACAGACACATTTGAGTGTTAATGTTTAACTAAAATCTGGGAATCTGCTAATACACACACACAAAATTGACCTTCACAAACTCCCTAGCTCTATTTGACCAGCTGCAGTTCTGTATAAAACATGATAAGCTCTCCCTCTCATGATTTGAAAGGGACGCCCCCTGCCTGACTCCTCTGAATGAGCATTTCAGCTTTCTTCTGTCCTCAGACTCACACTGTGCCATCAGTTCCTCTTGGGTCTTAAGCCTGGCTCCTTTGAACAGGAACTACACAGGTAGCTCTTGCCCTTCTGAGGCCTTAGGGCTTGATTGTTACACTGCAGGCTCACCAGCTCACTGAGTGTCTGTAACGTCTCCATAACCGTATGAAGAAATTCCTTAGAACCGATGTCTTTACATGTATACACCCAAGCATAGACATAGCCGATTGGTTCTGTTTCTCTGGACAGTCTTGACTTACGCAACCGTGGACTGTCACACACAAACACAGGATGCCCTTTTCACTACAGAGCTTCGGCACATCTTTCTTTGGTGAATGTTTATCACTCAGTCTTCTCAGCAAAGAGTCAGCTCAAATTTCTCCAAACCTAACAGTCTTTGAAAAATGGCTTTCTTTTACTCTCCAACTCTTTAGTTAAGCCTCTATTTTTTAAATTAAAAAATTTTATTACTTTTTTGAGGGGGGCAGATAGAGAATGGGCATACCAGGGTCTCTAGCCACATGCTGGTGCATGTGCCCTCTTGTGCATTTGGCTTATGTGGGTACTGGGGAATAGAAACTGGGTACTTAGGCTTCGCAGGCAAGCACTTTAACTGCCAGGCCATCTCTCCAGTACTAGGTTAGCCCCCTCTTAAAGATATTTACTTGATCTGTAATTATTTTGACTATTTACTTATTTCTGCATATCTTCCTCAACTGGAGGGAAAGCTGGAGTAGATTACACACTATGTCGGTGCTCCTTCTATGACATTCTTTCAACTAATGATGTGAAATGAATGAATATCCCATCTCCCCTACCCTCTTCTTTGGATCATCCATTTGCTTTCTTAGAAAATGCCCTTTGTAGGAAGCAAATGACACTAGTGGTGATGAAAGTCCTTCATTCCACTGTGAGGTCCTCTGCCCTCTACACTGGTCCTGCTCTCTGGACTCATCACTGAGATGAGAATTTGCTCTTGTCAAAGGATATATATGCCCGTGTAACTGGGTTCACATTGGTGATTCGGGTTAATAGGTCATTCCAAATCATTCACAGACTATTGTATTTTGCAATACCAGCTGACATGCAGCTTAGAGTTGAATACCTCCAGATCCCAGGAACATGGTAGGTGCTTAAGATTTGGCAAATGAAATCTACGTATCCCTTCCACTTCATTAATTCACTGGCTCCTCTTAAATCACAATAACCACAGATAAGAATGCTGGATCAGCAGTGGGATAAAACTTAGTATGAGCTGGGTGTGGTGGTGCACGCCTTTAATCCCAGCACTTGGGAGGCAGAGGTAGGAAGATCGCCGTGAGTTCAAGGCTGACTTGAGACTACAGAGTGAGTTGAGTGAGTTCCAGGTCAGCCCGGACTAGAGTGAGCTCTACCTTGAAAAGCAAAACAAAAAAAAATTAATAAGTATAAACTAGAATAAGAAGTCTTTTCTAAGAAAAGTAAGATTTGCGAGCTTGCCAGCTTAATGTCAGTTTCCAGTATAAAAATTACCTTTTCTCTGTAATTAAAAGCAACCTTTGGCAGATTGCACATAGTTACTGCCTCCTCTCTGTTCCTTATCCTGGCCTATGAGGAGAGTTAATCCTTCTACACAGCAAGTGAAAGTGAAAGTGAAAGTGAAAATGGGGTGGGATTCACTGATTTGTTTATGGTTGGCAAGTGTTGAGGCTTCTCACTGCTATACCAGCTCCTCTCTGGGCCTTCTCTCTTGTTTCACAGACTGCAACAGGAAGCACAAACTGAACTTAGTGCATGCTACAACTTAACTGAAAATGAAATAACCAGTCAGCACTAGTTACTGAGTTTGCCCCCTATACCTCAAAGGCCCCAAATGAATGCAAGCATCTGAAATCTGCCAGCAAACCAGGAAACTGCATTTTGGGAAATCTTCCTTGGCTAGAACTGCACTACTTCAGGGAAAATCACAGACCCTAAAAGATCTTTAGGCTCTATGTGCCTGGGACAGTATCCTGCTCATTTAGTTATTTTAACTTATTCAAAGGAGGAAGGGAAGGAGAGAAATTATAGGCATATCAGGGTCTCCTGCCACTGCAAATAAACTCCAGCTGCATGCACCACTTTGTGCATCTGGCTTTATGTTGGTTGTGGGGAATCAAACCGCAAGTTGTTAGGTTTTGTAGGCAAGTGCCTTAACTGCTAAACCATCTCAAGGGGCTGATTTTTATAAAATATTTCTTGTTTTCATTTTTAATTATTTATGTGCAAGTAAAGAGAGAGAGGAGGGAGAGAGAAGAGAGAGAATGGGCACAGCAGGGCCTCCTGCCATTGCACACACACTCCAGATGCATGTGCCACTTTGTGTATATGGCTTTACATGGGTACTCGGAAATCAAATTTGGGTCATTAATTAGGCTTGCAGGTAAGCACCTTAACTGCTGAGCCATCTCTCCAGCCCTACAATACTTCTTTACATGGTTCAAAGTACTTATTTGTGAGTTATTACTAAAAGTCACAGAGGGAAAAACATTCACTGATCATGCATCTCCTAAAGCTGTATTTCCACAATCTATGGTACGTGCTGCAAATGAAGAAATGTCTCAACCTGTCCACATACCTCCAAAGAGGCTTTCTTATAAGGCTATAGGGAAAAACATTCCCTAGCACTGGAATAGTAAAGATTCCCATGGCTGCGAAGATTAGGTTTCTAACAGGACTTTGCCACGGCCTTCTCTACTACATGTGAGAGAAATACAATGGTCTCAGTTTGATTCCCTGAACTTAGACTTTGTTTTTCTTAGGTCAAGGATAGGCTATTTAAAGCCAACTGCAGGCCAAGGGAAGAGACTGAGTAAAGGAAGGGTGTGTGTGTGTGTGTGGGGGGGGGGTCAACCAAAATTTCAAACATTCTGAATAAGACAAATAAATGCCCACATTTTTGGATAATGGCACAACCAGAAGCCATAGATTGTTACTAGAAAATTTTCAGTGCCAGGGATGGGATACCTTCCAGTGAGTTCTTGGCCAGGGAGGTCCCTGTTGTCTCTAAAACATTACAGGCTATTGCCAAGGCCTTTGGTTTACAATAAGAAACAAATAGTAAGACCTTACTGCTGAAGACTCCACATGTCTGGGCAGCACGGTCATTGAGAAATAAAGCTGAGGCTGAGCTGAAAACCTCTTCTCTATAGACCAACTGACTGAAAGCTGGAAAAAGCTGCACTGTATGCAACCCCATGGGAGACAGAAGTCATCAGTGGTGAAAGCAATAGACACTGGATAACTCAAGATTGGCCAGGCATGCCAAATGAGCAAACAGGTGCAATAATGGCATGTCTGCTCTGGGGAAAACCAACTGCTCTCTAATTTGACTGGAGACCCACTCTATGGGAGGGAATACATGCCTGGTACTAAAGACATAATCAAAAGCCTTTGACAGGCGAAGTCATGAGCCTTAGGGGTATAAAGCCTGCTCTTATCTGGTTAAATGCATATATAATGCTTACCAAACTATCCTGTAAGCACTATACTTAATGTTCATACTCACATACTAATGATACTCACACTTTTGGTTAGAAAAGTTTCTCTTTTCAGATGGCTATAACCACTGGGATGACCCAAAAGGCAACACACTGCTGAGAAAAAGTGACAGGAGTGCTCAGCACTGAACCATCTCTATCACACCTTCCAAGGCTCAGGGTCCATTGAGGAAGAGGTGGCGGAAAGAAAGTAAGAGCCAAAGGAAGAGTACGACTCCTTACAAGGCAACTGTCCAGACAGAAATTGGCCTCAATATCCATGATCTTGCAGTGCCTAGCCATACCTTCACAGGACCCTCCCAATAGGAGAAAAAGATGACATCAAAATAAAAGAGAGACTAATGGAGAGAGGGAGGGGATCTGATGGAGAGTGGTGTTGTGAAGAGAAAAGTGTGTGTGGGGGGATTATGGTTTATTGTCTGCAAGTATAGAAGTTGTCAATAAAAAAATACACATTAAAATGTGGAAAATGCCATGAATGTTGTAGTTGAAACCCACAACATTTTATTTGGACACCCCACTTCTCCAAGAATTTTAGATCATAAATGCTGATTGAAGTAACAAGGTATGTCTATCCCTACAATCACAAGACTGTAGCATTTCTGAAAGTGAAATTCATTAAGTGGAGGAGGCAAACTTATTAGGAACAAATAAGTTCAGAATAGAGAGACACATAAAAAGTTTAATGGGTTATTTTCTGTAGACTTTCTCAGAGCCTTTAATATTCACATATAATTCTGTCTTTGAAACCTTTTCCCCAATAAATTATTTTTCATAAAATGTTTAACATTTTGTAGGGCATTTTGTATGCTCTGTAGAATCTCTGGAATAAATAATTTAAAGTGTCTGAAATATTTTATTACCCGCCTTATCTTTCATCCACATACATACCAATCTGCCTTTCTATTGTAAAGACTTTCTGTTCATGGCAATGCACAACACAGCATTATAAAAGAGAAAAGAAACAGGACATTGACATGGTTCAAAATGCTCTTCCATCACAACTCATTTCCCATTGGGCTGACACCTTGAGCAATTCTGGTAAGGGGTTTTCCTTCAAACCAAAGGGGATTTGATGAAAGCATGAATGAATAAGGTGAGGAGCTGCAGAGAAGTGTGACTGCCACATCTGTTAGCAGTGCACTTGGTAAGCCTTCCACTGTCACCATATAGATTTAGAAATAATGACAAAGAAATGTAGTTCCTCTGGGCAAATGAAATGGAGGTGCAAATTAGAATCGCACCTCTAGTCTCATTTTGGTATCACTTCTTGTCTAGATAAACAACACTTACTCTCACTCTCTTACTCATGGCAAGTAGCCACTGTTAACACTTGCATTAGGGATCAGTCACAACAAATTACAGTTAAGTTTCACATTGCACTGCAGGAGGGAGCCTGGGCCCCAGGAGAGTACAGAGTTAAGCAGGGCTGCATTACCAATTTTGAGATAACTAGCATTGTAGCTGAAAAGGCCCCTGTGCTTCAGCCACATGAAGTGGTTAAAATTCTAATACTCTAAGTGGTATCTTAATATTTCTGTGTATGGGAGTTTATTATTCTCTGTGGAAAGCAGCAGTGGGTAGCTGCTTGCAAAAGGGGTGATTTTAATCACCAATCATTTTCAAGAACACAAGAGATCAGTGGCACTTGACTGTGAAAGCTCTACTGTAATGAGAAACTGCCTGTGTGGCTTAAAAATACAAACAGATTTCACTTCAGGATAATTGTGTTGGGTGTTAAACTTTCAAGTTCTGCAGTGTACTTATCTGTAAGCCATGGGCCCCATCAAAATATCCATAGGAAAAATGAGGAAAATAAGACTTCAGACTCAGGTCACCCATGAATTGCCCTATCCAATAGGTGGGCAGAAAAGAAGGGGGTGGGGAGTTATGTAACTTAGATCCTAGGATGACTAGTAATTGCTCAGCTAGGGCAAAATCTACCTTTAAGTAACAATTATAGGAAAATATGGGTGAACAATGTCTTTAGAATGTATGCAATTAATCTTTTTTAAAAAACATAAAAGTAAGGGACAGAATCAGTATAGTGATATAAATGTAACTAGTGTCAAACAATATTTAAATAAAACAAATATAGATGAACTCACTTATCAGATTTACTACTTCCTAAGGCACAATACTTTTTCAGGGCACCTGTGTTTCCTGAGAGATCTTGACTTTTCAAGGAAGGGAGGAACTGAGGCATTGTGTGGCACAGAACCACAAGACTGCTTGAAATCTGGGGAGAGGATTCATTCCAGAATTTGGTAGAGTGAGGAGGGAAAAGGTTTCTGATATGCATTAATACCAAGTCCAACACAGTTGGGCTTATAGTGCTGGAGGTTCTCGTTTCCATAAGGCTTCCTGTTGGTGAGCCTCAGGAATCTACCTAATTCTCTGAAGTAGAGAAAATGAGGATGCATCATTTAACATGCTCTGCATCCTACATTCTGCTTTACCCATGTCTGTTTATAGGAAGTCACTCTGTGAAAGGTTCCTCCAGTATGTGCACTGCTGCCAGCATAGGGGCAGCTGCCATGTGTCACACCCAGCACAGGACAGTGCCTTACACCTGACTTAACCCTCCCACCAAATCGGCCAGGGGAGTTTTACTACACTCTGTACAAGTTAAGGAAGTCCAGGCTCAAAGATATGAGCTACGCTGCTCCAAGTTTCAAAGCCAATTAGAAATATGGCATTCAATCAACGCCATCCTGTTTTGACTCCAATAAGCACATGTATATTTTTATTGAGAGGGAAACTAACATGAATAAATCATGACATGTGCCATCAATGAACTTCAGACTTAGTGCAGCCAGATGCATGGCCCATTGGCCATGGCACAGACCCCACAGCAGGAGAAAAAAGTGGAACTCAGGAAGAGGAAAAGCGTTCTCTTTCTCATTAGAACCCTACTTTTGTCTCCAGGCTGACAGAGCCCAATAAACAGCAAAAGACATTAAGATAAAGGGGAAACGGGGGTGAGAATGCAAAAAAAAATGAAGTTCACCTGAGAGCTGATAAAAACTGAAGAGCCCAGGTGTGTGAAGGTACAAGCATGTGAAAAGACCGTAGGACCAGAAATGTAGGAGACAGGCAATTGTGCAAGCTTTGAAATTTTCAGAAACATTCTTACCACTGGCAGAGTCTAACAATGCCAACCTTGCACTATCTGGTGTGCTCTCCTTGTCTACACAGTGGTCTCCACTGCTTGCCCCTGGCTTATGGCAGTGCTACTCAGGCCCTTCCTCATCTTGACTTCAAGTACAGGTCAGAATATGTCATCATTCCTCATCTGAAAACCTGGTTTCATAGAGCTTTCCTAGACCTCTGTAACTTGGGTTCAAGTGTCATGTTTTGTTCAGTCTCCTTGGGAACATTACACCTTAGGTAAAATGGCTTTCACAAGAAACAGTGAACTCATTTCCCCAGTCCTGCTCTTCCGCACTGTTCCTCATCCAACAATGAGCTTCCACATATGAACAGATGATGGCAAACACAAATCCAAGAGATACCTCAGCATCATTCCAAGTCCTTCGTTTTCTCTGAATCCAACCATAACTTTGAAAAGCCTTCACAGGCCCTGATTCCTTTATAGAAGAGTATGATATGACTTCCCATTTGCTTACAGAAAAATCATTTCAATGATCTGTTGCCAATCTTCACTTTCTCCCAATCCATCAGCCAAAAATTTTCCCCACTTAAAACACATCAAAGTATGTCAGGTGTCTGGTGGGAAGGAGGTCATCCTTTTTATAAAATTATATTTATTCGCAAGGGGGGGAGGGAGAGGAACGGATGGAAGATGAGAATGGGCACACCAGGACCTGGTACTCCTGGGGACAAACTCCAGAAACATGCACCACTTTGTGTATGTGGCTTTACTTGGGAACTGGGAAACTGAACTCAGGCCTTCAAACTTTGCAAGCAACCATCTTTAATTACTGAGCCATCTCCCTGGCCTGGGTTTCTCTCTTTGACGTGAAGTGTGTGTGGTGGTTAATCTTGTAAACAGTATTTGTAGTTCCTGAGAGCACCTAGGAGATAGTGCAACACACTGGTGTGTATGGTTGGAAGGGCATTTCCAAAGAGCATGAACTAAGGGGAATGCCCATCCTGCCTGCACGGAAGAAAAGCAGGGAAAGGAAAATGCTTTCTAGCACCATCATTTGGTCTTTGATTTCTAGCTGCCATGATGTGTGCTGCCATACCCTGCTGCCATGAGGGACTGAAACATCTGAAATTGGAGCAAAAAAAATTCATCCCAGTGATTTTCTCAGGTATCTCTCACAGTAAGGACAGTCCCACACAGATCACTAGGCTACAAATGTTTGGCTTCACTCAGATCCATTATTCTAGCCTTTTCCATCTTGTCCCTAGACTATGGTTAAAAGCAACTATTGGAAAATTCCCAAGTCCCGCATACTCTTTCCTCACTCCTGATATTTACACAGCATTGCTCTTGCCTCCCCCTGCTTTTCAAATGTCTTTAGATATGTCCTCTCATGTTTCTGAGTCTGTTTAGACTGTTTATGTCATCGTGTCAACACTAGTGTTCTTCAAGTATAATCAGCACCCTCATCACACTTCCCCTCACCATTTCACACCAAAGTCCTTCCTGCTCAGCTTTCTTACTCATTCTTGTAAGAAGCTATTGAAGATCACCAGACTGGAGAGAGGCTCTGTGTTTAAAGTGCTTGCTTGCAAAGCTTAGCAGCTGGAGTTCAATTCCCCAGTATTCACGTAAAGTCAGATGCACAAAGTAGCACATGCAGCTGGAGTTCATTTGCAGCAGCAAGAGACACTGAAACAGCCATTCTCATATAGTCATTCTTTCTCTAATATGTATTTGTAAATAGGTAAAATTTAAAAGAAGTTATTGAAGATCACAACTATATGACCTATACATCAAAAATGAACTGGTTTCTAAAGAAGCTAATACTATATTTACTCATAATTACTATTTGTATGCTTTCATAACTTCCTGCAATTCTGAAGGATAAAGAGATTTTTCCAATACTAAAGAATGATAAAGGAAAAATTATTTACATGTTTTCTGCTCTCTTCCTTTCATTTCCTCTACTTTAAGAAAGAAGCGATTGCTGTGGGCTCTTTGGAGGACTCCACACTGGTCGATATAAAATACAGTAACACTGACCTGTAACTCCCAGTACCAGCATGGGGCTATCATCCACAATGAGCTTTTGATAAGAGAGACCTACAAGGTTTTCTAAAAGAATGACAGATTTCTGTCAGAGTACTTGATGACCCACTAAAGGTTAGTGGTAAGACCCTACTGCTGAAGACACCATATGCAGTTGACACGTAAAATGGAATGGCATGGCTGGAAGCTAGAAGAGAGACAGTCAGCGCATCTAGTGCCAGAAGGTGCTACATGGGCGACTAGGGGAAAATGACCAATATCTGTCCAAGCAACTCATGGCCTAACCTTCTTAGCAGCAAATAACCTGTTTTGATGCCCACACAATGCAATAGTGGCACACAGCCATGGTGGGGAACCAACTGCTCTTGATTTGGCTAACTGATCCCCTCAGTGGTGTGGGACCCATAGCTGGAGCTGGGAAATAAGTCAGAACCATATCCAAACATTAGCCCACTCTCCAATATCAAGCTACCATCAATCATGGACTACAAGGGGGCCTACATCTATTAAATTCTCTATAAAAAAGTAAGGGTTATCTCATTTGTCCTGGTGCTAACTTACTCTCCACTGGAAAATCTGCTTCTCTTTTGCAGATAGATGTAGATCCTAAGGACAGAGCCACCCCATCATACCTCAAAAGGGCCCCAGGTGAAACTAAGAAAATTGGCAAAACAAGCAAGGGTGCTGTTTTCCTGATGAACTAGATACCAGCCCAAGGAGGAAGGAGACCATCACAGAGAAAAATCAACTCCTACCAAATCAGAGAGCCAGAGCCTCAGAGGCCCCCAACACCTCATCACTGAAGCAGACCAAATATAAACCCAACATGGCTCAGGGAAATTTTGTGGAAGAGGGGGCAGAAAGAATGTCAGAGCCACATGTTGGGTCATGATACACAGAGACATTTATCTTACCCATAACTTTGGGCTAACTCCACAATGCATGGCCCATATACCTCAACAAGGAGGGGCCAATAGGGAGGGGGTAGGTCACAGATGTGCCTAATAACGGTACCAAGCTGACTGTATTTGCTGAATACAAAACTAATTAATAAAAAAAAATTTTTTTAAATACAGTAACAGTCAATAGAGTCAACTCTGAGAAGATCACAGGCAGTAACTTCAGCTACCATTTTTCACGGGACTGCCCCATACACTCTGCTCACATTAGTTGCTGCCTTGAAGCTGGATCCCTGGGTAGGAATAAGATGGGAAAGTCTATTTACCCTCTATCTGTCTGTTACAGTCATGTTTGCACTGCTGACAGAAATCATCCAAGAGCAGCTTGTGGGGGGAGGGGAAGGTTTATTTTGGCTTACAGATTCAAGAAGCTCCACGATGGCAGGGGGAAATCATGGCATGAGCAGAGGGTGGACATCACCTCTTGGCCAACATCAGGTAGACAATAGCAACAGGAGAGTGTGCCAAATACCAGCAAGGGAACACTGGCTATAATACCCATAAGCACGCCCCCAACAATACACTGCTAAAGGAGGCATCAATTCCCCCATACCACCAGCTGAGGAGACTAGCATTCAAAACACCTGAGTTTATGGGGGAACACTTGAATGAAGTCACCACGTTCTGCCCCTGGCCCCCATAAACTGTTAACCATCCATGGTGTAAAATGCAATGCATTCAGTCCAACTTTGAAAGTCCCTACTTTTATCAATCCTAAGGTCTTTCAATGGAGCCATAATACCAAAAAAGAAAATACCCTGCCCCAAACCCATAATGGCACAGAATAAACACACTGCAAAAGATGGCACTGGGAACAGAAAAGAAATATTAACCAATACAAGATTTAAACAGGGCAAACACCAAACTCTGTAGCTCCAAGTCCAAAAACTCAAGTGCAACAATTATAACCAACTAACTGGAGTTCCAATCTGCCCGTACAGTTAGGCTACTCACAGTCCTGGAAAACTTCGGGCTGGCAACTCTCCTTGGCAGCCATCCCGTGGTCCCTGCATCTCCACTGGGTCTCCACTGCAACCCACGGTTCATCCTCACAGCTCCATCAGGTCTCCATGGAAGCAATCCTGCTTCACACTGCCCATGCCCATTTCCAAAACATAAGAATGTGTTGCAAATTCAATGACCCTCTCTTTCTTACCTTTCTTACACTCCACAATACCAGGTAGGATGCCAATTTATTAATCCAGGGAAGGAATAAAACAGACTTTGAAGAACAGAATACTCCTTGAGCACTCAGGCCCCTTCAAAGAGTGTACATTCTTCCTGTTGCCCCAGTGTAGGTCAGCTGGCCCAGTCTCAAAGGTTGTAATCTCTCAATTGCAGCTGAATGGGCAGCAGTTCACCCAAAGATTTCATTTTTTTCTGTGCCATATCTCTCTGCTCACACCAGTCCATTTCTACGCAATGCAGCCCTGCACGACTTCTCAGAACATGGCCATAACAGCAAGCCTCTCACACAAACTGCTTCTAGCCCAGTCCAGGCAACGCTCTTTCTTATCCTCACAAGCCAAACCTCACAGTCCATAGTTCTCACTGCATTCAGGTCTTTCATCTCTGACCAGAATAGTCCATCAAGCTGTACTTAAAGCACTGCAAGGTGTTTTTTAGGCCAAGTTTACAAATCCTTCCACATTCCTCTTGAAAATCAGCTCCAAAAGGCCAAAGCCACAGAATCAGGTGTTTAGCAGGAATCCTACTCCTAGGTACCACTTTACTATTGTAGTCAGGTTCACATTGTTGTTAGAAATCATCCGACCAAGAACAGCTTGTGAGAAAAAGTTTATTTTGGCTTACAGACTCAAGGGGAAGCTCCATGATGGCAGGGGAAAATGATGGCTTGATCACAGGGTAGACATCACCTCCAGGAGGCATTAATTCCCAATTACCATCAGCTGGGGAGACTAGCATTCAGAATACCTAAGTTTGTGGGGGACAGCTACATCAAACCACCACACTGTCTCTCTATTGTTCTTCACTTTTCTATTTTATTCATTCTTGTCTCTCAGTGAATTCTCCTCAGAGATGTACATATTTATATATACAAACACATACACATATATGCACACATACATCACCCTTAAGCACCTAAGGTCCTATTGGTACTAGGTATGTTCATGGAACTACTAGATGTACCAGATTCTAGATGTGCCTGTGGCTCTGCTGGATGTACTTGATCTGAGATGTGTCCTCAGATCTTCTAAATGTACTGGGTCCTAGATGTATCCACAGATCTACTAGATGTATTAGATACTAGATGTGTCCACAGATTGAGTAGATGTAGTAGGTTGTAGATGTGCCCATGGATCTGTTAGACATACTAGATCCTAGATGTACCTACAAATCTGCTAGATATACTGGATCCCAGATATGTCCACAGATCTACTTGGTCCAAGTTGTATCTATGGATCTACTAGGTGTACTAGATCCTAGGTGTGTCTATGTATCTAGTAAATGTATTGGATATTAGAAGTGTCCATGGATCTCCAATATTGACATATCTAAACCAGGTGAAGGTAATTCTGCCTCTCTTGACTCATGTAATCAAGGAAAATTAAGTCTCAAACTGATGTCGAGGGGCTGGAGAGATGGCTTAGCAGAAAATGCATTTGCCTGCTAAGCCTAAGGACCTAGGTTTAATTCTCTAGAACCCAAATACGTTAGCCAGATGCACATGGTGGCACATAAATCTGGAGTTTGTTTGCAGTGTCTAGAGGTCCTTGAGTCCCTATTCACGCTATCATAAATAACTAAATAAACTGATGTAGAAATGTCATTCTTGTCCTTTAATCACCCCAAATAAAAGATTAATATCTCTCCTTGTCTGTAAAGTTGATCACAACAGAAAAGCAAATACTGCACCACAAGTAAAATGATGTCTCTTTAAGCAGGATGGCTAAAATAGAACTGTCAGATGGGCACAATTACCCTTGCACCAAAGAGAATGAGGGTAGAGGAAACTATGCAGAATTATGCAAACATCTCACTGGTACTCAAATTCTAGCTCAGTTTCTAATTCACTTGCCTCAACAGTTAACCACCAGTCTGGGTATAAAGAATTTCAGCCTAACCAAGAAACAGGAAACATGCATTCTATTACAAGTGTGTTTATTTTGGTGGCTCACATCTGCAGCTTTCCCCTCTCACTGTATCCTTTCAGAGCCAAAACGGGGACAAAAACAAAGGTACTGGGCCAAACTCCATCACTGTGATTGTGATGTGCCGAACCACCCACCGCATCATGAGAAGGAAGTTATTAGTCTCATGCTGAAAAACTAACTCCAACCCACATATGGGCAAAGCCAGAAGTAAAGAACAGTCTATTAAACATGATTAACTTTATTCAGTACACTCAAGTGATTGGGCTAGAAACACTCTGTTTCAAGTAATATATAAATGTGTATGTTCTGATTGACTTTCAAGGGCCCCAGTCCTATGCTGAGAGCCCAGCAACCACCTGATCTTCTTGGCATTATGTGTGGGGCAAGAAATTACTTCCTGTAGAGAAAAAAAAGTCAAAGTGATCTTAAATAAAATCTACAAAACCAAGAGACTTGACATCATCAACCTGAACAATTACAGTGCATGAATATTAATTTTTTTACTGAATTATTATCGCATGGACCAAAGGACCACAAACTATGTTCTAAAGGCCAAATCCTGCTGAAAATTATACCAATAAAGATGTATCAGCACATGGCTATAAGAGCTTTTTAATCCATTATCTATAGCTGCTTTTGTACAAGCACAGAAGAGGTGAAGAGTTGAGTAGCTGTGGCAAAAGTCATGTGGTGGCAAAACTATAAAATATTACACAAATGTTTTATCAATTCCTAGCTTAGAATCATGGGTCACTTGCATTGCTCTAAAAAACCAGATCCTGGAAAATTATTATTTTGTCATGATTCTTTAACTCCTCATTGAAGATCTCAGTAGTTAAGGCTTTGGAACTGGTCCAAAGATATCCCAGTCCTCTTGCTTGGAGACACTATAGGAACACGTCCAGGTGGCAACCCCATAAATCTGAACAGATGCCTATTTTTCTTGTGCCCATGAGACAGATGGTCCTCGGAGAGGGGAAGAAGAATTAGTCCATGAGAGAGAAATTTTTGTGCAGCACTAATTTTGGAAATACGTCCCTGATCCATCTGACCAAGGAGGATTCCTCAGGAGTGCCTTTGCTGTTCAAGTCTGCTTTGCATTCAGGAGAGGAATCCTCGAACCCAAAGCTAGAACCTCAAGTATGTACTCTGTCAAATGTCAACACAGCATTCCAGCTCTGCCCTCCCTCCAGACAGGACGTCTGAAATAATTAGAGGACATGTGATGCTAAGGATGAAGTTGGTGGTAGCTCCTCACCCAGGAATTCCATTTCAGACTGTCTTCACTTTCCTGATGGTGACCATTCCCTGGGGTGTAGGAAAAAAAAAAAAAAAGAACACAACAGAAATTCCTCCATGCACACAAAGTAGGAGGCACCGTCCTTATTTATGCCCTGCTAATAGTAGCTTTCCTCTGCTTGGTACAGCATGCTTCCTTCCCATTAGCCACTCTAATTCATCTTTGATATCTCGACCTTGTTACTCCACAGCGTATTTCTCCCTGAACAACAAACCATAAATTTACAAAGTTAATTAGAACTCAGGTCTGACATTTTTGCCTGTTCCGTTCCTAATACTTCACAGCATGGAATGCTGGCACATAAATAGGAAAGAGATAAAATTAAGATTAGACATAGGGGAAAAGTTAGATAACAAGAAGCAGAGGTATTAAAGGAAGCAACTGCTGACAGATTCTTTTCATTTAGTCTCAACCAACAGGCTTCTGAAGTCTGACAGACTTGGGCTCAAATCCCTGTTCTGCCATTTACTACCCAGGTAATCTGAGTCCTTGTCTATAAAACAAAATAATAACCTACCTCCTTGTAGCATCATCATGGGGATTGAGTAAAATGCACATAAGTCATGTAGCTATGCCTGATTTACAGTAAGTCCTCCATGTGAATTTAACTATCAGTACTGAATAAAGTTCCCACTAAGAACAGCTGCTGTCTAAGGCAGACACAGAACAAGACACAAGAAATATTTTGTAACTTTCTTCTAAAGTATACTTAGAAACACACAAAAAAGAAATTACATTAAAAAATGTTTACACACACACACACACACACACACACACACACACACACGTATTTGTGTAGGCATGCCAGGACCCTGTGCTATTGCAAATGTCAGATCACATGTCTTCTTGTATCAGTTTTACATGGGTGGCTTTGGAATTGAACTTGGGCCAGTAGACTCTGCAAGCAAGTGCCTTTAACCAGTAAGCCATCTCTGTAGTCTGCTAAAAAAGATAGCACTTTCTATACTCATATTCTTACTAGGAATACTACAATTCCCACTTTTAAAGTTCTTTTGGTCCCATAACACTGTGTTGGTTTCCCTTGCCAGGCTAGTAAGCCCATTCAGCACTACCTCAGAGTTTCAGGATCAGGGAGAAGAGCATCAAGTCTGGTAACTGGAGGCTTGTATAGATGATGCATGGTGCATAAATCCATCAGGTTATATTTACGTACCCAACATTATGCAGGGTTGTGAAAGAGTCTCTTCCACAAACATAGTATTAGTAGCTACAACATTAGGATGATTGTATTATAATTGACCTTAATGTGGGAAAGTACCTACTTACATCCAGATTCACAACTTTTTAACAGTTTTCAGTTTACGTACAAAATATTTAATAGTTGTCTAAAATTATAACTCCTACATGAGATTTCCTAATCACATATGCAAAATGTAGAGACAGGGATTGCAGTTGTTACTTTTCTCCTTGCTGTGGTGACATACCTAACAGGAAGCAACTCACAGGAGGGTTTATTCTGATTTATAGTCTGAGAGCATTATAGTTTGTCACGGTAGGGAAGGCACGGCAGCAGTGTGAGGCTGCCTGCTCACATCTGTTGGGAGTCAGAAAGCACTCAGCTCACTTGCTTTCTCCTTTTTCCTCCTGTATTCAGTTTAGGACCTCTGCCCAAGGGATAGTACCACCCACATTCAGTTTCTGTAGCAGTCAGCGCCATGTGGTTGGGATCAACTTCCAAACCAGTTTATTTGAGGAAGGGATTTATTTGAGGCTTACACATCCAAGAGAAGCTCCATAATGGAGGAAGAAACTCCTCCTCCCCCTGCCCCCGATTAACAGATCCAAAAAGAGAGAAACTACTACCAAAAGCAAGCACAAATGGATAGCAAATAGCAGGGACCCAGGCAGAGCTCAGAGTACTCCACATACCTTTTGTTTAAAATTCAGATCCAGCCCCAGCAACATCGTAGGGCTGGACCCCATGATCCACCCACAGTGACACTTCTTCCATCCAGGTGGCTGGAAATCCAAGTTACAAGCTTTAATACCCAGGTGTGGTGGCACATGCTTTTAATCTCAGCACTCTGGAGACTGAGACAGGATGATCACCATGAGTTCAAGACCAGCCTGAGACTACATAGTGAGTTCCAGACCAGCTTGGGCTAGAACCAGACCCTAACTTGAAAAAACAACAACAAGCCCATGTGAATCTCGGGGGGACATACATTCAAATACCACATCCTCCCTAAGTTAAGACATACCCAAAGGTGTGCCTTTTTAATGCCCAAGGAGTTTATTAAATCCAATTAAGCTGATAATCAAAATTGAGCATAAAAGGGACAATGAATACATCTTAAAGTAAGAACTAATGTGATTTTCGTGACAACCAGGATGGGAACAAAGAAGACAATTTATAAATAAAACAAATGCTTGTGTTGTATCTGAAAGCAAATACACAACACAGATGTAATGACTTTTAGATGCTGATCTCATAAAGCTCACCTCTAGGGGCACTCCTAAAGCAAACCTATCCTGTCTCTGTCAGATGCTTTTTTCCTAGGTCCCTCAGTTTACATTACATCTGAGCTGACTTTCACACATGTTGTGTGAACTAGTAACAAAGAATCCAGGAATGTAGAAATGAACTGAGGTTGCTTTAACAAACCTTAGCACCATCTGCCAAAATATTAGGAGGACTGCTTAAAAAGTTGGCTGTCAGAGAAGAAGGTCAAGGCATAGAGGCAGGAGCTTACTGGTGCCCAAACAGCATGCCCCATGGAGACAACACACAGACCCAAAGGGACCTGAGAGACTGCGGGCAGCATGGACTTATGTATTTCCACTACTGAGTGCCACAGCTGCTGAGACTCATCTGCACTACCTGCTTTACCTTCTGTCTTGCTTCCCCGGCCTTAATTGGCTTGTGTCATTCATGGTCTACCTCGAAGAATGAAGAGTTCACACAGCTGAGGCCTCACACATGAGCATGGACAGCAAGGACTGCTGATACTCTAACTTCAGCTGGCATTATGGGATAACCCTGAGAGGCTTTATGCATGGGTAATGTGCTGCTCCTGTACTGAAGAGAATGGCTCTGTATCCTGCTGGTATCCTGCCTCACATTCTTGGCATGTATACACATTATTGTGTAAGTAATGGTAAGTACCTTTACAATATAATGAGCACACAATATTATTTCTGTCTTGGAAGTCTGTGTGTAATAAACACACAGAAGAATATACTTGAAGGCCTTTCCTACAAGAAAGTGCAAGAAAATACTAGCAAGGACAGATGGCTAAGTTAGGATAGGGTTTCCTTCTCCTCCTCCTCTTCCTCTGTATTGCTTATTTAAAAGTCCTGTTTATCAGAATTCAAAGTTGCCTGGGTCCTGATTTCCACTTACCAGGAAGCTGGTCATTTTTCTTCATTACGTAGAGGGTGGCTCTGAGTTTAGCCCAACCATCTGTCGTCCCTCACAAGCCTGAGGGATTCACAGCAGGACCAGGAGAGTTTGCCAACCCTCTCCAGCAGGCTCTCAGGGAAGAGGTGACAAATCACTTCCCAGGCCTGGTTGGACCAGACAGAAAGAACACTACCCTTACCCCATGACTAGACAGAGCAAGACATTCAGGGACAGCAGGTCACAACAAAAGCAATGTCATTCCTCAGAAAGAAAACCCACCCTGCAACAACAACCATCAGTCATGTGGGTTCACACCAGACACAGCCTTCAAACTCTAAAGTTCACTCCAGAACAAAAAGGCCAGTTAATGTTCTTGTGGCAAGAAATACCTTCAGACCTTGCAAACAAAAATTAATGATGTTAACACAAAGCTGTAACACAAGCCAAAAGATCAACAAATCTTTACAGTAAACATGATTCATCCACTGGAAAGAATGCTTAACTTTAAAACTGGCAGAGCACTAAATCATAATCTTCTCGGAACATTAATCTCTGAAGACATGAACATTGAATATGACTGCATTAGAACCCATCTATTACCCATTCCATCTAGGCGTTCCTCAGCACCATACAGCCTCCTATTGCTGATCCTTTTAGAAAGGAGGAGGGGTTACATTTTATATCTCTCTATGTGAAAAGTTAGGATCTTGAAATATTCTTGCTTTACAACCTCCTTGGCCTATTTTAATAGTATTTGTGACAATCTGATAGATTAGGCACCAGACATCATATCATACTGGATGTCTACAAGAGCAATAGGAGCAAATGTGATTCCAGACCCTGACATTTAACAGCCTTGTTACATTCAACAAGTCCTCTAGCATGGGAGTTTCAAATTCTTCCTACTTGACTTGCCTTCATCTCAACTGTAAGTAAGGGATTAGTACTTTCCCTATTCACTTCATGTAGGTACTGAAGATTTTCATTCTCCACCCCCCTTTCTTCCCTGCCTCACAGATGCAACTGCTCTAGTTCACATTGGCCTCAAACTCAATGATCTTGCCTCAGCCTACCATGGTGATGTGCATGCACTACAATGGGCAGCCTTGATATTTTTCATTTCACTTTTGAAGATACAAGGTTCATGTTGAGAATCGGTTCCAGAGCCCATGTTCAATTCACAAATTTAAATATCAGCTCTGCAAATAAATCTTGGCAACTGATGCTCCTATTTTCTTCACTGTAAGTGAGTGGAATACACAAGTCATTGTTGAACTGTGTCATGCCACACACAGAACTAGGGTAAAAGTGGATACTCAGTGAAATTCAGTTATCTTCTAACCTTCTGTGTCACTTGTCTCTTTCAACTAAAACCTCCAGAATCAGCCCTGAATAAGTACATGAGAAGGCAAACTCATCATGTACTTAACAAATGCCAGGACAAAAATAAACACAAAACCCAGGTATCCCTAGGACAGATTTTTCAGAACATATCCTTCCAACTTTAAATATATATATATATATATATATATATATATATATATATATATATATATATTTGACAGAGAAAGAGGGAGAGAGAGGGAAAGAGAATGGGCATGGCAGGGCCTCCAGCCACTGCAAATGAACTCCAGATGTGTGTGCCCCCTTGTGCACCTGGCTAACAGGCATCCTGGGGAATTGATCCTAGATCCTTTGGCTTTGCAGGCAAATGCATTAACTGCTAAGCCATCCCTCCAACCCCCTTCCAACTTTTAAAACTCATCCATTGTCCCCCCAGACACCTCTATATAAACTAAAACAATACATGCGTAAGAAGTCAAGCTTTTAAAATCTTGATGCTTGTCACAGGGGGACTTCTCTTGGTAGATATTTGCCTATCAATGAATGAGTTACTTTTTATTAATAAGAGCTAATAGTGGACAGTTACAAGGCAAATGAGCAAACTCTCACATCTCCAAGCTTCAAGTAGAAGAGCTCGCAGGCTGAGGCTGTAGCTAGCATGCCTTGCATGTGCACATCCTAGGGTTCAAATCCCAGCACCAAAAAAATTAAGAAAACAGTAATAAAAGTAGAGCTTGCAAATACTGTAAACACTACAAGTAGTGAAACCATGCCTTTATTTTTCTTCCTGAGTATTTAATGCCAACACAGAAAATCCATGATGGTTTATAAACCAGAGAGTAAAAAAAAAAAATGTCTAGGAAAGAACTTACTTGTAAAATGAGAATTTCCCAGTGCCACTGTTGTTTAAAAAATTTGTGGTTCAACAAATAGGCTTTAACTCAGAATTTCCATTGTGTCAAGAACACAAACATACGTATTAAAACCCACTCTGGGACTATAGAGATGGCTCAATGGTTAAAAGTACTTGCTTGCAAAGTTTGACAGCCTGTGTTCAATTCCTCAGTAATCCAGATAAAGTCAGATGCACAAAGTGCCGCAAGCGTCTGGAGTTTGTTTTCTGTGGCAGGAGGACTTGCAACACCCATTCGCACTCTCTTTATGTCTATCTCTTTCTGTCACAAATAAATAATTTTTAAAAATCCAAGAATCCTTAGTGCAGCCAGTCAAGGTGGAAGTCGTCTTCACTTCCTGGCCATGCCCATCAGCAGACTATTCAGGAGCCTCAAATGTGACCACTTTCCCAGGAACAAGGCAGACAGGTGCCTAAAGGAAAGCAGCAGACAGCCCAGGCCAGCTACTGAGAATGGCTCCAAATCAACTTAAAGAGGAAAAACTAGATGGCTATCAGAGGTAGAGTTCTAGTCTGTGTTAGTGGTTCTAAGAGGTGTGAAATTCTAATTATATGGCTAGAGCACAACATCTGTCAAGTCAATGGCTTCTGCGTTACCCGAGTTCCTGTCAAATGAAGTCATTTACACTACTGTATTCACAGATGTGTACTCACACCACTGCACTAGCATGCATGTCCAACAGAAAGCAGCAGACAGAAATGGCTATAACCATGACTGAGGTAAGTTTCTGGCCTGATGAGATAGTTCAGCAGTTAAAGGTACTTGCTTGAAAAGCCTACCAGCTTGGGTTTAATTCTGCAGCACTCATGTAAAGCCAGATGCAAAGTACTACATCCATCTGTGATCCCAAAGTGCCTACAACACTGGAAGATGGAAACAGAAGAATCTAAAATTCATGGGCCAGTCAGTCAGATGTTTCTTTGCAGTCTGGTAGCTTATTTGCAATCTTAAGAAACCCTGTGCCAAAGAAGGTAGAATACAGATACCTCAAAGTTGTCCTATAACCTACCTACCTACACACACACACACACACACACACACACACACACAGAGGCATGGTCACCCCACAGAAAAAACTTTAAAAGAAGTTTCTACATACAAAAAGCAGTAGAATATTTGATTATCTCCTCATCAAAAGAACAAGTACTCCTCTACCTTCAAGAGCAGGAGGTTTGTTTTTTTTTTTTTTTTTGGTTTTTCGAGGTAGGGTCTCACTCTGGTCCAGGCTGACCTGGAATTAACTCTGTAGTCTCAGGGTGGCCTTGAACTCATGGCAATCCTCCTACCTCTGCCTCCCGAGTGCTGGGATTAAAGGTGTGCGCCACCATGCCCGGCTAGGAGCAGGAGTTTTAATCTTAATTCTATTCCAGTGCATCTTCAAAGCTTCTGACTTCATAGAGGTTCAGATACCATAAGCCAGAGAGGAATTACCTGGGAATTAGTCCCAAATTACATCTCCTGGTTGCACTTTAGTTACAAGTGTGTCATATGTCAATTACACATCTACCTAGACAAATAACCCTTATTTTAATTTTATTTACATATTATGATAGAAGGTAGAACATTTATACTCTATTAGCAATTATTTTGCTTCCCCAAACCTGAGGTTTTCCTATATGTAAAATGGGGTAAAATGTTAATTTCAGAAAACATGTATCCTTCATGAAAATTATCCCAGCCTAGTGACTTGTTTATGGTAAAAGTCAAACAACCAAAAGCCACTTAAAAATATTTTTTTTTTAAATTTTTATTTATTTATTTGAGAGCGACAGACACAGAGAGAAAGACAGATAGAGGGAGAGAGAGAGAATGGGCGCGCCAGGGCTTCCAGCCTCTGCAAACGAACTCCAGACGCGTGCGCCCCCTTGTGCATCTGGCTAACGTGGGACCTGGGGAACCGAGCCTCGAACCGGGGTCCTTAGGCTTCACAGGCAAGCGCTTAACCGCTAAGCCATCTCTCCAGCCCAAAAATATTTTTTAAATGAGGTGAGTCTGACAATAATCAGAGATCTCTGGCTACATACACTTTAGAACTTTGAAGAGTACACATATTATCCTGATACGCTTCTTTGACTCTTAGGACTAGATTTTGTCAAGAAATGGCATCAGTCATACTGTAAGTTTTAAGCAGAAAACATTCTACCACTGTGAGTAAACTCAAGCCAAGTTACTTTCTGAGTATCACCACGGTATTTCTATCAAAAAGGAAAAAGCTACTATGTCTTATATTTATAAATGTTCACAAAATACTATTCACTTGAGAATCCTGAGAAATACAGCTGAAGGCATTTCACATACTTTTCTGTCTTTCTTACTAACACACACATACTTATTCAACATAGAATCAGTTAAAACTTTATCCAATGAAAACACATTGTAATTAAATGTTCATCTCTTATATAAGAAAAAAACATTCATACTAGAAATCCTGTTAAAGAACAAAATCAGATTGTGTAGTAAAATTCACTGGGTACATAGACTTGCACTTTGTCCTAGGGCCCAGTGATTCCCTGTCTTGTCTATACAGCTGCTGGAACTGTTTCTTTTTTTAATAATGCAAACATTACTTTTATATTATCTTACTATCAAAGCAAGTAAGAAAACTTCAATGAAAAAACGTAGTGCTATGAATTGGACAGGTCCGAGTTACCTCCAAAATTCCACATATTTCAATGCAATGTCTACTGTGACTGTAATGTGAAATGCTCTGACTATGTTTAGGGTACCATGTATACCTAATTTGGGGAGAGGCAATTGGGGTTAGATGAAGTTATCCCACCAAATGCTTGAATCCATCACACACAGATGTGCACACACATGTACACATAGCACTTGCTGTGTGACATTACATGCCTTACACTACCTTGGACCTCTGACAGAATGGGGCCACTGCTAGATGTGATCCCTTGATCTTGAACTGGAATTGTAAGCAATATATGCCTCTTTTTAACTTACAGAGTTTGGATTACTGTGTTATTACCAAAGAAAATGACCATTCCACAGGGACATGATCGTATCTTTCTGATACACAAAATCAAGTTTAGGATGAACCTTAACTGAGTAAGCACCAGCTCCTCAAACCTCAGCCTTTATAAAAATATACACAGTACCATTCTGAGCAATTGTGACACACAAGGCCCTGTGGCAGACCGACTGGGAAAGAAGCAACATGCTGAACTGCATGCAGAAACATACCACACTGAGGAATTTTCTGGTTTAGAAAGCTAGAATATAAACAAACATGCCTATATGTTATGGCTTAAATACAAACTGTTCTGCACAGGCTCATGTGTTAACTACTTGGTTCTCAAAAGTTGTGATGTCTTAGAGGTCTTAGAAATGGTAGTTGAGGGCTTGGTGGTTAAGTGCTTGCCCATGGAGCCTAAGGACCCCAGTTCAAGGCTCAATTCCCCACCACCCACGTAAGCCAGATGCACAAGGGGGCACACATGTCTGGAGTTCGTTTGCAGTGGCTGGAGGCCCTGGCGGGCCCATTCTCTCTCTCCCTCTCTATCTGCCTCTTTCTCTGTCTGTTGATCTCAAATAAATAATAAATTATTCATATATATGTGTGTATATGTGTGTGTGTGTGTGTGTGTGTGTGTGTGTGTGTGTATGAATGCTAGTTGAGGCTCAGCTAGAGAAGTATATTGCTAGGGGTATGCCTTTGATGGCTATTAGTCTCTACCCTAGGCTCCTGCCACCAAGTGTTGTGTTTCAACCAAAGTCCACAATCAAAACAGCCAAGGACTGTGGCTGAACCTTCCAAAAGGGTGAGTGAAACTTAGCCCTCTCTGGAAGAAGTTGCTTATATCAGGTATTTTGACCAGTAGCTGGTATTATATTACAAATAATCCTCCACTTTGAAATAGGCTTAGCTGGATTGCTTTCCAAAAGGTGTATTTTCAGTACTAAAACCAAACCACCTCAGAGAGAAGAGTCAATTTATCCTATGGCTGTCCACTACCAACCAATGGAGGCCTTAGCCCAACAATTACTAATTACAGCCTTTTAAGTTTTTAAACCCCTTAGTCTCTTTCCTTCCTATGTAAGACAGGGGTTATTGGAGTGACTCCTTCATTACATGAAGAAAACTACAGATGAATGCTCAGTACAGTGTGTGGTGGCTTGATTCAGGTGTCCCCCATAAACTTAGGTGTTCAGAATGCTAGGTTCCCAGCTGATGGAGATTTGGGAATTAATACCTCCTGGGGGGAGTGTATTATTGGGAATGGGCTTATGGGTATTACAGCCAGTTTCTCCTTGCCAGTGTCTGGTACACTCTCCTATTGCTGTTATGCACCTAATGTTGGCAAGGTGGTGATGTTCACCTTGTGCTCATGTTGTTGTTTTCACCTGCCATAATGGAACTTCCCCTCAAGTCTGTAAGCCAAAATAACCCCTCCCCCCCCCCCCAAGCTGCTCTTGTCTGGGTGATTTCTGCCAGCAATGCAAACCTGACTGCAACAGTACAGTTGGTACCAGGGGAGTTTCTGCTAGATACCTGTGTGGCTTTGGCCTTTTGGAGCTGATTTTCAAGAGGAATTTGAACCTGACTGCAACAAAGGGCCTCACCCATAGCATGCAGTCAAAATAAGTTTTCTATATAAATGCTGGGGTAGGAATAGGAGCCAGGGCTTCATGGAACCTGAAAAGACTCACTTAGGGCAAGAACACCTCAGGTTTTCTACACCATCTTCAGCTGGTGCCAGCACTAACAGTGTGAAGCTCTTGTGGCCAAGACAGCCCTTGGTTATGGAGATATGTGGAACTCACTGCAGAATCTCTGAATGCAAACACAAAGGGCAAACTGAAGCCTCTGTGGGAGAAATTGGAGGGTGATCACCATGCACATGAGGAAATGTTAACTATTTTGGTATTTGCCTTACATATGATTCAGCTAAGATCCAATGTTCTTCTTGGAGGTGAACATGGTGCTACTTTTTTATATGCAGTTTATTTATCTGTGATCACCAACTTAGCAGCTCAAAAAGAAAAGTATAAGGTATTTTGACAGATCATATTCACAGATCTTTTTTGAAAGCATCCTACCTTAATTATTCTACTTTATTTTTATCATCACCACTATTAATTTTACTATTATTACTATAACTGTGTCTAACTATCACAGTTCTCTAGGTCCCTAAAGAACAAATTATAGTCACTAACATAAGGTTTGAGATATAACATTATGACTTCTTAATGGTACAGCAGAAATAACATTTGATAGAAAATGTAATCTGAATTTTAATCATTTCCCAGGCTGGTATTCACTCTGTCATCTCAGGGTAGCCTTGAACTCTCGGCAATCGTCCTGCCTCTGCTTCCCAAGTGCTGGGATTAAAGGTGTGTGCCACCACGCCCAGCCACTAGGGGTCTTAGAAAGTACTCAAAAACCTACTGAAGAGCTATAAAATCTTTTCAAACCTCAGTACCCTTAGCCCAAATTCCATTCAAAAGTCTTTCTAATCAAGTTCCTCCTGAATCATCAGCATCCCTTAACCTCAAGTTCATTCTACAGAGAGAGGAATGAGACCAAATGGTACTGGTGTGCTTTCGTTGAAACGCTTGGCCCCACCTATCTATCCTCACTCACAGATAATTCTGTTCTTATCGTACTGATCCATGCAACTGCTGAGTCCCTAATTCATGCAAGCCCATCTTGTTATCATATTGTTATCAAGGATACTTGTCACCTAATCTATTAAAAACATGTCTAATGGATATGCTTCAAGTCTAAGATTTTTGGTGCCTAAGCATATGTTTTGGGTTCCATGCAATTAAAATATGAAAATATATTGTCCATAGAGTCTCAAGAAATGAGAGCTATCAATAATTCATATCCCTACAATTTCTTAATTTTCATGAGATGAAATATTACATTTTGTAGACACTTCTACATGATCCTTTCCAAACATGAAAATAAAGTCATCTAAAAACACAAAAATTGTTTACAAAAAAACCTTCACTAAAAAAATTAGATGAGGGCTCAGTGGTTAAGGCACTTGCCTGCAAAACCTAATGAAATGAGTTCTATTATCCAATACCCATGTAAAGCCAGATGCACAAAAGAGCCACATGCATCTTAAGTTTGTTAGCAACAGCTAGAGGCCCTGGCATCCCCATTCTCTTTCTCCCCCCTCCCCACTTATAAATAAGCAAAACACAATTTTTTTTTGAAAGAACAGATGAACTTTGCATTTTCCAGTTTTCCTCCTTCTGCCATTAATGAAAGCCACTGTTGGAAAGGGATGTGATTAAAGAAAACTCCACCTGACCAGTTACAGATCCAAGCTGGCCAATCCACAAGATTAACAGCTGGTCAATCAATTGACACATGAAAAGCTGTTCTAAAAATAGATTCATGTAAGTGTCTAAAATCTCACCACAATCTAATGATTTCTAATTTCGTTAGAGTAGCTGCCAGGAAACAAAATTTAAGTATACACTTTAGACTCCACTTGCAATACAATTACCAAAGCCTTCCAAAACTCTCAAATTATCCTTCCACCAAAAAGTCAACATACTGATTCTACACTATCAATAAAGCACTAAATCATTATTCATGTAAGAACAATCTCTACTAGTTTTTGACATCAAGTTGAATCTACCAAACTCTTTCAACTAGCAGTAAAAATATAGAAAATATGCAGATTAAATGGCTGTAGTACAGAAAAGCGAGCAGATGGCTGTCCACTCACCAACTCTGAGTTGTTCATCTACTCTTCTATAAAATGGGGACTAGATAGAATTGTGCCTCACAGGTGACCATAAGAACCAACTTTTAAAATGTACATAAAAGCATACTATGACCCCTAAGCGGGAAGGTAATGGAAATGGGCAGAAAAATTCAGTCCTCCCTTGAGATGACCATCACAATAAATAATAATACAACAAATAAATAAAAAAAAACACAATAAATAATAGGGAAACAATCCCTTCATTTGAGCTATGGTATGTGTTAGACATTAAACTAGAGCCAAAATACATTAAGAAGCTCTTCTCAAAAAAGACATACGTGGGTACCAAGCTGTACTTGATAATCTCTTTATCATAATTGTACATACCCGGCATATCACAAAAGCCTCAGCAAATCAAATCAAGAGAAGGCAACAAGAAGACAAAAAGAAAAACTCCCAAGAAAACAATATAATGTGCTGATGAGTCACAACCAGGTTTGCACTGGGAGGATCTGGAGGAAGGAAGAGTATATGGTTACTGCATACAGCATTTCTAGCCTTCATGGCTCCCACAACCCAGCAAGGTGCTCAATGACACTGACCGGCACGGCAAGCTTCCGATCCTGCAGCACACTTGACTTGGCTCACAATGGCCCAATCGAATTTGCTAACACACTACACTCCAGAAGAATCACCCATTAAAAGCCATCCATATACAGACTCTCAGTGTGCAGGAGGCCCTTTGTGATCTCCACTGGAGCTCATAGTATCTAACAGCTGCAACTGTGACTGTTCCAGCTAATTGCTCTCAGCAACAAAAATAAACAATCGCTCTAGGAAGAAGACTGTAACCATCAAATATTAATGAATTTTTTAACAGTCAAACTTCAAATCTTGGTTTAAAAGCCTTGCTACTGGTAAAAGTCTCAAACAACAAGCCTAAGGCTGAGTAGCCTCCCCACCAAGTCCCTGTTTTGTATTTAACCCACCCCTCCACCCACCTCAGTCCCCTCAAAAATAAAAAGGGAATGTGCCTCAAGTCTGGAAGAGCTTAAGCAATCTGAGATATTTTAACTCATGCATAACTTTTTAACATATGGGGGAAAAGAGTCACACTGATTGGAGCTATTTTTAAAGTGTAGCTCTATCATAAAAATAGACATTTACTCATAAGGATGCTTGAATAGAGAACAAGCCCAATCTACGTCTCATTGTTAAGAAAGGGGTGAAAAAAGGCTGGTACACTTCAGAGAGCCTCCAATGGTCCGCCTGTGACGTCATGGCAAGATCCAGGTGCACTTTAATGAGACTTTCAGTCTCCTCAATGCCTTTAAAGTACCCTGCTACCATCAGCTCCATGTGTGAGCACATGCAGTAAGGAAACAGTATTTACCCAGACCCTTTTCAGGGGAAAAGAGTGCTGCAATCAGAGACCCAAGTAAGGAGAGAGAAAAATCACTCACCACAATGGGTTTAGAGGTGTCGCCTTTGTCCCCATTAGGGAAGAAAGCATCTTCTTTCGCTAAGGAAAAAAGAGGTAGAAGAAGCTGACTTTCTGGTGCTCGAGGGTATTGAGCTGGCCACTGACCAAAAGAAAACACGTTAGTTTAATGCTCCTCCCCTCTCCATCAGGACCCTGCTACACCAATGAGGCCTGTAGTCAGCCTTTCCCTTGAAGGTGATGACCATTATTCATTCAAAGCATCTCCACTCCAAGGTTTAGTTTGGGGAGACAATCCAAGTTTGGAGTTTCAACTTGTCTTTAGTCTATTTACGCAAGCCTAGAAAATGAGGCATTATGGGAGAGCATGTAGATTTACAATTATATGCCTTTCTTGACATGTCAGCAATCATCAATACAATAAAAAATAACTAGAGGGCTGGAGGGACGGCTTAGTGGTTAAGGCGTTTGCCTGCAAAGCCAAAAGACCTAGGTTTAATTCCCCAGGACCCAAGTTAGCCAGTTGCACAAGGGGGCATACACATCTGGAGTTTGTTTGCAGTGGCTGGAAGACCTGGCACGCTCATTCATTTTCTCTCGTTCTCCTCTTTCTGTCAAATAAATAAAAATGAAATAAAATAACCATGTCAGCTTTTATCTGACATGGCTTATACCCAAAATGTATTATTCTTGGCTGTTAAAAATGTTTTCATACACTGAATAATGACAAATATCCTATCAAGGGAGTAGGGAGCAAATACAAAAGTTTAAAAAGTATATGAAGGCTGGAGAGGTAGATTAGCAGTTCAATGTGCTTCCCATGCAAGCATGAAGACTTGAGGGGACCTGAAACTGCAGGGAGTTACAATCTCCAGATTCCAAATAAATACATGGCCTGTAACTTCAGTCCCTTAAAGGGGAGCAGACACTAGGGTAATTGCCTAGGCTCATAAAAAGCAGCAAGCTCTGGTATCAGTAAGAGACTCTGGCTCAAACAAGAACAGGTGGAAGAGTGATGGAGCAGGAGACCTGATGTTATGCTCCAGCTATCACAAGTGAACACCTCCCCCCACTGCAGGCCAGTGCTACCTGCTACAGGTGAGTACATGAGGTACCACAAAGGCACGTACATGTTCATACAATATACCACACATATCACATACACACAAACTAACAAAAAAGTATATGTAAGTCAGGTCATGGGGGCTCACACCTTTAATCCCAGCAATTGGGTGGCTCAGGTTTATGAATCGTTTTTGCGTTCAAAACCATCGTGGGCTAGATGAGATCCTGCCTCATAAGACACAAAAGGCATATAGAAAAAATTGTATACATAATCTAAACAAACTGAGAAAGAAATTAAAAACCTCTTTAGTAGAGGACTAAGTAAATACTGACATAATTTGTATACTTTCTACAGTGACTAATATTGAAATTATTCACAAAGATATAGATGATAATAAGTGTACCACAGTAAAATCCTATAGGCATTTGCCTGTGTTCTACTTCTAGATGTCATCCATTTCCTTTTGATTTTGAAATCAAGATTCCACCCAAGCAAGTAGCCAAGAGCTACTTCCCTTGCTTTTAGTGCTTCAGTGACAATGACTGTGGGGTTCCAACAGTTAGGAGAATTGGGTCAATTCTGCTAATAAAGCAACCTCAGGGACCCTCATTTCTCTGTCTGGTTCCTATAACTGCAAAATAAGGTGAGTCTCCTAAATGTCTTCTAGCTCAAAACAAGAGCGAAAGACAAAAAATTTTCATTCATGAAACATGTAGTAATGAACTTTTAGTAAAAGAATAAAAATTTAAAAAGAAGCATTACTAAAACAGAGCTTTGCAAACTGTGTACTGCTGACCCTGAACATGTAGTTTTGTTAAAATAGAGTTCCCACCAGGACAGGAGCCAATACTATGAAATAATTAGGGAAAATACTTTTTCAAATGTGCTACCACTGAAGCACAAACCAATTTTTTTTCTATGTGTCAGGCTAAGATTACCAAAGTTTTTATTGTGTTTGTTTTAAAAAGATAGAGTATTTGTCTTATCATCTGGTATGAAGGCTTCTAATCTAAAACAAACATGAGCTGCATCTTACTATCTTTATGCAACCTATGGATACAAAATGGAAACTTCTCTAAGAACAACTTCTGAAATACAGAATACTTTTAACAAACAGTTGGGTGCGTAGGGAGGACACAGCAGCAACATTGAGATAAACTTGTATTGAACAGTTTGTGAAATTATAACTTCTGGCTCAACATTCTGAAAGCAATTTGGAGATTTCTGGTATTGGCATTTTCATAACCTCTTATAATTATGACTTAATATTTGCATTTACAAAACCTGCCTTTAAAAATAAGGAGAATTATAGCATGTATGTCAAAGTGTTACAACACAGTACTCAATGTTTTATTTGGTACACTGGTTTTAACTTACAGTCCAAAAAATAAAAGCTCTCCATCTGTAGAATGCCTGATCACCTATGTTTATGGCTCTAGCTCACACGTAATCACCTTTGCAATAAGGTTGCAATCCACTTCACAAAGCTACCTTGCCTGCTGTGCTTCATGCCAAAGGGTGGCTCACTCTGAAAGACAGCTGCTGGTATCGTCATAACAGCCAGGAGATTCACAGATAGGATAGCTGCTTCTGAAACATATTCAGTTATAATGAAAGACATGACAGAACACCAACAAAAAAGTGGCAAAACTATTATGTTCAAGGGTCTCAAGCTCTACCTTATTTATTAAATGTCTTTTCATTTGATTCCTTTATTTATTTATTTACTTTTGGTTTTGGATTTTCAAGGTAAGGTCTCACTCTAGCCCAGGCTAACCTGAAATTCGCTATGTAGAGTCAGGTTAGTCTCGAACTCACAGCAATCCTCCTACCTCTGCCTCCCGAGTGCTCAGATCAAATCGTGTGCCACCACAAAAAAAAAAATAAGGCTATTAAACATGTTTCTATATAGAGTAAATGCTAACAATCATTTTGTCAGGGATAAACTCTTCATTTGTAATTAGAAGTAGATCATATTAGTACTCTATTACTAGGGAAACTAGGGTTGTGGTTAGTCTCTTTGCACATAGTATATAATGTGCTCCAAATAAATACCTCCTAAAAGATAACATACTTGCTAGCAATATCTATGCAACACCCCAAACCACATACAAATGTATTGTGTTACAGTCAAAATGGGCACAAGCACAGGGCCAAAGTTTCAATATTCAGGTACTTTATTTTTTAAATATTTTATTTATTTTTTGGAGAGAAGGAGAAAAAAAAAAAAGAGGAGGAGGCAGATAGAGAGAATGGGCACACCAGGGCCTCCAGCCACTGCTAATGAACTCCAGATGCATGTGCCACCTTGTGCATCTGGCTTACGTGGTGCCTGGGAAATCAAACCTGAGATTTTAGGCTTCACAGGCAGGCATCCTAACCATTAGCCATCTCTCCAGCCCTTAGGTATTTTATATTTCATCATGGTGTCAAATTTCTGACTTAGATATAACTGAACAAAGTGGTTATAGAAGTCACAGGCCTACAGTTAGTATAACTGAGGATGTTAATTTCCCAAAAATATTAATGGCAGAGGCTTACCTATGCCTGTGGTCAAAGAGTTCTCTTCTTGAATTATTCCTTCTCCCAGTAGCTTTTAAATCCCACCTAATCTCAATGACCATTGCAACTGCTACCACTTTTGTAGGAATTAGAATGTCTGTTCCACTAATCCCTCAACACCTCTAACACATTAAGAGATAACCTCTCCCTCCTTTTAAAACAATGTACTTTGTGCACAGGACTCTGATGTTTCACTGAGCATCTATAGATGTGGAATACAAAACCTTCTGGACTTCTTTAAAAAGGTCCAAAGACAGCAGTAAGGCACATCTTCCACACATTATGTCAGCATAAATAGTTTCTTGCATTTATGTATGTAAATATGCTGTAAGATATTTGGTTTGAAAAACTAACACCCATAAGTATTTCTAAGGATCCATATCAACTTAGTACTAAAACTAAATCTTTGGTTATTCGAACTAAAAGTAATGTTTTTATGATTGAGTTTGAGGCTCAAGATTCTAGTGTAACTTAATTCAAAGTTGAGTAACAACAGACATCTTTTTAATATTCAGGGAATTTTACAATATTATAGGGTGTAGCAAGCTCTCCTTCCACATGACACACATATAGAAAAGATCTGTCCACATTTCTTGATGGACTCAAATCTTCAGGTATGCAGTATGCTACTCCATAGTAACTCTTGCTTTCTTTTAGCAAGGATCTGAACAACTTAACAGGAATTAAGAGTTGCTAAAGGTTACCTACACAAAATGAAAACAATGTATTGAAAACTGCATAAATAGGGCTGGAGAGATGGCTCACTAAAGTCTTTGCCTGCAAAGCCTAATGATCTCGATTTGATTCCACAATACCTATGGAAAGCCAGATGTACAAAGTGGTGCATGCAATCAGGAGGTCATCTGCAGTGGCTAAAAGCCCTAGCATGCCCATTCTTTCTACCCTCACTCTCTCCCTATCTCTCTTTGTGTGCAAATAAAATATTTGTAAAAACGCATAAATGAGCTAATAATCTACAAAAGGAAAAGCTAGAAGTTTATCTTTTTTTAAGTAGTGACTGGGTTCCTAAGATAACTGATTTTAGGACCCCAGAACTCCAAGACTGATCATATTACAGTCATAGCCTGCTGGTTTGTCTGTCTTCCTTTTAAAGTAACAACTGCTCATTCTTATAGACCCAGGGCATGATACAGTAGGCAACCTAAAAGCCCTGTTGCTAATTTTTAAGACAAGTAATTCTGGGATAGTCAATCTAAGAGAGGCACATCCTACACTGACAGGCTGCCTGTATTAATGTTGTATGGGCTTCATCGTCCCACCTCGAAGGGGAATGAGCCATCTCTGAGATTTTGCGGAGGAAGATGGAAAGAACACTATGTAGCAAAATGGACCATTCACTCCAATAGGAGACCATCAATGCTAACCATTCAAATACACTGCTACAGCTTTCTCAGTGTTTCTGCTTGCTCCCCTGTTCTAGGTTCTACCAGGGTAACAGAAACCAGTAGTGTCAAACAATTGCCTTTTTAAAAGTTCAACGCAATAAGAGGTATAGGCATAGTGTGTGGAAATATATTAAAAGACTCATATTGAAAGTTCAATGTACTTATTAATAAATGCATTTTTCTAGATAACCCTGCAGGCAAGTAGCTGTAGAAATAAACTACAAGTTATTTCTGAACCTCTTATTAAGGATAGAACCCTGATAATTTATTTCATAAAGGAAAGATCAGGCTGCTAATATTTTTTCCAATCAGATTAAAATAATGTAAAATGACATAAGACGCGTTAGCCACTCTAACAGTAAACTGCCATTCCATTCAAATGCTGGCACACGTGGAAAAGGAGTCTGAAGAAAAAAAATGTAGACAAAATATCTGCTCTGATAGCGCAGAAACACAGTTTCATAAACCCTCTTACAAGCTCCCCATTATCTGCTTAAACGTAATAGAACATGAAAAACAGTCAAGGGCTGGAGAGATGGCTTAGCGGTTAAGCGCTTGCCTGTGAAGCCTAAGGACCCCGGTTCCAGGCTCGGTTCTCCAGGTCCCACGTTAGCCAGATGCACAAGGGGGCGCACGCGTCTGGAGTTCGTTTGCAGAGGCTGGAAGCCCTGGCGCGCCCATTCTCTCTCTCTCCCTCTATCTGTCTTTCTCTCTGTGTCTGTCGCTCTCAAATAAATAAATAAAAATTTAAAAAAAAAACAGTCAAAATAGTAATAAAGAGAGAGGTGGGTAAGATATTCCAATGTCACAGAATTACAGTGTTAAATTCATATGATAAAAAGGAAGTATAGAGGTTTAAGTTTAATTTGCATGTTGAATATTATCATTCAGCCACTCTTGACTGCCAGGTTGTAAATCCAGGATGATTAGTTTTAAAATGGATTTTACTCTCACACACACTCTCTCCATAAAGACAGACAGACACATACACACATACACACACGCATGCACGCACGCACATATATGCATTCCAGCTTAAAATAGTCTTTTAGTATACTTTACATTTAAAAAAAATTCATTCAAATATTCAAATTTGTTAGGTTCTGTAGCAGAATTCCTGCATAAAAATCATATCAATAAGCCAGGCACTGTGGAGCAGGCCTTTGATCCCAGCACTTGGGAGGCAGAGGTAGGAGGATCGCCTTGAGTATGAGGCCATCCTGAGTCTACATTGTGAATTCCAGGTCAGCCTGGGCTACAGTGAAACACTCCCTCAAGAAACCAAAAATAAATAAACAAGAAAAAAAGTTTAAAAAAAACACAGCAAGAAATTTTTTCCTATCCACAGACAGATCTGTTGAGGGTATGCTGTATTTGAAAATAAATGCACATAAAGCATGGGTCAGAACAGCTCATGGCTGTATGTGTATGTTATGCCTAGGGGGCTAACATGACAGGACATACACATATGTCTATGAAGCATGGGGTCAGCACAGTTCATGATTTGTATGTGTGAAATAATAGAAAATGAGCTATGTATAATTCAAGGAAACACTCTGAATTATACAGAAATTGTGCAACAAAAGTATTACACACCAACAATCCCATGGGAGAACTGAATTTTGCTCTTGGAAGCAGAATGTTACCTTTCTGCTTCTGATTTCTCCTCTAACTCAAGTAAATGAGCTAGGTCAATTTCCATTTATGCAAAAGGTTGGAGGCTGAATCCCAGTTACAGTGGGTAATCACCATCTGACTCCCCAAATTCTACAACTAGCAGATGGAGGTGCCTGCTCCTTCAAGAACCATCCCGTAATATTTGACAGCTAGCTACTCAAGAGTATCATTTACTCTAGAACTTTTGTTTTGGCTTTTGCACATTCTCTTTTCAATATGCTTGCCTTTTAGAGGTCTTCACAAAGTACTACTTTCAACTAAAGTTCCGAGGGCACCCCTTAATTCACAACAGTTTAAGTCGTTACACTGAGCACCAGAGCCCCCACCCCCACGTGTATAAAGACCTACTCACCACACTGTTCTTTCCCTTCAACTTTGTTTATTGATGTACTGAACATGAAAAAGTACAAAGAATCCAAACACAAAAGAAAACATGTACAGCCTCTTAAATACTCAACAGAATATATTTTCTATTCCAACAGATGTGAATTAAGTCATACTGTACAACTTCAAATAAATACCAGCCTTACATTTTATTAAGTGCTCTGATAAACACTGTCAAGTGAAGCACAATTTGCATGCCCTCTCATCAATGCCTCGGTTTGCTACAGTAGTATAGGAAAGAAGCATGTAGCTGCTGGTTTCCCGTGAGGGAAACCTAATATTTTTTTTTAAAGTATATACATGTATTTTTTTGTTATTTATTTATTATTTTTTTACCGCAGGTTAACTCTGACAATCTAAATGCACCTAAGGATATGAGAAAGTGCTAAGCCAATTGAGTTCTGAGTAGCATTGAGTGGGTCAGCATGAAAACTCGCTTATTCACTTTAGCACGCGCCTCACAGTATATGTACTGTACTATACTGAAAATTTTTTATAACTACAATTTTAAATAATAAAAAATAAAACTCAAAGCAACTGCAAAGATAATGTACAACTATGTTATGCATAGCACACTGCCTGTTCTAAGGGGAAGCATATGAGCATCTCAGTTTATACAAAAAGCAGGACGTAACTATATAGTTCTCAGTGCATCCTGATGAAGGCAAGTTTTACCTTCAGCTTTTTTGAAAATTTAATATAAGCTAGATGCTAATCAGAAAATATTTTGTATTTTTTAAAATTTCTTTCATACATGGTAAAGACTTATTTTATTATTTCCCCAAATAGTGGTTTAAGCATCATACAAAGTTAAATTTCAATAGCATACAGATATTTATGATTTTTGTATGAAAAATGTAAGGAAATTTGTTCAAAACCTATGGTTATACTCATTTTTCTTTTTTACCACAAACATATTTATCAACGAAAATGTTGCATCACCATAAACAGCTGAAGCTAGACTATCTACAGACAAAATTAGCAACAAATCTGATGCACTGTAAATTCAAGTCCTCAGGACAACAAAAGTGATGAAGCAAGACCTCAAGTAACAATGTTAATGCCATTTACAAAGGAAAAAACGGATACAAAAACATTCAAAACCTGAACATCACTTGGCATGTAAGGGGAAAAAAATCAAATTAGCTGAAAGGTTCATAAACACAAGGTCTTATTTACATTACACAAAGCTCAGGTGTTAGCCTTAAACATAACTTTCAAAATACCTTCAAATATATCCAACTCAGATCACTTTTGCTGACTTGCTGCAGTACAATTCGTGTGCAACATCTTTTATTCCTTAAGACAAAACAATTCTTCAAACAATACTGCAAGTACATCACTAAACACCATGAGCTCTATCTGAAGGGATTTCTTTAGGAAGAACAGATTTTTCCCCCATCTCTTGGTAATTTAAATTTCTTGCCTGCTCTTATATATTCTTTTGTAAATTTTTTATTTGTTTCAAAATCACAAATCAATGTGAGCCATCTATCGCATAATAACCAGGATGGTCAGACGCTCCACTGGTGATTACAAAAACGAAACCAGCAGTGTTTCCCTCATTGATTCTATTCCTCTCATACAAAGATCTCAAAAGTATTTTCTACATCATAAATCTTTCTAAATTTTCCAACCACTGCAAATTTCCTGGTAAATTTTAAAAGCTCACTAGGTGTCATATGAAGAGATTTCTCAAAGTATTCAAGTCAAAATATTTGTTCCAGGACCAGTAAAAAGTTTCTCCAAATTTTCTTTTTTATAAAAATAGATGCTTTTTTTAAACCCACATCAAAGAGGCTCTTATCTCTTTGGCAAGGTACTGCTTTACGAAAAGTTCTCCAGTATTCTTACAATAAGCGTTTATAATGTAGCCCCCCCCTTCCCCAACCCAAATCATAATTACAAAATAAATACTGTTTTAACTTCATAAATAAAAATGTAAACTTCAAAATACTTTTCTTAGACGTAACAGCAATGCTTTAAATGTAAACCAAACACAAAGCTAATCAGAGAAAGGAAACAAACAAACAAACAAACAAAAAAAAAATGCCACCACCAACAACAACAAAAAAAAACCGGGGGGAAAAAAGACACAACCAACTGAAGAAATACAACACAAAGCCTCAATATTTACTCACAGGTTCAAGGCAGTTATGTAAAAAGAAAAGAAATGTCTTCCCTTAGCTGAAACACTTTAAAAGGTCCACCTTCTTCAAAGAAGGCAATAGAATGCAATGTGACAGGTAAAAACCCTGTACCTCTTGTCCATATTCAAACATAAAAGATATTTAAGAAGTTTTAATTCAAATACTAGCAATAAAAAATCTCACATATTTCTTAGGATGCTAAGTAGTCATTTTATCCCCATCTCAACACTGACTTACAAAGACATTTACTAATGTATAAAGTTTCTCTTAACTCGCCTTTGTTGGATAGTTTCATATAGAAATGGACTGAGGACAAGGGCTCATTAGGCTTTGTGCGTTTTGTTTGTCTTAAAGGAGACCTGGAGAACTCTGTCTCCCAGACGATATCCGTTGAGGCTAGCTATTGCCATGGCAGCCTCATCATAGTTTGTCATAGTCACAAATCCAAAACCTTTGCATTTATTGGTGTTAAAGTCACGGATGACCTTCACGTTGGTGACAGCTCCAAAAGGCCCAAACATTTGCCACAGAATACTCTCGTCTGCATCAGGAGCCAGGTTGTACACGAATATACACCACCCTGTTCCAGGGTGACCAGGGATATTAATTCCAGCCAAACTGGTCATTCCATCAATGGTCATTGGAGAAAACCTACTAAACAAAACGGAAACAGACACACATACACACACACACACACAAAAAAAAAAAAAAAAAAAAAAACAGAAACAGAAACAGAGATTGGTTATAGCAATGGATTTAGCTTCTTTTCCATCCCCCAGAGTTCCCCTCCCCCAACCGATACAAACAGCTATTTATGCTCCAACGAAACCTCTATGCATGGCTTGCAGTGACATGCTATACTCTCCAGTTACTGATACATTATGAAATGGCCATTATTTGCTGGACTGAATCATAACATACACAATGGCAAAGAAATGTACTTAAAACTTGCTTCATAAATCAAGCAGGATTGGGGGAGAAAAACAAGCATATAACAAACATGCTACAATGTCGCAACACAATGTGAAACAAATAATGAGCTTTAAAAAAGACTAGGTAGGTGGCATCCAATGATATAATATTCTATAAATCAAATATGCTTTAGAAGAATTTCCATGAGGTTGTACATGCAAAAGAAAACCCAACACAAACTTATGAGGGTGGAAGTACTGCTCCCCAAATCAAAGAAACTAATCAATTGTGGAAGGAATTATGAGTATGTGAACCTCTGTCATTACCTCTTTACTCCATAAGCCATATTGAGCAGATTGTCCAACCTGCAAAACACATTTAGCAAACTTCAGTGTTTAATTTTTTTCCCCTTCATGTTCATGAAAGCTGGGCTTGTTAACGCCATCTTCCAAGGGGATAACTGTGTACTGAATATGTATTATTGATATCTCAAAACACTGGGTTTTTAACCATTCCTGAATGAATGGGCACCCACTGTCCTAGAACACTGGCTGTTAGTGCAGGGCAGTCAACAGTGGTGGTCACCTGACCAAAGCACCTGGGAGTTGGATGTAGAGGTATTTGCAGTAGTTCTCACCAGGCATGTCCCAAGGATTCCACCTACATTACCTGTACTTGTTACTCTATTATAAAAATACTACTTTCAATTTTTATAATCCCACTGGTTCCTGAGAATACTAAGTCATGCTGAGATTAATTTGCTAGCAAAAGCCCAGATTCAGTAACTTTAAAAAACTTTGTCTTGGGCTGGAGAGATGGCTTAGTGGCTAAAGTGCTTGCCTGTAAAGTCTAAAGACCCTGGTTCAAGGCTCGATTCCCCAGGACCCACGTTAGCCAGATGCACAAGGGGGCACACGCGTCTGGAGTTTGTTTACAGTGGCTGGAGGCCCTGGCGTGCCCACTCTCTCTCTCTCTCTCTGCCTCTTTCTCTGTCTGTCGCTCTCAAATAAATAAAAAATAACCAAAATTTTTTTTTTAACTTTGTCTTTTAGAATCAAAGACAGAATTGCAAGTGCTAAGGTTCTAACAGATAATGGTTTTTATGGACTATGCCTCTTCCTGCTTTGTCAGTTTCAAAAAACAAAACAAAACAAAACAAAAAACTATCATGACATTCAAAAACAAATTCCAAGTGTTTACCAATAGGAGATAATTTGAGGAACAAGCATACCTCAAAACATAGCCATATAACCACTCAGTAATTTTTTATACCATTAACACCTATGAAAGGTAAATTTGGAAAAAAAAAAACTCATTTTGGTCTAACTCAGGAACACAGACTACAGCATAGTTGAAAAAGAACCCCTTTTGGTATTATAAAAGCTCAAACATCTCTTCTAGTCTTTCAGACTTAGAAGAATACTGACTCTATATTCCTGCCCTCAATTCCACTGCACATGTGTATGTTTTATAAAAATAAGAAGGAAAGTGTTGGGCAAATGTAATGTAAAGTGTAAGGAAACAGAACAAATCACAACAACAATGGACCTTCCTTCATCTGTGAGTTTGACATGGTCCACTATCCTCAACAATTTATCAGCATAGAGCACCAGCCTAGGTCACTGCAGGTTTACAGTTAAGTATCTGGTGATTAAATAAAGGCAGTAAGGCTACAAAAATTTCCACCAAAAATATGTGGGAAAGAAAACTCCTAGGAGATACTGCTAGGTGAGGCTGTGCATGCAAGGTATAGAGACAGCACATTTGTGAGGAGTACAGTATGTGAAAGGACTGCATATTTTGCTGAAGTGATGAGTAGAGACTCCAAGCCTTTACACAAAAGAATCCAAATCACAAACACCAGAAAAAAAAATGATGAATGCAAATTGGCAACACCAATCACCAAGTTATGTAATATGAAAGTTCCATCAAATTATTAGAATAACTATAGAATTTATCTTTTATATAATTCCCATACAACAGAAAAGTACACTGATCTCTGTCCACCATTGTATATCAGCTTCAAGCAGAGTTACACTATGCACATGTTGCTAACTGCAACCATGCAGGGCCTACCATGATTTCCTGCCACCCAACTCCAGAAACGAATTTCCTTTAAATTTTTCATTTTTAAATAGTGTATAAAGCAAACCTGCCACAGGTGTGCTTTACCTGTACTGAGGGAAAAGTATCTCAGCTTGCCAATTCCACCACATCCATGGGATCTCCAGGCAGAATGTAATGAACTTTTACAACTAGGCACTCTGAGGATCCCATGATATGCCTATGCCTATTTACCTGACCTGTGATCTAGATAATTACATGATTCCCATCTTCCAAATTTGGAGGAATTCCAGTCCATAGGTATTTAAAGAAAATGTGCTTCCCTTCTTATCCCCCTCTCTACCCCATCAGCAGAGAGAGTAGAAGAATCACTTGTCCAGGAAAAAGGCCAGGTACTGCTGAAGCCCTTTGGCGATAATTAGCTCAACAGTTTTCCTTGCTTTCTCAGCGTCACACATGCATGTTTCCTATGCACATTCCAAGGAGGCAGTGGGTGGTTCAGTAGGTACCCATGTCTAGTACCAGCTAGCATAACTAGACATGGGCAGCAGGACACACACACGGACACACACACACACACACACACAGCAGAAAATGACATAGTGCTTTGGACACAGCCACTGCTTTCAAGTGTCCATAGCTCAAGGACAATTTTTATACATAATCATTTAAAAATGAAAGTCATTTTATAAATGGAGACCAACCTAGGATCCTCCAGAATGAATGAAGGCACACGAATATGTTATGTACTATACTTTGGGACTGATGTATATGTATTTTGCTACTTAAAAATAACTTGTTAATTATATTTACCAGAAGTACTGCACCCAGCAGTACGTGCATCCAGTCCGCATGCATAGTATGTTTCCCAGAGGAAGACCAACCTTCCTGTGAAGGGGAGGTGACCAATGTCACTCTCATTTGGTCATTAGCCCAGATATAACCCAATTTAGAAATAACATGAAGTGGATCTGGAAGATAAGATTGGATAAACTAGCTTTAATTAAAAAGTATTTACTTAAAGAACAGATAGCTTGAGAAAGAGTCCCAAGAGAGGGAAAATTAAGTTGAGGATGGTAAGTAAGAGTAAGGTGAACCAATTATTTCTCCTATTGCTTATTAAAAAATTCACATTATAATGTCAGGTACAAGATAATCCAACACACCTTATATGGAAAACACACAATTATCAACAGTAACATTTTATGAATATTGCTTAAAGCAAGATACCATGTTCTAAGCTACATTACATAAATCCAATGCAGCCATCACAAGTACCAATACATCTGATAGTTTGAATTTCATCGTTATCCTATCTTTATTCTGTAAGTTTGATTACAGCTTAGGGCAAAAGCCATTGTGCATATGTAATTTAACAAATACACAATAAAGGCATTTGCAAGCATTCTCATCAAAGGGAATATAACTCGAGTTATCACTAAATACAATTATGAAGCAAATCCTGTATTAAATAGAGCACTTTCATTTCAAAGATGAGTGTCTTTGATAAAACTAAGGCAACTACTAATATATCGGTCAGGTTATAAGAAGATCCACATTCAAGAAGAATTAAAAATCAATTTAAGTTAAAAATAAAATATGAAGACTACTAATAAACAAAAATCACAACCCAGAGCACTGTAAAGAATTATAAAAACCTCTTCAAACACAAACCAGTACTTGCTTTGAAGTTAACCAAGACCATCAGCTCATCCCCTTGGCACATTGCATGGCATCATCCATCACCAAAGAATGAGGAGAAATACTCAAGAGCCTTGATACCATTCTCTTCCAAAATGAAATTGTCTTAATGCAACCAGCAACAAGCTCTGAACACAACTCAAGGGCCAATTTAAGAGGCACTTTTTAAATGCATAAAGGCTCACAGAAGTAGACACATAGGCCATTAGACTAGATCACACTCAATAAAATTAAAGCTGCCTCACAAAGGAAGAACATGAAAAAATTTGGCTTAAATTTTAATTTGGATTATCAAGTTGCAAGAGTATTCTTAAGGGACTGGAATTATGCTATCCATCCAAATAAATACAGTTCTGTCTCATTTGGAAAACTGTACTCAATTAAATAAACATATTTAATTAGCATACTTAGATTAGCACTGCTCATGTTTATAATAATTCTCTAATTTTTAATATTGATTAACCAAACTCATAAATTCACAAGATCATTTTAAAGTTAATCCAAGTTACATGGATTTTTAACATTTTTACAAAACTTCATGAACAATGAAAGTTCTTTGACTATTACTATAACTCTTGTCTATATTTTATTTATTTTTATTTAGGTATTTGAGAGATGTTGAGGGAGGGAGGAGGAAGGGATGAATGGGGGACATGACAGGGCCTCTAGTCCCTGCAAATGAATCCCAAATGCATACACTACCATGTGCATCTGGCTTACATGGGTGCTGGGAAATTGAACCTGGGTCCTTCGGCTTTGCATGCAAGCACCCGAACCGCAGGGCCATATCTCCAGGCCTATTACTATAACTCTTACTGTTTGAATTCTTCAATCTCTCTCAGGACCCAAGGTACAGTGATAATAAAAGTAACAAGAAGTTTCCTCAAACATGTGCTAGAAAATGATAAACTCAAAGCCAAGAGCATTAAAGTATAAAAATTGGGGACAAAAATCACTGTGAAACTATAGACTTCAACTACAGAAGAGCAAAGACCAGCAAAAACATCCTTACTCCAAGTATCTTTTCAAGCTCAACAAAGATAGTTCAAACTTTTATTCAACAAAAGTTTGGGGGAAGGGAATCAAGGTAATGACAGCCAAAGTAGATATTCTTTATCTTTCAAAATTTTATTTGCATATGCACATCATCTGTATGTCAGGGTCTTTCCCCCTGGAAAGGTACACCAGATGCTTGTGCCATTTTTTCCCTCTGGCTTACATGGTAGGCTCGGGAAGGGAACCCAATCTAGTAGGTTTTGCAATTTGCTAAGCGCTAAATTCTCAGTCATCTTCCCAGCTCCAAGTAACAAATCAGGTTAAACCTAAACTCTAGGGATAAGGACTCAATTTTACCAACACCCAATCTAGAGCAAACACCTTCCCTAAGCACATTCAGCCAAGTTCCATTTTACCATCTGAGCAGACATTGCAAACATGGGACATGGGGTAAGGGAATCTGAAGACAGAACCATCTTTCTCCACTTTCTCACCTTCCCAGAAGGTCTTCACTGCTGATGCCCAACTAAGTGCCAATAACAGATCAGAACTGCACAGGACAGCCCTGAATGCTGAGTGATCCTGCTGTTTCATTCTTTAGAGTAGCTGGGACTATAGACCCTCCATCTTCCCAAATACCAGGTTTCCCTTTCAACTGATAACCCTGCTTCTGTTCTCTACAATGCCTTTCTATAAGAGTTGAGGGAAGAACTTTAAAGATAATGGTAACACATGGTATTAAAATATTAAGAAAAATAATTCAACAGAAGATAAAGCTATTACATTTAACCATCAGAAAATTCTTGATTCTAATCTGGCTTTATTCCATCAAATATGAAAAGCCTGGGACACTGGAGAGTGGGGAAGGAAGACAGAGAGGGTAGGCAGTCTTGACACTGAAGCATAAGCCACCTGCAAGCAACATCACTACTCAGGCTTGCTCCCTAAGGCTGTCAGTGTGTCCTTGGGCCTAGTCTTCCTCAGCATACAAAACAGCATTCAATCTGAAGTCTAGGAGCACTGTTCTACCTAATGAACAGCTACCAGGAAAAGAAAACACAGTTTAATCAGAAAAACAAACCCATTAAATTTACTGGAACTTATTTGTCCTAAATTTAAAGAAACAAACTCAAGAAAGATGCCCTAGTAGAAACCTACAGGCAGAGCCATAAAGGAGGAGTCTTGTGAGTATGAAGCAACCTTATGAGCCTCTCTTCTAGTTCAATTGCTATTGTCATTCACTAAGTCAAGGGTGACACACATTTCTATTTTACCAATGCCAAGTTACTGCAGCATAACTCAATCAACAGGAAAGCCAGTCATCCAGGTCAAGTATATACACCGAGAACCATTACTCCTCCCCCCAAACAAACGCCAATGTAAGGAGATACTCAACACAGCATTTATGGAAATATTATTTTATACCTTAGGCAATATATTAACTATTTTTATACAGGAGGTGGGCTGAAGAGATGGCTCAGCACTTAAGGCACTTGCCTATAAAGTCTAAGGACTCAGGTTCAATTCCCCAAGACCCACATAAGCCAGATGCACATGGTAGCACATGCATCTGGAGTTCGTTTGCAGTGGCCAGACACCCTCTCTATCTGCCTCTTTCTGTCTCCCTCTCTCAAATAAAGTTATTATTTTGAAAGATTTGGATCTCTATTCTCTTGCATCTAATACCCAAAATTTAAAAAATGCATGTAATTCAAGCTGGAAAACATGAGGGTCCTCCATCTTACTAGGTTGTTTGTGATTTTATATATATTTTGATAATTAAAATATTTTGTCTCAGGAATGAATGAATTAAAATTGACATGAACTTGTTATAGAAAAAAAAGAGGTCAGTATGGGGGTGAACTGGCATTATGGCTTCAGTGTATCATAAAAGGGATTTTAAATTATTTTGGAAAATAAAACTTGGGTGACTTGTTCATAAAGCCACAAGCTTTTGGTGCTCCGTTGAACTTCTGAAGTCACTCTTCCTTTCACATGCAGATGAGGTGTGCTTTGAATGACTCTTGGTTTGACTGTTTTCCCAGGATTAGATTAAAACTTGAAGTTGGGCTATTTATGTCTGTTAACAACCCAGAGGTGTCCTCTTTGGTTTATAGACAGTAAATTACCATTCACAGGCCAAATTCAGGAAATCACTAGTTGCTATCTGGCCCAAGAGTGAGTTAAGAGTGGCTTTCTGCATTTTTAAATTTTTTTTTTCCTAAAGAATAAAAAAGACATAGGTACAGTACCCATACCCTATAAAGTTTGATATATTTACTACCTAGTCGTTTAAAGCTACATCATGAGAAACAACAGTAAAAGGGGAGAAGGGCCCATTTATAAACAGGTTATATACACAGGTGGATGTAATAGAAAAACAAAGCTCATTGACAGAGCTTCACCTGACCACCGAAACACAAAAATAAATTCTTTTCAAGGAAAAAAGATGGCAAAATCAGGAGCTCTCTAGCAATCTACAGGGAAGGGGTCCTCAACTGCTGCCTAGGGTCAGGAAACACGCTGCTGCTGGCTGTCCTGCATCCTGCAGGTGCTAGGCAGATCCCCGGGCTCCACCCAAAACAGGTGAGTCACTCACTCCACCCCAATCTTGCCCACACAAATGACTCTCGGCCTTGCCAAATGTCTCTGAAGGCAAAATCACCCTGGACAAGAAGTACTCTCAGTTGTGCAGGTGTCCTTCCTCTTCAATAATGTCAGAAGACTACTCCCCAAATGTTCTCTCTGGGGCCCATTAAAAAAAAAAAAAGGAACCAGCAATAACAACAAAGCAGCGATCCTATCAATCAAGTACCAGACAGTGAACCTGAGCATTTTCTTTCAGTTTAGTAGCTGGGCACAAGAACTAGACCAGACTTACCTAAAACGCTGTGCCTGCTGAGCTAGCGGTCCTGGATACCTTCTGTTTGGAGACTGGTACAGCTGGGAAAGGATGGCCTGATTGGTTTTTTGGCTTGGATTATTAGCAAACTTTACAGTGATTGGCTCTGTGGCACCAGGAGGTTTCTGGCCATTTAGGCCTTTGATAGCTTCTTCTGCCTCAATCCGCTTGTCAAATCGAATAAACCCTACACCCCTTGATATGCCTATGGTAGATTTAAGTAAAGATTTGGGAAAAGGGGAGTAGGAGAGGGGAAGGAGAGAAGAAACGATAAATTAATTTTTCCTTCTCATGAACATCTTTTCACTCACATATAACATTTGCCACAAAATCATATAAGGAGGAAAATTTTAGCTTAGCAAGTGAATCTAGAATCACAATTATGCATCTCTTTTAAATGCATGGAGTGACATGGTGAGTTCTCACTTTAACTTTCTTCCAGGAAAACAAGAAAGCACAAGTACCTGAGGCCCATGCTTTCTGCCCCTCCATTTCCTCTCTCCCATGCACACTTAAATATTCAACTGCATGCCCGAGTATCATTTTTCAAGCCATATGATTAAACCATATGATTAAACAAGTAACTCAGAAATGAAAGACCCTGTAGTTCTCTTCTTTGAAACAAGAACAGAACCAGGCATTTGCTAAAAATTCTGAAACACTATGCTGAAAATATAGTCACTGTGGTACAAAGATGCAGTTTAGCTAAAATTTTAAATAATATATTCAGTTCAATAATATATTCAAATTTTAAATAATATACTCAATAATATTGTGTAGGATAAGGGTCTTTTAAGGGGAAAAAATAAAAATGAAGTGTCTCCTCCAGTTAGAATGTCCCTCATGCTTGTAATTAGCTATACTTTCCATCAAAGACATAATGTTGCATGGAGAAAAAGGTAGAGGACCTAGATTTAAAATGTAAGTCAGTAGAACATGAAAGCTTTCTGGCCTCTCCAACATTACTCTTAACTGTGGAAAGCCACTCACTGCCCCCTTTTATAAGACAAGAATGGCAAAGCAGGAGGATGGACTAGACCCTGCCAGCTCCTAAGAAATGACCCAGCTTTAATTAGCATAAGCAGGCTAGTGGGAATAGTTATAAGCAGTTGCAGGGAAATGCTTTCTTGGCAACAAAACAGGATGTAACAGTACCAAGTTTTGGAAGAATAGGTAGAAAAATATAAATATGCAGAGTATGTGAGTGAAGAAAAGGAACTACTGAGAAAATGCTCTTGATCACCAAGACTCAGAAATAACTTCAAAAAAGAAATGAAGGGCAACTTATTTACAACTATATCAAGACAGGGTGGAAGGAATTTTCTAAAACAACTAAAATATTTTTCCCAAATGTTTGATCTCCAGTAGCACAGTCACTTTACATGTTCTATCTGAAAACTATATCCATTTTATATTGTTATTTCAATGGCTGAAGGGAAAACTGTAGGATTTTGTATTTTCTCATTTCAGGTAAAGTAAGTTTTCCTTGAAAGCAGTAAGTATAAATACATCCTTTATCTACTAGCTACTATTCTATTAACAACTAACAAATCAGCTGGCATGGTGCTCCATGCCTATCAAGACCAGTACTCAGGAGGCTGAAGCAGGATTGCCATGAGTCTCAGTGGCCAGCCTGTGTTATATAATGAGTTTGAGATCATCTTAGGCCACAGCGTGAAACCACATCTCAAATTTAAAAGAAGAGTGAGAGGAGAAGGGAGAGGTAACAAGAAAACCAGAAAGATGAAAAGGAAAGGAAGAAAAGATAAAAGTTAACCCTGTACTCTTTGTTGTTCCATAAAGAATGCATGGATTAATAATGAAATGGCTCAGGATGTCTCCTAAACTCGAGTGCAGAATGCCCACGAATGTGCAAATCTATCAAGGTTCCAGCTGCTGCTGCAGGTGCACAGCATATTGAGAAGCACTGGCCTGCCTAGTCCAGGTGATGAACTAGATGCACCTGTCATCCATGTGCTCCGGATGGACTTTACTTAAGAGATGACATAGGCTTTCAAGACACAAATGTTGCCACTCTCAATTCACCATGTTCTCATTAAAATAAAGGTGTTTTTTACCCCTTTTAAAACCCAATCATATGAACAAAACTAAAGGGTATGTCTGTAACTTTGAACAAATTTTATTTGGGCTGTTATGCCTGTATTTCTATTAACCTGATTAGCAGTGTGTGACAGATAGAATGCATAAGAAGAATATAATTACTCCAGCTAAAGTTGTTTTTTATATGCTCTCACTTGGCTACATTTTCTGATGGCAGGACCATCTACAAGCCATTTTCCAGGCATGTATATCAGTGGTACTTCTCTACCCAGAAGTCTAAAAGTGGCATTCTTGTGAAGTGAAATAATATCACAGAAGAACATAATACAGGCTGCTCTGATCAAATTCTTATTAAACTTAAACTGAACTCTACTTAGCCCAATTTTATTGTGCAATATACAATATCTCAATGAAGCCATTTGGATACAGAGCATTCCAGGTGATTCCCCCCCCCCAATCTTGTTGTCTACTTTCAAAATAGCTCTAAAACAGCAAGAACTGCTTTTCTAATAAAAAAAATTAATCTGTACCTTGTTTAAAAATCTGTTATCAAATCTATATCACCAGCTTTCTATTAGCTAGCAGCTTTAGAAGACATACTCCCTAACCTGCAAAAGTTTTGATAAACATCTTATTCTTCATTTCATTTTGGTCAAGTTATATTAGGTATAAAACCAACTGGTAATAATCAAGCTTTTGCATTCTTGTATTTGCTTATGCAGCACAGCAGAGGGCTGTGAAACAGCTCCCACTGCAATTACAGAGTGCATGAGACACGACCCTCATGCAGAGAACTGGCTGCAATAAGCTTTGCTTTGCACAAAGCAACACTGTTTATTACTACTTTATAAGGAGGATAGGGGCTGTTTTCACGCAGGGGTTTGAAAATGTAGATTATAGCATCTATAAACTTATTACAAGCCATGAAACGGGCTTCAAACCTGCACCTTCAGGGTGGAAATGACTCAAGCTCACTCACTACTCTCCACAATCTATTTTTGTCCATGCATATTTATGAACAATTCCAGCAGAAAATTGCATTTTCTGGCCCACATATACCTTTGATGTGTTTCAGAGGCAAGACTTCTATATGAGAAGACAGCATCTTTCACAATCTGCCAGCCAGAGGGAGACAGCAAAAGAATGCCCAAACCTGCTGCCTACTTACCAGTGACCTGGTCGACAAGAATTCGAGAGGTAATAATGCGTCCGTACTGTGAAAAAAGCTGTTCCAACTCCTTCTGGGTCATTGTTTTTGGAAGTCCACTGACATATAAATTTGCATCTCTGATAGAAGCTGAACTTGGGCGAGCATAGGAAACCTGGGGAAAAGGAACAAGATTAAGTTCACTGGTACACTCAGTCATCTCTTTTCAGAAGCTCAATGCCTGCTCAAGCAACTGTCCATGAGGAGTATGTATGTGGCACATTGTTTTCTTGTCCACAAGTTTCTATAACTTTCATGTTCAGATGCAATCTGCCATTTAATATATTCCCCAAGAAGTCTCTAATATTTTAACCATAACAATTACAGCTGTGCAAGAGTGCAAGATCAAGAGTCTGTATTGACTTCTAATCATCATTATGCATGTCTCACTCCACACTGTACCTTCAATTTCTAGTCAATGCCCAGCAATATCTGATTGGTAAATTCTATCCACTACCTAATTGATCCTAAAGTTACACAGCACTTATGACACAGTTCATCATCTCATTCAGATGTCTTGTGCAAACAAATCATTAGCTCTTTTGTGCATCATCTACATTATCAGCCAATATTTAGACAACTGTGGATTCCCTGAGCAATTCCTGACCACTTTCCCTTTGTGGTAAGCTTCTGAACTAGCCAATTACTAAGACAGAACTTTGCACATCACTCATAAAAATGGTCAATATATTTAACTCTGGGACTGATTTGATAAGTTAGAACAGTATGATCGCCTCTACTGGATAATGATTAATTCTGCCTAATCATTTTATCCAGGAGTACCCACTCCTAATCAGGTTTTTTACTACTAATATAATCTTTTCTGACATTAATATTTTTGGAATAATACATCAAACATTTTCTCCTTCATTTAAATTATGCCCACAGTTCTTTAATTTAAAAAAAAATTCTGTATGGGGAACAGGAGGGGGAAGTATAGGCCAAGTTTCATATTACTTTATAAAGTTCTTGCTAACTTTCACCTTTACACCAATGGTGCTTACATTTAATATTCCTACCCTTTATTCATCCAATTTGCTCACCTACAAGTGAAAATGGATCAATGAGGTACTGAATAGAATTTACTGATCAAATACTGCTGGGCATTGACTAGAAACTGAAGGCTCTATTTGAAAATCACACTAGAACACTACAGAAGGTATGAACCTAGAATAGTTGCAGAAAGAAAATACATACATTCTTCTTTCCCTTAGGAATAATGGAGATGGAGAACTTATGTGTAAGTGCACAGTAAGACAGGAAGGAAAATTTGATGTGATCAAGATGATTTATGTGAGAATCTATCTTGGGACTGCTCTAAGTGTTTACCCACACAACCACTGAATTATGCAAGTATTGGGAGATGTGGACAAATGAGTACCCAAGGTTCTTCTCTGAACTACATTCCTCAGTTAGCTCAGGAAGCTGTACACCTTGACACTTGGCCTATGTCTGTATTCAGGCTTCCATGGTCTCATTTCTGTAACAAGGAGCAAGTCAGCAATCACTTTGCTCTATCAGAGGGAGTGTTCTCACTTATGAAGAACCATTTGCCATGTGCTACAGGCAAAGATATATACACTATACATTCTCAAGGAAGGTTAACTTTCAAGGACTGGCAAAGCAGGCAGGAAAGGAAGGCAGATGGCTCAGGTCTAGCATAGGTCAGTGTCACAGTGGTTCAAGATGATGGTACTCTGATCAATGTGCCTGGACTTAAAACTAGACTCCAGTTCATTACAGGCTCTCTGAACTTGAAACAAACTCGTTAAGTGTGTTATAGCACTTAATTATATAATTAAATAATTATACTGTATAGTTCCTTAGATAAAATTAAATAATTTTTAGTCTATATGAGATACTCAGCAGAGGCGAAAATTGAGGTATCCATCACAAATGTCATTTATTTCCATGTGCAACCAAGTATGCCAGTAAAGACCTAGACCATTAAAGTTGAGAGGAACCTAGTCCAGTACAGTGTTCCAGAATAACTGGCTTATGCAATGACATTCACTGCCTTGTATATTTCAGTAAATATGAGTGAAGTGTTTTGTAAGTTACTCTAAAATGAATTTAGGAAAAAGGCTTATATTTAGTGCTTATATAAAGCCAAAACAATATTTCTACCAGCTGTTTCTATTCCCTCTTTGTTTAATCCTTTGGTACAATGTCTTTTTCTTGTCATTATTGTTTGGTTGAGCTTTGGAGATAGAGTGTGCTTTTTAGTCCAAGCTGGCCTGGAACTCACAATGTAGCCCAAACTTGGGACAACTCTTTGGCCTTCATCTCCTTATGTGTTGAGTTTGACAGACTTGAGTCACCATGCAGGTTGAACATGTTTCTTTAATTCAAAGTCATATTAAATCATTAAAATGGCTATTTTCCTATTACCTTGTCCATTACTATAGGCTAGACAAGATAATTGGACCATATGTAACCCCACAGTAGTAACAAACATCATTTAACACTGAACTTACATTTCAGGATTACGAGGCTTTTCCTTTTACAAATGACCAAAAATAGCTTGCTTTCTGTGCCTTACAATGACCCTGTGAGTCAAGAAGGAAACTCCTAAGAGCAATTGATGTACAGGGGAATAGGCACAGAAGATAAATCACTTGCTCTGGGTGGTACACAGCTGGTGCTAAATTCTAGATTCATGCTCTCTTCTTGGCTTGGTATCTCTTGTCCTTTGTCCAGTTTTCTTTCCAAAGTACTGATAAGGATTGAGAAAGGTAACCATTTTGCTGATAGGTAGTTAGCTAGGGACGGCCCACAGAAACGGATGCCACCTTGCCTGCTGTAGCAGGACAAGAACCCACATGTGATCCAGTTTCATCCAAGATATCTGCAAGCAACAACTCCTCAGCAACAGCTTGTTTCTTCCTAAGCCTTTCACATCTTAACACACCTGAGAGGCTACCCTTTCATGAGTTAGTTTCTTGAATACAGCAAACCCATCCGGTGTCTCCATTACACTCCTGAGTGGTGATGAGGCCCATTCATGTTGGGTGCTTGATTCATATAAATGAGCCTGAAACATATATGTAGTAAACCTCTTGGCCCTTAGTAAGATTTTGTTTCCCAGACCCCTCTCCTTCTACTCTCTTAGCCCTATGTGAGGGGCAATCTTCTTGGTCTCCCCCTCTCCCTTTTCAGCCATGATGGGAAGGGGGAGAATTTTTTGCCTAAGTGGGTGCTTTCCTGTTTGCATGGTGTGTGAGGCCATCCCCTGAGGCTTTCCCAGGGAAAGGGGCCTTCCTTATGTGAGGGAGGTTTTCTCCAACTCCCCTCCTCCTATCCAACCAAGCTGGGAAGGAGAGGGATTTCTCTTGGTTTGGGCTTTTCTGCTTTCTTTTCCCTCTTAATACGCCCTAAAATAAATCTCATAATTGATAATTTAGCGTCCATGTTTTCAATTCTTTGCTAACTTGGACAAAGACTCCTTGCTGGGTTCATTGCCCTGTGGTCTATGAAGATCTGATCCCTTCTAGGACACTAGCCCCACACCATTATGGTAATTTGCTCATCAGTTTACCTGTTCTAACAGCTTGGAAAATTTAACTGACTCCTGGCTACTTCCTAAATGCATACAAAGATACTAAAAGCTTAGACTACAGAGAAGAAGTGGCACTGAACTAGTTACATTATTGCACCTCCACTAATAATTTTTTTTTTTTTTTTTTTTTTGGTTTTTCGAGGTAGGGTCTCACTCTGGTCCAGGCTGACCTGGAATTAACTCTGTAGTCTCAGGGTGGCCTTGAACTCACGGCGATCCTCCTACCTCTGCCTCCTGAGTGCTGGGATTAAAGGCGTGCGCCACCACGCCCGGCTCCACTAATAATTTTTACAGAAGCATATCCTGAGGAGAGTGTCAAAGACTGAGATTAATTATACAAACTATGCTTCATCATTAAAATAAGTCTTAGTATGCTCTAATCCACAGAAATAAGCATCTTATCCCCCACCATCTTCCAGCAGTATAGGAAGAGACCCTGCACACCCCTCCTCCCCTAGTATACCAGGTAGGCACTACTCTACACTTGTGATGTTTCTTAGGAATAAATCTGTTCATTTTCCGCTATTCGGTCAAGGATATCACTGTTCTCCACATCCTCTCTTCCAAGAAAAGGGAAAACACTTCTTCCATAGGCAACAAATATAAATACAAAATACACTTAAGGTGAGAAGAATTGCACACGAAGACGGATTTGCCCTTTGGGAATTTAAATCAGTTACCAGCCCAGATTTTTTATCTAGTAATGATCAGTCAACTTTCACCATTCTGATCTTGTGGATCAGGATCTTGAAGGGGTCCCTTAATTTAATACTATCCTAGAGAACCATGTAGCAGTTGTCTCCAGCCTCAATGTTGTAAGTGTTTTTATGGATCTTCAAAACTAACTCTGGGCTACTCTCCTGGGCTAGAGAGTTTGCTTTCCGTAAGTTCTATACTACAAATTCTGCAACAGAGTGAGCTATAATCTATATCCTAATAGACCAACGGCTTCTTCCTTCAGCAACTGAAAGCTGATCTCCAATCTACATTCACTAGATTAATATATGGGTTTGGATTTTAAATTTTCACTGCCATTTGAACAGGTGAATATTTAATGCCTGAGGAGCAAGGTTATGAAATGTCAAAACTACTAAGTGAAGGATCTAATTTAAGAGGCAGCCAGAGAGTCTGCAATTTAAATATTTAAAGATGATACAGAGAGTACAAAACTGAACACCAATCTGCTCCAAAGATAGCAATTTAAATCTCAGGTTGAATCTGGAAGTCTCACAACCCTACAAGTGATATAATAAACTAAGACAAGCAATACTGAGATTACTTGAGGAAACTGGAAAAGAGGAAGTGAGAAGTACCATAGTAATAAATGCTCTAGCCAATGGCTTCTCACATTGTTCTTCACAAATAAGATTAGACTGGACAAAATAGACAAAAATAGATTTACAAAAGTAATTAGGTTTCAAAAAAAGAATAGCTTAAAGCACACTATATTCTTTGTTAAAACCTCATTCTTCATCAGCACCCTAAACTTATTATATGTTAAGCATGCAAGGATGAAAAATGTATATATTAAGAATAGGTCACTAAAACACACATTAAAAACACAGAATTAAAAGAACAAAAGTATCTCAGAACTGATATTTTATTAACTATGAGATCTAAGATCCCAAGACATTACTTTCAATATACATCCATGTGAGATGTTTCTGTCTATAAGCACTACTGCTCTTTCTCTAATTTATCAATGGAAAGATCAATGACAAGGACATTAATACTAATAGATTAAAGTGGTATATTCATAAATGAACAAAGCAATTCTTTCTTTTGAAAACTAACAACATTTGAAAAATCACCCACTGACAAGATCACTAAGAAACAACTCTTGTAACTTCTTAAGTACTGAAATGGGTTTATAAACATTAAATCTGAAAATTTGATGCTTGCTACTATTGCCTTTTAGTAAAAAGCTCTATTTAGACTCTCTGGCTAAAAGCAGTGGGCAAAGTCACAGTTATGCCCATGGAAACTGCAATTTAATTGCTGTCCATGTCAAAACTAAAGCCCTGATTGAGCCCATTTAAAAAAAAAATGACTATCACTAAGTAAAACTTGTCTCTCATTGTAGTAAGTAGAAGCAAAGGTCAGAACACTACAATTGTCTGGAAGCACTGCTCCCCCATGCAGAGCTCAGAAGTAATATGCACAGGGATGTAGCCACTGACCATAATTCAAGCCACAGACCTGAAAGTTCTCCCCAAAGAAAGACACGTGCTTTAATCTGCTTGCAAATGCAAAACCCTAACAGGAACAGGCTCAAAACACGTGACACCATATGCATATCATAGTCCAAAATTAAGTTTTCAAGGAGTAAGGATGTGCTTCGCCACTGGTGGCAAATAAGCAAGCTTGAGAGAACAGGTGGAATAAAGATTAGCTCAGCAAAGGACAGGGGCCAGAAGAAATAATCACATCTGAAAGAGGCTTATAACTGGTACTGCAGATTAGGACAGTTACCTTTGATATTCAAGACACAGAACTTGGGAAACTGTATTAGTAGAAAAATATGGAATCTTAAATCTTAGCTGAATTGGATTTGCTGAATGTTTTGACTAAATTATGATTGCTTTAACTCAACTGAGAAGTTCAGAGACACCATTTGATGGAATACATTTGATGGTGATAGTCTCCTTTTTAAATCCCTCAGGGGTTCCCTAATGCTTTTAGGTTAATGTAAAATTTCTTGCTCCTTTATACTTAAGGCACTGCCTACCCGTTCTATATAAACTCACAGAACCTTTTGGAGATTCCCCAAGGCTTCCTACTCATTCACTTCCTGTGTTAATATCAGCTGCTCCTACTCACCTAACATCAGTCATTCCAGACTTCACACAGGCATCATGTAAAGTCAATGCTCACAGGTGTGTCCACTGTGGCTCCAGTGTGGTATCTCTGACCTGTACCCAAACTGCATCAAATGTGTTGTTCTCTCCCATGCTGACAGAAACAGGGTGTGCTCATCTGGTACTGTGTCTGTGTCAGCCGTAACCCCTAACAATAAAGCACCTTTTTATCATGCCACTCTGCAAACTCTGGTACCCACCACACATTTACAGCAATAAGGATGATGAAAATCAAATTGGAGAGTTTGTTTCTGAAATCTTATTTAAAAGATAAGGCTACAATCTTGGATGAAATGCCCAAAATCATAAGTGTTGATGACATTTAGTGCAAAAAGGAATGAAGCTCCTTATTAAATGTTTTTAAAAACTTCCACTATCACATATAAGATTAAAGTCTCTGAAGAAAACAGACCTCAGAAGAACATGCTGCTGAGTAGGAAATGTCTTCATTTTGGAACACAAAGAAAACAGATCCTTTCAGTACCATTTCTTTATATTTAGAAAAGAAAACTGAGGCACAGAAAGGCAAAGTAGCTTGTCCAGAGACACAGCTGAGGAACTGGATGTAGGACTCAGGTGCTGTGACCTCCGTCAACACATTTTTCTTTATACCATTTGCTGCAACACAACCACTGAAATCACAAGTCACTGGCAAAACAACAGGCAATGAAGGATGAACAGGTATTTCCAAGGAAATATTCAAACGGCCACTGCAAGAAGGTATAAACCTTTGCAAAATACATTTTCTTACATACATATACACATCAAATTGAGCAACTCAGTACAGGTACTGAATTTTTTTCTGCATTTAAAAAAAGAAAGACTATGCAGGCTTCTCAGCCTGGGATCAGTTTCAACTTTTAACACAATATTACTGTGCAAAAGTCACCACAGCTGATCTTAAAGATGAAGCTGAGATTAAGTAATGCCCTAAACATAATTAATCATAAATATTGTTTTAAAAAATACTAAAAATACAGTACAGCCATGGGAAAACAAAAGCACAGATGTAAGGCTTGTGTTTAGTAATTAACTGTCAACTGAAGAGTGGCTATTAGCTTTCCTTTTACACATGTGGAAACTTGGCCTCTGAAAACAACCCTGAGCAGTCACATGCTGCTCAGTTCCACCCATGTGCACTAGCTAAATAAGGGCCTAAATAAGCTGTCCTGAAAGACATTTATTTCTTATTAAAGCTGGAGGACTGGTAATATAGTGCAGAGGTTAAGGTGACCTGCTTGCAAAGCCTGTAGGTTCAATACTCAAGCCACTAATGTAAGGTGGATGCAAAAAGTGGCTCAGGTATCTGGAATTTGTTTGCAGCAGCAAAAGGTTCTGGTATACTCATACACACACATGCAAATAAATAGAATTTTTAAAGTAGGATAGCTGGGAGATCATTCCAGACCACTGCCTCTCCATGACTTTATTAGGCAGCTGGTTCCACAAACATGTTTCATGTTAGTAAAGGCTAAGAGGAAGTTATATGGTAAAGATATCCCTGAAACACAATTTAGGATATGAATGTCTCCCAAATTCCTAGTTATCTCAACATGTGGGAAATAAGAATGAAATGTATTACTATCATCAGGCCAAATTTGTGGAGGAAAAGCTAAAGTACCACTATTATCTTTAAGATCAGGTAATATAATGTAGACAAGGCAACATGGTTCAAGGATGGTGTGTATGTTTAAAGAGAATAGCAGTTGAAATGTTACAAATATAAGTTCTGCCCAAATCCATGGAATTCATTACTGAAATCAATTTGTGAATGGACTTGCTAAAATGATGGCAGAGAAGATCATCGGAATGCCTACATGCTGTCTGAAGCATGAGTTATAATCAGAATTCAACCATTCATATTCATTCTCTCTTTTTCCGTTCTTCTTCTTCTCCACCACCCTCCCATTCTGATGCAGGGGTGGAGGTCTTGCTACCATGCAACCTATGCTGGCCTTTCACCTGCGGTTCTTGTCCTCAACCTTCTAAGGGCTGGGATTACAATGATACCACCACAGTGACCAGGAATAATCTTTAAACAGATTAATAAAGTATTCAAAACTCAACTTTATATCTCCAACAAAATTAGTTCATATGAAATCTGTCCTCTACTTCATTCTTTCCTGTAGGCATTAATTAAAATCTGCACCAAATCAAGAAAGATACAGGATGAGAAACAAGGGGTGCTTCTGGGTAACAACAGCAGAAATACTAAATGGATATGATGAAATCGGACCTGGGTATGTGCATTTTTGTTTGTGTAGGACAGGTTACAAGTCAAGACACAACCAAAGGACCTAATGATGCAATGTGATTCCCCAGTAGGATGACTATCAGGTAGCGTTGTATATACTTACACAACATATACAAGGAACATAGTCATGAGATTTAAAGAAATGTTAGGGGGCTACATAGATGGCTTAGCAGTTAAGGCTGTTTGCATGTGAAGCCTAAGGACCCAGGTTCAATTTCCCAGTACCCATGTAAGCCAGATGCACAAGTGGCACATGTGTCTGGAGTTAGTTTGCAGCGGCTAGAGGTCCTGGCATGCCCGTTCTGTCTGTCTGACTGTCTCTCTCTCTCTCTCTCTGCTTACACATAAATAATTTTTTTTAATAAAAAAGGAATCTTAGGACTTAGTATACAGGACTTAGGTGTATGTGAACCTTCTTCAATACTGCCAAAGTACCAGCTGCCTCACAGCTTCCTCCCATGGTAACAACTAAAACTCAAAGGTTTTACAGTCTTAGCTTTTAAGCTCCTAGAGGGCTGAAACTGATTCTTAAATGTATGGCCTATCTCGTGGTCCAGCCTACCAAGTAGATACTCTAATATCTAGTGAGTGAATATATCACATGACCTTGTACAGAAGCTATTTCTCAAGTACCTCTTAGGCAAGATATGAGAAGTTGTGATATTTGCCCAAACACCTTGAGTTTTATGCTTCCTTGAAAACACTACAGGTAAAATTAGCTTGTACAGAAAAAGGCTCCTCTAATTCACATTTTCCAGTGATGGTTTCTCAAGGGTTCCATCAAGATCCTGAAACACAATCAGAAGACTTCTTCAACAGAAGCCATGCTATCAACATAACTGCTGCAATAAGATCTCAAAAACATTCTCTGGATATAATGTGTGCAGTATTGCAATACTTAGTATGTTTACAGTACTGTCCAAGGTAAGAAAGTCTATGTACTATCTGGTATAAATAACCCAGGACTGCTTAAAAATAAAAGCCAACTAGTACTGGTTGGTCATGTGTGGCAAAAGTAAACGAACTTATCAAGCCAATTTTGGCAAATTTGGTATCCTACGGCTTTCATATTCTCAAGCTAAAACTCTAAAAGGAAGAGAAAAATGTATTAAAGAGACACAGATGAAAACAAAAAACAGATATTACAGGGGAAAAAAGCTCACATGAAAGGAAGGTTTTGTTAAGTCTTGGAAAAGGGTAAGCCCTTCACACAGTCTTCATTTGGCCATATCTTCGATGCATAGTGACGCCTACCAGGAAGTGCCAGAGTTTAGAACCACCTACCCAACATTAAAGATGGTTTACAAAACTTAAAGCTGTACTGAAAGTGTGAGGTTTTTCTATCTTTAACCACATGCAGCAGGTCTACACACTTTCTCATAAGCAATATGTAGAAACTTATGTAGATGTCATAAATAATATAAGCATTCTATAAGGCGCTCTGAGACAGGCATCCCTTCTGCTCCAATGAGCAGACCACTAAACAGAAGACAAATGTAATGCATAGTGAAAACTAAGTGCTCTAATGGTAAATGAAACTAGATAAATAATAGAAGGGGTGCAGGGCAGGAGTGACACTGCAAAGCAGGGAGGTAAAAGTTAGACTTGCAGATTGAAATATGACAAGCCCAGCCAGGACAAAACTAAGATTTCTAAAAGGCCCTGACAACACTAGGATGATGAGCCGGGGTACAGCCTAGAAACACTCCACTGTCAGGGTACAGCTCACAAGGGCACAACAAGAACAGTTCTAAAGTAGAAAAGCCACCACTTTCCCATCCTCTCTTGTTGCCTAGGACATAATACTCAGAAGTAGCTTAAGGAAGGGCAGTGTTTATCTTTAGTTGACAGTTTTGGGGGAAGCGTCCATCATGGCAGGGAAGACATGGCAGGCCTAAGCAGGAAGACTATATCAAATCTTCATATTATCTCAGAGGAAGCAGAGAAGGCCATCTCAAGTCTAGCCCCCAGTGACATACATTCTCCAGCAAAGAAAGACCCACCTCCCAAAGGTTCTCTATCGTTCCTGAAATTTGCCACCAATTTTCAGGGGATTACTAATTGAAAGGCATGAGGCTATGGGGGTCACTTTACATTCAGATCACCTTACATTAACAACCTAGGTGAGATGAATGGTCAAAATTAACATGGCAGGTAAAGCGGCTAATTTAAATCCCATCTATAGTAAGATACCCTTTGTTCTAGAACTAGCGGAAAGATTACTTCACCAAATTACTGCAGGTGCCCAAGTACTCTCTGATCCACCAACATACACAGAGATGGCTATTTAATAGTCCTCTGTGTATGCAGTAAATATGCAGAGAAATTTCACCTTGGTGTTGCCTATAAGCAGCTAAAGTGTGCCCTATAGGTCATCATGGAGCTTTGTTAAACAAGCCATGCACATTTCTAAGAATAAATGATTAAGTTACCAAAAATTCATTTTTATAGTTCCTCTATAACCAGTTAGGACTTCACTAAAGAAGTTTAGCTACAAAACACATGGCTAGGTTTAGTCAAATTTCCTTACCAATCTTTTCTGCCAAGGGTGATTATCTGATGTAATATGCACACATTAATTCTCAGATTTAAGTTTCTTGCAAAAGGAAATCACATAAAAGCCTCTGTCTAACACCAGATAAAAACCTGTTGTGTTAAATTCTATCACCTCTGCCATCCTTGCACACAGGCATTGGCCAGCAAGTTCTGCAGTCCCAAATTCTCTACATTCACTTATCTTTCATCCAAATGATGGTGCTATCTCTTCTACTTCACAATGACATCAATGTTAGCACTGTCTCTTGCCTTATTCTAAAACTGTTCCAGTATGCTGACTAGTCCACACTGCGCAACAAAAAGCTTGACAAATTAAATTTTAATTATTCACAGGCATTCCCTGTCTAACCAATTTAGCCATGATTATATGCTCAGAAAAATATAACTTGCCAGTAAATAGCTATTTAGAAATTGTCCATTTGTTCTTTGTCCTTCGTGAGGTGTGAGGAAAAGATAAAAGTACATGTGTGATGGATCACAATTAAATTTATTATTATTTATATATGAGCAAGAGTGAGAGGAGGAGGGGAGAGGGAGAGAGAAAGGGAGAAAGAGGGAGAGAGAGAAAAAGAATGGATGCACCAGAGCCTCTAACCACTGCAACTAATATCCAGACATGTACGCCACCTTGGGCATCTGGCCTACGTGGGTCCTGGGAAATTAAACCTGGGTCCTTTGGCTTTGTAGGCAAATGCCTTAACCACTAAGCCATCTCTCCAAAACCATAATCACTTTTAACTAGCACCCTTCCCCACAAACCTGGAGGATAAGGTCTTGTTATAGCTCTCAACAGTATTACAAGGCTTACAAGGACAGGACTACTGAACATGATAAGACTCATTTTTACTAGCCCTTGCCACACATGGTAGCTCATGCTGAAATCCCAACAATTTGAAGGCAGAGGTAGGAGAATTTCAAGTTTGGCAGACCTAATTTTCATAGTGTGTTTTAGACAAGTAAGGTTATACTGCAAGTATTTATTTTTATTTATTTGAGAGAAATACAGAAATAGGCAGGTAGAGAGAGAAAGAGAATGGGCACTCCAGCGCCTCTAGCCACTGCAAATGAACTCCAGATGTGTGTGCTTCCTTGTGCATCTAACTTACATCCTGGGGAGTTGAACCTGGGTCCTTTGGCTTTGCAGGCAAGTACTGCTAAGCCATCTGTCCAGATCCAAAAGTATTTTTAGGAAGTTCTTTCTCATTCCTCCCAAGAGGAATTTATAACAATTATTCTGATTTAAACAAGTGACGATGTTTTTCCCAGTACCACAAAACATCCCTTCAGATACCTATTTTAAATTTAAAAATCTAACACTCATATTTGTATTACAAGTGAACCATACAACATTTAAGAGTATTTGGGGATCTGATTTGACTTAATTTTGATTCAATTTATGGGTGCATGTACACATATTCATATATTTTTAAAAACCCTAGGAAACTAATTGTTTTCAAAAGTAGCTTGCATTTGGTACCAGTCAAAAATCAATAATAACTATAAAAACCCAAGTAGTAACAGGAAATATTTTAGATTGCCTGTAGTATTTAGCCTTTACATAGAGCAAAGTGAGGTTTTGTGAAAGAGAAATCTATACATGCATGGTAATGGGGGAAAAGGTTAATATAAAAATGAGTTCTTTTTATGGAACCAAAGGAACTTTTTCCAACATGTATTTTGTAGAGCTGATACAGGTTATGCAGCTGTAGAAAATGTATTCAATATATATGGGGATAACCCCTGAAACATTACTGAGTGTTATATGACTTTAAATCTACAAGGATAGTTCTCTCTCAACATGATTATACATTAGAGAATAACCATAGGGAAAGCTTTTTATAAATGAACTGATTTGCAAGACTAATAACAGATTTAACAAAAAAATAATTATTCCTAAAGCCCTTTCTGTGGCAGTTGTAAAGATTTTACAATAGGGTTTTAGAAGAAACCATGACAGCCTTCACAGGACACAATGAAGACAGGATCACAGCTGCTTACAATACAACACAGAAACTTAAAGAGTAGGCAGTGAGGAGGAGGCAGCCCCCTTCAACTTTGTTCCACAGCAAAGTGTTCTGCTTCAGATCTGTGGAAACACCTCACTTTACCTTGAGAATCCTGTCCAGAGGTATTTAATTACACTAAGTGATCTGGCATTGGTCTTGCTGATTGATAACATCAATAACACTCACTAGCTGTAATTATATCTCCCAATGGTATCCCGTTTGCCACTGGTACATCAATGCTCTTTAATACCCAAAGAATGAAGCACAAAGGTGGGGGTGTTTTTAATCTTCACTTTCACAGCTTACCTGACTCTGTAGACAATTTATGCCTCACCATACCCTGCCCAAAATGTGCTTAATGAAGAAGACTGAAGAAATTCTTTGATTGTGACAATTTCTTATCTGTTGTTTTGCATTATCTGCGCACACTCCTGGCCACTGTATGCACTGCTTTCATGGAGCTGTGGCAAAATACAGATCGCAGCCAAAAGGTTTCTAAATTAAAGTAGCAGATAGCAAATATTTTTTTTTTTTTTGATTACTGGTAGCATAGTTTGGTTTTCAGGATAATAGAACAAATTCTCATTTATTTAGACTCTGGTAGAAAGCCCAAATATACAGATACTAAAGAAGGGTAAGTGAGGGGTGTGGTCAGCTTATAAATGAGTAAATTTTAATGATAAAAGCATCTAAACAACCATCTGGGATCATGTTACTCATTTCCCCATCTCTACACAGATCCCTATGAAACACCCACTTTCAAAGCACAGGCTCTAAACAGTTACAAGAGTTAAATATGCAGCATTCAAAAGAATACAATGATCAGAGCCAGGGGCACATACTTTTAGTACCAGCACTTGGAAGAGAAGGGTAGGAGGATCACTGTGAGTTCCAGGCCAGCCTGGAGCTACAGAAGGCTAGGTAAGTCTAGGCTAGGGTAAGACCCTACTTCAAAAAAAAAGAGGGGGGGGAGCTGGAGAGATGGCATAGTGGTTATGACATTTGTCTGCAAAGCCAAAGGGCACATGCATCCGGAGTTCCTTTGCAATGGCTGGAGGCCCTAGCACACCCATCCTCCCTTTCCCTCTCCCTCCCTCTCTCTCAAATATATAAAATATATTTTTAAAAAATTTATAAAAAGGCATATAAGCACCTAAAAAAATGTTCTACGTCACTAGTCATCAGGGAAATGCAGATTAAAACTACATTGAGATTCCATCTCACTCCTGTCAGATTGGCCACCATCATGAAAACAAATGATCATAAATGTTGGCGGGGATGTGGAAAAAAAGGAACCCTTCTGCACTGCTGGTGGGAATGCAATCTGGTCCAGCCATTGTGGAAAACAGTGTGGAGGTTCCTAAAGCAGCTAGAGATTGATCTACCATATGACCCAGCTATAGCACTCCTAGGCATATATCCAAAGGACTCATCTCATTTCCTTAGAAGTACATGCTCAACCATGTTTATTGCTGCTCAATTTATAATAGCTGGGAAATGGAACCAGCCTAGATGTCCCTCAACAGATGAGTGGATAATGAAGATGTGGTACATTTATACAATGGAGTTCTACTCAGCGGTAAAGAAAAATGAAGTTATGAAATTTGCAGAAAAATGGATGGACCTGGAAAGTATTATACTAAGTCAGGTAACCCAGGCCCAGAAAGCCAAGCGCCACATGTTCTCCCTCATATGGGGATCCTAACTACAGATGACTGGGCTTCTGTGTGAGAATGAAAATACTTAGTAGCAGAGGCCAGTAAGTTGAAAAGGAGACATAAAGGGTGGAGAAAGGAAGGGAGGAGGATACTTAATAGGTTGATATTGTATATATGTAATTACAATGATTGTAATGGGGAGGTAATATGATTGAGAATGGAATTTCAAACGGGAAAGTGTGGGGGTGGGGAGGGAGGGAATTACCATGGGATATATTTTATAATCATGGAAAATGTTAATAAAAATTTAAAAAAAAAATTTATAAAAAAAGAGCTGGGCATGGTGGTGCACGCCTTTAATCCCAGCACTCGGGAGGCAGAGGTAAGTGGATCGCGGTTCAAGGCCGCCCTGTGACTACGTAGTGAATTCCAGGTCAGTCTGGGCTAGAGTGAAACCCTACCTCAAAACACCAAAAAATAAAAATAAAAAAAATAAAAAAAGAATGCAATGATCTACACTAATGCTCTGAAAATGATCAAACTGTGTGAGAGGAAGACTTTTTTTTTTGTTAAATCCAGCATTATATTCATGAAAAACACAATTATCCATCATTGGAGACAGTTTGATACTATGCAAATATTATTTAAATGTATATTTGTTTGAAATAAGCCTGAATGCAAATTACCAAGGTCCACTAAACCAAGGTTCTCAGATAAGGTAACCACTTATTTAAGAACCACCTGTGGAGCTGTTAAGATACACTTTCTGGGCTGGAGAGATGGCTTAGCGGTTAAGCGCTTGCCTGTGCGACTCCCCAGGACCCACATTAGCCAGATGCACAAGGGGGCTCATGCATCTGGAGTTCGTTTGCAGTGGCTGGAGGCCCTGGCGTGCCCATTCTCTCTCCCTCTCTCTATCTGCCTCTTTCTGTTCCTCTCTGTCTCTCTCAAATAAATAAACAAAAATAACAAAAGAAAAGAAAAAAAAAGATACACTTTTCTTGGCTTCATCCTGCAGGTGATCAGATTCAGGAGAACTTGGTTTGGGCCTAGAATGAGAAATCTGCATTTTGTCAACCAATCCACCCCAGTAATTCTGAGGAACAAGGAGGATTTGGCAGTCCCTTGTGTGAAGGATTTAAAATTGGCCTAGGCCTTGTTACGGTTTCCTGGAGAGCTCATAAAAAAAAATAAAATTAAATAAATAAATAAATAAATAAATAAATAAATAAATAAATAAATCACAGCCACTAAGTCCTCCTCGCCATCCACCGATGTTATTTTCTGAATGAAGCAATCCCCATGCTGCTGATTGAAAGCATTTACAGGAATATAAATCTCCAACAAATGCAAAAATGCAGTGTAAGCCCACAGAATCCATTCACAGATATTTCAGACTGCCTAGATATGGCTCTGTTGGACCAGGAAGCTGGCTGGCCTAGGCAGTCCTCTGCAAAATGGCTGCCACACTTAGCCTTAGGAAGTGGCAGCCTCCTAACCTTTCTAGGAAAGTGAGGAGGGTCATAGGGCCAACAAATGCAATAACAGGGAAATGTCCAAATACAGATCATTAACAACTCAGTGTTGTCCTTCCTGTGGTCACCTGAGGGCCACTTCTAAACTGATTAGTCAACTTAGAACCTGAGCAGGAAGGATTAAACTTTCTATTCCTGTGAGAGGAAGTAACCTTACACTAATGACCAAAAATGTAGAACGCTTTCACAATATTTATTGCTTCCCCCCCCCCTCCATTTTAACAGTTAAAGGGATTAAGCATTTGCTGATATGACCATTGTTTCCACATGAATTCCAACAAGAAGGGAAAACTTATGGTATCGTGAGGAAAAGCAGACAAGGAAGAAAATTAAGGGCTCCTTCTTGGGCACTTAGGGAATTCATCCTAACCATTAAATTAGTGGAGGTCCATCAGGCTTAGGCCAAGTGCATCGCCACCAGCTCTTCTGGGTTACCAAGGAAAGGAAAGCACTACCTACTCTTGCCCTTAGGCCATAGGAGCAAAGTGGAATAACCCAAGCCAACAAGTCAAGGACAAATGCTTCTGCTGATGCAAAGGTATTCGACACCCTGGGAAGTCTTCTAGCCATTCAAGTCAGTTTTCCTGTCTTACTGCTTAGAACCCAGACCAAAACGTATTTGAGCACATAGTACTACTATTTCCAATAGCATATTCCAAGATACACATGGTGTACTTGGGCCTTTCCTTGGCGTCATAATGAAAAGGACTCTGCATTTACATTCTAAACCAACCAGTGGTCTCCTCCTTTTGTGGTGCTGCAAGGGTCTGGTTAAATGACTCAAAGTTCTTCTAATCAACTGTTTCAAATATATCACCCTCCACAAGTAACAAAAAAGAGGGAGGAAGGGAGGACCAACCAACCAACCGAGCACTCTCCTAAACTCATCCAGTCATTCATTCATGGCCCTCTCCTTACCTTACACAGACACATATTGGCCAGCAGGTCTTTATAAAACCTAAAACTCTCCAGGCTGGTTACACAAAAGAAACTGCCAGAATTTTCTTACATAGACCTCTTTTCACCTAAGTTGAAGCATCTATCAAAGCCATATGTCCTGTGGTACATGATCAGGTAATAAAGCCTCAAACAACTTCTTCCTAAGGAGGCAGGGGTTCAGACAACTGCTGAAACTTCCCACCATCACCATACTCTGTAGTCCATGAGCAGGGATGGGGAACAAGATAGCTGGGAGCAGGGCCAGGGACCTCCCCAATCCTCTCCGAGCTCAGCCTCTGCACTAGTACACCTAAAAAAAAAAAAAAAAGCCTGCTCAGATCAGGGCAGATTAGAGGCCTTTGCAATCTAACCCTGAGTTGGGAGAGGCAGAGGAACACAGCAGGCAGAACAGCTGATGGGGACACCACTGGCTACCTGACTACACCTAGACCACACTGGTTAGTAAGGACTTTTATGGAAGCCATTGGGGCATTCTATGAAACACATGAAGAGAACTCTATGGTATATTCATTGAAAAGTAACTTATTACTGCTCACCTGAAGAAAACACTCATGCATGAACTCCTGTCTTAAACCCCTCAGAACTGTACTGCAGGCCACTTTAACAAAGACCTTCCAAGTGGCAAATCCTTACCCCAACTTTTGTGCCCTTTCTCCTATACTGGGAGCCTTTTACACAGGATCTACATAATAGTTTTCTGTTAGAAGAATTAAATGTTGTAGAATAATTTACAATAATAGAAGACATCCAACCCCATGCCAATCCTATAGCAAAAAGAAGTTGAGGCAGAAGAGATCTCACTATGACTACTAAATGTTCAACAATGGTAGAAGAAAGCAATTCAAACTATCAACTCCTCAGGGTAGAATGGTTATTTTACCAAATCATTCTGTAAGTAGGGGTTCATTAACAAATAGACTGGGGGCTAGAAAAATTGCTTAGTGGTTAAAGCACTTGCCTGCAAAGCCTAAGAACTCATGTTCGAATCTCCAGGTCCCATATAGCCAGATGCACACCGACACAGGCATTCAATGTCATACAAGTACACAAGGGGGCACATATATCTGAAGTTCGTTCTCAGTGTCTGAAGGTGCTGGTGCGTCCATTCTCATTCTCTCTCTCTCAAAATAGATTTAAAAAACAATACTCTGGGCATGGGGGTGCATACCCAAACACGCACACTCAACAGGTAAGATGATCCTGACTTCATGGTCAACCTGAGCAATATGACTGCCCCTATGCCAAGAAAGAAAAGTAGTTCTTTTCCTTAGTATACAATTTAGCATAGAACATGAAAATATTATGTTCTCCAATAATGTGTATAATAAACATTACTACAAGGTAAATAATAGTATAAGTTATTAGTGTAAGTTAATTAATTGCAGCATTTTTTGAGTACCTTTTATCCAAAGTGGGACCAGAAATGTTTTAGATGCCAGATTTTTGTTCTTCTGATTTTGGAATGTTCATATACACATACATACTGAGATAACTTGAGAATAGCAACCAAACCTAAGCAGAAAATGCACTTGTGATTCATGCACACCTTTTCCACACACTGACATAGTGCATGGCAGCATCATAGCATGGAATTCTCCACTTGTGCTATCAGGAAACATACCAATTTTTCAAATTTTCAACTATTTCAGATTAACAGGTGGTCAATCTGTGTAATCCATTTCACAAATATTAGAAAAATGACCTAATGGTTAAGAATTGCTCAAGATCACACATCCAGGCGATGCAGGCAGAGCAACATTTCAGAAATACAGGGGGTTTTGTCCTCATATATTAAAGGTCTAGCTCATATTAAACAGGAAGAAAGTTACACTTTCTAATTAAGAAATATGAAAGATTATAATGCTTTAAAAAATTACTGAAAAGTACTACAGTGGCCAATAACAAAGCTTTATTAGCTTTCTTCAAGTACTGCCAAACTGAACACTTTAAGTAATAGATATTAATATTTAATATTCCAATATCTATAATAGAATTTTCTATAAGCACTTAAATAGTAGCTTAATTATTTTAATAAAAATATTTCATATTATTAGGTACCAATTAGTAATTTTGGGCAAAGTTTAATTTTTAGGTTAGCATATGCCTGAATGATTAAGGAAAAGATCTATTTAACCAAAGCCAAATGTAGGCACTCTATGTTATTGATACTTCCAGACAGGGTTTTCTTTTGTAGGAGCAGAAAGAAGTAGGGAGAGATGCTGAACTAAGAATCCACTCATTACAGGTCATACTTGTCCATCCAGAGGATGTGCTGGGGAGTCTACAGGAAATAATTTTACTTCATTACAGTCATTATTTCGCTCCTAATCATGAATTTAAGTCTGCCATGTTAGTGTACACAAGAAAATCTTTAGCTTTAAGTCAGGTATGTTTGATACACTACTTAAACCTTATCAATTATTAAGGTGCCCAAAACCAAAATGAGTATGGAAAAGGCAGAAACAATAATCACAACCAACAACCCCTTGAATACTTCTCAGGAATTGTTCCCATGAGAACAGGGAGATACTTAGGATAAACACCCCACTTCCAGCATATTTCTGATGCTGCCATGAAACTTCTTTTTGCCCCTGGGTGTCTGACTACGTATGTTAGACTTTTCTCTACTCTCCCTAACATCAGAAGTTAGTATCTGGTTACAGTCACACATTATCTACCATGTCAGAAACAAACATGGGCAAGGTGTAGCCCAGAACAGCTAAAGCTATGCTCCATCTATGTACTGAAGGATGAATGATATGTCACTAGGAAGGTAAGATGTAACACATTTCCCCAACCAGGAAAAAAAAAAATGACCCCTAGGAAAATCAGGCAATGGCCTTAAGGATTTTAACCTATTAAATGTTCCTTTCAATAAAATAAAGTAACATTCTAACATAAAATGAACATATTAAATATTTCTCATTTCTAAATGACACTTAAGACTGAATTACATCAAACTCCAAATGCTGACCCTATCATCAAGCATGCTTAAGAAAACGCAGAAGCATTTTGGTTAACAGAACTAACTACAGAGGATTATTAAGGTTAAAAACTAGAAGACAAGCTCAACTGCGTATGCAAAGCATCAAATGTGCAAAGAATCCACAAATTCTGTGTGTGTGTGTGTGTGTGTGTGTGTGTGTTTATATTTTTTATTTTTATGTTTTATTTTTACAAGAGAGAGAGAGAAAGAGAGGATGGGCACAACAGGGCCTTCAGCCATTGCAAATGAACTCCAGAAGATGCACTACCTTGTGCATCTGGCTTATATCTGTCCTGGTGAATCAATCTTAGGTCCTTTGACTTTGCAGGCAAACAACTTAACCACAAAGCCATCCCCCAGCCCCTGCTATGTGTGTGTGTGTAAATTGTCAATAAAAAGTTTCTCTGTAAGTAGCCTCAGTGGCAGACCAAGTAAATTATGATAGTTCCTGAGGTCTTCCACCCTAACTTAAATTTTGTATCATAGAACAAAATTACACAATTAGCATTATTTGCTGGTGAAATAACCATATTCTAATATACTTGTTTTATAATACAATTGATGTTGGAGAATAATGAATCACACTTAGTTGTATGTATTTAAGTGTCTATGACATCACTTTTTGTACCCATGTACAGTAATACTACTGTAGTTGGAAAACATGACACTGTAACACCTTATATGGAGACTATGGCAGTGAATTTTAATTATCTGTTTCCATATTATCTCTCCTGTTACATGCTGAGCTTTTGTTATGTCCGGGGCTAGTTTTTTTTTTTTTTCTTTTTTTTTTTTGATTTTGTAGTGTGACTTTTATTAGTAGCCACTGCCCAACATGCTAGTATTAGGTGGGAATATACAGCATGACAAAGCAACTTTTGAGACATGGGCAGGGCACGAGAATCCACAAATTCTTAAAGGACCATTTTGGTGGTTCTTAAGTACTAGGCTTTCAAGACGCTTTCCGGAAGCTTCCAGGAAGCAGAGTGCTAAATCTCACCTTAAGACTTGATTCTATAAACTGAAGGTGGTCCTAGAACCTGTTTCTAGCTCACTCCTCTCCTGATTATGAAGTCAGCAAGTTTGGAAACGAATGCTTGAGGATCTCTCAGTGCTTAGGGACTTGCAGTCAGTTAATATATGTCACTGATTAGCACAACATCTATTATTAAAAAAAAAAATGGAAACGACTGGGCTCATGCTGTAAGGAAACTCAAGAAATTTCTAAATAAGCCAGATTTGGTCACTGTTTCAATATTCCAATAACCAGGAATTTTAGCACTGGGGAGTAGCCTGGAAGATAGAAGCCTCAATTCAAGAAGTACACAGACACTCTTGTACAAAGCCCACTGTAGCCTTCTGAAGGAGTGCAGGGAGTAAGAGCAGACCTGTGGTAGAGACATCAGAAGTATGGATTGGGTCATAGCTCTGTCTTCACCTGCACAGGTTGGCTGAACTACAAGATGAGCAGCATTTCTACTTTCACTATGCATGGTGATGCCAAAAGTTCTGTGGTTACTCGTGGTAAATAGCAAAGTGTTGAAAGAAAGGAGAACCCAACATAAGTTGAAACAACCCGGCAAGGCAGCAGCTAAAAACACAACTTCAGATGGGCTCCAAATGTTAAGATGGCCAAAATTCCACTAAAAATGAGAAAGGGTCCATAGGAAGTATGAGGCTCAGAACACACACACAGGCTGGGAATCAGACCCAATGGCCACAGTAGGGTACAGCACTGGCATCAGGACTCCCAAGCTGAGCCAAATGGTACAGTAAAAGGAGGATGAAGCATGGCAGAATTTAGAGTGAGAAACAATAATAATAAAGGGGTAAGACTGGCCTGAAAGCCATCATCAGGATGGACTGGGGAAATGGAAAAACTTCAGTGGAATTTCCAGCCTTACTTAGGGCTGCTAACACCAGAAAAGCCTAGCTCAAGATCTTGTATTAAGAATATAATACATAACTGAAAATAGTGGGGGGAGAAACAAACAGGAAAATTGCACAATATACTCCTGAAGGATGGTCTGCTCTGCCTCTCAGAGGAATCTGGGCCAAATTGAGGATACCAGCTGTTAATATTTTTTGCAGGAACCAAATGGGGATGGGAGAGAAGTAGCCTACTGTTTACCCATCACCCCAACACCCACACTTCAGAACCTTGGAAGTAGCAGATGTCACTGCAGAAAAACCATAAAGCTTTACTGTCCTTTCTTCCACATATTCAAGGACCAAGCAGCTGTGCCCTGAAGACAGAAAGCCAGATCATGGATAGCAAGGAAGTGGCTGTCATCAATGATCTCTTTACAGGATGTGGATGTTTCTCCTATGGTCATCTGTTTCCTATGTATTTCTACCTCTTTCTGGATCTTTATGTATAGCAAAATAAGTGACCCACTAAAAATGAAATAAGATTGGTTACTTCTGGAATTAAGAAAAGAATCACTTCCTGGGACAAGCCAACTCAGTCATATATGCCATTTTCTTCTTCACAACTGGGGTTTTCAGCACTAAGACCAAATGACTTCCAGAACTCCTGTTAGTTCAGTCTAAATACATGGCAGGAAATATAATACACAAAATGGCCTGGCAATATGATACTGCATATCAATTAAGATTTTATTACTACTATTAAAAGATAATCTCTTTGGATGGAGGAATGGCTTAGCTGTTAAGGCACTTGTCTTCAAAGCCAAAGGGCCCAGGTTTGTTTCCCCACATAAGGCAGATGCATGAAGTGGCACATGCATCTGGAGTTTGTTTGCAGTAGCTGGAGGCCCTGGAACACCAGTCTTTCTATCTCTTTCTCTCTGTCTCAAATAAATAAAAATATCAAAAAGAGATAATATCCACACAAAATTATGCCTAAAAGTGTAGACAATTAGAAAAAAAAGCAATTCAGATAAGAAGACAAAGACAAACTTGTCTTTATTATCTTATACTTCCTTAGTGTTTTTCCTCCAATTTTGATAACAATATGACCAGTTCCTTTTCTGATTATAGGATGTATCTTCCCATTGGTCATTCTCTCTATCAAGAAACATCCATAATTCTTGGAACTCTTATATCTAAGTATATTTGAAGGCCACCATACAGCTTCCTCTAGATGAAAAGAGTTGACAGAAATTTTTTATGGGCCAATAAATATAAAGAATGAGGTGTCAAAACTACCCAGCGCTAACAAATCACCTTAACTGACAATTCAGAGAAGTAACTTTTGAGCACAAAAAAAGACACTGCATTTCCTGATCCCTGGGGGGGAAAAAAAGAGCAGAAATCTTCTAGACAAGTCTCTAAGCAAGACGGATGCTGCAGTCAGCCTTGACTAACTTCCTCTTACCACTTTAGGCTATAGCCTGAGCTGGCTTCTTAAATCACAGGTGGAAAACAGGCTCCAACTTGAGTCAATTGATAGAGACTGTCTGGAACACTATTTTGAAAAATATTTGGGAACCACATCTAGATTCAATGAGATAGCACACTATGATTGATTTGTCCACACCGGGCAGGAGAGAAAATTGATGGTACAGGGATGGACGATTTGCTGGAGGACACATCCCTTTTATTTTCTAAAGGAAAAGAAATCTCTGTTGTAAACTGGATCAATTTCTTATCCTAACAATCCAGGTAAGAATTTAAAAAACACCAAACATAAGAATGTCCACAGAATTATTTACTATATATACATCTTGAAAGGAAAAATGACCAGTGTGCCCATCTGTTCAGAGAAAATATAAGTCCATCTGTTCAGAGAAAGCTGAATCTGTTAGGACTGAGTAAAACTATGGCCCAACCACCAAATCCTGCCTGCTTTGGCATGACTTGTACACTAAAACTTGTTTTTACATTTTCAAATTTAAAAAAATTAATGCTTTAGAACTCAGTTTATGAAATTCAAGTTTCAGTTGCCATAAAGAAGGCTGTCTTAGATCACACCACACCCGTTCACTGAAGTTGTGGTCACCATCACTTACCTTCTTAAACGGGAGAGATGAGAAGGTGTGACACACTTACTAATTTGCAAAGCCTCAAACAGAATTCAGACAAGTCTAAGGAGCCCTTAAGCAACAGGATAAGGCAGCTTCTCCATGGGAAGGACCTAATTCCCTGGGCTTCATGCAGCGCTCGTCTGAGAGCACTGCTGCCTGTTCCTCAATGGCAGTACTCATGCAGAGTACTCATGAAGGGTTTTCCCAGTTGTGTACCAAGTGCAAAAATACTCTGCTATCTCTCCCAGGGAAGGGCTTCTAGAGCCCCAAAAGTGAAGAAAGGAAAGAACTACAAATAAGCCTTGATTTTGTTAACTCTGGTTCTATAAATAAATTTTTTAAAAATGTTACAACATACTTTTATTGTTTTGGTTTGAAGTCTCAGTCCATTCAGAGTGTTGATAGCTTTCTCTGCATCCTTGGGGTCAATGTAGTTCACAAAGCCATATCCCAAGCTCTGCCCTAATGAAAGGAAAGGGAAAAAACACGTATTAGTTCTATACTGTTAATGGAAACAAACTGTCATTTTGGTCTTGTCATTCACTCAACTGTTAATTAACTCCGGTTAATTCTTTCAGAAATATACATGTAGACTTTTTCATCTCTAATTTATTATACTTGCAAATTTAAACATCAGTTAGAGCCTAGTAAGCAGTGCTGTTTAAAACTTAAATCCAACATGTTCCATTACACATGGCCTTCCTGAGCCACAGCATGCCAGCTCCAAGGCCACATTCAGTATCAGAAACTTGGTGTACATCTCCCCTGAGTTACAAAAGGCACTCAGTGGCAAGACCTTGTCAGTTCTAGTTTCCTTACCTATAAAATGGAAAATGATAATATCAACCAAGAACCTGTCAGGACTGGGTAAATTATACTCTAACAAAAGTACAATTACTTCAGAGATTAAAATGGTAAAGATCATGTGTTGATGATGTGTGCATATGATCATGTGCCACATAATGACATTTTCGTCAAGAATGCAATAGGATGGTAGTCTCACAGAAGTCTAATAGAGTTGAAATCTCCCTACAACCTAGTGGCATAATTAAGGCAGCTTCATAGCACAATGCATTACTAATGCACTTGAGGTGATGCTGGTGTGCAGTGAACCAGTCATATAAAAAGACAGCGCATACAATTATGCACAGTAAACTCTTGATAATTATTACTAACTTACATGTTTTTTGTATTATGCTGCTTATTTTAGTGTGCACTCCATTTAAAAACTTAGCATCTACTCTTTTAAAGTAGAACATAGCAAAAACCTGCTCAATGAACCAACTTAAGGAAAGAATATAGGATTTAGGAATAGACACAGCTGGATTCCAATCCCGGCTCTGCCATTTATCAACTGTGGTGGTTTGATTCAGGTGTCCCCCATAAACTTAGGTGTTATGAATGCTAGGTTCCCAGCTGATGGATATTTGGGAATTAATGCCTCCTGGAGGGAGTGTATTGTTGGGGGCGGGCTTACGGGTGTTATAGCCAGTTTCCCCATGCCAGTGTTTGGCACACCCTCCTGTTGCTGTGGTCCACCTTATGTTGGCCAGGGAGTGATGTCCACCCTCTGCTCATGCCATCGTTTTCCCCTGCCATCGTGGAGCTTCCCCTCAAGCCTGTAAGCCAAAATAAATCTCTTTTTCCCAGAAGCTGCTCTTGGTTGGGTGATTTCTAACAGCAATGCAAACCGGACTGCAACACCAACTGTATGACTTTGAATAAATTACTTAACCTCTCAGGATCACACCTTCCTTATCCCAAAAATGATGATTCTTATGTGTGCTGAGACAAGTATGACATCACTTTGTACTGTTAAAAGTGCATCACCCTAGTCAAAGATGACAAGGAAAGGACTATAAGTCAAGGACCTGGAGCATATTCATTTAAGGCTAACATGGGAAGATGTTATAAATACAATGAGAAAAGGAAAAGGCAAATCAAACATCAGAGTACAGTTTTGTCATACCACTGTTGTACAACAAAATAAATCAAACAAACTCTTCCACCTGCATTTTAGTAACATATAACCACTGTGATTTTCAACCCCACACTCCTTGATTCTGATACTGTTGGTTTTTGCTGAAGCACAGACAGCAGCTTTCTACAATCCTGCTGAGTGTAAGTTACCACCAGGTTGAGCCATCAAGGCTTTATTGGAATGAAATAATTTGGGCCACATGTCCCAGGAGAGGAGCCAAGCTACCAAAGGTCTGAGTATATGAAGAGACCTCACAGGGAAGACACCATTTTGCAGGCACATTTCTGAGACATGATTGGAGGTATCTTTTCACATTATCTACTGTTTCAAGGACCAGCTCACTGGCCACCTGAGGTAAGTGTGGAACACAGCAGTGGCTGATGGGGCTGGTTCACAGGGAGAAAGAAGTGTGCTCTGCTCCTTCCTATTTAACTACCTTCTAGGCTATTTACTATTAGTATGCTGTGGGCACTTGAAAGTTTTCAAAATGAAGCCATAAGAAGGTAAAACAGCCCCATATATTTAACCAAAGTACCATAAACATCACCATCACAGAGCCCGTCCTTTGACCTGCCTGTCATGCACTCAAGACCAGTTGGGCTGACAAATCAAATTTCTATTGCTATTTATTATACTAATACATACTTTTCTCCATATAATCTCTCCTCATAAAATTTCTGATTTGGCACTATCAGGAAGAATGTCATCCATCAATTAGAATGGGATGACATGAAAGGAGTCATCTGTTGCTAAAAGCCACACCTAAATGCACTTTTAGCATACTACATTAAGATGTTGGCATGTGATGAATGAAATAGAAATACAGATTTTCGTTGTTAAGTGAGCCAGCAAGTCAGTAAATATGTATCAGAAGCCTAAAACAGATAAAGGCATCAAAGATTGTGTGTTCTTTCTTTTCAGCTATGTGGTAATCTATTGTTGAGCTGTAGCCTCATATTTGTCATGTTCAATAGCCACATTCTCTGAAAGGTAGGAATGACAACTGTAGATATCATTGGCAAAGTCAGTCAGCTTCTGCACACCAAGAAGCATGGTATGGACTGGTAAAACTGTGCTTCAACTGCAGGACAGGTTCACCATGCATTTTCATTCTTAGTTCCCAAGACTCTATGATATGCCTGAACTATAAGGTCACTAGGTATTTTCAGACTGTTTTATTACCCCCCCCCAAAAGACACTTCTCTGTTGCCCACTGTCTTATTTCTATAAATTTTGTGCAAAGTTCATTTTCACTATTTGAATTTTTATGCTGTTAGTTTTTGACAAAAATGTTATATTACATTATGTTTATTTCTGGCTATATGTAGGTATTAAAAAGGTAGTAAACGCAGCAGTAAACCAAACACCAGAGCACAGTCTTCCCACTGGACTCTTTAAGACCCCAGGGGAGGTAAGAAAAGTAAGCTTCAGCTTTCCTAACTCTCAGAGGAACTTTTTAGAATGTGCATATTTATTATCCGCAAACTAATAATCATTTTCTAAAAACTTTATACAGCTCTACATTTAAGTTCCAAGTATAAACATTAAGGAAGTCAATCTTCATTGAAAGGAAATTCTGGTGAAAACTGTTTTAAATTTTTGTTTTGAGGAAGAGTCTTAGGTTTTGTCAAACAAATCTTAATATAAAAGCCAAAAATTTATGAAGAACAGGATCAACACTATTCATCACTAGCTACCTATGACCACAATCTCTCAAGGAGTTTGATTCACTAGTTCAACTACAAACAAGCTGCTCCAACAACAGGCAATACCAGCCAGCACAGAGCTTTGACACGCGACAGCCTCTAATGGTGTCACACAAGACCACTGCAAATAGTGTGGGATCAAGAGTATGAAAAGCTGAACAGGAAGAGGATCTGTGTAGTGACAAAGTGCTTCTGTGGGAAACACAGTAAACTCCAATGTAGCCCACACTGTGTGTAATTCAAAGCATCGGTCATATCCCTACCACCTGCATTGCTTTTCATAGCATACTTTAATTAAAAACGCAATTGCATATTTTAATTAAAAATGCACAAACTTCTGGACCTGTTTTGTTCAAAGGTCACTTTAGTTAGTCTTTTCTTTTTTCTATTTCAAATTACTACCAATGTTCAGAATATCACATTATCCCCATAGGTCCTAAGCTAAATACAGCAGACTATCATATTCTTGATTACAACCCCAACACATTAATTTCATGTTACAGTATGAAATGAGGCACATGAAATTGTGGAAGAGTAACTACGTATTTTTTGCCTACATTTAGCATCCGTTCATTCAAGGATGATGGAAAGCCTACATTTTGTAGGCCCTAAGGATGCAAAAAAGTAAGATAAGACCAATGTTCCTCTTCACAAAGCTTGCATTCTGAGAGAAGAAAATCTGAACTGAGAAACAAGCAGCAAGGGTGACAGCGGAATGAAGGAGTAGAGCTCCTTCTTAAAAACAGTGGTCAGGTGGGCTTCATGAGGTAGTATTTGGTGTAAGACTGGATGGAAGCAGCTCCAGAGCAGCTTGTTCCATCCTTGGCCTTGTTCCAGCTCCAGCTCTACCATCAGGTCATCCTGCCAGTTCCCCTTTCCTCCCCCGCTAGCAGCATGAGTTTCCACTGCTCTTCTGACCTGGATTATTGCTATACTACCCTAACTGACCAGTCACTTCCCTTGGCTCCTGGAATCTCCAAGTCCAGCTGTCCTCCACTAAAATGTTGCCTGGATAAACTCCTAAAAGACAAGTCTGACCATGCCTTTGCTACCAAGATCACCACTGGTTTTTGCTTACTTACTGGTTTTTGCAGCTCAGTTTCCTAGAGTCCTACACAACTCCCCCCCCCCCCCCCCCCCCGCACACCCCCCGCTAAAATGGACACTCAAGTTGCCAGATTTGGAACAGGCCTCCAGAACTGCCCAATTCTCAGAGTCTTTGAAACCATATCCTGGTACCCATTACCAATGTTCTTTATTCACCATTCATCCATAGTACCCCAAAAGCACTTATGGTATGCCTTATTTTACCATATAGTGAGACAACTTGCATAAACACTGTCCTACTTTACAACTAAGCAAGTGCAAACTGACCTTATTTTCTGACCGTGGCCTTACCACATACTGTGAAGTAACCGCTCAGTGAGGGAAAGTGTGAAACAGGAAAAATAAAGCAACACAGTGTCATTCCAAGGAGCTTCTGGCTTCAGAGTTGCCCTGATGAACATGTTCTCTGTGTCCCTGTATTGTACCAGATGGATTACAGAACATGTACACAAGATACTCAAATGTTACATTATTATGCCTTCATAAGGAGTGATATGAGCTAGTTTTTAAAATAGTTCATGTAAAATTTCTCAGAAAAAGTCTATAAATACTGCTAAAATGAAATCTCTATTTTAAAAAAAATAATGTCATCTAGAGTAATTTGATAGATTTACATAAATCTGTTTCACAAATCTGTAAGTATGAATTATGGGATGTCAGCATATAATTTTGTTGAAAGTGCTTTTTCACTAATATAATTAAGTCTGCCGAGACTACTCATGTACAAGTCAAATAAAATGCAGAGTGAATTCTGTAAAAACCTGGTAGTTGAATCAACAATAAGAGGTGACTACAGTGATTGATGTGTATCTATTATTTCATTTAAATGTTTTATGAAATAACAGAACAAAAGCAGCATGGATCATTTTTTAAATCCCACAGTTATCAGAGCAGGTTACCTATGGTCCTTTGTCAAACAAAGTGTTTTCACCTGAGGTCTAACAAGAATAAATATATAAATGTATTGCTACCTCCAAACAGGCCCTGTGTAAAACTATGTATCTTAACAAATGGAGGGGAACAAATAACTATATTTGGGGGAAGTCTGATTTCTAAGGGAGGAAAATTCTTATTTCTAATAACGATAAGTACCCTCATTGTACTTCCTGCGAGCACACAATGAAGTTGTGAGTGTGCTATCTTTCTTCAGATGGACTTGCTGTTCCTGGGCACCCATCATGTGTCTGTTCAGACACGCTGTTCACTGTGGCTCTAGCATCAGAGCAGTGTGCTCCAGACCTCACCAGGGAACTTACGTTAATATCAGCAAAACCACACACCTAACATAGGCAGGGGAGAAGGCTGGGAGAATCTGGGGACAGAGGTATGCAATCCTCATAATTAAGTTTCTTTCCAAATGTCCAGTCCTGACTTAGTCAATCTCCTCCAATGCAGTCTGTCTTTCCCACCAATTCAGGTCACACAAACATTCCTCCTTGCTGTCAAGATCCCATTAGTGTGCTACAGTCCATGCCAACTCTATGTACATGAAGCACTGTCACCAGCTTCCCAAAGGACATGACGTGGAATTATCACAAGGATTGAGAACTCAACTTAGATGCTCATACAATACAGAAAGCAGATGGCTCACTCCAAAACTTATCTTCTGCCCAAATACTACTAAAGCTGGTGAAGACTTTAAGGACCTAATATTTTTCATGGTTTTGGAACTTCAGATATATGGGGATATTAAAGAGAGTTTAAATTATAACATTTCTGCTGAAATCTGTTGTGAATATTGATTATTTAGTAAATGTTACCTAAGCAGCCTAATTCTAGAGAGAACAGCTAATGTCCTCTGCACCATGCATTTTGTCTTTGAGTTAATTTTAATGGTCATATCTGTTCCGATTATGCAAGTGGTCAAAGCTCCATTTTCTTATAGTTCTAGTCTCAGTAATTATGAATCTGCTAGCAATGCAGCATAACCTTGCTTAAGCTGGCGAAAGTGTGGATTCTTAATACATCACATTTCCAGACAGAATTAAAAACTCCCACACGATTCGGTTTTAGGCTATGAAGAACAGCTACAGCACATTAATCCTCTATATTCTCATCAAGGACTTGCATCTAAAACCAGAAAAATTAGGAAAATTTATCTTTATCTGGAGAAAGAAAATATTCCTCTAGATGCAAGATTTCAGATGAGACTAATCCATCAGCATTACTTAGAGATTTTGGTAGTTGTTTAAAGAGAAGGAGCAACAATTCAAAAAATTCAAATAATGGGGCTGCCACCACAGTATGAGCAGAAGCCACAGGGATGTCAGGTAGCCAGAAAATCAGGCCATAAAGTTTAAAGAAAGTCAGGATATTTACAACTCTGAGCTAATGCCAACCTCCTCTCATAGAAAGGTTTGTCTCTGATGCAGTACTCTTTTCTTGCTAGGGATAATTAACTAGGTGCAGGCCTCCAGATACACACTTTACTATCTGCTTCATCTTGGGCTTACTTGAAAGGCAATGAAGTTGTTCAAGTAAATATCATTTGGGGTGAGGGTAAAGGAAGTAAATCCTCAAAATAGGATTGTGGTAAAGGAGGAAACCAGTTAGCTGCAGTAGTAAAAAGGGGCATCTGCTGTTGCTTGCACTGCCAGCTGGTGTCAATCTCCACATGGGCGCATGTGCACACACAAAGAACTCAGCAAGCAGTCCATCTAGAAGCCTTACAGCTTCTTAGTGGCTTTTTCTTTCTGGAAGAGATCAGTTTTTATTCAGATATTGCAAGAACAATTAAAGCCCTTAAGTACTTCAATGAGCTCAGTATTCATTTTGAAATTCTATTAGTCTTACAACTACTATGGACAGGTCCCTATTTTGCCCACAAGTTCATGAAAAAATATTAGATTTTGCAAACTACCAGATCACATGATAAATACTCCTGCTAGAAATATTTTTTAAAGTATACGTTAAAGAAGAAAATCTATCTCCTCCTTAGCCAAAAGTTAAAAATTTTTTTAAAAGTACTTATTTATTTGAGAAAGAGTGGGGGCAGAGAGAAAGAGAGAATGGGCACACCAGGGCCTCCAGCCAATGCAAAGAACTCCAGACACATATACCTCCTCTTGTGTAAGTCCTGGGGAATCAGATCAGGGTCCTAAGAGTTCACAGGCAAATGCCTTATCTACTAAGCCATTTCTCCAGCCCAAAAGTTAAAACTTTTAACAGCCCAAATCTTCCACTGTAAATGGGTCAGTACATTTGTAGGGAAGAATCCATTCCTGATGCATGAACATCACTAGCTGGAAACAAATGGCCTAACATTGCCCTGGGAACACTTATGGTCCTTACATTACAGGATTCCTAATACTTTATTCGCACAACAAGGTTCTGTGCAGATACATCACAGAATTTATCTGGAGGTCCAGAGGAGCTCACTAGCTTGTTCACAGTCATACCACTAACTTGTAAATGGCAACTAGGTTTTGAAACTAGGACTGACCTTGACAAACCCAGTCTTTCGGAGTTCACTGCCTTTGGTGAGGCTTGGAAATCATTTTGAAGCAGGTTCCTATGCATAAAATATCACAACTTTCCAACCAGAAACTTAACTCTCTAAGTATACCTACATTTTGTTTCTTGTTCTTTGTCATGTAATCAATTGATTGAAACTTTACAATTCTTTCTTAATCCAGCCAAGAGACCACATGTAAATGAAAAGGCCTGAAAGAAAAAGAATAGCATTCTGCAGGTGCACAAACCACTCAAATCCTCAAAGCAAACCCATCATTATAAAAGATAGAGGAGAGATAGCTGCATTATAACAAGACGCATTTTAAATGGGGCTTGATTTGCATACTCCTCTTCCAGAAACCCAGAAAGCAAATCTTACCACTAAAGCCAAACATGCTTGCTACTGCCAAGGCTCTCTCCCACACAAGGCACTTCTCTCCTCAGCAGATTGCTTAAAAAGCTTTCATACACAGAGTACAGCTTCCTAGCTGTAGAAAAGGAGGTGGGATCAATACCACACGGTCACTGCTCCCAAAGATGCTCAAAAATGCAAAATCCCAACATCAACAGGAGATGGGAGTTACCTAATGAACATGGAACCAGTAAGTGAGTCACTGAGTGTTTGTGCTTAACTAATGATGAGGCTGAAAAACAGAATTCTCTAGTGTGTCAAGAGATGAAATTTGGGCTTTTCTTGACAAAGAAAATTGAAGAAATAATCACATGAAGGAGGAGCATATGGGGAGAAGTATGAAGGAGATGACCAGGACAAAAAATTACCCCAAGCAGGAAGCCGTCTACATAGGCACAAACACTGATTCTTCCCGAGAGTAGGCCTGCCCTGGGAAAGGTGTATGACGTCCACAATGCAAGGACACACCATGCAACTTGTCAAACTGAGAGATAGGGAAACCTGGGACAGCGATATTGGTGGTCTGGAGCAATCACTGAGGAAATGCTAGACTAAACCAAGTAGAGGACAAAAGCCTACCTCTCTACATATTCTCAAAGACCACCTCTCATCTGGGTAAGACATACCTGTTCCATGGTATCCACTCCTGTTCTGAGCCTAGGCCAGAGGCACCCAGGTTCATGATGGGCATAACTGACTCCAACAATGCAAGCTCTTTCACACAAAACTACACTTCTCAACAGTTGCCCTATCCCACAGTGGACCTTCTAGAATAAAAATCAAAAATTTAAGGCAACCTCTTGTAGCCCCAGGAGATGTATATTTCCTGCATGGTAACATCTTACCTTTCTATGTAAGAGAAGCAAGGAGGCAAGGAACCTACTGACCTATAGGTGAGTATCCAGAGAGAATGTAGTGCCACCCACCAGTAGCCATGCAACTACCCACTGGTTATCGAACAGAGACTGATTATCTCACCTCCAAAAGGCACAAGCAAAGATGACTATCCCAGGTAAGATTTATGACTTTGAGGCCTCTTTTACATTGCTGTAAAAATGTGCAGCTCTGAAGTTCCCTCAACCAGTTGCACTGTTATTACAGGTAGACAGAAGATGTTGATAACAGAAATGGAAAGAAAGTACCATTAAGTAATAAACCTCACTTTGACATCATATGCAAGGATCACAAGGCTATGCATGAATTCTAAATGCATGTATGTAACTGCGTCCAACACATAATACAGTGACACCAACTTAAAAAGAGTAAGAAGGGAGGAGGCAGGGCCATTACAAGGCAAACAGTGAGTAACATCACATAATTAGAAAAAGTTCAATAACATGAAAAACATTTCACTTTAAAGTAACCACCACAAAGTGGTATGTACAAGGCTTCTACTTCAGGACAAAGAAAAAGCTGAATTCAATTAGGGATATTTTTAGCCAAGATAAACTAAACTTCCAAAGGACTTCTGTTGTCCTCATTCAATACATATTCAGGCATAAATAATAAGATTCCTCTTCATAGAGGATATTTGGCTTGTTATATTTAATGGATAAAGGCAGTTAACATTTTCAGGAGTATGAAGAATATATTTTTCTTCCTTTCTCTTAAATATAAAAAGTCACATCAAAGCACCCATTTTGGCATATAGGATAAATCCCCAAACAGAGACTGCTCAGGCCATTGGAGTATAAATGCTGAGTGCAAAGAAGCCTAACTCAACACTGTAGACATAGCTTCCAGACCTCAAGAAAGTGCTCTCTACAGCACTGGTGTGAAGAATCCAGAGGGCCACAACCAGTAGGGCAAACTGGGAAGTCCACATGCTCAAATGGGAACCATGGCTACAAGTGCAGTTAACAAAAGTACCCTGATGCAAATAAACATCCACTTTGTTTTTGCTAAGGGACAGCTCATGTTATAACAAACCACTTAGACCACAGGGAAATTTGCCCATCACTTAAAAGATGGCTTCTAAAAAGAAATATTAAGTGATACATGCAGCATCTCCAACTGCCACATTCGTATCACACATAGGCATTTCTTCACAAACCACCTTATCTAAAACTTGAAAAGATGTGGTATTACAAAACCTCCAAAGTCTAAAATCCACATGTTACTCAGGAAAGATGACCTAGGCAAGGACTCCTTAGCATGTGGAAGACAGGTAGCATTGCTGGCATCAGACTGCAGTTAAACACACCTTCTCACTGAATGAGAGGAACACTGAGGTTTGCCTTTCTATCATGTATTAACAGTGAAATATTTCAATTCCATGCCAAGGATTTCACTGCACTCAAACCACTAATGCTGATTCTAGATATGTCTTCCCCATAAAACAAGTAAGCTAAACATAATAATCTCACTTCCAGTTCTATCACCTCAAGTATAGCCATGAATCTATAGCTTAATCCATGAATAAAGTTAAAAGGGGCATATTGACAATTACCTAAGTTTTTATTCATCCTAACAGGAGACTGGTGCTCTCTCTCATATGTTGCTACAGAACTTATTTTCTTGGGGTACATGTTGTACTTTTATGGCACCAGATTAAACAATATTAAGCATCACATGATAGGGACATAACTTCTATACTCAACTATTTGGATAGTATTACATGGCAATTCTGTAAACACATTTCAAAATTAGGACAAGGACAGATGGGTTCTTCTGAGCTAGGAATTGAAGGCTTCCTGAGATACCACCTTTATGACCTTGAGGCCTACATCAACTAAGGAATCTCATTTGTGGAAAAGAGCTAGGCCAGAGGTGCTCTTAATACTAGTGCCATTGATGGTTCCTATCTGTCGTACTCATATCAAGTTAATAATTCAGACACATGTAAAAAAGTCAGTATTGTTAAAGAGCTTCCTACGCTAGAGAATGTTACACAAAACACTGAGTATTCTACATAAATACCACTCAATGCCAGGCATGGTGGTACACACCTTTAATTTCGGCATTTGGGAGGCAGAGGTAGGAAGATTACTGGGAGTTTCAGGCCAGCCTAACACTACATAGTGAACTCCAGGTCAGCTTGGGGTAGAGTGTCAAAAAAAAAAAAAAAATCACCAAAGATTGAAACTTGTATAAACACTAACCATTTGGTTCATTTCCAGTTCAACAGTGTTTATTGTCAAAGAACTTTCCAATTCTGTCGCTTACAACTTTTTCAGTGCTATTTATACAGGACCAGGGAAGAAAATAGTTCTATGTTATAAACTGATCTCTTATTTGGGAAAAACCATAAAATATTTTGAGTGCTGTCAGATCACATAGTTGTTGAGCCCTGCTCCCGAATATACAATGTGAGCACTGAGGTGCTCACTAGGTTCTCCGGTTGATACTAACATGATTAAGGTATTTCACTTATATTCAGACTACTCAATTTATTTTTTTTTCAAGTAAGACATTCTCCAGATAGAAAATATGTATACACTGAAACACATTTGAAAAAGAAATTCTACTATACTATAATTGAGTTGTTTATCCTACACTTACAAAAGTACATCTACCACTAGCAAGGAAGTAAATGTGGCCCATGTATAAAATCTCTTGTACATCTCTCTATTACAGTTCTGATTTACTCAAGTACTAAAAATTTCAGGTGCCTCAGATTAGTGACCATTCAGATGAAGCCTGCTCCAGTGGAGTTTTTAGTTTTTTGTTCCTATGGGATTCTCCCTATATGAACTATAGTTCATAGACCACAGAATTTAGAGGAAATATCACATTCAGTTGGCATGATTGACCAGTGTTTAAGTCTCTGGTTTGTGAAAATTAAAGTCTGCAGCAGCCATCCAAGTAGCAAGTTATCCCTGAATCTATGAACCAACATAGCCCATGTGCTTTTTTGAGTTCCCGTAACTCCACAGGGAACATCTGCTAGACAAACAGTCACACGTGACTCTGTCTTCATCTGAAATTCTCACTCAGGATTGGTCACTTCATGTCAGGACATAAAACTGGAGAATCCACAATTGATATCCTAATGAAACAACAACAACTATGACAATGCTTAACAACTCATCATTACCTTTATAACTGGGCATCTTCAGCACTGCGTGTGCATGACAAGACAAGGTCATAGGGTTAGATTCATCAATAAATTGCACAAAGAACTTTGTGTTTTTCTAGTATGGTCTCTCTGGACCTAAGTGTGTCATCACCACAATCTTCCATGGCAGATTTCACACAAACCAAGGAGGCGCAAAAGCCAAAATAAACTGAAGTGCTGGACAGTGACCTAAAAAACCCTGGGAGCACCAATTGGTGTCTTCGTTTCTCCTTCACTGTGTCCAAAAAGGCATGGATTTTTTTTTTTCTTCTGTGATGTGATCACCACCTCTCAGATCTAGCAGATGTTTGGCCAGTTTGGCCAGCTAGAGGGCATCCTTCACCCCATAAACACCATTGTACAGAGGCACTATACTTCATTTTCATCCCCCTAGGTGGTTTTCCTCTGTCTCAAGGCTTCTGTTTCGTGGTTCACCTTCTGAGATGTGAACTTGGTCTCCTCAAGTTCCAAGTTACTTACAGATTCCTCTGGGGCAAGGCCTCAGTGACAGGGACAGCTCATCTCTGTGGTCTCCTGAGTGAAGAAGTTGTGGTCCTTGTCATTCACCTGCTGCTCCATGAGCACAGGTTTCACTGCCATCAGGGTGGTCCTATACCTTTCCCAAGGCCTTGTCTTCTTTCCTTCCTTCTGCTCTTGCCTCACTGGCTTTTGCCCTACCACCTTGGAAAGTCTTGCCAACATGCCCACAGGCCAGCCTGATAGGTAGTACACAAATCTCCAAGAAAGATCTGTTAACATCAGAATACTATGTTTTATGGGTTACGGAAGGGAGAGGAAACTGCTGAACTCACGAAGAACAGTGATATCCTATGTAACTCTCAATGCCTCCCTACTGACTTCTTTTCCCCAGTCCACCAAAAGCCCAGCTGCCTTAAAAAAAAATCGTGTGTGTGTGTGTGTGTGTGTGTGTGTGTGTGTGTGTGTAAATAATTTTTATTTATTTACCAGCAAGAATAGGGGAAAAGATGGAGATAGAGATGGGGGGACACGGGTTCTGGGGAATTGAACCAAGGCTGTCAGCCTTTGCAAATAAGCACTTTAACCATCTCACCAGCCCCCAGATACCCTTTTCAGTTGCTTTCTTTTCCACATATGGGAAGATCTTTGGTTCAGGAACTGTTTCTTAAATGTTTGTTAAATGTACAATCTATTGCCCAATTAAGATAAGATTTTCTTCAATGGTATGGTAGTTTGAATGTATGGTGCCATAGACTCAGGTGTTTGTTATTAAAATCGAGCTTGCAACTTGAGCCGCTAGCAGACAGATCCCTGCTACAAGGGGAATGGATCTTTTAGTCCAGCCCTAAGGTGTGCAGAGAGCAGTTTGGAATTCTAGCTGTTTTTCAGAGCTGGCTGCTGGTGGTGTCCCTATTGCTTGGATCTATAGAAATAAGCCAGCTTCTTCTGCCATTGGTGGTATTCCCTCGCAATCTGTAAGCTGTAAATAAGCCCTTTTCTCCAGTAAGCTGTTTTGGAGTAGGTGTTTGTCCAGCAACTCGAAGCCACCTGAGACAAATGGTTTCTTTATCACTTTTCAAAGCCAGTGCCATCACAGCCAGGTTTTCTCTGTGCCACAACTATGTCCTCATTTAAAGCCACCTGAACAGACACCCCATTCTATTCCTTTAAACTTGCACTCACACAGATTGTGAGGTAAGAGCATCAAATTTACTAGATTTATTTTTAAATAATTACCATTTCTGGTCTGGAGAGATGGCTTAACAGTTAAGGCACTGGCCTGCAAAGCAAAAGGACCCAGGTTCAAGTTCCAGGACCCATGTAAAACCAGATGCACAGGATGGTGCATGCATCTAGAGTATGTTTGCAATGGCTAGAGGCCCTGATGTACCCATTCTCTCCCTACCTGGTCCCCATAAAAAAATAAAATATTTTAAAAAACAATTACTATTTCTGCATCAGTAACTTAGGAGGAATAAGCGCCCTTTAAGTAAAGATGAAAGTGACTTAAGCCTCCTCCAAGAGAACCAAAGACTGCCTTAAAAATGGATAACTATTGTGAATAGTGCTGAAAAGCAAGTTATTTGAGGGTAAATGAATGCAACAGAAATTATCAGTATCATAGTAAGCATATTAATTAAGACAATTATGTTTCTGTGGATCTTGGATTTTATACAGATATATAAAACCATGTATGTCTGTATGACAGAAAGTAGAAAAAAACATTTGTAGAGGAACAAAGGAAGAGAGAGAAGGGGAGAAAGGTAGGGTAGGGGCACATGGGGAAATATGCCCAAATACATCATATAGAGGTATAGAAATGTCCCTGTGAAACCTAATATCAGGCACAAAAATGGAGACCAGCAAGTGAAATGTATGCACAAAATACACATCCTAAACAATTACACAAGTTACTCTCTTCTAGATTGAGCTAAGATCAACCAAATATTAATACCCTTCCTTTGAGGTATATTCAAAACTGACCTCTGATAGAAAGTGTTGGACACATGAATCACACAACATGATTTCATTATAATCTAACTCACAAGTGATACAAATTCACTCAATCCAGTAAAAAGAAATTCACTGAAAGAGACAAGTTTTCATGAGGGCAGAGGTGCTATAAACCAGTTTTCAGAGTTAAGCAGGACGTCAAACTTCATCTACACAGGAGAGGTTATCATCATCATCTCCTCCTATCATTATTTCCTCAAGAGCTTAGGTCCTGCTAAACCTGATATTCACAACTGTAATCCCAACACTCAGCAGGCTAACGCAGGAGAATTGCTATGAGTTGGAGGCCAGCCTAATAACCACCACCACCACAAAAAAGAGAGAGAGAGGCTATCACAATGGTTTAGCCCAGGTTCAATTCCCCAGCATTCACACAAAAGAAGGTGCAAAGTGGTGTACAAATCTGGTGTTAGTAGCAGCAAGAGAGCCTGGCACACTCATATATACATATACACACACACACACACAAATAACAATATTTCCCCTCCCCCAAAAAAAGGAGGAAGAGGAAAAGGATAAGAGCCACTACTCTCCAAGGCCATCTAAGGTCTGGGGGTAAAGCTTCTAATTGATTCTGAGTCCTTTAAGACTCCTAGCTCCTGCTATGCACAGCAGGGAGAAGAAGGAAATATTCCCTGTCCTTGAGAAGTACTTTTCCACTAACTACATAACAGAAAAGAAAATTCACATACATAATAATCTGTAAAAACATGAAAGAATTTTTCCTTGAACTCGTGAAAGTCCTTACAAATCTTTCCATATGAACTGAAGAGATATTCTCCCACTTTTGTTCAACTAAAGGGTTGTATCAAGCAATGTAATCAACAAATCATTCAGTGAACCAGAAGATATTGCTTCAACACCCTAGCTCAGAAACAAAGCTGGCAACAATATAGAACATGACCAGTCCCCAATATGACCAATTCTCAGCCCTCTGCCCAACCACAAGGTGACTCAGAACACTGCCTGGATCAATCTGCCTTGAAATCAGTGGTCAAGGTTCCTGGGTACAGTCAAAAGTCTTAAGACAAAAGACCACCACACAACAGGTTAAGTATAAGTACTTTGCACTGCACTTCTAGTGACAGAACTACCTCACTCACCTTACCCCCAATGGACAACTCTGATAGCTTCTCATAAACACAGACAAAGCAGACCGTGGGGAAAAGTATAAATAAGTTTATATTAAGACCTTAATCATGGGACCAAAGTTATAGCTCAGAGGTAGAACATGTGCTTAGCATGTGCAAAACCTTGGCTTCAGTCCAACATCAAAAAATAAGTTTTGGGGGGCTGGACAAATGCCTTAGTGGGTACAGTATTTGCCTGTGCAAATTCCCCAGGACCCATGTAAGCCAGATGCACAAGGGGACACGTGTGTGGAGTTCGTATGCAGTGGCCAGAGGCCCTGATGTCCCCATTCTCTCTCTCTCTCTCTCTCTCTCATAAAGAAATAAAATATTTTAAAAAACAAAATTTTAAAGACCTTAACAATAAGAAGTATTGCTTATCATTTTTAAATTCCTAAAACCCAGGGAAAGCTTTCTGTTAAACCCCAACACAAAAGCAACTGTTTTTCCTTTATCAATGGCCAAGTTTTGAGAGTAAATACAGTCACTAATAATGGAATGGTGTTTGGCTGAGCCAACTGACTAAAAAGGCAGGAGGCCAAAATACAAGACTCAAAATTTAAAGGAAGACTGCTGTACTCAGAAACACAGTCTGAAATGGCATCCATGCAAAAATAACCACAAATCTGTCATTAAAGTCAACAGAGATCAGCATCTGCTTCCCAAAGGTGCTTCAGAGAGACAATTAACTCCTTTAACAAGAATTATTGTTCCTGTCATCTCAAAAGAAAACATAATAGACTAGCTCCACCATAAAGGTCTGGATGTTATTAGTGAATTGATAGCCTTTTTGATGGGGGAGTTTTTGAGGAATATGTAGGAATATTAAGGAAGGGAAAGAGAAAATGGAAAAACTAAAATTTCAGAAGGTAATTTCAACATCTATTTGGCTTCTCCCTACTTAAGAAATCTGCTAAGACTTTAGGGTCTCAGCAGAAGAAAGGATCCAGTGATATAACGTGAAGCAGGTCTGGAAATGTGTCCTAAGACCCCACACAGATGTTCGAGCCTAGATAATCTGGAAAAACAAGTGGAAAATGTGTAAAGGAAGCAAAACTCCTTGGGTTCTTCTTCCCCATCTTGAGGTTCATGTCTCTGTCTCCTCCTCCTTGGGGTAGCTAGCCATTAGATGCTACTTTAACAGAGATCTGCAACTTCTGAAAGAACAAAAGTAACCTAATCCAGGCTGAAGAATTACAAACAGACACTATGAAACCCCTGCAAGGGATCAGCAATGTGATAAAATACTATACAAACACTTTTAACTAAGTATTTCTTTTACAGGGAAGGTGGCAAGAAATGAGTTTGAAGACAAAGAGGCCATGTAGAGATAAAAGGGAATAAAATACACAAAAGAATCCACATAGCCCAAGGGAGGAAAATTAAGCACTGTAACTTACTTTGTAAATTCTTTGGCATGACAAATACTATATGAGTTTACTTCTTCGAGGTGGCTACCATAGGCATATTCATATATTCACAAATAGGAAAATGGTTTCATGGACTAAGGCAGTGAGATGTGGATTTATTGTTTCACAGGTACAGAACTTCTGTTGGGAATATGAAAAACTTCTGAAAAGGTAATGGATGAAAGGTGCAAGTAGGCAGAGTGGAATGGAAAAGTCCACATGACGCTTGAATTAAGACTTAACTGTGGGACTGGAGAGATGGCTTAGCGGCTAAGCACTTGCTGCGTGCCTGTGAAGCCTAAGGACCCCGGTTCAAGGCTCAATTCCCCAGGACCCATGTAAGCCAAATGCACAAGGTGGCGCATGCATCTAGAGTTTGTTTGCAGTGGCTGGAGGCCCTCACGCACCCATTCTATCTCTCACTACTTCTTTCTCTCCCTCTCTCTCTCTCTCTCCCTCCCCCCCCCCCTCTCTCTCTCTCTCTCTCTCTCAAATAAATAAATAAAAATAAAACAAAGCCGGGCGTGGTGGCACAGGCCTTTAATCCCAGCACTTGTGAGGCAGAGGTAGGAGGATCGCAGTGAGTTCAAGGCCACCTTGAGACTACATAGTAAATTCCAGGTCAGCCTGAGCTAGAGTGAAACCCTTCCTCAAAAAAACAGCAGCACGGGCTGGAGAGATGGCTTAGCGGTTAAGCGCTTGCCTGTGAAGCCTAAGGACCCCGGTTCCAGGCTCGGTTCCCCAGGTCCCACGTTAGCCGGGCGCACGCGTCTGGAGTTCATTTGCAGAGGCTGGAAGCCCTGGCGTGCCCATTCTCTCTCTCTCCCTCTATCTGTCTTTCTCTCTGTGTCTGTCGCTCTCAAATAAAAAAAAAAAAAAATTAAAAAAAAAAACAGCAGCAACAACAACAACAATAATAATAATAATACAAAAAATTTAAAAAGACTTAACTGTGGAACCAGGGGTATATAATTTAGTGAATGAGCATGTGTTTAGCATGTACTAGGCCTGGAGATCCATCTAGCACAAATAAATACAATTTTAGAGCTTAACCATGGAGTATTAGTGTTTTTATTTTAAATTCATACAACACAGGAAGGGTTTGTTAGGCCCCAACACATGCAATGACTTCTGAGCTTATCAAGAGGCAACATTTGAGAGTAAATGCAGTCACCAAGAGTGGAATGATGCTCCTGCAGCCAGCAGGCACACTGTCAGTGTACTCAGTGCACTGAACTGCATGCTTAAGATGACAAATATGTTATGTATATTTTATCACAATAGATTTTATTAAAAACTTACAATGCTGTATGTATACCAGTAGTATAAGCCTCAGTTCCAGGAGTAGCCATCTAACATACTGTTTAATGGGCAATTTCAAGAGTAGCTAACTAGTACAAAATAGGTCAGGCTAAAATCTCAAAGTGGCTAATACCTACTAATTATATTTAAATCAAAACCCAGGTCTGGAGCTGGACAGATAGCTTAGTGATTAAGGCACTTGCCTACAAAGCCAAAAGACCCAGGTTTATTTTCCCATGACTTATGTAAGCAAGATCAAGGTGGCACATACCTCAGAAGTTAGTTTGCAGTGGCTAGAGGCCCTGGGTGCCTGTGCTCATTCTTTTATCCTCTCTCTCTTTCTCAAAGAAATAATATAAAATATTTTAAAAACAACAAGTTTGCTAATGTGCATAATGATTATCAATGAGTTTTCCCCCATAACCTAGTTGTTAGTCAGTATAATGAGGGTTAGAAATAGTGTCATGATTAGTAAAGATTAAAGAAACTCTAAATATAGCCAGGTGTGGTGGCACATGCCTTTAATCCCAGCACTCAGAGGCAGAGGTAGGAGGATCATCATGAGTTCGAGGCCACCCTGAGACAACATAGTGAATTCCAGGTCAGCCTGGGCTAGAGCAAGACCCTACCTTTAAAAATAAAAAAGGAAATCAAAATATATAGATTAATTAAAGACAATACCACTCTAGCATAAACAAAGCACAAGTTTCCAAAGTGGCATAATCCAAAATGGTCCTATCACTTTGGATAACATTTTTTAGTATTAAGTGGAACTGGGGCCCAGTTTTTATTTAAATGGATTTGTTTTCTGCATGACACAAGTGCAGGACAATAATCCTTAAGTGAACATGCATATGGGATACATTCAAAGCATATGACAAAGACTAGAACTGGACTTCGTCAAGCAGCTGAGCAGCTATCCACATCACCCGAAATGTGCTAAATACCTATGTATGTGTCAGAACCGGTGCTAAGGCCAGCTTCTATTAAACTGGGGCATGGCTAAGCTTCACTGCTCTTTCTGTGGTGCTTGTTATTCACCCATAACTTCATGAGCATCACACACACTAGCCTGACATCCTCTGCAGTATCTCCTCCCACCTCCACAAAGGAAGTGGCTCTTTAGAGACAGGAGCCAGGACAGATTACCAGGCACTCCTTATTCTAAAGGTGAGAAGGTCCAGGACTGGAGAGGTGGCTCAGCAGTTAGGGCACTTGCTTGCAAAACCTAAAAATCCAAGTTGAATTCCCCAGGGCCCATGTAAAGCAAGATGCACAAAGAGCCACATGCATCTGGCACTGATTTGTAGTGGCTGGAAGCCCTGAAGCACTCATCCTCTGTTTCTCTACCTCTCTCTTCTTGCACATAAGTATACACAAACATACATACATACATAGATTTAAGAAATAAAGGTGAGCTTCAAATATTTGATTCCACATACACATTCAGAGAAGTAAAAATTCTGTATCTATTTTGAACTAGCATACCAGGTCTAGCTTTGAATATTCTATAATCTGAAATTGGGGGACATAATACACTGAACATTCAAAGCTCCTGATTTCTAGCACTTAAATTACTGATATAAAACACAATTCAAATCGGAATTATTAGTTCTATATTTGGATCTTATAACAAATGAAGGAACGTACCCCTTAGATAAAGGCCTAGAAATACCAAGAATATATGGGCTAAAAGCAAACCTAGTTTAATATCATGAAATTTTCAGATGTTAAATCATTCTGTTTGAGAGGGTTGCTGCTGTGTACACCACACACAGCAAACCACTTGGCACTGTATTTAATTAGAGCTAGAACAGTACTCAGGTTCACAAAAGAAAAGTCACAGAATGCTAGAGAGAAGATGGGAGACATCAGTCAGGAGAGCTCCTGCATTTTATACATGAAGAAATGTCAACTGGTTTGATACACAAGCAACAACAATAGAAGAAGTGGGCTAAGCAAAGCTATAACTTATTTTAGTGATATGAAAAAAAGTTCTCACAGACTACGAAGGACAGGAAGAATTCAGAAGACAGCATCATGGAGGAACTTCATTAATGACTAGTGAGTGACTCTTTAAGACTCCATTAGAGCATCAATATGTGAGGAAATAAAGCTATTTATTCCCTTGGGTTCCAATGACCTTGAAAACAACACAATGATTCTGGTTTAACAGTTTACACACATCTATACCTCCAATAAGCTTTCTTTCTTTAAAGGTGGGGTTGAGGGGAGAAGGGAAGAACTTTACTTCAAGGGCAAACAGATTAGGAGGGGTCAAGGACATTTGTAACCTTCAAGTTAATAATCATGCCTATTAACCAACACCAAAAAAGTATAAATTCTGGGCTGGAGAAATGGTTCAGTAGTTAAAGTGCTTGACTACAAAGACTAATAACCCAGCTTCCATTCTCTAGCATCCATATGAAGTCAGATACACAAAGTGGTTCATGATTCTGGAGTTGATTTTCAGTGGTTGGAGGCCCTGGTGTACTCTTATTCATTCTGTCTCTCCCTCTCTCCCTCCCTTTCTTCCTCCTTTCTCCTTGCAAATAAGTAAATTTAAAAAATGCAAATTCTAGTTGAGCTAGAGGCTGGATGCAGGACTGATAGGCCATGTATATGCTCCCTTCAAAATCAAAACATTATGAAGAAAACAGAGCCCCTACAAAAACAACAATGAGGAGAAAAGAACTCATTAAGACCTAAAAATAAATGCTAACTCACAATACACATAAGGATTTAACACACACACACACACACACACACACACACACACACGGAAAACAAGATGTAAAATTACATCTGCAAAGTTAACCATGGCCCCATCCCCCACACACACACACAAGTCTGTGGAATCTGTGATAACTGGATGAAGTACTGCCTCAAATGTTTTCAATGAATATTTCAACAGAAGGAAAAAAAAAAGCAGCAGCTGGTTTTTCTAAACCCCATGATCTACTAACACTACAGAAATGATGAGCTTCTTTTCTCCCAAGCACAAAGTTCTCTATATTTCTCCATGTCTTTGTTAATGAAATCCAAATTTTATTAAGAGTACTTATGATTGATATCAACAGGTTATTCATCTTGAAGAAGAACATGCCAATAAAAGAACAACCAATCCCCAGATAGTTTTTATCTAAACAATACCTCATGGCTAAACTTAAATCCTAGGCCAGTAATAATTCACTGGGGAAAGTTGGCAGGAAAAACTTTCCTATGTAAAGTAAGGTAAACTCATTCTGAATAGCACACACACAAACCACACACAGCAGTACTCAAGATTTTTTGGGCTGCACAGTGTCATCACTCAGCCTGTACTTCCCATTTCTGTTTTACCCCACACCCTAGAAAAATCAATTGTGGTGATCAAATCACCTACAAGGCAAAACAAAAAAAGCAGCTCTTCTTGGAGGCGTTTTATCAAAAACAGATTTCCAAAAATGAGGCAACTCTTGCCATCATGTTACTTTACAAAGTTTACTGAAGGGTACAAAAGTCCTGTAGTCAGGACTTTTGGAAGAAATTAAAGATCAACACCAAGCAGCTTCTATAAGGCCACAAGTTAAAGTCAGGTTGGTCTTGACCCCAAGGGTAACAGTAGACATCTCTGTTACAGCTCTACAGCTAATGCTCATGGAGACTGCCTCTCTAACTTTTCTATAGTAGGAAAACACAGCTTAAATTAATGTAATGTGTTAGTTTTCCTTCTTTGAAGGAGGCATAAAGTCTCAAGTTAGACTAGTTGCTCTAATTTAGCACTTAGACTGATTACATCAGAACAAGTTAGAAATGATGATGTCTGACCCAGTCGACTGCTGAGCAATTAGATCACAGATTTATCTGAGAATCTCTTCCTTCACAATACTTGGAAGAAGTACCAATGCTACTTGACCACTAGAAGACCACATGAAACATCTGGAGTGGTACATACCTATAATTCCAGAATTCAGAAGGTAAAGGCAAGAGGATTGGATATTTGAAGCCATCCTAGGCTAAATAGTTCAAAGTCAGTCTGGGCTATACAGTGAGACCCTGTCTCAAAAATTAAGAAGACCAATATATTATATGTACTATTCCCAATAAAGTAGGCCCCCAATGATGTCAAAATCATAACATTCTCTAACTTTAAAGAGAAAAGAAAGTTAAAGAGTAAAAAACAAAAGAAACTAATTAAGTGACTGTATATAGTCCTAACAAATCAAATGACATTCACAAGTAAAATGCCAGAAAATATTTGTTAAAGTTGACCTTTTCATTGAAAATCTATGCTCTGAGAGTTTGTACACCCAGACTTCAACAGCAACGGTGCAGTTGAAAAGTCAATGAAGGTACAAGAAGCTCAAGAGAACCTGGCAAGTTCTGAGGCCCAATTTCAGTTTGAGTGGTCAAGCCCTCTGTTCAGGAATATCAAAAGAAATATTTCAGTAGATACTAATGAAAATGCTCCACCTACTCAGAATTTAGACAGAAAGTTAAAGAAAACAAAGCTAATGTTAGGATAATCAAATAAATAAGGTACTGAGAGATTTAAAAATTCAAAAGGATTTTTGTACTACATTCTAAAGATGGACTGGATAACTCAATTTCATGCCTCAGAAAATCCAACATGTATCACCCTAAGATTGTTCACTTTAATGCGTTAAAGATGAAGATGAATGAGGATCCACAAATCAACCAATAGTTCTCTGACTTTCTATTCTCTGCCCATAAGCAAGCAAAAGTTCTCCCAGGTGAATGGGTTCCCCATCCCATCCTAGTAAGAGAAGAATGACTCTCATTAGAGGTAGTCAGTGCAGAGGCCAGTCTGTACCAACCACACCCTGCTAAGTAATAATAACTTTTCTTGGATCTATTTCCCCTGTAGACTTCCTAACCAATACCTATAATTACCAGTTTTCACAAACTTGCTACATGATTTCCTTTATGTTCAGATTTAGCCACTGGTATCAAAAACTAAATCTAAATATTGTGTTCCAATTCACATACTAGCTTGGGCACTACCAAGCACTTACCCCCTTCCCCCCACCAACTTCATGCACTCCAGACCTGGGAGCATGAGCAGCTTTCTGCCACCTTTAAAAGTGACAGCACAAGCACATGGGGCTCACAGCAGGGCTTACTCGGTCACTGCCCACCCACTCACAAGAAGGTGTGTATAGAGGGGACTGATATCAAAACATATTACATTTATGTATAAAAATTATCAAAAACATTAAAATACTACTTAAAAATTAGTGTTCACATAGAATACACAAGGATCAAAACAGTTTTAAAGTTCTCACAAAACTAAAAACACTCAAAGGTTTTACTACATTAGCCTAATGGAAAGAAAAGGAAGTTACAGTTATTCTCCCTCCCCCCCCCCCCCCCCCCCCCCCCGTGTGACTTGTTCAGGGGTGATGGACATCTGCATAGTGTCTTTGGGCCCCTGGAGTTGACATTTGTCTCCTTTGTTAATGTCTTTCCTTTTTGTCTAACTGGTACTGAAGGGCATGGCATTAGCAGTGAAGCCACCATTAAACAATTCAGATTATGAGAGAGGCACCACCATCAAGTTAAGCAAGAACCACTCATTAGCTGAGGTCTCTACCCAGAACTGACTAGCCTTGCTTTTAGAAAAAAATGAGAAATGACAAAGACAGAACAATCTGCCTTGGTGTTTTAAGAACTAATTGCATGGGGACACACTCTGTCTGGGCAAGGTGAGCCGTAAAGACTCAGATCAGTAACTTTGAACCTTGCCATCTCTGGCCTTTGTCCCCAGGAGTTATCTCACCAGAGACAATGCTGAAGAGAGGACAACACTTCCAACAAACTTGTGACAGATTTAGTACTGCAACTATGTATCTTTCTCACCAAAAGACATACACTGGGAAATCTCTGGTTCTGTCTTCTAGAAAAATGTACAGAAAAATTCATGGGTAACTCCCAGGTATCTAGAACATTCTGAGACTTGCCTATGCAGGAGATCTCGACAGGGCCTAGGTGACTGCATTTTCTGGCAATTGTCATAACTAAGATAGAGGCAGGTGTCCTAGTGGCCACACTTCAACAGATACTTGTGATTCCCAGAACAGAACCTATGTTAGGGGCAGAGAACTAAAATATCCAAGTCCACCACCCCAGAGCATATTTCTACAGAAGCATGGATGTTCCTGTCCATGTGTGCCCTTCTGTCCTTGACCTCAAAAATGTTCCACTCCCTTCCAAAGACAGCAATCTCACCAAAAATGACCAGTTGGTGCACACTAAAAATTGTAGATCTCACTACTGCTATATCAGTTTACCCTGTGGTTGATTTTTAAAGTGACCTTTGACTCCTACAACTGGAAAATAGGAAATACCCAAGTAAAATTCCAGGAAACAAGCACTCACACTATTGAACTGCTGAGGTGGCCTTGGGCTAGTCATTTCACAAATCAAATGTCTGCTGGAAGAATGAGAAGAGGCTGGCTGAGGTCACCTCCAGGCTTCTCTGGCTCTAATGCTAGAAGACCCATGCCTTACAGGAGAAAATCCATTCTGCTCTCTAGGAGGCAGCATGGCATCGCCAGGTGTTGACAACTCCCATTTAAGAGCTACAAGGGATGGACCAATGTCCTCTAAGCTGTAAACGGCAAGGGATTTATTTCATGATAATGCCTGAAAACAGGAACCAGACAGCAACATTAGCTGGGAGCAAGTCTAAAGGGAAAGCCCCACAAACTACCTATAAACATAACATAGGCCCACAAGGTCACTAATATTTGCTTTTGTTCCCCTAATCCTCATTCTATCAAATGGCATTCATTTGCTAACACTGACAGACTGAAGATTACATATTCTCTCATAAGACTCTGGAAAGGGAAACACTTTTCCTAAGTAGACAGATTTGTACTTGATAAGAGTTTTCTAATCATCATTATGATTTAGAAAAAAGTGTGTACCCCCAGACAATTACTGTTCATGTACCTACAAAAATAAAAATACAAGATTTTGGCTCGATTGTTCCATAGGAGTTGGACAATTAAAAGGAAACTAAAGAATTCTTACCCATCTCTAAAATATATACTCAGAAGCTGAATAATACAGCTAATGCACAACTCCAAAGGAAGGGTCCAAACTTCCACACATTCTTACCAAGCCTTTCCAGAGTCCTTCTTAGAAAGATAAGCCTACTTGGCAAAGAGCAAGTGTTCAGAATTAATTCTAACTTATGAATGGAGCAAAATAATCAAAAATTACTAAGAAATAGAATTTTGTATAATGAGGACATGGCTCGGTGGTTCCCTATGCCCATGTAAAGCCAGATACACAAAGTGGAGCAGGCATCTTGATTTCATTTGCAGTAGCAAGAGGCCTTTGTGTGCTCACACAAAAACACGTAATATCACTTTCTGTCTGTCTCTCTCTCAATTAATAATATTTTTTTTTAAAAAAGAACTTTTTAATTAGGAAATTTATACTTAAACTAGATCAGATCATGAGCCACTAACTTATCATATAAGTAAGATGCCAACAGCGCAAATCCAAATAGACTAGATAAGTAGAGATCTACAACATTCCTATTCACCCACTTAACTTTAAAATTTGACTGCATTATTATTGCATTCAGTTTATGAATATACCCATTACCACTGACACATTAAGTTAGGGAAAAAATTTCAGATTAAACTTCCTGACAACCAATCTAAAAACTGTAAAAGCTTTGGAGCATTTATAAAAAAATTTTAGGGGTCCATACCTGTAATATCAGCATTTGGGAAGCTGAGGCAAGAGGACTGACTGCTAGTTCAAGAACAGCCTGAGCTACAAAGTTACACTTTCAAAAGGGAAAAAAGGTAAATAGATGGGAGGAAAAATGCAGTTTTCCAGGAGCTAATTATATGTCTCAGATGAGCCACATGCTGTTCACCACACTGGAACCAGGGCCAAAGGGTATGAAGATGTAGAGCTCAAACATACCTTTATGCCACATAACAGCCCTGTAAAAGGATCATAAAGAATAAGATGTTGGGAGTGGTGGTGCACGCCTTTAGTCCTAGCACTTGGGAGGCAGAGGTAAGAGGACTGCCATAAGTTCAAGGCCACCTTGAGACTCCACAGTGAATTCCAGGTCAGCCTGGACTAGAATGAGACCCTACCTCAAAAAAACAAACAACAACAAAAAAAGATAATTCAAGTCTGTCCAAGTTGGGGGGAGGGGATCTCTAAGATGTTTCCTATGGCATCTCATATAAAAGAAGCGTGATTTCTTTAATATCTTCACTTACCTAGTATCTTAATAAAGAAATGTGATTTTTTTTCATGCACTATACTTTTCAAAATGGCCATGGAGTAACCAAACAAGAAATCACAAAAATTTGTGTCAAAGCCTCCATGCCACTTATCCAATTTCAACACTGATGTCAAGTAAGTTTCAAAGTCCACATGCAAATGATATTGTTTTGCAAACTGTACAGAGATATAAGAAGTGCCTTTTGTTCACTAGTTTGTCACAAAATGTGATTCTCTACTAATCACGTATGCTCTTTAGCCTCATACTGCAAAAGAAACTGAAGCATGGGGTAGGTTTCTATCTCAGTGATAGAGCCTTATCCACCATGGGTGAAGCTTGGGTTCAATACCACAAAAAAGAAAAATGTACACTAACAATGTCATCTATCTAATTATTAGTATACAATATACAATCTCCCCAACAAAATCATGGTATACACTAAAGTAATAAAATTAGTTAAAATGTAAGTACTCAGTTGGTATTGGTAGCAATCTTTTTTTTTTTTTTTTTTTTTGCAAGTTTAATAATGATCTCTCTGTGAATATCACACGGCAGCATTAGGAAGCAGGACAGTGAGACCATACCCAGATTATGGCTCTAGGAACTTACGAGGATATTTTGGAGACATTGAGCCCTGAGTTAAGCTCAGGAAATTCAAACTGACCTCAGTATGACCTCTTGCTCTGCCCTAGACCTCATTTAAGCAAAGGACAACTGAAGCCAAGAACTAACTTGTACAAAGTCACGTGAGTTCATAAAGAGTTCACACTTCTAGTTCCCTTTTCACAGTGTTTTTATTTATTTAAATTAATTAATTGATTTTGGTATTTATTTGTTTATTGGTTTTCACTTTAGTCCAATCTGACCTTGGAATTCACTATGTAGTCTCAAGATGGCCTCAAACTCACAGCAATCCTCAAGCCACCCAAGTGCTGGGATTAAAGGCATGAGCCACCACACCCAACTCACACAGCTTTTAAAATATTCAAATATTCAGTTTGATAGTATTGGTTATAAATCACATAAAGCAACTGTACTTACTGCCACTCAAATTTAGCAATAGCTTGAAATCCCATGGAGTATGCCTACATTGTATGGTATCAGAGTTTGAAAACATCTGTACTCAGGAACATTAACATTTCAATCCCAAGAACATGATCCTTAATTTGGTTTTGGCTTAATTAAAAATGTACTCAAATTTTTTAAAAATACACTAAGATTTTTCTACTCCCTAAGACTCAAAATGTCCCATCATTTGGCCATAAGTGGGACACACCTCTCCTTGTTATGGAACAGAATATAAAGTTTTGTTATTCTCAAGATTAGATCATGAGTGTTGATACACTGACAATGAACATTATCAATTATTTTGTCATATACATTATTAGCAGAAGGACTGAACATTAAGAATTACTTTGTCATATACATTATTAGCCAAAGGACTAAAACTGACTTAAGGGAAATATATTTTATGATTTATTTTCTCTCTCCCAAACAGAATACTTTCATTACTGAAATGTTCAATAATGTAAGCTCATGGGAAATAAAAACTAAAGGTGAACTTAGAATTTTTAACATCTAGACAGACAGACACATGCACACATATACTTTTAAAACATTTTTCAAAGGAATTATCCTCTGAAGGCATTTCAAAGGTATTATCTCAGCACAGCTTAAAAGTCCTGGGCTGGAGAGATGGCTTAGTGGTTATGGCACTTGCCTATGAAGCCTACAGCCCCAGGTCCAAGTCTCCTGACCCTATGTATGCCAGAGGTACAAGGTGGTGCAATTGCACAAGGTGAAGCACATGTCAAGTTCTATTGCCGTGTTTGGAGGCCCTGGTTGCCAGTTCTCTCCCTTCAGCATGTGCTCTCTCGCTAGCTCTCACTCATTTAAAAAAAAAAAAAACTACCAAAAAAAAATTCCAGCTAAAATATATACTGTCAGCATAGATTGCCCAAATGTATTTTGTGCTTTAAAAGAAAATCTTTCAAGTCTCAAAACTAATTTCATATTGCTTAGTCATGAACAGAAAATCAAATATGTTAAAATACAGCACTGAATGATTTACACATTCAAAGTTATTTTCTCCTATCTTGAAACAAGATCTTTAATAAGACCTACATAAGAATGCATACCTGTTATTTTGTCTCTTACAAGCTTACAGGACTCTATCTCACCAATGCTCCCAAAAAGACTCTTTAGTTCCTCCTGTGTCATATTTTGAGGAAGATAGTTGACTATCAGGTTGGTCTTGCTGTCCTCTGTGTTCCCAGAGTCAACTGGTGATGAGCAGTTGTTGTTTATGGTAGTTGGACCATTGGCTGTGTTATTGCAAGTTGGCCCATTAGACAGTTGTGTTTCCATGGCAGCAATTACCTGCTAAAAAGAGAAAATAAGAAATGTCAGAATTCATATTTCACAACCTATTAGAGATTCTACTGAAGAGTTTAAACACTTGTCACTAAACACAAGTCATTTTGCTGAAATTACAATAAAGCTTCAACAAAAAGTGCAACACCTACGCTAATCTTCATATTAAGCTATTTGACTTAAGATGACAATTAGAGTTACACACACTCTCTCTCTCTCTCTCCATACATGCACGTAAGTACAATTTAAATGTTAAGCATTTTCTTAAATCACATTTTGGGTCTATTCACACAACACCTCACTCACCTGCAATGTCCACAAAGGCCAAAAATTAGTGCCAAATGGCACTGAACTGAGCTCTGAATAAAAATCACACTAGAAAATAAATTGCTATGCATGCTACTAAAATAAACTAAAAAATGACCTACTAACTCTGAAAAGGATTGTTAGTTAGCCTAAGAGGCTCAATGTTTTAAAACTGACAGACATCCATTAACAAAATCAAGGAGCAAGAGAACTTTCAAAAACAAAATTTTCAACATGTACTGTTTTGGTTACATATTAAAAATGTTTGATTGACAATATCTCATACATCTATCATTGGTAAGAAATAAGAAAAATAGATTTGATCTGCTTGGAAGTAAAAGGGATGTGGAAGATATCTTGGGAGTAAAACTATGAATATCATGTCAACATTTGTAAACTATCGGCCACTCTTGTCAAACTTGGCAGCTAAAGACAACACAACAAGGCAACTGACTGATCGAAAGCATCAAAATGAAATCCCCACAGAATTCAGTATGAGATTTGTCTTGACTTGGATTTCAGAGCAAAACAAAAACACATATCCAGTTCATCAAAACTATAACATAAACATATCAACTTTTCCAAATGGGTCAGCCTAAGCCTGCTGAAAATGAAAGTAAAGAAAGTATAAAACTCCAAATAGCAGATAAATAGCAGAGTTGGAGAATGTGGTCTCAAACAGTTCAAATGACTCTAAAAAATCACTTGATAAGCAATTTTAGACTTAGTTTCTTTAAAAAAAAAATCCTGTGCTATTTGTAGAAAAGAGCCACAACAGTCCCAGATTTTCCAACACCAATCTCCTTGGGACAGCCAAGACAGTGGGGGGCAGTTCCAAAAAGCAAAGCCTCAGGGAAGAAATTACACTCTGTCTCATCCTTATACCTCTCAGCTCCCCCAAAGAACAACTCTAAACTGCCAAGTCTAACTGATGGGATGTTAGCTTCAGGGAAGCTTTCATATACAAAAAGCAAAGAATTCCAGACAAAGAATAAAAGCCAATATAGGGAAAGAGGGTGGGTTACAAGGAAACAGGAAAAAAAAAAAAAGACTTTTCAAAAGCAAATTGCCTAAGAAAAATAGAAGGATACATCAGCAAAATCTCCAGTAGCAAAAGATGGTTTCTACAAGAAGGCCACATCAGGCCAACTGAGACTGGTCCACTGACCCAATTTAGACCAGTCAGAGTAGACAAGGATCAGTACTGGGAGGGTAAAAAACACTCAATCCACTGTAGTTCAGAAACAGAATGACCTGTACCCTTTCCACATCTTCACTGTCAGAGAAATGGGCATGTTTTTTTCTCCAAGATTCAAGTTACTTTTCTCAGGTAAGCATTCTTAGCAAATACTTTAAGAGATAAAGAATCATAAATAAATAGAAATTTGTAGAAAAAAATCAAACATTCTAAGATACAAGTTATACTATGATAAACCAATCTACTTAAAACTAAGAAGGGAGGTTTCAGATTTTCTAATAAAAGTGAGCTGTTCAATGTCAAAATGAGCAGCTATAGATTGCTCCATACCAATATTCTCATAGGGTTACCTCTGCCCAGTAGTTATGAAAACACTGAACTTGTAGAGGCGAGTGGCCAAGGTCAATTAAAATAAGTCATCATTCAAAAGTTAGGGTACATGTAGAAAGTATGAAAACCCTAAGTGTGAGATTTGGACTAAAGCTCATTGGGATGAAGTTGAAAATATAAAAGTGTTCGTTGGCTGAAATTAGCAGGACTTAGCAAGGACAACAAACTCCTCACTTAATTGCACATTTATTTCTATGTTCAGGTGGCAAGAATGATCTCCTAAGCCAACATTCAAGTGAACAGCTGCAGTAGGCTGTGTACGCTGAAAATTACAGCATCTCTCAGCTATAGGACCATCTGCTCAGAATAAAATGATACCAATGTGCTATATTTTACAAATAATGCATATCCCATTGAGAGGCTCAACACAACTGTTCATAGAATGCACAGTCTTTCAACAGTTACTGGGCAAATAATTTTCAGCCAGATTTACAATTTCAACTTTTTTTTTGCAACAGGAATTGTAAACGTCAAAATGTAGTAACCAAAAAAATACATAGTAAACAGAATGTAAAGAATTACGGTAACTTAGTATTCAGACCATACCAAAACTTTTGTTTTGTAAAGAAAACAGCTTGTCACTCTTTGGAGTCTGCACTAAATCCTGATTTTGATTATAGAAAGTTTTATACTAGAGCATGGTTCTGATCTACGGATACTGCTACAGTTAGTTAAAATTGCAATGTGCTGTAAGTCCTCATGATGGCCATACCACAATAGGTAAGATTAATTAGTATGCCAAATCAAAGGTTCAAGTGTTTGGTATGGCCTCGGCACTTCTGCAACATGCTAAAAAAAAGTAGCCTACAGAATTTAAGAAAAATCCCACAGACCCCGGTCCAAGGCTCTGCTGCCCACGAACCACTTCTAAGCAGAGAAGCCACATCACACAGTCTGACTGCCATGTTAGTTTGGAGTTGCCGTCTGCAATATGGACACAAAAAGTACCGTATGTTAGATGAGCAAGATAACGCAACAAATCAGTTTGTACAAAATTTACAGTGACTGTATTGATATTCCCAGCACGTCCATGCAGTGTGGCTTAATTAAGTTTGAGGCAATTCCAATCTAATCTTTCCAAATTCATTTTAACATGTAGTTTTCTTACACAAATGTAAGCATTTTTAATTAAGAGCCTGATTTTTAAAACAATATTAACTAGTTATCTTGGCATCTATCCTAATGAACTACCTTAAACTACATCTCAAAAATTAAAAATAAAATAAAAAAGATGAAGCAAGATAGTGCATGCAGTCCTCTCAGGAATGTAGGAGGAGGGAAATGCGAATGAAATTTTATACTGAGAAAAGCAGTCATGCAACTCATAAGTGGTTACTTTGCATAAAAGCACTCTTTCTCCTAAATATCAAAAGGGCATTAAGAGAAGCTGTATTTGCCCACACTGTTACATTATACTACAAATGATCCTTAATTCTGGGACTTAAAATTAAAAGTGAATCAAAACCCCGGAGGTTATTCTGCCTCTATAGTCAAACTGGTCTCTAACAGTTTCACTGAGAATTGCTCACATATACTAAGAGGCAGTAAACCAGCATCTTTCAATTGAAATAATTGGACCAAGAAATAGGACTGTTTAGAGTAATGCTTGTATATGATGTCAGTTTTGTCCCTGAACAAAATAAGCGAACATTTTTAATATGTAAATTGTAAACCCAGCACGATTTGAAATTAGTGCTGCTATGAGACCTCCAATAGTCAATGGGCCATTTACCACTTATTACAACTTGCCAGAATACTAAGCAGAGTCCATGTTACTGGTACAGAAGCTGAAGTTTACTTTTTAGTATAGATGTATATGCTTTAATGGCCAGCATAGCAATCAGAAAACTTGGGCTCCAAAAATAAGCAATGAACAAACAAAAATGGTTAAAAATGTCTTGTGCTTTTTTTTATAATTTACAAATTTCATCTTTAGAGTAAAGCCTGGCTGTGATTTATTCACCTTGGTGGCAATGAATTAATGACAGTCTGTTTCCTGAACATCGACTCACAGCATACATAAAAAATGCCTGACTCCTCTCCTCCCACTATAGCCACAGAATCCCGTCTAACCCTGTATTATTTCAGAGAATCTACTTATATTCCAGCTGATCCTGTGAAAGTCAAGTGTTTTAATATCTGTAACAGAACCCACCTGGGGTTAGACAAGTGTGCAGGGCATGAAGATGCACCCAACAGCCTCAATTCGTGTCCCAAATACCATCAGGGGTGGCTATCTTAAAATCCCTCACTATATAAAACCATGGATTCATAATTAATGGCCTCTATTCCTTCTATTCAATAGGAGGTGGACACTAATGAGCTAATCTATAGACCCCTCTTTCTCAAAACACCAGGGATGTGAACAATCACTTGACTGAAGGAGTGAAACCGAGAAGGCCATGGATGGAAAGTGATTCCACTGCACTTTTTCATTTCTAGCACCCAGACAACCTCCCCGCTTGAGGCAGACACACACCTTTATGGGAAGTTATAAATAAGTTGCTCACATGGCCCTTACCTTTATCCTAGCCAACAATTCAGTTGCTAAAAATGTAAAGCTACTTCCCCTTCACTTAAGGACAAGGCGATTCTGCTCTACTCAATCTACCACAGACAACCAGGCTGTGTGCTATTTATAGATTCCACTGCTCTGAAACGCTTGGGAAAGGAATAAAAAGGCTATATTCCTGGGAAACAGAGCCATTAATTTTAAGGTTTAAAAAATAATGTTTCAACATATGTACATCTCTTCATTTAGACATCAATTGTCCCAATTCAGGCTGCTTTTCCTCCTCTTGCCCTCCATGTCATTATTTATGAAAAGGCACTTTTGCACAGATCAACCTAGAATATTCTACTCTGCACTGGCTTTAAGAGATAATGGTAAGGCATGGTATGGCAGGAGTGTACAGCTGATTCAAGAGGGAGAGAACGGAGGCCATTACCTTCTTGCAGTTGCGTACTTCACTTCTAAAAGGCAATTAGAGGCATAGAAGCTTTCCAAATTCAATTGTTTTTTTTATTTGTTTTTTTGTTCTTGTTTTTGTTTTTCTTGGTAGGGTCTCACTCTAGCCCAGGCTGACCTGGAATTCATGCTGTAGTCTCAGGGTGGCCTCAAACTTACGGTGATCCTCCTACCCCTGCCTCCCAAGTGCTGGGATTAAAGGCGTGTACCCAGCTTCAAATTCAATTTTTATAAAAGTCTCTATTTCCAAGTATTCTTAGTAAAAGAAAAGCTAATCAGTTGTTTGCTATCTTCAACCCTGTTCTAGCCAGCCACCAAGTAAGACAGTCTGCTAGTTAAAACATCTTCAATTCTGAGAAGTCTCATTAAGCTAATCTTGTATTACGTCTGTCAGGTGAATAAAACCTTGAACCACCTTATGTGGGTACCAGACCACTGTAGGTTAATGTCTATAGGATACTGAGATGGTTACTATATAGCTTCTGGTACGACTGGTTCTGCCTGCCCCATCACTCCACTGCTATGATTACCATCCTATTTTGACCTCTCAGGCTGGGGATGTAGCTTAGTGGTTGGAGCATGTATCTACCATAAGCTAAACCTTAAAACATTAAAAAGTCCAACTAATGGCCTCTCATCTTCCTCTCACTACAAAACTATACCATCTCCAAAAACCCTCCTCATCCTAATTCACATTATTTCCAGAAGATTTTCCTGAGCCATCCACAGCTACCTGTCACTGTAAATGCAAGATCCTCAATGCTAACATTGTACATACTTGAAGTCCTCTACTGTTACCAGCCTGCTCAGTCAGAAACCTGAAAAATACAAGCCCCTTCTTGTGCCTCAAACAATCCCAGTGCATTCTGCCCTAGGTCTGCTCATGCAGTTCCATCTGCCAAGAAGGATCTCAACCCAAACCACCTCACCCCATTTCAGGTATGTGAAAAGACAAAGAACAAGGCACACTTCCTCAGAAGTTGGAGAAAGAGCAAGCCACCTTCCCTAATGCATGCTTGTTTTTCTATCCCAGTCTAAGCATCTCATACCAGAGGTATAATTACAAATTTTGGTGCACTACATCAGCCACCCTCACCCACTGAGATCCAGATTCCTATATACATGTAGCATGGCACAAAAAAGATCACCATTTATCTTTCAAGTGATCAGTTACATGATTTTAACTCAATCTGTCATACCAACTTGCCAATTATAAAGATGTGGAAGCCAGCTAGAAAGGTGACACACACCTTTAATCCCAGCACTTAGGAGGCAGAGGTAGGAGAACTGCAACAAGTTCAAGGCCACCCTGACACTACTTACTGAATTCTGGGTCAGCCTGAGCTAGAGCAGTAGAGCAAAACCCTACCTGGAAATATTAAGGGGGAAAAAGATGCAAAGCCAAAGCAAATCTCATAAGTTGGCATATGTGTATTACAAGCCTCTGGCTAGTGGGGTTCGAGGATAAAGCACATGGGATTTAGGTATGAATTTAGAAAAATGGCAGAAGCCAATGATAAATACAGACAGAAAATGATGCAAGAAAATTTAGAAGCCCATCATGCTTATAAGTTATAGGTATTAAATGGTTTTAACTTGATACTAAGAAAGTTTAGGCAAAAATAAGTGATAATGTCTCCAAAGAGAATCATGGCTAGAGGCAAGGGCAACTATTTCAAGCTAAAATCGTCTGGATATTTCAGCTTGAGCTAGAGTGAGAACCTACCTTGAAAAACCAAAAAGAAAAAAAAAAAAAAGTCTGCATGAGATGTGACCTTGGAGTCCATCTTACTTGGAGCTAGGTTTTCAATTCTTCTGGTGGCCCAGCACCAGGGCAAACCAGTGTGGTACCTTTCCTCTAGTCACTTCAAGTCTTTCTCTAACAGCCAAGTTCAACTTACAAGGTAAAATGAAGACATTTGGCTCTAAAGTTTGAAATAACCAAGAAACATCACCTTTGGAGAACTCCAGACAGAGAACTAAGTTAGCCAGTGAAATGGATACTGGCATTTATGGATAAGAGCAGGGGAAGCAGCTTTCTGGAAGACAACATTTCTGGGAGACAGCAAATGCTTTACCTTTCTCACTGACATCATGAAAGTACTATCTTACCATACATTCTGATTTTTCTGAATTAAGCAAGAAAACAGCCAACCAAGTACTTGAAATGACAAGGATAACCTGTCAGTTACAAGAATAGTTCATTAGCTTGTTTTCTTCAAACATTTTGCTTTGTGGTTCCTAAAATAATTTGTATCTCTAAGTTAAATAAGATTTCCTCCATGCTAGAATCCTTATCACTCTCCACCTCACCCTATACCATTTTACCTGTCTCACCAGCTCCATGGTTTCTCAACCTTAAGCAAAGATTCTAGGCCTCGTGGTTAATCAGGGTCCATGATCTGCCAGAAACAGCACACCAGACAACTGCAGGAATTGCGGGGAGACTGATCTCTACCAGCAACCACTGTCTCTTAGCTCTTATGGCTCTTACATGTGAATGAGTCTCCCCTATGCCTGTCATTCCAAAGGTTTACTAGTCTAGAACTGGCAGGAGTAAGCTTTGAGGTTAGTGGAGTAAGAAAATGAGTGCAGTCCTACGTTTTTCCCTTTACTCTGGGTCCACTTCAGGATCCACATTAGACAATGGGAAACCAAAGAGCCAGTGAAAAGACCTCAGTTATGTTTCCATGCTGGTCATGGCTCTTACATGTGAATGAGTCTCCCCTATGCCTGTCATTCCAAAGGTTTACTAGTCTAGAACTGGCAGGAGTAAGCTTTGAGGTTAGTGGAGTAAGAAAATGAGTGCAGTCCTACGTTTTTCCCTTTACTCTGGGTCCACTTCAGGATCCACATTAGACAATGGGAAACCAAAGAGCCAGTGAAAAGACCTCAGTTATGTTTCCATGCTGGTCATGGCCTCAGTACCTGTGTGAGACCTCTTGAAGCTAAGATCAGCTTTAGATGCCTGATATGCTGCAACAAACACCCTGGAATGTGATATAAAATGGGAGAGGTGGACAGCTGATCAAAAAGGAACATATACAGGAAAATGTTATAGTAGCAACAGTAAATATGATTTGGAATAAATGAAAATGTAGGCAGAATAAAGGGAATCAAGAATGTAGAAATGGGCTAGAGAGATGGTTTAGTGGTTTAGGTGTTTGTCTGAAAGCCAAAAGACCCAGGTTCAATTCTTCAGGGCCTATGCATGCCAGATGCACAAGGTGGCACATCCATGTGGAGTTCATTGCAGTAGCTCAAGGTCCTGATATGCCCATTCTCTCCCTTTCCCTGGTATGCGCCCTTTCTCTATCTGCCTCTGCCTCTCCCTTTCTCTCTAATAAATTATTTTTTAAAATATACTGTGGAAATGGGGGGCGGGTCTATCCTGAACTTTTAGACAGTAGGTTTCATAGAAGGTAAATTTTGAGCCAAAGTTTCAAAGAGGTGAGCTGGCTTCTCTGGTAGAGAAAATCAACATGTCCACATCCTACTCCCCTCTCCCACAGTCTTTACAAAGCAAAGTATAAGTAAGGTGGCGGGTAGAATTAAGGCTGCCAATCAACTGATTTTATCCATACTAGATAATCCTGTATAATCAAGGTGAGTCTAGTGTAATTCCATGAACCCTTACAAGTGAAAAGTCAGCAGCAGAATGGCACAGCATCAAGACTTCAGTCTATGACTGACATCTAAAGGACCCACCAGCGAAGAAATATAGGCAGCCAATAGTCACTGAAAGACACAAAGGAACTTGTTCCCCTTCCAGAGGAAATGGAGCCCTGCCAACGCTTTCTCCTTGGCTCCATGAGCCCCATTCTAGATGGACTTCTGATATTCAGAACAGTCAATGTATGTGTGATGCCACAAAATTTACAGTAATTTGTTGTGGACAGGATGGGAAACAAACAGGGCCCCTAAGAGGTTATCTAGAAGAGGAATATTTTAAGCAGAGAAACCAGTCAGGGAAAAACTAGTCTGCTGTGTAGAACAGAAAGGTGCTGGATGGAGAAGAGGAGGAGATGAGTCAAAGAGGTAATGAGGCCAGACCACATAGGGCCTTGAAGGCCAGCACAAGAAAGAAAAACCACAAAAAGGTTTAGAGCAGGAGAGGAGTATAGCATGTGGCTAGAATGAAAATAAACTGTGTGTGGGTGTGCAAGAGGACTCAGCAAGTCTGGAAGCAGTTAAGCCAGGCAAGGAGCAATAGCAGTAACCCAATGGAGGATGAAAATGAGTCTGATTAGGGTGATGTTGGGGGTAAAATCATTGGATTCTAGATAGACTCAGGAGGAAAGCACATTACTGAAGTGCTACCACACTTAAATTATAGCAGCAAACTGTTTCAATCCATCCATCATAAAAAAAGAAAACTAGTAAACATTCCAACTGCTAGCATTCAAACAACCAACCAAAATATTTATTATGTGTTGGTATTACGAATGCAAGATAATATGAATACACAGAGGAAGAACTTCTTAGAGAACTGTATCTTCAAAAAGGGAAGCAACCTCCCTTAATAAAATACCATATACAAAAGCTGCATTTGTAAGCATCAAAATAAAGCTATTCTCTCTATGTATAGAATCCTTTAAAAAAAAATCAGTAACCAATTCATTTAATAGCAAATATAAAATCAAAAGTCAGCAACTTAAAATATGCAACTAGAGCCAGGTATGGTAGAACATGCCTGTAATATCAACACTCAGAGCCTGAAGCAGGAGGATCAGAAGTTCAAAGACAGCTTGGTATGACCCTGTCTCAAAAACACAAGACTATTTTGTGAACATGAGAGACCCCCCCCAAAAAAAAAAAACATTCAAAATTCAAAGTAAAAAGACATCTCAGAGTTTCCCCAAAGTTTAAAAATAAAGTGGATAAAAATCATAAGCTTAATAAGTGGTATTTGGTGAAGTGGAAGCAAATTCTTAAATTTTTTTTCTCATAAAGCCATTTATTTATCCCTGGGTAGTGATGTGAAGCCATGGGTTAATGCAGTCTTGGTTATAGGCTAGAGTGTACTAAATCACTACTTCCTGGTGATCAAACACCCTACCTCATTCTCACATTCCGATCTCAGTGGGCCTAACTGATTTCCATACCATTACTTGTTACAAAACCTAGACTAAGAATGAGTACAAGAAGTATAAAATCAACTCTCCTACAGTTTTTGTAGCAGAATTTTTGTTTCATATAGGCACATAGAATTGAACTGCTAAATTAAGACAGTTAACATAGTAATCAACATAGAAATTGGATTAACTTCACATTCTTCTATAAAAATCACAGCTATCAGGAACCCCCTTAGGGTAGTACAAGTTGTGAAAAGCTGATTGGAAATCCTCAAATTAATCCCAGTAGTTGAGTGTTTTCATTAGGTAGGTTAAAAGCATAACTCCTCGGCAGGATAGAGACGTGAAAATACTCTGCCATACTTAAGTTCCTGCACAGGGAGAATGAAGTTTAATCTTAAAGGGATACAGAAGACAAAGGAGGCTTCTGGACAAAAATGCCAGTTTTTAAGTCACAGATGTTTTAAAGGGCCACAATCCTCCATGTTGCAATTTAGGCTAACATTTTGTTCTTCACTGTCATTTTAGCTGGATTTATGCTATGTTAGTGTTTAACCCCAAGCATTTTATACCAAACTAAAGGTTATCTGAAATGTCAACTAGTAGAACAAGGTATGTGTATTTTCTTAGTAATGCTGGTGGGTACAGGTATTTCTATTATGACTTTTGAGAAACTGAAAATTAAGAGATGCATATAAAAGCTTGTAGTGCATTAAGAGGTGTCATGGAGAGCAAAGCAATGCTCTCTTCCTCTCCGGAGTAACCCTGATCAATACGGGTAGCCAGCTTCCTTCCTCTCTGAAATGTGGATCCTCTCACAGGCATTTGCTCATGACACATTATTTCTTTTCAGTTGATGTCTTAAAGCCCAAGAGCCCCAAGATTACTATTTACAATCAGACTCATGACTACAAATTATTTGGTAAGTTATGGGCATATTAAAAGATTCACAAGAAAGTTATTTCCTTTGGCTCAACTTTCTCCCTGCCTCCCCAGAAGACAGTTTTCTTTAAAATCTATGACCCAGCTACTAAAAAAGACCTAGGTGCATCTATGACTTTGTATGATAACTAAACCCCTGGTTATTTACTACATTTCAAGAATCTGCATTCAATAAAGGGCTATTTTTACCTATAGTAGTTCCAATGCAGGAGAGGCTGAAGGAGAATAAGCTCTAATCGGTTGCCTCAGGATGTGCAAGAGCTAGCGCTTTCGGGGGGAATGCCACACACTGCAGAACCTAAGAGCCTTCTTAGCCTCAGATCCTGTCTACTCACTATATCCATGCAAGCCCAGATCTCAGAAAAAGTGAGGATGCTTCCGCCCTTCAAAGACCCCTGACCATTGTACCCAGTAGTCTCGAATCCTACTTTCTTCAGATTTCCTACTTCCCATGTTATCTTCACATCAGTTAGGTATATCAAACACATCTGACCCACTCCTATGAACTTTTAAGGGTCCTTTACCATGGAAGTTCCCTCAAGTTAGACTTGAACAACAAATGCTACAAAGATAGCTTGGCAGCTAAAGACACCTACTCACGAAGCCTATCCACCAAGGCTTAAAGTCCAAGCCACCCACAAAAAGTGGCACAAGAATATGATGATCCTTTGCAGTGGCAAGAGGCCTTGCCATACATATATGCACACACATACATACACATGGGCAAATAAATAAATGTAGATAAAATAGTAGAAGAGGGGCCTTAGGTGATGGCTCAGTAGTTATAGGTACTTATTTGCAAAGCCTGCCAGTCCTGATTTAATTCCCCATACACCAACCAAGAATTCCATACCCATCCACATAAAGCCAAACAAACACCCATTTGCAGAGGCAAGAGACCCTGACATGTACCCATGCATACACATACATAAATACACACACACAAATGCAAATAAAATTAGTAAGACCCGAATGATGGAGCAAATGGTTGTGCATGTATGTGCAGCATAACCTGTGTAATTACATGCAAACATATTTCCAGTAATTTTGCAAAACAATCTACCTCCAGTAGATTGAAAATGGGTACAGATGTATTTGCAGGCTACATTTTAACAGAAGAGAAATTTCCAAAGACTCAAACAACGAAAGCATTTAGCCTTTGAATTATTCCTACTCTGGGAAGAGAGAAAGAGGGTAAAGGGGCCTATTTTCTTTAAAAGCTTTCATTATATACAAATATTAAGCAGATAATGTGTCAAAGCACTTTACAAACTAAAGTGCTAGGTGAATATTTGGGGCTATTATCATTAATGTCAGACAAAGGATGATGCTTCTTTCAAACATGACCACAGAAAATTGGTCCTTCAGGTTAAAGGCTTCGACACACCTTCAGCCTCCAACATCTAAATGGGCAACAAGGCTGAAGGGTTCTGCTGGAAGCTTCTGAATATGACACTGCTTCTTCTTAACATTCTGTGGACAGAATGAACTTTTCCTAATCATGACTGTCATCTCCTGTGCTGGGTCTCTGAAGCCAATGTTATGTTAACCTACATTAAGCATACAACCACAAATGATGACTAAGAGATATGGGAATTTTTACTTAAATTGCTACAATTCTTAATGCCAGATCTCCAAAAACTACACTTAAATACAGAGAGTGCTTAAAGTCTATGTGCTTCACATGTGAATTACAGCCTTATCTATTTTATCTCATTTTAAAAAGCATGTGCCCCTCCGCCCAAAAGTGCACACTGTTGGCTTCAGTTGGCTTTTATCCATCCCAACTTCTTGTCCTAGACTGCTCTCTTTAGAATTCACCATCCCCATGTTACTTTTACTAAGAACCCCAAGGATGAGCCAAGCATTTGACTTACATTTGGAATTCTTATTTACAATACAAACTGCAGGACAGAAGCCTGATCCATCCAAGCACTCTAACTCAGGATTGATAATGTAAGCACTACAAGACCTTCATGTAGTATCACAACCATTACCATTTACAATCAGGGAAATTACCCACAACCACACCAGGCCATACAGTGTGTTAGCCTTCTATCATAATTTCAAACCAATTTGAATTGAAACATTTTGTTGCAGTCTGGTTCACATTGTTGGTAGAAATCACCTGACCAAGAGCAGCTTGTGGAAAAAAGAGGTTTATTTTGGCTTACAGGCTCGAGGCGGGAAGCTCAAAATGGCAAGGAAAATGATAGTATGAGCAGAGAGTGGACATCACCCCCTGGCCAACATAAGGCGGACCATAGCAACAGGAGAGTGTGCCAAACACTGGCATGGGGAAACTGGCCATAACACCCATAAGGCCAGTCCCAACAATGGGAAGGGTTAATTCCCAAATCTCCCCTCAGCTGAGAACCTGGCATTCTGAACACCTAAGTTTATAGGGGACACCTGAATCAAACCACCACACATTTTCTCTCTACCTGCACTAAAACTGTGGCATTAAGATTGTATTTTTAAAAAGACATTCCGAGTTAACAGGATTTTCACAATGTGACTGACTTTTGTAGTAGAAATCAATGAATTCTACAACTAAAAGATGGTAAGAAAAAGGAAAAATATTAGCGTTTATTAAATACTTATTCTATGTCAGGCCTTCAGCTAACTAATTTACAAATAAAATCTAAACATCTCATCTTCTTGTATGCTATTTCTTCAATTTACAAATTTTTTTTGGGGGGGGCGTTTGTATGTGGAGATGGAACCTAGGGCCTCATACACACTAGGCTTCACCTCTATGCCATATTCATGGCCTTCTTTTTTATTTTGAGACAGGGTCTAAGCTGCCCATGTCGGGCTGGACTTGACTTACTTGTATAGTTCAGAGAGTCCTTGAACTTGTGTTCCTCATGCCTCAACTGCCCAAGGAGCTAGGACTGCAGGCCTGTACTATCAGACCCGGCTACAAATGAAGATTTCAGAACACAAATACTAAGCAAAACATATGAAAACAAAGTCAAGATTCCAAGGCCTTGTCACTGCTCTATCTGCCCCTTTTCTAATCCACCTTCCCATCCCTGGCTACATAACGCTTCCCCCAAATGTAAGCCTCCTGAAACGTTTCTTCCTGAAGCTTTTGCTGACTCCATACTGCCTACAAAGCAAAAGTTCCGCTCCTTAGTGAAGCATCCAGCTAGACCTACTTCCCGCTTACTTCTGCTTTACATGCCCACCACACCATGGCATACTACAAGCTCTAACAAATTTCCAGTACTCCCACCCACTCCCAGGCTGCTTCCCACTGTTACTCAATCTCTTTTCTCTATCTGCAACATCTTCACTACCTTTCATCTCCTGAAAAAAAGCAGCATCCTCAGCCTAAGACAAGGTGTCGCACTGCCTCCAGAAAGTACTCTGCAAACTGGTGAACTGGGGAAGAGAATGTGGCCCTGTGATCCCATAAACCCACATCTATCACATAAGCCTTACTTCACCTTTGTCTTCCTAGCAGTAACAATGCAAAGAAAAGTTATAAGTTATACACACCAAGAAAATAGGTAATAGTCAGGAAGACAAATCAAGGTGGCAAGTAAAATATTCACTGATGCACCCATTAACTATGTGGCTTTCCATTCCTTGCTGAAAGAAGAGACTTTTCTACTGCAACCTTATATACCTGCTGCTGCAGGAGTCAAAGTCATGTTAAGACGTTTACAAAGGAGAAGGCTAACGTATAGCAGGCTGTTAGGGTGAAGGGGGCAGTTTCAATTAGGGGCAGGAAACTAAACAGAACCAGAAAAGGCCACCCAGTCTTGGCAGGAATGGGATCCACAACAGCTACAGTGCCCGCTGCTGCCTCCAGTCCAGCACACTACCTAGGTGGGCTGGCCTTTAGGATCTGCCCTTTGAATCTCCAAACCATCTGGGTCTTCTCATTACGTACCTGAGTCTGACAAAAGAATACATTTTCAGTAGACTATAAAGGCTTGTCCATGTGGTTTCCATCTCTCTCTGCCCTGTGATCTCTGCCTGGATCCATGTAGTCTGTCTGAGTACAGAGAGAGTGAAGTACTATTTCTTGGTCTGGGTAACTTTCTGCTTGCCTCTGCTTTGTGCTTTGGGGTAAGTTCTCACTTTAATTACATGTATGATTTTCCTTTGATCTCTGAGTCTATTATGTGTATATTTCCTTTATACTCTAGATCTACCACATGGGTATTTCCTCTAAACTCTGCGCCTGCTACCTGTGCTAGTTTCTCTAAACTCAGGGTTACCATATGTTGCAGTCAGGCTCCCATTGCTGGCAGAAATTACCCAACCAAGAGCAGCTTTGGGGAGAGGGGAACGGTTTATTTTGGCTTACATACTCAAGGGGAAACTCCATGATGGCAGAGGAAAATAATGGCATGAGCAGAGGGTGGACATCACCCCTGGCCAACATCAGGTGGACAATAGCAACAGGAGAGTGTGCCATACACACTGACATGAGGAAACTGGCTTATAACACCCATAAGCCTGCTTCCAACATTACACTGCCTCCAGGAGTCTTTACTTGCCAATTACCATCAGATGGAGAGATTAGCATTCAGAATAACTAATAACTTTATTATGAGGGACACCTGAACCAAACCACCACATTCCACCCCTTACACCCATAAACTGATATCCATACATTATATAAAATACAATGCATTCAGAGCAAGTGAGATTCCCCATAGTTTTTATCAATCCTAATGATGTTCAAACATTCCGATAGTCCAAGGTCTTTTAACTGAGCCATAATATCAAAAAATACCCCCAAACCCATAATGGTACAGAATAAACACTCACACTGCAAAAGATGGCATTGGGCATAGCAAAGAAATATTCAACCAATACATGATTTAAACATGGCAAACACCAAACTCTGTAGCTCTAAGTCCAACAACTCTAGCCAGTGACAAGTCTCCAAGTCCAATAATTCTAACCAGCAACAAGTCTCGGGAGTTCCAATTCTGCCCCTCCATTTGGCTACTCACAGTCCTAGAAAACTTCATCCAGAGCCGGTACCTCTCCTTACTCTCCTTGGCAGCCAGTTTGTGGTCCCAGCATCTCCACTGGGTCTCCACCATAAACCACGGTCCATTCTCATAGCCCCATCAGGTCTCCATGCAGGCAAGCGTGCTTCACACTGCCCATGCCCATTTCCAAAACACAAGACCACATTGCAAACTCAATGGTCCTCTCTTTCCTGCGTTTCTTATACTCCACAATAGTAGGTAGGGTGCCAATTTGTTAATGGGGAGGGGAGCATAAGGGAGCAAACTTTTAACAACAGGACACTGGATCACTCAGGCCCCTTCAAAAGAATCTACATTCTTCCTGTTGCCCCAATGGACATCAGCTCAATGGTTGTAATTTCTCAATTGCAGCTGAATGGGCAGCAGTTTCACCCAAAGATTTTTTTCTGTGCCATATCCCTCTTCGCACACCAATCTATTTCTATACAATGCACACACAATGCAACCCTGCACAACTTCTCAGGACACAGGTATAACAACAAGCCTCTCACACAAACTGCTTCTAGCCCAGTCCAAGCAAAGCTCTTTCTTACCCTCACAAGCCAAACCTCAAAATTCATAGTTCTTACTGCATTCAGGTCTGTCAACTCTGACCAGAATAGACCATCAAGCTGTACTTATAGCACTACAACACATCTCTTAGGCCAAGTTTTCAAATCCTTCCACATTCCTCTTAAAAAGCAGCTTCAAAAGGCCAAAGCCACACAGTCAGGTGTCTAGCAGCAATGCCACTCCTCAGTACCAACATTACTGCTGCCATCAGGTTTGCATTGCTGGCAGAAACCACCTGACCATGAGCAGCTTTTTTGGGGGGGGAGGGGTAAGGGTTTAATTTGGCTTACAGACTCAAGGGGAAGCTCCACGATGGTAGTGGAAAACAATGGCATTAGTAGATGTTGGACATCACCCCCTGGCCAATTTCAGGTGGACAATAGGAACTGGAGAGTGTGACAAACACTGACATAGGGAAACTGGCCATAACACCCATAAGCCCAGACCCAACAATACACTGCCTCCAGGAGGCTTTAATTCCCAATTGCAATCAGCTGGGAAGACCAGCATTCAGAACATCTAAGTTTATGGGGGACACCTGAATCAAACTACCACACAATAGGTATAGCTCTCTTTATTACCCATTTCTCACTGCCCTGGCACTCACTTTCCTATTCCCAAGCCATCACCATTTCTTAACTTTCTTCCAGGGGGAGACTCAGGGCAGATACTATGCTTTCCACCCTTGTGTTTCTTCTAAATCTCCCTACATAGACTCCTAAGTCCTATCTTCCATGTGCTTGTGGCTCTGCCCAGGCTCTTCCCCGACCCTCATTTCCCTTAAATGATCCTCATGAATTTTACTCTTCTTTACACTTAAGTGTGCACTTCCGACTCTGTTCCAGCCTTTCACTGGATCCCATTTCCCTTAAAGCCTCACAATTTGTGATTTCTCCCTAAATAATCTCAATAATTCTTAATTTATGCCTCGAACCTGTTTTTATCAATTCTTTGTTAAAAAATGGTAAGGTCTCAAAATTGAGGTTCATGGGTTTGGGAGACCCCTCATGAACCCTAAAGTCCTGCATCATACACTACTAACATAAATCTCTTTCCAAATATTGCTATAATTTGACTATAAGCTCAAATTTCCAGGTGACTTAACGTTAATAACAAGTTAACAACAATGTGAGCCTCAGTAACAAAAAGAGCAACGAAACGACAGCACTGTTATCCCCTATTACATCATAGGTTGAAAAGCAGAAAATCTCATCAAAGCACATAAATTAAAGAAAGGACAAACCTAAAGTTAACAACTCTCTCATGCATCCCAGCCAAGGTCTACTATGTAAAGGAAGAGTATTGAAGAAGTCATCTAAGACCAGAGAGCAAACTCCCTAACTCACTGGATATGCTGAGTACTGTACTTGACACAGGTATGACAAACATTACATTTCACCCCTCCAAGAACTTCTCCTCAGCAGCTCTGTAAGTCAAGGCAGGCATGAAAACCTTTTAGAACCCATAGCCAGGAATAATCATCTCACTGGCTGACCTACGCTCAACATTTCACTATCTAAGAAAAAGACAAAAGGGCAAAGTCACTGCTGCTATGGAAACTACCTCTGACTTAAACATCTGAGTTTGGACATGTATGTGAGCAAAAAGAAATGAGGCATTTTGCTTCCCAACATATAAATGCTAGAGAACAGGAGTTAGTGCATGGCATTCACAATGGAGTTAGCATTAAATTAGATTTCTGCCTCACCATCAAAGTTTGAAATTACATGGCTAGAGAGATGGCTTAGCAGTTACAGTGTTTGCCAGCAAAGCCAAAGGACCCAGGTTTGATTTACCAGTTACCCAAGAAACGCCGGTAAGGTGGCACATGAGTTGAGTTCGTTCACAGTGGCTAGAGGCCCTGGTGCACTCGTTCTCATTTATTCATTCTCTCTCTCAAATAAATTTTTTTTGGGGGGGGGGCTGGAGAGCTGGCTTAGCAGTTAAGCGCTTGCCTGTGAAGCCAAAGGACCCTGGTTCGAGGCTCAATTCCCCAGGACCCACGTTAGCCAGATGCACAAGGGGGCGCACGCGTCTAGAGTTCGTTTGCAGTGGCTAGAGGCCCCGGCACGCCCATTCTCTCGCTCTATCTGCCTCTTTCTCTCTCTGTCGCTCTCCAATAAAAAAAAATAAAAGTAAACAAAAAAATTTTAAATTTTTTTTTTTTTTTTTTTTTTTTTTGGTTTTTCACTTTAGCTCAGGCTGACCTGGAATTCTCTATGTATTTTCAGGATGACCTCAAACTCACGGTGATCCTCCTACCTCTGCCTCCCAAGGGCTGGTATTAAAGGCGTGTGCCACCACGCCTGGCAATAAAATATTTTTAAATGTTTGAAATTACAAAAGAGAACAGGCTGAAGTACTCATATTCGTTTCTGAGTACTCACCCCCTGCTATGATTTTATCCACTATGAAATATAAGTTTCTTTCAAAGAATTCTCCTAGAATAGTAGCTTTAATATGCAAACCCGTTTGGTGATAAACAATCTTTCATTATTGACAAGACTTTCAGAAATGCCTACCTACACACCCAGCAATATGCTAATTTAGAACAATTATGACTGCATTCTCCATCACCTAATACTTTAATCTCCAATGGTTTAGACAAAAGACTTCCTAACCATTTTTCTGAAGGTAACTATAGCTCCAACTCCAAATGTTTTGTTCTTTTTCACTGAAGACGTGTAGAATTAGAGGTGTTCAAAATTGTTCCTTGACTTTACTCTTGTTGAGAATTGCTATTAAGGAAAGAAGTCAGGGTGGAAAAAAAAAGTCAGGGTGGGAAGGGGCACATCAAAAGTCTTAAAATAGTGTGTATTCATAAGAAGCCATGCATGTTGGTGCATGCCATTAATCCCAGCACCTGGGAGGCAGAAATAGGAGAATTGACTTGAGTTTGAGACCACCTTGAGACTACATAGTGAATTCTAGGTGAGCCTGGGTTAGAGTGAACCCCTACCTCAAAAAAAAAAAAAATTAAGTAGGTAGAAGATTAGATGGACAGTTAGTGAAACTCAAAGGTAACCATAGCTTCTACTGAACTAATTCATGCTCAAAGTTAAAAAGATGTCACAAAATGTCTGAAAGGAGAAAAAGCAGAAAACGGCAGAACTCAGTCATAGGTAAACACTTTGTAAGCATGCACATCCCTGCCCCCTGAGAGAGAAAGCCAACAGACAGAGGGAAGGAGAGAGGTAAACAAGCAGGCCTGTGCTGCACCCAAGACTTGCATGCCAGCGGCAAGAGAAGACAACGGAGATTCCATCAGCAGACATGTCATTTGGTCCATCATCGTTTTATTTTTTTTTTAATTAGTCATACCCAGTGAATACTAAAACTTAACCAATTTACATTTTTTGATATTTAATAATATTACAATGTAAATGCTATGTAAATAACATACTGAGGAAATAATGACAAGAATAATATACTTTTTCACTTCCGATCATTTCTTTTTTGTCCACTTATATTTACAAGCAGACAGAGAGAGAGAAAAGAAAGAGAGAGAATGGGTGTGCCAGGGCCTCCAGCCACTGCAAAAGAACTCCAGACATATGTGCCACTTTGTGCATCTGGTTTTACTTGGGTACTAGGGAATTGAACTCAAGTCTTTAGGATTCAGGCAACTGAACCATCTCTCCAGCCCCAGTTTACCTTTTTAAAAAATGTTGCCTTCTCTTTAAAGGGAGGGAGAAAGAAGACAGAGGAGAAGGAGAGCAATATGGACAAAGAAGGGAGGATGGAGGGGGGATAGAGGAAAAAAGGGAAGAGGGAAGGGAGGGATCTGCAGCAAAGTACACATTTCCATAGAGCTACCATTCATCAGGACATCCTTTCTAAATACAGTTTAACCTCTCTAGTTTTCCCAGCACTGTCTGGACATCCCTGTCCCCACAAGAGTAGTGTTCCAAGTAGAAGAAAACAGAGCTTAGAGGGCAACCATCCTGAATAATGTACCAATGGTCTACCAATCAGCAGACAGATTCAGAACTACAGAAAACTGGAGGTGGGAGCAGGGATTGTCCTGCCATAAAAATCTTGGAAACATAAACACACACAGCAAACATAGAACTGAAGGAGAGAGTGAATTAATCCACCTATTTCACATGTTATCCTGGTCATCCAAACTGAGGGTCTATAATTTTATACTAGTCACTTATAAAAATATTCCATTAAATAAAGATAGGAAATGAGACCCAAAAAAGCAGCAATTTTGTCATTAAGCATCCTAATATCACCAACACACACATTCAATGCACAAATACCTATTTTGACTACTTTTCTGGATTTGGAACAGAACACCGTCTTGCCCATAAAAGTTCAGTGTAGCCTCTCCCTTATAGAGTTAAGGAGAAAGCTAACTCAGAGCCAATTACGTAGTTTGACACTAGAAATAAAAGAAAAAATATAGAGAGCTTTATCTCAAAATGGAGGGGAGGAGGAAAGTTCCTTGCCACAAATACACAACAAAAAAAAAACCAGTTAAAGTACACCAGAACCTCTTGAATTAAGATTAAATTTGAAGGTAGGTTTGGTGCATAAATTCATGTCTGTGATCTCAGAGCATGTACAGAAAGAAGAGAGGTGTCATGTGTAAAGAAATCTTGTTTTACATTGTCTGCTGCCTTCAGTTTACCAAATAGATTCCCATGAAGACCTATTTCAAAAGCAGAGTGGCAGGTCAAACAAAGGCAATTCCCAGCCATGCAAAAAATTGTTTGAAGGCAAGCAGCACAAAACAGCAAAGCCTTCCCTAAAGATTGGTTGCATTAAACAGAGTAAATGAATGACCTGGGAGTGGCTAATGGGATACACGCCTTACGGAGGGCTTCCTTCCCATTTTAGAGACTCAATCTAATGCATTCCTCCATGCCCACAAAGGCTCTCTTCATTTCCTGTATAGGCTGTGAAAGTAGTGTTACAAAACTGTCTCTAAATCCACCTGGAAGAAAAATCAGCCATTACAATTTAGTTAAAATCCTGAGGATAGGAACTCTCTATTTTTGTTTCTGTTTTCTTCCTATTTTCTAGAAACATATCTAAACAAAGGAGACACCATCATACAATGAATAATCATGGTCTCCAAGTATCTCTGAAACTTGCACAGCACTGAAAGTTTCAGTTATTTTTTAAGCAAAGACCAAGGGGAAAGCATACTTTTCACCTCTTGTTAACTAAAAAGCCATAGCTAAAAATAAAAAGCTGGAGAAACTCCTAAATTGAAGGTTTTATAGGGCACATAAAATTATTCTTTATCAACTGCACATCTTTAAAGTTGCAGAGTATTACTTTTAGGCTATATACTGCTTCTTTTTCTGCCCCAGAATCCACGGCAATTTTCAAAAAAAAAAAAAAAATAAGGAGAGAAAGAAAGAGGGAAAGAGAGAAGGAGAGAGGAAAGGAAAGAAGAAACAAGTTTGCACTTTCAATTCAACCTCTTTTATGTGGACAAGTATGACTCCTAAATGTGCAGGACAGGGCTCCATTCTTCAAAACCTCACATATAACAAAAGCCATGTCTCTTCTTCCCAGACCCTATTATAAAATGTCAATTGAGAACAGATCAGCACTTGTCTGAAATAGTAGCATGCTCCAATAATCATTTTAAAGATGTGTACATGAGATTCAAAAATAGTAACAAAGATAACATAGTAGAGAACTTAGTAAACAGAACCTGAAATTCTGAGATTTTATTTAAATATAAACACAAATCTTTATAGGTTTTATTTGACACAATTATCACTACCCCTTCTAAATGCCCAAACTAATAAACACACTGAACCCTTCCATGAAGTTTACTAATTCTGAGTCTTCAGGAGCCACAGTAGAGGCACTTTCTCATGGTATCTCTGGTCAATTTACTGTGATTTTACAAGTTAAACTCTAGGATATATGAATATCAAACTAAGGGATAACTTCTGATTTATATTTATAACTTTGTTGTCCCACACCAAGAGTCCTATATTCAGTGAATATCAAGGTTATAGAAATAAATGTGGAGGGGAGGGGGGAGGGGAGGGGACAGAGGGGGAAAGGAGAGGAGAGGGGAGGGGAGGGGAGAGGAGGAGAGAGGGGAGAGAGGAGGCGAGAGGGGAATGGAGGGGAGGCGAGAGGGGAATGGAGGGGAGGCGAGAGGGGAATGGAGGGGAGGGGAGAGGGGAATGGAGGGGAGGGGAGAGGGGAATGGAGGGGAGGGGAGAGGGGAATGGAGGGGAGGGGAGGGGAGAGGGGAATGGAGGGGAGGGGAGAGGGGAATGGAGGGGAGGGGAGAGGGGAATGGAGGGGAGGGGAGAGGGGAGGGGGGAGAGGGGAGGGGAGGGGAGGAAGGGGGGAGGAGAGGAGAGGGGAGGGGGGAGGGGAGAGGGGAGGGGACAGAGGGGGAGAGGAAAGAGGGGGTGGGAGGGGAGGAGACAGGAGAGGAGAGGAGGGGGAGGGGAGGGGAGAAGACAGAGGGGGAGAGGAAGGGACAGAGGGGGAGAGGAAGGGACAGATGGGGAGAGGAGGGGGAGAGGGAGCAGAGGGAACAGAGAGGGGAGAGGAGGGGGAGAGGAGGGGAGAGGGAGCAGAGGGGGGAGAGGAGGGGGAGAGAGGGGGGAGAGGAGGGGGAGAGGAGGGGGAGAGGGAGAGGAGGGGGAGAGGAGGGGGAGAGGAGGGGGAGAGGGAGAGGAGGGGGAGAGGAGGGGGAGAGGGAGAGGAGGGGGAGAGGAGGGGGAGAGGGAGAGGAGGGGGAGAGGGAGAGGAGGGGGAGAGGAGGGGGAGCGGAGGGGGAGAGGAGGGGGAGAGGGAGCAGAGGGGGGAGAGGAGGGGGAGAGGGAGCAGAGGGGGGAGAGGAGGGGGAGAGGGAGCAGAGGGGGGAGAGGAGGGGGAGAGGGAGCAGAGGGGGGAGAGGAGGGGGAGAGGGAGCAGAGGGGGGAGAGGAGGGGGAGAGGGAGCAGAGGGGGGAGAGGAGGGGGAGAGGGAGCAGAGGGGGGAGAGGAGGGGGAGAGGGAGCAGAGGGGGGAGGGGAGAAGAGGGGGAAGGAGGGGGAGGAGGGATGGGGAGGAGGGAGGGGAGAGGAGGAGGAGGGAGGGGAGAGGAGGGGGAGGGAGGGGAGAGGGGGGAGGGGAGAGAAGCAGGAAGAGAAGGGATGGGGAGAGAAGGGGGAGAATGGGGGAAGAGGGAGGGAAGAGAATGGGGGGGAGAGAATGGGGGGGAGAGAATGGGGGGGAGAGAATGGGGGGGAGAGAATGGGGGGGAGAGAATGGGGGGGAGAGAATGGGGGGGGAGAGAATGGGGGGGAGAATGGGGGGGGGAGAATGGGGGGAGAGAATGGGGGGGAGAGAATGGGGGGGAGAGAATGGGGGGGAGAGAATGGGGGGGAGAGAATGGGGGGGAGAGAATGGGGGGGAGAGAATGGGGGGAGAGAATGGGGGGAGAGAATGGGGGGGAGAGAATGGGGGGGAGAGAATGGGGGGGAGAGAATGGGGGGGAGAGAATGGGGGGGAGAGAATGGGGGGGAGAGAATGGGGGGGAGAGAATGGGGGGGAGAGAATGGGGGGGAGAGAATGGGGGGGAGAGAATGGGGGGGAGAGAATGGGGGGGAGAGAATGGGGGGGAGAGAATGGGGGGGAGAGAAGGGGGAAGGGAGGGGACAGACATCAACTATGTAAGTCACCATAGCACACAGCACCAATTACTTGAGAAAAATTTTGTTAACAAGAATATTTGAGCAGATGGCCAAGTAACTTTATCACTAAACACTTGACAGTGATGTTTAGAAGTCAATTTAAGAATCAAACACAATATTCTCTGATAAGTCAAACCTGTATGTGGCAGGCATTTGCTCAGAACCTAGCATAGAACAGGGTCTCAAAAGGGTCAGGAAACTGCAATAAGCTGAGGTTAATACTCAAAGCCTGGAATTCTTAAAATCATACAAGAGATTAAACTGCTTTAAAGAGCTAGAATCCTGAACTAAGATTAATCCTAGAGATAATTAGTTCATACCATCCCACACCAAGAAAGTCATTTTGTACAGCCAAATACAACTTCGTGTAGTCTGAGTCAATTCCACCTGAACTTGCTTATAAAAAGGCAGTACAAGACTGCCTAACCACCAAGGATTTTGCAAATATACTTGGGTACAATGAGAAAGTGTGTTAATAATGGTGATCCAGAGGTGTGGGTGGTGATGGCAGCACGGAGGCTAGGAGAAGCAGCTAGGGAGAAAAGCAGAAGGAAGTCAAAGTACCTCCATGGTCATGCACTTCTGCCATGAGGCTCTTTCCTACTTTTCCATCGCAGCTGCTCACTGGACCCTCATGGCCTTTCCTATTTGAGAGAATGGACTGAGTCCCCAGATAGCCCAAGATACTAAACTGGTAAATATATGGCAGGATGGTTTGGATGTAAGGTGTTCCCCCATAGTCTCCTGTGTTTGTGGTTAAGCTTCATATTTGATCCCCAGCTGATAGAGCCTTTGGGCTTGATGAAGGAACTGTGTCACCGGGAACAGGCCTTGTGACTATATAGCTCAGCCCACCTCCCTGGCCAGTTCTAGCTAGCTAGCTCCCTCTCTGAACTTACTCCAAAACTGCTGTGGTGATGTGATTGATACCCTCTTGTCTGTTCCTACTATACTTACCCATCATGAAGAAACTTCCCCCACCTTGAAAACTGTAGGCAGAAATAATCTATTTCCTTCCATCAGCTGTTTCTGGTCAGGTGTTTTGCCTTGGCAATGAGAAGGTTACTGTTAACAACTGGCAATAGAAGAAACTCCCTCACAACATCCTGTAGATATCTAACCTACTCATAAAGGGCAAGAAACACTGAGAACTCATTCCAACAGTTGTGAAAGGTAGGCAACCTCTTCTCTCGAGTCTAGTCATCCCACTTCTAGATGATTCACTGGGCAGAATTAACTGCTTCCTATCTTACACTATAGCCCCCCCCAAACACAAATAGCTGGTTAACATAAAAAGAAATGCTCCAAGTGCCAAAAATGGAAGGCAGCAACATCTCCACTCAGCCTGTGACCACTGGCATGGAGTAGCTGCAAGCAAGGCGACAGCTGTCAAGTTGAAGAAATGTAGACAGCTTTAGAGGGATGACGAACCAGCACAACTCGGAGGACTACAAAATGAGTGTTCACCAACCTGAATCAAGAAGCTGCACTGTTGGTAAAAGGCATCATGGATCCCTGGAGATGAGCTTCCAAGTAAGCTTTAGTCACAACTCAAAGGTCATCAGGAAAAAAAAAAAAAATTGAAATGCTTCAAATATCAACACATTTGAAGGACCAAGATGTCTACATTCATTCTAATGGGCAAATCTCATATCACGCAGTGTATCGTGCTGGATACTCTGATGACTCAGTTAAGGATGCCCACTTTCTAGCAAGGAACAGAACACACATGCAGAACCGCAACACAGGACACAATCTGGTAAGTGTGGGGGGTGTTAAATCTGGATGACAGAGGGGAAGAAAAAAATGAGGAAGGCTCAGAACGAAGAAAGAGCATTTACAATAGGCTGTGTAAACAGGGGCACAAGACCCACATGGAACCAACCACTTAACAAATGCCTACTCTATTGTTTCCTGGCTGTGCTGTCCAGAGCACAAGCATAAACACAGGCATGCAGCGAACATAGCAGAAAACACGAATACTAAAACCAAGCCAGGGATGGAGAGATGGCTTAAGGTTAAGCACTTGCCTGTGCAGCCTAAGGATCCCAGTTTGAGGCTCAATTCCCCAGGACCCACGTTAGCCAGATGCACAAGGGGCACACGTGTCTGGAGTTCATTTACAGTGGCTGGAAGCCCTGGCATGCCCATACTCATTCTCTCTCTCTCTCTCTCTGTCACTGTCACTCTCAAAAAAAAAGAAAATATTAAAAAAAAAAAAAAAAAAAACAATGGGCTGGAGAGACAGCTTAGCAGTTAAGCGCTTGCCTGTGAAGCCTGAGGACCCCGGTTCGAGGCTTGATTCCCCAGGACCCACGTTAGCCAGATGCACGAGGGGGCGCACATGTCTGGAGTTCGTCTGCAGTGGCTGGAGGCCCTGGCGCGCCCATTCTCTCTATCTCCCTCTTTCCCTCTCTGTCTGTCACTCTCAAATAAATAAATAAATAAAATAATTTAAAAAAAAAAAAAAAACAAGCCAAAGGACAATCAGTGTGCTTACTGCCTCCCAAGCCATGAAGAAAAACATGATGCCATGGAAATAAAATGGAGTGACGAGATGGAAAGGCCTCTCTGAAGCAGTGACAATAAGAAAAATGTTTTCATGCATCTGCTCTTCAAAGGACAGAGGGTAATACCACTACAATGTGCTAGGTACGGCAAGGTGGGAAAGATGGAGAGCCCTGAGGGAAACTCTTCTGAGGCTGAGTCACTACAAGCAGCATGTGGCAGTGTTGTAGACAGAACAGTTCAAATTAGGGAAACAAACTTTTTTCAAATGAAGGAAATTAAGCCTAGAGATTGACTGTCATTAAAGTACTGGCCCGGACAATAACCCTCTTGCCAACTAACTGCTCTAAAAAATATATTTGCAAGAGAGAAAGAGGTAGATCTAGAAAAAGTAGGCACTGCTAAAGAACTCCAGACACACATGCCACCCTGTGCATCTGGCTTCATGTGGGTGCTGGGGAATTGAACCTTGGTCTTTTGGCTTTGCCAGTAAGCACCTTAACTACCATGCCATCTTTCCAGCCCCAATTAACTTTCTAATTAGAAAATTCCTCTAGAAAGTCAAAGCTCAATAAACTGGCCAAGTGTATGAAATACTATTATCTTCAGGTAAAATAAGCAGATTAGGTGCTACTAGACGTAGAAAATAATTTTCACCCATTCAGGGCAAAAAAGAAAGAAAATGTAGGTTTTCATAAAGTAAATGCATTCAGTTTCTTTTCTGAAAAGATGAACATCCTATATAGCCTTTTTTTTATGTCTAAGCATTTAGGAAATGGTGGTGATAACAGAACCATCAAATTATTTTAAACATGTCTCCTTGGCAAAACAGTTGGCAATCCCAACAGCTCCACAACACACTTACTTTATACCATATTTCCCAGAGACATGGGAGCATCAAGGGAAATAGGTACTGGAGATTTGGAAGAGAGCACACTAATGGGGTTCATTGATCGTTATTTATCAAAACAATGAAACAGGAAAAAAGACACATTATTCCAACAAAACAATCACAAAGTAAGAAGGTCCATGCAGAGACCAAAGCTTGTCATGATTGTTTCATGAATTCTGTGTCCTGGGGGAGCAAAAGTAGAGTTTAGGATCTTTCAATTGCCATTGCCCTCAAAAAAAAAAAAAAAAAAACAATCAAATACTGTCAAAACAAAGCATTGATTTTTAATCACATTATTTTCCAAAACTCTTTAGCATTATAATTGCAGGGTTTGTGTGGGAACAAAACCAAGGGTGAGGAGGGTCCTTGGAAGCCACTGTAGGTGATCCTTCACTTCCTCCTATTGCAGTAATTATAACTGTAATACAGAAACCTGCACCTATTCTGCCAATCTGCAGCTGCTCAAAGTTTGAGTCAACCTGTGAACACATTATATCTGAAGCATGTGACCAGTTCCAGCCTGAGACTATCAAGTCAAAACTGAAAAAGGCACATGGGGGTAAATAGTTCCACAGCTTATGAAACTCTTCTCAGAGCAAAAGACTGGATCCTGGTCCATTAAGATTTATCTCAACATTTTCATTTAATTTACAGTCTGAAAGAAGTAATGGTGACCTAAGTAAGAATTCCAGGCTTCAGTGTCCTTGAGAATCACCAGATGAGGTCACCCTCAAAAAGATGAGGTCATCTGAAATGCTGATAGACCTCCTGGACAAACAATGGAGCTGGGCTTCACTGAGGCTATACTCAGTTTGGATCCTTAGTGTCTCCAGTGAGCTGAACTTGAGAGATTTCTACATATTTCAAGGACATCAGAACCATCTGAGTTGGTACCTAAGCATTTATCTCAGTTACTAAAGAAAAGTCACCTTCCAAAAGAATAACATAAAGGCTCACATCATGTGTAATAATTTATAAAAAGTAATCTGAAAAGAAAAAGTAGTCTAAAAACAAAACTACTTATCAAGAAAGTCAAGGGGACCTCATTTTATCAAGATGACGTAAGCATTCAAGATTTAATTTATGGGAGAATTCTAGAGCTCAGACTATTCCAGGTTAAAAAAAAAAAAAAAAACTCAGGTGAGTGCTGATTTCTTATTTTTTACAAGGCATGAGCAATGTGGAAGTGCATATAGACTCTAAGCAGTGGAGATGAGGACAACACAAAGAACAGTAGTGGGAGATATGAGAGTCCCTTCTGCCCTTAAAAGCCTCAATTCAATGAAAATCTACCTTTTAAAACTAGAAAGACAACGATTTCAATCGAGCCTTAATCACTAGAGACAGAATATTTCACTATCAAAAGCTATCAGAAGTGAAGAGAAAAAAACTTAACTTCGGGCTGGAGAGATGTCTTAGCGGCTAAGCACTTGCCTGTGAAGCCTAAGGAACCCGGTTCGAGGCTCGATTCCCCAGGACCCACGTTAGCCAGATGCACAAGGGGGCTTACACATCTGGAGTTCGTTCACAGTGGCTGGAGGCCCTGGTGCACCATTCATTCATTCTCTTCCTCTCCCTCTTTATCTGTCTGTCACTCTCAAATAAATAAAAAAATAAACAAAATTTTTTTAAAATTTAACTTCAAGGTAAAGACAGGACTAAACACTAAGATTAAAAAAATGTAAGGGCTAGAGAGATGGCTTAGCAGTTAAGCGCTTGCCTATGAAGCCTAAGGACCCCAGTTCGAGGCTCGGTTCCCCAGGACCCACGTTAGCCAGATGCACAAGGGGGCACATGCGTCTGGAGTTCGTTTGCAGAGGCTGGAAGCCCTGGCGCACCCATTCTCTCTCTCTCCCTCTATCTGTCTTTCTCTCTGTGTCTGTTGCTCTCAAATAAATTAATTAATTTAAAAAAAAGTGCTGGAAAAAAATGTAAGTATTCAAAAAGGGCACTGGGGGGCTGAAAGTTTGCTCTGCAGTTAAGTCACTTGGTTGCAAAATATAACAACCTGGGGTAGATTCTCCAGTACCCACATAAAGCCAGATGCAGAGTGGCACATGTATCTGCAGTTAATCTGCAGCAGCTAGAGGCCCTGGCGTAATGCCCATTCTCTATCCCTTTCTCTCTTTTTCCTCCCTGTCCCATGTATCTAACTGCTTGGAAATAAATAAAAATATTTTTAAAGTGTATTAGAAGAAAATTCACAGTGGTCTCACTTAGGGATTTCAGTGAGGGAAGAGAAGACATGGAAAAAGAAGGGAGAAAAAGATAAAGGGAGTGGAAAGAAAGGTGAAGAGGGGAGGTGTCTGAAAAAAATCTAAGCCACTGAAAATCCAAAATGACACCCATGTAACCCAGTTTACTTTCTATTCAAAGAAATCTTCATGCTGTTTCTCTCGTTCTCTTTGGAGGCATCCTTTCATGTCTAATAGATTAAAAGGTAAGAGGTATGCTTTTATCAGCAGCACACAATGGACTAAACCACCACAGAGGACCTTGGACCTGTAAATAAATTTTAATGGGAAAGACATGAATTCAAACAAGGGGAAAGGGCAGTAGATAAATAGTGAATGTCAGAAAGTATGTGGACATCTGCAAACTGGAGACAACACTGTTGGACAGGTATGACTTATTACTAGGTTCATTTACATGGTATGCCAGGCAGTGTGTGAAGCCCCTTAAAACACATTAATCTTATGTGATACTAACAGTCCAATACAATGGGTTATTTTAACCACCATTTCCAAGTGAAATAGACTTATAAAAGATTAACTTGCCAAGAACTACAAAAAAAAAAAAAAAAACAAAATTGCTAATTCAGTTCTACCAAACTCCAAAATGCATGATATTTTTACTTCAGAGTAAAGCAGTTAAAATACCCAGGGCACTGTTTCACACCAGAACAATTAAAAAAGAATCTCTCCTAAGAGCTCAGACACTGATATTCTTTAAGCATTCAATTTGATTATAATTTATAGCCAAAGTTGAGAGACATTGTAAAAAAATATTTTTTTTTCAGGACATCAGACAAAAGTTAACTTAATCATTAGAGACCTAAGGCATCCACCTTCTTGAGAAGGAGGACTTTTCTAAGAACACTAATATAGCTCAGCATGGGATCGCACCCTGTTAAGCCAGCACTGGGAAGGTAGGAGCAGGAGGATCACAAATTTGAAGCCATCCTGTGCCACACTGCAAATCGCTGTCTCCTAAAAGAAGAATCAGTGGAAGCCGTGAGCAGAGGGAAGGTCTGACCACAAGCGTGTCTCAAACAGTACTCAAAACATAAAAGTAATCTGGGCGTGGTTATGTGCACACCTTTCATCCCAGCACTGCAGAAACTGAGGTAGGAGGATGGTCATGCGTTCAAAGACAGCCTGGGACTACAGAGTGAGTTCCAGGTTAGCCTGGACTACAATGAGACCCTACCACAGGGGGAAAAAAGTAGACTAGAGCCATTCAGTGGTGTTCTCTCTCTGGTGTTCAATATATATGTTAGATTTATTTTGTGTCCAGTACAAAATAAGTGAGCAGGAACCAGACTTATCACTTCTTTCAAGTGGTTCTTTAGCCAGGGAATAACTTAGGAGAAAAAAAATTTCATTTTTTGCATCCATTTTTTATCCATTCATAGATAGGAAGAACAAACATAAAATCAACTTGTAACTAATGTGACAAATGAAATATGACCTTCCGGAAGACACTGAACTCACAGCTGATTAACCCAAAGCCCAAGGACAGTGATATAAATCCCTAGGAAGGGCAGTGAGCAGGGATTGCCAAGCCACTGCAGACAGCACAGTGGTCACAGCCATGGACTCACCCGTGACCCTTGCCAGCACTGGCCATTTTCATCCTCAATTTATTCACTTACAAAATCAAGACGGTAATTGTGTTATCCTGTTTAGTAACTGGAATGAAAAAATGAAATAATATAAGCAAAAGAAAACAGGACAAGAGCTTCTATAATCAAATAGGATGCTGTATAAGACAATCATCTTCCACTACTACCGTATATCTTGAAAGTACCTTGATAGTTCTAAAGGCTCAGGACCTGCAGCAGTGTGGCCTGGCTGTTCTGTCTCTGTGTTCAGTTATCATCTATGTCAGCACAGGCAGTGCCCATTGTTGGATGCAGCCATAAAAAACAAAGTCTTTCAAAACAGCACGCAACCAACCACAAACAAAATAATCATGACTTTCAAATTATATAGTAAATGATGTATTATCATCAATACAGTTTATAGACAAACTGACCTATTAAGTGACTATACACTCTCAATTGTAAATAATACTTGGGATCAAGTATTATTTAGAAAACAGTAATATAGTTTTGGAATTTGATTTAACTTTCAATTATCATTCAAAAGAACCCATACAACTTAAAACCTGTCACCCATCAAATAATAAAGCACGGCCACCAGCATGGTATCCTGTCTTTCATTTTCACATGTCTAAGAAAATCTCTACATGCTGCATTGGTAATCGTTTAGCTAAGTAATCTTAAGAACCCTAATCTAGATGACAAAAAACTTGCTTCTTAAATAATGTGTTATATTCTATATGCTATAGCTTCGGTCATTATAATGGAAGCCTAAGGTGGTGATTAGGGTGCCACTAGCTTCTTTTTCTTCAAAATCACGCAAGTAAATATTCCTGGTAGAGCAATAAATAATTGCCATGAAAAGTTAACTCTGTGTATCTGCCAAGCCTTTGTTAAACATCTCTCCAAAATGCAAAGGAATAAATATGAACATCTGAGACCTTTATGAAAGTTTTTTGTGTCTTTAACCCTTTCTTGGAGTCACACTACTCTGTGTAATTAGAGGTCAGGGCACTATGCTCCTAGAGGAAAGAAATTATACATTATAAGGCCCTAAAGCCATAGTTTCTGAGGGTAGTAATTCTAACACTGGGGTAACCCATTAAGACACATACACAAAATGGCAGCTGTAAGTAAGAATTTTAAAAAGCTTTACAAAAAATGAAATTTTTTTCTCCTAAATTATTCCCTGGCTAAAGAACCACTTGAAAGAAGTGATAAGTCTGGTTCCTGCTCACTTATTTTGTACTGGACACAAAATAAATCTAACATTAAAAAAAACTACATTGAAACACCTGCTTGAGTGAAAGGATGGACCATGGATATTTTCACCAATCCACTTGAATCATCAGAAACCTACACACCCTTATTCCCACTCATGCCTACCACATAATGCAAAAATACATTTTGGACTTACTGTGAATGTTTTGCTTAGGAATAATTACAGGCATATCAGCCACCCTGGGAATTCGCTTCCAAACAAAATGAGGTCACATTAAAACCCCAACTGGAGGAACTGGAATAATACCCTTCATCTCATCTCTCAGTAACACCTATGCACCTCAGCCTAAAAAGCAGACAGTTCCACTGCAGGTCTTCATGTGAATAAAGGGTTACCTACTTACCTTGAAGAAACAGGAAAGCAACCGTTAACTAGGTTGGGACCAATAATTTTAAACTGATTAGCGTATGTCAGTGAGTACTAGGCATTCATTCTACAGCTTTCCTTTGTGCTTTAACTACAAGAGTGTCTATAAAGGTCCATTGCTAGTTTTCCCTTTAATTTGAAAAGCAGAGCACCATTAAGAAACTGATTTTTAGGTGCTTGCTCTGGGTAAGTTCCCAGAGCAAAACAACAGAAAACACTTCACCTTCACATCAGATTTCCAACACAAACATCACAGGTTCCAGGGTAAACACTTAAATTCATGTTCCTTCTGTAGTGGGGCCTAGAGTCTGTGAGCCAGCAGATGCCTAAGGACATTCCGTGAAAACACTGCCAAGACCCTCTTGACACCTGTTACCAAAGCATCATGTCTTTTAAATATATGTTCTGTTTAAGTGGTTTTTAAAAGCATAAGCATGGTTCCTTTAAGAGCTGCTCATAACAAGAGGTCAAGCTGTAAAATTGAAGAGGCCAGGAAGAAAATCAACTCTCTATCAACTGTCAAAACCCAACTCAAAACGGCAGTCAGAGTTGGTCAGAAATTGTTGCACATAGTGGAAGGGGGAGGAACCTGTAGATTGGAAACACCCCATTGCTAGGGTGAGAGGAAGAAGTCTTAACCAAAACTGCAGATCAGAAATGCATAAAAAAGACATTTATTGCCAGTTAAATAAAAGATAAATTCCTTTGTTGAAGCCCTAGTACCCAATGCGGACTATGTGTTTGCACACTGAAATTCTAAAAACAAGGTAGTGAGATCATACGAGGAGCTTCTTAACCAGTGGGACTAGAGTCTATCCAAGAGCTAGAGGACACAACAGAGATTGCTATCTACATCCAGAGATGAAAGGTCATGCAAGAACACAATGAGAAGATGGCTCTTTACCAGACACAAAGAAAGGCCTTGTCAGAAACCAACCCAGCTAGCACCTTGATCTTGAACTTCTAGTCTCCACCACCACTGAGACAAAATAAATAGCTGGCTTATGCTGCCCTGCCCCTTGCACTCTGTTATGGAAGGTCAAGCTGACCAATAGAATCCAAAAAAAATTCACACGGCCTTTTTCTTCCTAATACTTCCACCCAATTTTGGTAGATTCCATATTACTACTCAACCATAATCCCTTGCTAACTGCCCCTCTAGCCACTCTTCACTTCAGTCTTTATGGACCAACTACCTTCAGCTTCCCCAGAACATCTCATGTTTCCACCTGCTTAAACACTCGCAATAGTAAACATGTAGATGAGCATTGAAGGGCCTTGCCTCCCAATTGCTCATGTAAAACTCCTGCACAGGTCAAAATGACTCCTATGAAGATCTCTTGCAGTCTGTGATTCCCACATTTTATTCTCAAAAGTGTAATATCTTAGAATGTCCTCTCTGGTTACTACTTCTTATTAAATGGTGGGTGGAAGAGAGAAGTTATTGAATAAGGAGTATTATGCAATCATGGGGGACTATGGCATAATCTTTCCAAAATGCTGCTCTACCACACAAGTGGTTTTATCCAAATAAGCTTTGGGGCCCACGAAATCACACCTGCAGGTGCTTATAGATGGCTAGAACAAGGGCACAATCTAGTAAAAACAAAATTATACAAGTAATATTTTAAAACTGGGAAAAATTCTAAATCCTGTATAGCATGTCCTCAAGCAGGTGCAGACCACTTTGGTTAAGAGGGAGGAGGAGAGAACCCTACGGCTTTCTCAAGCCTAACAAAACAGACTTGATGCTGTTCCTCCGAGACATGGAAGCTTAACTTCACAATACAGAAAAATTTCACCCCATGTAAACAGGAATAGAAATGTGGCCCAAATGCAACTCCAAAGGCTTTCACAGGTTCCTATTATTCCTGCAGCTCAGGTGGCCCTGAGCCCTGCAGAATGTAGAGGTGACAAGGGCACCACCAGATTTGACCTCCAGTTGTGTTCTCCACTCCTGGTTTCATAGAAGCCACCACCAAAATCTCGGCCACAGAGCTTCCGATTTCCCCAATGCTCAATTATCTCTTCCTGTCAATCCTCTCTTATTTATTTTTGTTAATTAGAAACTTTGCACAAACCATGTGTTGGTCCCATTCCTCTTCTCCCCAACTCCATTTCACTGAGGGCCAGCACCATGGAGTTAAGGGTTATGAATGCAGCAGTCATTGTAGGAGGGGAGAATGCAATACCTCCTTCCTACCCCTGTGGCTCTTACAATCTTTCTACCCCCTCTCCTCAATGTTCCCTGAGCCTTGGCACGTATAATAGCAGTCTACTTCAATTTCAATCCTCTTTTGATGATACCATCACTGAGTTTCACAGCCTATGGATCTTTCACTATGTGGGTAGCAAAATGTAGTATTATACTATGAAGATTTCTAGCATATTGAATACATATCTGCTTTTTGGTTTTGTTTTTTTTTTTGTTTTTGTTTTTTGTTTTGTTTTGTTTTTTTGGTTTTTCAAGGTAGGTTCTCACTCTACTCCAAGTTGACCTGGAACTACGTAGTCTCAGGGTAGCCTTGAACTCACAGCGATCCACCTACCTCTGCCTCCCAAGTGCTGGGATTAAAGGTGTGCGCCACCACGCCCGGCAAGCTGTTTGTTTTATATGGTCCCAAAACAGTGGCTGTCCCACTCACTAGACTTTCCATTTACACGCTTTCCTAACTGCTGTTTTCTCCACTTGGCATCTTCTCCCATCTAGTTTCAACTCAGAGTCCTACCTTTGATAACAATGACTTTCTCTGGGACCTGTGAAAACAGTCATCCAAGGGTTCTTTACATGCACTGTATCCATAATGAGATACCTATAAGAGACTTCCAACAACTTCATTTCTATGTGACAGTTTTAATGGAGAGATGTGAGCAGGGTAAAGACTTAAAACTCTACAGGAGCCTTATTTCTCTCATTCCTTTGACCCAAATCAAAATGCACAGTGGCTAGAGACACCCAGGGATACTCCAAGGTCACTGGTTAGCACCTAAAAACATCTAAGTTGTCTGATGAGGGAAACTTTCCCTTCTTGGGCATTACAGGGGAAGAGAAATGATGCCCAGCAGATCTACAACTGGAGCCCAGAGTCACGCACAAATTGATAGTGTAACATCCAAGGACTTTAGTGACTATTTCCTAGAACATCAAGTGCCCACAAAGGCTGGGCACTCAGCTTCCCATCGACAGGGGAAAGAACCACCCACTTCTATGACAGATTGACTGCTAAGCACATGTACAGCAGGCCTTGCAGGAGAAAAGGCAAGCTGTCCTGCCAGACTTCTACAAAGCTTCTGAGGCCAATAATTTCTTAAGGAGTAAAAAGATACACTCTAACCTATATTAGACAGAGCCCCTTACTGCAAATTCAAGGTAGAATAATATGCCTTCAGATTTAAAAATTCATAGAATTTGAAAATTCCAATATGTCAGCCATTTTGTGTAAGTCTATTAATCAAAAAGTAGTAATCATTGAAATGGCACAGAGCTTGTATAGCCAGTGCCTCGTGCTTAAGAAAATAATTTGGAAATATTTGGTCAGAGCCAGCACACTGTCCACTTGCTCCCTAAAGTCAGGGAAACAGTCATGTCCAGTGGACTATAGATGAATTCTCCAAAGAAGCACTATGTTTCCACCATCTACCACATCAGTGAGAAGCAAAGTAGGACCATTCAGTATGAGCAGTTCCTAGAAAAATAAAAATTAACCAAAGCTACAAACATTGACACTCTCTTAAACAAATCTCCCTGTCCCCGAGACACAAAAGGAAAATATCTGTACACACATGCTACAAAAGCCAACAATAATCAAAAACTGCAGGAATAAAATACAATCATTGTTCCTTTCATGTCAAAACATTTCTAGGTGCTATTTTTTAAAGTCAACAGCTAAGAAAAACATTCAGAGACCATAGGTGTTATAGGCTCATCATGATTAAGCCAGTAATTTATTTGTATTTCACATAAAGATAATCTAAGATTCCAAGATCCTACTAATAACTAAGAAACTCAGAATAGTGTTGTATGGGAAAATAATGTACATTCAGTCATTAATATCGCATAAAATGACTCTAAAAAGAGTGAGTGTCTCATAAAATATAGAACATCTTGCAATTAAGAAACAACTTTACAGTGCTAGTATTAAAAATGAAATTTAAAAGTCTCAAGATTCTTTATAAGTACTTAAGAAACAGTATTCCTTTGCTCATTACAAAGCTGAGACAAAAACAAGGCATTTAATGGCAATGTGTTTTCTCTCAGAAAGCTGATTTATTACTATTTAGTGTTTCCAAGAAAGTATTTCCAAGAGCTGAGTGATCGTTTTTCATATCGACTCCTCTTCACAGCCTGCTCTGCAGCACAACCACCTCCTTACAGACCAGAGAAAAAACTGAAATGGATGCTTAAGTTACTTTCTTTATCTCAATATTTTCCCCCACCGGATTTTTTGGAATATCATACAAAATCAAGTACCCATTTACTTCTTGGATTTTCTACTATGTCTTACTTTTAAACGGCACACAAACTAGAAGAGTAAAATAATTTAGTGATATAAGGAAGGATTAAAACAGCCAAATGTCAAACAAGGACCATTCTGGGTCCTGTTATAAAATGTTACCGGTTAGAACAGTGATCGATGTTAAAGCATAACTCTGGTCTGAGCGCCAGACTAGGGCATTCACTGGTTTATTACAGTTCCTGTTATTTACAAACGTGGGAGCTTATTACACATAAAAGCCCTAGTTCCAATCAGCTCTGGATAACTTGCTACCTCCATCTGAAAAGCCTCTTCCTCACAATTACCATCCATTTGAAGTGATTTGACCCACACTCTGTCCTCTGAGACATCACATAAAAGGACTCTCACCTACTCAAAAATCAATCTTTTCAATTAGATGAAACCTTAATGAAAGCTGAGATCATCTTGATGAAAGCAAAGTACTGCCAAAAGGCAAAAACAGCTTCACACTTTTAACGGAAAACCCACAAAGTTGCCAGATTACAATCCTGCTGCTTAGTCATGGGGGCCCAGAGACTTATGACTTGCTACAGTCCAGCAATGATTTTCTGTAAGGGACCCAGGGTTCACCATCCATATAGAAAACCCCACTACCAAATCAGTATTTGAAGATTTTATTCACTGCACAGGAAACTAACCTCCAAATATGCAGAGGCATCATAGTGTACTTGTCTATACCCTTTTGATAGGTTACCCTACTGATTCAATACCATGATCATGAGATACAAAAAAGGGAATGAGCCAGGAGTAGTGATGCACACCTTTAATCCCAGCACTCAGGAGACAAAAGTAGAAGGATCACCATGAGTTCAAGGCCACCCTGAGGTGACAAGAGTGAATTCCAGGTCAGCCTGTGCTAGAGTAAATGAGACGTTGCCTCGAAAAACCAAAAATCAAAAGCAAAAAAAAAAAAAAAAAGAATGAATTTGGGTCTGCTTACTCACAGTCACTTTAATGACATTGGACACATGGCCAGTATATGGACACATCTGAAGAGAGCTGGCCATGATGGATGAGAACAGGGACAATGCTGGTGGATGCAGAGTCCAACTCAGAGGATAATGTGATAACTAATGCAGCAAGTAGACACAGGCTGAATTAACCTGACCTTAATGTTTCAATGTTTTGATTTGTACATCAGCCACCATCTGCTCAGCTGAGTCCTGAGTACTAACAACAGAAATCGAAGAATTTAAGATTGGAGAAAAAAGTGAACCAAAATCCAGAATGAAACCTACTTTTTACTTAATGCCTGGGAGTGAATCTCTACCCTCTTTGCTTACAAAACCAACCATAAGTATTTTTTTCCAAAATGTAGAACAAACACTCAAAAAAAATTTTCTAAACTCCTCAAGCTCAATCTTAAAATGTAAGAACTCCTGAAGTCTATTTTGCACACTAAGTCCCTAAGGCATCCCAAAGCAGTGTAAATACAAACTAAAGAATGTAAACTTTGTGGTTTAAAACATGTGCAGAACACACTTGCAGGATCCTTTAATGCTAGATTCTGGGAACTTAAAATTGACAATTAGGGTGCTGGAGGAGGGGAGCTTGATGACAACTAATAAATAGTACAGTCTGAAAAAGTTTGTAAAGGAGCATCAACATTAAGGGCTGCCACGGTGAAATATGAGTAAATGGGTAGTGTGACGTAAGAACTCACTGGCCATACCAAAGGGAAAATTATCTGGCTACTTTACAAAGCAAATATTGTATATGGCAAAGAAGGAACTATGCATTTCTGAAAGTGTTTGACATCTGTCCTACAAGGCACCATGGAATCAGAGTTTCAGGTAGGGGTGTGTCTATCTCATATAAGATTCTATTCAATCATAACTAAATTCTGTAATGTCATGTGTATTTAAGGAAATAGTCCATAAAGCTAGTGTTGAAACAGTTACAAAACTGTAATATAACTGATCTACATTTAAGGTATATCACCTAGGCACACAGAATTCTAGAGTAGTTGCCAAATTCATGCCCTCTGTAATCAGATAGGCTAGATGAGTTCTTTCTAATTCAGTCACTTACAGATCCTTTGGACCCATAACTAAAACTTCTCTGTGGTGCAGTTTATTCATCTCTAAAATGGAGAAATACACACTACCTATGAGTTCTGTGAGAAGCTTAGGGTGTAAATATATGCAGACTGCTTAGGATAAAATCATATGGAAGACTTTGTTGGAAATTATGAATTATTCTAGGATAAACAGAAAGAAACTTCAAATGATGCTGACACAACCACTTTTTTTTTAAGTGAGAGAAAAGGAATTGGCATGCCAGAGCCTTAGCCATGGCAATCGCACTCCAGATGCTTGTGCCACATAGTGTGTACATGCAACCCTGTGCTTGGTGTCACCTTTGTGCATCTGGCTTACATAGGATCTTGAGATAGATCAAACATGGGTCCTTAGGCTTTGCAGTCAAGTACCTTAACCACTAAGCCAACTCTCCATCCTCTAGACAACCACTTCTATGTACCACTGACATCTGATCACTATTATTGGGATATTTCATATGAAATGAAGATCTGTTGATCTGATGCCTTTGTAAGGGTGTACCGTGTAAGAAGGACATGAAAAGGAGTTGAATACTTTTTCTCCTACCCTTCCAAAAACACATGGTAAAAGCTGTATACCTAGATGAGCACTCTCTCAGTATACCTTGCATGTTCCCACCACCCAACACACTCAATAGCTTAAAATGGTTCACAGGCACGCATATAATTAAAATTCATTATCTTGAAACACTGCTTTAGGAAACCCAGAAATCAAATCTAATATCCATTTTTACAAATTGATATAATTACAACCTGATAGACATTATTTTATCTAGACTTAACAATTAGGTTCTTAAATCCAAAACTTAATCATTTTCTTCCTTATAGGTACACAAAATTTTCTCCCATGTGGTAGCATGTAAAATCAAGGACATAATAACTATTATATCCCTTGTTATGATGGCCTTCCTAAATTGCTAATGAGCCAATTATGACAGGCATAATCAGAGTGGCCAGCCTAACAAAGCCTGATGAGATCTCACACCCAACACCCTCCTGTTTGATTTTGTTTTTAAATGTTCGGCGTGTGTCTCCCAGCAGCTACCATGACTAAAATAAAATACATAGTGAGAGCACTCATTTAAGATAATAAAAATGACATGTACAAGTATATAATATTAAAAAAAATAGTAAAAACAAAGCATGGGTAGCAACACCAACCTTCCCTGGATCAGATGTCAGCCGATCACAACTTGAAGGTACAAGCAGCCCTGTGGTGTCTGGGTTTCCATTCTACACTTGGAGAGGACAAACACACCCTGAGAAGAGACTTGTACTCCTCCAACACTCAGGGTCATCCAAGTCTACAACCTGAGCATCCCATACAAACAAACCTGCCCCACTCTACGTATGGGTGAAAAGAAGTGGAATAATTTTAAAAGCATTTATTTTTAAGTCAGGTTACCACTCTCTTACATCTAATTACAATATCTATCCCCACTTGCAGCTAAATGGGATTAATTCTTAGTCACTGATCTTTAATAGTAACTCCTGCTACTCCCGGCAGCCAGCATTCTCCTTTCAAAGAGATGCAGATCACTAATTAGAGAACCTTCTAGTGTGAGCTTCTAATTGCCTTAACATACCCAAGTACCTTCCAGTCAGCCCAAGATTCTTTACAGGTCTCATATACCAACAAGAGGGACTGGGTGAGGGATAAAAAAAAAAATAAAATAAAAATAAAAATATGAAGAATTAAAAACACTCAAAGGGCTATATCATTGGAAAGAGAAATATAGTTTCCTTAGTTTCTCCAATCTTTTTTCCCCCTTTTCCAAAATCTATGAGCAGTCTCCCTGTAGATCTAAACCAAGTCCTTAAACATAACTATTCCAGAGCACAATAAGTACAAGGGACAAACTTCCCTTTTATTATTACTTATTTGAGAGATACTGATTATTATATAAGTAAAGTCCAGTAATTGCTCCTAAAATAATCTCATTTATCGAATGAATCTTCATTCTTAAAAAAAAAAAAAAATCCACCTCAGGAATAAAGAAAGGTAGCTACTGGTTTTGAGGGCTTTCCTATAAAGCATACTGTCAATTTGCTGGAACAGTATCCTCATATTTGTATCTGAATGCACAACAAGGCTGAGGATCATGAGGAGGGACCCAGAATGACAAATTCCTAATCCCAACCAACCTAATACTAGCACGTCGTGTAGCTAGGCCAGTATCAAGGCTGAAGAGTGCAGATCTTAGCTGCTGGCTTGGGAAAGGAGAACCATGCTTAAATGCTCAGTAACAGTTATTTGGAGCTTATTCCCAACCAGCTCCCTTCTTTCTCATTCAAGTAGAACTTCTAGTCAACTATAGCCCCACTTGTTTTTTTTCTTTGTTTTCTTGGGGGAAAGGGTGACACAGGTTTTAGATGGAGGATCACAATCCTATCTCTATTGCTGGTGTGTTTACAGGAAATTGGACACCATTCCTGATCTTCCATTTATTTTCTTTCTTAGAAAAGTAACATGTAATATTTGGAGGTGCTTCAAAGAACATGGGTCATTGTTGTCACCTTTACTAAAGTTACTTCTCAAATACAAACAAGTGAGCAACCACTTCCCACTATCTGGTTTCAGTGAATGAACAATCAGTATAGAACGCTTCTCAGCAATTAATGAAACTCAGTGAAAAATTACAGCAAACTTTTAAATCTAGTATGGGAAAGCATCCAGTTTGTACTTTTTATTCAGATACTAATTTAGATCTCTCTTCTTTCAACACAGTGCCTTCCTGGACCATGAATGCTTTATAAATCTCAGATCTCATTCTCAGTTATTATACAGAAGCCAGGGGAAAACTGCCATTAAAATCCACTTCCTGCTCTAATGAAGAGTGCTGCATTTGAGCTTTCATATCAAGAACACATTTAAAAACAGTAACCCTGCCAGGCATACCCCATGGTGGCACACACCTTTAATCTCAACACTTGGGAGGCAGAGGTAGGAGGATTGCCATGAGTTTGAGGCCACCCTAAGACTCCATAGTGAATTCTAGGTCAGCTAGAGTGAGACCCTACCTCGAAAAATTTAAAAAAAAAAAACAGTAACCCACACAGTTGGACCCAAAAAAGAACCACAAGTCCAGCCTAAATACTGTTGGGTTGTTGGCACTGCTTTCCTCCATACCCTCTCCTTCCTCACATCTCTACTTCTTACCTACACTTAGAGCACAGATCAGATGCATCAGCGCTTGCTTTCTAGATTTTTTTCTCAATAGTCCTTTGCCTTTGATGATACCCAGAAACACCTTAAATATGAAACAAACACAAAAGTCCAGAAGAAATATGAGCACTACTAGAAATAGTCTCAAATTTAATATTTAAAAAATTAAGAGTTGGAGAGATGACTTAGCAGTTAAGGCACTTGCCTAAAAAGCCCAAGGACTCAGGTTTGATTCCCCAGTACCCACATAAACCAGATGCACAAGATGGCACATGAATCTGGAGTTCGTTTACAGTGTCTGGAGACCCTGGCATGCCCATTCTCTCTATATGCCTCTTTCAAATAAATAAAAATAAGTAAGTTCACTGTTGCCTTTCATCTTAAGCTACACAGAATTTTTCTGTTTGAAAACTTTATTTTTATAGCTATAAGGCAAAATAAAATTAATGTTTCTTATCTTGAGTTTTATATTTCAGCAAAATTTTACTACCAATGTATTCAAGATATATTAAGAAACTATCAAAATAAAAAATAGTGTCTTTCCTTTAAAGGGCTACCCAGTTCTCAAAGCAGAAAATTTCTTACAACCTAAAATTCTAGGATGTCAGTAATACCTACTATCACCCATCCAGTAGAAGTATCAAACCACAGACTTTTTAGTTTTAAATAGAAATCAACATCATTAGCATTACCATTGTCCTTGTTATTGACATTTGTATAGGTGGTTCAGGCATATAAAGGTGTCAATATTTAACAAGATAGTATATTTGTTATCTAAATCAAAACACAGAAAATATCTAAACTGGTCCATTTAACAAGTGAAAGAAACTATCAGAATATGAAATACTTAACCATAAAAGAAAAACAATGAATGGGAGCTGGGAGATGGCTTAGCAGTTAAGGTGCTTGCCAGCAAAGCCAAAAGACCCAGGTTTGATTCCCCAGTACCCATGTCAGCCAGATATGTGTGGTGCCATATGTGTCTGGAGATTGTTTGCAGTGACTGGAAGCCCTGGCATGCCCATTCTCCCCCTTCTGCCCCCCCCCAGCACCTCTGTGTCTCTCAAATAAATAAAAACAAAAATAAATGGGCACGCCTGGCCACCACCCCCTTCTGCACATTTAAAGGAGGAAGGGACCACAGGGGCATTTCTTCTCCCAACAACCCATCAAGTGTCTAACAAGAGAAGTTTAGAAGATACCCAGTTCCCTCCTCCTTTCCAACCTAACCGTAACAAATAGTGGGAAATGGGCATAAATGCAGTAGAGACTTAAATAAAAGTTCAGGCTGCTCAATTATGGACAAAAGAGGTTAGAATTCCTTATATACATACAGAACATTTAGTCAATTTCTATTTAAGAAATAAAATAGAACAAGGAAACCAATATGGGGGGATGCTTAGGTGAACTACTCCAAGGTATATTTCTAGCTCATGTGACCTTCACTTACATTGATGTGTGGGACATGTGTTGAGAGCACTATAAAAATACATTAATAAATCATAGCATGTCCATGCTACAAAGGCCTTACCAGTGTTGGTCCACAGACTCAATTTTTAGGTAAGAAAAGAAAGACCTGAGATCTAGATCAAAGTAAAACATGCTAGTGACAGAACCTTGTCATAAGTCTCACCTTCAATGATGCTAAACACACACACACACACACACACACACACACACACACACACACACACGCTGCTGGGAACTAACACAGGGCTTTGAGCATGCCAGGCAAGTGCTATACCACTGAGTTCCATTCCCCCCCAACCCCAAACACAAGTACTATTAAATATGTATTTCCTCTAAAGAAATGACTGTCTGGTCCTCAGTACAATACAGATTCTCAGTTTTCCTTTAAGGCTTTTAAGGATGGACATGGCCTTATTTCTTTAAGAAGCCATTAGTCAAACCCAGTATTCCTAAAAGTGTGGTCTAGAAACCCCCATGGGTCCACTGAGACCTTTTTCACAGATCTAGGGATTTAGAATGATGTCTTTCTCTCTCATAAATACACAAAAAAAGAGCTTTCTAAAGGCTGTATGATGTGCTCTCTATTTCTGCATTCAGTTTGCTGTAGCATAAGAATAGAGATGACTGTTGGTATGCCATTTCCAAAGGGAAATGTAGAACTCTGCCACTACATCACTACTTTTTGGTTTAGAAAAGCATTTCTTTTTCATTTGAAAGATTTGTTACTATGTACTGGGCTTACTATTTTTTGAACTAAGCATTTTTTAAACTTTCACATCTGACCCTCTACTATAGTAAATATTGCTTAGTGTAACCTATATAAACAAAAGGTCCATAGGGGTCCTCAATAACTTAAATATATTAAGCTATCTTACGACCTATGGCTTGTGAAATGCTGGTCCAATATGTTGTTAAGGATCCTTTCTTTCCTGGTGAACTCCTTCAGCACACAGAGATAAACCTTAGGTCAGCTTCTTTCTGTTCTCCTGACTTGAAGAGGCTGCTCCTCCAGCCTGCACAAATATAAGCTACTTCTTGTGGCCAAGATTACCTTGACCTTTAAGGAAGAAAATATGCTAATCATGTTAGTTTCCTCTGAAGCTGAATTATTATACAACTTTGTGAAACTTTAAGGCATTCTGACTGTCCACAAAGACACCCTATAGAAATCACCATAACTGATTGCACATTGTACACTTACTTTGAGAGTCTTATACAGGTGGGTCCTCTTCTAACTGCAAAGACTGCCAACAAAGTTTTTCACACTCATTTGATAAATCCCACAATCAGGTACTCAGTCATCTTCCATTGTTTTGTCCAGAACCTGTCAGCACACTTCCTTTTCTTCTATTTTCTTTTTTAATATTTGACAGAGAAGAGGGGGGGAGAGGGAGGGAGGGCAAGGGAAGGAAGGAAGGGCATGCCAGGTCCTCTAGCCACTGCAAACGAACTCCAGACACATGCATCCCCTTGTACATCTGGCTAATGTGGGTACTGGAGAATCCAACCTGGGTCCTTTGACTTTGCAGGCAAACTAACTGCTAAGCCATCCCTCCAGCCCCTTTTCTTCTCTTTTCCCTACCCCAAGCCCTCCTACCAATCTTTCTCAAATGTGGTTCTTGGAACCAAGAAACTCTTGAAACCCAGTCAATTTAAGAATCAAAACTGTTTCCTCGGGGCATCATGATTAATCCCCTACTCCTAGGGAAAAAGTCTTCTCACACAGAACTCTCAGGTGTACCCCTCACATCTACCTGGTCTCAAGAGACTTTTCCCAAATACTACAATGCTCTCCCAAATCCCCCCATCACCGCCATGCTCCCAGGGCTTCCTAGCCATGGACTATGGAGTAGACATAGCACAGCAGCAGCCACATCCTATTCCTCCTGGACTACCAGACACCAGACCAAAGCCAGGCTCAATACAAGCCTAATCAAGAGTTCACATGAAGTATTGAAAATCTAGTGAAATGCTCTGAAGAATACAAAGAGGATCACCTGTTGAAGTAATTAGAAATTCCATTTTAATACTAATTTTACAAATTAAAAAATATATATTTGGCATAAAAATCATAAGTACAGAAATATAAAAACTATGTCTTTAACTCCTCCAAATTATACCTGAGAGGTTAACCATATCATGAACTATTTGAACATTTCAAAGCAAATACAAGCAGAGGTGAGGAAAATATTACCCCTTCATAGACACAAACACATATTTGTCTGTGCTGTCTCTTTTTTTACATTTCATTATCAACACAAACAGATATCTTTCTTTATAGATGATTCTGCAATAAAGATATACTTACTTAAGCCAACCCTCTACTGATAAATATCCAGGTTTTGCTATTTCAGACATAGTAAGTACCTTATCCAGGAGAACTATGTAAATTAAAAGCCAGAAATTGCTGTTTCCTAGTCAATAATACAGTACATTTTAATTATACTAGCTGCTGGGGGGGCGGGGACTTTTAAAATTTACCGATACACAATCTCTTCAGGCAATACACCTGCTGTAGTACATAGGAAGGCGGAAGGTTGGAACAGGAAAGGCAAGTCTGAAAACATCTCTAAGTCTAGTTACCAGTCACTGTCACTATCCTGAAGATATTAGGCAACAAAAGAGCCTTACCATCATGGGTTCTGAATATATAAAGGAGTGTTGGTCCACACTGTAGCCCTTTTAGATCAGATATTTGCCTATGACCCTAAGTTTGCTATACATAAGAAATGCATTTTAAGATGGAATGGTTATTCCTGTTTGGCTGCCCAGGAACAAACACTGCATAAGTCTAATCACTGCTTTAGGGAAGTGAATGTCCCAATCAAATTCTGCTAGGAATTTGAAAATGGAAGTGAAATTGAGATTGTAGGAAATGACTACCTAATACTATTAGAAAGACTTAGAATCTATTTCAGAAAAAGATATGTAATGGAACAGGATTATAGCCACTGGTTTTCTTAGTTTAAGACAAACTACATGTGAATAGAAGAGAAATAGCTAAATGGCTACAAGAAGCAAGGGTCAAAACACATTGGTGATCACTCATTAATAGAAAGTTATAGACATCCATTTCATGTTTACTATTAGAGAGTGAATGCTGACAAGAGACAAGATTTGCTCAGCCAAACGAAGGCCTTCATTAACAGGAAATGACAGGATCACTGCCCTGACACTGTTAAACTGCCAATATTGCAGAGGCATTAAGTAAAGGGCTGACCAGGTAATGTGCTGCACCTGTAAAATGGGTTTGCTTTAGAACACACAGGCCTGTGATAAGGCAGCATACCAGACAGGGCTGCTGCTACACATGGATTGTGTTCACATGCACACACATACATATGCCAATGTAGGGGAACCTGGCCCGCCAACCCGTGAGTGAGCCATCCATGACTACAGCATGTACCTCAGATCTCAAATGCTCATCATCTGCTTCCAAATACATTTGGTGATACCCAGAAAGCAGCCCCTCCAACAGCCAGTAGTAGTTCACAAGGCTATTAAAAGATTAGCCCAGAGGTCATCACTGGAACATGTTCCTTATTCCCAGTAAACCTACCCACTTCAGTCCAACCCTGAAACAGTCAATTTTTTTTTTTTAAGATACCATGCTTTGAAATTGTATACACAGGCCACAGATACATGCAAAGGACAGTTTCTGCCTAGTTAAACTGGTTACAAAGCCATCACAGGATTGTTTCATGTATGGTACAATGGTGAAAACTCAACAGCTACAATGATTAATCAAATGGCACATGCCTTTAATCCCAGCACTCAGGAGGCAGAGGTTAAGTCGATTGCCATGAGCTCAAGGCCACCTTAAAACTACATAGTGAATTCCAGGTCAGCCTGGGCTAGAGTGAGACCCTACCTCAATAAACAAAAACAAAACCAAAAAAAATATTTTTTTAAAGTTGCATGTTCTGAGGTGTTAACTCTAGAGTGCTTCCTGGAGACCAGCATGAGTATCTAAATTCAGATTTCCAGATGCCACTAAAAAAAGCTGAAAGTGGGCTGGAGAGATGGATTAGCAGTTAAGGTTCTTGCCAGCAAAGCTAAAGGACCCAGGTTCAATCTCCCAGTAGCCATGTAAAGGCCAGCTGCACAAGGTTGTACATACATCGGGAGTTCGTTTGCAGTGGCTAGAAACCCAGGTGTGCCCATTCTCTCTCTCTGCTCCCCTCTCTGTATCTGCTCCTCTCTGAAATAAATAAATAAAAGTTGGATGCTGTGGCAGGGTTCTATATTTCCAGTATGTCTACTGCAAGATGGGAGGCAGAGACAGAAGAATTTTCTAGGTCACAGACAAACCAGGCAAATGGAGCGGTGAACAAGAGACATCTGCATAAAACAAGGTGGAAGGCATAGAAGAAGAAAAACATTGTCTTCTGACTGCTACACACACACACTAAGGCATGTGCATTTGGATACTCACACACATGAACATGTCAAACACATGACAAAAAATATATATACACATAATAATTACCTTCTGTGTGTGTAACTTTATCTTTGTTTTAAATATTTATTTGTAAAAGGAGAGAGAATAGGTATACCAGAGCCTCTTGATACTGCAAACAAACTCGAGATGGATGTACCACTTTGCACCTGGCTTTTCATGGGTACTAGGAAACTCAACCTGGGCCAGCAGGATTTGCAAGCAAATGGTTTTAATCACTTAGCTATCTCACTAAATATTACTTTAAAATATTGATCTTGGTTTTTTTTTTTCAGTAACAGAACCCATTTTTCAAGAAACTGGACCTACTGTGTTCAAAAAGCAAGGATGAGCTGGCCCTGATAGCACAGGCTTGTAATCTCAGCTACTCTAAAGGCCAAGGCAGGAAGGTGGGATGATAAGGTCAAGGCCAGTCTGGGCTACAAAGCTAGTTCAAAGCCAGCCTAGACAACTCAATGGGGACCCTATCTCAAAGTAAAGAATAAAAAAAGAGCTGAGAATGTAGAGCTCAGTGTAGAGCACTGGCCTGGCATGTGCAAGCTTTATAAGCTTAATGCCCAGTATAGAAAAAAGCAAAAAAGAAAGAAATGAACAGATATAAGGCAGAATCGGTGGTAAATTTCCAATGTAAGTGGAATTGCTATCAACATGTTAGCAGTGTCCTAAAACCTCAAACCAACTTAAAAGTCATTAAGAACAGTGCAGACACTCAAGGCCATGGGAAGCTGTTAGCCAAGCACCCATTCCCTTAACTCCTGCCTATGCTACCCAGGCCACAGACAATACTAAAACTTGTTTCACTTCTCTCAATATTCCATTAAGAATGGATGTAATGCATGTATTTAGGTTGAATTTCCTTAAAAAGAAAAGACTAGGTAATATTAATAAAGAAATCCATTTTAGCCACTTGTCTCTATCTCTGAGGAAACTAAGTGCATCGTCAAGTAAATGGAATGATGTAATAAGCAGGTCAGCAAACTGTGAGAATACATTATATATATTCTGTACCATTCAACTTTAATGAGGTGTAAAGAAACTAGCCAGGGTTTACGTTCTCCTTTTACTTAGCCTCTTCCTTCTTTGTCAAGTCTGATTCCTTAGAGTAATTACAACTATATTAATCTCTTACAAATATTTATAATCGTTAGGATTTAGGGACTGCACAAAGGTCACTGTTGTCATTTTAAGAAAAATGTAGGGCTGGGAATGGCATTCAATGGTAAAAACATGTGTCCTAGGTTCCATCTCCAGCACCAGAAAGAAAAAAAAAAATCTCTCTTAAATGTCTTCCAAGGTTTCTACAAAGAAAACTGCCTGAGCCTCTTCCGCAACAAGAAATGTTTTAAAGACAATGCCAAAGTAACATGGTTTGTTCCTTTCCTGTACACTCAATGAATACTGGGAGGGGCACACTACTTTAAAGAAATGAAGTGGCCTGTCAAGATCTGGCAAATAGAAGGAGTATATAAAGGACACCCAAAAACCAACATTTTCATCAATGACAAAATAAAACTTTGGATGAACTGATGAAGTCCTTTAAACCTAGCAAAACGCCCAACAGATACACTTAAATTCTTACTGCCTGAATCAATATACTGGACAAGTATTATTTAAAAGCACTGATAATTTTTATTTCAAAATCAAACACAGACAGCCCATTTTTAAAGCCATGAATAAAAAGAATGATGTAGGAATGTAGATCTCATCATCTCATCTCTAGACCTGGCACTGTGTATAGCTGCCAGAGCAAAAGCTGCTTAATTATGTTGTCTTTAAAAGCACATAAAAACTTGCTTCTCAGCTGTTAAAGAATTCAGGATATATGGTGGATACAAACCAGGTGGCAGGCATCAGATCCAAGCCTCAGAGCTCACGAATTTACCAAGAACAGAATTTAATTTTAGGATCACTGTCTATGCAAATATCCTAACACTTGTAAAATTTAAAACTAAAATGCCTCCTGTGTTAGGCTAGAAGTAGCTAGGAGGGAAGATAAAAATTAACAAAGGACCTTCCCTATGGCCCTTTCACAAGTGAGGAGGCCCACAATCTCTCTTCATTCTCGAATCATTACTGTAACAGTAATATGTAGAACTTTACCACATATCCTTTGCAATAAACCCTAAGTCCCACATCATTAGGGACTAGCTATAGTGCTCACTACCACTTCTCAGTACTTTGATTACAGATGACATATTGTACAAATGCAAGCATTTGCTGCACAAATTAATTCTTGTACAAGAAAAGACAGTTGCCCACATAAACTAGCAAAGTAATTGTAAGTTGGTGCAAGGCAAAAAAAAAAAAAAAAAAGTAGATGGAGTCAACAATCAGAACCAATGGATGAATACTTCACCAAAATAAACCAAATTATCATGAATGTCAGAAGGTAAGGAAAAAAAACACAAAATTGTACATTCTATGAAAACAGATCTGGAGAAAAGATTTTTAAGAAGTTTCTTCCACAGAAAAGTTTTTAGTTTTAGGTGACTTCTCCACACCCCACCTCCAAGGTAGGGTCTCACTCTAACCCAGGCTGGCCTCAAATTCAGTGATCCTCCTACATCTACCTTCCATGTGCTGGAATCAAAGGTATGTGCCACCATGCCTGGCTTTTAAAACTTATCAGTAAAAATGTTAGCTGTCAAAAAAAGCATGGTGGAGCTGGAGAGCAGGCTTAGTGGTTAAGCGCTTGCCTGTGAAGCCTAAGGACCCGGGTTCGAGACTCGATTTCCCAGGACCCATGTTACCCAGATGCACAAGGGGATGCACTCGTCTGGAGTTCGTTTGCAGTGGCTGGAGGCCCTGGTACATCCATTCTCAATCTCAATCTCTCAATCTCTCCCTCTCCCCCAAATAAAAAAACAAATGATTTTAAAAAAAGCATAGTGAACATTTTAAGTTTTTCATCAGCTATTTAACAAAGTGTCATCACATTTGCCTCAAGAACATGTATTGAGCATGGGGAGTAGGGAGAGAAAAGGCTGCTCTGTTATATATACGGGGGGGGGGGGGGGGGAGGGGGAGACCACCACGGGTCCGTGCATATTACCCTCGGGGAGCGTGTCCTCCACGGGTCAGTGCGTGTTACCCTCGGGAAAGCATGTCCTCCACGGGTCCGTGCATGTTACCCTCGGGGATGTTACCTTTGGTACCATGTCCTCCAGGGGTCCGTGCATGTTACACTTTGGTACCATGTCCTCCAGGGGTCCGTGCGTGTTACACGTTGGTACCGTGTCCTCCAGGGGTCTGTGCATGTTACACTTGGGGAGCATGTCCTCCAGGGGTCCGTGCATGTTACACTTGGGGAGCGTGTCCTCCAGGGGTCCGTGCATGTTACACTTGGGGAGCGTGTCCTCCAGGGGTCCGTGAATGTTACACTTGGGGACCATGTCCTTCATGGGTCCATGCATTCAAGGCTTGTCCCTAGGTTGACACTATAAAGGGATGGTGGAATTTTGGAACTAAGAGAGTGGGGGACCCTCAGTCATAGGTAGCATGCCCCAGAAAGTGTTTGTGGGACCTGTCTTTGTTTCTTTTTTGTTTTTCAAGGTAGGCTCTTGCTCTAGCCCAGGCTGACCTGGAATTGATGTAGTCTCTGAGTGGCCTCGAACTCACTGTGATCCACCTACTTCTGCTTCTTGAGTGCCGGGGTTAAATTAAAGGCACATGCCACCACTTTTCTCAATCTCTTCCTCTTTGCTCTTCACTCCACAACTTACTCCCACCAGGCTATGCTGCCTCCAAACAGGCCAAAAATCATGAGACCACTTGATTATGCCTAGAACCTCTAAATTGATAAGCAAAATAAAACCCTTTTTCTTTACAAGTTAATTGCCTTGGGCAGTCTGTTATGGTGGCAGAAATCTAATACATAAAGCATAACAAAATTCCTCAGGGATAAGGTTCCAGGGCCCTTTAATGAGGAAGAAATACAAGACCTAGCAAATCTTTAGGTCTCTTCATGCCTTTGAGTATGTTGAGTATGTTAGGGGACTAGGGAAGATCTATTAGGAACACTGACTTAATAAAATCTTTGGGTGTTTTACTAATTGTTTTAAAAAACACATGCTGAGAAATGAAAAGTGGTACATGTGAACTCATGGAGCTAAAGCTTAAAATTGCTATAGAATATTCTACATTAGGAAATGATGGGAAATGATATTCTGCATTTAAGTTATTTAAATTATCAACAACTACTTTAACTTCTGTTCTATCTTTATTATATGTATTTATTTTTTAATGAGAGAGATAGAGGGTGAGTATGGGCACACCCAGGCCTCTTACTGTGTGTACTAAAGAATGCATCTCAGGGCATGAGGATTTGTGAGCAATGGACCATCTCCCCACCCCAAACTTCTGTTTCATTTTATGATGTCCTAATTTACAATTAGCCAGTATGGGGTATGCTGAGCAGGAGCGCGCACACACATACCCACAGTTCTGCTCTATTCTGTCTTTGTGCATAGCCTATCAAGCCAATTTTATGTCACAAGTACTCTCTTGAAATATGGAGACACATACTGACAACCTGATTTTCTTATATACCAGCTTCACATAGCACATGGGTAACATTTATACTCTAGAAAGAATGAAATATACACAAACAATAAATCACAAAGCATGTAGGCATGCATCTTATTCAGTTTCTCGTTATAAGACACCATGAACTGAAAGGTGCATATCACAAACCTCACAGCTTTGGGACAAGTGTACATATTTGTAAGATTCAAAGCTGATGAAAAAGCTACACATCCAAGACATGTGGAAATAAAGCATTGAAGAAAGACCCTAATAAGATCACCTATTATGGTTTATCTACAGATTCAAATAAATTTTCTCAGTCTATTTTAATTTTCAAGAACTGTATTATATTTGTCTTTATCTGTAGTCCAAACTTGGTGAATTCAATGTGAATTTAATAAATAGATCCTGAATTTCTACTGTAAAACATACAAAGTGCAATAAAGAAAGCAGATGTGCCTACCTAGAGAAGAAAACAGATTATCCTGAATATTTATTTTTTCAGTTCACTCCCACTGATCTCCAACAGTACAGTTGAAGGGATACACCTGGCAATGACAACTTACTGGAAGAAGGTAAATCAGAACTGGCTTTAGCTTGTGATTATTTTCTCAGTTCACGTTTGAACACCCAACCTGAATTTTTTTTTCTCTCAGAATAAAATCAGTGATATTTCTAAAAGCTCACCAGATTTGGAACATATGTTTCATAAAACTAACAAGCTTAAAAGAATAGGCCTTACCAATTCTCTACAATGAACCAGGGTTCTTTGAATGTCACCTTGACTGGGAATAGAACATTTCAATCTTTTTATTTGATCTCAAAAGGATCCACGCAAAACAGAGAATCCTTATTTCATATGGTTCCAAAAAGTAATTCTACATGTCAAGACTGGCAGCTGGCACTAGGGCAACAGCAGCCTGTGACCGAATGGCTTACGGAAGTCACCTCCTAACTGACCTAAAATAATGCAAGGGTAGAAAGCTAACTAAAGGAACAAGTTGTGGGCATCTATCTGGAAGTGTTACAGGACCAGATGAAGCTAAAATATAAAATGGTACAGCTGCCCACCACTGAGGCACCAAAGAATCAGGCCTGAAGATGAGACGTGACTGCAGTTGGCCTGACCAAACAGAATACACAGCATAGAAATAAGACATCTCCACACATGAGGGTTGCCTATGAACATGTGTCTCTGGCCTCAGGAGTCAGGTGGGGCAGTACTTCCTCACTCTTCCACTGCATTTCTGCAACCTCATGCTCCTGTCTGTAAAGTGATCATCCAGACAGTTCCACATCACTGTATAGGAGCAAATATGTTATCTCCTGGCTCCATCACTCCAAGTGGTCCACTACCTACCTGTCAGTGTTGATGCCACAGATTTTCCCACCTTAAAAAAAAAAAAAAATCAAGGGGCTGGAGAGATGGCTTAGCAGTTAAGATGCTTGCCTGCAAAGCCAAACAACCCAGGTTCAATTCCCCAATACCAACATAAAGCCAGATGCACAAGGTAGCAGCACATGGATCTGGAGTTCATTTGCAGTGCCTAGAGGACCTAAAGGCCCCGCTGTGCCCATTCAAGTTCATGCATGCACGCATTCCCCTCTCCCTCCCTTCCTCCGTCCCTCCCTCCCTCTCTCTCAAATAAGTATAGATAAAAATCTCAAGATCAGGAAATTTTATTTTTTGTTATTGCAGTGTTGGTGATGGAACCTGGGGTCTTCATCATATTCTGCCATGATGATGTGGCACTCTTTACTCCTTAAAGCCCATCATAATTCAACAGCAAGCTCACTACTGCCTATCAACACACTGCCAATTGCACTAACCAACATAAAATGTCCGACTCTGTCTTCTTCAGAGGCAGGTGGTAATTCAGAGGTTACTGTAAAAGTTCTACAAGAGGAAAACCAAAGCAGATATCCTCACTCTTCCTGTCTAGATCACAAATTATGGTATTCACTTATGAACTTAAACTTCACCCTTTGGTCCAAAAAATGTTTATAAATCACCCAAACCTGGGGTGGAAGCCCCAAACAATAAGAGCCAAGAATATAAATTATTCTCTAATCATCCAGTTCCAATACAGGGAATGAATGAACCTCTCCAGCAAATCAGAATGGTAAAGTAAAATATAAACCCCATCCAATCACCTTCCAGAAGTAAACACATATATGTAAATGCTAACAATACAGAAAGGCAACATACAGGCCAGAGGTCATGGAAAAGTGGCAGGGAAGAACGCTTGCTTCAGGAGGACTCAAGAAGACTTGGAAATGCCAATTCCGAAAAGCATCACAGCTTCTGGCCTGTCACTCCCCTATGTTCTGGAACTAAATTCTTTAAAAGGAGCCAAAGAAATTAATCATTTTAGGTTTCACAAAGCAGTTGTTATACCTAAAGGAAGCAGCTGGCATACAATGCTGTTGAGAACATAAAACTGGAGGAAAAGACTGGGCCTCACACAGTTTCACACACATTTTGGATCCATTCTTCTGAGACATCAGAATCTAGATAGTCCCAGCACCTCTCTCCAGCCACAACTTAACACTTGGCAGGTTTTGCATAAATACTTTCTGTGATGGGGATCCTGGCAAACCAGGAAATTGTCATGCATGCTATAAGAGAACTAAAGCAACAAAAACGACATGGGAGAAAAGGTGACACAAAAATAAAGCCGATACATATAAACAAAACTGGCTGAGGAAAGCCACACGTCTGTCCCCAAAGAAGTATGCCAAAATCTGACCTATTTCCTGATGCTAGCAACATACTCAGTTTCTCAGTGTTTCCACTATTAAGTGGCTAGGGGTGGGCAAATTGCCTGTGGGTTTTGCTTTTGTTTTCTTTTAATCAATATTTCTCAGTCTCCTCCTGAAGCAGACAGACAAGGAATACATTTATGTTCTATAAACTTTTCCAAGTCTCTCTCAATATTTATTACTTTAGTCACGTGATGACACAGTCAGTATTCCTGGCTTCCGAGCATAATGCCAAGACAAAAACATGACTGGAGAGATTGCTTAGTGGTTAAGGTAACTGTCTGAAAAGGGAAAGGACATAGGTTCAATTCCCCAGGACTCATATAAGCCAGATGTACAAGGTAATACATCCATCTGTAGTTCATTTTCAGGAGCTGAAGGCCCTGGGGCACCCATTCTCTTTACCTACTTCTTTCCTTCTCTCTCAATAAATAAAATAAGTAATTTTTAAATCATGATTGTATTTGAGGTTGTGTGTATGTATGTGGCGCATGTGTGCATGTATGTAGGTATACATATGTGTTAGAGTTTATATGCACATGTGTGCATGTGAAAGTCACAGGCTGGTATCACATGTCTTCTGTAATCCATATCCATATTATTTTGTTGAGATAGAGACTCTCACTGAACCCACAGCTCACTGATTCACCTAGACTAGCAAGCAAGTCAACTCTACGGATCCTCCTGTTTTTGCCTCCCCAGCCAGACCTTACAGGTGGGCTCAACCACACCCAGCATTTTAAGTGGGTGCTGGGAATGCAATCTCAGTTCCTTGTGCTTACACCACAAGCATTTTGCCCACATACACACCCTAGATGAATTTGGAAAAGATGTAAATTCCAAGTTAACCAACAACCCACACGTATCAGTCGGTATTATTGCACAGTGAAGGCTCCTTGAGATTGATTCCAAACTTTCAAGGGAATAAGAGACGCAGTTTTTTAACCAATTCTCAATTCCTTGCTCCTACCTAATAACTAAGATCTTTGAGCATTTCAACCCTATAGGGGAACTGCAAAACCAAGCAACATCTTCACTTCAAAGAATCATGTCATCAGAGAACATAGGTTGATACTGAGAATTAAATCCCTCTCAAAAATAAGTTCAGGGTCGTGGGAGATTGCTCAGTGGTTTAAAGGTGCTTGTTTGCAAGTTGGCTGACCCAGGTTTAGTTCCCTGGCACTCACATAAAGCTGTATGCAAAAAGCAGCACTTGGTATTTGTTTGCAGCAGCAAGAGGCCCACTCTGGTGGTGCACCCATGCAAACACACACACACACACACATACAGATATAAATATAAACATACACACACACACACATATATAAGTTCACAGTGTACATATGCTAAATTCAAAAATACAGCTAATTCAAAAGTAATTTCTAAAGTAATGCTTTTATTCACATCCAAAATATTAATGAAAATTAGCTGAGCTATATATACTGTGCCAATTTTTAGAACTGCCAGCCTTAGGATCCTATTATTCTGAAGAGTTTTGCTAAGATGTTCAACACAGGGACGCATTCTGACTCATCGTTATAACTGGCCTAGCTCAAGTGGCTGCTAGGAGAGCAGAGCTTTGTGGGCATTGTTCATCCTCAGAACCTGCATTATTGCTAGGCTAATAGAACAGATCTTCATATCTGTTTGCCGGTTTGAAAAAAAAGTTATCTAGAAATGTAAGTGCTTGAAGTCACCAAAGGAAGACTCTACACTGACATTTTCTACCTACTTAGCATTCATCTGTATTCATCTGAGTAGATATTAACACACTAAAGTTGCTCTCTGCTATTCAAATCATGCTATTATGTTCAGGAGGAGATTAATAATATCCACCTTCCTTATTGTAAAATAAAATTACAGCATTGGTCCAAACATGACATGTGGTATCTCTTCCTACTTCTGCTGGCACATCAGCTTGCTGTACTACACACAGGGGAGAGAGTTTGCTAACGGTGCCCTGCTGTTTCCAAAGAGGGGAAGAAAGAGCAGAAAACTGAGAATAAGGAGGTGGAAGGGACAGAAACTACACACATAAACCACTCACCTGGTAGCCTGTCCTATCAGCTCTTTCTCTTGGACATCTGAGAAGAGAATGTCTTTTCTAAGCTGACACCATCAGCAATGAGGCTAGCAGGTGGGCCAAGAGCTTCTTTTAAACAGATCGTAAAATCCTATCTGCTTTCCCAATGACAGGAATCTTCTGCTGACCCCAAAGCATCTGAACAAACTGTGCAGACAACTGAGAGAATGGAAAAATTCCACTCCCAAAGGGAGCAGTTCTAAAATCCATTCCTTTCCTGCCCCAAAGGAAGAATGGAAAAAACAAACAGAAGCACATCTCCCAAAAGAAAGAAACACTGGGGGGAGGGGTTGTTTTTATTTCATTTAACTTTTTAATAGTGTATTTGAAAGTTGCAAGAAGTGAGAGAGAGAATGGATGCACCCAGGGCCTCTCACTGCGCCAAATGAACTCCAGATGCATGCAACACTGTGCATCTGGCTTTACATGGTAGCTACTGAAGGAAACAAAGCCAGGTTATTTGGCACTGCAGGCAAGTGCCTTAACCACCGACCCACCTCTATGACCTGTTTTTGCAACCATAGGTGAAGGAAAGAAAGGCCCAAAAGAACCTATCCCTAAGTGAAGAAAATTACAAGATCTACATGTGTAACAATCCAACATAATTCAAAGCATTATTTGTAAGCACAAGACTAAAATATTTAGAACTACTGCCTTTTGCCTTCAAATGCAAGCAAACATTTGAATTCCCATGGCTTTGGGAAAGGCAGCATTAGAGTCAGAATCTCAAACACCTGCAAAGGCCATGTGATAACTTACTGGAAAATTAAGTTGACCATACTTCATTGTCAAGGGCAGTTGATGAAGGGGGCTTGGTGTTATTCAGTCCCTACAATTTTTCAACAGGCAAGAAATATGGCTCTAGATATTTATATCTTTCAATCCAAAACCAATTATTCACAACTTAAAAAACAGTCCAAAGGTTGGAGCATAAAGCCATGGGGGTTTGATTCTCAACACCACATAAACTGTGTATGGCAGTGCATACCAATAATCCTAGCACTTGGGAGAAGAGCAGATGTTCAAGGTCATCTGTGACTACCCAGTGAGTTTGTAACCAACCTGAGCTACAAGAGACATGGTCATTCGTAAGTAGGGTAGGCAGATAAGTAGACAGTTGACAAATGTGGGAGAAAATAGTTAAATAAGTTCAGGAAAAATTGAATAGTTCCACATCACGCTTCCCATGAGCCACCATGTGTGCGTAAGTGTAGCACAAAGATTCCCCTATTTATACCCATGTTTCCCTCTTGGAGACTCACTTAGTCACAGAAGATAGTCAATAAGTAAAAAAATGCATCAAAGAATGCAAAAGCACCAGAAGAGGACAACTAAGGAACAAGTGATAGGTTTCACCTGAGCCAACATTAACAAGGCTCAAAGTAAAACTAGCACAAGGCTCAGAGGCATAAACAAGGGACAGAGGTTAGTACACCAGGAATCACAGCGCAGAAAGTAAGGCTTCAGCTAGTCCACGTTCCCTGCACACAACGTAAGTGAAGGAATGATTGTCAAAAGCTCTGATGACTGGGTATTTGGGGAAAGTCCATGAGTCATTCACAGCATAGGGCTGAGAGAACCCTGGGTCTAAACAAAATAAGCCAGCTATCAGTAGCACCCAGGGAGAAGAGAGACAGAGGCTGACTAACCTCATACAGAAATAAGCCTTATCTGAAAATAGATTATAAAAATGCATTCGCTCCATAATAAACATTGTATATTGAACACATTCCGAATAGCTGTGCAATTAAAGTAGGCGACTTGCTGTCCTTCTCCCTGGACAGCATGTCCCCAGAGGCACCTCCAAAAAGGAGCAGCATCAGTGAAACAGGGAAAGAAAAAAAAAAAAAAAAAACTTTCTATTTTGAAAATCAGCTCAAAGGAAACAAGATCAAGTGTGATTGGTTCCAGAAATATTTTCCCCACTATACTCGATACACTGAATATATTTTCAAATACACTGTGATTTATTTGCTTTGTGAAATACTTCTTGTACATCTGATACACACAAATGATGCCGAAAGAATAAAACAGTGCTAAACATCCTTTAAAAACTGAACAAGTGAGCAGTTTCCAATAACTCACTTGGCAGGGCATTCATCAATGACTTTTCACTTGGGGTGGGTAAGAGGCAATGGAAAAAAATAGGGAAAAATGTGTTTTGGTGAAGGCCATTGTGTAACATACGGGAGTAGACAATTGGTAAGGGATGAAGAAAAATTCAAAAATGAACTGATTATTCTAATGTAAATGTTCAAATGTGAGCATCTGATTGCTCACTGAAATTTCAAAGTAAGAAATTTATAGCTGGGTGTAGTGGCAAATGCCTTTAATCCTAGCACTTGGGAGGCAGAGGTAGGAAAATCGCCGCTGTGAATTCATCACCACTTTGAGACTATATAATGAATTCCAGGTTATTGTGGGCTATAGCAATACCCCACCACAAAAAAAAAAAAAAAGGAAAAAGAAAAATTTATATTTCTGGTATATTTGGTAGCAAAATTCTCATCTCACATGGCATCTTGTAGCAGTATTCACATCTTCAAGAAAAATGCATTCTAAATTTTCCATATTCAGGAATGTATTGAAATATTCAGTCATAGCTCTCAAAATTCCCGTACCTTGAATTTTTCTTTTCTTTCAAGCTAGAAGTAAACGTACCATGTGTTAACACACATAGGATTACAAGCACAGCTCAGTAGGAGAACATGTCCTAAACATGCATGTGGGTCTGTACTCAGTACCCAGCACCAAAAAAAAAAAAAAAAAAAAATCACTAAAAATGGTCAATAATAGTACACTGAAAGCCAAAAATACATAAATCTAACCCACAGGTCTCACCAACTGGCACTCTTCTAATTCAGTAAACATGGTTCAAAACATCCTGTACTTAGATATAGTCATCTTTACCTGGTCCTTGAGGTGTAAAGGATAAGTTGCTTTTTTTTTTTCTACAAAGAATTATACATAAACATATGCATGTATGTGCATATATATGTGTGTAATAATTATGAAAAGAAATTAAAGACAAGCAACTGAGCCAAAATCAGACATTGGAAACTTCAGACTTCAAGCCTAGTATTTTCTACCTGGCTCTGCTAAATTAAGAATTTCAGCCTAAATGACAAAACCTACTGAGGCAAGACGACTTAGCAGAAAACTGGCAGCCCTGTGCTCACAAGAAAACCTGACATGTGTAATATTTGTTTATAAAAACCGGATGGATTCTAAAACAAACTAGTAGGAGACAAGCAAGCTTAGTGGCATCCTTCAAAGAAAGCTACGGGCCCACAATGCTAACTCAACCAGAGACAAGAACTCATCTGTACTGCTAGTATAAGGCAACTCTGGTTTCTAAAGCCCCATTTTCCAAATACAGATTAATTTTAATAATCTTTGCTCCAGAGGGAAAGGTGCTTTAAAAAAATATATATCTGTCTGCCTTTCTTTCAAATCAATAAATATATTAAAGAAGAAGAAGAAATAAAGGGCTAGAGGGATGGCTTAGCAGTTAAGGCACTTGCCTGCAATGCCAAAAGACCCATGTTCAATTCCCTAGGACCCACATAAGCCAGATGCAAAGGTGGTGCATGAGTCTGGAGTTCATTTAACAACTGGAGGCCCTGGTGTGCCCATCCTTTCCCCCACCCACCTCTTTCTCTGTCAAATAAAAATAATAAATTTTTTTTTATAAAAGAAAAAACTGCATGAAAATTTCTGTATATGGACATTTTTCTACTTACAAAAGGCCTACAAGTTACAAGCTCTTTTCAAATGATCAAAGATGCCCAGACGCTCCATATTAACATGCACCTCTCTCATAATGATTCCACAGTAAACAAAGAGAATGAGATGAAGAATTCCAAACCACCTATTTCCTTTATTGTCACAAGAAAAGAAGTCAAAAAATGTCAACAAAAGCTGTCATGATTTTGACCACCGCTCACAAAAGTTGAATGACATAGGATGGAATAAAATACCATTCTAAATGAAGAGTTTACCTATTCAATTTTCACATAATCTTAAGTGATAGCTCACCAATGTCATCTTTCAAGTTGTTAAAATAAGGAAGATCCACAGCAATAAAATTATGGAGAAAAACAAAGCTATCTGGAGTACAAATTTCCTTTTTACAACATCTTTTTCCCACTTTTAAGAAAATGGTATTTAATGTGTTAAAATTTCTTTCCCCAACTTTTTAAAGTTAGTTTTTTGAGACAAACTTTTCTGAGTTAAAGAAAGAAGTCTGGAATTTATCATTATTAAATTGGACAAGGAAAAAATATACATACCTCCACCGCTAAGTCTAAAATTGTACCAAAAAAAAAAAGCAAAGCCTTCAGTGTGCTTTTAAAAAGTCATTTTACTTTTTACCACAAAAAGTCATTGAGAAAAATTATAATTAAAAAAAAATACTAAAGTTTTTTTTTAAGTGGGAAGTGGGGGGAATACCTGACAGATCTTAGTCAGAAACCAACACACACAAGTGCAATAGGTGTATAATAGGAAAGTGCACATTTAAAAGAGAATAAGTATCTATTAATCTGGTGCTAGTGAGACAACCTACAAACTGATTTGGTCTTAGCATCATGCCACCTACTCTTATGAACTTTTTGGTTTTTATTCTTCATTCTCCTTGCCAGAGCCTTTCCTCTTGGCAGAAAGATGCTTTGCAGGGAAAGCCCTGTCATTATATGAAACTATACAGCAATATTACAAAGGGAAATTAAGAGCATCAGTAAAACTAATGTATTCAAAGCCTAACCCGTACCTCTGAGAAAATAACCTTCCCAAAAGTGGATATTTTCATGAAGATTTACCTCCGGAGAGTTAGCATTGGTACTGAAGGGACAAAGTGAGGGAGAATGCACTCAAAATAGTGTTCCTCACTCAAGGGTCACATTAAGCATCATGTTTTGTTTCATATGATGAAAACCTGCCTTTGAATTAAGAAACTTTCAATTTAAAAAAACTTCCCAAGCCGGGTGTGGTGACATATGCCTTTTAATCCCAGCACTCGGGAGGCAGAGGTAGGAGGATTGCCGCCATGAGTTCAAGGCCACCCTGAGACTCACAGTGAATTCCAGGTCAGCCTGGGCTAGAGTGAGACCCTACATCAGGGAAAAAAAAAAAAAAAATGAAAATTATGATGCACATAACAAAAGCTAAGTCTAATTTGATTATTTCATTTTACTAAAAATTTTCCTAAATACTCCTGACATTGCCATTTAAGCTAATAAAACATGTATCTTTTATGTGCACCAGAGTCTTAAAGCAAACATTGACTTTCAAACACAAGCGTCTTCTGTTTGTGTTTAGAAGATTTACATTACTTAAAATCCAAAAGGAAAAATCAACTAGCCATAAACCAGCCAGTATCTTCAACTCAGCAAACATATAATTAACATAACATTCTTCTCAAATTAGAAATAGATGGAGCAGAGAATTTGGCATAAAACTTCTATGTACAGATTCTGCGAGCACCAGTGCAAACATGAATATCAGTAAATGAACATTAAAGATATTTCAAATCTTCCATAGTTGGGTGTGGCATTACCAGTGCATAAGGCCTGTAAATAGCTGAACATCAACACCACTGACAAGTGGGAAGGAAAAAAGCTACCCTGGAATAAGCTACATAAAAATAAGGCTCAGCACAAAATAAAAAAGCAGAGTGCCCTTGTTAACAAACTCTTGAGAATTTCAAGATGGGGTATATGTGTAAAACCATGCAAGTCACAAACACAAAATGCAGCCTTGCTGAATGAATAAATGAACAAATGAATGAAAGAGTGGTAGCTAAAATGTGGCCTTTCCAGCCAAGTATCCAAGGTAACAAAAAGAACTGGGGTGGACTGCTATGGACAGGTTTTCCACAGGGTGGCACACCATTCAGACCCAGTATCACCCCACCTATACAGTGACCCCCATACACAATGCTAACAGAAAAGTAACCTAAGGCAGCCAAATAACACAGATCCTCAGCCTCTTTCTCTTCCAAATAAACAAAACGCTGCTAAAGGTGGCAACAAACAAAAGCTAAAGAACAGAGTCTACCGCGTGGACAAGCAATCAGATGAATGAAGAGTGGATTCAGAGTACCCAGTGCTTTAGGGGAAAAACACTAAGGGTAATCTACCACTGAGGTGCTCTTGAACCATACTAACGTTTAAAAATTGTAACTAGTTTAGAATTATTTTTCCAAGTCACAAGAAAAAGGCTTAATCCCATCTTAGAAGTCAAGAGTGTTCTGGATGAATTTGGTATTTCCTTAAAGAGAACTTAGGAATTGCTTCTAGAAGAGAAAATTGTGAAGAGAAATTGATGGTTTCAAGGGTTCAGCAAAGAGCCAGGTAGAAAAAGACTCGTTCAAGCAATGTGGCAGTAGAAATGTCACTTATAATGTCACTTACAACTTTAAGAGCTGGACCTTAACCACAATTACAGAAACAGAAAAGGGAGCTTGTTTCTCTCTTGAAGAGCTAACCAACCAACCAACCAAAAAAAAAAAAACACAGAACCCAACACACACATCTTGGGCCTAGGTAAGGAAAATCAGGTTCCCTGGTAAACAAGTAGTATGGTAGACATTGACCAGTATTGGGTACTAATTTATATTTTACACAAGACACATGCAGCTGGAACATACAGTACAATGAGGAAGAAACACCTACAGAAAAGGCCAAGACCTAGGTTTATAAATCCTTTTTAAAACTCCTTCATCTAAAGTGGCAACACAAGGTTACTCAAGAAAGCAATAAGATGCCCGTTTTAACCTCATGGACATAAAAATACCCACAAGGAGGAAAAGGGGAAATGCAGGTAATGTGTTTCTTTGTGTTTTTTTTTCCCCCCTATCCCTCCAATAACTGGAAAACAAATACGGGAAAGATGCTGGTCCACCGGGCAAAATTGTCTGCATCTGCATACCCAAGAGGACCAGACAAGAAAGTGAAGCCAGGAGAACTCTTCCATCTGCTTACCAAAATGGCGATTTCAGGTCACTGTCTACTAGGAAGCTGCACCTAGCACAAATGTGATGGTCAAGAGACTCTGGAAAACCAAGTCTGGAGAAAACTGTCTTTCTTCCACAGCGACTGAACAGTATTTCAAAGACACAGAGTTCTCTTAAGGAATGGGCAAATAATTCCACAACTGGCATTCAAGTTAATGGACCAATTCGCCCTAAGTTTTTCAAACTAGGGTATGTTTTTATGAAAACAGAATTATTAGGGGAAGGAAAAACAGAAAAGTAAGTCTAAAAAGCTGTTTTGTCTTTCCCTTAGGCATTGCATCCTGGCATTGTTAATCACCATTCTTTGAAAGAGAATAAAAGAGGGCAAAATGATTGGTTACAATTCCCGCATTTTCAGAACATGTAGAGAAAAGGGAAGTTTTCCTCATAAAGATGATCTTATTGAATATGCATACAATTTGAAATGACCATCAGGTGAGCTACAAGTCTAGGCTCAGTTCACACCTTGAGGCATGGTGTTTGCGCCCCGGCCCTGAAGGGTAACTACTAGGCTTTTCCATACAAAAACTGTTGGCTGGTCACCATCCTCGCCGCTTGGAGATGCATCAGCAAGGGAACCGGGGAATGGTAGGTCTGCTGGGCTCCTGCAATGTCCCAGTCTTCCAACCAAGGTCTTAGACCAGGGTCCAAGGCGGCCGACCCTCCAGACGGGCAGGGCTGAGATAACAAATGCTGCAACCTGGGCGAGGGCGCTGAAGCCCGAGCATCCAGCCCTCCCGGAAGAGCGTCCGCGTTTCGCGCGCAGCTCAGCGCACCGCCAGCGCGCTGCCCCGGCGACCGCCCGCTCCGCGCTCCGCGCTCCGCGCGCCGCCGCCGCCGCCGCCGCACCCGCGCCTGGGGACGGTCCTCGCTGCCGCCCGGCCAAGCGCCCGCGGCCTCGGGCCACCCGACTCCGCGCGCGCGCCTCCAGCCGCCCCGGGAGCTCCGAGGACCGCGCGCCAGCACACACCCATCACCCCCACTCCCCCAGCAGTGGCGGGGTGGCCGGGGCTCCGCAGGAATGCGGGCATTCCCGCGTCTTCGAGGAGCCCCCTCCCCCACCGCCCTCCACGACACTCACCTGCGTGTGGACGCAGATTCCCGGTGGCGCTACACGCGGCCGCGCAGAGTACGTCCACGCCCGTGCACGCCGCCTGGCGCCGCCGGACCTCCCGGGTTCCCGCCGTCGGCCCCCACCCCAGCGCCGGTGCCCGCAAGAGGGGCGGCGCCACTTCCTAGGGCGCCCAATTCCCGGCCGAGCTCGAGGAACTTCGCCCGCGCACCTTTCATCCGAGCGGGAGCGACGCGGGCCGGGGCCGTCCACCATCACCCACGCCGACCCCGGCCAGGCGCCGAGCCCTCACCTCGGCGTCCCAGGAGGACGGGCCCCAGCGCGCCGTCCCCGCCCCCCGCGCCCACGCCCACCCCGGCACTTGCCTGCGGCGACTCGGGGCTGCAGCTACTCCGGCTCGCTCGCGCCGCCGGCCGCCAGCACCGCCGCGGACCACGCGCTCCGGACGGGCTCCTCACAGAAGCGCTGGTGGCGGCGCGAAGATTCGCTGGAAGCCGGCGGAACCCCGCCCCGCCCGGCCCGAGCCGCCGCCGCGCGCCCTGCTCACCCGGCCGGCCGCTGCCTCAGTGACGCCGGGACACCGCGGGCCCGCCGTTTGTAGTGGGGCGGGGAGGAGGGGCCTGCCTGGAAGCGCGCCAGGAGGCGGGGCCGACGGCGAGTTCGCGGCGCCGCCCGCGCGTGCCCTGCCCCGCCACCCTGCGGGCCGGTGCCTCCGGGAGACGCGGCGCCGCCCGCGCACGCTGCGCCACGACCCCACAGCCTCGAGACCTCCGCCCGGCCCCGCCACGAGGCGAAGCTGCCAGGGCCGCTGGGGAGCGGGGGTAGGAGGAGGACGGTCACGCACCCGGAGGCGGCCGGTTCCAGGAGCAAGTTTGCAAAGCCACCCCAGAGCTCCGAGCAGTGCTGCCCCGAGAGCGCGGCTGGCACGGGGTTACTGCTCACGTTGTGTGCACCCAACACATGAACATGGACACACACACGGAATACGTATGTAATTCAAGCACAAGGTTAGGAGGGGTTCTCCCCACTACCCCCAAGCCCTTCGACGGGAAAATCTAAATGCTTAGCCCCTGCTGCGCCTCCCTAGGCATCCAGACAGAATTTCGGCTCTTAAACCCTGGATACCTGCGCGTGGTGCTCCACTCGGCTTCCCGGGAAAGTAGGAAATCCTGCCCTCGACCGTGGAAGAACCTGCCTTCAGCTGCATCTTTCCAGGGACCCCACGCCAACCCCAAACAGACAGCTCTCTTCCGAGGGAGAGTCCCATCGCCTGGCTCAATCAATCCCTTTCCCACCAGGGGGAAAAAAATAAAAACTGTCTGCCCCCAACCCGGTTCTAAAGCTGGGAGACAAAACCGACACGAGAGAGAGCCACGCTGCTCCAGCACGTTTTTACACCTGTTCGGCTGCTTAATTACCACAGCACCTGTCCTGCTGGGATTTTTTTTCCCCTTAATTGTAAAGCCTTCTGTTTTATCCCTCCCCACCCCCAGAAAACTACATTTAAAAATATCACCTGTCATACCTACCTGAAATTGCAGGAGGCAAGGAAAAAAAAGAACTGAGCAGTGGGCGATTGAGTCGCCGCAAGAACGTGACCGAGGTTACAGCTTCAAGGGCATGATGCGGGTTTGATGCAGCAAGGTCCGCTAAGGGCGCCCAGCGCTCCCCGCCCCCACGCGACGGGCGGGGTGGGGGGGAGGGAGGACTCCTCTAACCAAGGCCGGAGTGGGGAAGGCAAATTTACCTTCTTGAGCGACGTCAAATCTAGGCATAGTAAATTAAGGTTCTCTACCATAGTCAAAATGGGAGACAGGCCATTCCTCAATTTGGGGAACCCAGGCTAGGGACACCAGAAACACCTAAATGATTCCACATCAACAATTCCGTGTCACCCCAAATCTGATTTACAATAAAATGACCTTAATTGACTTTGTACGTGTTCCTGGGAAAACCTCTCAGAGCGCCTGCGCCTCTTTGACCCCCCTCTAAGCAGTTAATTATAATACTCCCAATCCCAGGCACGCGAGATTGCTAAAAACGCCAGTTTGGAGATGTTGAGGGGGATGGGCCTACCTAATTTGCTAATCCAGACCTAAAACTCCAAGAGTGTCCTTCACCCTACTTTCTGAAGCTGTCTTCTTGAAGTTATGGGAGAGCTCTCTCAACAGATTTTCCCAAGTCTAACAAACCACTTCTGCCAACAACCTTGAGTTTCCTGGAGAACTCCGGAACAGGTTAGCTTTATAAAGGCGGGTGCCCAAGCATTTAGTTAAAAGAAGCGGGGAGAAGCCATAAGGGCCTGCTGTTAAAGATAGACATAGTTAAAGATAGTTATTAAAAGTAATAACTATGGAAAATCATTTTTAATTAATCTCGTAAAAGGTGACTTTGAAATACTCATTTTTTTTCCTTTTTGAGGATATGTTTGCTTGAATTCTGACAAACCTCTCAGATGTCCCACTTATGAAACCATTTTACAAGAAGTCATTGGAGCCCAAATAGATTTCCTACCTTTCATTTCCCCAAAACAGAAACACAACACCTTTTTCTTGACCTGTAGGACCTAATTTTCAATTAGGAAAACAATTTGTTCTGTTACCATTGTCTGCTCTGCGTCCCCCTCTTATTTTATGCCTAGTTTTATAGGTTGCAGTTAATAGCATAGGCCTAGAAAATAAAACATATGCATTTCCTGCCCCTTCCATACTGAAGACAGCTGTAATAAATAGGTGTGGAGAAGGACTGGGCGTTCAGATTCTAAACCAAATGGGATGGTTGTCCACGAGTGGGGGAGGGGAGAGAAAGAACCTGTGCATTTCGGGGAAGAAGTACACGGACGTTTATTCTGTCAGGACAACGTAAGGAGTAAATACTGAATGGTTGATTATTTTTCCTCACCCTCGCCACAATAAAGCCAGACCTGCAGCTGACGATTATAAGCGGGGTGGGGGGGGGGGAATTACCCAGTCTCGACGTCAGTTTTACTAGCAGATACTTGAAAATGGAAAAACGGGGAAACGTATCCAACCTCCAATTTCCCACAGTTTTGTATAGCCCTCCTATTAATTCTTTACGGACGTGAAATAGGTGGATACAAGCAACGTGCTGGGCATAAATTAAGCAACAATGGCCACGCGAAGTCGTGCCCGCAGATGAGAGTCCATGGTGGGCACTGCCACCTCGACTAGCCCCCTACCACCCTGGGCAGAGTCCAGCCCCAGGAAAGCTGGCAGTGCATACATAGGCTTTTCGAGCCAGAGGGAGGGTGGGTGGGGAGCCATGAGAAATGACCCACCTCAGCCGGCTTTGTACCTCGTCCCCATCCTCTACCTCTCCTCACGCACACACTCACCCACACCCCTTCATGCCAATAATTTAAACTTCTCGGAGGCAAAGCCAGCACCTCGCCCCCCCCACCTCCCCCGCCCTCCTCGCCCCGTGCACATCCTCCCCTTTTCCCACGTCTCCCCTTGGATTCGCTCTTTCGCAGCAGCAGCAGCAGCAGCAGTAGCAAAGCCAGCTGGTTTCTCCTAAACCCCGAGAAATGACAAAAGTTAAAACGAAGCGTGTGCCTGTCTGCCCGGCTTCGCGTCCCCAACCATCTTTCTCCCGGCGTCAGTTTTAACAATAGCTATTGGAAGCAGGGAAGCGGCGAGGCGGGGGCGAGGGCTCCGGGGCTGGCTGCGAGCCTGGCGGCGGCGAGGGGGTTCCCCGCTCCCCAAGGCGGATCCGCCGCGTAGGACCAAGGACAGGGCTCGGAATCCACGTCCCAGCGCCCGCGCCGCCGGGCTCGCAGGCAGCCCCCACTTCACAGACACGGCTCCAAGGATCTCATTTACGTTTTTCTGAACAAAGGGAATCTCAGACCCGGTACAGGCTTGCGGATTCGGCCCCAAATTAGCTATCTTTTTTAAAAAATCTGAATTATGGCCATCGGCGTGGGTGAATTAGAATCCGCGTACCTGGCAGGGATGAGTTTTGACAGCTTCTACCAGCCCCAGCCCCAGCCCAGCCCCAGCCCTCAGGCGGCATGTACTTTTTCCAGGCAACTACAACTCGCTGCCTGGTGCAGCATCTAAATTCCGTCTCCCCAGCACATGCTATCTGGTTAATGCAATTAAGCCCAGGGTTTTGCTGGTCTAATCTGCAAAGTCCAGGCTCCTGATTCCGCTTAATGATACTAAAGCCTCTCCCGTCCTCTGGTTCCTTGGCGAAAGTAGAGGCATGCATTCCCCCAGCACTCAAGTTATCCCTCTCTTCCCACGAAATGAACTTCCAACCCCGATCCCCGAGCTCACTCAACATCTAGCCTCCCATTGTATCCCTGCTCTATCCTGACCACATTTACCACTTAAGTTTCTGCTTACTGACATTTTCGAATATTCAGTACGTTGAGCATGCGTCCACTGTCTTTTCGCCTAGCTCTCTAGAATTAAAAAAAAAAAAAATGCAGAGCAGTAGCTTTGAAATGAGACAAACATGTGCAATTAACTTCACATTCTGTATTCCGCTCACTTACAGGTTTTCTGTGTTTGCCAGCGCATTGCTGCAACTAATGATTAAAGAAACCAAACCGAAACTTACCTTTCTCCCTTAAGGTTTTTGTGTATGTGTGTTTTTAAAGTAACGGTGCAGTTCTCCCAATAAGGATGAGCAAGAAGCTGCTGGATAGTTCTCTTAAGACAGCACGAAACCTAAACTGTGCTCGGCTTAAAAGAAGCAAATAAAAAGAAATGCTTTCGACCCCAAAGTCCAATGCTAAAAGAAATGGCGAAAAAAAAATATGAAGGGGGAGGGGAAACTTAAAAAAGCGAGTTTTTAAAAGACGGAGAGACTACCCTCCTACTGCCAGCGTTGAACTAAACAAAAAGGGGCAAGAAAAACAAACCAAGGAACAAAGAAAAGAGCGAAAGAACGTTTTTTTTTTTTTTTCAAAAAGACGATGTCTTTCTCCTTGTTGCTTTTTAGTAGGTCGCTACAGGAGTAAGCTGCTGCATCTCTAAGTGAGAACAGAAATGAGGGGGGAGGACGTCTTAAAAGGGAGGTGGACTGGACCACAGATTTATAGCACCGTATCACCAAGCCCTTCTCTGCCTCCGCACTGCCGTGTGTGCAGCTGCTCTGCCAGGCTCCTATCCCGGGCAGCGCGCGCGGAAGTATACGCCGAGTCGCGCCACAACGTAACTTGCTCATCGTCCCGGGCTCCTGATTGGACTAGACCCTCCCAGTGAGGCCGCCCAGGCGAAGCTACGCGATACGATTGGACAGGACCTGGTGTCACTCTAGAGAGCTCAATGGAGTCCCGTTTCAAGGTAAGTTGTGCGGGGAGATACAACACTGGCGGCGAAGGGAAATGCAAGAAGCAAAAAAGAGATGGGGAGAAAACAACGTGGGAGGGTTGGAATTGTACTATCAGAGTTTGCGATGAGGCACGATCTCCTTCCCTCTTAAATATTTCTGCTTCTGAAAGGTCCATTTTCTTTGCCATCACTCCTGCATCTTTGGCATATTTCTTTATAACATTAAACTCTACTTAGCCGGTATGTATGAGTTTTTCAGAGCTCCCTCTCTTTGATCTGAGTGAAAAGGATGAATGCACATCCATTACTTGCCCGCATGCCTTTTTCAGTTGTGTTCCGGTATTGTGTATTTATATAAGGCAGCTGCATGACTTTTTCTATTTAAATATGTGTACATTGCAGGTTTTTAGATTCTCTCTCCCCCCCTTCCCTCTCCTCCCTCCTCGCCTTATTCCCCCTCTCCTCCTTCCTCCCTCACTTTCTGGATAAGAATGAAGTCACAAATGCTTTCAACTAAAGCTATACAGTTTGAATTAGGTTCAATTCATGTAACATAGAAAAAATGGTAGGATAAACATCCTGTCCAGGAAAACAGGTACTGGGTAGAGATAAGGTCCTTCACTTGATGGCGTATGATGACTCAAAAAGAGCAGCTGTGTATAAAATTAGAACAAGCCACTTCTTTGCATTTGCTGGCAGTTGTTGGACCACACATGGACTGCTGACAGTAAAGAAAGTGGAACCTTTACCAAGGTTTTTCTTTGGAGTATTGGAAGCTTAACCAATAGAGCAAGTGCTGTCAATATTCTGCTTTATAGATGAAGATTACTTTATTACAACCCTATATTTATTAATTATTCAGGAGGTCATATACAGTTTTATTAATGGCATTTATTTCTTCCTTTAAGTGAAAATGAGATTACTGAAGTAATATTGAGTTACAAGTAGAGACAATATCCACTTGACCTATGTTCATTTTGAGCTAGAATGTCTTCTTTCAGCATTGAAGATAGAGTAAACTTCCTAATCAATACATATATTTTTTACATAATTTAATATATCATTAATATAGACCCATATTTTTATTTAAAAAAAACTTTCACCTGTTCATTTGCTAATAATCACTGTCATTGGAGATGCTGAAGTAACATGTAAGAATTAAAGATTATAGGAAGGTGGGACATTGTGGAGGGGAAAGAGAACAATGATTAGAGAGCAAAATGGCTTGAGAGTGTAAAGTACATCAGTGTTCCTTCAGAGTGTCCTTGAATGTTGATAAATGATTAATGACAAACAAAAGAGGACCTGTTTATCTGCAGCATAGCCTGAGTAATAACGTCTAAGGACTGTTTCTTCACATAAAAATTACTAGGAGTTGGGAAAGAAGGCCCATATCTAAATATATTATCTTCTTGTTGGCACATATAATTATTACTTCTTAGCTCCCAATCCAACTTTTTGTAAAACAGGGGTCTCCATTTAAACTTAAAACTATTCTCTATTCCTGTTTAAAAGCAGGGGCAAGAATTACCCTACTTTTAAGTCATCAAAGAAATCAACTCAAGAGTCACATTCCTTCACCCACCAGCTCAATACAAAAAAAGAAATAAAAGCTCAGTTTAAGTAACCTTGTGATACTATTTGATTTAGTCACACTTATCTGTGAAATGAATTGTCTTTTCTTCTTGTGTCCATGTTCTCATATTGGTACTATATTGGTTTCATGTATTCACATCTTATTCTCAACACGGTAAAGAAAATATTGATGATGGCAATTATATAAGTTCCTTCTGAGTGGATAGAATCTGTTCTTTTATGCTCATATATATTTTTGTATATCTCCACAAGAAAAACTTGTCTATAACACTGGCACATTTTTCAAAAGGATAAAGAGATATGGCATGATGGGGGGGGGATATAGAATAATGAAAACAGCATGTGTGTATTGTAAGGATATGACACTGAAAAAAGTAAACATTTTCATTCAAATGCAAAATACTGACTTCTGAAGATTCATTATATGTGCTTTTTTGGTTTGGGCAGAGGATCAAATAGTTTCCAAAATCTTGTCATTTTCATGTATTGTCTTTTGCTTTAGGTAAGACAGACTCAGATAATTTAAGAAATTGAGAAATCTCATAAACATTCCTTTACTTCATAAAATAAACCAGTTTTTAAATTTTAAAACTTCCAAATGGACAAGCAACATGGACTTTCCCAACTTTTAAAAATAAAACACAGCTGTTTTAAGACAAGTGGTATCTGGATGTATATTTCACTTTGAAACTCATGAGTCATCTCTGAAACATTAGCATATACTTTGCTTCTTACAATTAATGAAATCTATGTGAAAACACCTCAGCCTAAATTAAGCAAAAATATAATAAACCCCTCTTTATTTCTGGTTAGGTAAAAGAATTATCCTTGACATCTAAACCTGCATTAGATAAACATTTTAAAGATATTCAAGATTTGATTCAGTTGTGTTAGCTCTGATATTCTCTCAAAATCCTTAGTATTTTGAATTGCAGCAAAAAGGAGAGAGATGAGGGGACTGATGAAAGCTGAGGGGAGAAAGTTTGTTGTTGGTCAAATCACCAAATAATGGTTCTCAAACCTGAAAAAGTGATGAATTCAATTGATTGTTTTACTGAAGTTTCCTTATAAAAGAATATGTCCCTCACAGGGATACTTAAAGATATTGTGGACAATGCTTGTGATAAATAACCCCTTACACTAGTCCTCCTAAGGGTAGGATGACTTTGATATTTTATTTAAAAGGGGGGGGAAGGAGCTCTGTAAACTACTTATAACTTTTTTAAAACAGTACATAAATCAGTCAGGTTATGTAAACAGGTGTATAATGTTTGGCTTAGGATGAAAATTCCTAACAGTGTACCCTCTCAGATAAAATAAAATGTTGTGTACCTTACTTTTTGAGTTTTGGGGCGATTTTATGTTCCTAACGTTGGAAATGCGGTGTTTTAATGCCTTATAAGTACAGATATCATATAATCTGATGAGCTCTATTTTACTTATCCTTCTGAAAGGAGTGTGTTAACTTTCTTTCCACAGTTTCAAAAACAGTTGTGGAACAAGTTGTGTAGAAAGTTAACACCGTTTCAGAAAATGTTGTGGAGAAATTTGACACCTCTTTGATTTTGGGTCCAGGCAGCCAGGCTGGAAGGACAGGAATTAGCACCATGGACAGAGACTAGCAGACTGGGTGGTTTGCAGAGTCGGGTTGACAGTGTTTTTCTGCCCCTCCCTTTGAGAATGGGAAACTGCACTTGATTGGGAATGTTTCAGTCCACGGACTTTGAGGAACAGACTGTTCTCCGTGTAAACACGTTTGTTTTGAATTAGGCTTGCTTTTGTTAGGTAGTAACAAACCACCCTTACAGCCCAGCATTTGCAAGGTAGTCTTCCTCTTTTCTCCTTGTCTGAATGAACGTTTTCATAAGGTGTTCGTGCAAAAGAAATGTAAATCCAGAGTCTTCAAAAGGTGGTGTTAATCTACTCCACAGTTTTTCATCCAGGAATTTCCCAGAGAATGGCAACCAGAACCCTTATGCTCATCCTTGCTCCCCTCCCCCAATACTCCATGGGGTCCTTTAACCCCCTTGCAAAAAGGCACATCTTTTGCTCTAAAGTGAGTAACCTCCAAGACTTTTGCAAAAGAGCCTTCATATGCAAACGCTTCCGAGAGTTACGGTGTCCAGGCGGCGGGGAGCAGGATCACAAACATCTACTTTTTACCTTCTGTCTTTAAACTCCTGTTCCAGGGGACACTGGAGAGAATTCGTCCTACACCCGAGGTTCCTGCGTTCACTAAAATACACGTGAATTATTTCAATATTTTAAAAACTAATTTACAGTCAATCTTGGAGAACACCCTACTTTGCACCTCTCTCCACCCACATACACACTCCTTTTCCTGCCTGGGTGAAATTTGTATGAGCCTCGTCCTCCCTTAAATCATCTCCCTGCCAAGTTCAGACTGAGATCTGTTGCACGTGCCCCTCAGTATTTCAGAAAATGTGTTTGCAGCCTCGGATCAACAGCCATTTATGAAATCGCTCTCACAAATGTTCTCGGATTTTCTTCCGTCTCTACCTCAGCAGGAACTTTCAGGGAGATACACTTCAACCTCGGTAACTTTTAAGGAGATAAGCTCACAGCTGTGTTAGTATGAAAAGGGGCACCGAGGCAAGCAGGCGTGGGTAAGAGAAACCAGAGGTGAGAAAGAGCACACCAGAGCCTCACGTCCGTTTCTTTCAACGATGGCCCCAGCCTTTTCTAAGCGTCCTCCTGCAGCCGATCCAGCTCATGCAAAATTAATACAAGTAATTAAAAATAGCACTTTCTAAAGTTAAAGGAAACCATCTGTCTCGGGTGGTAGCAGTCGTTCTTTTCGCAGGTCCCTTTACCGGGACCAGGAAAGAAACGGTTTTTCTGCTTCCGATGCTCTGAGGCTCTTTCTTATATGGAAGATTTATGCTTCCACTTGTGTGCGAACCACGTCTAATTTGAAATAATAAAGCCGGGCTGAGCGATCAGTCGGTCAGAGGTATCCACCGCACTCGGCACGCGCCCTGCCCCCAGCTCCCTCTGGTCCTCAACTCTCTTCCTCCCCCACCCAGTCCTCTCTCCCTCCCTCCTCTGCTCACACGCACACACTCACTCGGTCCCCTCACGTGTGTGCAAATCAAACCTTTCCGCCCCCCCCCCGCCCCGCCCCTGAGCGAGCGCTGGCACCGAGGCTTGGTGACAAAGGCGGAATTTGTATATGAAGAAGACTGAGGCCCGGGAGACCGCGGCTGGAGAGACAGCTGTGTTATCAGCCCGCCGCAGAGATGGACATGGCTAGAGACGTCCTCGACAGATAATCACTTGAATAGGTTTGCAACGCGCCAAACTTCACGCTTGATAAGCCCAGCCCAATGTCGAGGGCAGTCCAGATCCTGCTCCATTCTGTTTCATCCGGGCTGTAAATTAAGAAATTGAAATTCAGGTGGCAGAGGCAGACCTCTGCTGAGACACTGCTACAATCCACTGTCGTCAGAGTGTTTTCAGCGGGCAGAGAGGGGGCGCCTGCATGGGATACTATTTGTAGTTTTCCTTATGGTGTGGGGGCTGTGAAAGGACAAAGCCCAACAGGTTTAAAAGTCAATCTGGAAGGGGAATGGTGAAGAGTGGAAAAGGACACAGCATTCAGCCACAATTCTTAAACATACAGAAATCAACAGTTTCAAAACTATGAAGGGGTGTTAAGTTTACTAAGGTCATGCTGAAGGAACAGTTTAAGTCACTATGACCTAAAAGGGAACTCTGTATCAGAGCAGTTGGGGGAAGAAAGTGGGTTCCAAGTGGATTTGAAAGTTTGCTTTTCGTTGTAAGAAAAGCAAATGAACAAGAAACTGGAGTTCCCCCAAACTGAGACTACCCTGGCCTTTCTCTTGTAGGAATAAGGGCCTTCAAACACAATCTGAGTAATTTAGAACTTAAAATATCAACTACAGAATAGAATCAGCTTAGCTATTTATAAGAATAGCACTGATATTTAGTTCCCTTCTTCCTTATCCAGGTCATTACAACAGGATAATTCAGGGAATTCAAAAAAATCCAGGTATGTGTTGTGACACCAGCTGGTTCCCAATGCACACTTTATATGGACATGCCTCTATTTGCTTTTCAGCTAGGTGGTCTGAATATTATTGGAATAAATGTTACCTTCCAAATTTAATATGCATAAAGACAAATAGCCACTGATCTTGCCTGGATACACCAATGACCTAGAACTGTACATTCTTCTTTGTGTGTGATGGACTGACTGCAAGTTCACTGGTGTTCAGTCATGATTATGAGAGGATTCATTACATTTTTTTCACAGCAACATATGTAAGTTATGTTAAGAATGTTATAAAACATAGCTCCAGATGACAATACATACTTGACATAGCTTCAGAAACCCAATCTTTATTTGGTCTAATACTCAAATTTAGATGAATGTCAGAATACGTGAATCTGACAATGTAAAACCTACTTTAATCACTCCAAAAAGAGGGAAACAGATACATTTATTGGGAAAACTGATACAAATTTAAGACTATATATTTCAGTAATTATTACACTTATTTTGACATATTAAAAAAGTTCTAAACTTCATAGTTATCTGATTATTCATATTAGTAATAAACAAAGTCATATATTATGAGTCATAAATGCTCAAAGCTATTTCTGCTGAATAATTATTTTTAAAAATCCTTTATGTCATGCAACAAAGAATAAATGTCTGGGTTTTTCTTCTTTAAAAATAATCAACTGTCTATAGAAATCAATATTAGTTATCCTTTAGTTAGGCAAAGATTTAGGGTTATAACATTTCTTTTTTATGTTAACATTTTCCATAATGTTACATTGACTTAATTAATAGTTAATATACAAGCATAAAAGAAATATTATTTTAATGAATTCCACCATTTTAGGCATTATGATATTATCTTCAGTATTCAGATCAACAAATTACTTTCCACCTTGAAACAAAAAAACAAGTTTCAATTGTCAACTTTAAAAAATACTAAAGCTATGGGCTCTATTTAATCAAATTAAAACTACACATACAGTAGACAGCTTTAACTATTCTTTATCTTTGAGGCAGGGCACTCTAAATTTGAAAGATAAAAGAGATATTTCATAACTTTAAATTACTATAACATTTCAAAACTAGAAGATAACTTTAAAATTTGTCATTGAAAAGAAAAATGTTTTCACGTAAAATTACTATAAAAACTATCTCATCTCTTTTTGTCACTAATTAATATTTGTAGTTACTAAGGGCATGATAAAATATACAGAGTTATAAAATTTATTTTAGAAGAATTTTCTTGTATCAATTTCTCTCTTTGGAAAATAAGACAGCATATAGATAAGGCAAAGAATCTTTCTGTGTTGTATAAAGGCAAAAATATTAGAAGTGTTTGAAATATCCAAATATTGCAATATTGTTGTTTATAAGTAATAAAAATTATGTTACCAAAAATATCAGTTATAACTAATTATAGCTTTATAAATATAATGTTCACCATCAGGTAAGGGTTAAATAAGTGACAATCAGTTTCTGTTCTCAAGTACTTATTCCTATCTTTGACTAAAGGTTCATTTCAATTTAATTCCATCATATTTGAGAGTACAGCATGTACTGGAATAACAGAATTAGATTAAAAACAAGAAATTTTTACTGCAAATTAGGTTACATTTTTAAAAAGTTTTAATAAAAGAAAAAGGTTAGTCAAGCTAAATAGCTCAGTAAATATGTTATACAAAACATATTTGCAATGTTCCTGTTTTGCTGTTACTGTTTATTCTTCTAAATTTTTGTGTACTGTAACTTTTCAAAAATAGTATAGCTTGTCAAAATTTTCTCCTTGAGATAGAAATTGCGAGATTACCCTTTCAGGAGCAATAGTTTTGCAAACTGTTAAGGGCTTGAGCTTTGGCTTCAGACACATGTGAACTTGAGCTTGACTCTAGTACCATGGGGCCTTGGACAAAATCTTATTCAAACTTATGTTATCACTTGTAAGCTTTGGTTTGTTGGTCTATAAAACAATGATAATGATGATCAATTTGGTATCACAGTGAGGTTAAATGTAATTGTAAGTGTAAGATAATCAAACTTTCAGTATGAAGGAAGTGGTAACTATGCTTATGAGCTCATTTGTTTCATGAACACAGAATTAGACTTACTGTTTTCATGAGCTCTTAAATATTTTCATTTGCTCTCATGAATGTTCCACCTGATATATTCTATGATAAATATCTTCTCACATTTCTAATTGTAACAAAGTTTAAAAGGCCCCTGAAGGCATAAAATCTTCTGTCTGCTCTGTTATGTGGCTTCAATATATTTCCCAATACAATTTCATGATTCACTCATAAAATGTTGTAGGTCTTCAAAAAGGAACTGAGTCTAAGATCCCATTTGACTGATATAATAATAAAAACACCTTAGATTTTTATAGTGCTTTTTATCACAAAAAGCTCAATGCACTTTTACATATTTATCATTGTAACCCCTGGAGGTAAGAAGGAACATAAATTATTTCACCTTTTCAGGGACACTGCAGAGGCATTACAAATTTAGGTAATATTTCTAAGGTTAAGAGAAATAGAGAGCAGGTTTGCTGAATGTCAGTCTTCCTGCAATCGTTACTCTCTTTAGCATTAATTACGGCTATTGTTACTGTAGTTAGGCTCTAATGTTAGTGCATGACATTAAGTATAACTTATCGTTCAGTTAATTACTTGAAGAAATCACATTTAGTCAAACACATGCCATAGAAATTTAACCCAATTAAAATATTTTTATTTTATGTGGAAACATCTTATTTCATCATGAAAAGCATACATGAGCTATGCTTACTTGCTATTCTTTGTTAATTCCAAAGCATAACATTAATACTTACCATTCATTTATGACATTGAAAGAAATCAGTTACAATGTTAATGTCACTCACTTGTTCTACACTCATTCCCCCTTTCCACATATATTTTTATAGGCACATATTGGCTCCACTTACATAGACTTATTTTCTACTCTCATATTTGTGTTCTTGGATTGTCTGTGCTTGAAAAATTTACCAAAATAAACACCCAAAGGAACATAAAGGCAGACTATATAAAGGACTTTTAATAATAGTTGTTTGTTAGAAACAAAATGAAAGAAAGAACTAATATCCACTTGACATTGTAAAACAGACTATTAGAAGAATACTAAAACTTGCGTGTGGTTTATTGCTTTGTAATTTCCTCCAGGGCTTACGTTTTGCGATGGATTGATGAAGACTAGGTGACTTGGAAAGAAACAAAATTTTACAGCCTGATAAATGAATGAATTTAAACGTATTTAAACCTTACTTCATTTTAGGTCATTATGGAAAATAGATGAGATGTTTCTTTTTAACCTTTAGCCAGTATCTGTCTGCATTCTCTAAAGTACCCTATAATTTGAGAAGATTCACCCACTCAAGGTCAAGCTTAGTCTTGTAACTAACAGACTTCCATAAGAAGTTTAATCAGCACCAGGAGGAAACCCACATGTATACAGAGAAGAGACAGGGCTCTTGTTTATTCCACATCCATTCCTCTTAACTCTTCATGTTGATAAGATTAAATAGAAAATCTATTTATCTGATCAAGCACATGTATGTGCATTTTAAACCCAAGGATAATGTTGTAATAGAAATACAATTATCTTCCTTTGGTCACTGTCAGCCTGATATTAAAAATTAGAGGATATGGTTGTTTAAAATGTCAGTTTTTGTAAACATGACTTGGAAGTTATAACACAAATGAATAGTGTCGCAGACTGTTAAGCTGTTTGAGTAAGAAATAGATGTTTCCTTGAATTATTTCAACACAATTTACTATGAACATTATTTTTTCCTCTTGCTGATATTTACAGATTCCTTGTGTAGATAATAAAAATAAAAAGCCTTTCTTTTATGTTAGTGTTCATTATTTAACTCATGGAACACTAATGCTCTCTGGACTACTGATTGTTCCTAGATGTAAAATGACTACTAAAAGAGGTATGTCTGTGTTTTAATCATATCAAAGTTATACATGAAAGTTTGCACCCCTTTGTCAAATCTGTATAAGAGAAGAAACTATCAATTGTATTAGAGTTTCAGTCCTCAGTTTTGAAGCTCTTTATATAAATCTACTCCATGATGGTGGCGGGGAGGAGGGGGAAAGTGTCAGAACAGAGCAAACAAAACTAAGTTTGCAGGTGCACATGTCAGCACCTTGGTGGAGGCTAGGCTACTAGAGTGGAGGCCGAGGGCTAGAAAGCATAGGGGGTCAAGTTAGTTAAGAATGGTTAAGCAGCATTCTGGCTTAGAAAGTCAGCAGGAGAAAATATAGATATAAACCTACAAGTACAGGTTATCCTATTGACAGCTGTGAATTTTGGACATGCCAAGCAGGAAGAGGATGGAAGGTATAGGAGTCAGAACCAAAACATAAACAATGTTAAGAAGCCTTTGTCCAAAATCCAATACTTTTTGGAATGAAGTGGAAGGATCAAATAATAATAGAGAGAGAGGAAATCGGCAGGGAATGAAGAGGGATTCATGACACTAATAATAGTGAATGTGTTCAGATGATCATAATATGTATACCTGGCACTGGGAAAGTGATAGGACTCTAGACAAATAATGTGTTTGCACCAAGAAGCTTACGACAGCTGTGAAGGGGAGACTGGAGCTAGTGCCCATGAGGCTAACAACCCCTTTAGCTTTCGATGTCTCTAAGATACTTTTGTCCCTATGGAAGATGGTCTTTGAAAACAAATTGTGACATTAAGCAAAGATCCGTGGAGGTGAGATCTAACATTAGTTTTTTCCCACTAACTGGCTGATTCCCTTTAGAAAATCACTATGATCAAACCTCAGGATTCCCAGAAGACTGGATTGGTCATAATAATATTAACTGTAACATATACTATGTGCTAGGTGATGTCCTAATGATCCACATGCCCTAAATTAGGTATTTTCACAACACTCATCATTTTATAGTTGAAGACACTAAGGAAGGTAAGTAATTTGCCCAAGATCAGACAACTAGAAATTCGTGGAGAAAAATTAGACTCCAAATCATGTCTCCAGAACCCATATACTTAAGCAATATTTAGTACATTACCTCTAAGGTACCTTCTAGATGTAAAATGCAGCATCTTGAGAAGAAATTACAGATGACATAACAACTTCAAAGAGAACAAACTAATAAGGAAAAGAAATGTTACAATTAATGTGAGCAGACAAGCTGTTTTTATATTAAAAGTAATCAAGTTTTTATGACTTACCATTCTATTTATCACTGATAAATGGAATAGAGATAAAATTGGTAGCTGTGTATTTAAATTTGTTCAGATAAAATATAGGATTTTAAAAAACATAAGATGTCCTAACCCCCAGGTAATATTGTTTTGAACTTTGAGGGAAAGTTACTTAGCTTTTGTATTTTTAGAGGTATTTTTCATAACTACACAGTAAACAGTTATAAAGTTATTCAGATGGATAGCATATACTTGTCATTTAATGATATGTGAAAATTTTCATGAAATATCATTAAGGTTATGAAACCTTATACAAAGAAAGCTCACTAGAATGTTAAATAGCCACAATTTTGAGGGAATAGGGACTAGATTTACAGTTACTTTTTTTCTTCTTCACATTTTCTGCATTATTGCTTCTATAAAAAAATCCTGAGCATGAATCAGTTTTTACATATTGGAAAGACAAGCATTTTGACAGGAAACAAAAAAGTCAACAACTCAAGCTTCAGGCCCTGATAGCCACCAGGTGGGAGCAGTTGCTAGACACTGGGTGGTAAGGACCAGTGACATCCTGGAAGGAAACTTAGATTCCAAGAGAGGTAAAATAGGCAGTCCTGAACTTTATAGGTTCTAAACAAAATATTCACTGGCAAAAATGAATGCTGAGATTTAATATATATGAGAAGTAAACATGACAGAGCAATATAAACAGAATCTCAGAAATTGGTCTAACAGTTTCTCAAACTGAAGCAGATATAATTATCCTGTCCATTTAGAATTGCTGAATATTAATATTATAACGAAATTAAACTATTTCCTTCATTTACTTCCTATCTGTATTGTGGTCAAGGGAAGCTTCTTTCTTCATTAATTAATAATTTCTTTTACCCATTAAAATCCTTTCTTGCAGATGCTGAAGAATCTCATAAAACAAACCTTCCTTCTTAACCAGAAAAGCTCTTAAAGTGATTTGGTCCTATTTCTATGGTATATAAATAAGTTAAAACCATAACACAGTAAATAATTATAATGAGATTGAACAAAAACTGGCTTCCTGACAAGGTACCATTTAGTAAATTGCTATTTCAATGCCCTAAACAGTCACCCACGTTAAATTCAATTTTCATATTGTTTAATTTTTGTCTTTCAAATCATTCCTCAGAGAATGAAAAAGTGGCTTACTGTTTCAGCTCTATAGGATGATGCAGTCTCTGAACAATCTAATGTATCCCCTCGTACTACTTTGACTTATGCTAAAATCACAGTCTGTCCTTAACAAGAGCTGTGGGTGGGTGTTATTTATCTTAAAGGAATATAAGGATTAAATTGTTATGACTAGAAAAGAAGGTACCAAGAAACAATAGAAAATTAGAGAAAGACCTCTGTGATATGATGTGTCATAAGGGGCTCTGAGACTATACTTTCTGTTTTATGAACTACAGACCATTAATTTTTAGATATGATTGTTTTACACAACATATTTGTTGTGAATAGAAGATATAACATGCTGCATTTGCTCATGCACTCATTTGATTCATGGCAGTCTTGAAGTATTTTAAACCAAACATGACTATAGCAAAGAGTTTTCATCCATTTGATTGGGCATGAGTTAAAGCCAATTAAAAAAACATTTTTGGTGCAATTCAAGGGGAAATATTTATAAAATCATGATAAACAAATTTGAGTCCTAGACATGAGTCATCACTATTTTTAAATGTTGGTGTCATTCCTAAATGAGAAAGGGATAAGAATCCTAAAATTGTAGAGTCAACTCTGAAAACTGCATTTATCAGCAATAAGTTTAGATTTGAATATATATTTTAGATTTTAATATTTTTTTATCATAATTTTAATATTTTAGAAGAAATTGTCCTGGAGGAAAATCATGCATTGTCTCCTATCCAAACGATTTTTTTGCAGTGAAATTACAGCAGCACCTAAATTCATGAATTAGGAGCTGAGATAGAAAGTGACCTTTAAACAAAGAAAGGAAAATATTGTACTAACAATTTTCAAGTATCTTTTACCTATCAGACCATGTCGCCTTTCACATGAATACAGTGGCACTCTTTTAAGGCTATAAAATGAGACAATCCCTGTATGCTCTGCATAATCTTAGGGTAATCAAAGTAGCAAAATTGAAGCTTCTAGGTGGGCAACTGCAACTATAAAATATAGCCATACATTTGAAGTCTGTATTTTACAAGGGCTTTTTGAGTTCAGGGTTGTTGCAGTCAACAGTATTCAAGCAAACCTAAATTCTGGTTCTGTGTCTCCAGTGTCCTTTCTTGATGGGTTTGGGCATGTTGCTCAACCATTCTAGGCCTCAGCTTTGTCAATGGTAAAATGGGTATTAAAAATCACAGCCTTTTAAGGCTTCTGTGAGCAGTGAGTGACAAAAGTAGCTGTCAAATGCTTAAGAAGAAGCCTGCCTCAGAAGATACTCTGAGGATCCCAAGATGCCTCTACTAACAAGAGAGGGTTTTTCTGTAAGTACATATCCCTGGTCTCTACCCTGAAAGATTACACTCATAAATTCTGAGGTAAGGTTTATGCACATGTTTATAAAAAGCTCTGGAGATTGCCAAATTTGTACTTAATCTTATACTAAAAGACATTTAGCTGAGATATCTTAAGGTTTTATTTACATTTATGTGGTGGCGATGTCACAGAATAAGCATGATTTCCCACAATTTCCTTCCAGGAAAATGAAATAACATATGTGAGATAATCCTAGGAAATTAGGCAAATTAGGCAATCATTCCACTGGCAAATATATATTTCAGTGTGTATAGTACTTGTAGCTTTACTTTTATTTAATAAATACAGATAAGCCAATATGAGCAAATTATTTTTTTTGAGTTATACTTTCTTGTTGTGAGTTCATTTCTGTCACATTTCAAGATAGTATGCACTGTCCTCAGTGATAATGATCAAGGAATGCCATACAGTTCTGAAAAGTAACCACCAGAGAAATACAAACATGCTGGCCTGAAATGACCACCCCACACACAAGTCATTTATTGTGCCTGAAAGTGACTTTAATTAACCACCACCAGGACTATCCTTAATATTTTTCCCTTAGTGGAAATGAATTTAGTATATTAACAACTTGTCTGTCACCTTGGAAGGGAAGGAGGTATTTTCCTACTAGATTCTGGGCATTAACAATGTCAGTGAAGGGGTACAGCAAAACCTGAGAAGAAAGGGCAGTCACGTTCTAAGGGGGAGGAAGAGAAGGTGAAGGCAAGGTGAGAAGGCAATCAGACCCTTCTCACTCACAGTCTTTGTCAGGACAGGTGCATTCTCAGACTTATGGCTTCTAAAGGACTTGGTAGGAAATCAGAGTGATATATACCCTGGCATATCTATACACCGGAATTCAGGAAAATTCCAATGCTGCCATACTACCAAATAGAGGTTTTAATTTAGAGTTTCTAGAGAGCAGGCCATTGATATACTCTCCCTGGATTTAAGCATGCAAATTGCATAGATTACCTAGGAGCTTACTGTGAAAATACTGATTCCCTAGGGGCATTCTACGTTCAGGCTTCAGAAATGACTCTGCAGTCTAGATATAATTTAAAGTCATGCATTGGCAAGCTGTTGTAGATCAACGAGACATTGATTAAGATGTAGATGAGAGGGGGTGATAGGTCCAGATTCCAGTTTTCAAACTGTTTTCAATTTCTATGTTTCTATACACAAAATGAAGCTTATCATTGGCTTTTCTTACTTCCCAAAGCTATTATGAAGCTAAAATCAAAGTACACATATGGGCAATGAAATTTTTTTTATTATGGGATAGAAATTGAAAGAAAAATATGTTTTAATGTACATAGCTATCTAGTAAATTATCCAAAAGAACAGAACATTCAAATATCCAAAGGAACATACTTCTTTTTTCTGAATTATTGTGTTGTTTTATTTTTCAATATGATTCTGCAAAGATTTAAAGTCAAGTTTCAATATTATGGGCTGGAGAAATGACTCAGTAGTTGAAAGTGCTTGCTTGCAAAGCCTGACAGTTTAAGTTTGATTCTCCAGTACCCGTGTAAAGCCAGATGCACAAAGAGGTATATCCATCTGGAGTTTGTTGGTAGCAGCAGGAGGACCTGACAAACCCATTCTCTCAAATAAATATTGAAGAAAAAAATTACAAACCCATCTTAAAAGTCAGTTGAAACTAGCCACAACCTGCTGAACGTGAGGCATAAATATCAGGAAAAAATAGGAAAAATGAAACCTCTCATTTTCTTATTTATGAAGGTAAGATTTTATGTAAAACTATCTTTCTACAGTTGGTTTCCAATTTGTGGCTCTTCAACATGTAGATAGGAGAGAGTCCTTTCAGTGTTTCCATGTAACCAGCAGAGTTGCTTTCTCACAGCTGGAAGCTTGAATAGCTATGGGCTCTATCATTCTCTGGGTGAGAGTTCAAGGACCTTATCAGGGCAGGGATCAGTATGTGCTATTAGATAGAGTCCAGTGCCACCCAATTCCAAGACCACCTTAGGACTGAACATATAACTCAGTGCCTGTGTCACCCAAACAGGAAAACATTCTCCCTTCTGAGGAACCCCAGCCTCCCCGAGCGTCTGCTTTCTGACCTGTGGTCAGTTCATGAGGCTCATATAATCATAAGGAGTCCTTGAAGGGCACTTGATGTCAGGCTCAAAATTTCATATACTTTTAGAATTAAGAAAATTATAGGAAATTTCCTTGCTATGGAGAGTAGATTTTGAGCATCTTTATCTGCATAGTAAATAGATATATTTACTATAAAACTCCACTTTGAAATTACTGGAAGGAAAACAAGCAAAAAGAATATTTCAGAAGAACTGTCAGCTGTCATTGCAGTACTATTTACTGTATCCACTAGAGGACTCTTCTCAGAATAACTCAAAATATCTCCCCTCTCACGCTCAATGGCCTCTGGCATTTGATGCTCAGCTAACTCTTGAGTTGAGCCACTGGCTACATATCAGTGTTAGAATGAAAACATTCTCCCTACTTTATCACCTCCTGCTAGTTCAATAAAGTGATGTTTAAATAACTGAACTGGCTTCAATGAACTGTACTTGCCTTTTTTTCTTGCTTCTTAGCTAGATAAAATGGAGATAATTATGAAGTGGATGAGCAGGTTTAATGAAAGCCAGTTTCTTTTGGTATACTCCTGAAGCAGCAATCATCATCGGTTTGGCTTTTGAAGAGCAACAATTATAATCACTTAAACCCCCAAGGGGAACAAAAATAGAATTTTCATTAGCATATAAAATATACAGCTGGATTGGACAAGCCTACAAAATTCTGGGGAAATCATCCTAATCTGAATGCTATTCAAAACTCACAAGTAAAATGAGTTCAAGTGTATTTTACATACTTCCTTCCTATAAAATAATATGTGTAACAATGTGAGAGGATTTTCCTAAAAATGAACATAGGGAAATAAAAAATCATTGCCAGGAGAGAATCCCAGTGGGGATGGGCTAAAGTGTATTGCCAAGGTATCAGAGGCAGGATGTGTAATACTCTTCACACAAAGTTCTAATCACTCTCAAGTGAAGGGTTTTCACAGCAACACTACCTACACCTGAGAGATCCAGAGAGAAAGCAGGGTGGTTTGAGACTGACCAGTGTTGAAAATGTATTATTAAGAAGGAAGCTCTCCAATGTGTTAGTACTTCCCTTTTCTGTTGCAGATGTGAGAGCAATGCAAGGAGACTGAAACCACTGAGGAAGCAAAATTCTTTTTTCCTATATTAAAATATTTTATATCAATTGCTCTCAAATACCCTCTTTATTGCACCCCCTTTCCCATTGTAGTCCAGTTCATAGGCAATCTGCCTGGGCACTTCATTATTTAATTACCTTTCTTTCTGTGGTCCTTGCACAGTTTGCAAGATACCTTATTTTTTCCTTGGGCATAGAAGAATAAAAACAGTCCTTTTGCTGGATCCATCATGCTACCAGCAGCAAAACACTAGCATAATCAATATATTAAAGGCTTTCCCAGCTGTATACATTTGTAAAAGGCAGTGTATCTGAGAATGTACACTAATGAATCTTGGAAAATTCAGCATCCTATATAGAAAATTTGCTCTCCCTCATCATAAGTGCATATCAACATGTAAAGATAAGAAAAAAATGTATACTTTCATCTTCTGCAAATAATTGCATGTTTCTAAATGAAAAGAAGAAAGAGTACAAAACTGAGGGGCCTCCTTGGATACAAGAATAATACCAACTGCAGGGATATGGGAGATATCTTTCTCTGTGTTCCCAAAAGCACTTTGTACAGACTTTTGACACCAGTCATCTTGCCTGCCTGCCTATAGTCATTTGTTGACATATCTGTCTAAGACACAAGCTGCACCTTCCTTCACAATGTGGTCATAATATCTAGCAAGGCATTCCCACCCATGCTCTAGCATCATGCTGAACCAGGCAGTGTACACAGATGTCTTTTGAGACAAGTTTTGTTTGTAAGACATATTAAAATGTGGTAAGAATGGTAAGAATGATAAAAATCAAAGTTATATACTGAATACCATCTTGCTACACTATCAATTTTAATGCTGATAGATTAATCACTCTGAAATTAGAAAATTTAAGCCTGCATTTTTATAGTAATCTTAGCACTCATTAGCCTTAATAAAGGATAGTTGCAATTTTTAAGATTTTATTAAATATTTATAATGTTAATTAGCTCCTTAAACTATCTATCCTGTGTTTTTTTTTTTTTTTGAAACATTAGAAAGCTGGAATCTTGTTTCTGAAGTAATGATTTCATATCTTATTAAGTTTACAATTTCTATTTAAAAAATTAAAACCATTACTATCGCCTTCTTAACTTTTGTCAATATCTGCACACTTTTATGCTCTGAGTGGCATTAAAATACACAACATAAAACTTTATTCTAAACTGAAAATGTAATGATTTTATTTTCAAAGGAATTTACAAAGGGGGTTGGGGAGATAGCTTAGCAGTTAAGGTGTTTCCTGGCAAAGCCAAAGGACCCAGGTCCAATTTCTCAGGACCCATATAAGCCAGGTAGTACATGCATCTGGAGTTCATCTGCAGTGGTAGAAGCCCTGGTGTGCCCATTCTCTATCTGTCTCTCTCTTTCAATTTCTCATAAATACATAAAAATTAAAAAAAAAAAGAATTTACAAAGGATAATCATGGTGCATGTCTAGAAGGATTCCAGAATCTATGGAGGACATTCTTAAGGTATTTTGGATTTTTTCCCTCCACTTTCATCATCATATTTTTATCACTAGCCTTTTAATAAAATTATAATTTTATATGATCTTGTGAAAAAATAATGGAGAAGACAAAAAAGGCTCCAAAATACTATCCTAAAATATTCCTGGATTTTTAGCTAATATGAAATGTAACTAATATTCTTACTTGTCATTTGATCTAATTAGGTTTTATGTTATCAGTTATCTCAGAACTTTAAAAGTGAATAATTTTCCTCTTTTGCTCCATACTGATATAGCCATAACCGTTTATATGTATTTATTATTTATATGAAGTTTTTACATGTTTTATAAATTAGAATAGAAAGGGAAATTGTCTGGACATTCTTTTGCTTTTAGTATAAAATAAATTTCAATTTAATAAATAAGATATAAAATTTTATAAACATTTTATTGACAAATACTAAAAACTAGGAAAAATTTTATTTTAAATGAGCAAATAAACAATATTTATTTCTTGGAGTTAAAATAACATATTTTTAAGGCATGTGCTCTAGGGAAAAGTATTAGACTTGAGTGGTATGTGCCCCTTCTGGTGTGGTATGGGGTTTAGCATTCACCATCACAGTTCTTCCCTTGATAGCATGGCTTCTCAAAATTCACTATTACCTGACTTGAAAAAAAAATCCATTGATAGTCTCATAGTAATACAGTTTAAATATGGAGGCTCTGTATAATTTTATTTTATAAAAGTCTGAAATTTAGGGGCTGGGTATGGTGGCACACATCTTTAATCCCAGCACTTGAGAGGTAGATATAGGAGGATCACCATAAGTTCAAGGTCGCCCTGAGACTACATAGTGAATTTCAGGTTAGCCTGAGCTAGAATTAGACCCTACCTCAAAAAAACCAAAGAAAAAGTCAGAAATTTAAAAAGTGGATGAATCAATTTTTAAAAAGGTCTACATTTACCAAAATCATTAATTCAAATACTAATATATATATGTATATGTACAAATGTATATTATATATATTTTTTTCTAAGTAGGAACTCAGTGTGTTATTCAGATTGACCTTGAATGCATGATCTCTCTGTCTCACCTTCCCTAAAGTTGGGATTATAGGTGTGTACCAGTGTGCTCAGCTTCAAGTGCCCTTTTAATGAATAAGTTTTCTTTATTTTTTTAAAAAAGGCAGTATAATTAAAAAAAAAAAGATTTGCATAAAACGGCTCAGAAGCCCATTTACTGCATAAAGTCAGAAAGAGTTTTCTTGGTGCTTTCCTTTTTCCTCAGTGAACGTGAAATACTGAGCATTTTCTCTTGAATGTAAATGATGCCCTTAAAACTTTTTTCCATTAGTATTTGGGGTACTTGACTCAATTATCTTGATCAAGTCTAAGCAGCTCCACTTTTGCAGATCTAAGCTAATAAATAAGAAAATTGGAACAGAGACAATATTCATGCCCCAAACTCTCAGGTAAAAAGATGTAAAAAATATTTTAAAGGTAAAGACTATTCTCTTAGTATTTATTAGATAGAGACTTTTGGCATTGTGGGGTGTGGTTGAGACAGAGACACACACTGTAGCTCAGGCTGCACTGGAACTGATTGCAATCCTCCTTCCTCAGCTTCCCAAATGCTCAGATTTCAGGTTTGAGTCTTCTCCTTCTCTTCCTCCTCATTATTATTATCATTTTAATTATTATTATTTGGGCTTTTCAAGGTAGAGTCTGGCCCTGGCTGACGTAGAATTCACTGTGTAGTCTCAGGCTGGTTTTGATCTCACAGCACTCCTCCTACTTCTGCCTCTCAAGGACTGGGATTAAAGGTGTGCATCACCATGCCAGCCTGAGTCATCCTCTAAAAAAATATTTATATTTATTTGCAGGAAGGAAGAAAGGGAGGGATGAGAGAGAGACTGAAAATGAATGGGCATTCCAGAGCTTCTTGCTGCTGCAAACTAACTCTAGATTCCAGACACATGCACCACTTTGAGCTGGTGTTTTACATGGATATTGGAGAACTGAACTAAGGCTAGCAGGCTTTACAAGTAAGTGCCTTTAACCACTCAGCAATCTCACTAGCCCTGTAATCTTTTGTGTTTCAAAATAAATTATACTGGGCTGAAGAGATTGATTAGTGGCTAAGGTGCTTGCCTGTTAAAATTAAACCTGAGGATCCAGGTTCTCTAGTACCCATGTAAGCCAGATGTACAAGGTTGAACATGTATCTTGGGTTCATTTGCAGTGGCTAGAGGCCCTGGCACACCCATTCTCTCTCTCTATCTGCCACTTTCTCACTCTCTCTCAAATAAATAAGCAAAATATTTTTTTTCAAAAAGGAAATCATATTGTGGGGCTCTATTTGCAACTTTCAGTGTCATTTTATAGTCTTCTACTTCTTTTAGTTCACTGAATAGAGATCCCTTAATCACTGAATAATTAAGGTAGAGATTGAGTATATCTACTTAAATAATGACATAAAATACATATTATAGCAAAAACTCAGAAAATTATTTCCTTTTAAAATCATAAAGGATTGTATTACTTTGGAAAATATTAGCATGATAAAAATTCTGAAGTCTTTGAAAATTAAATCTCATTTAAGTTGCTAAAATAAAGTAACAAATCACTCTGCTTATTTAGTTTTAGGTTCCATTGTAAAGAAAACTGGGTTTTCAGTTACATTTTCCTTTTATTTGGGTATTTATCTTAACATGATTTGTCATTAAAATTAAATTAATTTCCTTTTTTATTAGGATGGGGTATAGAATGCAATAAGTTCTCTACAAATAATACCCCACAAACAAATTACCTGCCATACTAAGTTTTATTATATACAAACCCAATTTGAGGATGTAGTTAGGAATATTTAGATGGTTTTCCTTCACTTTGAAAATTTTTTTTATCATGAAAACTGCTGAGTAACAAATGATAAGAATTTCTGGACATTATTTGGATTTTATGTAAAAGGTCTTTTAAATCTAGCAGGAAATCTCATGTTTTTTGTTCTTTGTTTCTCAATTTATTTCATTTTGGATTTAAGTTTAGAGTATAGCAGATTTTTATTCAGTGTACTTTGTTTCTAAGAAAAGCCTGTATACTGTCAAGAGGCTTAGCTGAGATCATATATACAAAGCACTTACCTATATATTTGGGTCCTATCAAGTAGACTAAGAATGTTAAGTATTAAACTTAACCACTTTGCCATTTTACATTATATATTTGATATACATGATTCACATTAAGTTTAATGCTAATTGGAAAAATACATGAAAATTATTTTTGCTTCTTAAAAAATTTGTTTTACTTCACCCATTCCTTTATTGCTTTTTGCACACTGGTACACTTCATGTCCTGTACATGGTACAGGATTCCAATCTGGAATGTAGCATAACATTAAGCAATATGGCTGCCCCTATCTCTGCTTCTTCAGTTCACCTACTTTCTCAAAGTAAGCCATTATAGGAAGCAATAACTACTTCTAATACTTAAAACCATTTAGAGCTTCCTTTTTCTGAGCATAAGTTTTCTGCTGCTTGTAAAATATGCTTGGCTGGACTGAGATTTATGAAAAATAACAGAACGTGCTCACTGTGTTCCTAATGTGATAATCACACATAAAAATAAAAATTATATATTATGCATGAAAACAAACTTGAATTACTTGCATTTTCTATAAAAAATAGGTTGTAACATTACATTCTGTAATTAGGAAATTTACATATTTTTCCAGGTGTGGTGGCACACGCCTTTAATCCCAGCATTTAGGAGGCAGAGATTGCCATGAGTTCAAGGCCACCCTGAGACAACATAGTAAATTCCAGGTCAGCCTGGGCTAGGCGAGAACCTACCTCAAAAAAAAAAAAAGAAAAAGAAATTTACATATTGACAATATTTAGCAACCTTAAAACTGGCAGAGAACTATAAGATTATTGATGGAAAATATTATGAATTATTTCAATCACCCAATTTATTTGAAATGATTTTTTGGAACAGTATTTTTAAAGTGTAGGTAGAGAGAAATAATAAAACTGAAGGTTTATTTTTTGTTGAAATGGTGACAAAATAACTGATTAAAAATATTTTTCTAAATGAAAGTGCTATGTAGACTATTTTTACCTTTGTACAAGGCACTCATTTTATTTCAATCATCTATACATCAAGTAATAATGAATTCTTAGTTTAATATGGTATAAATATTTTTAGAGATTTATCAAAAACTCCCAGATAGCGCTAGTATAGTTGAAGACTAATTATAACCAGTAGAATACCAACATAGCTTGGAAAGTTAAGAAGTAATATCCAAAATAAGTTACTTATCTAGGAACATTGTTAGTGGGTTATATGAGGTCTAATATAAGAACCAAATTAAAACAAACTTCCCTTTGGAACTTCTTGCTACTACAAATGCATAATGCTGTATTCCAAATTTCAGAAAAAACTCCCCATAAATTTTACATAACTCATTGTTATATACAAACCATTATAAAGTTTAATTGGACATTTGGTTTAGAAGCTCTAAATGTAAAAAGTTTGGGGGATGTTAATTGCAAACAGTAAGACTAGAAATAACATTAATAATTTTAGATACTGACTTTATAAGGAAACAGTTCCTGTTATAGTCACTGGAAAGTAACAGTAACTTCATGTAGAATAGGCCAAGTCAGCTAAAATAAGTTATTAAAATGTATGTCCAAGACAACATTTTTGTCTGTTTTACCATTGAGTTTAAAAATCACTTTTGTGTGCTGCCTGGATTCACAGGAAGTTTATAGCTACTGAAAAGAACTTTAGGATGCATCTTGGGAAACATAGGCACACATAGTCATAACAATACACATGGACATTAAAGTTGAGAATGGGCTCAAACAAGAGCAAAAACAAAATTGCTTTCAATAAGAATTTTTGTTTCCATCCCATCCTTCAATTTTGAAACTTTGCTTTGCTTCATCAGAGACTATGCCGATCCATTCCAATATAGGGCATCCAAATAATTTCCATGGCAACAGCCCTAGATAACTTAAAAGGCAACTACATCCACACAAAAGAAAAGCTCTAGGACCACTGAGCACTATTAATTCTTTTTTTAAAAGTACAAATATAGTTTGGAAATCTCTAGAGCCAAAGTTGAGCTTTTCACCAAACTTAGAGTTGCTAACTTTGCCACAAACACTGATTGGATAGTCATTCTCAGAAAATGGAGATAAAAAGAAAACCTCAGAAATTTTTCATGGCAGTAACTCTTCCTGTTTCTAAACAAATACAAGGGATCAGAGAGCTGCTGAGGAAGGACTTTTAAAAGATCTATACACTTAGTTTTAAAAAGGGCTAGGGGAGGGAGAGTAAGTAGAGGTGCTTAAGGAGGCTGTAACTGAGTTCTTTCTCAAATCTGTTTAAATCACAACTTTCCAGGTCCATTGTTTTGCCTTCTTTCATCATTTAGAATTATTCTAAGAAGGCTGGCTTCTGATGCTGCTACCTGAGAGGGGAAAGTGTGCAGGGAGGGTCACAGAGTCCGTACAGCTGAGGGTGACCCCATTGTTCCTTTCCCCTTTAGTATTTCGTCAGGAGTGACCTGGCTACGGTGACAAGTTCAGGAAGTCAAAGATTTTTTTTTTTTTTTTTAAACAGACAATAGCCTAGTTTCCCTTGCCTCCCTTCCACCTTCCCTGGTGACTGTCAACTCTCGCCTACTTTAAATGCACTAAGGCCACTGCCATCCCCATAGCATCAAATGAACACATAACTTGTCTACTGACCATATGCCAAGAAAAAACAAATCAAAATAAGTACTGTTTTTTTTGTTTGTTCACTTAACCCCTCCTCCCCGTCCCCAACCCTTTGTGTGTGTGTGTGAATCCCCTTAAACCACCCGCAGACCCAGCATAAGATAAGAAATGGTAATTTTTGGTTTAAAAGTTCACTTACCACAGCAACCTCATATTGCTTTGTCATGCTTTTTGCACTTAATTTTTCAAAACTGCTTGTTCAGGGCGCAGAACTGGGAAGGCAGGACTAAAGTGTCTCTAGTAATCACAACAAAAAGGAGAGAACATTCACCAATCAGAATTCCATTTAAATGCACAATCAAACCCCAGAGCAAGGTGCAAGGTTCACACCATGAGGGAGGAGGAGGGGTTGGTAAAGCCAAGCTAACAAAAGGTAATGGGGAGAGTTGAGTGGTTGGAGGGGAAATTGATCCAAGCCGCCTTTTGACCAAGGACTGGCTAAAAACCACCAGCATCCCGTCCCCAGCACCCCGCGATACCCGAACGACGGCACTTGCCTCCAGCCGGTTCAACTGCTCGACGGGAAAGCCCCATCTAAGTTCACTAGCCCTGCCACGGTCGTCCAACGCCTGGTGGGTTCCGTCAGGAAAACACTTCCAGAGGCATCCGTCCACTTGAGGTCTGTGCTAAACTGCTGCTGAGGGGCTGTCGCAGCCGGGGATGCTGCGAGCAGCTGTTAGGATCCTGGCCGTCTCCGTGCCTGCTTCATTCGCGCTGCACAATAGCCCCGGCTGGGGGCTGGGGGCACCTCATTAAACCAGCCCGAGAGCCCAGGAAGCGGGCAAGCCGTGTGACAGCGCGGCCCCTTTGTAATGACTGTGTGATGGATGCATCCGAAGGGTGGGGTCTGGGTGGGTCAAAACTGTTAATGACAGTATGTATCATTCTGTCTGTCCTAGAGAGAAGCCCCCCTGCGTTTCTCTCTGTCTCCCTCTCTCTCTCTCTCTTCCTCTGCTCTCCTACTCCCTCCTATTCCAATACCCTATATAGCATTTTCTGCAATCAGCCTTCAAAGAAGTAGGAAAACATCGGATCATTTCCAGAGGAACAGATTAGGAATCGCGAATTTATGCAAACACTTCAGGAGAAGACCGCTCGAGCTGCAAGCGGCAGGCCGAGGGAGGGAGCACGGCGGGCAGGGGTGTGTCGGCTGAGCAGAGAGCGGGATGCCGGCCGGAGTTTCGCACCTGTCCCTCCCTGCGCTCGCGCGTCCACTCTGCGCGCCTCTGGGCCGCGCGCAGCGATGCTGGGGACCCCGCCACCTAGAAGACCGCGATGCTGGGGAATCCGCCACCTAGAGGACCGTGATGCTGAGGACCCCGCCACCTACAGGACAGCGAGACTGGGGACCCCGCTACCTAGAGGACCGCGACACTCGGGGCCTCGCCACCCAGAGGACCGGGGCGGGGTGATCCGAGGCCAGAACGAGTCTGCAGAACACAGCCGGACCCCGACCGAGCCGCCCCGCACCCACCCGAAACTCCCACCCTCCCCAAAGTGTGGGGGACCGAGCCTGGCCGAGGCGGCCACCGCCCGCGCCTGCAGGTGCGCTGTGAGGACAGTGGCAAGGTGTGGCCCTCACACCTGCCCAAGCAGTTCATCCTGGGGCTCGCCCCGGGGGTTCCCAAAAGGAAGGCCATTTGCAACCATCCTGCTCAGGTTCCCACTGTGGGGAGTCTAGGCACCTGCCTCCCTCCACTGCCAAGCAGACTAGAACATCCCCCAATATGGTTTCTCTTGATCCTTTCAATTTTGTTAATGGTCCCAAGGACCCAATTGAGAGGTCCCAGTTTGCCACTTATCCAAAAGCCTTTCCAATACTTTTATTTGCCTGTGTGGACAAATAAACACTTATTTTGCACTAAACTTTGCGTTTCCAACGTATGTGATGCTGCTGCACGTCTTGATGTAGCCACATAGCACCTTCCAGGTGTCCTGAGCCATTTTTCCAGAACCATCTGGGTAATGCCTATTTATCTTTATTAGAATTTAGGGACCATTCCTTGTCGGACACTATGTAATGGACTTCTTTGTTTGTATCATTGACACTTTATAGTAGATAAGAGAAAGCAAGAAGCTGACATAAACAGCATTTATGGCTAACAAAGCACCTCTCCTTTTTTATGTTAGCTGTTTGTTTATTAATCACTTAAAATGTGTGCATACACAGGTTCTGTGGTGTGTTCTGGGCCACAGAAAATGGAATGGAAACTGTAGTCCACTTCTCCATAGCCCCTGATTCCCAAGGCAGGTGAAAGAATCAATAGCTCTTAATTGCTTTGATTTTGAAACTTGGGAGGGGATCCATACAAGAGCACCCCATGTAGCTCAGGCTAGCTCTCAAACTCTCTGGAACCAGGCTGACCTTGATTTGTGATATACCTGTCTCAGCCTTGCCATAGCTGGGATTACAGGGAACACACCACCACAACTATGAAACTACCTTTAACAATGGAAAGGAGAGAACTGGGCAGAAGACCTAAAGCAAAGGGAAGCAAAGGTGAAGTGATGTAACCCTACAGAAGTTTTCTGATTGACTGACTGGTTGAGACAGGGTCTCATGTACCTCAGGCTGGCCTCAAAGTGTGTCTGCAGCCAGTGATGACCTTGAAATTCTTATTCTTCTGCCTCTACCTTACAAAGTCTGAGGTTACAGGTGTGTGCTGCCAAGCCCAGCTTCCCCCACTTCAAACAAACAACAGCAACAACACCACCAAAAAAAGTTGTTTTTCACAGGTTTTTCCAATTCTTTGCTTTGAAGGTACCATCAGACTTCTGTTCACATATTTCCTATAAATAAATATAATGGCAGGAGGGAGAGTGAAAGGTTGGGGAGGAAAGAGAAGATCATTTGGAATTATTGAGAAATAGGAATTAATTGCCTGGTTAATTTATTGATTAGCAGTAACACCAACTTAATAAAAGTTTGCCTAGAAGAAAGCCTTAGAGATAAACTTTAGGAAATAAGAATTATGTATAATTAGCAAAATAACTATTTCTAGGTAAATAACTTTTGTTTTTGAGGCTGGCTTTAACATATTTTCTTCCTGTCTTCCTGTCTGAAGTGCTGGGATTACAAGGGTGCACCACCCCAACAGGCTAAATTGCTCTTCTTAAGGACTCTGAAAAATTTTTTTTACCCAAATATTTCCTTTTACATCGCTTTACTTGTAATTTGAATAAATTTGTAAAATAGTTGAGAGTGGAGTTGGGGAATGGATTTACATTATTAATTGTAAGCATAGTAGTAAACAATAAAAGATTATTATCAAAGGCGTTCTTCATTTCCTCAAAACCTATTTAGGCAGGACACTAAGTATTTTTCTCTGACTGTGTTCTCCTGATTGAAAACTCCAAGGACTTTTTTTTTTTTTGAAAAATAGTCATTAGGTGAGTGGATGAGTTCATTTGTTTGTTGCTGACTTTTAAATGATTTCTGAAGACCTACCTACTGAAAAATACTTACTTTACAAAGTTCATTTTGTTTGATTTTCCTCCCCACTCTTTTAACCTACAACTTTGGTTGTTGAGAATGAACAGTGGAAAGAAGGAATTCTAACATGTGAAAAATTGGGATATTTTCCTTGACACTTTGAATAACAGAATAATAAATGAACAATGAATTTAGAAATTATTAAATGAAAAGTTTATGTGATTAAAAACAGCTCCAGTAAATATATGCATTACATGTATTAACCTTGTGAAACATAAATTGCACCTGGAGAAGTTAACACAGTTGGAAGTAAAGATGTATCAATTCACAGCTTAACAAGCAGAGTTTGAATTTAGTGTGGAACTCATTACTGGATTTGCAGGAATTAAGTACCAAGCCAAAAATTGCAATTTTTTCCAGGAGGTAAAGTTGCATCAAGCTGCCCACAAAAAGCCATAGACACATTTAAAAAAAAAAAACCTCCAAAAATGTTTACTACAAATTTCTAGAATATCCTGTAAATCTATGTGGTAGTATTGGTACAACTTTAAGAAGTTACTACTTAATATTTGAACAAAGCACTGTTTTCTTTTCTTTTTTTAAAATTATCATTATTATCAGTGTGATTTATTTTGGGCCCTGTTCCATCTGTAGCAAGGAAAAGCAGTGGGCAAAATAGTTTCACTGGCATATATCAAGGGCTACATTATAATCTATAAGAGAAAACCAAGTTTGGAAAATATATAAGCTACATATTAAATGAGTAATTCACTGTCTATAAATCTCCCACCAATGAGTGAATGCAGGGAGTCTTAGGAAAGCTTCAGTGACTAACAGGATATTCTGGTCAATCTCTGGTGACCTTGGCAATCTCCTTGTGGAAATTTCTCACCAAGTTTTGCTACATGTAAGGATAGGATCACTAAGTAAGAATCCAATAAGGATCTAATATTCTCCTGCAAGCTCCTTTCATATCTAATCTTTGGGAAAGTTTTTATTTCCATGCTGTTATGATTTCTTCACCTATAATTGAAAGCAGGTTCTTGAGTCCTGTAGAAATGGATTCTAATGGAGCTGGGTAACTTGGGCAATTTCCTTAACCATTCTAGATTCCACTTGCTTCTTTAGTAAAATTAAAAGAAAAAAGACCAACTCCCACCATTGTGATGATTTAATGATACAAAGTGTGAAAACAGACTGCCTAGGAAAATGTCAGCCCTATTGAGACAGATATTATAATTTGGCTCACTCAACACGAATTCTCAACATCCTCTTTCCTTGTCTTACTCTCATTTAGAGATAGGAAAATGGAATATTTAATTTCTCAGTTTTCTTTGCAGCTTGTAATGGCTGTTTGACACAGTCTGACAAATGAAATACAAATTTGCTGAGGGGGCCTTTTGGATATAAATTTGCCTTCCTGATGAAAGAGGAATAGATGTAACTGGTACCAAGTTCCTTCTTCTTTGCCCTTGTCTCCTTTTTCTACCTGGATTGTTATGTGATGTCTAAATGCAGAATAGCTATCTCGCAATCATGAAGCAATTTATATGAGTTGAAGGCCAATCTCGGTGAAGAAAGATGGGAATACTCTTAGTTATCTAATGGCAACCTTAGGTTGCTCAATTAGTCTGGAACTGCCTGTCTATTTTCATATGTAAAGAAAATAAAAGAAAGAAACTGCTCCTTACACAAGAAATTTTAGCTGGGCAAAGTGGTGCACACCTTTAATACCAGCACTGTGGAGACAGAGGTAGGAGGATATCGTATGTTCAAGGACATCCTGAGAATCCATAGTAAATTCTAGGTCAGCCTGAGCTAGAGTGAGACCCTATCTCAAACCGCCCCCCCCCCAAGGAAAACAAAGAAATTTTGGCTGAATATTATTTAACTTGAAATTTTATTAACTGACATCTGATACTGTTCAGAATTTTCTACTTTCAAATGAAATCTGCCTTGATTATTTATATGACCTACAAGGTCAGGTGCTTTGGAACATTCCAGAAGAAAATTCTTTGAAATGCTATCCAGAGCTAGATATGGGGAAAAAAGGTGTACTAAAATGATTGAACTAGGAAATAAGCTTTTGCAGATCAATTTTCCTAAAATAGATTGACTGAATCTAAATTTTGAGTCCTAATATCTTTTCCTTTCTGATTTGTGATTATCCTACATCAATCCTACAGAGTGCTAGGATTGCAGGTATGTACCAATCAAAACCAGACATAGTTTATGGGAGGAAGGAATTTATGTCAAGCTTACAGATCCAGGGGAAGTTCTATCCATGGCAGGGAAGTTGGTTACCATTCATAAACCCAAAAAGAGATACCACCACAACCAGTAAACACCAAAACCAACAAAGACAAACTGGCAGCAAGCAGGGACCCAGGCAGAGTTCAAACCTCTCTGCATGCCTTTTTTTTTTTTTTAATATGTTTTGTTCATTTTTTTATTTATTTATTTGAGAGCAACAGACACAGAGAGAAAGACAGATGGAGAGAGAGAGAATGGGCGCGCCAGGGCCTCCAGCCACTGCAAACGAACTCCAGACGCGTGCGCCCCCTTGAGCATCTGGCTAACGTGGGACCTGGGGAATCGAGCCTCGAACCGGGGTCCTTAGGCTTCACAGGCAAGCGCTTAACCACTAAGCCATCTCTCCAGCTCTCTCTGCATGCCTTTTGTCTGGAGATCAGATCTTGCTCAAACACACCTGAGGGCTGGACCCAGGATCTAGCCTCAGCGATACCTCCTCCAGCCAAATGGATAGGACTCAAGTTACAAGCTTTAATAAAACATCTGAGCCTATGGGGCTCATTCAAACCACTGCAACCAACATACCTGGACTTGTATATATACATAGACATACATATGTATGTATGTGTATGTGTATGTATATATATATATATATATATATATATATATATATATATATATGTGTGTGTGTGTGTGTGTATGTGTGTGTATAAAACTTTGAAGTATTAATACTAAAATATTCAAAATATTTATAAAATCTCATTACTGGACCCAAACGGCAATGGTACCATAAAATTCTACTTCCTAAAAGAAAGACCAAATGGCTGGACCTTCACTAGACCCTTACAGGAAACACCTGAACAACAAGACACTGGAGAGGGTAGGATCAAGACTAACCTAAATCTTCTACATCTTCCCTCCCTCCTTCTCCCCTTCTCCCCTCTCTCTCTCTCCTCTCTAACTCTTGTATATTAGTTATGTTTTTCCTCAATTTTGTTTTGGGCACTGACCTGTAACCCCCACTTCCAGCTTGGGGCTACCATCCACAATGAGCTATTGATCAGAGAAACCTACAAGGTTTCCCAAAACAGTGAGACTTCTGTCAGAGTACTTGATGACCCACCAAAGGCCAGTGGTAAGGCCCTATTGCTGAAGACTCCATATGCAGCTGACACGTAAAATGGAATGGTATGACTGGAAGCCAGGAGAGAGTCAGTCCCCAGACAGTCAGCGTGTCTAGTGCTAGAAGGTGCTACATGGGCGACTGGGGGAAATGACCAATATCTGTCCAAACAACGCATTGTCTAACCTAATTAGCAACAAATAACCTGATGTGATGCCCGCACAAGTGCAATAGTGGCACACAGCCATGGTGGGGAACCAACTGCTCTTGATTTGGCTAACTGATCCCCTCAGTGGTATGAGACCCATAGTTGGAGCTGGGAAACAAGTCAGAACCATACCCAAACATAAGCCCACTCTCCAATATTAAGCTACCATCAATCATGGGCTACAAGAGGGCCTACACCTATCAAACTCTCTATCAAAAAAGTAATTGTTATCTCAATTTTCCGGGTGCTAACTTACTCTCCATTGGAGAATCTGCTTCTCTTTTTCAGATAGATGCAGATCCTAAGGAGAGAGCTGCCCCAACATACCTCAGAAGGGGCCTGACTGGAAGTAAGGACAATTGGCCAAACAAGCAAGGGTGATGTTTTCCTGATGAACCGGATACCAGCACAAAGGGGAAGGAGACCAACACAGAGAAAAATCAACTCCTACCAAATCAGAGAGCCAGAGCCTCAGAGGCCCCCAACACCTCAGCACTGAAGCAGACCAAAAATGAACCCAACATGGCTCAGTGAAATTTTGTGGAAGAGGGGGCTGAAAGAATGTCAGAGTCACATGTTGGGTCATGATATGCAGAGAAATAACTGTGGGCTAACTCCACAATGCACGACCCATTTACATCAACAAGGAGGGTCCAATGGGAGGGGGTAGATCACGGATGAGCCTAAACAATGGTACCAAACTGCCTGTATTTACTGAAAAAAAAACTAATAAATTAAATTAAAAAAAAACTCATTACTATATATTATATGCAAGATATTTATTTGCTATAGTCTTAGCTTCAGTCATACTATGGTCATAGCTTTGAAAAATTTCAGTGTCCTTTTCAGGAATTATCTTCAAAGTCTGAATTATAATTTTAGTGAACTAAAGTACTGAGGTAAGCAAGCATAGGGAATGATTTAGCCACCCTGGCTTAAGGACAAACACACCCTTATTTCACACAATGCACCTGGCAACCTGTTGGTATCCTTTTACCCCCACCTGGGTCTAGCTTCATGTGCACCCTTCCCTACACAATGAACTTCCCTAAGTGACAATTTTTCTGCTCAGTTCCTATTCTAATATATCCTTAGATAGATTTGGGATTAGAACTGCAGAGGGCTATCCAGTCTGAACTGGTTTAGTATACATGAATAGTAAGGTAAACTGTGACCTTTAAGTGAACGTTTTGGGAGAAATCTCTATTTGCCATCTTACGCTTCTAACTGGGTGTAGGTATTATAAAAATCAGATGCATCATCAGAAGGAATCTGCATGCTTGAGAAATTGTTATCTATCCCAGGCCTGTTAGTCAAACCGTGGTACCAGGCAAACTATTCCCCTAGCAACTGAACCATCCTCTTCTGAAAAGAGAAGCTCTATCCCACTTCTGAGGATCCTTTACTCTCCTCTCGAGTGACAAGCTGCCTCTCTGGCAATGTATGCAAGTCTTTACTATCACTATGGTTTCAATAAAGTATCTTGCTGATTGACTGTGCATATATGCCTTTCTTCAGTCCTTTGAGTGAGATGTTGAACACCTGGAAATATCTGGAGACCACTGGTAACAGCACTGTTAGCAAACATGCTCTCTAAGTTTATTTGATTTATGAAAGTGTCCAAAAATTCATCAGTGTCAGATGTAATAAGTTTGTGAGCAAATGCCCAAAGCCTAGTGAAATAAGGTGAATTTTATTGTTTTGGAGAAAATAAATCAATTATGTGTGTACACAGAATAGTTAGACTCCAGAAAGGTCTAAAATGTGTTGTAGCAATGATGGCATTGCTCAAGTGAGCATATGTCTCCCCAAGGTGCCTTGAAGGTCCAGACCCTCGGTCACATATGTTAGCTAAACATGTCAGTTTCATGACTACTTTCTCTGATAATTTGTTTGAGTAGGCCAGATGTTTACTTTTCACCTTTCCTCTTAGACTCTGTCACAAATTTCTTTTTCTGTACCCGACTGAGTGTTCAATTTATTCCATGCCATATGTGCAGTGGCATCACATTATAACAGTATTTTTCTGTGGTTGTATAGTACATATTTATGTGTATTACTGCAAACAGTTTCAGGTTTGCTGAGATGAACTTCCAGAAAAGGCACAGTTATGGAGGAAGGGATATTTATTGAAGCTTACATATCCAGAGGAAGCTCCATAATGGTAGAAGAAGCTGGCCCTGCTTTCACAGGTCAAAGGAAAGAGAGAGAGAGAGAAGGGGGGGGAGGGAGGGAGGGAGGGAGGGAGATACACCATAAGCCAAATCCCAAAAGCAATACAGCACATGTCAGGAATACCAGGCAGATCTAGGTACTTTTCATATCTTTAGATTGGAATTTCAAACTCACCATCACACCTTAAAATCTGTGACACCTCCTCCAGCCAGTGGCTGCAGATCCAAACTACAAACTAATAAAACACTGAATATATTGGGGGGCATCTATTAAAACCACCACATATGCATGTTCTAATGCATGTGTATGTGTATATGTGTACATGCATGTATGTGTGTACATATGTATTCTTTCATTGAACCAATTCAGTTAGATAATCTAACTAGCCATACCCTAAGAGCCTCTTATTACTGCTTTCCCTAGCAGTGAGAATGCAGATGTAGATCACCATATCCACCATTTTACATGGGTCCTAGGGATCTGAACTCAGGTTCTAATGCTTGCCCAGCAAACACTTTACCAACTAAGCTATCTCCCCTAATAGTCAATTTTTAATAGGAGTAGGACAGAATAGTGCCACAGACAATACAGTTAATTTTTTAAATGTACTTATTTATTTGTAAGCAGAGAGGGATAGAAAGATAGAGAGAATGATAATTGGTGTGCCAGGGCCTAAAGATACTAGAGATGAACTCCAGACACATGCACCACCTTGTACATCTGGCTTACATGGGTCCTTAGGCTTACCTAGGTCCTTAGGTTTTGCAGACAAGTACCTTAACCACTAAGCCATTTCTCCAGCTCAATACAGTCTTTTTAAATCAAATAGAATTTTATTTGAGCTCCAGCCTTCTTAATTACTAGCTGTGTGATATGCAAGTTGAATAGTTATTTAATTGCTTAAATCAGTTTTTTAATCTGTAAAAATGAAGATAAAAATAACACCTATTTGTGTTAGAGAGATGGCTCAAGTGTTAAGCATGCTTCCTGTGCAAGCATGATGGCGTGGCCTGGGGAGGCCTGAGACAACATGAGTTTGAATTTCCAGAACCCACATAAACATTTGGACATGGTCACACACATCTATACACACATCTACACAGTCATGTGGGGTATGGAAAGTGGAGTATCACTGATACTCTCAAATAGCAGACTCCAGAATATGTAAGAGATTTCATTGAAAGGATGGAATGGCACACCTGTTGTTCTTCTCTGGTAAACCACAGATGAGCTTCTGTGATGCCATAGGCAAGTGTATGAGGCATCTCATCAACATACAGATATCCATACCACACATCCACATACCATACCACACATCCCACACACACACACCTATCTTAAAAGGTTTTTTAAAATATAAAATATAATAGTTCTTGGTATATAAGGTGTTATCCCTTCTCATTGCTGGGACAAACACCCGACCAGAAACAACTTATGGGAGGAAAGAGTTTATTTCAGACTTATAGATTCCAGTGGAAACTTCATCATGGTAAAAGAAGTTGACTCAATTCATCATACATCCATAGCAAAGCACCAACAGCCAGCATCAGCAAGTTCAAGCTGACTCTGAACACAAACTATCTCTAGGCTTAAGATCTGTCTCCATGACACACCTCTTCCCTCAAGCTCCACCTACTGGAGACTAAGTAGAAGGCTTAATCAAAAATACCTGAGGCTATTTACATTCAAACCACCACAGTAGGTGATTATAACTAATGTTAATGTAATGTTAGGCAAATAATGAAGTCTTTAAAATGCTTAAAGTGTAAATAGTAGCCCCTTTAGGGGATTACCAATGGTTAAGAATTGAAACTTTAAGTATAATTTAAGGTAATTTATAAGCCAATCATGGCTAGTTAATATGAGCTGATGTACAGTCATGGGCTACAAGAGGGCCTACACCTATTAAACTCTCTATAAAAAACATAAGGGCTATCTCATTTGTCCTGGTGCTAACTTACTCTCAGTTGGAGAATCTGCTTCTCTTTTTCAGATAGACGCAGATTCTAAGGAGAGAGCCAGCCCATCATACCTCAAAAGGGCCCTGGCTGAAACTAAGGAAAATTGGCAAGACAAGCAAGGGTGCTGTTTTCCTGATGAGCCAGATATCAGCACAAGGGGGAAGGAGACCAACACAGAGAAAAATCAACGCCTACCAAATCAGAGAGCCAGAGCCTCAGAGGCCCCCAACACCTCAGCACTGAAGCAGACCAAAAATGAACTCAACATGGCTCAGGGAAATTTTGTGGAAGAGGGGGCTGAAAGAATGTCAGAGCCACATGTTGGTCATGATATACAGAGACATTTATCGTACCAATAACTGTGGGCTAACTTCACAATGCACGACCCATACACCTCAACAAGCAGGGGCCAATGGGGATGGGGTAGGTCATGGATGAGCCTAATAATGGTACCAAACTTCCTGTACTTGCAGAATAGAAAACTAATTAAAAAAATTAAAAAATAAAAAAAAAATGAGCTGATCTAGATACTTTTTTTTTAGTATAAAAAAAGTAACTTGGATCTAGAAAAACTAGTGTTAGATTCATTGTATAATTCCAGATAAATCTCTTAGCTGTCTTGCCAGGTATGTTAGTTAATTTCTCATTGCTCTGAGTATCTTAAGGAAGCAAAAGGCTTAATTTGGCTTAACTTCCTAGAGGCATATATTTCATCATGGCAGGGAAGGCACTTTGGTAGAAGCAGGGAGCTGACTCCTCACATCCTTAGGCAGGAAAAAAAAAAAAGAGGACAACCAGGAAGTGGGGCCAGGGTATAAAAACCTCAAGGACCCCCCCCCCCAACTGACTCATTTCCTCCAGCAAGGCTTGACTTCTAGAATGTTCTATAACCTTTTAAAAACAGTACTACTAACTAGAGACCAAATATTCAAATACTTGGGCCCATGGGGGACATTTCACATCCAAACCACAACAGTTTTTTCCTTGGTACCTATAGGCTGTAGGCCAATTCATGAAGACTAAGGACCCAGGTTCAATATCCCAGTACCCATGTAGACTAGATGCACAAGGTGGCACATACATCTGGAGTCTGTTTGCAGTGGATAGGGCCCCAGGCAGGTCCATTCTCTCTGTCTTTCTTTCACTTAAATAAATAAATAAAATTCCTATGGGGTTGGAGAGATTGCTTTGCAGTAAGATGCTTGCATACAAAGCCCAATGACCCATGTTCAATTCCCCAGTACCCACATAAAGCCAAAGGCACAAAGTGACACATATATTGGACTTCTCTACCTCCCTCTCTCTTTCTCTGTTTGCTTGCAAAAAAATAAATAGAAATTAAAAAATTTCCCATGGTCTTTAATAGTCCCAATATTTTTCAAAAGTCCAAATTCCCATGAGTCTCAAAGTAATCTCCTAACTGTAAGACCTACAAATCAAAACACAACTTGTATGTTCTAAACTTCCAACATACATAGGCATAAAGTTAAACATACCTTTTCTAAAAGGGAGAGATGGGCGCATAACAAGGAAAGGTTGAATCAAAGCAAGTCTGAAACCCAGCAGGGCAAATGCCAAAGCTTGCATCTCCATGTCTGGTAATTGGGTCTCTTGATGAAATCTGTTGTGCTCCAAGAGGTCTGGGTATCCCTACTCCTTCAGCTCTGTTGTTTATAGAGCACAACACAAAATATTTCTTGTGGAATGGCTTCACTCTGAGCACATAGATTCCTACCCCTCATCCTGGGGATGAAACTTCGAATTTACCTTCACCAGCTCACCCAGGAACCTCTCAAGGCATCCTGGCAAGAATTCTACCATCAATTGCTTGGCCTCAGAAGCTCTCTGGAACCATAGTGCAATACTTTATGACCTCCTCAATCGTGTATTTTTCATGCTTATGAAACCAGCAGCATATGAAGAACACTGCCAAGTTCTCCTGTGAGATCTGGATCTCAGCTGTAACAGTGTCTATACGCCTTGATTGCTGAATTGGAAAACAACAACAACAACAACAAAACACTCTCCTAGGTCACTGTTTTTGAGCAGGGAACCCTTTCTTCTGCATTTCTCTTCAGGCCTTCTTTCAAAAGAACGTGCATTCTCATAAGCTAGAGTCTTCATCATGTGGGGTCTTGCCTTCATGGCGTCCTTTCCATTGTTGTAGTGCAGAGCATCAGGTTTCTCTGTAATGGTGCCATCTCCCTGACAATTACATCAATTTTTCAACACATCATTTTCCTTGTGGGACATTTCTTCTCCATATCTTTGCTCTGCTTGTTACTTCAATTCACAATAGATCCAAATAAAAGCAGCCAACAGAAATGTTGTGGCAGACTCAATATAATTTTGCTTTAAATTTCCTCAGCCATTTACTTAAAAAAAATATTTAGTTAGTTGCAGAGAGAGAGAGAGAGGGAGAGAGAGAGAGAAAGAGAGAGAGAGAAGAAAGACAGAGAGACAGAGTGGGAGTGCCAGGGCCTCCAGCCACTTCAAATGAACTCCAAGTCCAAGTACATGTGCCACTTTGTGCATCTGGCTTTATGTAAGTACTGGGAATCAAACCTGGGTCCTTGGGCTTTGCAGGCAAGAACGGTAACTGCTGAGCCATCCCTCCAACCCTCTATTACCTTTACATCAATCCTATTCAAGTTTTTAGGACACAGGCAAAAATAGCCAATTCCTTTAGCATAATATCACATAAAATACCACTATCCCAGTTCCTGACATAGTCCTTCTTCCCCTCTGAAACCTCATGAATCTGGCCTTCTGATCCTCAAAACTCTCACCAGAATGGCCCATAAGCTCTCTTTATGATACAGAATAGGAGCAAGATGAACTTTTCTGTAGGTTGTCTGTCAGGGATATAGGCCCAAGAAGAACATAGATAATCCATCCTGGCCAGACTACCTGGGAACTTTAGCTTGAGTTAGTACTGACATCCAGAGGTACTTCTCAGTCCTTTACTCTGGAAAATTTGTATATGCTTTCTCCAAACCTGCATCCCCATCCCTCTCATGTTTGTATGAACCTATGCCCTTTATGAACCTACACTCCCTTCCTGGACAAACAATCAATTAGGGTCCTTCATATAAATTTGAACTTGGCAATGAGGCTCATCCCAATTAGATTCCTGATTTGCATTTCTATGGCTATAAAGAAATCCAGTTTGAGCCACCATTTGGCAAACTGTTCAGGACACCTTTCAGCTTTTTGGCTTGCCAGCTTTACTATTTTTCTCTAGTTCTCTCTTACTCTTTTAAAATAAATCTTTCATAATTACCCTGCTTCATGTCTGAATTCTTAAATTTTTTGCTAATAATTGTCAAGAACTTGAAAGTCAGTGACTTGGTGACTTCAGAAGTTCTTTCAGAGCCCCTGGCTTAGAGCTCTGAATTCTGCTGCACTTAGGGTATTCAAGAGTTTTTCTAAGATTCAAACCTCTTCCACATTATACACACAAACCAGTTCCAAAGGCTTACAAAGCACAAATTCAGGTTTATCACATCAATGGCCTACTCCTGGATCTAGTTTTCTGTATTAGTTACTTTCTTATCACTGTGAACAAATACATGACTATAAAAAATTTTGAGGAAGCAAAAGGTTATATTTATCTTACAGTCCCAGGGAGCTATGTTTCATCATAGTGAGGAAGACATGATGGATCAACTGGGAAATTGGCTCCTTATATAGGCAACCAAGAATCAAATGACAAACGGGAACTGGGATAAGGCTAAATAACTTCAAAGCCTGCCCTCAGTGACCCACTTCCTCCATCAAATATCCACCTCTTAAAGATTCAACAATCTCCCCAAAGTCACCAGCTGGGGTCCAAATGTTACACATAAACCTATCAGAAGCATTTTGCATTCAAACCACAGTACCAAGGAAATATTCTAAAAGCAGATAAGAATTTTATAATTAGTTCTGTCTCTCCTGTTAATAAAGCACAGAAAATCTGGACATTTCCTATAAATCATAAACCATAATTAACTTGGAGTTTATAAAAGCTTTCTAGATGGGTGTGGTGGCGCATGCCTTTAATCCCAGTACTGAGGAGGCTGAGGTAGGAGGATTACTGGTAGTTTGAGGCCAGCCTGAGATGACATAGTGAATTCTAGGTCAGTCTGAGCTAAAGTGAGACCTTACCTCAAAAAAAAAAAACAAAAAAACAAAGCAACAACAACAACAACAACAACAACAACAACAAACCCAAAAAACTTCTGGATGCACCTTATTATTTGAATATCTAAGACAGAAGTTGAAAGTAGACAACTATTGACTTAAATCATATGTGGTTATGACATATCAAGCATGTATACACAAATTAGAGTTTAGGTACAATTCCTTGGAGCATGTTAATCCACATATACCATAACTAGGTATAATATGCATGTACTTTCAGTTTTTCAAGTGTTTTAGTAAGTTTTTAAAACAGTTTTTATTAATATTTTATTATTTATTAGAGAGAAAGAGAGAGAGAGAGAGGAAGAGGCAGATATATATATATAGAGAGAGAGAGAATGGGCATACCAGAGCCTTAAGCCACTGAACTCCAGTGCTTGGACCATCTTATGAATTTGGCTTACCTGGGTACTGGGGAATCAAATGTAGGCCCTTTGGCCTTGTCAGCAAGCACGTTAACTGCTAAGCCAGCTCTCCAGCCCTGTTTCAGTAAATTTTAACCAAATACTAGAGGCCATTTTTTTGGCTCAATAAGACTTTTCCCTTATCTACCTAATTGTATTTGGTACAAAGGAGTATAGAATGCAGAAGTAGACACAGGAAGACATGAAATAAAATCTTTTAGGTTGGGGATTTAGCTCAGTGGCCAAAGAACACTTGTTTAGTAAGTGCAAGGACCCTGAGCACTGAAAAAAAATCACAAAAAGACCAAATACACACACACACACACACACACACACACACATCCTCGGGCTTGGGAGATGGCTTAGAACACTTGTCAAAGCATGAAGGCCTTAGAGGAGGAGGATGAAAATGCCCAAGTTCGACTCCTCAGAACTTATGTAAAAAACTGGGGAATGATGACCAAAACAAAACAAAACACTATGGTGCCAGGTTGAGAGAGACCCTGTCTCAAAGACATATACAGTTGAATAATAAAGAGGGGGCACCCAGAGTCCTCCTCTAGCCTCTGTATGCACATACATGATGCACATGTATGTGACACCATGTATATATACTACACAATATACCACACCACACACACACCCACAGACACACACACACAAATATCTTTCAATGGCTTTTGGTTCATTAGCACTTATGTGTTTAAAGACAGGATCTAAGAAAAGTCATCTTTTTAGTCTTTTCTTTTTCCCTAGGACAAAGGGACAATCAAAACCCCTGTTGAGGTCAGGTTCATATTGCTGGCAGAAAACACCCAGCTAAGAGCAGTTTATGAGGATTAAAAGGTTTATTTTGGCTTAAGGGCTAAAGAGGAAGCTCCATGATGGCAGAGGAAAATTATGGCATGAGCAGAGGGGGGAACGTCACCTCCTGGCCAATATCAGATGGACAACAGCAATAGGGGAGTGCACCAAACTGGCAAGAGGAAGCTGGCTATAACATGCATAAGCCTGCCCCCAGCAATACACTGCCTCCAGGAGGATTCAATTTCCAAATTGCTATCAGCTTTGAACCTAGCATTCAGAACACCTAAGTTTATGGGGGATACCTGAATCAAACCACCACACTCCCCTAAGAAGCATTTAATATTTTACTGTCTTTGTTAGTTGTCTAGTGCTATGACAGAATGACTGGCATAAATAGTAACAGTTGAAAGGCTTGTTTCTGCATATAGTTTCACTAATTTCGGTTCATAATCTGTTCCTTGGTCCATGATAAAGCAGAACCTATGTCACAGAGCATGTGGAGGTCTCTATCTAGCAGTTCTCTTTAAATAGAGAGATATACAGGTAGGGTCCAGGAGGAAACAAACAAACAAACAAACAAACAAACAAACAAACAAACAAACCTTTCAAAGGCACATCCCAATTGCCTACTTTCTCCTATCAAGTCTCACCTCTTACTTGTCCACTCAGTTATGAATTTATTGATGCTTGAATCAGTGAATCCACTGATGAAGTTAGAGTTCTCATGGTGAACTCATCCTTGAGAGCTTAGCAAGTGACAGTTATACCTTTAACACAGGAGTCATTTGTAGGTTTAAGCCATAATAAATGTTTCATATTCTGGTTGGAGAGGAATGTATCATGAAAACATGATATATTATACAGGGAATTTAGTTAAAAATAAAATTAAATTCAAAAAACAGTTTTGAAACAAAGGAAACTCCACTGCATACTAAAAGTTCTCAAATTATGACCTAAAGTAAGCACCACCATCACCTGGGAAATTGTTAGAAATGCAAATTATTCCCACCCTCTTCATGAATCTACTACATTAAAAGCTCAGGTGGACCCAGCAACCTATGCTTTCACAAGCCTTCTAGGATATTCTGAAAGTTACTAAGCCTAAAAAACCACTGTTTTAGACTTAAGCAAATAAGCATGACCTTTTAATATGTGTTAGTTTTTTTCTCCCGTCAAGAGAAGGCATACTTTGATTCTGGCTTTAATATTTACTTTGAGCAGAAGAATGTAGCAGAAGCAACAACAGGCCAGTTTTGGATCTTGGCCTCATGATTCCTTCATGTTTCCTTTCTCAGTACTCACACACTGCTGTGTAACAGCCCTAGAGGAGAGTAGCAGCTATCACATGGAGACTAACCCGCTGATTCTAACAAAGGCCATCCAGACCAGCATTCATGCAGCCAAGATAAGGACTGCCTCCTCTAGGATATATAGCTGATTCATTAATAAGACCAGCCAAGCATAGCACTACCCAGCTCACCTATATATCCTTCCATAGTTATAAATGCGTATTGTCCTGAGCTACTTAAGGTTTTTTCTTCCTTTATTAGTTATGTACAAAGTGTGTAAACAGCCATGTTGGTACCATCCTTAGCATCCTCCCTGCCCTCCCCCCTCCAAAGGGACCCTCCTCATTGGGGAATATGGGTTGTGCTTTGTGGGGTTAGCCATCAGTAGTGGGGAAGAGGCAATGGCTTTGTACATAATGTCACAACTTGTGGCTCTACCAATATTTCTGCCCCCTCTTCCATGAATTTCCCTGAGCCATGTTAGATTCATTTTAGGTCTAATTCAGTGATGAGGTCATGGGAGCCTCTGTGTCTCTGGATATCTGCTTTGGTAGGAGCTAAGCGTTTTCTGTGTCTATATTCTTCACCCTTGTGCTGGTACCAAGTTCACCAAGAAAGCAGCACTCTTGCTCATATCCCCAATTACTCTATGGTTTCAGTTGGGGCCCTGGTGAGGTGCAATGGGCTGATTCTTTCCTCAGGTTCTGCATCCATCTGAAAAAGAGAAGCAAATTCTCCATGAATTTGCATGAAGTCAGTGCCACATAAATGGGATATGGGGACCTGATTTCATCTAGTTTTATTATGGCTTGTCACATAGTAATGTGTATGGCACATATAGTAGTAGTTTGTGCTTAAACTGCCCTACCCTAAGAGGTAGAATTCCTATCTTCAAAAACTTTTACAGTAGTTAAAATTATAAGATCCTAACAAGATTTTGTTGAGGTTACATCATCATTATTTGAAAGTGATCAGATTTTTTCTATGGAAAATTTCACAAAGATCATTTTAAGAATTACCAATCTGAGCCAGGCATGATGATGCACACCTTTAATCCCAGCACTCAAGATCCAAAGGTAGGAGGATCACTGAGAGTTTGAGGCCACCCTGAGATTACATAGTGAATTCTAGGTCATCCAAGTCATTCTAGGCTTCAGTGAGACCCTGGAGACCCCATCTTGAAAAACCACATAATAAAAGAAAGAAAATGAAAAGAATCACTAATCTCTATATATCATTGCTAGTTTGTTAATTCTCACACTAATCCTAAAACTGGGTATTATTATTTGCCACAATTTGCAGATGAAGAAATTAAGGGTATTAGAAAGTAAATCATTCACTGCATGCCACACAGGAAGTGGTAAAGTTGATATTGGAACCTATATGCTTTAAGTTCCAAAGTCCAATTATTTCTACTCTGCCACAATGTAGGAACTGGAAAGTTGTAAATATGTTCTAGTGAAAATGGCTTTGATATGTAAGAAACCAAAGAAGTTCAACAAATTGGCAAAAGTCATTTCCAATAGGATATTTGATTCCTTTTTCATGTGGAGATCAAACCCAGGATCACAGTCATGCTTGGCAAATGCTGTTCCACTATGCTATACTATTGCCCTCCTAAATATTTTCATCTTTATAATGACAAAAGCCTACAACTATAAAAAAAGAGACCCCTCCAAGCAAAAACTTCAGAGAATTTTTATTTGCTTTTTATGGTTGTTTGTTTTTGAGACAAAGCCTCACTATATAGTGAGGCTAGCCTTAAACTTGGGATCTTCCTGCTTTGGCTTCCTGAGTTCTGTGGTTACAGTCATATCTTATTACACTCTACTCATAATCTTCATGATTAAATGAAAATTATAGATGATTCTATTACATTTGTATCATGGATTACCCAAGAAAGTCTTAGTCATTATGGTAGTTATGGACCTTGGCCTCAAATCCTAGTCTGACTTCCAGTGAGGTCAATTTTAAACTATACCATTGTTTCAACAAAGTAGTTCTAGTGGTACAGTGTGGGCAGGATATAAAATATAGCAGAATCCTCTTAAGGTTTGTTTTTTTAAAATCACACCTTTATGATGAGACACATTATTTTCATAAATCAGAAAACTTGCCATAGTAAACCACTATTACTAAAAGGGTTATGGTGCCTTCTCCAGTCATCTGGTGCATAAAAATTAACAAAAAAAATAATAAAACAAAACACCAGAAATAGCTGGACATGGTGGTGAATGCCTGGAATCTTAGAACTTTAGAAACTGAGTTAGGAGGGTCACAAGTTCAATGACAATCTGAGCTATCTATCAAGGTATTGTCTCAACAAATAAACAAACAAACAAACAAACAAACAAACAAACTCCTATGGCAACACAGGTTGTGAAGTGCTCCTACATGGTATTAAGCTACCTCAGTCAGTTTATCTGGCTGAATTTACTCTCATCGAGTAAAAGCTGATGTTTCCACAGCAGTAAGTATATAGTGATGAGCTTGGGTCCTGCTCATATCACTCTCCTCTATTAATGGGGACATTAAACTTCATTGTCACATTTACAGAACACCTGTCTCTGAGTAGGGCACTTTGTGTATTTGCTCAACATCAACTCAAGCCAACTGTTTTTCTTTGATCGTGATTTTATAGTAAATATTCTCTTACCTACTTTTCTTTACTTTGCTAATGGATATTAAATAAAACCTTGGAAAAATTATGCATCTTTCACAATCTTATTTAAGCCCTACTTTTTTTTTTTTTTTTTGAGGTAAGGTCTCACTCCAGCTCAAGCTGACCTGGAATTCACTATGTAGTCTCAGGATGGCCTTGAACTCGTGGCAATCCTCCTACCTCTGCCTCCCTAGTGCTGGGATTAAAGGCGTGGGCCACAACACTCGGCTAAGCCCTACTTCTTGATAGTTGTATTTCAACTCCCTGATATCACCTGCTATCCCTCTGACTGGATAGCTACTGAAGTTTTTTTTTTTTTTTTTTTTTCTGCAGGATTTACTTGTTGAGATTGTTAATCTTGATGGTCCCCTTGACCAGAAAAAGAAGTACTAAGGAGATTAGTCAAGCACACCTCTATCTGTGTCTATGATGACATTTCCAGAAAGAATTGGAGGCCATCCTAAATGTGGGTAGCACCATTCCATAGACTGAGAGCCCAGACAGAAGAAAAGAGAACAGGGAGAAAGCCTGCTAGAATGAGTGCAAACACAATCCTCTCTGCTTCCTGGTTGGCATAAATATCATCTTCTGTGCTCCTTTGGACTCAAACATCTGAAACTGTGAAATAAAATAAATCTTTCCTTCCTTAACTAGTTTCTCACAGTTAGTTTTCACAATAATAGATAGGCTAATGCCCCTAAAATGTGTTACTATAAGACTGGGGTCATTGCTGTAACTGAACATGGCCATATGGCTCTTAAGCTTATGGAATTGGTTTGTTGTAAGAATTGGGAAAAGTCTGGAGAAGTAGGATATAGAAAGAATAAAATGTAATAAATGGAGCTTATTGAGTGACTTTGGTAGGAGTTTCAAAACAAGAATACCAAGAGAAGTGTGGAAAGCATTCTGTTTGTGTGGTTTAAGGTGACATAGATATGCTGTTGGGAATTGGACTACATGTCACACGATGGTGAAAGACCTGTCTACAATTTGTCCATATTGTGAGACTCTGTGAGAGGTTGAATTTCAAGGTGATGGACTAAGCTGAGTGTGGTGGGTCATACTTGTAATACCAGAACTTGGGAGGTAGAGGGAGGAGCATCAGGAGGTCAAGGTCTTCCTTGGCTACATGACAAATTACATGCCATCATGCGCTATGTGAAACTTCTTTTTTTCTGTTTTTGGTTTTTCAAGGTAGGGTCTCACTCTGGTCCAGGCTGACCTGGAATTAACTCTGTCATCTCAGGGTGGCCTTGAACGCATGGCAATCCTCCTACATCTGCCTCCCGAGTGCTGGGATTAAAGGCGTGCGCCACCACGCCCAGCTTATGTGAAACTTCTTAAAACAAGTAAATCAAATAAATGAGCAGATCTATAAATAGATACATGATAGATAAATAGATAGTAGATAATAGATACATACATAGATAGAAATATATATACATATATGATAGATAAGGTAGAAGTGATGTACTTATTTGGTGGAGAATATTCAGGCTATAGTACAGTTATTTCCAGTTGATATTTAAAAAATATACTTCAATTTTTAAATTTATTTTTATTTGAGACAGAAAGGGAGAGAGAGAGAGACAGAGATAACAGGCATGTCAGGGCTTCTAGTCACTGTAAATGAACTCCAGACACATGCACCACCTTGTGCATCTGGCTTACATGGGACCTGGAGAATAGAACTTGGATCCTTAGGCTTTGCAGGCAAGTACATTAACCGTTAAGCCATCTTTCCAACCCTCCAGCTACTTTTTAGTCAAGTTTATAGTGAAAATTAAGAGCAAGAAGTAGGGCAGAAAGGTTTAAAAATGTGTACTCTGGACAGAAAAGGCACAATTTTAAATTGATAGATGAAGAGTTCATGGTTGCTGTGGTGTTTTGATTCAGGTGTCCCCCATAAGCTTAGATATTCTGGGGGTTAGTTTCCCCAGCTGATGATAATTGGAAATTAAAGCCTCCTGGAGGCAGAGTTGGGGGCGGGTTTATGGATGTTATAGTCAATTTCCCCATGCCAGTGTTTGGCACACTCTCCTGTTGCTATTGTCCACCTTATGTTGGCCAGGGGGTAATGTCCGTCCTCTGCTCATGCCATCATTTCCCCCTGCCATCATGGAGCTTCCCGTCAAGGCTCCAAGCCAAAATTAACCTCTTTTTCCCAGAAGTTGCTCTTAGTTGGGTGATTTCTACCAGCAATGTGAACCTGACTGCAACAGTTGCTAAAGAGATTAGTACCATTCAAAAGTACTTTGCATTGGGACAAGAGGAAAGATGCTCTAAGAAGACTTTAGGAATTGACCAGAACCTAACTATTGCAGGCTCATGGTTTTAACTCATTTGAGAAAGAATGCATTGAGGAGAGATCTTTTGGGTACCCTATTCACAGAGGGCTGTCTAAGAAGTGCTTTTCTGGATTCAGCTAATCAGGCACTCTGAAGTCATTGCAGCCAGGTCCAAGGTGTCCTGGCTGTTGCTCAGCTGGTGTCAGATTTTAGCATCACTTTACAACTGTTTTTTCAGGTAGGCAGAAGACTAGGGCTGTGGAGTCATGGATGCTTCCCACCCAGATTTTGAGGAAGGTTGGAGAATCAGGAAAAGTGTGGCAAGGTGAGAATCCCTTCAAGCAGATCTCTTAGAGGTCATTCAGAATGGTATGAAGGCAAAGCTGAAGAAACCATGGAGACCAGGAGAAATTAGAAAGTGGAACATCTGCTGAGGAAAGCAATGGGCAATGTGTAGAATCAGCCAAGAGAGGGCATTTAGACTAATACCAGCAAGGCTGAAGCCCTTTGGAGCACAAATGACATCACATACCCCATATGCCAGATTTGGTACTGTAGGACTTCATGATTTTCTTTCAGTTACATCCCTCCTTTCTGTGACCTGTGCTTCTTTTTGAAGTGGAGGAACTTCTTAACCAGTCCATTGGTAGTATATAACATGCTTTTGATTTTACAGTGGTCCACAGCTAAGATTTTGCTTTGAGTCTCAGAGGAAGTTTTGAACTTGAACTTTTTGAACAATGTTAGAACTGTTAAGACTGTAGGGATGTGTGGAGACCCAGTGCATTTTGCATCATGAGATGGGCTTGAGCCTTTGGTGGGGGGGGGGGGGGAACCAAAGGATCAATGTTAAGGTTGGAAAGTGAAATGTCCCCCACAGGCTCACATAATAGGAGAGAGAAGGGACAAAGGTGAGCAAAGTACAATGATATATGTGTAAAATGTCCTAGTAAGATGCATTACAAAAATACAGTCATTAAAAGTTTGTAATAAAGACTAAAACAAAAAAGCAGAAGTGGGTCTCACTGGGATAAATCCTGCTGGAGACTGCTTTTATGAATCTGTCTCTTGCCTTTGCCACCTTCTAGAAGGAGTCACATTCCTTGGCTAGTGTCCCAGTTCCCTCTTTAAAGCTAGAAATGAGTCAGATCTTTCTCTCATTTCATCACTGACACTGACTCTCTTGCCTTCTTTGTACTTACAGGATCCTCATGAGTACATGGAGTCCACCCAGATGAAGTGAAGTCATCTCAAGATTGGTAGATCATCTATTAGCAACTTCAATTTCACCTGTAACTTGAATTCCCCTTGTCATAAATATATCTGCAATTTATTCAAATTAGGATATACATGTTTCTTCTGGTAATGTTCTTTTGTCTATCATATCTACATAATAAGAAAGCAAATTTGCATAGTATGTGACTACCTTTACATAAGACTATTTGCTTTTTTCTTTCTTTCTTTCTTTCTTTTCTTTTTTTTTTTTTTTTTGTTTTTTGAGGTAAGGTCTCACTCTAAGCCCAGGCTGACCTGGAGTTCACTATGTATTCTCAGGCTGGCCTCAAACTCACAGAGATTCTTCCTCTCTCTGCCTCTCTAGTGTGGGATTAAAGGCATGCACCACCATGCCTGGCTTGCTGTTTCCTTTGGTGGTTTGAATTTCAAGTGTCCTCTGAAGCCTCATGTGTTTGTGATTAGGCCTCATACTTAGTCCCAAACTGATGGAGTCTTTGGAATACAAAGCCTTGCTGAAGGACATATGATATTTATAGCTCAGTTTCCCTAGCCAGTGCTAGATAGCTTGCTTTTCTACATCCTCTTTGCTGGTATATGGTGATGCGAGGCAGCTTCCTGCTCTTTCAATGCTTTTCCAACCAGGGTGGCTCTTCCCTACAAACCTTAAGCTGGAAATAAACTTTTTCTTTCTGTAACCTGCTTCTGGTTGGATGTTTTTTCTCAACAATGAGAAAATATCTGCTTGCTGCAATACTTAAAGACAAAACAAACAAACAAAAACCACAAAACAACAACAATAAAAACATGCCAGGCTTTTCACATTTAGGGAATACATAGAATATGCTAAAAGTTCTGATGAGATCCAGGTGGGAACTGCTATGCTATAGCATGTATGATTGTACGGATTTAAAAACACTTGTGATTTGATAATCCATATTTTCTAAGTATTGGTTTTCATCTGGAGACATCACACATGTATGTATAAAGAATGTATTTATTGCCAGGCATGGTGGTGCATGCCTTTAATCCCAGCACTCAGGAGGCAGGGGTAGAAGGATCGCCGTGAGTTCGAGGCCACCCTGAGACTCCTTAGTGAATTCCAGGTTAGCCTCGGCTACAGTGAGACCCTACCTCAAAAAAACCAAAAAAAAAAAAAATGCATTTATTAAAAACCAGCCTGCCTACCTCCCCCAAAAGAAAGGGGGATCAACTCAAATGCAACGTGTATATGTGAAAACAGAACAAATGGAACAATAGATGGCTTTATTAAAGAAAAAGCTTTTTTTCTGTTTTTAAATAATGTAATAATTCTCAGTCTTAAACCTTCCTCATTTCTTCTAGCTTCAACCCTAGATCAAGTCTATGCTGTTGATTTAGCAGCTGAGTAAGTTAAGTGCTGGGACTTATGCTGCATGCTAAATTCTCTTTACAGAACCAAAGAATTTTCAAATGGAAGTGCTTATCTGGAATTTGGAGATGATACCCAGTCAATTGCAGAGGAAATCTTAAATCTGAGATATAATTAAATTACAACACTATGTTTATTGAGCTCAAAATCAGTTTGTTGAAAAAAAACACCTTCCTGTTTTTATCTTTTCTGTTCTTTTTTAAAAACAAAATATTACTTTATTGATTTTGTAAATATAGCACTTGTTCGTTATAATGAGCTTGAGTCATGCAGAAAAGTGAAAGAAAGGGGTTCTAAAACCGGTAACTCCAAATCTCTTTTTACCATTATTAATATATTACATATGCTATTTTTATAAATAAGCAATGGGGTAGAAGAAAGCCAAATGAAGCTGAAATAAATCAGCATGCATTGTTAAATTCCAAACAAATGTTACATTCAGCACAAGTACATTATTCTTTTTTTTTCTTACTTTCTGCATCAAAACTTTAATGAACTGAAAAATACTACATCTGTGAAATTCACATACCTACAGAAAAAATAAGCTGTATTTGAAAACTATACAATGGCTGTTGATCAACTCCTTCCTTGGCACACTGGTATTTAAATGTCAAGGGTTAAGGTTTCTTCTGGTCTTTACCCTGCTTAGCTTTTGGAGGTGTGTTTGCTGCCACTGCTGCTGGTAACCCTGTAATCACTTGTAAGTTTTGATTCTCAAGAATCACATGCATTAGGTTATTCTGCATTATTTCCTTGCAACGGGCCTTTTCAGCAGGTGTCAGAGCATACCATTCCTCCTTAGTGAAGTGCTCGGCCCTATTCTCCAGAGCCTCTGGATCCTTAGAATTTGGTGGGACATGCCCAGGAGACATCACAAAATCTCTTATTCTTGTCTGGGGCAAACACAAGTGTCAGGAGCAACAAATTCAAAACGGCTGCCCACGCTTCCCAGCAGGCATAGGTCTGAGGAACCACGCAGCCGAACTCCCATTATTATTATTTTTTTATTTTTATTTTTTCAAATTTAATTTATTAGTTTTCTTTTCAGTAAATACAGGCAGTTTGGTACCATTGTTTAGGCTCATCTGTGATCTATCCCCTCCCATTGGACCCTCCTTGTTGATGTAAATGGGTCGTGCATTGTGGAGTTAGCCCTCAGTTATTGGTATGATAAATGTCTCTGCAAATCATGACCCAACATGTGACTCTGACATGCTTTCCGCCCCCTCTTCCGCAAAATTTCCCTGAGCCATGTTGGGTTCATTTTTGGTCTGCTTCAGTGGTGAGGCCCTGGCTCTCTGATTTGGTAGGATTTTTCTCTGTGTTGGTCTCCTTCCCCTTTGTGCTGGTATCCGGTTCATCAGGAAAACATCACCCTTGCATGTTTTGCCAATTGTCCTTAGTTTCAGTTGGGCCACTTTTGAGGCATTATTCTTTGTTTTTTTTTAAAATTATTTATTTATTTATTTGAGAGTGACAGAGAGAGAGGGAGAGGGAGAGAGAGAGAGGGAGGGAGAGGCAGGCAGAGAGCGAGAGAGAGAATGGGCGTGCCAGGGCTTCTAGCCACTGCAAACAAATGCCAGATGCGTGGGCCCCCTTGTACATCTGGCTAACGTGGGTCCTGGGGAATCGAGCCTCAAACTGGGGTCCTTAGGCTTCATAGGCAAGCACTTAACTGCTAGACTCCTCTAAACTAAAGAAAAGGTTACTAAATTGTGAAGATATTGAGATCATAACTTTAGCATTGGCTTCTTTGGCTTGTAGATGTCATCAATAATCCCATGTTCTGAAGGTTGAAGATATTAACCTCCTTTCTCCACCTCCTCCCTTTTCCCATCTCTTTGTTTCTATTAGTATTACTTATATATTTCCAATATATATTATAATTATTAAATGCATTTAAAATTAATCCATTATTTACTCTAGACCTTTTACATATTTCCCCCTTTCCTTTTCAGTCATTATTTTTCCCAATTAAAACATTTATTTATTTGAGAGGGAAAGATATATATATATATATATATATATATATATATATATATATATATATATATAGAGAGAGAGAGAGAGAGAGAGAGAGAGAGAGAGAGAGAACATGAATATGAGTACACCAGGATCTCTAGCCACTGCAAACAAACTCCAGATACATGAGTCACCTTGTGCATCTGTCCTTGCCAGTACTGATGAATTGATCCAGGGTCCTTAGGTTTGCAGGCAAGTACCTTAACCACTAAGCAATCTCTCCAGCTCTCTGTTGAATATTTGGGCTAGAATACTGGTCTCCATTCTTAGGCTGAGATCATTGGCTTTCTTAGGTCTTTGGACTCAAATTCATTTTATCATTGGTTTCCTTAGATGTCTTTAACTTGCAGTTGGCAGATAACAATAGACTCAGCCTCCATCCCCACAACTACTTAAGCTAATTCCTCACAATAAATCACATATACCGTATATGGGGGTTATGTTTTACTGGAGGATCTCAACCATCCCACTATTGAAGGAGATGCATTGGCACTTTATTCTAGTACCTCTTTCTCAATTCTTTTAAAAGAAATGAAATGTCTTCTCTGGAGGATACTACTGTCTGTGACTAGGTTGGAAAATCTGCTTAGTAAGGATTTTAGTTGGTGGCTATTTTGCTTTAGCCCTGCACTATGTCTCTAACTTCACCTTTTACAAATATAAATACAATATTTATGATTCATATGTATCTATATATAGAATTTCTTCCTCATTCTCTCCTAGTCACAACACAGAGAGGCTACAAGTATACCTTTAGAGACCTTCACATATACAGTTTGTGTAGGAATGGCTTGAATTGACAGCCGAAGTTGGGAAGCTCATTAAGGTCCTTATAAGTTTCTCTACTTTTTCAAGGACAGGGTATTTTTCTTTTCCTATTTCTTTGTAGTTAGCTCTTAATTTACTTTCATTTGGTTATCTTTACATATACAGCTAAACTCAATTTTTCTTACTGTGAAAAGAAAGGATCCTATCCACTTCATCCTATAATCCATATATATTTTCAAGGGAATGGCTTCTGGACAAGGGTATATTCATTTGTTATGCTTTTTCATGTCTGGGATTTAGCAACTCACTACCTTTGTTCATGCTAGACCAACTCTGTACCACTGAGCCACACTTTCAACTCTTTTCTTACTTTTCATGTTCTGTTCCTCTGAGGAAACAAGTCTCCTATAATGGTTTTGCCATAAATACACACTCAATACAGGAATCAAAATGCACATGTCACAATGTATTCAAAGCCTAGAGAGTCATAATAAAATGAACTCAGCACACAATCTTCTCTCCAGGTAACCTTCATGTTGGAATTTTGGAGATGAAAATGGAAGAACTCTAATGTGAAACTTATCTTCCCTATAGACACTTCCCCTGCCACACACACATGCACGCGCGTGTGCACACACACACACACACTCACATACATACACCAAAAATGCTAGTTTCTAAGCTCTTCACCATCAGAGGTCAAAGGACGAGGAAGAGCAAGACATTTGGACCAGTGTCCTCCCACAAACCCTTTTGAGCCATGATATCACTATGTAGCTCAGGATGTCCTAGAACTTCTTTTTTTATTTTCAATTTTTTATTGACAACTTCCATAATTGTAGACAATAACCCATGGTAATTCCCTCCCTCCACTCACTTTTCCCTTTGAAACTCCACTCTCCATCATACCCTTATCCCCCCCCCAGTCAGTCTCTCCTTTATTTTGATGTCATCATCTTTTCTTCCTATTATGATGGTCTTGTGTAGGTAGCGTCAGGCTCTGTGAGGTCATGGATATCCAGGCCATTTTGTGTCTGAAGGAACACATTATAAGGATCCCTACCCTTCCTTTGGATCTAATATTCTTTCTGCCACCTCTTCCACAACGGACCTTGAGCCTTGGAAGGTGTGATAAGAGATGTTTCAGTGCTGAGCACTTTTCTGCCACTTTTCAGCACTATGGTGCCTTTTGAGTCATCCCAGAAGTCACCACCAAGGATGGCCTAGAACTTCTGATCCTTCTTCCTTAGCTTCATGAGTGCTGGAATTATGGATATCTGCCACTATGACCGGCTTGGGCTGATCCTTTAGGAGTCATTTTGTGCCCTGTAGACCTGGCATATCTGATGGGATGCTGAGTGCCACCAAAAAAGGCCCTCTTACAGGGGTCATCTTGCTTTTCCTTCAGCAGTTTCCATTCTGTTTGGTTCCACCTTATGATTCTCTGGTGGACAACCCTTGAGAGTTTGTCAGTGATGAGTGCCTTAATTCTTTGCCAATGCCTTGCAGCTCTTTTAGGCCAAACTGAAGATGTCCTCTACTTGGGGCTTTCTCTTCTGTCTATAGTCACTCCCTGGTTATATATCTTTCACTTGACAATGGAGAAGGTAGCCACTTTCAACACAGTGGAACACTTTAATTTTATTTTAAATCTATTTTATTTATTTATTCAAGGGGTGGGGCATGGACACACCAGGTCCCTTTTCACTGCAAATGAACTCCAGATGTATGCACCCACCACTTCGTACATCTGGCTTTATGTGGGTATTCTGGAATTTAACTCAGTTGTGAGGCTTTATGAGCCTTTATAAGGCTTTAATGGCTGAGCAATCTCCTCATCCCTCATAACCATTAATTTCATCAAGTAATTAGTCCTTTTTTATCCACAGAAAATCTCAGCTCTGAGAGAGTAGATGCCATGCCAAAAAAAAAATAAAGATCCCTAGTTCTCACTGTGCTTAGTGAAGTTTCTTCAGTTCTATGCTGAGCCATCATGAGATGTAAGTAAAAAAAATGTTCACACCTGCATGTACTTATCAAAATATCCTCCTAAGGATAAAGTCAAAACTCTTACCAACTCAAAACACACACCAAATATAGGAAAAGCCACATTGTCAGTATTTTTACAAGAAGGTGTCAGCCCATGTAAACATACCTAGCAGGAAAACACATGAAGTTGTTTTGCTTTGGGTGGACTTTGGAAATATGACTGGAATAAAAGGAGCACAACTTCATCGGGGGACTAATCTAGTGATGGATTCATAATCTGATGGCACTGGGTGGTGTTGGTGACCAAGATGTATGGACTAGATGGAATCGCTGACAGGCTTTGAAGGCCTATGTTGTTTCTGACCTCTTCTCCCTCTTTGTTTCTGACTATTATGAGGTGAACAATTTGATTGCCTTATATCTTTCTTCCATGAGGGAATGAATTTTTTAGCTGTGAGTTAAATCTTTCTTCCTTTAAATTGTTTCTTGTCAGACATTTTGTCATAGCACCAAAAAGCTGGCTAATTATAGCTATTTTGTCCTGGCTTCAAGGAAAACAAATGCTTCTGTTACACAACAAAGCAGATCAGAAAGCAAACTCAAAGCAGAATGCCTTGATTTACATTTTTGTTGTACTAGTTTTAGATTATCTTTGATTTTTCACAAATCTGGTGTTGAACTATTGTCGTGCTTACTGTGTTTGGGCATCCTCTTAAACATTTTTAAATAGTGCTTTATTGAAATATATTTTTTATATCATAGAATTTACCTATTAAAAGTATACAATTAAATGGTCTTTAGTATATTCTATGAATTTTCAACCACCAGAATTATAACTCATTTTAATCAACCTATGAAAAAAATAAAAAGAATATTAGCAAACATTCTCCCGTCCCCAAGCCAGCTCTAGGCCTAAGCAATCACTAATCTCTTTTTTGTTCTACTGAAATGAAAACATTTGTCCATCTCCATGAGTACATGGTGACACCATGAGTGTATGGAGTAGCAGTATTCCTTGCTGTCTGAGATGCCTTCTTTGTGCCTCATCTGTGCTTGCCTCCTTGGGCTGCAAGAAGGAACATCCTTCATTCTCCCTTCAGACCAATGCATCATTTCTATCTCAGGAAATGACTTCACAAAATCCTCCTTGTTTTCATACTCTCAGCTATTTCTATAGCCTTGATTTAGCTGAGACATCCATTCATCCTGAGATTTCTTTTCAGTAGACAATAAACGAATATAGGCTCATATTTTGAGACATAGATTCTAGAAATAAACTAGCATGTTTATTTGTAACTGAGCCAACTAATTGTCACTGAGATTTTCCTCTGTAAAACTGAGGCAATACAATTAGTTTTCATAGAATTTTTATAGAGTTTAAGTTAATTCATATAATATGCCTATAGTAATGCCAAATACTAAAAAGCAAAAAGTATTATCACTGCTTGGCTTTTATTTAGAATTTTTATTGTGAAAACACATTTCATGAAGTTTACCATCTTTACATTTTAAATATATAATATTGTAATTAAATATATTTACATCATTGTACAGCCAATCTCTAGAACATTTTTTTGCACAAATAAAATTCTAGATCTATTAAACAATAACTCCACTCCTTTCCCATGCTCCTAGTAACTATTACATTACTATTTAGATATCTCATGTAAAGAAATTGTACAGCATTTTTCCTTTTGCTAGTGGATTATGGATTATTATATTTAGCACAATTTAATTTTTCTATTTCTCTCCCTCTGTCCTTTCTTCCTTCTTCCCTTCCTTTCTCCCTCCCTCCCTCCCTCCCTCCCTCCCTCCCTCCCTCCCTCCCTCCCTCCCTTCCTTCCTTCCTTCCTTCCTTCCTTCCTTCCTTCCTTCCTTCCATTCTTCCTTCCTTACTTCTTATTCCCTCCCTCACCCCTCTCTCCTTTCCTTCTTTCTTCCTTTTTATCTCTTTATTTATTTATTTATTTTTTGAGTCAGTATATTCTCTCTTCCCCAAGCTGGCTTGGAATTAATTGTATAGCCCAGGCTAGCCTCATGCTTGTGGTAACCCTCTTGCTTCAGCATTCTAGTCCTGAGTCACCATACCTGCAGGCCTTAGCATAATTTCTTACATTTTTCTGTGGTAGTCAGTTTTTAATCACTGTGGTAAAATCTGAGAAAAAACTTAAAGGAGGATTTTTTTGCTGGCTCACAGTTTCAGAGGTCACTTGACTTAGTTGCTTTTGGTCCATGTGTGGTAAGGTAGAGCAACATCTGGCTATGACATGGTGGCAGAAAGCTGCTCTCTTCATGGATACTTAGAGGCTCAGAGCAAGGCAGGAAGGGTCCAGGAACAAGACATACTCCACAAAGGCATAGATACCTCCACCACAGTGACCTGTTCCTCCAAGTAGACCTCACCTCCTAATAGCTCTTTCAGTATGAACTCATCAATAGATTAACCCATTGATGATACTGTCACTCTAATGATCTATCCTTCAAGGACACCTCATAGTCAAACCATAATATTATTTGTGATTTTACTGGGAACTTTAATATATGAAAATATTGGACATTGGTCATATTTCAATTAGGATATCTTCTTTTGTCCCCTCCCCTCCCCCATTCCACTAAGGACCCTCCTTAGTGGGAGTATCTGTAATCATTGTGAGATCATGAATATACCAGTTACTTCATGTCCTGTCAAGAGAACAATGCCTCACAGTATGCCTTCCAACCCTGTGGCTTACATTCATTCCACCCCACTTCTGCAATGATACCTGAACCTTGATGGGCTTGTTAAAAGTCTTCTTCAGTGTTGAATTCTTGGCAGCCACTTACTTATTTTCTTCTTTGATGAGTTTTGTGAATCTTCAATGTGAAACTATAATATCTACCCATGCTGTATATTATGTGGCAAGATTTTCTTCCCTCTTAAGGCTACATAGTATTTAACTGTGCATCTGTATCACATTGTATTATGCATTCATGTTTCAGTGGATATTGGTCTGCTTATGCCATTTGGCTCCTGTGAAGCTAGTTCTAAAAATATAGGTGTGCAAATGTGTCTTTGAGACTCATGTATTTTGAAAATATACCCAGGAGTGAGATTGTGAGATCATATGGTAGTTCTACGTTTAGTTTTTGAAGGAGCTATATAATACTATTTTCCATAACTCAGCCATTTGCAATCTCACCAATAGTGTGCAAGGGTTCTAACTTTGGTACATAGCCAGGATCACTTATTTCTGAGTTTCAATGGTGCTATCTGAGTGTGTGTGAGGAGACCACTCATTATGATTTGAGTAGCATTTTCTTGTGAGTATTGATGTTGAACCTCATTTTATATGTCCTTTGTTTGTTTGAAGAAATGTTTATGAGTCTCAGACCCCACAGGACTCTGAGAGCATCACTGGCCAACTAGTATACACTGATTTCTCTTGTCTAAATGTATGTTCTGCCTTTGTTTTCTCCTGCCTCAGAGCAGCATGTGGGCTTCCAAAATCAGAGTCCTCTGGCCCAGGTAGCAATGCCATCTTATAGCTTCCTGCTTTATTCAATAATCACAGAGTTTTCCTTTATGTCAATCCCACTGCTACATCGTTGTATTTTTTACAGTCAGTTTTTTTTTCAATCATGTAAGATGGTATTACCATAAATGGCTTCTCTTATATAGCATTTTATATATTTATATTTATATAGCATCTTATGTAGCATTTCTCATTTGACTCTTCACTTTCAGTATATATCCTTCAATAGATAACAAGCTTGGTTCTTACAGAATTCAATAAATTAAACTTCATATAGATGTGCAACTAAGAAAATAATATGTTAATTTACATTCTTACCAGAAAATTATGAAAGTGCTTATTTTATGACACACAGGCTAATATAATACCTGGTGTAATCAAACTTCTGACTTATTTAGCTGACAGAGGTTGTATCTCATTGTCATTTCATTTGTATTTCTCTTATTAAAAGGGGCAAGATAACTCATAATGTAAGAATCTTCTGTTTTGAATTTTTCACGTCCTTTAAAACTTACTTTTTTGAGGCATAATTGAGAAATAGGACTTATACATGTCACATATATATGATATATGATATATATATATATACACACATATATATATGATATACATAAATATGATAGAAATCATATAGATATATATATGTTGGTATTTTGATAAATGTATGTGTTTATCATTGCAACCAATGTTTAACATAGTTACCATTTTCATATTTCCTTTTATGTATTTTTTGTCATGAGAATGCTGAAGATCTGCTTTTTTGCTGAATATCAAGTGGACAAAATAGTATTAACTGTAGTCATCATGCTGTGTATTTGATATCTAGAGGTCACTCATCTCCCACAACTGAAATTATGCATCCTTTGCCTTTTTGTATTTTTATTTGAATTGTAGGAAAGTTTTTCTTATTTTTGTGAAAAATATTTTAGAAATTTGATGAGTATTACATTTAATGTGTAGATCACTTTGGGTACTATGGGCATATTTTTCAGTTTTTGAGCACAAGCTAGCTTTTCCCTTTCCTGAGTCCATTTTCTTCTTTAATGTTTTGTAGCTTTAATTGTATAACTCTTTTCCATCTTTGGTTAAGCTTATACCTAAGATTTTATTATTTTTCTTGCTATTAGATAAGGATTGCTTACTTCATTTCTTTTTCAGATGGCTCATTTTTAGCCTAGGGAAATGCCACTAGTTTCCGTATGTTGATTTTGCATCCTGCAACCTTGCTGAATTCATTTATTACCCCTAACCTTCTTGTTGTAGATATTACCCTGTTATCTTAAGAAATAACTTGATTTCTCCACTTTCAATTTAAGTGAATTGCTCTCTCTCTCTCTCTCTCTCTCTCTTTTGGTTTAATTTCTCTACTTAGGTCCTGAAGTATAGACAATATACTATGATTATAATCCCCTCCTATTACCCCTGTTTCCCCCTCTCAAATCCCACCTCCAGCAAACACCTTCTTACTTCCATTTAGACTCTCTTGTCCTTTTAGGTCATTATGCATGTTTTAGGTAGTTAGTGTCAGCCACTGTGAGGTCATGTATATGAAGGCCACTGTGTGTCTGGACGACAGCATTGTAAGAAGTCTTACCCTTCTTTTGACTTTTACACTCTTTCCACCACCTCTTCCACAATGGTCCCTGAGCTTTGGAAGTTGTGATAGAAATGTCTTACTTAATGCTGAACATTCCTCTATCACTTCTCAGCACTATGGTGGGTTTTGAGTCACACACTACTCACCACCATTTGAAAAGACAATTTTCTTCTCTCTAAAAGTGAGTGTAGCATTAAAATATGGGCACAAACATAAGTGTTTAGTGGGCATTTTGGTGGGCTTAATGTGGTCATCTAGGCAGATCATAGTAGTAGTTTCTCCCTTTGGGTTTATCACCTCCCCAGCCATAGGTTTTTGACTAGGTTTTTGATACCAGGCATATATTACCTCCTGTCCAATCAGAGAGTTGCTGGTTTTCCCCCAAACAGACATGTCACCATTACACCAGTTGGCACATTTGGCTTAGCTGGCAAACTGTAATGTCTGCAGGGTTCACTGCTGGTTAAAACCGTTGAAGATTTCTTTTCCTCCAAAGACTACATGCTGCATAGATCTTTCCAGCATTTTGAAAGCTACTTAATAAGGAGGAGGCTTCCAGCTCAGCTACAGCTGATTTCTCAGTGACCTGCAGCCCAAACATGGAGATTTCAGCAATAGGGTCCTCCTATCAAGTTCTGTTAGGCAACAAAGAGCCTGTAGACTTTGGGAGTGGCATCAGGGGCCTCCTTGGCCAACAATTCACTGAAAAGTGTCCCTTTCCTGGCATGGAACTTATTATTAACTCACAAAGTAGTTTTCCATATTGCTTATTCATAATAACTTAAATTTTTATTAACCCTCCGCCCACCACTCCTCTCCTCCACACCCTCCCTGATCTCACTTAGGCCACTCCATCCCCATGTTCTGTCCCATTGTTTACGTATCTACTACACCTTCCCTTAAAGCACCTCAATCTCTCCCTCATAGCCCCTTTCTATCTTTCTGGCCTCTACTGCTGACTTTTATTTCAATTAACATACAAACCTAAGCATTTGAAGCTATTAATTTTGATGCATTTATTTTAATGCCTTTGTCTTTATTTCTTATTTAATTTCCCTTCTATTTTACAAATCAAAGTAAGGATTCTCTAGTTTTATTTATCTTTTTCCAAAAATCAACTCATATTTTTAGATTTTTTTGTTCTATTTTTATTGCCTGTTACATTATTTCCGATCTAATCTTTATTAATTTCTTTGTTATAAAAGCTTTGTGTTTAGTTTCTTATTCTGATAGCTCTTTGACTATAGTATTGGGTTGTAAAATTAAAATTTGAAATAGGAAAACACTGAGGTATGTTTTGCTTGCTTGTTTTTGATTTTGAAGGTGGGTTCTCACTCTAGACTATGCTGACCTGGAATTCACTATATAGTTTCAGGCTGGCCTTGAACTCACAGTGATCCTCCTATGTCTGCCTCCCAAGTGCTGGGACTAAAGGCAAGCACCACCATGCCTACCTGAGGTACTATCCATTTAAGAGAGTCAGTCTTACATATCACACTATTAGCTGATTGGTTCTGTTGTTACAATAGAAGTAAAATTACTTCTAATTGATTGCTTATTGATTCATAATTTGCCTACACAAACCAAATTATTTCCTGTTAAATATATATATATACAATTTAAATTACTACTTTAAAAATTATGAACAAAGGGTTATTTTTCATTTTACTTATTCCTACAGAGCAAAATAAAACTGTACTCTGTAGTAAATTGATCTGTCATAACTTTGTATGCAAATATATATATATACTTATATGCAAATATATTTTATGTGAAAATGGGCATTTTATAGGAAAACTAGTTGAGGAATATTTAATGACAAGTACTGATACACTGTGCATATACTAGGTAAATCTCTAGAGAGTGCATAAATCACAAGAGTCCCTTCTTGAGATAGGTATCAAGGTGAACATTTTGATAAACTTCTATTTAAATATTTAAATTTTAAATACATTGAAAATTGAGTGTGTCTATGTTTTCTCCAAAGATTGCATTAAAATCAGAGTTGAGGAGTTAAAGAGAAATGAATTCACAAGGACAAAATAAATGAGAGAGGAGATTGCTTATTTATTGATGTAATTGTTATTCTGAGTAATTTATTTATTTATTCACACATGAATCTCTGTGTGCCAGGGTATCTTCCACTGCAACTGGAGCAACAGATGGTTGCACCACATTTTGCATTTGGCTTTACCTGGGTGGCTCAGGTATTGAACCTGGTATGGTAGGCTTTTCAAGCAAGCACCTTTAACTGCAGAGCAATCTCCCCAATTTTTGTTTTAAATTGTAATTATCTAACTAAATGAGACTGTGAGACAAGCATCATAGTTTTGAGGATCTAAGCAATTGGAGCTTTCCCTCCCTGCAGGGAAAAAAGCTTCTTTACAGGATGTTACCCCACCTTTGGTGAGCACTATGGTTTGGATGTGCTTCCTCCATAAAGATTCACCTGCTAAAACGCTGGTCTCCAGCATGGTGATGCTGAGGTGGTGTAACCTGTGGGAGACAAGGCTTAGCTGGAAGTAGTTAGGTTATGGGAACTTAACCTCAGTAGTTACTCAATGCTGCTTCATTACAGGTGGTTGTTGTAAAGCACCTTCTGCAGGCAGATGTTTCTCAGCCACGCGTGCCACACAGAGCTGCTGTGTGTGTGTGTGTGTGTGTGTGTGTGTGTGTGTTTTGTGTCTTTTATGGAGAGTGAATGGGCCTTATAGATGGTATAGAAGAAGGGGATCAGAAGAATATTGTGAATTTTGCTTTTTGAGGCAAGTCCAACAGACCAGCTTTTTTTTTTTTTTTTTTTTAATTTATAAGAGTGAGCGAGCAAGAGAGAGAGAGAGAAGTAGCATGCCATGGTCCCCAGCCACTATAATGGAATTCCAGATAGGTGTCACCTTGTGTGTCTGGCTTATGTGGGATCTGGGGAGTTAAACATGGGTCCTTAGGTTTTGCAGGCAAGTGCCTTAACTGCTAAACCATCTCTCCAGCCTGATTCTTATGGATTTTGATCTTATGTTATACCTGTGATTTAGAGACTATAAAAATACATTGGTAAATATATTTTATTTCTATATTATTGTTTTTAAACATGAGCTAGTTTCATAATAATAAGAGCTAGTAGGTTAGATTTAACCATAATTTGGATGGCTAGTAATTTTTATTCATTGTTTTATGTTTTGGGCATTTGGTAGAATTTAGTCTTATTTGAAATGTAGAAAATTAGACTTATTTACTTAGCTTGCATATATACTTGAACTGTAATGGGGATAGTCAGTCATGAAGCTTTCAGCATACTAGTAAGAGTGTTTTCTAGTTGTAGAGTTATTTGTGTATCCATGCTTTTTAAGTCTCAGATTCTTTACCTGTAAAATGGGAACATAAAACCCATTGTGTTGCATTTATTTGTATTTAATTAAATTAAGCACATGAAGAGTTTAGTCTGATAAATGTTTAGCAATTTTAACTATTGATGATAGAATTGTAATAATATTTTTGAATTTTAGCCCTAGGCATAACAGATATATGATAAATCACATGGCAAAGGTTAATGAAACTCTGTGTTAGATCATAGACACTGTTCCTGGAAGAGGACAGATGTTAGTCCTATGAAGACAAAGTAGCTCCGCCTCCTGCAATTCTTTCTGACCCCAGGTACAGCCTGAAAGCTAGCAGCTTGTGTTGGGACAGCAGGACCAGATGATACTCTGATTGATGACTGTGTAATTTATCCTGTCCTTTCTCTCAACCTCTAACACAACTAACCAGAGTCACATCCACCCTGTAGCAAAGGGCCTTATCTCTAGTTGGAGGCCCCCTACTCTTAAAATAAAGTAAGGGATTTCCTTTGTCCTGAGAGGGTCTGCTTTTCATGGTCTTGAGAACTTCCCACCACAGAGTGCAGAATGGTCAGCGAAATTCCTGCACCTCTTCCTTTGAATGGGGCCAAAATCTTAACTTTTGGGAGCTGGAGAACAATTTCCTGAAAATTTTTACTTGGAAGATTTTCTAAGGAATTCTGTAAAAAGATGTGAATAATAATTTCTGACTTCCCAGAAAAATGCAAAAGGAGATTCAACATATAAAATACTGATAGCTATTTTGGCTTTTTCTTAGATGAGCTAGATAAGAGATAGTACCTGTGCTGGTAAATCTTTCTTCTGTATGTCTTTGGTTATATAAATAGCTATTGTTAGGTCACATCACTGTGTAGGGGTTCAGCTGGTGTAACAAGATGCAGAGGGTCTTAAATGTATGAGCCTGGTATTCCTATGTGACTAAGTGCATTGTTTACTAATGACATTAAGTGTAGGGTAGCTCATTTAAAAAATTGGTCTTTTGTATAAAATGAGCCTGATTTAAAATAAGACCATGTATTTTATTTAATCCGAAAATTAATGTTCCTGAAGCAAATTCAAACCCATTTTTAGTTGTTACCATGCAATTCTAATAAAAATATCTGGCAAAAATGATCAGTAATTACTTACTGTTAAGCCTATTTTACTTGCCCTGAATAGAGAGAGATTTTTGAAATTTTAATTTAAGAAATATATAATAGTAGGAACTCAGAATCATAATGTTCACAGAGAGTAATGATTTATTAACTACAATTCATATACTGGTGACTAGGTGTGAATTCTCTTTGAGTTTCAACATAAAAAAGCAGCAAGCAGAGCTAGTTTGCTTAAAAAGAAATTTACTTCTGTTGTAACTGTTTCCATATGAAGAAAAAGTCAATTAATACTTAGAGCTGTTAATTTTCAGCCTCACCTCAGACATCAAGTTTTCTGATTATATATAATATGAATGGTATATCCATAGAAACAAAACAAAGAGGTGGGAAATCATTTATTTCATGAGAATACTTTTTTTTTTTTTTTTCCAGGTAGTGTTTCACTCTAGCTCAGGCTGACATGGAATTCACTGTGTAGACACAGGGTAGCCTCGAACTCACAGCGATCCTCCTACCTCTGCCTCCGGAGTGCTGGGACTAGAGGCATGTGCCACCATGCCCGGCTCCAAGAATATCTCTTGAAACTTGTAAGCTTAACTGATAACTCAGCCAGAAAAATCACTCTTCATAGTGGCTATAAAGATGGCCTAATGTGAAAGACAATGTGTCTGGTATGCATACCCAGTAGGTTCTTTTCAGCGAACTCTTAAGGTTTCACGTTAATAGAATAACATATTCTCCTGTTCCTTGAAGGTTAAATTTTTCTTTACTACCTTAAATCAATAACCTCAACCTGTTTTGTCTATCGTTGCCTGCATCTACATTTGAAGCTTGATTTGCTAACAATTGTGGGTGGATCTCTTTGATGATTTTCACCTTCTCCTTTTATTCTCCTTCCCACATTCATTTTAATCTTTAAAAATTAGTATTTAGGTGTTCATAACAAACATTAGAATAACAAATGCATAGTTGTTTTTATTCAGGTGTCAGACAGGATATCCATCTGTTACAGTTAATCTTGCTTGTGAAGTTGATTGGATTGAGAGATACCCAAGGGTAACATTTCTGGCTATGTCTGTGAGGGTGTTTGTCGAGAGCATTAATAAGTTGAGAAAGGGGAGACCCAGCTGTGAATGTGGGCAGCACCTGAGGAGAGGCTGGGTTCATGACAAAACCAAATGTGTGAGCCTGAAAAGTAGAGTGTACTTTCACTCTGTCCTGGTATATACTCTTACCACCATGATTTTTTCTATTTATTTATTTAGTATTATAACATGTTATATTCTGTTATCCCCTTCCCCCTGCTCCTGTTACCCTGGAAGCCCTCCTCAGTGGGGTCATGGTATTCATTGTAGGTGTCATGAAAACTTTAGTTTGTCTCTGTGGGGTAGCGGGGTGACCATGCTTCAGGGTATTCCCACCCACTCTACCTCTTACAATGTTTCTTTCCCCTCTTACCTAATGTTCTTTTAGCCATGGGAGGTCTGTTGACAGACTAATTTAGTGTTGAGTTATCTGTAGCCTCTGGATTTCTGCTTTGGTGGGTTTTGATTATCATGTCTATCACCATCGCCTTGGAGTTGGTTTGTTGTCAGGCTAGCAGTAGAAGCAGTATTCATGTTGCTACTTCCTCTGCAATTTTTCCTGGGCCCCCACAGATGTCATAGAGGTGGTGTAGGAAAAACCCCCCGCAGGGGGCCCCCACGCTCTGCCCGGATAAGGCGACACCCCAAATCACTCACGAGAAGCGGTCTTGATGCAAACTGCAAGAGGATTTTATTCCAAGCGCGCTGGGGCCCACAGTCGTACACCTCACAGGGGTAGAGGACTGCAGAGCCCCGAATGCAGGAACAGGACAGTTTTTATAGGGTTTTTAACAAAGCCTGTGCATTAGACCAATCATTTTCTAATATTAGGAGCCCCGCAGGGTGTTAGCCAGTCAGTTTGTGCCACCCCATAGTTTCTAAGCCAATTAGTTTATGACCTTGGTGGTCAGCATTTGCGCAGGTCCTTGGGTGGGAGTAGCAGAGTGTGGTACCAGTCTTCTATGACCTTGGAGGTCAGCCTTTGTGCAATTCCTTAGGTGGGTGTAACAGAGTATGGTATCAGCCTCCTGTGACCTTGGTGGTCTGAGGCAGGCTGTTACGGCTTATGGTGCGAGCTACTAAGGCTAACAGTGTGGGCTATTAAGGCTTATAGTGTAAGGTTTATAGTGCAGGCTATTTACAGAAACCAAATAAGTGGTTCACTTCATTACTCATTTCCCATCCTCGAGGGCTATCTCATGCACTTTTACCTAGTTTTATATTAGGAGCGGGCTCTGATATAATGAGAAGAGGGATTCTTTACTTGCTTCCAACAGAGAGTAAAGCCTGGAGTTTGAGGTATGCAGGGAGCCCGCTTAAGCTCTCCTTGGAGCGTGATAGTATTTCTGAGCTTCTGAATTCTTGGGCCTTTCAGTGGCACATTTCATGGTGAGTAGTTAGCTGTCTTTTGTCTTTTTAATGGATCGTGGTTATCCTCTCTCTTCACTGCCATCTCTAAAATAAAACAGATTCTCCAACCAAGATGACAGAAGCTTGGATTAAAGGGAGGATGCAGAGATATTTGAGAAACATTTTAATGTGCAAGACTGCTCATCTTCTTTAGAGAGCAACAGGGGGCCTCCCTTTAAAGTCTATGAGTTTCCTGACCATGGGATTCTGACTTGGTTTCCAGTACCAGATATAAATTCACTCTCAATGAGCAGGCCTCAAGAACAATCAAGGAACAGTTGGTGTTGCAGTCAGGTTTACATTGCTGCCAGAAATCACCCGGTCAAGAGTAGCTTCTGGGGAACAAAAAAAGTATTTATTTTGGCTTACAGGCTCCAAGAGGAAGCTTCATGATGGCAGGGAAAATGATGGCATGAACAGAGGGTGGACATCACTCCCTGGCCAGCATAAGGTGGACCATAGCAACAGGTTAGTATGCCAAACACTGGCATGGGGAAATTGGCTATAACAGCCTAAGCCTGCCCCCAACAATACACTGCCTCCAGGAGGCTTTGATTTCCAATTGCCATCAGATGGGGAACCTAGCATCCAGAACACCTAAGTTTATGGGGGACAACTGAATCAAACCACCACAGTTGGTTACCTGCATAGTCTATGTGCCACTATTGCACCAGTGCTTACTTCTTGTCTGGGTGGTTGGTTTCATAGTCTGCAGGGTCCCCTGACTATTTATGTTGTTGGTGACCATTGTTATTCAGCAACTCTTATTGGGCTTTCCAGCACTCTGAGGACTAGTCAGGAGGGAGCTAGTTGTCTTTTTGGTTCCAACATTATATTCTGATGCCCTGTGACCACAGCCTGTGGTGTCTTCAGAAATAGGGTATTAACTTTTAGCTTTGTTTTCTAATCAAGTGTTTTGTCAGTGGTCTACATTGTTTTGGGGGCCTCATGGATTTTTCTGGCCATCAGCTCACTATATCACCCTGACTTTTTACCTCAGGCCAAAGTAATGGATCCAGCCAAACAAAGATTGAAACTTTGAAGACCAAAATAAGCATTTCCTCCTTTTAAATGATTTCTCTCAGGTATTTGTCACAGTGATGTAGCTATCGTTGATATAGTGCTGGCAATTGGCTTAACTTCTTTAGACTTTGTAGTGAGGAAATCAAATGTGATTATACTTTAGTCTGGTAAGCTGACCTGAAATTCACTCTGTATTCTCAGGCTGACCTCAAACTCACAGCAATCCTCCTACCTTTGCCTACCAAGTACAGGCATTAAAGGCGTTAACTACCATGTCCTGCTTCTTTTTAAGGTAATCAATTTAATACAATGATAAACTTTTTGAATATAAGGGAAGGACAATTGGTATAGAATGTTGATTATTTTAAAAGATAGTTTAACATATAGCAATAATAAGAAATATATGTATACATCTATAGAACATCTTAACTTATTCTTTCATTTTGGTTTTCTGAGACAGGGTCATTTATGTACTCATGGTGGATTACAACCATGCGCCGCTGTCAGTGGTGAAGTGACAGAGACACAGTAACTCTCAGAAGCCTGAGAAGCTGCCTTAATATTTTAGAGAACTTAACTCAAGCAAACCCAGGATTCATGACTTCAATGCTAAAGAGGATTTCAGGTCTATCCTGTAGGAAGCCGAGTTGTCTAAAAATTCATATAACTAATAAGCCAGTTATGCCACTCCTGGAATGTACCCTAAAGTTTCTATAATTTACTATGGAGATATTTGCCCAGCCTGCTTGTTGTTGCTCTATTTATAGTAGCTGAGAAATGGAATAATTCCGGATATGCATGAACTGATGAATGGATAATGCAGATGTACTACATATACACAATGGAGTTATATTCTGCTGTAAAGAAAGATGAAACTATGAAATTCACAGAAAATGGATGAATTTGGAAAATATATATATTAAATGCAGTAACTCAGGCTCAGAAAGGGAAACATATGTATATCCAAACTTGGAATAGTTAGATTTGTTTGTAATTTGTAGTAAGTGTCAGTAGTAGTACTGACAGGAAGTTAGAATGAGGCTTAGAAAGAGGAGGAGTGGTGAAAGATTAGGCAAGTGGAAGGACAAGCTATGGGGGGGGAGGGGTGAAATGGTCTAAGGGGAGATAGCAGAAAGGGAAAGAAAGGAAAGTGAGAGATAAACAAGACTATAGATGGTATGAACAAGTATTATAGAAACCTATTTCATTAGCTAACTAAAAGATATAATTAAGAAAATAGAGTTTGGTGGAATTTTTAGGTAAATTTTTAGGTAAATTTTGTAGGTAAATTTCAGTGCCAGAGATGGGCCACCCCCAACAGTGACCTAGCTGTTGGTCAGGGAGGTCCATTAGGTTCCTAAAACAATGCAGACCATTGCCAAAGTGCTTGGTTACCCTCCAGAACTAGATGGTAATACCCTATTGTTGAAGACAGCACAGACTGCACTTGGAAGCCAGTGAGAAACCAAGTTGGAACTGAGATTGAAGCCATCTCTCTGTTGGCTAGCTATCATAGTGCTGGAAAGCATTACGTGAGCTGCTGGGGATAAAAGTCATCTTACAGTGTAAATAAGCTACAAAATAAAACAACCAGGCAAGATGTACCCATGGTACAATTGTGGCACATTAAGTTATAGCTGTAATCAGCTGCTTTCTTATTGGATATGAGTGTCTGCTCAGTGGGAGAAAATTCATGCCTGCTATGGAGAACTAAGTAAAAGGCCTATGGCTTGGATAGTCACTGTTCATTAGCTAAACAAAGGCATTACACCCATCAAAGTGCTTTCTAAGTGTATATGTATATGCCCTTTGATAAATATACTTGCATACACTGTTATCATTATGTATAGCTCTATTATACTACATATAACCATAATTATGTATTAATATTAAATAAATAATAATGAAACAGTTGGGGATTGTGGTGGTTTATTTAGGTGTCCCCCATAAACTTAGGTGTTCTGAATGCTAGCTCCCCAGCTGATGGATATTTGGGAATTAATGCCTCCTGGAGGGAGTTTATTGTTGGGGGCCGGCTTAAGAGTATTAAAGCCAGTTTCCTCTTGCCAGTGTTTGGCACACCCTCCTGTTGCTGTGGTCCACCTTATGTTGGCCAGGGGGTGATGTCCACCTCTGCTCATGCCATTGTTTTCCTCTGCCATCATGGAGCTTCCCCTCGAGCCTGTAAGCCAAAATAAATCTCTTTTTCCCAGAAGCTGCTCTTGGTTGGGTGATTTCTACCAGCAATGTGAACCGGACTGCTACAGGGATGTTTAATGAAATAGATCTTACATGTGATTTCATCATTTCATAGCTATAATATCAATTAACAGAGGTAATCTGTTAATATATAATTCTCATTTTAAATATTTAATTAATTTATTTATATTAGAGAGAGAGAGATCAACAGATAGAAAGAATGAGTGTGCAGGGCCTCTAGCCACAGCAAAGGCAGTCCAGAAACATGCTCTGCTTTGTACATTTGTCTTATGTGGGAACTGGGGAATTGAACCTGGGTCCTTAGGCTTTGCAGGCAAATGCCTTATCCATTTAGCCATCTCTTCAGCCCTCTGTTAATATACATATATATACTTATATATTAAATATTATATATTCTTATAAATTTATTATAATTATAATAAAAATTTATAATATAATATAATGACATATATTATATGTAATTATATATAAATATAATAATAAATAAATATATTATATATATATATTAACAGAGGACTAGAGAGATGGCTAAATGGATATATATATATATATATATATATATATATATGTGTGTGTGTGTGTGTGTGTGTGTGTGTGTATATATATATATATATATATATATATATATATATATATATATATATATATATATATATATATAGTAATACATTTGCTTGCTTATACTCTCTTGGTTTTGTGTTTCCAGATTGAGCCAAACTTATTTTATGGAAAATTAGTCTTTCATTCTGATTTTCCTCATAATTATTTCTCTAAACACTGAAATTTGTCTCAGAACTTGCTTCAAGTTATGATTTTTCCAGTGTTAAAGTTGTACAATATTGACCAAAACAACATCTCTCAATTTTGTATCTACACTCCACATTTCCTGCATTTTGTTTCTCTTTTGCATATATTTCTTCTTCCTTTCCCTTCTTTCTTTCTTTAGTTTTTTTGATGTTGGGGTCCAACTTCAGAGTCTTAGCACATACTAGCCAAGTGCTTTATCATTGAGCCAGCAAATACTAGCCAAGTGCTTTACCATTGAGCCATATCCCCAAACTAGAAAAAAATTCTACTTTTATTTAAAATTTTTGCATTCAAGGGATCCAAACCCAGGTCCTCATGCTTGCATGGCAAATTCTTTACTGATCAGGACATCTGCTCAGCTCCAAATTTTTGTTTTGTTTTGAGGTAGGATCTCTCTCTAGCCCAGGCTAACCTGGAATTCACTATTTAGTCTCAGGGTAGCCTTGAACTCTCAGCAATCCTCCTACCTCTGCCTTTCAAGTGCTGGGATTAAAAGCATGCACTGCCTTGCCTGACTTTCAGCTCCAAATTTTATGTCACTTTAGGGACCTCATTTTACAAGTTAATAACTTTAATATATATAGGTACAAAAAATTTAAAAATATTTTAAAGTTTCTAGCTTAATATATCTATTATGGTATTTTCATGTATTAATTAGATATACAGAAGACCACTAACGACCTTGTCTAACTCTATGTTTGGTGTGTGTGTGTGTGTGCGTGCAGGTGCATGCACCATGTACATGTGTGCAGAGGCCAGAGGAGAATTTGGGTGCTCTTCTCTTGCTTATCTGTGTGCTTCTTAGAGACAGGATTCTCCCTCAATGTAGAGCTGCTGCTTTTTGATTAGTGAACCTCAGTGATTTTCTGTTCTCCTTGGGTTAAGGACATGCATGGCCATGCCCAACTTTTTATGAGTGCTCTGGGGAGTAGACATCCATCGTTTCAGGCCCTCACAGGTCCTCATGCTTAAGGGGCAAGTGTTCTTAACCACTGATCAATCTCCCCAGCCCCTAGGTTATGTTTTATATGGTATTAAAAATGCATAGGATTAGAATTTCCATTTTAAATAATGAATCCATTAAAGGTCTTATTGTAAAATGCTCCCTTCTGCAATGAGAGGCCATGAAATTGGGCAATTACCAATCATATTACTATTCTGTTCATCTTTTCCTGTCTAATATTAAATTATATTTCATCCTTCCTACCTTCCTAGCGGACTTCAATATAAAGCAAAAATTTTTGAAATGAAAAATTTATACTGCTTGAAAACATACGTAGTTATATATATATAACTTCAAAAAAGAGATTATGTTTATTGTCTATTCTCCAACCCAAACCTTACAATGTTTTCTCATTGTAGAAAACCTTAGAGCATAGATTGGAAGAGTTTTGGCTAGTATATTGTTCAGAGAATTTGCTTTATTTATAAAGAATGAATGAATGTGACATCAAGGCCACTTACAAGTACAAAATTCTAGAAATCTATGTCTCTAAAAGTCAGGAAAGCAGGTAGAGGTCTTAGGATGGCAATTATGAAATATATAACATTTTTTTTTAATTTTTTATTTATTTATTTGAGAGTGACAGACACAGAGAGAAAGACAGATAGAGGGGGAGAGAGAGAATGGGCGCGCCAGGGCTTCCAGCCTCTGCAAACGAACTCCAGACGCGTGCGCCCCCTTGTGCATCTGGCTAACGTGGGACCTGGGGAACCGAGCCTCGAACCGGGGTCCTTAGGCTTCACAGGCAAGCGCTTAACTGCTAAGCCATCTCTCCAGCCCAATATATAACATTTATAAGTAGAGATGTTTTTATTTTTCTGCTTGAACAGCTAAATGAGCCATTTCAAACACATATCAGTGATGCTTCTTTGTCTTGTCCGATGAAATTCTGCCTCCACTCTCCCTTCTCTCTCATTAATTGTAATTCAATTACAATATTGTTTCAAGCTCATCTTCTATTAGAAGCTTTGTGCTTCGTATGTTTGCATTCTGATACAAATGCCCTTTATGAGACATTCAAACTAGTGAGTTTCTCGTTTGGCAACACGAATGAAGTTCAGTTTTTTATTTTTATTTTTCCTCTCTAAGCATCAGTTTGGAAAAGTGGGTGCAGAGAACAAACTGTTCACTTAGCGTGGCAGTTACTTTGTTCTAGTTGAAAACATGGATAGGAAGTGGGGTATTGGCCATATCCTGAATTGGCTTCCAGTGGTCATTTGTTCTGATTCCATTTGTACATTCAAAGATGGCCATTCTGAAATTAAGTTTGCTTGGCATATGTAAGCTATCATTTCCTTTTGTTTTAGGATGCTTGTCTTCATTCTGTGGGATGACATGTTTCAGGTCTAGCTGATCATTCTGTCATTTCAGTGATGAAGCTTGTCCTCCGTGAGATGCTGCTATGTACATTCTCTTTAGCTATGTCCTGAATGTCTGCCACTAACTACAATTTTACCTCAGTTGTGTCTTTGTGTGACCTACATGAACATGCGCTTCATCTGTTATGAATACTCACATGCAGATTCCTGCATAAATATGCCAAATAAAAAGTGTTGATCTTCATTTTAAAAAAACTTCCCAAAGTTAATTTGATTTAACATGTAAGAACCGTACCCTTCAAGCTATTTCTGTACTGTCTCTACTTCCTTCTACTAGCTTCTCCTGCAAGGATCTGCTATTCTGGCTCTATCCTGGCTCCTCCCTCAGTGCCAAATCTTTCTTCCCTGAGTCACCCCCACACTTCTTGCTCTATGAATCTTTCCCCTTGATGAACCAATCTAGACTCTGATGTCTCAACTGCATTCCTCAATGGTTAAAATTTTTTGTTTGTTTGGTCAGACTATGGTACCCAGTTGTTTGCTCAAACATGATTTCAGATACTGCTGTTGGAAGCATTGTGATCATGTGACTAACATTCCAATTTGATGACTTTAAAGAGATTATCATTAATAATATAAGTGGTCAAAATCTAGTTTGTTGCCTTAAGATTAAAAAAAAAGTTTCCCAGAGAAGATTATGCTGCCAAATTGATGCATAGAAATCATGCTTAAGTTTCTAGCCTGTCAACCTCCCAACACTTCAAATTTCAAACTTTCTAGTCCCTACTATGGAGTAAGGAAATCCCTTAATCTCTCTATCTCTTTTTCCTGAAACATACACAGGAGAAATGGATGGTGTGTAAGAACTCCCACATAGCCACGTGACTCCCATGTCAGCTTCATTTTCTCAGGATCTTCTCTGTAGCTTTCCTCCAGTAGGTTTGCATAGTTCTGCCTTGAATCTTACACTGCTAATAATTTCCACTCAGCTGGCCTCTAATATAAAACTATGTACAGAACAGTGGATCCCTACCTTTCTGCCATGCAGCTCTTCTTGTTCCCATATCCTCTGTATTTCTTGATTCTGATCTCCACTGAGCAGATTGTGTATTCATTCCAGCTATTTGAGGAGGAGGCAACATTATGTACCAGTGTAATTTCTCTAGGATATAAGTTGTCTTAAGATTCACAAGTCATTTTAGAGCCTTCTTCTTTCCCCTTTTCCTCTTGTCCTTTCTTATTTTCCAAGGCATATCATCTTGTCTGGGGTCTGATTGTTTGAGTTACCAGTACTAACATCTGATCAAATAATATTCTCATTATTTTGTTTTATACTAAATTTTTGTCTCAGGCTTTGAAAAAATAAGTGTAATGAGATGAGTAAATTTTTTTTTATTACTTCAATAATTGGACTCAGAATTCTTTTCATGGTAGAATGTATTAGGTTCATTTAGAGTGTCTGAAGCACAGTTTTCTTTGGGTAGAGAAGTTTATTTCTTGAGTTGTTCAGAGTTGGCCAGTAAGAGAACATGTAGTTTGGGACAAAGGGGCAGACTTTAGGAGCCAGGATTACAGTGGCAACTCCTGGCTTGACATAGGGTGGCCTGGTCAGGTTTAACTGCTGGCTTGTCATTGGTTGGCCTGATCAGATATAAGGGAACTTTTGGCAAACCTGGGGAGGTGAGCTAGGAAAAGGCCGAACTAAACTCTGAAGTGGAGCAAGGGAGGATGAGCAGAGGGAAAGGAACATGAGAGAATAAATAGAGTGAGGTCAAGAGAGAGGAGGGAAAGGTCTGTGCATGAGAGGCAGACAGTTGGAAAAAAAACAACAACAAGAGACAGACAGGGACAGGTGGAGAGGCTGTCTTAGAGACAGCTAGAGAGACAGAACACACACTTTTGAACAAGAAACTGAAACCAGAGAGAGAAGAAACTTATATATGCACCCTTTTTGGGAGGGGAAGATATCTTGGGAGGGAAGGGTCTTGGGAAGCATGAGGAGGTATGGGCTAATGGTCCCCCAAAGAGCCAGCCTGGCTAGACAACTTGTGAGGAAACAAGGCTTTGAAGTCCCAACAATGGCAAGTTGGGAAAGGGAGAATGGAAGATGGATACAGGTCTCCAAGACCCTAACAAATGGTTTTGGAGTAAAACTTGCATCTGGATCAATCTTATTTGTGTCAAAATCTTATATTACATGGGGAAGCATATGGCATGGTGGTTCAAAAGACAAGTTCTTCAATGTGACTGTATTAGTTTGAGTATCAGCTGTTATCTGAAGATGAAAAATTATTCTATGCAAGAAAGAAATAGAAGAAGGAGGGCTGGAACTTCTAGAAGTCTGGGGAAAACCTGGGAATAAATTATACTAATATAATGGCAAGATGACAATGAAAAATAATTCAGAATTAATATTCCATTAATGGTTGTTTGAATTATTGATGTACAAGCTTCTTAACTTATCCTCCAAAACCAGTATGTAACTTACTCATGAATGCTTAATGTTCCCTCTCTCTCTCTCTCTCTCTCTCTCTCTCTCTCTCTGTGTGTGTGTGTGTGTGTGTGTGTGTTTGTATTTTGGAGGGAGGGTTGAGTTTCATATCCAAAGTAAAGTTATAGATCAGGAGCATTGAATATACATGATAGCAGTAATCAAGGTGGCAGAAGAGGTTCTTGAGAACATGAGCCCCTCAGTGATTGGTTTTATTTTGAAGTTTGTCATTTTGATTCAGATCAAGCCAACTTTTTGAGTTCACTGGAGCAGATAACTCCCTCTAATATTCTGGTTGATAAAGAATTTTTTCTTGTAATGTTTTAAAACCAGTTTTTCAAGGAAAATTATTAAAGGAGAAAAATAGAACCTGGCATCAGGATCTGGACTAACCAGTTCAATCCATCCTGTAAACTCACATAAAAGACTCTAATCTGAATCTCTATGTGGGGTTTCTCATTTCTAGGATTGCTGCTCCTGCCTCCTCTTAAGAGCGCTGTATTCTTTTCTTCTCTTAAGCTATATCTCTCTATGCTCTATAATAAAATCTTTCTAAACTTTATCTTCTTGTCTGTGGATTTCATTCATCAAAATTCTTAACAGAAAAACCCAGAGGTCACTAATTCCATGTGTGATGGTTTAAATGTAGATGCATGTTCCCCATAGTCTCAGGTAGTTTTGATTAAGACTGGAAGAGGTATGTCAGTTGAGGACAGATCCAGCCTGATGGTACGTTGAGAGTCAGTTTGAGCTTGGCTGTTCATATTTGCTGGTGTTGGCTTTTCTCTCTCTGCCCTGGATGTACGATGGAGTGAGCCAGCTTGTACCACAATAGAGCTTCCCCTGGAGTCTATAAGCCTGAAATAAACTCTTTTCTCATAAGCTCCTTCTGGTCAGGTACTGTCCCAGCAACACAAAGGTAACACTGTGAGTGTCCAGCATTCTAGCTCATGACTTCCTACCCACCCAAGAATCAAAAATGCTCTAGTGCTCTCAAAGACACCCCAAAATTCCAGTATCAATAATATGTTAGAACTGAGTATATATTGAAATCCATAATTTAAGAAAGATACTAACAAATTAGGGTCATCAACAAGTTAAAAACGATAGAATGAGAAAAGCATTTAGAGGCCAGTCATACATGAGATTATATTGACCTCATAAAGTAATTCAGTGAAGTTATCTTCTGTTCCTATTTGGAACATTTGGATATGATTGCAATGGTTTGTTGCAATCATATGGTTTATTGACCAACCTCATATTTTCTTTTTTATAAACAAACTTTTTTTTTTTAATTTTGAGAGGGTGACAAAGAGGCACAGAGAAAGAAAGAGGGAGAGGCAGAAAGAATGGGCAGACAAGTGCCGCCAGCCACTGCAAACAAAATCCAGACACATATGTCATCTTGTGCTATGGGTACTGGGAAGTCAAACCTAGGTTCTTAGGCTTTGCAGGCAAGTGTCTTAACTACTAAGCCATCTCTCCAGCCCCACAAAGTTTTAAGATATTTTCAGATGTTACTGATTTAGATGCTAGGTTTCCAGATAATATGTTTCGTAGTTATAGATAATGGAACACACGACATCTTACTTTGTGTGCTATAATTCTGCTCTCATTGTTATTCTGCTCTGTCTCTTTAAAAAAAATTTTTTTATTTTTATTTATTTGAGAGAGATAGAGAGAGAGGAAAAGAGAAAGAGAGAAAGGGAGAGAGAGAGAGAGAGAGAGAGAGAGAGAGAGAGAGAGAGAGAGGGAGAATGGGCATGCCAGGGCCTCCAGCCACTGCAAACAAACTCCAGATGTGTATGCCCCCTTGTGTGTCTGGCTGATGTGGGTTCTGGGTTCTGGTGAATTGAGCCTTGAACTGGGGTCCTTAGGGTTCATAGGCAAGTGCTTAACCACTAAGCCATCTCTCCAGCCCTCTGTCCTTGTGCATCTGGCTAACGTGGGTCCTGGGGAATTGAACCTGGGTCCTTTGGCTTTGCAGGCAAATGCCTTAACCACTAAGCAATCCCTCATGTCCCTGTATGCTCTCTCTTAATGTGGTATACTGGTAGGAAAAAATTTTGTGGATTGTCCCTGATCTTCAGTGGGATGCTAGTTTGAGTATTAACAATAAAATAGGATTGTTCCCTATGGTAAAATAATTGAGAAATATTAACTAATTAGTTAGGGAAGAAATATATTGATAAATATAATTGCTCTAAGTAACATCATTGAGGTAGAAAGCAAGAGAGATGTGTTTATGGTCCTTGAAATAATAAAAAATGCACATATTGATCTTTGACCTAGATCCTAGCACAGAACTCATAAAACCCTTGTAATTTCTTAAGTGATAGAGGTGCCAAGAGCATCTCTATTCTACTGAGGCAATGCTTGGTTGACTCTGGAGAGTTTTAGGATGGGAGTTGCTTACCATGGGGAGTCAACTATGTGGTAAGTTATAGCTTCCAACTTGTAGGTAGCAGAGAGAATTTGAAAGTTGAATTAATCACCAGTAGCAAATAAGGTAATTAGCATGCTTCCCAAAAGGCCATGGTTGATGTGCAAATAGCTGAACATACAATAGTATCTTTTCCAGGTGGTATACCTGGAAAAGGTATGGGAGCTGCTTGTCTCTTCTCTTGTCCTATGTATGTCTTCCATCTGTCTGCTCATCTGTATCCTCAGTAATATGCTTTATTTTTATTTTATTTTATCTTATTTTATTTGTAAGGAGAAAGAGAGAGAAAGGGAGAGAGGGAGGGAGAGAATGGGAGTTCTAGGGTCTTTAGCCACTTCCAGCAAACTCTAGATGCTTGTACCACTTTGTGCATCTGGTTTTAGGTGGGTACTAGGGAACTGAACCTGAGTCCTTTGGCTTTGCAGGCAAGTGCCTTAATCACCAAGCCATCTTTTCAGCCCAGTAATATGCATTTTACAAAATTAATAGATGAAAGTATTTCTCTGAGGTCTGTGAGGTACTCTAGCAAATTAATGGCATCTACCATGGGAGTTTTCCAAACTCTGATCTATGGGTCTATGGTTGGGGGGCCTTGGTGAAACAAGCTGGGGCTTGTGGTTGGCCTTGGTGTGGAGCAAGCCATCCACTTTGGGCATCTGACATGATCTTTGGCCACTCAGCTGGTGTTCACTGGGGATGACTTGCAAAATTAGTCATTGGTGAAGAAATTGCTCATACGTCTGACCTTACAACAGTGTTGTATATGATGGGAGTAGAAATAGAAGAAATGGAGATTTTTTGTTTGTATACTCTCAGAGAGGTAATATGCCAATGTTCTGGAACAGGAATATTTTGATGTTCTCAGAAAGAAAATTAAAATTCTATGTAAAGGCCATATACTTAATGCAGCATTTCTTCAAGTATTGCATAGAATATTAGATGATAAAACATAAAAAATGATAAAAAACAAAAGAGAGTTCCACAATGTATTATTTCTGAAAACACTAAAATGTCAACTTAATAAATATTTATTAAATCAATGAAATGCTGTGTTGAGGTTTAATGGTTTCATTTATTACAGACTTGAAATGTCCTGCAGTATGTGTAGGGAATTGAAAATATCTATGCAGCATGGATGAAAGGCTCAGTAGAGTTATTAAAAATTTGGCCATATAACAAATCCTCTTGGTTGTCCACTTTAAGGCACTATCTAGTTCCTACAGAATAGACTTTGGGAAATGATGTCTTGAATTTGCTTGTTAGATTTTGTTGGGGTCAACAAAATCACTAAATTCTGGCTCTAGGAACAGGCAAGGATCTAGTATTGGAATAATTATCTTGCAAATAAAAACTGGAAATTATAGATTAAATTCTATAAAGCCACATGGTATTTAATCAAAAACAGAAACACAGTTATAGCAATAACAAAACTCAAGAGAAAATTGATCCTGAACTGCACTGAGGAAGAATCACATTCATACAGACCTGCCCTCCACCCCCCACTCCCCGCCAGGTTTGCACAGCGCAGAGTAACTAGAGCTTCAGCTAGATGAGAGTGATTGCCTCGCAGTGCCAGAGATGGAGCTTGCCTGTCATGACAGCTTGACTAACTGTTGCCAAAGAGGGCTTCACAGTATGGAGAACACACAAAGCTGTGTCTAATCTGACCTCAAATTGTAGGCTACCTTCAGAACTGGGCATGCATCAGGAATACTCTAAGTAGACAGATATGGAAATAAGGTAGGCAGGGAGAGAGAAAGGAGAGAAAGAGAATATTGAAACTGCCATCTATCATAAGGAAGACAGTTTGAAGCTTGAGTCCTACCAAGCTAACTTTGTGTTACAAGGAAAATGCAACAATTGCAAAAAGATTACAACATTTAGGATCTTTATTACATATCATCTACAGTGTTGAGTATAAATTTTTCTAGTCATGCAGAAAATAGAAAAACAAGACTGAGAGTCACAGAAAGGAAAACAAAAAAGTAATCCCAGCACTTGGGAGGCAGGGGTAGGAGGATTGCCATGAGTTTAAGGCCATCCTGACACTACATAGTGAATTCCAGGTCAGCCTGGGCAAAAATGAATGATAGTGTGAGTGTAAAATGCCCCTATAGCCTTAAGTGTTTATGGTTATGCCTTCTAGTTAGTCCCTAACTGGTGAAGCCTTTGGGGGTAGTGTGTCCCTGGAGGCCAGCTTTGGGATTTTTATAGCCTAGCCCACTTGCCATTGCTAGCTATGGCACTAAAATAATTCCTTCCTGCTGCTACAACAGGATGAAACACCTGGCTGCCTGCTCTACTATGCTTTTCCCACCATAATAGGCTTCCCTTCCAAACTGTATGCCAAATGAAACCTTTCTTCCCATAAGCTCTTTTTGGTTGGGTGTTCTGTGCCAGCAACTAGAAAGTAATTGCTAAACATAAAAAATGCAATTAATTTAGTAAAAATAATTTATGTAAAAGTTGAGTTTTAAGCATTATCTGAATATACACTGAACAAAGCAAGAAAACAAAAACACTATGGGAAATTTCCCTAAGTTTGTTACAAGAGAACTTTTACAAGAACCCTCTATGGCCTCAGAAAGAGAAGTCAAGCAAGCAGAATAATAGAAAGGGACATTTAATTTATTTAAAAAAATTTGTTTATTTTTATTTATTTATTTGAGAGCAACATTCAGACAAAGAGAGAGAGAGAGAGAGAGAGAGAGAGAGAGAGAGAGAGGGAGGGAGAGAGGGAGGGAGAGAATGGGCACATCAGGGCCTCTAGCCACCACAAACAAACTCCAGATACAGGCACCAACTTGTGCATCTGGCTTACGTGGCTACTGGGGAATTGAGTCTTGAACTGGGGTCCTTAGGCTTCACAGGCAAGTGCTTAACCACTAAACTATTGCTCCAACTGAAAGGGACATTTTAAATATTTTGAGATTATATAAACTAGACAATCTTATAGCATGCTATGAATTCCTTCCTAATAGGGAAAAATATTTTAAGATAGAATAGTCAAAAGGGAAGAAAAAAGGTATAAATTATAGGTTTTATGGGCTAAAAAGAGAATTAGGAGATTATTTTCTTAATAAAATACTGGGTGGCAGTGCATTTGATTAACAGAGATTTGAAGGCTCTTCCTCCATCCAGAAAGACTCAAGTTTTCAGAAGCCTGGGGAGAAATCTGGAATATTTCAGCCAAGTAACTTACTTATTCAACTTTGAAAGAAGAAATGGGAAGTAGTTATGTGTAGAAATTTATATGCCTATGAATTCATTTCAGGTAACATGATTGGTATTTATGATGAAAAGTAGATATAAGGCTTCTGGCAGGTTGCATATCATATACTGAATCTCTCATAAATGTCAACATAGAACATATGCTATATTCATAGAAGGATTGAGGACAAAATAAAAATATTCACCTAGACAGAAATTTAGGATTATATTTTGGTAAAGAAAGATATACTTGGGCCTTAAAGATGGCTCAGTGTTTAAGAGCTCTTGTGGCTTCAGCATGAGGGCCTCCTCAGGCTATAGACTGCCAAGTTTGACTCTCCCAAACCCACATAAAAAGCTGGGGATGGTTGTGCACATCTATAACCTCAGTCCACAGAGGGTGGAGACCAGAGAATTTCTGGGGATCACTGGCTGACGGTAGCTCTGGGTTGAGGGAGAGATCCCCATCTCAAGGAAATATGTGCATGAGCAGTAAAAGAAGGACACCTGATACTCTTCTCTGGCCTCTTCATCCATGCAAATGGGGCACATGTGCACATACCACAGATTGCATACACTGTACCACACACATACTCTACACATGGAGAGACACACACACAAGTACACATACTTGTGCAAAAAAGGAGATCTTGACTCTATAGGAAAAAATCCTTCATTTTATTGATAATTTGTTTATAAATCCCAGTGAGCTTTAGCTGGAGCTTTAAAAATTTGTTTTAAAATTTTTAATATTTTTAGTTTTGAGAGAAAGTCTTCATTGTATTTCCAAGACCTGCCTGGAATATCCCTTGGGTCCCAGAATGCTTGGATTTGAGACTTGCTTTCATCTTCCCCCTACATGCTGATATTATAGACACGTGTCTTCATGCCTGGTGCTGTGGTTTGAATATGAAATGTGTCTCTACTCAGGTGTTTGAATGCTTGTTTCTCAGCTGGTGGGAATATTGTGTAACTTTTGGATATGGAGTCTCATTTGAGGCAAACACAGTTTCTTTTATTCTAATCTTAATTACTAATCTTAATGCTCAAATCATACATTATACATTACATGGTTAACCAAACTGTCATCTGTCTATCTCTCTATTATCAAGCTATCATCTAACTTATTTACCTGTAGGTTACAGAATGACTACAAAGGATGTTAAGCAGGCAGAGTTTGAGAGTGCCTAAATAGGCAGAGCTGTAAAACTGATAGAAATGAAAACAAACAAACAAACAGTATTGATAACTCTTGTCAGGAGAAGCTGGGAGAGATGCTGCTGGTTTTGGTCAGGCTACACGGTCAGAGCCGGGCAAAGTGAAGAACAATACTGGGTTAGGACAAACAGGACTATGGACAGACAGACAGTGAAACTGTTATTTTGTTAATTTATTTCTTTTATTGTACATAAAATTTCAATTAAAAGTTTTCACTGGGTTCTGGGTTATGTGTGATTGTTTCTAAACAAAGCTACTGACTTAGATATTTACTCTCAAAGAAGGTTTTATGTTTACTGTGACCAAGGGTTTGATCTTCTCTCCTCTTGAGAAGGAAGGTGAGCACAAATATAAGAAAATGTAATAGGTTACAGGCAGATAAGTAACAGAGAAACTATAATTAGTTAATATATGGAGGTATGTTCAACTAGCTAACAGAGGAAAGTGAATTAAAACAGGACAGTATTTTTAATGTACCAATTGTCTGAGATTCAGAGTAAAGAAGGTTTTAAGTTGTCAAGTATCATAAAATATAATACATTGTATTTTATTTTTTGAAATACAGTAGTAGCATTTATGCAGTTATACAAATATTTCAGAAAAAATGATGTTTATGTCCACAGATAACAAGAAAAATAATGACATGTAAGTAAATGTTAACATTCAAGAAATCTGAGAGAGAGTAAAAAGCATCTTTAAATTGTGTCATTTCTGTTATTGTTAATTTGTATAAAATATATTCTTCAAAAAATGAGAAAATATATTAGAGACAAATATACTAAGATTATAACTAAAATAAATAAGCATGTACTGGGCTGAAGAGATGGCTTAGAATTTAAGGGACTTGCCTGCAAAGCCTAAGAACCTAGGTTTGATTCCCAAGTTACCATATAAGCCAGAGGCACATGGGGGTGCATGTATCTAGTTTGTTTGCTGTGGCAAGAGGCCCTGGCATGCCCATTCTCTTTCTCTGTCTCTTTCTTAAATAAATTAATTTTAAAAAATGTGAAAAAATAAGCATGTACCAAAAAAACAAAGAATACTGATGTCAGGAAATGTCCTATTCTAAATCTTCTGAGTGAGAGCAGAAGTTAATACAACTCTGAGTAAAACATTTGATAATGCTCATTAAGTCTGAGAGTGTGAACATTTTATTTTATCTGGAAATTCATTTCTGGAAATCTAAGAACATAAGATAATGATATACCAAAATCTATTATAAAACTTGATAAATCAAGGGTTAGTTATTTATAAAGGGGAAAATATAAAGAACCTAAATATCATTTAATAATTTGATAGTCATATCTATTATGGGAGAGCTTTATGATTGGGTATAACATAATAATAAATGTTGAAGATAGCCACTGACATATACTAACATATAGTTACTGTGCATCATGAACTATTCTAAACCTTTTATCCCATATAATTATCATAAGGTCCTTTGAATTAATATTCATGGCTTATATTTATATGAGAAAAATCATGTGATATAAAATGTAAAATCCCAGATGTACAGTATTATACATAATTACAACCAGCTTAAAAAATCTGTGTAATAAAGACTAGAATGAAAATTATAAGAAGCATAACAAAGACTTTATATGGTGAGTTAGTGACTATACTTTATTCCCTTACTAGTCTGTATTTTATAATTTTAGATAATAATTACATGTTACCTTAATAATGAAAATGATAAAGTAAAACATTTAAAGAAAAGCTATTGTGGAAAGGATTTTAGCTTACGTTTATATATAGCTTTCATTTAAAATACCATAAAATTTAAAATATTGTTATAAGTATCACCAGGTTAATTAAGAAATGTGTAGGTGGTATTCATATTTAATCCAAATTGATTTCTTAGGACATAAAAATAGTAGATTTTATGGCAACAGCAATTTATATTTTAAAAAGCTGTCAGAGACTATTTGATGCCTAAAGAAAGCTTAAAGTTAAATAGTTGAATTTCTGTGATTGTATCTGCTTTGTACTGGAGCCAATATGAGTCCATCATTCAAAAGCCATGCTTCTAGTACAACAAAGGCAAAGAAAATGTGAATCATCAAATAGTATAAATGCAGTATTTCAAAGAATATAACTTTCTTGTTTTTTAGCTAGTAACTTATGTTTTACAGATCCTAATTAAAAAATCTACAATTGTTACATTTCCATTGACAATACTAGATGAGTATTACTACATCAGAGGAGAATTCAAACTTCTAAATGTATCTTCTGTCATATTGGCTTTGACAATAATATGTATTGAGGATCTTCTTTGGATTTAAAATCCAGACAGACTATGATAATGTTAAAACACTGGAAATTCTTTTTGCAATAATTATTTATATTAAATCAAACTCACTTGTTCAACACATTTGACAACTCATTGTAATCCAGAACTATGGCCTGTTTTTTTTTTTTTTTTTTTTTTTTTTTTTTGAGGTAGTGTCTCAGTCTAATTAGACTGACCTGAAATTTACTCTGTAGCCCAGGCTGGGCTTGAACCCACAGAACTCCTCCTATTTAGACTCTCAGTTGCTGGGATTAAAGGCATGAGCCAATACACATAAACAAATATTGTGAACATATTCAGAAAATAATTTCTAAACTAAATCCTTCATAGAAATAATAGTTGCTGTTACAGAATTTCTAAGGACATTTAGGCTGATTTTATTATATAATATAAAATTCAAAACTAAGGGTGAATAAATGTAAATAAATGGAAAAATTTAGTGTACATGGCCATAAGATTGTACACATTTAAAAAATGAGTTAATTTTTGAGGCTACATCATTTTCAGTAACTTCTTTCAGTTAAAGTTTAATACAACTGTTTGTACTTATATTGCATCTACAACATGATGAGAAATAAATGAATATTCAGTATCTTAAAGTAATTTATTTCAGAAATGGGAAAGAGAATGTAGTCACTAAAGATAAAACAGGCTCAAAGATGTTTCACTGAGAAGAAGAGGTATGCCAGTGTCATTCTGAAGAGATTTAAATAAAAATCATGTGTAATTATTTTGTCATTTCTAACCCTCTGAAGTAGTAAAAAGCTTGATAGATTTATGACAATATTTATATCACTTACAATGTATTTTTTTATTTTGGCTCATAAATTTTAGTAAAAGAAATGATTTTTTCTCCTCTTGAATAGTTAAAATCCAACTTTATGTGCCATCTTTATAGAGCTCCCAAATATTTCCATTTAACAGAAGAAAATGTGGAACATCCTTATATATAATTTAACTTACCTGTTAAAATGAAGGAGGAAACTTGGCTGCATTTTCCTCTGCCTAATAATTCAGATCTTTAGGTGTGGTGGTTTGACTCAAGTGTTCCTCATAATCTCAGGTGTTTGGAATGCTAGGTCCCTGGATAATGGCAATTTGGAAGTTAAAGCCTCCTGGAGGTAATGTATTGTTGGGGGCAGGCTTATGGGTGTTATAACCAGCTTCCTCTTGCCAGTGTTTAGCATACTCTCTTGTTGCTGTTGTTGGTCAGGAGGTGATGTGCACCTCAGCTCATGCCATATTTTCCCCCTGCTATCATGGAGCTGAACTTCCTCTCCAGTCTGTAAGGTAAAATGAACGTGTTTTTTTTTTTGCCATGATCTGCTCTTGATTGGGTGTTTTCTGCCAACAGCCTGAACCTGACTGCAACAGTAAAATTGGTACCAGAGGAGTGAGATTATTAGTGCTAGAACGACTATTTTGTGGCTTTGGCCTTTTGGAACTGCTTTAAATGAACAATGTGGAAGGATGTGAAACCTTGGCCTAAGTGATGCCTACCAGTGAGGTAAGTACAGCTTGATGGACTCTTCTGATCACAGTTGAAAGACCTGAATGCAGTAACGACTATGGACTGTGAGATTTGGTTTATGAGGGTGAGAAAGAGCTTTGTCTGGACTGGGCTAGAAGCAGTTTGTGTGAGAGGCTTGCTGTTATGCCTATGTCCTGAGAACATGTGTAGGGTTGCAATGTGTATGTAGAAAGGGGTTGGTTTGTGCAGAGGGATATGGTACAGAAAGAAATCTTTGGGCTGAAAGTTCTTCCTGTTCAGCTGCAATTGTATGAGGGATTACAAGCATTGAGATTGGGCTAGCTGACCTGCATTGGGACAACAGAAAGAAGGGGCCTGAGTGCTATAGGAGTGCCATGTTCCTCAAAGTCTGCTTTATTACCCCCCTGGGTAAACAAATTGGCACCCTACCTGGTATTGTGGTGTTTGAGAAATACAGAGAAACAGAGTCATTGAATTTGCAGCATGATCTTGTGTTTTGGAAATGGCCATGGGCAGTGTGTAGCAGGTTTGCTGGTTTGCCTTCATAGAGACCTGATGGAGCCATGAGAATGAATCATGTGTTGCAGTGGAGACCCAGTGGAGATGCCAGAACCATGAGATGGCTGTTAAGCAGAGCTACTGGTCCTAAATGATGTTTTCCAGGACTGTGAGTAGCCTATCTGGAGGGGCAGAATTGGAACTCGAGACTTGTTGCTTTAGAATTATCAGACTTGGAGACTTGTCACTGGCTTGAGTTATTGGACTTGGAGCCACAAGTTTGATGTTTTCCCTGGTTGTTTTAAATCTTGTTATTGGTTCAATATTTCTTTACTATACCCAATGCCATCTTTTGCAGTGTGGATGTTTATTGTGTGCCATTATGGGTTTTCTGAGTTTTTTTTTTTTTTTTTTTTTTTTTGTATTATGGCCCAGTGAAAAGTTCTTGGACTATGGGTATGTTTGAACATCACTGGGGTTGATAAAATCTATGGAGACTTCTAAAGTTGGTCTGAATGCATTGCATTTTTTCTTTTATCATGTATAAAGTTTTCCAGGACTGTGAGTAGCCTAGCCAGAGGGACAGAATTGGAATTTATCAGTTTGTGGGGGCCAAGGGTGAAATATGTTGGTTTGATTCAGGTATCCTCCATAATCTTAGCTGTTCTGAAGCTAAGTCCTAAGCTGATGGGAATTTGGAAGGTAAAGCCTCTTGGAGGCAGTGTATTGGTGGTAGGCTTATTAATGTTATAACCAGCTTCCCCTTGCCAGTATATGGCTCTCTCTCCTGCTGCTGTTGTCTACCTGATGTTGGCCAGGAGGTGATGTCAACCCTCTTTTCATACCATTACTTGCCTCTGCTATCATGGAGCTTCCCTTCAAGATTATAAGGCACAATAAATCTTTTTAGCCACAAGCTGCTCTTGGTCATGTATTTTCTGCCAGCAATACAGACCTGATTGCAATATTAGGCTTATGAAGAAAATTTTGGAATATGGAAAATAAAATGACCCAAGAAATAGCCCATTCCAGTCCTCTAACTTAAAAAGTAGGATCCTAGTTGGATATGGTGGCACACACCTACAATCCCAGCACTTGGGATGCAGAGGTAGAAGGATCACTGTGAGTTCTAGGCTACCCTGAGACCACATAGTGAATTCCAGGTCAGCCTGGGCTAGAGAAAAACCCTACCTTAAAATAACAAAATCAATAAAATAAATAAATAAAAAAATAAAAAACAGTGGAACTTCAAAAGATTAAATTTGTATAGCTCTCTTTTAGCTGCAAAAGGTATCTCCAGGAAGGGTCAAGTTTCTGGAGGTATATATTTCACATTGCCTCAGTTACATACTTTCTCTTTCCTAAGAAAGTATATTCTGTCTTGGAAACAGATATGGTATATTAGGAAGTAAAGGACATAGTCTCCATAGTGTCAGTGCCTAGTTTTAAATGAGACACTTGTTTACACTTGTTACACTTACATTTTTAATAACTCCTTTCATAATAGAACTGTATCAATCCTGGTTTGAAACTTTAGGGCACTGAATCCTAAAGCTTACCAGTGGGATAAGGTGAAAAGGGAATGGGATAAGGTGGAGTGACACCCTTTGCCTTGTATCCTTGAAGCCAATCCAGGAGACTTTAGGGAATATGATGACCAAATAGCTTTGCTAGAATTATATAACTTTAGAGATTCAATATTTTATCTTATAACTTTGCTTCAGTTGGACAACTGTTATACACTTTTTGGACACATATTCTACAAATGTCAGATTTTGGTTAATCTTACTGCAAGGCAGCATTTACATCATGCTTGTTCAAGGACATGAGTCAGACACTCACTTTTTGCAGACAATGGGTTTTACTGTCCATTGCTGTCTCCTAACTTCCATACAATCCATAAGCATACAAGATTTGGGAAGAAGCTGAAGAAGAAAGAAGAAAAAGTACCTTGAAATGGACTTCAGGGAAAAAATAATTGTGTGTAAGTGAGGACACAATAAATGGGCATATGAAAATAATATGCAAATACATTTTGAAGCTTTAATTCACATACCTATAAGCAGAGTAAAACTTAAAAAAAAATCGTGGAGAGATGGTTCAGCAGTTAAGGTGCTTGCCTACAAAGCCTAATGACTTGAGATCAATTCCCCAGTACCCACTTAAAGGACGATGCACAAAGTGGCACATGCTTCTGGACTTTGTTAGCAGTGGCTGGAGGCCCTGGTGCACCAATTCTCTCTGATTGTCTCTCTTTTCCCTAGCAGTCTTTGCTTGCAAATAAATAAATAAAAATATTTATAAAAACCAGTCTGTAGACCTGATGTTCTGTAACAGCAAAGCCAAGTTGGCACTTCTTAAGGAGAAGCTTTGGGTTATAAATAAGCTTCCAGGCTTGGAATTTCTCTAACATATTTAAGAAGTGTCTTATGTGACTGATACACCAAGTTTTGTATTTTCATGATGAGCCAAAATGTAATTTCCGGCATTAAATAGAGTCTTTATGATGGTTATGGTTATGAGTAATGATTTTTTAGTAGACTAAACATTGTAACTTAATTTTGTTAAACAAATGTATATAAATTCACTCTATGTGAATAGATTACTCCCAAACTATTGAGGTGCAAAATATTTACAGACAGTCTTTGTCTAATTTGTAAATGTAGTATTTTTTTCTTAATTAGTTTTGTGCTCAGCGGATACAATTTGGTACCATTATTAGGCTCATCCATTACCTACCCCCTCCCTTGATCCATCCTTGTCGAAGTATATGGGTCATCCATTCTGGAGTTAGCCCACAGTTATGGGTAGGATAAATGTCTTTGCATATCATGACCCAACATGTGGCTCTGACATTCTTTCCGCCCCTTCTTCCACAAAATTACCCTGAGCCATGTTGGGTTCATTTTTGGTCTGCTTCGGTGATGAGGTGTTGGGGGCCTCTAGATATCTGGATCTCTGATTTGGTAGGAGTTGATTTTTCTCTGTTTTGATCTCCTTCACCCTTGTGCTGGTACCCAGTTCACCAAGACAACAGCACCCTTGCATGTTTTACCAATTGTTCTTAGTTTCAGCCGGGGCCCTTTTGAGGTATGATGGGGTGGCTCTAAGGAGAGCCACCCTCTCCTTAGGATCTACATCTATCTGAAAAAGAGAAGCAGATTCTCCAATGGGTAGTAAGTTAGCACCAGGACAAATGAGATAAACCTTACTTTTTTTTATAGAGAATTTAATAGGTGTAGGCCCTTTTGTAGCCCATGATTGATGGTAGCTTGATATTGGAGAGTGGGCTTATGTTTGGATATGGTTCTGACTTGTTTCCCATCTCCAGCTATGGGCCCTGTACCACTGAGGAGATCAGTTAGCTGAATAAAGAGCAGTTGGTTTCCCACCATGGCTGTGTGCAACTATCACACTTGCATGGGCATCACAACAGGTTATTTGCTGCTAAGTAGGTGAGGCTATGAGTTGCTTGGACAGATATTGGTCATTTTCCCCCAGCTGCTCATGTAGCACCTTCTGGCACTAGACATGCTGACTGTCTGGGGACTGACTCTTCCAGCTTCCAGCCATGCCATTCCATTTTACATGTCAACCCCATAAGGTGTCTTCGGCAGTAGGGTCTTACCACTAACCTTTGGTGGGTCATCAAGTACTCTGACAGAAATCTGTCTTTCTTTTAGGAAACCTTGTAGGTCTCTCTAATCAAAAGCTCATTGTGGATGATAGCCCCATGCTGGTACTGGGAGTTACAGGTCAGTGCCCACTAAGAAAAGGAAGAAAAAGATAACTAATATAAAAGAGATAGAGAGGAGAGAGAGAGAGAGAGAGAGAGAGAGAGAGAGAGAGAGAGTCTATAGAAGATTAAGGTCAGTCTTCATCATACCCTCTCCAGTGTCTTGTGGTTCAGGTGTTCCCTCTAAGGGCCTGGTGAATGTTCAGCCATTTGGTCTGCCTTTTAGGATGTAGAATTTTTATGGTACCATTGCTGTTTGGGTCTAGATTTGTGTTTCCCACCCTATCCCTTTCCCTCCCCTCCCTTCCCTCCCATCCTATTGTCTAGTCCACAAGAAGCTTGCTGGGTATGTAATGCATCTTGGGTAGATTCAGGTTAGGTGCTGTATATCAGTGAAACTATGTGGTGATTTTTTTTTTTTTTTTTTTACTGTGATTGGGTAAGTTCACTGAGAATGATCTGTTCCAAGTTCAACCATTTTTCCTCCAATTGTATATGTAGCATTTTATACATATTTAATATATACCAAAAGTCCACTAAGCCCAGATGAATAACAACAAAAAATTCATATAACTTACACATTGCTGAAATGAATATGATATGAATTGATTAGTAGCCTCTCTCTTCCTTTACACCAACCCACTCTTATTGAGAGAGTGGTGTTAAAACTGGCTACAGTTTCCTAAATGAGATTATTATATTACAGAAAAATGAAATTTGTTGTTACTCATTTCCCCCCTGAGAACAATATCTTAAGGTTACAACTCAAATGAATTAATGCTTGGCAACCTGCCTTATTGTGATATATAAGTAAGGGAATAAGGGGAGTGAGAAGCATTGCGTCTAACACAATCAGAGAAGTCAATGATTATGATAGTAAAAAGGACTGGGCTGGAAGGGAAAGTCTCTGGTATTTTGAAGGTTTCCTTCTTATGTTATTTGCTAAAGCCAATAATGGTAACAGGTATGAGCATCACTATGTACAATGAACTGTGAAACTGTTCTCCCTCTAGGAAGGCTTCCAGCAAGGTGTTTGAGGGTGAGAGGGTTGGAAGAGAAGACAAAGCGGCTTATCCTGAATCTATTAGCTATAATGAACAGGTACTAAAAAGCAGACACTGCCACATAACATAATTACAATCTAAATGAGATATATTCATATTTACATAAGTAGTTTCTTAGGATCTCCAAGCCAAGTTCATGGGAAGAAAGTGTTCCAGATGCCACTCATACCACCAGGGATAATTGCAGGACTAGAAGCAACTATGCCCTTGCAGGGGAACTGTGCAGTGGGGTTTGGATTTCAGTTTGACTTACATACTGCTGTCATATCATGGAGAATACTCTCACAGGCTTGTAGCATGCTTCTTCTTGGCTTATTTTAGAATCACAGAAAGAGTAAGCTTGCAAATCTTTTAATAAGGCAATTACATTCAGACAAAGATTAGATCTCAGTGGCACAATAGATTTTTGCTATATTATTCAGTATCTTTTTGATATTCCTCTGTCACTAGACAAAGCTGTGAATAGTAATGTGACAAGTCTATTCAGATGACAACAATGAGGGTTTCCTTAATTGTGTTCACTTGTATGCCACACAAACCCTCACTTAATTTTTTTTTGCCTGTTTTGAAAAAGCAGAAAGAAAATACCAGTTAGAGTCACAAAAAACACTGTTGAATCTCTCTTTGAAATCTGCATTTTTGTATTTGTAAAATGAAAATGTTGAGATATTCAATCATCTAATTTTTTATTTGTTAAAAATATCTGATGATTCAAAGTGTCAGTCTTAATGCAGAAATAAGTAGCTTGATATAAAAAAAGAAGAAAACTCTATAAGAATCTAGACTTGTTTGAAAATGTGTGCTTTGCATGATGGGTCATGTGTTTTGGAAAACCCACGTGTAGATTTCTGATGCTTGCTAATGAAAGAAAATAATAGCAGCCAACTAACTGTTTTACTCACTTTCCTCAATTTATGTCCAGCTTAAGATTCTTTATAATAATTACAATGGAAAAATAAGATGTATTTATGTGCATATATAAGCTTTTTTTGGAAAGCAAATCTGCTTGCTATGATTTAGCATTTTTTTGTATGTGTACGTAATGTGGAAGGTTGTGTGTAGTATATGTGATGTACACACATGTATATGCCCATGTGTTTTCCTGTGTGCTTGCCTGTGGTGGGGTGCACTCACTAAGATGGCCACTTCCACTGCTTTGCCACTCATTCTTACATGAACTGGAGTCTCTTATGGATCCTTGAGCTTGTTATCTCTTGCATACTTCCCCATGAGCCCCAACAATTCTCTAGTCTCTGATCCCCCACAGGACTGGGTTTATAGATGTGTGTGGCCATGCCCAGCTATCTATATAGGTCCTGGGGATTAAACTCAAGCAGGCCTCCTCAGTCCCATATGCAACCACTCTGTCATCACTCTAATCCATGACTTAGCATTTTGATAATTTAATAAATTAATAGTCATAAATAATTTTTAGAAATCGAATATAATGGCATTATTGCAGTCAGCTTTGTGTTGCTGTCAGAAATACCCAACCAAGAGCAGCCCGTGGGAGGAAAGGGTTTATTTTGGCTTATAGACTTGAGGGAAAGTTCCATGATGGCAGGGGAGAACCAATGACATAAGCAGAATGTGGTAGACAACATCAGCAGAGAGTGTGCCAAACACTGGCAAGGGAAAGCTAGTTACAGCACCCATAAGACTGCCTCCAACATTATACTACCTCCAGGAGGCTTCAATTCCCAAATTGCCACCAGGGAGTACCTAAGCATTTAGAACATATAAGTTTATCAGGGACAGCTGAACCAAACCACCACAGACCCCTTTCTTCACTCTACTACATTGTGATTATACAGGCAAAACTTCATTTCACTTATACTGGTTGAAATGAATGTTCTTTACAGGCATAATTATACTTCAAAATTAGCCCAAGCAGGATGAATGGGGCCATTGATCTAGTGTGACAAACACTTACTTCTGATCTTTTTGTGTGTACAATACTGATGATCAAGCCCAGGGCCTCATACCTGTTAGAGAAGTGCTCTGCTTCTGAGCAACATCCCGAGACCTGGGTTCAAAATTTGATTATCGAGCTAATGTTCTTACATCTTTCTTTCACTTCATCTTTTTTGCACCCTTTTCTTCAAGAGTAAAAACAGAAGAAATACAGAATATGCAAATGGAAACCTGATAAGAAAACGTCTGTAAATGGAAAAGCACCACACAAAAGCACCATGCAGAACAAACGCAGAAGATTCTAGAATAGTAGATTTGTGAAAATCATATACAAATTTGTGGTAACATGTAGGAATGCAGTTAAGACAATGCACCAATGGCTATCATCAAAAAAGTTTGTAAATAGAAATAAAAGAAACCCTTAAGTCTTTTAAAGTTTTGACAAATAACCATGAAATACTATGTTGAAACATAACCATTTTAATTTACCAAAATATTCCAAGTAGCATTTATTGTTTTTATATATCTACCTTTGAAATACTGCTATTGCAGAAATTTGGCAGGGTTCTTCTAGCTATGGAAAAGACCTGAAAGATATTTTGGTATTCTGCATTAAAAAATAAAGAGAATTCTAAGAGGCTTTACTTTAAGAACCTATATTCATGTTGGTGTTAAACCTAATTCCAGGTTGGAAGGCCTCATTACAGAAGAAATCAGCTTAGCATCATCTTAAATTCTTTTTTAGCAAATCTGTCCTTTCCCATATATAAAATATTATTAGTGACAGGTGTAGAAATGCCTGCCAGAGGCCAGACTTGTGAGAAACAGGACTTTATAGATTTTTTTCTTTTTAGAAAGACCCAGCAAGCATCTTGTGGACTAGACACCAGGATGGAGGTGGAGGGAGGGGAGGGCATCGAAGGGGCAGGAAACACAAATCTAGACCCAAATGGTAATGGTACCATAAAATTCTACTTCCTAAAAGGCATACCAAATGGCTGAACCTTCACCAGGCCCTTACAGGGAACACTTGAACCACAAGACACTGGAGAGGGTAGGATCAAGGCTAACCTTAATCTTCTACATCTTCCTTCCCTCCCTCTTCCCCTCTCTTCTCTCTAACTCTTGTATATTAGTTACCTTTTTCTTCATTTTCTTAGTGGGCACTGACCTGTTACTCCAAGTACCAGCATGGGGCTATCATCCATAATGAACTTTTGATCAGAGAGACCTACAAGTTTTCCTAAAAGACAGACAGATTTCAGATAGTACTTGATGACCCACCAAAGGTTAGTGGTAAGACCCTATTGCTGAAGACACCATATGCAGCTGACACGTAAAATGGAATGGCATGGCTGGAAGCTGGAAGAGAGTCAGCCCCCAGTCAGTGCGGCTAGTGTCAGAAGGTGCTAAGTGGGTGACTGGGGGAAAATGACCAATATCTGTCCAAGCAACTCATGGTCTAACCTACTTAGCAGCAAATAACCTGTTGTGATGCCCACACAAGTGCAATAGTGGCACACAGCCATGGTGGGGAACCAACTGCTCTTGATTTGGCTAACTGATCCCCTCAGTGGTATGGGACCATAGCTGAAGTTGGGAAACAAGTCAGAACCATATCCAAACATAAGCCCACTCTCCAATATCAAGCTACCATCAATCATGGGCTACAAAAGGGCCTACACCTATTAAATTCTCTATAAAAAAGTAAGGTTTATCTCATTTGTCCTGGTGCTAACTTACTACCCATTGGAGAATCTGCTTCTCTTTTTCAGATAGATGTAGATCCTAAGGAGAGAGCCACCCCATCATACCTCAAAGGGGCCCCAGCTGAAACTAAGAAAAATTGGCAAAACAAACAAGGGTGCTGTTTTCCTGATGAACCAGATACTAGCATAAGGGGAAAGGAGACCAACACAGAGAAAAATCAACTCCTACCAAATCAGTGAGCCAGAGCCTCAGAGGCCCCTAACACCTCATCACTGAAGCAGACCAAAAATGAACCCAACATGGCTTAGGGAAATTTTGTGGAAGAGGGGGTGGGAAGAATGTCAGAGCTACATGTTGGGTCAGGATATACAGAGACATTTATCTTACCCATAACTGTGGGCTCACTCCACAATGGATGACCCATATACCTCAACATGGAGGGACCAATGGGGAATGGGTAGGTCTTGGATGAGCCTAATAATGGTATCAAACTCACTGTATTTGCTGAAAACAAAACCAATTAATAAAAAAAAAATTTAAAAAAGAAAGATTTCTTTAGAGTATTATAGAGATCAAGAGGAGGAAATGGGACTCCATGAGGAGTCATTTTATAATATTGTCCATTTCCATCCCATTGGCAAAATACACATATTGTCTAGTACTTAAGAAAAAAATCCTAGCAAACTTTTGCATAGGATGCCCCAAACACTAATTTAGTCAGGTAATATAGGCTTCTAAGTTATAGTCTCTTAGGTTAAAAATTTCTTTGTTTTTTTTTTGAAATGATATCTGTTTTCTGTTTTATTTTAAAACAATAATAGTTTTTTTTTTTTTTTTTTTAATGGTAGGGTCTTACTCTATCCCAGGCTGACCTGGAATTCACTATGGAGTTTCAGGGTGCCTTCAAGCTCACAGTGTTCCATTCTTCTGCCTCCTGAGTGCTGGGATTAAAGGTATGTGCCATTACCCTAGCTATTAATCTTTTTAAGGTAAATCTTTGTGATTTTAAGCAAAATAAGTCTGTCCCCAAAAAATCCTAGTCCAGTAATTGTACCTTCAGAGAGGTCCATTTTGGCTCTAGCATTTGTCCATTTTTTTCTTATAAACAAAACAAAATATAACATAGATGCTATTGTCATTGGACATGGATTATTTTTGTATAATTTGGATAAAAGGAGTTAACCCAAAATCTTCAGATGTCCATAACAAGGGTTAATACATCTTATGTAGTTAAAAGTATGAGTATACCTCCAGCAACTTCAACTTGTACCTTAACATTTAAAAAATATTCATGTATCAGTTTGCATGTGTGTATGTATGGGTGTGTCAGGATCTCTTGCCACTGCAAATGCGAGGTGCTGTTGCCACTTCACATATCTGTCTTTATTTGAGTGGCTGAGGAATTGAACCTGGAATGCCAGGCTTTGCAACCAGACACTATAACCACTGAGCTATTTTGCCAGCCTCAACCTTTTTAATATCAATAGCAATATAGTGATTACAGTAGTTTTTAATGTGATAATTTGAATGTATGGCCAGGCAGACTCAGATGTTCTATTAAAATTGTGCTTATAATTTGGGTCACCAGCCACCTGGCTGGAGTAGGTGTCACTGGAAGGTGGATCCTAGAGTCTAGGCCTAAGGTGTGTTTAGGGGATGGATCTAGTCTAAATTCTTATCCAAAGGTTTGTGGAAACAGCAATTTGATCTCTGGAGATTCATGTTTGTTGGTGTTGGCTTCTCTTTTTCTCTGCTTGGATGCTTAAGCCAGCCAGCTTCTTCTGCCATTGATGGTGTTCCTCTGGATTCTGTAAACCTGAAATAAACCCTCTCTCCCATAAGCTCTGTCTGGCTGGTTGTTTGTTCCAGCATTGTGGAGCTGACTGCAACAATAATCCAATTGGTTTGTCCCAGGAAATATTTTTTTCTTTTCTTTTCAGAAATATTTTATTTATTAGAGGGAGAGAGGGACTGGGTGCACCAGGGCCTCTAGCTACTGCAAACGAACTCCAGATCCATGCACCACCATGTGCATCTGGCTTTACATGGTACTGGAGAATTGAACCTGAGTTGATACACTTTGCAGGCAAGTGCCTTAACTGCAAAGCCATCACTTCAACCCTATTTTTTCTTTTTTCAAGTAGGAATAAGTTTCAATGGCTTTGGATTGAGGACATTGGATGTAAAATAAAGGTATTTGGGGCTGGGAGAGTTCAGTAGGTAATGTCTTCTAGCACACTCACGAGGACTTGAGTTTCATTTCCCAGCATATTCTTAAATGCTGGGTAGGCATGGTGGCTTGGTTGTAAACCCAGTTTTGGGAGGCAGACAGGATCTTGGCAGCAAACTGGCTATTTATATTTAGACTAGTTCTCAGTTCAAGTGAAAGACCCTTTCTGAATAAATAAGATGGAGAACATTTGAGGAAGACTCTTGATGTCAACCTCTGGCCTTCACATGCATATGCACATATATACACCCACACAAACATGCAGCCATACACATGTAAACATGTATATACTCACCACACACATATGCACAAAATAAACAACTAACTAAAATAGAGGTATTCTCAAGAATGGAATTATTTTTAAAAGAGTTAAAATAGGTCTCTTATAAACAACTTGCTTTTTAAAAAATTTATTTGAGGATGACAGAAAGAGAGTGAGAGAGAGAAAGAGGCAGGAGAGAGAGAGAATGGGCACGCCAGGGCCGCCAGCCACTGCAAACTAACTCCAGACGTATGTGCCCCTTTGTGCATCTGGCTAATGTGGGTCCTGGGGAATAGAGCCTTGAACCAGGGTCCTTAGGCTTCACAAGCAAGTGCTTAACTGCTAAGCCATCTCTCCAGCTCAACTAACTTGATTTTTTTCTTTCAAATCACACTGAATAATGAGAATTCTTTTACAGAAGTAGGAAAAATTTTAAACCTTTGAAATGTGCAGACATGATTCAAATAAAGTGGGGAGGATTACATAAGCACACAGTCATTACACAAACATGATTAATGCGACAATATATCACCAGCCTACTTCGTAGTTTCATGAAACTTTCCCCCTAGAGTGAGAGGGTAGAATATGAACACATGTTTATGCAGCCCAGATAGGGCTCTGGTGACAGACCGCAGCACACTTGCACCAAAACCAGTTTGAGTAAACCAATGAGTTTAGTGCAGTTACTTATAGAAGCATGGGCGACTTAAAGGCAGCTGCATCAGCATAAAGTCTCACTCCATCCTAGGTGGCAACCTAACCGAAGCTGCATCAGCAAGTCCCATTTCTAGTTAACCCTTTACTTCCTATATAATTTAGTATTTCCCATGATCACTTGCAGCTGGAGTGAGAAAAGGAGGGAATAATCACTGGAATTCTAGGTGAGGGTCTTGTGACCCTCCCTTTTTCATCTACTAGGGAGTGTCAGTAGCTCCATTACCATTGCCATAGACCTGGCTATCGCAGTAATGTTCTGTTCCAAAGTTGCCATGGCTACTGGGCCAAAGTATTCTTTGCTCCAAGATGGCCTTGTGTCATGCTCAGTGGAAAAATGCCATACAACAGTAAGCACTATTCCTATTATTTAGAAACACATGCCAAGGAATAAAAATAGTTCAGATAATTTGAACATGTCTGAATATGAAAGGATTTGAGATATAAAGAAATGATAGTTGATAGAAATACTGCTAGAAAGGTTGTGAGCTCAGTTACTGGGAAGTCTCAATTGTTGGTACACTGACAAAATTAAAGATGCATCCCATCCACCTTTGCTGAAGTGCCCATGGATGTGTCCGCAGAAGATGCAGGCAGAAGTTTGAACTAAGAAATACAAATCCAAGAGTTTATTTCCCCCAGTTTTTCAGCACAGCAGGCAAATAAGTACTTGAGAGGCTCCTTCTCTTGGAGGATGAACTGAATCTGATATAGCCTTGTTTCCAATTGATCAAATCACCTGGGTTTAGCAATTGTTCATTTCATTTCTTGTCTCCTTGGAACTCACTGTGAAAAAACTGTGTAACCAACTCTGAATTTTCAATTATCATTTGTAAAAATCCTTTATGGTAGTATGGAACATTTCCCTTTAGCAGAGATGGGTCATATAGATTTTGTATATTTTTAAAAATATTTTTATTTATTTATTTGAGATAAAGAGGCAGAGATAGGGGGCAGGGAGAATGGGCACACCAGGGCCTCCAGCCACTGCAAACAAACTCCAGATGCATGTGCCCCTTGTGCATCTGGCTTACATGGGTCCTGTACAGTTGAACTGCTACCCTCTGGATTTGCAGGCAAATGCCTTAATTGCTAAGCCATCCCTCCAGCCCCTTTTTGTGTATTTTTATAGGGTGCTTATTAATTATTTTATGAGATAATTATGTTTTTCAAATGGGATAGAACTTAGACTTAGAAGAACTAGTGGGAATGTTTTTTTGTACAAGGAAGCAAAGATTTGAGCTAATTTTGACAATTGATTTAAAGGACTATTTATTTATTTGTATCTGTTTATATGTGTATATGTACCCATGTACCACTGCATGTGTGGACATGTGAGGACAGAACACAACCTTGAAATCTCTGCTCCTCCTTCTTTGAGTCAGGGTCTCTTACAGGTACAAATGAAAGCAAGACTAGCTGGCCTGGGACCTTTGGGTTCTCTTGGCTCTACCTCCCATTGTCATTTATGTGTTGGGATCACAGATCAGGACATGTGATAATTTGTGTCTGGCCTTCTGTGGGTTCTGGGAAGTTGAACATGGGCCAACATGCCTTGCAAGCCAGTGTACTTAATTGCTGAGCCATCTCCTAGCTCCCAGTACCAACAACTCATCATTTAGTGACATTAGTTATTTTAATCACCAGTACGGAGGACTGAAGATTATGGGTATAATGAAAATTCTGTACAAATGACCCAATTTTATTATAAATAAATTTAAGTGTTTTTCCACTGACCTGAGTTTCAAAACACCATGTAATTTAGTAATAAATCCAAAGTAGGAATAATTCTTTTGGACAGAATATTTCATACTGCTAAGGAGGTGAATTTTTGATGAGGGAAGATGTCAACCCAATGGGAAGACATGCCATCTCAGCACCAGGACATGTTTACTTCCTCATGTTGGAGGCATGTAGATAAAATCTAAGCATTGGATTTTAAATGGCCAATTAAGTAAAAAGGTAAACCACAAAACTCTTGTTATATGAGTTGAGAGAGAGAGAGAGAGAGAAAGGAGAAAGACTGGGTATGTCAAAACTTCTTGCTGCTAACTCCAGATGCATACACCATTTTATACATCTGGCTTTGGCTGGTACTGGGGAATCAAACCAGGGTTCACAGGCTTTGCCAGAATTTAGCTGCTGAGTCATCTCTCCAACTACTCTATGAGTCATTTTTAAAAAATAAATGTAAAGCTAACTATTTAATGTGTTATGTGTTTTAATTTCATATCAGAACATTTAGTTTTGACTTAAGGGATTTTTAGTAGACTTTATAGTGAACTCAACATATTCATATTGTATTTATATTTTACAAACCTATTTATGAGATACTTTCATTTTCTAGTTTTGTCTTTATTTGTCTATCTCCACTTAGGAACAGTTGTTTACTTTTAGGATAAAATTAATTTACAATCTAAAATCCTTTCTTACCCCAAATTCCCCTTTTCCTTTAACTTCCTTTATCAAAATATAGTTCACACCTTTAACTTTGTATATCTCTTCCTTATACCTCATGGTAACTTACTTATTTACCAAATTTTTGAGTTTAGAAAAATAATTTTTATTTGGGTTTTTAAGGCAGGATTTCACTCTAGCCCAGGTTGACCTGGAATTCAGTATGCAGTGTCCGGCTGGCCTTGAACTCACAGCAGTCCTCCTACCTTTGACTTCCAAATGCTGGGATGAGAGGCCTGAGCCACCACACCTGGCCAAAAAATACATTTTATTTATTTATTGATTTGAGAGTGACTGACAGAGAGAGAAAGCGGCAGATAGATAGATAGATGGATGGATGGATAGATAGATAGATAGATATAGATGATAGATAGATAGGTAGAGAACGGGCATGCCAGGGCCTCTAGTCACTGCAAAGGCACTCCAGACGAGTGCGCCCCTTGTGCATCTGGCTAATGTGGGTCCTGGGGAATCAAGCCTCAAACCGGAGTCCTTTGGCCTGATAGGCAAGTGCTTAACCACTAAGCCATCTCTCCAGCCCCCCAAAATACATTTTTAACAAAATAAAATATCTTTATATCTTAATGAAAATCCAGGAAACTGCAACTGAAACACAAGCAAACCATGTCCTGCAGACATTTATGTTTTCTCTTGCCAACAAATTTAAATTTAACCATTTGTTGAAGATTTTAGTCTTATTACAATAAGTGCTTAAAAACAGTTTTTTCTACAAACTGTTGACTTCTCTGGGCCTGGAAAGCAACCAAAAAGCAGGAAAAAAGTCTCAAAAAATCTGTCTCTTTTAGGTTTGGTCAGATTTATGTCTGACTCTCCATAGGCTTACTACTCCATCAAGGAGTATCTCTCCACCTAACCCATTTCATTCTCCTTCAAGTTCAAAGGCACAGAGATAGGTTGTTTGCCTATACAGCAGTCACCTGGTTGCAGGAATAGAAAAGTTTTCTATGACAGACAATCTTCCATGTGATTACCCAGGAGGGCAAAGCTGCTCCCTTGGGCAGCAGCATTCGATTTCTAAGAATCAGCTTGCTCTCTCAAACAATAAGCTCTTATTGGGACCACCTTAGAGAACCAAAGCTGAGGAAATGATTAAGAATATCACACCTTGACTAGGACTACTTAATGTGTATATATTTGTTTCTTGTACCATTTTTTTTTAAATTTGAATTTAATGCTCATATCAATATCATCATGCTTGGGGTTCATAGACCTCTACGTACTTCCTCTAGCATCACCACATCAATCAAATTTCCTTCTTTATCCTCACCATTACTTTTAATATATATATATATGTGTATGTTAGGTCAGCCCAACAGACTGGACTTTTTTTTAATATAACAGAGTGAGAGTGAATGAAAATTGGTGCACCAGGTCCTCAAGCCTCTGTAATCAAACTCCAGATGCATGCGCCTCTTTGTGCACATGTTCGACCTTGTGTGCTTGTGTCACTTTGCACATCTGGCTTACGTCGGACCTGGAGAGTTGAACATGGGTCCTTAGGCTTCATAGGCAAGTGCCTCAAATGCTAAGCAATCTCTCCATCCCACTTTTTTCTTTAATTGGCATAATGGTAAGTATCCAGGCCTGTTGGGTCTGTCAGAACTAGGGATTCTGCTAGAAAGGAATTTGGGCTATGTAAAGTTTAATGTTGTCAACTTGACAGAACCTAGAATCACCTTTGAGAGATTATGCATGTTAAGTTAGCATTTTTTTTGCAAGTTTTTAAAGGATTATCCTGATTAAATTATTTAAGGTGGGAAGACTCCCTTTCACTGTAGGTAGCACCATTTCATGGACTGGGGTCCTGGACTTTATAAAAAGAAGATAAATGGCTGAGCAATAGCAGTTGTTGCTCTCTGCTTCCTCATTATGGACTGACTATAACCATCTGCTTCAAGCTCCTGCTGCTATGCCCTCCTGCCATGATGGACTGTAACCCAGAACTGAAACTGGAAATAAGCTCTTCTTTCCTTATACTGACTTTTATTGGTATGCCCTAAAAATGAGAAGTTAACTGATAAGAACAAATTTAAAAATTTCAACTTGTGAGCACTCACTTATTTCATCTACATAATGTAAAAAATGTTTTACTAGCAATACATAATGCAGTCAGACATCAAAAATGATTTAAAAATCCCTAGATTTTATAGCTTTTTTTTTTTATTGATTGCCACTTTTAAAATACTGACTTTTATTTATTTGAGAGAGAGAATGGGTGGAGGGGAGAGAATGAATGGGCCCACCAGGGCCTCCAGCCACTGTAAATGAACGCCAGACGCATGTGCCACCTTGGGTATCTGAATTACGTGGGTACTGGGGAATTGAACCTGGGTTCTTAAGCTTCACAGGCAAGCCCCTTAACCACTAAGCCATTTCTTTAGCCCCATAATTTTCCAGCTTTTAAAAGTAGTAGATAACTTCAGGTTGCTGGGATTAACTTCCAAGCCAGGCACAGCTTATGGAAGGAAGGGACTTACTGAAGTTTACAGATCCAGGGGAAGTTCCACAGTGGTAAAAGCTCGCCCCCTTCCACAGGTCCATGGAGAAAGAAATAGCACCACCAGAACCATAAGCAAGCACAGTCCAGGGTCTCTAGGTTGAGCTCAGACTGCTCTGTATACCTTAGGCTGGAAATAGATTTGCCCCCAGTAACACCTTAAAGTTGGAACCTAGGAGGTGGCCATAGTGACAGCTCCTCTAGACAGGTGGCTGGAGATCTAAATTTTAAGCATCAATAAACTCCTGAATCTACTGGGGGCCATCCACTTAAACTACCACATTCTGTCCCTGGCACCCAATAGATTCATAACTATCTTACACTGTAAATTGTATTTAGTCCAACTTTAAAGGTCCCAAGAGTCTTTACCAACTTGAGATAGTTCCAAAGTCCTAAGTCTCATCTGAGATTTAAGACTGTTTCTTAACTGTGAGTTCTGTAAAATCAAACAAGTTACATACTTTCCATATATAATGGCACAAAGTAAACATTTTCAGCTGTTACACAGTATAACAAGGAGAGATTGGACCAATACAAACCTAATAACCATCAAGCAAACATCATACCTCTGCAGTTCATGTCCATTATCATAACCCGTGACTGACAGTCTCCAGTCTCTGGATTTGCCAATTCCGTCCTTCCAGCTGGGCTGAATATCTGGGGAAACTTCTATCCCAAGCCAACAGCCCTCCATTGGAGCCCTTTGCAGTCCAGTTTAATCTAAACATCCTTGGGTCTCCATTGCAAACCACAGTCCATCTTTCAGCAGCTTCATTGGTCTATCTGGGTCATTATACCCTGTCTCACTTGCTGCATCTCAGCAACGGCTTGTGGAACTGTGTGTACTTCATGACTCACTCCATGCATTTTTCACGTTTCTGAAACCAATACCAGGTATGCAGGACATTTCATGTTCTTAATTCAGGGACAAAATAAATCTTGACCCTGAAGAACAGATTCCTTCATTTCATCAACTCCTTTCAGAAGAGTTTGTAATTCTGCCATTCAGTCTTTCCTCAGGCATCCTTTCCATTGTTTTAATGAAAACAGTCTGGGCAACGTTAATGATGGTAATATCTTCGTAACAATAGCAGCTTCAGCAACCAGTCTCAGTGCCAGTAATTTTAAATTTGCTTGACTTTTTTCAACTTTAAATCTTAAGTTTCTCAGTTCTATATTTTTATCCAAGCACATCAGTTGATTACGAATTTAACCTTTATCAAACTCTCTGGGCAGGGGCAGTAGCAGCCAACCCTTATGCCAATAGCCCACTTCCAACAAAGTTCTTTGCACTTTACTTCCTCTTAGAAAGTTTATTAGAAAGCCTTCAAATACAATTTTCTCTGCACTTAGTATTTTCAAACTCTCAGCAAATAGTACACAGAACTTGGCTTACTGCTCTGGAAGAAATCTTCAGCTACAAGTACTAAGTCTATGCTCAGACCTTCAAAATGAAAGTTCAAAAAGTCCACATGGTCAGATTCATCGTGCAGCAATACCTCACTTCTGGTGCCAATTGTGTAGTTGATAGCTTCAGGTTGCTGGCATGAGCTTCCAAACTATGCACAGTTTATAGAAGGAAGCAATTTACTGAAGTTTACAGATTCAGGGGACATTCAATAATAGTGGAAAAACCTGGCTCCTTTCACAGGTCCACACAGAGAGAAATACCACACCAACACCATAAGGAAGCATACTCCAGGAATCTTAGGCAGAGCTCAGACTGCTCTACATACCTTAGGCTGGAAACCGATCCAACCCCAGTAACATCCTAGTGCTGGAGCCCAGTAACTGCCCACAGTGACACCCCCTCCCCCCAGGCAGTCAAAGATCTAAATTACTAAGCTTTAATAAACTCCTGAATCTATTGGGGGACATCCATTCAAACTACCACAACTGGGGCCCTGGAACTTATAGGAAGGAGATTTATAAATTTATAAAAAGGCTGAGCAACAGAAACAGTATTCTTTGCTTTCTGTGTCCTCATGGTGAACTGAATATGACTAGCTGCTTTAAGCTTCTGCTGCCATGCCTTCCCTACATGATTAACTGTAACCCATAACTGAAATAAACCTGAAATTAAACCTTTCCTGCCTTACACTGAATTTTATTAGTTTGTCCCAACAAAGAGAAGTTAACTAACAAAGACAAATTAAAAATTTTCAATTTGTGTGGACACTCAGTTGTGAGCAACTTAACCCATGTAAACAATGTACAAAATACAGACATATAACCAATACATAAATGTAGCCAGACATGAAAATTGATTTTCAAAAACACAAGATTTTGTAGCTGTATTTGTTCTTATTATTTTCCAGTTTTTACAAGTTTGGTTGTTGTTCTGCTTATTCCTTCCATACATAGCACTGAGTAGTTGTTAACCTTACATCTGCACTCCCAAAGGTAAGACTCTAAGCAGAAAGACATCTCTTACACAAAGCATCCTTAAATGTAAGCAAAGTGCTAGAGGGAATAGTCTTAAGGTAATATGTCCTTATTTCTAAAAGCTAAGCAGCAAAGAAAGAGGTGCTTTTTTTAAATGAAAAGTTTTAATTAAGAAAAGTTATAAAACCTTTATTTTTAGGTTAATAAAGCAAATTACGGAGAGTTCAGATATGATACAGGAACTTCCCCCAGAAAGTTTTAAGTCCATTTTTTGTCCAGAGAATATAGATATTTTCAGAATCTATTTCCTATCTTTTTTAAAATTTATATTTATTTGAGGGAAAGAGAGAGAAAGAATGAATAGGTGCGCAAGGGCCTGCACTACTGCAGACTAACTCCACATACATGTACCACCTTGTGCATGTGGCTTACATAGGTTCTGGGGAATCAAACCTGGGTTTTTTGGCTCTGTGGGCAAGTGCCTTACCCACAAAGCCATCTTTCCAGCCCTCTTCTCTATCTTAGGTCCTGTCATGTTTTTCTTTGATACACAATTTTTATCTGCTTTGGGATTACTAAAAAGAAAACAGAAGGTGTCAGAAAGGTAGCTAGAGGCTAGGGCAGAGGATAGATGGTGAGAACAGGACCTTATTTCAGATGCCCCTCATATTTTCTCATTAATTTCCTATTCTTTAACATTTCTTATGCTCTCTCCCCCCCCACTTTTTTTTTCTTTTACTAAATGTGGACATATTTAGTATGTAAACAACACATGTTGGTACCATCCTTTTCCTCCTCCCTGCCCTTTTGCTGAAGAGGCTTTCCGCATTGGGGATGCAGGTCAACCCCATGGGGATTGTGGGTCATGCATTATGGGGTTGGGGGAGAAGCAATGTCTCGGTGCAAAATGTCCCAACTCGAGGCTCTAACAATCTCTCTGCCCCCTCTTCCTCAAAATTGCCTGAGCCATGCTGAAAGCATTTTAAGTCTACTTCAATGATGGCTTCTTAGGAGCTAGATCTCTGGTTTGGTAGGTGAGAGTGTCCTGAATGTCTATCTCCATCACTTTTGTGCTGAAATCAGATTGACTAAGAAAACAGAACTCTTGATCATTTTCCTAATATATCTGTGGTTTCATCTGGGGCAGAATGCACTGGGTCATTTATTGCCTAAGGTCCAGCTCCCATCTAAAAAAGAGAAGCAGATTCTCAAATGGAGGATGAAGTCAGCACCAATTAAGTGGGATAATCATAATTAATTTAGAGAGAATTTAAAGTGTGTAGACCCTCTTACAGTCCAAGGTTAGTGGGAGGTTGACAATGGAAAGCGGAGTCATTATCTGGATATGATTCTGACTTGTTTCCCAGTTCCAGATATGGTTTCCTTTCCACTGAGCAGATCTATTAGCAAATCCAAGAGCAGTTGATTACCCATCATGGCTGTGTGCCACTAATGCACTTGTGTGAACATCACAGCAGGTTGTTTATTTCTCAGTAGCTTGGGCTTATTTTCTTGATAGTTCTGTATGACTGCTGATTAGAACTTCATGGTTGTGGAGAGTTGAAATGTTGCTGATCCAGCACTTAATAGACATTTATTTCCCACCTCTGTGTCTGATCCAACATTCTTTTACCTATTAGGTAAAACATTTCAAATGTAGTCTTAGCAGGCTACTAGCTTCTACTAACTAAAAAGCTAACAGTGTAACCAGATTGCATCTGAAACCCATAACATAATGTCCTCCTATTTGATTTAAATTGTCTACCTAATGTCCCTACCAAGATATTTGGTAAGTGTCTTAATTGATGATCTTCTTTTGTTGTATGACTATAAAATTTCAAGTAATTGTTTCAATATTAAAATGTATTATTTGGGGCAGCCTGACCCATGTTCCTAGGCCATGATCACTCATATTTTCCTCAGAAAAAACTCTTTTGTGTTAACTTTGAAATGAGAGCTAGGGATGATGAACAGCGAGTTCTCAGAGGAAGAAACACAAATGGCAAGCACATACTTTGAGCAACTTGTCAAACAGAATCTTTGGTATAGGAGTGGCTTCCGCACCCCTAAACCTTGGGAATTTCAGTTTACAGAACAAATATTATGAGTAAGAAATGAATGAAGTTCATTTTTGTTTGACTTAGATGTATTCACAATACTAATTGCAATGATCATATGATTTGAATGTTGATATTGCTATAGTGATCCTTACTTCATGTTCTCATCAGTAGTTTATCATGCAATGGTTAGCCAGTATAGGTCAATTTGCAATACTATACTATGTTTCCAAGAAATATAAAGAAAATAATATACTTTACTTGAATTAATATTCTCACACCTACTACAAGCACCAACAATATTATTGTGAAAGTTTTTCAGTTCCTTTTTATTGAAATAAGGGCATTCAATTAGTAAAAATAAATCTTTATTAAGGTGTAGGTTTATATAAATGCTGTTTTTCATACAGATTTGTGATACACATTAAAATTCCCACAAACTGTTTGATATTTAGCATAGAAAATCTTAAATATAAGTTTGCACCATTGTGTTCCATTTCTGTAGAATCTAATGAATAAATAATTTCTTTATTGACTTTGGCTCAAATGGCAAAGTGATGTGACCTGGGGAATAACTGAATGTGGGCAGAACAAAAGTGAAAAATCAATAGCAATTGATTATTTAAACTTGGAATTTCAGGGTATTCAGGCAGGGTTTATTCTAAGCCAAGCCCCAGTAGGAGAACTTCTTGAATCTATCTGATTTGGAAACTGTCTCCAATACTTCATTTTACATAGCTAATTTTTGAGTAGAACTGATGTTTTAAATAAAGGAATCTAATTTGTTAATTAATTTTATATAATCCCTGTGATTTATTTTTGTTCACATATACATTAGTTGATCACCATTCCAGTAGCTCTGTCCCTTTGAGTCCTGATATGCTCTTCATTGGATCTTTCTCCTTTATGCTCTTTTATTTCAGGAACTGATAGAAAGCCCTTCAGAACACCAGTACACCCTTAGTGTTGTCATATTTGACATGGGAGCAAGGGTTGCCCATCTGATCTCAGCCAAGTCAAGATAAGACAACATTCAATTGAAAGCCAAGAGGGGCTCCATTGGAAAGCAATGCAACATTCTCTTTGTACATTGCACCTGCCTCTTGGGGAGGGCATACGAGATGTGGCAATACTGTCAGAAATAAAAAAGCTGGCAGATGTTGGAGGTGATTAAAGGGGTGATTACAAATTGGCACACTCTCCAAGTGAGAGCATATCAGTGTTTATTCTACTACACATAGAACTTGGCAGGTCTTGAAGATCAGGCTAGACTGCCCAAATTAGTAGGCCCACTGTTACTCATAAAATGTATCTTTTGGGATAGTGGGATCAAATTATGAGATATTCAATTTTTCAACAAATATGTATCAATGTAAAAATTTTATTTCTTTATGAATTAAGTAGAATCCAAGAAGGTTACTGTTGCAGAATAGTTGGTGAATATTAGAAACATTAATTCTTAAAATTAAAAATGTTGACTTTATGATACCATTCACTGACAGAATTGTAAATATTTCAACGTTGGCACAGACACCCAATATTATGTACAAAAGAATTTAAAACTAAGCCAGGTGAGGTGGCTCATACCTATGATCTCAATAAATGTAAGTCTGAGGTAGAAGGATCACTGTGAGTTTGAGGCCAGTCTGGGCCACAAAGTGAGTTCTATATCAATATTGGTTAGATTATGACCTTACCTCAAAAAACAACCTCAAATCACATAAAAATTGTTGGCTTTTATTCTTATGTTTATGCTTTTTCCATAAGGAAATCTGATATTATTATATTTATATTAATATTACATGTCAATATTATATTGATCAAATGTGACTGTGATGAGTTATTGTTTTTATGAATTCAGATAGAATGTCCATTATAAATTATTTCAACTAATTTATCCAAAAAAAACCATCTTGTCAAGGAACAGGAAACCAACATCTTATAAAACCAAACAGTTCACAGAACTTTATAAAAATGATTCACCAATAGATAATATTAGGTTTTAAAGTTTTCAATTATTATAAAGACTACAGGGACTTGTTGAGCACAAGCAAATTCTTTTTATGAACTTGCAAATCACTCTAAGTTAATTAGAAGCTGATTACTCACTTTACAAATAGCTTATTGAAACAGGAAGAATATATTATGTTACATATGTGATTAACAGTTAATCAAACTGGACTAATATCATTGTAGGTGGAAGGATATTAGAATTCAAGATGCTCCCCAGATTCTGAGGCAGCATCCTTGATGAAGTCATTCATCTTTGTTTCTAGAGGTATTTGCTCCCATCTCATTCAGAAAAGCATTCTCTTTCCCTCTGTCCCTATACATACCTTTGGTCTTGACCATGCTATTTCTCCTGCCTGCACTTTTCTCTTTTGAAATTTCCATATTGCTTGCCTGCCAATATGAAATTTTACCCTCTTTATGAAGAACCTCTAACAATATTGCTATCATGGTATTTCCCATACTCTATTAACATTACACACACACACACACACACACACACACACACACACACCTTTTACTCTAAAATTCTTGTGACCAGGAACTATAAAATTCAACTACAATTACAAGCTTTTGTAAATAATATTTAACTAGACTAGAAAATTATATAAGCAAAAATTGAACAACAGTAATGTGAGTTTATTAGGTAAAGTAGGTACTAACCCAGAGGGGCAATGGTAGAAACAACCAGAATCCTCTACTGTTTTAAAAGAATACTATTGGGCAATAATGCATCAATCAGCTGAAGTCACTTCGGACACAAGTATAGAGATGGAGGAGCTCTCACTCTTCTAGGAAGGATGAATTGGTGAAACGAAATAAATATCAAACTGATTATATCTTCTATATAACAGCTGCTGAAATCCATGCATTTTGGATGTTTTAGAGCCTTTCAGCAAAACAAAAAAATATATTTTCTAAGTAGTAAGACAGGTTTCTCAGAAAATATCCATTTGGTACTATTAGTGATACATTTTGATGATTTCAACAAAGGTGTAAGATTTTTCTAGTCAATAAGTGATTGATCTCAACAGTGAGTGGGATTAAGGAAGCCATGTGACATTTCCTTCATTGCGATGATGAGATCTGTTCATGCTGGAGCTGTCATTTAGAAACACATTGTGCACATGTAAACATGCAGGATGATTTGGGAGAGTGCATATATTCAGGGGACATATATAGGAAAATCAAAGTTATTAATTTAGGCCATGTTCAGCCTTCTGTTGCTGTTTATTTCCTTGACTGAAGGCATTTACTTACAGTTATTAAAGTCATTGTGACTTTTCATGCATTCCAATTTTGAACATTATGTTTTTAATCAATGTTCAAACTTGGTTACTATTTTCACAGAATGCAGTTCTTGCTAAATTTCACGGAATGGATCTTCTCAACTAATGTTTCAAAATATCACATTGCTCACTCAAGAATTGCAATAGGAATGTGATCAATTTGCTGCTATTCATTTTCCCAATTAGAAAGCACCAGTCTGTAGATTAGATATTTAAGCATACATTTATGAATTTATTTTATATATTTACATAGTTTCAGATACTAAATTTTTTCAAGTATATTAAAACAGCAGGAAATGATTATGCAATGAATCTGAATTATAGCTAAAGGTAAGGTAATACAAAGCATCTTTAGGATGTTTTAAAATATTTATTTGAAGATGTAAGACAGTCACATTGAACAAAATGTAAAATTTCAGAGTATTTATGAATATAATAATTAAACTTTGGAATTGTAAGGGTTATAAAGAATATTAAATATTAAAAACTAAATATTTATAAAATGAAATATCAGATAATATACGTGAAAAGAACTTTTAGGGAATCAGTCCTGAAAGTACAAGCCTATAACCCCAGCTGTTCAGGAAGTTAGATCACAAGTTGAAGGCCTGACAGGCTACAAAGAGTTTAAGGTTAGCTTGGCAGCTTAGTAAGATGCTGTTTCAACCTAAAAAAATGTGGTAGAACACTTACCTGGCATGGGAGAGACCTTTGGTTTAATTTCTAATATTACAAAAAATGTTTTAGAAAAGAACATTTGCAAATAACAAATTTATGAAGCTACAGATAAACATCAAAGGGTTAGTGCTAGTTGAATAAAAACTTTAAAATTTCCAAAACTAGATATACCTAAGAATGCTACCAAGGTAGCATGACCAGAAGCATCTAAAATCAGAATGCCAACATAAGAAAGAAGGTCCAGCTAATTACAGAGAGGATGTTGTGGTGCAGGGGTGACTGATGTCTTCAGCCAATAGCTTTTTTTTTTTTTACCCCCAAGGTAGGGTTTCCCTGTAGCCCAGGCTGACCTGGAATTCACTATGTAGTCACAGGGTGGCCTTGAACTCTCAAAGATCATGATCGTCCTACCTCTGCCTCCTGAGTGCTGGGATTAAAGGCGTGTGACACCATGCCCGGCCAACAGGTTTGTTTTAATAATAATAAAGTTTAATAATAAAGTTTCTGTTTATTTACTGGATATCTTGTTTAATTTTGAAGTGGCCTGACAGAGCTCCATGTAATGTAAGAGTATTTTCTTCACATTCAAAACAAATTCAGAAGTTTCTTAAATTTAAGATACATTACAGATGTGTTCTTCAAGGAAGCAGGAGTCTAGTGTAATTGTGCTACTTTCCATAAGTGCTTTAGTGTTCACCCATCTCTTTAAAAAATGTGTGCACAATGAGATAGATATTTTACCAAAACTTTTTGCAAAAATGAAATGCAAAAAGACCTTGCATCATGATTAAGCCTCATATGAATATATATGTATTTAACAATATTTGTCAACTAATTCTGCCAGATAATAGTGTTGAAGATATAGCAGTGTCCTATAGTCATGCTTGTTAGTGTATTTTAATATGCACATCAAAGTGTGAAGAGTGTTATAAACAGGCCTCAGAGTTGGTAGATGACATTGGATGCTATCTTGGGTAGAATGATCAGAAGCAGTGAAACTTAGAGAAAGACCTGAATGAGATGAGGGCATAAACTGTTTGACTATGTCAGGGAAGGAATACTGGTAGGATATTGCACTCTGGACAGTGCATTAAAAACTGTATCTCATTAGAGTACTGAAGCCATGGGCAGCTAGATGTATAGTGTTTTCACTTTTAGATTTATAGAAAAAAATGAGAGAGACCTAGTTGTTACATTAAATGCAAATAGATATTAGTTTAGTAACAAATGTTACCACTTGGTAAGCAAGGGAAATACCTTTTCCTAAGGCCCAAGTCCAAGCCTCATAGGATAACCTAGTAATCCAATGGGAATAGGATTGTGAGAATTATTAGACAGTCGCTAAAAGGCAGTAGCATGATGTTGGTCCCATGGAAGCACAAGACTTAGAGCATGTCTTCACAACAGACTCAATGACTCAAGCCCAATCCTGTCTACTACTGCTGTAATTCACATGAGCTTTGCTTCTAAATTTTAAATGTTTAGAAAGAAAACAAATACTGCATGAAATTTAAATTCAGTCAACAAATTCAATAAATAAAGTTTTATTGAAAATAATTATTCTTTCAATTTACATTTTATCTAAACCTGTCTAATCTTATACAGCAATTTAGAAGAGATGTATTGCAGTCAGATTCTCATTGCTGGGAGAAAATACCCAACCACAAGCAGCTGTGGGAATGAAAAGATTTATTTTTGCTTATAGATGTGAGGAGAAATTCCATGATGGCAGGGGGAAATGAAATGAGCAGAGGGTGGATATCTCCTCCTGGCCAACATCAGATGGACAACAGTAACAACAGAGTATGCCAAACACTGGCAAGAAGAAGCTGGCTGTAACATCTATAAGCTCACCCCCAATAATACACTGCCTCTAGGAGGCTTTAATTCCCAAATTGTTATCAGCAGGGGACTTAGCATTCAGAACACCTATGTTTATGGGTGACATCTGAATCAAACTACCACAAGATATAAGAGAGATCATGTAAAGTGAAAAACCTTACTAACTGGAAAATTTCAGTAAAAAAAATGATTGACCTCTGTTCCGGAAATGAGCACTTTTGAGCCCCAAGCTGCCTTTCATTGACTATGGAACTAACTATCATGCTTGGATGTTAGGGATACAGACAAGGGGTCATTTGAGGTTCTATTTTGCCTCCTATTCTTCTATGTCCAATCTATTAACAACATAAAATAGCACATATTTTCTTTCATATGAGGAATTTAGATTTACATACACACAAATATGTATTATATACATAATTTATATATATATATATATATATATATATATATATATATATATATATATAATTAAATATATGAAACATGAAAGCAAACTGAAGACTCTGAGGGGAGGGGAGGAAAGAAACCAGTATGAGAGAAGAAGAAGGATGGAGAGGACAGGGAGAATACAATGAAGAGCAAAGAACAGTGACACATATGTATGAAAATATGATGAATAATGAAACCCACTGTTTTATGCAATAACTAAAAGATATGTTGAAATAAAAAAGAAAAAATATAAAACAAGTTTTTAGGAAGCAAAAGTATTTCTCTAGCTTTTTAACAGGAGATTTGGTACTATATATTAAAATTTTTTAAAGGCATATACTTTAAGGTAATATTAGCTTCAATATTGTTCTGCAGAAATACTTGTGTAAATAAATAAAATAAACAAATGTTTATTGTACCATTGCTTGTAATAAGTCATTAGAAATGTCCACCTGTATAACAGTTTTTAAATGATATATATTCGAGCTTTTAAGAGAATAAGTGAATCAGATGATAAAATGTAGAATAAAAGTTACTGAAAATGTACAGCCACATTGTTCAAGAAAAAGAAGAGTACAATGAATATTTCTGGGGGTTTTGAGCTGAGTGTATGGACAATTTTCTTCCCCTCTCTAGGGTTCATGAGAAATTGGGAACTAAGAGCAAAGAGAATGAGAGTAACTGATATTATCTTCTGTAGCAATTACAACTAGAAAGATGTCAGATGGAATTTTTTTTTTTATCTAACAGAGTATTTAGTCATGAAGGAAGGACTGAAAATAAGTTCCCACTCTTTCCTACAATTAAACTTTCTTGTTCCATCTCATAGTATCCCATTTTATGTCATGCATATGTATGTGTGTGGGGGTTGGGAGGGAGAGAAAGAAAGAGAGAGGTCACAGATAACGGAAAACATACACTATTTGCTTTCTGAATGTTGCTTATTTCAACTAACATGATAGTCTCCAGTTCTATCCATTTTTCTGCAAATATCATAATTTTATTCTTCTTTACAGATGAATAAAATTGCATTGTGAATATATAGTATGATTTTAAAAAACTTTTTGTTCATGGATATCCAGGCTAGTTCCATATCTTGTGCACTGTGAATATTGAAGTCATAAACATGGATGTGCCATCATCACTCTGGCATGCTGACTTAGTTTCTTTCTGAGATATATTCAGGAGTGGTATATTTGAATCACATGGTCATACAATTTTTAGGTTTTTGACAAATCTCTATGCTTAATTCGACTATGGCTGTACTGGTTACTGTTCGAGCAGTGTTGTATGAGGGTTCTTCCTTCTCCACATTGGCAATGGTACTTGCCCCCTCAGGCCTTCATGCTTGTCCAGGAAACATACGGTGGCTGAGCCTTTTCTCCAGCCTAATTAAAATTTTTCTAATTTAGTTTTTATATATTTTATTCATTTTTTTATTAGCAACTTCCATAACTGTAAACAATATCTCATGGTAATACCCTCACCCACCCACTTTTCCCTTTGAAACACCACTCTCCATAATATCCCCTTCCCCTCTCAATCAATGTCTCTTTTATTTAATATCATGATCTTTTCCTCCTATTATAATGGTCTTATGTAGGAAGTGTCAAGCACTATGAGGTCATCGACTATGTGTGTAGGAAGAAAACTCAGTAGCAGAGGCTAGTAAGATAAAAAGGAGATATAAAAGGAATAGAAAGGGAGGGAGAGGGGACTTAATAGCATGGTGTTGTATGTATGTAAGTAACTTAGTTTTAATATATGAATAAAGAGTCCTGTGTTTCATTTTGACACTTTCAAACAATAGTTTTGTTGATTTTCCTCCCTCATTCTTCTCCTCTGACCGCCCCCCCCCCCGTTTTGCCCCTTATATTCTTTCCCAATCTAGCCTCCATTTAAATTTCCTGTCCTATCTCCCTTCCCACACTTCCTCACTTCTTTTTCCCCTAGCTTGGTCTCCTTTCTGGTTTCTTTAGCCTCTACCAACATCCACACCTGCTTGTATGTATTATATAAAAGGTAGGAATTACCTGAGAAAAAAACATGCAACTTCTGTCTTTCTGAGTCTGAGTCTTGTCATTTAACAAAATCCATCCATTTTCCTAAACATTTCATTATTTTGCTTTTTAAACAGCTGATTGAATTCCATTTTGCACATGTATGACATTTTCCTTATCCAGTCATCTGCTTGTGGGCATCTCTGTTAGTTCCATTTCCTTGCTATTGTGTCAATATGGTTTAATTTGCATTTCTCTTATGGTGAAGAATGCTGAATATACTTTTACATATTTACTGGAAATTTGTGGGTCTTATTTTTAGAACTGTCTGTTTAATTCATTTGTCCATTTATTAATTCAAGGGTTTGTTATGTTAGTCTTGTCATGTACAGGTGGCAAAACTTTCTCCCATTAATTAGGCTGTCTTTTCACTCAGTTTCCTTTGCTGTTCAGAGAATCCTTTTAATTTCATGTAATTCCACCTGCCAGTTCATAGTATTCTTTCCTGAGTTATTGGAGTTCTTTTCAGGAAGTCCTTGCTTATAGACTGAAGTGTTTTATCTATGTTTTCCTCTAGCTGTTTCAGAGATTTAGGTGTTATATTAAGGTTTTGGTTCATTTTGAATTAATTACTGTGCAAGATGAAAGGTATGGATTTTGTTTCATTCTTGTACATGTGGTATCCCAGTTTTCCAGCACCAGTTTTAAAAGAGATTATATTTTCTCTAATGTATTTTTTTAACACCTTTGTCATAAATTACTTGGCTGTAGCTTTTTGCATGTTTGTGGGTCTTCTTTTCTGTTTCTCTGGCCTACCACAATGATTTTGTTCTAGCATAATGTTGGTTTTGTTACTATGGCCCTGAAATATAATTTGAGATTAGGTACAATGAGGCCTCCAACACTGTGCATTTGGTTTGGGATTACTTTGGCTATTCAGGTTGTTTTGTACTTCCATATAAATTTTATGATTAATTTTTTCTATATTTGTGAAGAATGTCATTGGGATTTTTATGGGAATTGAGTAAAATATATACATCATTTTTAGTAATGTAGTCATTTTATAATATTAATTTTACTAATCTATGAGCATGGAATAGTCTCTTCTAGTATTTTCTTCAGTGTTTTGGAATTTTCATTGATGAAGTCTTTCATCTTCTGGGTTGGGCTTATTCCTAGGTATTTTACTTTTTACACACATGTATTTATATGTGTATGTATGTTCATGTGTGTGTAGCTATGCTTGAGTGAATGTGTGTGTGTGTGTGTGTGTGTGTGTGTGTGTGTGTTTGTCTGTGTATAGGTTAGAGAACAAACTCTGGTATCCTAATCAGAGATGTTGCCCACTAACACCCCCTTTCAAGATGGGGTTTCTCATTGGTGTGAATCATATCGACTAGGCTGGATTACTTGGTCAGGAAGCCCTAGGAATCCTTCTGACTGTTTCTTCAGTATTGGGACAAATACATGTCATTGTGATTGACATTTTTACCTGTTTCTGGGGAATTGAACTCAAGTTTACATGCTTATAAGGCAAGGGTTTTATCAGTTGAACTACGGCCCCAGCTCTGTTTGAATTCTTTGGATTTTTAAAAGCTATTGTGAATGAGGTATATTTTATAATTTCTTTTTTTATTGACAAATTTAATGAACAAAAACTGTTGGACACAGGCAAGGCCTAAGCAGGCCTAAGCTATCAGATACAACTAGGGCCCCAGACTATGGAGAGGTTGCAGCAGCCTGAATACCAGACAAATCTTGGGTCCAAGAACCTGTGGAAGTAGGGCTCCTCCCCACTCTTGGGGGTAGCAGTAATCCTGGATGTCCACTTCCCCAAATCTTGGGCCTCAAGACCAGCAGGAGTAGGGCCACTGGCTCCCCCCTAGCCCAGGGTGCCTGGATGTCCTGATAAGACTTAGGCTTTGCTTATATCCCTATGACCTTTGGCCAGTTGCCTAGGAAACTCCTTATATGGTATCAGCCAGCATCATTCATACAGCCCATACCCCTGTGACCTGTACCCTATACCTTTCCTGCCACTACATAGATCACCTGACTCCTCCCAATGTGTTGGAATGAACATCTCTATATGTGAACTAGATATTAGCAAGCAACCTTTCAACCCACCAATCCCCTGAGGACCCTCTTCCCACTCTCTCTCTCAACTGCTTATAAAAACTCAGTCCCCTGGCAAATAAACGAGGTGTTCTCTGAAGCTATCTCCAAGGTGTTTCTTCCCATCACATTCATGGCCACTCAAGGCCTTGCTCCACAGTTGCCTGGATGCCTCCAGGGAGCTGGTGTGCCATGGCCCCCTGAGGAAACAGGAACCCTCAATATAATTTCTTCTCATCACCCTCCCTTTTCTCCATTCTGAATTCCCCCTCCACTGAATACCTTCTTTTTTTCCTACTTGTCTCTTCAATTTTGATGTCATAATTTCTCCTTCCTATTATACAGGTCTTGTGTAGGTAGTATCAACCACTGTGAGGTCATGAATATCAAGGCAATTTTGAGTCTGGAAGTACTCCTCTTCTTCCTTTGGTTCTTACATTATTTCCAACACCTCTTCCAAAATGGTCCCTGAGCCTTGGAGGGTATGATAGACATGTCTTCTTTAGAACACTGGAGTGTTCAGCACTAAATGAGGCATCTCTATCTCACCCCTCAAGGGTCAGGGACTATTGCAGAAGAGGTAGAAGAAATAATGTAACAAACCACTGACACTTCTCAGCACTTTGGTGAGTTTTGAGTCACCCCAGTGGTCACCACCATCTGAAATGGAAGCTTCTCTACCCAAAAATGAAAGTAGCATAAAAACAAGAATGTAGAATACAGGTTGATGGGCACAATATATCTATTTATCCAGATAGTAATACTAGTTTTCTTCCTATGGTTTATAACCTCCCAAGCCATAAACTTTTAGTTTGACTTTTAGTACTGGACAGGAATACCTTCCCATGGAGTGAGCCTCAAGTCCAATCAGAGAACAGTTGGTTTCCTCTCATAACAGGTATGTTACTATTACACAAGTTGGTACATTTGTCCTGGCTTGCCAGCTCTAAAGTTTGCAGGATCTACTGCTGCTTAACACCCCTAATGACTATTCTCCCCCCAAAGGCTGCATAAGTCTTTACACATCCTGACAACTTGTCAACAGGGAGTAGGCTTCCAGCTCAGATTCAACTTAAAAAGTTTGTTATTGGCATGTAGGAAAGCTACTGATTTTTTAACGTTCATTTTCTATCCTGCCACTTTACTGAAAGTTTATTAATCTAAGACTTTGCTTGTGGAGTCTTTAGAATATCAATGGCAAACAGGAGTAATTTGACTTCTTTTCTTATTTGTATCTTTTTTCTTTCATTCTCTTGCCTTATTGTGCTAGCTGACTTCAAATACCAGGGCTGGAGAGATGGCTTAGTGGTTTATGCACTTGTCTGTGAAACCTAAGGACATGTGTTCTACTGTCCACATCCCATGTTAGCCAGACACATAAAGGTGAGGCAAGCACAAGGTTGCACATGCCCACGAGGTGGCACAACATCTGGAGTTAGATTGCAGTGGCTGAGGCCCTGGTGTGCCAATTCTCTCTCTATTGCTTTTTCTAACAAAAGTTTAAAAAATCAAATACTATATTCAATAAGAGCAGAGAGTAAGACTTTTGTTTTATTTATTTTATAGGGAATACCTTTAGTTTCCCCACAGTTAACATAATGTTATTTATAGGCTGTTGGATATAGTCTTTATTATACTGAAGCTTGGAGTTTTATCTTGAATGGATATTGAACTTTGTCAGAGACCCCTGCTCCACTCATTGCAATGGTCATGTGACTTGTGTCCTTGATTCTATTTATGTGCTACATTATATTCATCCAGTTGTATATATTGAACCATCCCAATCATCCTTGGAATGAAGCCACTTTGGTCACAGTGTATGATTTTAGGATTATTTTAAATTCAGTTTGCAAATATTTTGTTGAGAAATCTGCACATATATTCATTGGAAAATTTTTCTATAGCATTCTTTTGTGGTTGTGTTCTTACCACACTTTGTCCTTACCAGAGTAATGTTATCCTCATAGAATGAACGTGGAAGTATTCCTTTCCTGTCTATTAATCAGTGTGAGGAGTGCTGGGATAGGTTCTTCTTTAAAGGTTTGGTAGAATCCAGCAGTGAAGCCACTTGGTCTGGGCTATCCTCAGTTGGCACACTTCACTGCCTGAGCCAAGCCTACTTCAAGCCTGAAGGTTTCAGGCTTGTCTCCACCCAGCCCCCTGCTCTCATAGTTATCTTTCACCCTGAGGTTATGGCATGCTGATTTCCTGCTTCCTGACTTGTGACCTTTTTCCTCTCCCCAGACCCCAGAGAAGCTCAGTCAACACTGGGTACCCTCTTAGGATGATACTTACCCACAGGTCTCTGAGACATTGTCGTCTAATATCTTAACCAACACTGGATATTGGTGAAATTTTAATTATGAGGTCAATGATAGGTAAAGTATAATATTATATTACTCTTTTAATTTTTCATTTACAATATGTGATTAAATTTTAAAGTTAGTTTTAAAATTAGTCTACAATGTTATGTTTTTTTGGGGGGGTGGCATTTGGATACATGTATCATCATACTGTGTTCTAATCTATGTCACTTTTCTCCCCCACTCTGTACTTCACAACTATTTTTTTCTCCTTCCTCTCTTAAGATTTCTTTCTCCCCTCTAATGAACCTCTTCCAAGTTTCTCTTTCATTCTCTCATTCTCTCTCTTCCTCTTCTCTATTTCTCACACACTCACTCACACACAGATCCACAAACTTTAAATCAAGGGTCTACATGAGCGAAAACATGCAGTATTCTTTTCTGATCTGATGTACTTTGCTAAAGGTGATTTGCAGTTCCATCCATTTTCCTAAAAATGTCTTCATGTCATTTTTATTTTTTCCTGAATAATTATTATGTACTTGTAACACATTTGCTTTATTTATGGGTTGATGGACAGATAAACTAGTTCTGTTTCCTGACAATTGGGGATAGTGTAGCAATAAATATATATATGCAGGTATCTCTGTGGTATGTTGACTCAGAGTTCTTTGGGTATTTATCTATGGATCTATAGCTTATTCATGTGATAGATCTGTTCTTGTTTTGAGAACTCTCGATATTGTTTTCCACAGTGATTCTAGAAGTTTACTCTCCTACTAACAGTGGATAAGGGTTTCTCTTTCCTACATCCTAATCAAATTTGTTGTCTTTTGTTTACTTGATGATAGCCATTCTAAGTGTAGTGAAGTGGAATTTCAATACAGTTTACTTCACATTTCTCTCATAGCTGTGGTTGTTGAACACCTTTCAAGTATTTATTGTCCATTGGTATTTCTTCATTTAGGAATTGTCTATTCATTCCATTAGTTCATTAATTGATCAGATGATTTCTTTGGTATTTCTTTTTTGCTTTTCTTTATAGATTTTAGAGCCTAATCTCCTATCTATTATAAGGTTGGTTTCTCCCATTCTGTAGGCTGTCCCTTCTCTCTAGTAATTGTTTCCTTTGTAGAATGAGTGAGGAAAGAAAGAGAGAGAGAGAGAGAGAGAGAGAGAGAGAGAGAGAGAGAGAGAGAGAGAGAAAGAGAGAGAGAGAGAGAAAATTTCTAGGGCCTCCAGCCACTACAAATGAATTCCAAATGCATGCACCTGGCTTTACTTGGGTACTGGGGAGTCAAACCTAGGTCATTAGGCTTTGCAGACAAGCAACTTAACCATTGAGCCATTTGCTGGGGGACTTTTTATAGTCAAACTACCACAACATCCTTGGCTATTAGATTTCATTTCACCCCAGTCAGAATGCATATTAAAAAGAAAACAAAGAGCTGGATATGGTGACTTACTCCTCAATCCCAGCACTGGGATTTTAAGGGAGGATTACTGTGTGTTTGAGGCCAACCTGAGCTCCAGAGTGAGGCTTGGGCTAGAATAAGACCCTGCCTCAAAAACAAACAAAACAAAACAAAGCACACAACACTGCTGGTGAAGTTACTAAGGAAAGGCAACCCTTATACATTGCTCATGGCAATATTAATTAGGTGTCACTATGGAAATCAGCATAGAGATTATTCATAAAATAGAGCTAACATATGACTCAGCTGTACCACATCTGGGTATGTATCTGAAGGACTTTAAGTCAGCATAATATAGATTTTTTATTTTTTATTTTTATTTTTATTATTATTTTGCTGTTTGTGTATGTGAATGTGGGTGTGTACATGCTATGGTGTGTGTGTGGAGAACAGAGGGCAACTTGGTGTTGGTCTTTACTTTTTACTTTGTTGCATCAGGGTTTCTCATGGCCCTTCACTGATGTCTTCACCAGGATCTGGCCTGTAAGCTTCTGGAAAATTCTCCAACTTCATTCTTGCTGTAGGCATGCTAGGAGTATAGCTTTCATGTATGTTCTGGAGATCTGAACTCAGGAACTCAGATGTACACAGTAAGTGCTTAAGCCACAGAGCCATCTTTTAAGCCCCACATCAATAATTTTTTTTCTGCAACACACACACAACATGAACACAAAAGAATAGAAATTGGAAGCCAGGTGTGGTAGCGCATGCCTTTAATCCCAGCACGCTGGAGGCAGAGGTAGGAGGATTGCTGTGAATTTGAAGCCATCCTGAGACTACATAGTGAATTCCGCCTGAGCCAGAGTGAGATCCTACCTTGAAAAACCAAAAACCAACCAACCAACCAAACAAACAAAAGAATAGAAACTGATAGGAAGGAATAAGATTAGTGAGAATGGGGGTGGAGAGAAAGGGGAGGATATGAGGTGAATGCTGTCAAAGGACAAATTGCTTGAAAGAAATTGCCTCTGTGAAACCTAGCACTATGTATAATGAATATATATAAATAAAAACAAATAGCATTAAACATTTTACTAAATGTAAATAACTGAAGGTATTTCTGCTACAATCAGGCATGATACAAGAATATTAACTTACTCCATGTTTGTTCAATACAGTTCTTGGATTCTTAGAGTAATAAAGTAAGAGAATGAAATAAAAGACGTACATATAGGAAAGAAGAATTGAACTGAACTCTATTAACAGGTAATGTGATCCAAAAATCTCTTAGATCTGATAAATACTTTAAGCAAAGCAGTGCAATACAAAATTGACACTTTAAATCAATACTTTGTCTATATATGAGTTACATACTTACTGAGACAGAAATCAGGAATAAATCTCACTTACCATAGCCTCAGAAGTAAAATACCTAAGAATATGCTGAACCAAGGAAGAAAAGATGTCTACATTAAAAACTGTTAAATTCTACAAAAATAAAACGAAGATCTTAGACAATGGAAAGATTTCTGATGTTCATAGAACAACAGAATTCATGGTGAAAATGACCATATTA